>NC_088252.1:27835130-29035130 GCF_036013445.1 Caloenas nicobarica | reverse complement strand
CTTGGAGGAAACAGAGGAGTCAGTGTTTTGTGTTTATTATGTTGTTCCTTGAACACTGAGGCTGCACCTGGTGTTTTATGGAGCTGAGTAAGATGTTCCCCTTGCACAAGACATGCAGGTGATGGATGGGATGTAAGATTCCAAAGGAGAAAGGACTGGTTTTAAAAGTGTGAGCAGGTGGAAGGGGAAAAGGAAGAAAGGGGAAAAGGAAGAAAGAGGGAAACACGAGATGTGGAGAACTCGGCTCTTAGGGCAATGCATGAGCTGGATGCAGCATACAGAAAGGCTCCTAAATGCCTTGAGAAAATGCATTTGTTCTCCGTTTCTGCCACCTCTTTGCAAGACAGTTTTTTGTACCCAGTTCCAAGTGTGATGTCTGGTGTGATTTTAAATATATTTGAAGAGAAAACTAGTACATGTTGGTGGATTTTTTTTAACATGGAAGAAAGTGCACCTAATTTTGCCTTCTTGGAAACATTTGGCTTAATCAAGTAAGGCGCTGAAAATAGGAGGGGAAGCAGGGGCCACCTCTTAATGCTTCACACCCTGAGCTGAAGAGATTTTTCATGTCTGTAACAATGTAGAATATTTTTACATGGTGTTTGTCACACGTTTATTGTTTCAATGTTTCTGGTGATTTTAGATGTGTAAATACCACAGTAGTTAGACACTAAAAAAGTGGCTGCAGTGGAAGTTTGAAGTTACTTGTGACAAAGCTTTCAACTAAGTGTTTTACTGTGCTATCCATATATGTATATATACACACCGTATACTATTTGTGTATATACGTATGCTCATGCATTGCTTTCTTCTGGCTTTATATCTATATTATGTCTAAGTTTTTAAGACAGGCTCTTTTTAAACGTTCTTTTGTACTCGCTTTCTCTTTGGTGTCAGTTGACTAGTGCGCAGGAACCCAAAGCAGAGGGGAGAGGCGGGGAGGGCTGCCCGGGCCTGAGGGACACACCAAGTGCCCTCAGTAGGATTACACACCCACTGAATCTGCTTTTGTTTTGATGTACAGACAGGTATAACTGCTGCATGTATTTTTGAAGTGCATGGATGGGGTTTTTTTTAATACTTTCACTGCCCAGGTACAGCGGGGAGCACAGCCCCTGGCCTCCGAACCGCTGCTCCCCGGGGGGACGGCGTCGCTGCTCCCCGGGGGGACGCATCCCTGCTCCACGGGGGGACGCATCCCTGCTCCACGGGGGGACGCATCCCTGCTCCACGGGAGGATGCGTCGCTGCTCCACGGGGGGACGCATCCCTGCTCCCCGGGGGGACGCATCCCTGCTCCCCGGGGGGACGCATCCCTGCTCCACGGGAGGATGCGTTGCTGCTCCACGGGGGGACGCATCCCTGCTCCACGGGGGGACGCATCCCTGCTCCACGGGAGGACGCGTCGCTGCTCCGCGTGGCCTTGGGCAGGCAGGGACAGGCTGGTGCTCTCCTGGGGACGTTCGTGGGGACTCCCCTCGGGCTGGAGGTCAGTAGTTTGGGACGACAGAGAGTTGTTATCATTGCGATACACCCTGTGACCCTGCCTGTCGCGGGGAGATAAAGTGGCCATGGATCCCTGGGCAGCATCCTTGGACACCAGCAGCTTCATCCCGTTTCTCTTGAGTCCTTGGCCTTGCTCTGGATTATTCCAGCAACGGCAGCGACTGGTGCCAGGTGGCTCCTCCATGTTCCTTTCACACTGTTGTGTTTTGTGCATTGACTTCGGTTTTGTATGTAAAAAGGAGCCTCGAGCAGCTGGAAAGGCCTTAAGGAATTGCTTTGTGTCTAAACAAATTTAAAATAGCAGTTGCTAAAAATACACCCATATTTAATTTTTAAAATTTGGAAAGCACTGCTGGATTTTGTTGTTGTCTGGGGTGCAGCAAAAGGTCACTTGTCCGGCACCATCCATAGTTGCTTTATCCTTTTCTCTCTGTTCTGTTTAAATGCCCAGTAGTTATTGACTACTTGAGCTCTGTTTTGATCACCTGAGAAATTACTCAGCTCAGCTTCTGCTCCTTAACTTTGTTTCAGCAGCGTGTCAGAGCTGCTCCGTGCTCTCTGCTCTCGCTCGTTGTTGCAGAGCCCGAGGAGGAGGAGGATGGAGCGACCGCGGGCAGCAGTGCCAGCTCTCCCTCCTGACACCTTCCTCCTTTCTCCCCATCTGGGCGTCTGGTCCCCCCTCTCCTTCTCCCTCTTCCTCCCCATCCTCCTCCTGTGTCTGTGACAAGGCTTGTTTTATCACAGGGAGGTTGTAGTGTAGAAAGTTCTCATTTGCTATTTCACTTCTCTCTTGGTTTACTACTTTTGGAGCAAATCTGGTCTCACTTTTTGAAAAAAAGGGAATTTGATGGTGTTTTTGTTTCCTTTTAATCCTCAGAAAGTTGTTTCCTCCCTCATAGATCTGTGTGAAATATATTAAAGGAGAATTTGGGTTCTTTAAGGTAGAACACGTGTAGCACAGCTGTCCAGCCCAGCTGATGCTCTCGTGTCTGTGACGTTGGTTCTGCCTCACACATGCTGAACTTGGGGAAAAGTGCTTCTCAGATGAGATGGCGATATGCTGCTCTCCCTTCTGGGTGTTACGTTTTGTCTCGTCACTTCAGTTGGCTCTCACACACATGAAAAATTTTAATTTCCCACCAGCTCTGTGGCTGAACACTTGAAGCAAGAGCTGTCAAGTGTTCAGGCCCCAGGCATTTTTCTGAGCTCGGGTGCACTAGCAGATAATATCAGCACAGGTTGAGATTGCTTTTTCTGGTGTATGTGGGAAAGGGAGTGGAACTGTTGAAACGTCTTATAACAAACTTAAACTGCCATTAGTGCAAATGCCACTTCCTACAGGATGGTTGCTTCTGTGAAACACACGATCACTGCCCTTTCCCCGTTGCGTGGGGGTTTCTGTCCGTCCCTCCCCGTTGCGTGGGGGTTTCTGTCCGTCCCTCCGGCGCTGGGGACGCGGGGACAGGCGGCAGCCGGCGCTGGGAACTGAGCTGCTGCTCCGGCCGCACAGCTTGGGTGTGTGACAGGGCATTCCAATTGTCAGTGCCCGGGGTAAAATAAACAATGAAAGGGAATCCTGACCACAAAGCGGTGTTTTGGCATATTCCGTGATTATTTAGCTTTACAAAAATAAACCCTGCCGTCTGTGTTTCCCACTCATTCATGTCCATTGACCCTCTCTGTTCCACAACTAGAGTGAAATAGCCAGGGCAGAGTAACCTTCACCTCCTTATTCCTTCAGAGCCCAGGTGCTCTTTAAGACCTTACATATGCTGAAAAACAGTTTCTGCTCTTTGTTTGTGCTTTCTGCTCCTCTAATGTCCTTGTCACGTATTTCATAAGCTTTTCTGAGCTATCATTGCCTTTTTTGTCCCCAGTACATGACTTGAAGAGAGTTCATATTTCCAGGGCTTTGATACTGAGTGTTCATCCTGCAGCCACGTCTGAGCACGTGCACAGGTCTGTGGAATGGAGTTAAAACGATGTATGCATTTGCTCTAACGAAGAGTTACATTTTGTAAAGTAAAGCCTATACAGGGGTTTTAAGGGAGAGACGGCAGAGAGCTCCTGTGTGCAAGTGATGTTTTCTCGTAGCCTTAATTATGTTTGCACTGCACTGATCCGAACAACGTAGATACTATCTTTATTTGCACATGGTGACTTACAGTGGATCTTTTGTTCTGTTGTTTTATTGTCATTTTAGTTTATGGAGAAAGTGAGCAAGGCCAGCCCTCCGGTGTAAAAGCTAAAAGGGTTACAGAGCGTGATTACAGCAGCACTGTGTGTTAGATACGGCTTAATTAGCGCATACATCCGTCATGCAGCTTTGTCTTTGTAAAATATTGATCTACAATATCAGTGTTATGAGGCCTCAAAAGCACTTAGTGCAGGAAATTGTTCCCAAGCTGTATGAAAAAAAGCTCTGTGACTGATCCAGGGCCTGCTGGGCCCAGCTTTGCTGCCGTGAGCCCAGCTTTGCTGCTGGGCCCAGCTTTGCTGCCGTGAGCCCAGCTTTGCTGCCGGGCCCAGCTTTGCTGCCGTGAGCCCAGCTTTGCTGCTGGGCCCAGCTTTGCTGCCGTGAGCCCAGCTTTGCTGCTGGGCCCAGCTTTGCTGCATGAGCCCAGCTTTGCTGCCGTGAGCCCAGCTTTGCTGCTGGGCCCAGCTTTGCTGCTGGGTCGGCGCTGTCCTGCCGTTCCCTCTACTTCAGGCAGCATGGTACAGAGCTCTGAGCTAGAAATTCTTCATCGATGTGGCTTGAAGCTTTCTATTTTTGTCGGCGTTTCCGTGTCGCAGTGTTAACGATGGCTGGATGGTGTCTCAGTGTGTCGGGGGAGCCGGACGCTGACCTGTCCGCAGTGACTGGCTGAGCCCATGCCCCGGGGGTTGTTTCATTACTTTGTGGTGAAGGCAAGCCACAGCTGGCCACCACAAATGAGAAATGAAACAGAACTCGCCTTGTGGCCCGGGCTGCCCCTCGGGAGCTGGGCAGAGGCAGGCTGGGCTGGCAGGTGCAGCGCTCGGCCGTCCCGCTGCATCCCTGCGGGCCGGCCCTTCGTGCTCACCTGCACCTCCGCAGGGCCTCGCGTTTTCCCTGGTTGTACCTTTTCGGGGCTGTGTTTGGTTGGGTTTTTTAAAACGCGGGTGCGATGTCCGTGTTCCGCCGCCCGGGCCTCTCCTCGGGCGGTTCGCACGCTCGCTGCAGCCACCGACGGGAGCAGGAGATCCCTGTCTGTGCAAGGGCTGCTCCCATCACACCGGACTCACCTCCTCAAGTTGTTCTGCTGTAGATTTGAGTGATAGTAACGATTGTTCAGAATTAAATACAGCCTTCAACTCTAACGGCTGTATTTCAGCCCTCCCTAGCGTGCTCTGATCAGCTGCGGTACTCTGTGTGCTCAGGCAGGCGGAGGAGCAGCTGGGGATGGGGCTTGGTTAGGTCAGCCTGTAACCTCAGTCAGGAGCACAAGTCATTAGCCGGGGGCGTGGGCGGGTGAGAGGAGCCTGTGCAGCAGATTGTGCTGTGTTGGGGAAGGGTGTGCTGGGGGGGGCTGCCCGGCACCCTGCGTGTCCCCCACGGGTCCCCACGGACCTGCTGTCTGGTGGGTCTGGCCCCATGGCAGAGCCCGTCCTTGCTCCCTCCCACCCGCTCTTGGACGCTTTGCTTTTTTTGTCCAGAAGTGACTAAGCTTCCTGTTATTCCATGCTGTCAGTTTTTCCCCAATACTGGTGTCACGTTGAGCAATATTTATTTGCCAGCAGCTTCCTCTGCCTCTGTCCTGCTCCGGCGCCGTTGTCCTCCCACGTACCTGTCACAGCCACGCTTCCTTATTAGCAGCCTGACAAATTTTTGTGTTCACTCAGCTGGACTTGCATCCACCAAAAACGGTATTTAAAAAGAGAAGTCAACCCCAAGAGAGCTTTATCTAGTTGCTCCAGGAAGGCGCTGTGAAGTGCGAGGCAGTGTCTAGGAAAAAGCAGCGTTCAGTCTGCGGAAGGGAGAGATGTGCTTTGGTTCTCCCTTTAAGCGATGTGTGCGTGCGGACAGGGGGGGCACCGCTGGGTTCTCCTCCGCTGTCCTGAGCTGTGAGTGCTGCTCGAGTGTATGAGGAATTGTTTGTGCCTCGTCAGAGGTGCTGGGAAGGAGGAGGAGGATGGCACGGCTCGCAGGGTGGGCAGTGGATGAAGGTGTTTCTCGTACCCCCAGGTACAGGTACCTCTCCCAGCCCTGCGGGGCAGTCCTGTGCGCTGGGGTGGGACGGCGGGGACGGACAGGGACGTTCCCGATCCCGTGTCCCTTGTGAGCCCCGCACCTGGCCCCCGCCACCTGCCTTTGCTGGGACCAGTGGCAGCAAACCGGCACGGCTACCCGGGGCTGCGGGTGTAAAAATAACACAGCAGGAGGAACAAACAAGTTATTTTTGTGTAGTAGGGGTGGCCATGCATAAGTGACCCAGGGCCTCGCCTTGCTGTGCCACCGAGGGCTTACTCAGATGTCCTGAGCGCTTAGAAACAACTTGAGGCATTTCCCCTGGCTTTGGGAAGGGGCCGGGGGCCTGTGGGGCACAGGGGTGTTGGTGCCCCGGGAGGCACCCCAGTCTGGAGGAGCTGCAGCAGGACGGGCTTGTCCCACCGGAGCTGCCGCTGCTTCTGGGGGCATTTGTGCCCCAGGTACCATTAATTACACTGCCCGGGTACTGTTAATTACACTGGTGTTTCAACAAACTGCAAGGGACGCAAAGCACTCAGCCTGTCTGAAAATCAGCCAGTTTATAAAAAATCTGAAATTTATGCCTAAGTTGTTTAACTAGTAATATTTGAAGTGCTGGTGGTGCAGTTGAACAAAGGAAAAGACACTGTTTGCAAAGCGGGGGACCTGGCTGCGCCCCGTCCCCTGTTCCCCTGCATTGCAGTGACTGCTCCTCACCAAGAGCTGCTGAGCTTTGAGGCTCGAGGTCCACGCCGTGTCCTTGCTCACAGGTGTGTGCTGCCATGGTCCTTAATTCCTGTTCAACCACTGATTAAGTCCTGCAAAATTTCATTGCCATTGATAACTTGATAAGTGTAACAGTGTCGAGCTCTGGGAGACTTTGTCGTTGTGTAATTGCAGCCCGGGCAGTGCGGTGAGATGTGATGAGGAGCTGTGTTTCACACTGACCCTCGGACAGCTGGCCTTGTACTGCACTGCTGCCTGATTGCCCGTTAATTACCGCTTGGTTTGGTGTACTTGTGCTTACAGCAGCTTCTGACAGCTCTGGCTCCATCAGTGCAATAAATAATAATCAGATGCTGACACTTCTTGGCTTGGTTGGGTATGCAGACCAACTGTTCACTCTGGATTTTTCTTGCTCCCGTCTTAGGAATGCAGTTAAATTAAACACGTGTTTTCTCCCGGGGAGGTGTACCTGCCACCGCAGGCGTGGCTCCTGGGGCTCTGGCAGCCCGCGCCCGCCGCGCTGGTGGGTACACGGGGGTGCCAGAACAGAAATTCTTCAGCTTTTGGTAGTTCCCGAGGTTGTTGTCGAACAGTGAAAGTATTCGTTCTTTACTCAAGTACGTTTGTGGTTTTGTCCTCTCGGTCGCAGCAGCTGCGGGCGGGGAGAGGGATGTGCACTGGCCTGATGTGTCTCATTACTGGAAGCTCTAAGCATTTTTCCTTCCTTTTCTGTGTATTGTGAAGTGTTTCTTTTCTCTTTCGTGTCTCCTTTTGAACAACCCTGTAAGTTAAGTCTCCCTTGTGCTATTGCGTTTTGTCCTGCACTCTCTGTGCCATCACCCCCCTCTCTGTGCTGTCCCTCCCCTCTGCCCGAGCGGCCCCTGCGCAGGTGTTCCCGCAGCCATAAAAGTGCTGTTATGTGCTGAAAAGCCCAGGAAAACCTGTTGCATTGACATCTCCCCCCCACTCCTCTCCATGGCCGCTGCCTTCAGTTTATTTGGGCAGAACTGGGTATGTGCAATAATTAAGTAGAAAGGTTTGGATGTTACTGAAGCAATACATTTCCATCTAAGAAAGTTCGCTGTATTGTAAAGTGTCTCGGGCGTGGGGGGTTAGGGACTGGAGAGCTGTTTGCATTCCTGAGAATCAGGTCACAGCTCCGTGCCTGTGTGCAGCCCTTCCGAGGGCCGGCCGTGCACTTAGTGGAGTTTCCTAGCAGGCAAAATGTGCTGGATTTAATTTGTCTGGTCTGACTAAAGATGCCGGCCAGCTCATACAGAGCTGCACAGAGAAGCAGAGCTTGGTGCTCGGCTGAGATTTCAGTGTGGCTTCACTGAAAGAGATTCTAGATCATTTCTCATGCTGGTAATTCAAAATTATTATCCTTTGTAACCTTGGGAAAAAAAGTGCTTAGTGCTGATCCTGGTTGTGCAAGTCTATCTGTTGCTGTCAAACACAGCATGAGTTCTGCAAATCAGAGAGCCTGTTCCTTGTCTTGAGATACTGTATTTGCTAAGAACAAGGAAAAACACTATGAAAGGGATAGCAAGGCCTAAAACTCCATCTGCAAGACAAGAAAATAGAGAAATATATAACGGTTATTTGGGGTTTTTATTGACATGGTTTACATATGTCCATGTGTCGGCATTTTCAGGTTAGGATCCCGGCAGTGATTTCCAGTGTCGGTCGTGTGGGGCTGCAGTTTTCACCCGTGCTTTTAAATCATCCTCTCTTCGATAAAAATCCAGACAAAAAATAACGACAGCAATTGACCTTCAGATTGCTGAAGGAGGGCCGTTGGTGCACTGCTGGAAAGCGGAGAACAATTTATTGATCTGATGTTAATTTTTTTGTTATTCAGCAGTGACCTTACCTCTAACTGCAAGCCGCGGCTGCCGTGGGCTGGCGGCACAGAGCATCACATCCGCGTCCTCGGTTCACCTGGGCTCGTCCTGACCAGCCCAGGTGTTCCTGGGAGGGAGGCAGAGCAGACACCTCCCAGGTTTCCCTGCCTGCAGAATACGCTGTGCCAATTTGCTTTAAACAAGGGATGCAGCCCAAGTAGACTAAACACCAGCACTGCAAAAATACCCTAGCAAAAGTAGTGTGCATTGTAGCGGGTAATACTGCTTGCAAGTTTGTAGGAATCACTGCTCTTGGTAGAGTAAATACAGAATGAGCTTTCAGAATAAGCCTGATGTCTGTAGGATGTTACAGAAGAGGTTTATAGCAATGAAGATTTCAGACGTGCAAACAAAACCGGTGAGATTACTTCAACTCAGGAGAGTGAGGCTGGGGAACGTCCTTTTCATCACTGACTGTCTCAGTCCAGCTCCCCTTGGCAGCGTCTTCATGGTCCTTTTCCCCGTGCATCTCCACACTGTCTGTTTGGGTGTTGTAGCTGCCTGTTACCAGCTCTCAGTTCTATCTTTGCTTTTGGATTAGTCCCACAGTTGTACAGTGCTCTGCTGGTTTTGTGCCTTGACAGCCAGGGGTCCGTCTGGGAGCGGTGCTGGCGTGGGATGTGGGCAGCTCCCGGCTCTGCTGTGCTGCTGGGGTTCACCGGCATCTGCCGCTTCCCGCAGGTGTGAGGGGTGCCTTGGAATGCCAGTGATTATTTCAGAAAACCCAAGCAGGCGCTGTGCAGAAGCGGTGGAAGAGCCGGCAGGCGCAGCTGCGGGTGCAGCTCCAGCGCGGTGCGAAGCTTGTGGAGCAACGTGCTGGAAATGAGATGCAGAGCTTCAAGAGGGAAATTAATCAGATGTATAATTAACGTTAAATTGTCTGAAAATATTTTATATCTTTTTTAAAGGATATTTTTGGTTTCGCAGTGGGTATATTGTGAATTGGTTATCAAATCACTCCTGTTTAGAAAGCAGCACAGCATTTTGCAGCTGTAATCTGTTACCATCGCTCACGTCTCTGACACCGTAACTGCAATGCAATGGTGTGGCGTTGCCATAGAGCCCAGGCAGAGCTTGAAGGAGAGAAAAGTACATTTCCCCTTTCCAAAGAAAGTGATTTAGTAGAAGAGGGCGCTGAGCTGGGGTCCCTCTGGCCGTGGGTGCCCCGCTGGGCTCGTCCCAGGCTCTGCTCAGCGATGTCCTCAGCCCCTCTCGTGCCGCTTGTGGCTTTGTGTGTCCCGGGCTGGTTTGTGACGAAGGTGCCGCAGTCGTGCTCCGTGTTGCTCTGTGCAGGTCGGAGCAGAGCTGTACAGACACAGCCCTGCAGCGGGGTTTAGGACGGGGCGGCACAGACGCAGCCCCGCAGCGGGGTTTAGGACAGGGCGGCACAGACGCAGCCCTGCAGCGGGGTTTAGGACAGGGCGGTACAGACGCAGCCCCGCAGCGGGGTTTAGGACAGGGCGGTACGGACGCAGCCCCGCAGCGGGGTTTAGGACAGGGCGGTACGGACACAGCCCCGCAGCGGGGTTTAGGATGGGGCTGGACAGACGCAGCCCCGCAGCGGGGTTTAGGATGGGGCTGAACAGACGCAGCCCTGCAGCGGGGTTTAGGACAGGGCGGTACGGATGCAGCCCCGCAGTGGGGTTTAGGACGGGGCGGCACGGACACAGCCCCGCAGCGGGGTTTAGGACGGGGCGGCACGGACGCAGCCCCGCAGCGGGGTTTAGGATGGGGCTGGACAGACGCAGCCCCGCAGCGGGGTTTAGGACGGGGCGGTACGGACACAGCCCCGCAGCGGGGTTTAGGATGGGGCTGGACGGACGCAGCCCCGCAGCAGGGTTTAGGACGGGGCGGTACGGACGCAGCCCCGCAGTGGGGTTTAGGACAGGGCGGTACGGACGCAGCCCCGCAGCGGGGTTTAGGACAGGGCGGTACGGACACAGCCCCGCAGCGGGGTTTAGGACGGGGCGGTACGGACGCAGCCCCGCAGCGGAGTTTAAGACAGGGCTGGACAGACGCAGCCCCGCAGCGGGGTTTAGGACAGGGCGGTACGGATGCAGCCCTGCAGTGGGGTTTAGGACGGGGCGGCACGGACGCAGCCCCGCAGCGGGGTTTAGGATGGGGCGGCACGGACGCAGCCCCGCAGCGGGGTTTAGGATGGGGCTGGACAGACGCAGCCCTGCAGCGGGGTTTAGGACGGGGCGGTACGGACACAGCCCCGCAGCGGGGTTTAGGATGGGGCTGGACGGACGCAGCCCCGCAGCGGGGTTTAGGACGGGGCGGTACGGACACAGCCCCGCAGCGGGGTTTAGGATGGGGCTGGACGGACGCAGCCCCGCAGCGGGGTTTAGGACGGGGCGGTACGGACGCAGCCCCGCAGCGTAGCTCCAGCTGCAGGTCATGGCCCGAGCTCGTTGTGGTTGACCTCGCTCCCTCTGTAGACACAAGCAACAGGTGATGGCAATTTCTCTTTCTTGAAATCACAAAAGCCAGATTTTATTCTTAAACTCCAGCAATTCAGTTTTAAATATAGCAGCTGTAATGGAGAATTCTCCTGCCTGTTTACACTTGGATGAGGACACTAATTATCCAATTTAGATCACCATGCCAACCACCTCCCCTTTCCCACCAGGTAGAAGGGAGTGAAAATGCCAGTGCCCTGCAAAAACAAATGAATATAGTTACATCTGTGGTTGTGTGGGTTTTTTGTTTTGGGTGGGGTTTTTTGTATTTTACATGTGCATATAGCTACATTATAGTTACATTTGATTTCTAATACAAAAACTATGCTTGAATCAACGGGGCAGGCGGTGATGGAGCCGGGGCTGAGGAGGTGGGAACACCCCTGCAGACAGCCAGGGCTGCCTTCTAAACTATTTTGAAATACATCACCTATGTGAAGAGTATATAACATACATGGTGCCATCCCTCTTGTGGCATTCCCTTTTCAAACCTGCAGTAAATAGCACTGACCTGTTTCAGCGGCTCTGCTGAACAGAGGCTGTGTCCTTTTTATTTGTTCCCCCAGTTTGGATGCAGCGTTTGACAACCTGCCTGTTTTCTGTCGTACCACCCCAAAACAAATCGGAAGCCTGAAAATATTGTTAAATATTAATTATGCTGCAGTAAATCCATTAATAGGTGCAGTGGAACCTGCTGGATCTTGAGCTTACTGCTCGTGTTAACCGTTCCCTCGGCAGTACTGAGATGCGAGGAGCAGCGGCCGCCGGCAAAGGGGCTGTTCTCAGACAGGAGGTGACGGCGTGAGCAGGAGCAGTGGCAGCGATGCCGGCGGCAGCGATGCCGGCACCCGTGGCTGCTGGGGCTTTGTGCCGCGCCGCTGCTCCCGCGCCTGCTGCTGGGCACCGCGGGAAGCTGGAACGATAAATAGATTAAATCTCGCGTGTGTTACACTTGATCCTGACATAAAGTAATTCATTTTGCTCTTAAAATGTTAGCTATTATGTGCTTGAGTAAGGATCATGCGGATTACTGGAGATTGCTCTAACAGGATTTTATGGCTTTAGGAGTTTAGAGAGCGCAGTTTCTGAAGTCCTTGCTAGAAGTGTCTTGTAGATTCTAACGCTGTTGTTATCCACGTGCAGCCCCTGGGACTAACCACCTCTTGGGGGGCGTTTGGTTTTCCTGCGCAGGGCTGGAAAAATGCAATTCCTGCTGTCCCCGCAGTGCAGCCCTGGCCGGGGGCAGCGGGGGGTGGCCCGGGCAGAAATCTGGTGTTATCTGTCCCACTCTGCAGAGCTTGTGCGTCTGGAGCGACTGCTGGAAATATAAATACTGATAAATTGACATGTAATGTGTATATACAGACATGTGGATGTACAAATATTTGTAGTAACGTGAATATCAATAGCAAATTGTGTTAAAGGATGAGAAACATATTTGTATTTCCCTAAGTTACTGATGCATTTGCCGATGGCTGTTGGGAAGCAGGGATTCGGGGCTTGGTGGAGTCTCCAGTGGGTGACAGGCTGACTTGAGCTAGACACAGGCTTTGGTGACACCGTTCGGGTGCTGCACAGGAGGAGGAGGGTGCAAAGCAAAGTGGGGCAGGCGTGAGCATCCCCACCCCTGTCCCACGGTTCCTGGAGCTGGGGATCATTCTGCGCTTCCCCTTGCTTCTGCCTTCGCTGCTCGGGGCTGTGCAGTTTGAATTGCTGGTGCGGACAGGGCAGGGGCTCGGCCAGGCTGGAGCAGAAGGTGCATCTGTCCCACGCTCTGGATGGCGAGAGGCTCAGCGAGCCCTGGTCCTGGTCCCCTGCCCCGGTCCCTTGTGTGGGCTGGCGGGAGCGCTGAGACCAGAGACCACGGGGCAGGATTCACCCCTGCACTGTGTTCTTTCCTCCTGTGTTCATGCCAGGAGTCCGCTTACTCTGTTTTCTTTTTTCTTTGTTTTTTCTAAACCTGTTGAATTTTGTAGCAGTTAAACGGCTCCTCTGTGTTTCCTCCTGTACAAGTGCCATTAGCAGTATAAGCAAAAGTGATAAATAAAAGGGTTTGAGACTTTTATCTACAAGGTAGACACGCAAAGACGTCATTAAGTGGTCACTTAGTCTGTTTTATGGCTATACTGGACATGAAAAGATGCACAAAGATAATTAAAAAGTATAAAACCTGTAGCCAAATCAATTTAATTATTATAACCAAGATCACATCATGCCAAAAAAGTGAGACAGAGCATCTTAGCAAGTTCAAGTGAGTGTGATTTCTCCTTTTGTAAAGGCAGAGCGGGTGCCTGCAGGAGGCCAGGGACAGTGGGGAGGGGACAGCACGGGGCAGCTGAGCAGGACATGGGACATGTCCCCAGCCCCAGGGGCACGGCTGCAGCCCGGCCACCGGCTCTGAGCGGGACATGGGACATGTCCCCAGCCCCAGGGGCACTGCTGCAGCCCGGCCACCAGCTCTGAGCGGGACATGGGACATGGGACATGTCCCCAGCCCCAGGGGCACAGCTGCAGCCCGGCCACCGGCTCTGAGCAGGACATGGGACATGAGACATGTCCCCAGCCCCAGGGGCACTGCTGCAGCCCGGCCACCGGCTCTGAGCAGGACATGGGACATGAGACATGTCCCCAGCCCCAGGGGCACTGCTGCAGCCCGGCCACCGGCTCTGAGCAGGACATGGGACATGTCCCCAGCCCCAGGGGCACGGCTGCAGCCCGGCCACCGGCCCTGAGCGGGACATGGGACATGTCCCCAGCCCCAGGGGCACGGCTGCAGCCCGGCCACCGGCTCTGAGCGGGACATGGGACATGTCCCCAGCCCCAGGGGCACGGCTGCAGCCTGGCCACCGGCTCTGAGCGGGACATGGGACATGTCCCGGCCACCGGCTCCCAGCAGCTCCTGTCTCTGTCTGTGGGGCTGAGCTGGGAAACACTTGGTTTGTACCTACTCTGGTAGTGCAAGTTTTGGCAAAGAACTCCCAAAGTGACCAGGAATCACTGAAAAAGGCCTCTTCTAGGCTTTTTTTTCCTCCTGTCTGCAGTAATAGCCATAAAACCATAGAAAGAAGTACATGATAAAGACATAAATCAATGCAAGGTATTTGCAAATAATTCTGCTTAGGCACTGATGACTTAATTTAGCTGAATAAATGAAAATAATGCTTTGCGCTAGCTGCAGCACATCACATACATTACAGTTGGGCTCATCAGAGCCAGAGTGGAGTGGTCCCCTGGGCCAGGGCCGTGATGAGCTGTGAAGCTGGAAGGAGCAGCGAGGTCCGTAATGTGGCAGTGTTTTGAAGAGGTGATTTATCCAAATGCTAAGGAACTCATTATCCTGTTTATTATTAAATGGTGACGTGTAAACTGATTGGATACATAATGCAGGTGTAAAAAGAAATTGAAGTTTGTAGGAATATTAATGAAGCAAAAATGCTGCAGTTAATCAGGAAGGAGAGCAGGGGTGTGAGCGGCACCTTCCAGTGGTTCGCCTGTGATTAACTTAAGCAATATAAAATTCCTCGGTTACCGATGTCAGTGATTTTGGCTGATGAGGTGGGGTGGTCGGAGCCCCCGGTGTTCTGGCTGTACCGTGTGGGGCGCTGGCTGTGCCCCCAGTGCACCGGGCAGGCGTGTGGGGGACACGGCCCCTCTCCCGGTGTCACCCGCTGCCGTGGCCGTGCAGGGAGCCCTCGGTGTGCTGGGACGGGGATGTTCGGCTGTGGCTGCCCGGTGCCAGTTTATGTGAAATCCTTTGTTTTATAGACATTCAGCAGTTGATGTCAATATTTATTCTCCTGCGCTGCTGATTAACCAACCCTTATCGCCTTGGCTGCGGCTCTCCCCAGCGAGCAGGCGCTGTGCCGCGGTGCCCTTGTGCTTGTCCCACCGTGGCCGTACTGCTGTCCCGCCACCGCAGGGGGGCTTTACTGACCCCCCAGCCTGCACTTTGCTTCTTAGGGAGGATTCTGCCTTACTCAGAAGTTTCTGTAATTATTTAGAGGCTGGTATTGCAAAGCCGGGGCCGCTGCAGCCCGCTCGCCTCCACGGCCGCCGCAAGCGGGAGGGCCTGGGGGAGGTGGAACTGGGCTGTCCCCCAGCGGGACATTTCGGGATGAGTTTCTAGACCAGAGACGTGTGCTGGGGTGGATCAGGGCCTGGCGGGGTAACTGGGGAAGCAGATGCGGTTGGAAGGGCAGCTGGAGGTGCTGTCGAGGGAGAGACCTGAGCTGCCGTGTCCCGCTGCCGGAGCCCGCCTGCCGGCCCTGGCACTGCACCGCGCCGGGCGCCTGCCGTGCTGCGGGGAAACGGGTGTTTCTGGGGGGAACATTTGCCTCCCCCGATTCTCCATGTGTTTGTCGGAGGCAGGCGATGGTGGGAACGGGCCGTACCTCGGTGCTGTGCAGCGCCACAGCCGTCACGGTGCTGCCCCGTGGCCGTCCTGCCCCATGGTGGTCCTGCCCCGTGGCCGTCCTGCCCCATGGTGGTCCTGCCCCGTGGCGGTGCTGCCCCGTGGCCGTCCTGCCCCGTGGCGGTGCTGCCCCGTGGCGGTGCTGCCCCGTGGCCATCCTGCCCCGTGGCTGTCCTGCCCCGTGGCGGTGCTGCCCCGTGGCGGTCCTGCCCCGTGGCGGTGCTGCCCCGTGGCGGTCCTGCCCCATGGCCGTCCTGCCCCATGGTGGTCCTGCCCCGTGGCGGTGCTGCCCCATGGTGGTCCTGCCCCATGGCCGTCCTGCCCCATGGTGGTCCTGCCCCATGGCCGTCCTGCCCCATGGCCGTCCTGCCCCATGGTGGTCCTGCCCCATGGTGGTCCTGCCCCGTGGCGGTCCTGCCCCGTGGCCGCTCAGCCCAGCAGCGGGAGCGTGGCTGCTGGCTCACCGGCACTGCAGCTGCTGCGCTTCCAGACAGGAAAATAGCTCCAGGAACGCTCTTCCTTTAATATTTAAGGAGTTTATCTGAATATATGCTTGATGGGCCAGCTACTACAACAAAGCAAGTGCAAACAGTTTATCTTTAAAAAGCAAACCATAGCTTATGTGTCGTTAAATGTTTTCCTGTAAAACACGTGGGCATTGGTATAAATAGTTTTACCATTTACAGGCAATATTCAGATTTTACGTAACAGCCATCTTCCTGCTTGGGTTTTAACACTCTGAGCTTGCTGCTGTCGGAAGGAATTTGTACTCCCTGAAAGAGGGAGGTGTTTGTGTGTTTGTTTTGGATCAAAAATACTTTATCTGTCACAGCTGAGCCGTTCGGCGTGGCTGCTGGTTTGCCAGCTCAGGTTTGCCCAGATGCAAGGAGATCAGGTATCCACAGCAAAAGCAGTTGGTTTAATCGTGTCAGTCGCTAATGGTGGTTAAATAGTGGTGGAGTGATAGATGTTCACACAGCGTGGATGGGATGTGCAGCAGTCATAGGAGCGTCTGCTGGCCACCGAAAGCTTTTTGGTTTGTTTTTGGAGACAGCCTGTTAAGTATTAGAGGGTTATGTATCTGATTTTGAAAAGCAGGACTTGGTAACTGTAATGGCACAGAAATGCTTTGGTGAGTCCATCGTAACATTGCAGGTGGTTAAATGCCGTGGCAGCTGCCGAAGGTCGTCAGCAGAGATTAAAGCCTGTTTCTGGCAGATGCTTTTATGTTTAAAAGCCAAGTTCTGTGCATCCCGTGGCAGGGAGGTTGTCTCACTGATTTAATGGTGGCAACAACAGCAGCAGCATTGCAGGCAGGGTAATACATTCAACTGTAATTTCAAAAACCACCTGAGGAAACAGTGTTTGCTCAAAACGGCCCCCAGGGCTGGTGTTCCCTTCACTTGGGTTTTGTTTTGCAATAAGCAGGAGCGGAGTTTGGCCGCAGCCCGCGTTCCCTGCACTCGGGAGGGCTGTTTGCCCCGGGACACCTCCATCGAGGTGGGGTGCGCCCTCGCGCCCACCCATGGCCGTCACGGGCACCCACTTTTCTCTCCTGCATCTCAAACCCTGTTGCTAAGCAACAGTTTTTAGTGAGAGAATTAATCTGGCTCCAGGACATCCCGAGCAGCAATTTATGCTAAAAATTTCAACTGAAAGATTGTTGCATCAGTCCTGTACTTATGCTGTGCTTATAGGCGACAGTCCCTTTTTTTATTCTTATGATTTTGTCAGCTAAGGGGGGCGAGGGGAGGGGCTGCGGTCCCGGCGGGGCAGTGCTGCGGGGATGCAGGTGAGCATCTTGGCTCTGAAGCGAGCAGCCGGCCCGCGATGGGGATGAGCAAGCTGGCCCAGCAGCTGCAGCTGGCGGTGTCCCCGCCGTGCCGTGCCACGCAGGGCTCGGCGCTCCTCCTTGCGCCGCACCGGGGGATGTCGCGGCACTGCCTGCAGCGCTGGCGCTGGGACCTCGGGGAGGTGCAGGGTTTATTCCAGAGACCTCAGGGTAGAGCCAGGATTTATTCCAGGGACATCTGAACATGCAGCGAGTAGCACATTGGTGTTCTCAGTTCTCCTCTGCCCCTGGTCTTCTATGGTGATATTTTAGTGGCAGAGTGTTGGTGGATTGATGAAAAACAAGAAGCTTTACCGTTTGCTTTTGTGAGCAGTATTTCTTGTATAAACACATGCAGAGCAGTGTAGCAAGTGCTCGGTAACTCGGGCCATGCTACCGCAGTGGTATAAAAATAGCACAAATAAACAGACCCAGCAGGCTGGTGCAGCTTAGTGTTAAGACTTTCCCAGTCCAGCTGCATTTATGAAACTTGTCCGTACCGATGTATTTAGTTGAGGTACATGGAGGGTGATGGGTGTTCTGCAGCTGGAGCAGAGCTCTGTGCGGGGCCGGGCGGGCGGCGGAGCCCATGGCACGCGCCGGCTGCTGGCTCTGCTTGCTTTCCCTGGTTTTAGAGTGTTGCAGAGGGGCAACCTTAAACAACGGCGGCAGGCTGGCTGTGCTCAGTGTGCTCTCGCCGGTGTTTACCAAGTGGGATCTTTATTTAGTCCCTGCCCGTGCAAAATTCTTCTGTGTTTCTGCTTTGGCTGTGCCCAGTCTGGTGTTTGCTGATCCTCCCAAATCAGCCTGTTCTGCGCAGGATGGCCCCTCTCCAAAACTGCCCGTGTCCCAGCACTGATTGCCAGGAGCGCTGCAAATACAAATGCGGGGGCACTGTCAGCCCTCTGCTGCTGACCCCGGTCACGCGGGTTTGGTTGCAGCCGCAGTGCCGAGCAGTGTCCCCATGGCTGTGTGTCTGTCACAGCCCAGAACCCACTGGGACGGAGTTTCTGAGGACAGGGCGTCTCGGCTTTGGCAGCGCCCCTGCATGGGGGCGCTCCGGGGTCCTGCTGGTCCCTCCTGCTGGGGTGTCCTGACGGGTTGTGCCTGGAGGATTAATGACCTTCAGAGAGCAGTTTGCTAATCAGACCTTATTTATTGCGTCACCAGGCTGTGCTTCCCAAGGAAGTTTTAGGTTGGAGCCAACTCCACCGCAGGCATGAGTTAGTTGTTCCTCCTTTGGTGACGGATTAGACAGTGTTTCTAAGGAGAGGTATTGGAAAGTAATTATTTTGAATAATGTGGGTGCTGAAAGCCCTGGATGTTTGCACGTTCTCAAAACAACTCTGAAGGCCTTGTAGCAACTACTCAAAGTCAGGGACCTGCTTTTCGGATCTCAGCGCAGATCCGTGCACAAACGTGAGTGCTTTGGGCTGAGCGTGCACAAGGTGGGGCTCACACGCACGGCAGCGTGCCGCGGACACCGCGGCCAGCACGCTCACCTCGAGTTATCCTTGATAGTTAGTTACTGACTTTGCTGGTATTTCCGTTAAATATTCCCTCAAGGAAGAAGTAAGATTGTTAGTACCCCTATCACCTGATCCGTAACTGCAGTGGATAAAGGGGCTCACACTCTCAGAACTGAATCCCAAGAATACTTTTTCATTATTAAACGTGCAACCGGGGTATTTTCTGGAAGGAAATTATTTTTGGAGAGCAAGAATTGCCATTGTATTTCTAACCTCTAGTGTGGAGTCAGACAAACAGGACATGCTGCACTTCACAGGAAAATGGTGTTGTAGAGAAGAACATGGTAGTGACCTTGCAGAAATGGACCCATTTCTTGCTTATATCATCTTATATGTGATATATCTTATAACCTTATATATTGTATAATATCAGCGGTTTTGAGCAATGAAAGTGAAATGTACAGAACAGGAAATAATTTGTAGAGTAAAAACTAAGACAAAAATTGAGACCTAGTGTGAGTTTGAGAAGCTTACTTCTGGAACGAGAGCAGAAGGAAATGTGTACTTGCCTCTATTTCAAATCAGACTTAACAGTCTGTCCTTGTATAGTAGCTGCTGCCGGGTAAAAGATTATACTTCTTCCTGTTTTAGTGATAATTGAAACAAGAATTTGCAAATCTAAAATGCGTCTGCTCCAATAAGTAATGATTTTTCTGTAAAAGAATTTGAAAAATCAAATAGGACTTGTTTCCCGAGCAGGAAGGCAAGTGCTGTTGCGTGCACTGGGCTGCAGGGTGTGTGCCGGTGGCAGCACCGCTCGTTTCCACCTGTCTAGGGAAATGAGTAGGAAACTCAAAGAAAACAGGCATTTCTGTCAACAAATGAATAAACAGAGTAAATATTTTCGTATGGACACATTTTTATTAATTCCCATTTCTAACTAAAAACTCCTCAGCACAACAGTCTGACTAGCAGTTTTTACAAAAACGCAGTTATCTTCGGGAAAATATCTGGATTTCAGGGTTTGGTGTGTAGGTCACAACAAAAAATGGAGATTAGCAATAACCAGTTTTTTAAGACATGTTGTGGGCTCTATTTTTGCTTTCTCAGGAAGCCGTGCAAGGGTGTAGAAGCGGTGTTGGGTGTCCCGGCCGTGGGATCACCCACCCTGCGCTGGTGCAACGCTGCAGCGCCGGCTGCTCGGCGTGTCCCCTCCCTGCGTCCCCTCCCTGCGTCCCCTCCCTGCGTCCCCTCCCTGCGTCCCCTCCCTGCGTCCCCTCCCTGCGTCCCCTCCACGCATCCCCTCCACAGCTGCTCCTGCTTGGGCTTTTCTCCCTTAGGCGGCTGTTCTGGCCGGGATGCAAACGCGGTGTCCTCGGAGTGGTGCCGGTGCCGTGGATCCCGTGGCGGCTCTGCCGGCACGGTGTGCGTGGGGAGCAGTGGCAGATGGGGACTCGCGGGTGTTTTTGGGGATCGCTGCAGTGTGTCCCTGCAGCCGGGACCCGTTTGGTGGCCGGGAAATATTTCCCAGGAGCGTGGGGAGCGCTGGCAGGAGTCCCCGGCACAGTGACACCGGCTGTCCCTGCCCTGCCGGTGGCTAATGCCAGACCCATGCCTGGTGAGCGCCACCCGCTCCGCGCCGGCCCTGTCCCCATCACCTGCCCTTGCCAAGGCCAGACAGCTTAAAATACAGCAGGCATGGCCCTCAGCCGGTGCCGTGGGCTCCCAGCCACTGGGGATGCGAGAGCTGGAGAAAAACATCATGTGAGAGCAGCCCGGCCGCCCACCCGCCACTCCTGCCCGGCTGGCGGCGTCTCAGGAGCCTCGGCAGCGTGTTTAGTAAGTTTTAGTCCAGGATTTTTCTGCTAGAACCCTGCAGTGTGCTGGGACAGCGTGTCGGGACACCGCCAGCGTGCTCAGCTTCTGCTTCTCTGCATTTATTTGCTTATAGTATTCGTTTTTTAATGGTTGGAAAAAACAGCAAAGGGTTCAGAAGAGGTTCAGAGAGACAAAAATCCGCCTTAAACTCTGTTGACTGAAGTTACCAGAATCTAGTGAAAAAGTAATTAAGAAACTACTTGCTCGCAGTATAAAGGAGATCAGAGTAGTCAGTGCTCTTGGTGGAGATTTTTGACAGTGGTTGTCAGCCGGTGTTTTCTGATTCCTGGGCACTCTCTGGACCGTTTCTGGAGGTCCATGGAATATAAGTAAGACAAGAAGGCTGTTTCTCAAACAGGGAAGTCTGCACTTCTTTTGGAAGATTTGCTGTGATGTGAAAATTCAGCAAGGTTGAAGGAGAACTGCTGCCCTGGGCTCCAAGGCATCCTACAAACAAGATCCGTGGGAGCTTTTTGGTAGTAGCAGATGATAGCTGAGCATGAACACAGTTTACCGGGGGAAGTGGTATATTCTTGTAGTCTTTAGCTTGGAGTAAGTTGTCTCCCTGAAAGATCAGCTGCTAAATGAAGAGAAATGACGGCACTGACAGGGTAACAACGGGGGGCTCCCTGTTTCCCAGGAGCCAGAGGGCACGGCGTTAGGTCACTGGAATGGCTTCCTCGGGCTTTAAAGCACTTGAGTGTGTGAAGCACGTTGGTGGTTGTGATGTACAACCCGTCCAGGCTGGGGGGCCTGGGGCAGCTCAGCCCCACCACCGGAGCAAAGACACTGAGCTTAATTCGCAGGTCAGAATCAGGTTTGTTAACTGCTCATCTCCAATTCCAGTAGCATGCTACAGTTTCATGTTACTCATTTAGCAGTAATTAAGTCTGATTTTTACACTCTGCTAGTGTAAGGTATCATCTTCCAGGCAGCTAGTAAAAGCGGAATTTTGCCCTGTGTTACTTAGCGGTAGCAACTATTAACATGGGCTTTAGGGTCAGGAGAATAATGGCCGTGAGCAAAGCTGTTGCGCAGTTCTTGCCCTTCACCTGCCGTTCCATCCAGCTGGGAAAGGCTTTGGGGGGTGCCGCGATGGGGCCGGTTTATTGTGCTGAGCTGTGTTGTCAGTCAGTGTGTGTCCCAGGAGCCCCCACGGGTGGAACAGCAGCGGCAGGTGCACGTATGACATGTATATATGTGTATATACACACCTGTAAAACTCACACTCCGCAAATGCCCATTCCTGTTGCCACCGTCAATTTGTCCTTTCTACTTAGGAATTGTTAATGTTTGTTACTGAAGTACCCCAGTCCTTATTTGCAGTAGGAAACTCCATTCCCCTGTAATAATATTTTCTCAGCCCGCACATGTTTTTTTCACCCATCTTATCTGTAGTATCGATGTTGTGCTTTCAGCTTTTGTGCATTGTCAGGCGCCCGTCTTGGTCCCTTTCCAACACTTGGAGCTGTGTTTTTGGGGAGATTTTCTCGCAAGTGACCTCAGTGTCCCTTCCGTGTGTCACCCCTGGGTCTGCGGGGTGAACCCCACGGGACCTGGCACAGGGGGTGCGAGTGGCGGTGACGGCGCCGGGGGGCCTGGGGACCCTGCGCATCCTGCCAGGGCTGCGGTGCCAGCGCGGACATGGGCTGGGGGCAGCAACCCCCCGGCCCTGCCTCACGGGACACAAAAACCAGCGGGCAAATTACATTGCTGGCTGATCTCCTAACAAGAACGCATTTTAACTTTCTGAGAAAAATTGCAGTATAAGGTCAAACTATATTGGGTTGATTTGTTTCCTGATAAAAAGAGTTTCTTGTTTAAGTTAAGGTTGTCTTTTGCTATGTCGTTGTTCCTGTTTGAATTTATTTCAAAGATGAACGAGTAAAGGGAAAAAAACCCATAATTTAAGGAATCTTTTTTTTCCAGAAAAGGATTCATTTTTCCTTTTTAGGTTTGTTTGGGTTTTTTTTTCTTTGGTTGGTTTGTTTCTTAATGATTGTGATAATAATTTAGTGAAAACATGGGCTCCAGTGTTAAAATTTTAAAGAACGAGGAGATTGCAAAGCTTCCATATGAATGACTGTGTGTTTTCTGAAGTCTGGTGCCCTTTGCTCAGGCTCTGCCTTTTGTTTTAGAGGTTTTACTCTATGATGGAGCCGCAGCTGGGGGCCCTGGGGCTGGTTTCCAGGAGTCCCTGTGGTGCCCAGAGCGCCGCTGGCACCCGGGACCCTGCGGGTGGGGACGCCCGGGACCCCGCGTGGGGACACCCAGGACCCCGCGTGGGGACACCCAGGACCTCGGGGGTGAGGACACCCAAGACCCCACATGGGGACACCCAGGACCCTGTGGTGGGGACACCCAAGGCCCTGCGAGTGAGGGTTTGGAAACACATTGTACATAGAATTACTTTTTATTATTTCTTGATGCGGATGGTTGTCAAATTGATGAATGTCCTTTCATACAAATAAAATTAGTGCAGGAAATTTGTTGTTTACCCTGTCTGAATTTAATGAAAAATTTAGAAACAAGTCAATTCTGATTTTCTTGTTTGGTTTACACAACTGCAACAAAAATGCACACCATATGTCGTCTTCAAAGAAGCTGTATTCCAGGTCCGGTGAAAGCGCAGAGCTGGTGCTGTTTTCCTGGTAATAAGGCGGTTTTCCCACCCCTCTTGCTGTGTGCTCGGTGCTCCTTGGGGCCAAAACCTGTGCCCAGAGAGGGGGAACATGCTGTGCCTGCAAAACTGCTGCCTGGGGCCTTCAGCACCTTTGGAAAGAATGAGTATTTGTTAGAGTTGCAGTGCAGAGATGTGTAGTTTGGGAAGACACAGCAAGCAGGTGATAGTGGAATTGTCGGGTTGCTCTGGTCAGTACGAGGTAGCCCAGAGAAGTACCAGGGCTTTCCTCCTGGTCTGCAGCGGGTTTTGGGTTTGCTTTAGCTGATGCCATAAGGAACAAAGATACACCCATAGCTTCTAACCCAGTCGTGTCAATTCTCTTCTTCAGGGTCGATGCTCAAGGGAAAACTGCAAATATCTTCACCCGCCACCACACTTAAAAACGCAGCTGGAGATCAATGGGCGCAATAACCTGATCCAGCAGAAGAACATGGCCATGCTGGCCCAGCAGATGCAGCTCGCCAATGCCATGATGCCCGGAGCCCCCTTGCAGCCTGTGGTACGTGCGTTTATTGCCTCCCATCCCCGAGTACCGTGAGGTGCAGCTGCAGTAAGTACCGGGTGTGCTTACAGGCTGGAAAATCCCACAAACGTCAGTAACCCGTGGAGAAATCAAATAGGGCAAAAAGCTACCCTGTATGTCTTTGTACTGCATATTCTCCCTTGCCTGAGGTAATATTGTGAATTTAATTAATATCGTTAATTTCATTATTTTTTTGCAACTTATTTCTTAAAATTAAGAGAGTGATCTGCATGGGGTTTTTGTAAACAGATGTTTCCTTTGCAGTTCTCTGTGCTCCAGGGAATTCCTGGGTTTGAGCTGATTCCCACTGGGTGTTTTCCGTTTGCTCGGCAGAACGTTCCCAGGGGATTCCTCGCTGGAGCTGGGCTCTGGTGTCAGGCAGAGCAGAAAGCCTGCGCTGGGTGATGGACGGAGCGCGTCAGCCCGACCCGCGCGGTCCCCAGCGCAGCCTGGCAGGCAGAGAAGTGCAGAGAACCACCCTTTCTGCAAAAACCCAAGGGTGGGGAAGGAGAACCTGGCAGAACTGTCTCATCTGGTCGCGGGACAATGTGCCAGATCCCGCTCTAATGCAATCCAGAGGCCATTTGAGCTAGAACCTGGGGATAAATTTGGCCCAGAACCCTCTTGGTATAAATTTCTAGCTCAGGCATTAGAGGGTATGGATTAATGTATGAGTGAGACTGGTGCTGATTAATGTATGAGCGAGGCTGGTATATTCAATGTAAAAGGCAAACAATGCTCCCCTGGCTGAAGCTCTCTCTTAAAATGCGTAAAATGCCAGCGAAGGAAAAAATAAATTGGAAAATATATATAAAATAAATATATCCACATTAGCACTTCTCTGACAGTTCCTTTATTCCTTTCGTGCTGGCAAAGGTAGAATTCAGGGAGTTTAATTTACCTCTAGATACCTGCCCTTAGGAAACCTGTGTTCACTCTTAGATGAGTTCTTCAACTTTCATTTCAAAAAACATAGTGACAACTAATACTCCTCAAAATATAGCTAGATCCTTAGGAAAGAGCATCTCAGCAGAAAGGACTCTCAGACTTGTGCCAAATGGTTATTTGGCCCCAGGTTTTATGGGTCTCCAGAATACCAGTCAGTGCTTTGTAGCTCATCAGATTCAGTTCATACAACTGTTATTGTCCCGCAGAGCTTTGTGCCTCGGCTGTTTCAGGAAAAAGTGTATGTGGGGAGCAGAGCAGAAAACCTCGTGGTAGGGTTGTCACAGCACAGTGACCTCAGTACCTGTTAGCGCAGCGTGAGAAGATGCCACTTTGTGTTTTCTCTCTTTTGATTGGCTTCTCCTTGAATAAAATCATCTCTGGCACCTGGGGAAAGAGCTGAGGCAGCATCAGCGCACGGACAGCACGCACAATAAGACCCATCGCTTAAAATATTCTTCTCTATTAACCTGTTTGTGTGCTTGTTTCATGAATTGGAACCAAATATGTCTCTGGGATTTATACAAAGCAGTTTGTAGGCACACATCAACATTTGGGTAAACATAAAAATATATGAACGTGGTCCTTTGGATTAATGTTTGTTTTTAATATAAAGAGACGCTAGTGCGAGGATAACATTTAAATCATATTTAAATTCTCCTTTGTGCTACGCTCAAATGTCCCTTACAAGCAAAATCTGAGTCAGTGGATTTTGAAGTGCAGCGCAAGCCTTCTACCCCTTCCCGGTGATTTCTCTGTATGTCGCCTGAGTTCGGACGTTATGGACTTGGTATGTTCAGAATTTACTCTCATTCAATATGAGGATTCATAGCAAGGCCCAATGGCTGTCCCAGTAATAGGGTTTGCAAATGGATGTCATCCTAGTAATTTGGCCTTTAAATTACTTTATTTTTTTAGCACAGTTGAAACAGATATTAGTTAGAGTGTTCTAGGAAGTGATTTATATCATCCTATCTAACGATGCTTCAGACAGTTTGTTTTGTTTTACAAAAATCAATACCGTATGCTTTAATAAAAGTAAGTGAACTAACTTAATGAGAAACTCTAATTTGGTAACCAAAGCAGTAGGGTCCTTTCACGCATATTTCTGTTTGATAAATGGTTTAATTATCTTAGTTGCAGGTAATGTCTGTGGATTTTCCCCATCTTTCTTTTTTAGTTCACTCTTTTATCTGTGTTGATCTGGCGCTTGTGGGAGGGGATTTCAGCCGGCGAGCGCGGATTGTGTGTCCTGCTGGCTGCACGCACTGCGATCAGGAAGAGCTCTGCTGCTTGGAACTGGCTTAGGGGAGCTGGGCTCAGCTAGAGCAGGGCTTTGGTACCACAGTACGGCTTGGGTACCAGGGCATGGATTGGTACCACAGCATCGATCCGTACCAGCACATCTTTGGGTACTAGCGCATCGGTTGGTACCAGAGCAGCAGTGGGTGGTGCTGTGCTGCTTTGCAGCAGCAATGTCAGGCTCTGCATTTGCCTTTCCCAGTGTGGAAGGGTGTGTTTGGTGTGAAAACTGCTGCCCAGCAGCAGGGCGGTGCCGGTGTGAGAGCAGCGGAGCGGAGCTGTGCCTGGGAGCCTGGGCTGTGGGTCACGTCTGTGGCTCCGGAGCGATGAGCTGTGGGTCCCAGACCTTCCCCGGGTGTCTGTCATTTGCAGGAGCTGTAGGTGCGGGTGTTTCTCTTGGTGTACTGGTACATGCTTGTGCTTTCCTTGGCGTGGCAGGTGCTCGCCGTGTGGCTGTTAAAGCTGCATTAAACGAGTCCAGCTCCTGCCGTGCGGGCAGAGAGCCCGTCCGTCTGTCTGTCTGTCTGGGGAGGAGCCGTGGCCCCGCTGTGCTGCAGAGGCCCATCCCCAAAGGTGCGGGTGTCCCATGGCCAGCGCGCGGTGCTCTAGCCGGGCGGCCCGGCGGAGCTGGGCCCCGCTGCTGAGCGCCCCGCACACGGTCTGCAGGGCAGAGCTGCTCAGGGCCAGGGGGATACCGGGGATCCCGCAGCACAGCTGCGCCCAGGCCTGCGTCCCCCTTCACCTCCCTTCTCTCTCTGCACATCTGCACGAGCTGCTTTTTGCTTTTTTTGGTTTTTTAGCTGGTTTGCACACTGTGCAGCAGAGCAAGGCCAGCAGAGCCCTGCTCCCAGCCTGGGCTGCGACCGCTGCAGGAGAGCTTCTCGTCGCACTTACAGCTCTACAGCGCATTGCAAAACACCTGGGAGTTTCAGGATAATATGCAGTAGCTCTGCTAAAATATGCTGTTATTTTGCAGTGGTCTAAAGGCCACAGGATATTTATATTAGTATTAAGCGATCTCAGTAGAAAATAAATGGGATAGTCTTTTATTTACTGTATAGTGAGTATATTGGGTAGAAATCAAACATCGGTATCTCTTAAGTTACACTAACAGACTGGGTCATAGTTTTATTTTCGGTGTTTGTTATTACATAGCTGATCACCCAGTAACAAAAAGTGCAGTTAAGTAACAGTGTATTTACGAGTAATATTTTATTTCCTGTAAAATTTGCCTGTTTGTTTTTTCATTCACATGGATGAAGAACCAGAGACGTTGAAGAAATTATTCCCATTTACACAACTTTAAGGTTTTTTTTTTCAGTAACCTCTGCGTGTGTTTTTGCCTAGTGTTTCAAATGGATTGTTTCTTGCTTCCAGACAGTTCAGTCATTTCCTCAGAAATACAAAAACATGTGGTGTTATATGCTGTCTGGCTTCAACAGATATGAAACAGAGAAAAAGTGTTGCGTTAACTCTCAGGTTGTTTTTCCCTGTAAAATTTAGTTTGGAAGAAAAATCCAAACGCCTTGAGTAACTACTTTATTTAAATACTAAAGATAAACACTCCAGACTAATTTTATTTGGCAAGTACATCAGTAACACAGTGCCTTTGCATTCAGGGGGGCAGAAGAGTTGTTTAATCTTTACTGCAGTGTAACAGCTTCGCATTTGGTCTTACAGCATTATTTGGTCTTCCAGATCAAATTATCTTCACCACGTGTGAGAGCCTACAAGGGCATCTGACTCTTGCTTTGAAACAAGCAAGCAAACAAACAAAAAACCAACATGACAAATGCCTTTTCCCATTAGCAACAGAAATTCCCTGACATCGTGCTCCAGATGATAGCCAGAAAGTCATTAGGCTGGCGGCGTGGCAAGTATAAATATTTGAAGTGTTGTTCCTCTTCTTTTCTGTGGTTGCAGCCGATGTTTTCCGTCGCACCGAGCTTAGCCACCAACGCCTCGGCCGCCTTCAACCCCTACCTGGGGCCCGTGTCCCCCGGCCTGGTCCCGGCGGAGATCCTGCCCACCGCCCCCATGCTGGTGACGGGGAACCCCGGCGTCCCCGTTCCTGCCGCTGCTGCCGCCGCTGCCCAGAAGCTCATGAGGACAGACAGGCTGGAGGTAGGAGCCGATATGTGTAACTCGCTCTCATTTATTATCTCTCCTAGACAGAAAATAATCTTTTTGTGAAAGAAAATAGTGCAGATTTCACTTCAGCTGATCATGTTGCGTGATGGTGACAGGTAAGGATGGGGAGTGACCGAGCGATCACACAGTGAGTTCATGCTTGTGGTTCTGCTTCTGACCCTCCGTTACAGAAGGTAATGGAAATATTGAGCCCTTTAGGAATGACCGTGGCAGCACCAGAGCACCCCAAAGCTGGACTGTGTGTGCCCAGAAGGTGCTGACATGCGGATGGCACAGGCGCGGGTACCAGGCACCAGGGACAGGTGTCGGGGCAGCTTCAGCTCCTGGCTGTCGCTGGCTCCGCCGCTCTCGTCCTTTCCCTCTCCCAGCTGCTGCCGGCACTCCCCCGCCGGCCTCCCGCGCCCGCCTTATCATCCCCGCTACAACCCTGACAAGTGTTACTGCTCTCTAGCTGCTGCTCTGTCTTGCCCTGAATCTTTCTTATCTGAAAGGCCTGACAGTGTTTTCGGCACCTTATCGGCGCGGCAGCAGCGCAGGCGGTGAGCCAGCGACGTGCCGCCGGCTGCCGCGCTGGAGGCGTGCGCTGAGCCGGCCGGGGAGCACAGCCGGGGAGCGCAGCCTGCACGCCAGCACTCGGCAGCCTTGGTCACGCCTGCTGATCAAAAGGCGGCGATGGGAGAGCATGAGTGACCCGCTGTCACCCCGTTTGTCTGTGGCAACGTTAGGGCTCAACCGAGTCTCCCTGCGGCACGGCTGGAGCGCTCCCCCCGGCACCGCGCAGCAGCCAGCGGCAGCTGGAACCGGCGTGGGGACAGCTGAGCTGGGCCATGACTGTCCCTGCAGCCCCAGCCCGGTGTGTGCAGGCTCAGCGCAGCCGCAGGTCACGGGGATCGTGGTCCTGCAGCGTCCCCTCGGCGTGGGGGGGCTCGGGGCTGCAGATACAGTCCCCGAACTCAGGGAGCACGATGGGAGGAGCAAGAAGGATCTCTCGTAAAATGCAGCCAGTTGTAATTGTAGGGCTTTTCTTTCCATGCATCTGCGTTAACAGGGATTAACTCTCCTGACAAGGAATACTAATTCCTTTTTCTTGGTTGCATCTCTGCCCGAGGAGCTGCCGCTCAGCAGACTGTGAGCTGGGGGAGTGCGGAGGGTCATCTGGCAGCGAGTGTTTCCCACTGCCGCTGTCACTATTCTCAGAGCTCGTGTCACCACAGGTTCCCTTTCTGCAAGATCACGTCGTTTCCCTTTTTAGAGATGTTTTCTCCGAGGAGAGCGTTCCCCCAGGCACGGTCAGGTTACAGGAGAGGCAGCTGAGTTGGGAGCTGGCGCATGGGTGGCTGTTTGGAATCACCAAGGGGTGTTTTTCCTTTGAGGACTCTGTTTCATGGTGGATACCTGCCAGATGTGGAGTAAAAGCAAAATGCAATTAGATAAATTCATAAATAAATCATGCTAGATTCGGAAATGAGTACCGAGAGGAGGGTGCGGATGGCGGGGAACCCTTTGGGTCGCAGCGCCAAGGTTGGCTGCTGTGTTGATGGTGCTCCCACCCGGCGCTGCTCGGTGGCGGTGCGGACATGTGGGCTCAGAAGCTGCTGTTCAGGGCAGGAGGAGGACGTTCCCAGAGTCCCCGAGCCCCAGCTCTGCCTGTGGCCGGGGGGAGCCCGAGGGGGCTGCGGGGGCACCTCTGCGTGCGGGGCCTCCGGAGCAGAGCTGGTGCTGGCCAGCGGACTGGGAGCAAGATGCACAGGAGCAGATCGAATATGGGACTGCAACGTGCAGGATTTGGTCCTCTGGACGCTTGCGTTCTCTTTATATAGCTATTTAGAGAAGTGATACGCTGCTGAGCCAAACTCCTCCGCACAAGAGGGGAGTTGCGAGAGTGTTACTCTCACAAAACACCCAGGGGCACAGTCTGCAGTAAAAGAAAACGTTTTTATCAATCAGGAAAAGCCAGAAAAGAACATCTGAAATCAGCAAAATTTTTTAAAAAGGCTGAGTGGTTTTGCTTTGAACTTGAGTGGAAAGGAAGATGATGGCCCAGTTGGGAACTCCTGAAAATGAGTGCAGAGGCTCAGAGGAACGGCCCTTCTGTCCCTGTTCCTGGGGCGGGGGCTCTGTGCGGGATCCTCCCGGAGCAGGAGCCAAGTCCCCAGCGGCTGATGCCCCAGCAGCGGTCACCGCGCTGCCCCCCGGCCCCGCACGGGGCCGTGTCCTCGTCCCTGCAGGACAGAGGGCGAGCCCGGCCCAGCCTCCCCAGGGCCTTCCCCGGCTCTGCTCCGGCCGCTGTAAAACATCCAGCTGCTGCTGCCCTTTGCGCTGTGTAAGGTTTGCTTTTTATTTTGACTGGGATCAGGAGCACATCGAGGTTGACCTGCCCACTCTGCTGTCTTACAAAATTAGTATATGGTGTGGGGGGGTGTCTTTTCCTCCTCTTTTTTTCCCTTCAGCAAATGCAGTTTAAATGGTGAAATAAGTAGGTGAGAAGATAATTCGCCAGTGCTTTCCAGTGTATTGGTCATTTAAGCTGGAGTATCCAAATTTAGTATGCAAATACCAAATAAGCACATCATTTTTATGAACAGCAAAACATTTTAATGTACTTTATAGACTGCGGAAATGCAGAACTGATTTGAAGGATTTCGCACGGTCTGGTTGTTACCTCTCAGAGAAGCTGACACACATCTGCCTGCTCTTTAAGCGAGCTTATTGCTGTCGGTATTGTCATTTGTTAGGACATGATTCGAGAGCTTTATATGGCTGAGCTCGCTCTCCCTTGGAATGACCTGTCCTTGAGAAAAATAACTGCTATGATGTTAGCATCTAATCTTGGGATATGATTTGTTCTACTTAGAATTTTAAATACTTATTTTCAAGAATGATGTACTCTGGCGTTAATTAAGTTAGCACTCGTGTTCTGGGCTCCTGCGTCAGACGGTTCCACAACGAAAAGCTCTCAGCACATCTGCCTGGGATGTCCAGGAGAGTGGGCAGGGAGCACAGATCCGTCAGGCTGTGCGCCTGGGCTCCTGAATTCAGACGAATACTCAGAACATAAGGTCGGTGACTGTTACTAGCAGTGGGATTGATTCCATACACATTTGGACCGTGTCACCTGAACACATAGTGTGCAGGTGTTTGGGTGTCTGGTTCAGCCGCTCCCATGAGGAATCTGGATCTTGAGGTGGGAATTTCACGGGTTGAGGCTTTTCCTGCAGCTTTTTTCAGACTCCTCTCCTGCCAGAAATATTTTGAACAAAAGTGTGGCTCTTCGAGGGAACTACAAGTGAGACGGACAGGGAAGTGAGAAAGAAAGGAATTGCCCAACTGTTTTATATAAAACGTGTGTGTTTCCGTTTGAATGCCATCATTTTCTATTCGAAGTATTCAAGAATCAAGAATGACCACAACCAAGCAGCTGTTTCCTGCTTGTTTCATATATACCCTTTTTTGCCAGAAGGAAGCAGCTTAGAAGTTTTTGGAGGTTTTCAGGTCTTGGGTAATGAGGAAGTCTGACCTAGCAGTGCTGTTCGTTTAAATGTTCAGAATGTCCTGGATACCAAAGTGCCCACTTTGATCAATTCTCTGCAGTCAGAGGAGGACACGGGGTGAGCAGGGACCTTGGGCTCTGCTGCCCGCGTCCCCAGCCAGGGTGGGCAGCTGGGACCGCAGTCGGGCAATCAAAATAAACCCAGTTAGGACAAGTTAAGTGAATTACAGCGAATCAGTAATATTGCAGCGCTAACTCAGCATTTTTGCAGCCAGGCAAAAATGGACGGGTATACAGGTGCCTCTTTTGTTTATGTTTCTTACATACTGAGCTGAAAATTATGATACTAGTCACAGGGCTAGTAATAAATAACTAAATAAAAGCTCTCCAGGTCAGAAAGACCAGACAACGTATCATGCTTCTGTGTCTCTCTTTACTCAGGCAGATGAATGATATATTACTGCATGCCTGTGGTAAAAAATAGTGCCGTTTTCAATGCTTGCTTTTAAATAAACAAGAATTGGAAGCGTTCTTGGCTGCCGTCGCAGTGGTTGGAAAGCCTTTGCTGGTCGTGCTGTTGGAAGGTTCGTGCCTGCCCACTGTGACCATCGTTTGGAGATCTGGGGAGGACTGGGAGCCATTTGTGGCCTCATCGCAGCTGCTGCGCCACAGCTCGGAGAACTTGCTCTGGCCACACCACGGATTCTCTCTCTCTGCCCAGCTATGTCCATTTTCTGGTCATTCTCTTTTGGTTTTTAACTGTGACAAAATCAGCTTGTCTGTGGATGCTTTTTCTTTGTATATACAGATACTTTAATGTATATACACACTTATACAGGGGTTTGTGCATCTCATCTTTATGTTATTAATGGAGTAGTTCTCGCTTACATGTGGAGTGGTTTTGAGAGCTCGGTTTTGTGGAGCACCAACACAAGACAGAGAGCACAGACAGCTGACATTAGTTGCATCCTTTTCTTTATCTTCAGAGGAGAAGAATTCAGTTCACTTCTAGACTGCAAACAAATAATCAAAGGAAATGACCCATTTTTGCCTATTTGGGAGCCCTATCACTGTGCGGGGATAGGCCAGGGGAGGAGATTACCTGGAAGGCCAGTGGGTGTTTTCCATCTGAGGGATTTGCCCAGTCCGTTCCACGTGTGCTGCAGAAACGGGTCTGCAAGCACCGCACCGTGAGCAGGGCGGCACAGCGATGAGCAGAGCAATGGCTCATTTGGCCCTGCTGCAAATGTACCTCCAGAGCCTTTGTTACACCTGAAAAGGACTATAAATCGGATCATGCTGGACAAACGGCCTTGCTGTCATCCTTTGGAGATGACACGTCTTAGGTCTTAGACGATGAGCAGCTGGTACTTGGAGCAGCACAGGGGTTAAAAAGCAGCCAGAGCACTAGCATGGGTGGAAACCAAACAACAACCTAATTTGGTTTGTTGCAGGGATCAGAGCCAAGGTCCTTGAGGAAATACTGATGATCCAAGCTCATGGGCACCCACCTTTAAAAGGAAATTCCATCTACTAAAGTGGTTTTATTTTTGTACAAACTTGGTTGCTTTTGTCCTTTTCTGGTTCCTATAGCCTTTGGAAAACTAAAACGACAAAATGCATTTTTGTTTGCAGTTTCTGAAGAGCTGCCCATGAAAAGAATGCGTGTCAGTTTTTAAATGTGGGTTTTGCAAGGTGTGTGAGGAGGGAGCCGATGCTCGTGGTGCTGCTGCTGGCGTCAGTGCCGGTCCGTGGGCTGCGCCGGGCTGGAGCCGCGCACTGGCCGTGGGGACGCTGCGGGGACCGTGCCGGCGGTTTCTCATTCCTCCAGCCTTGTTCGGCCGCCGTTGCGTGGCGGTGGCGTGGCAGCGGGACCGGCGATGTCGTGCGGCGGTGGCGTGGCAGCGGGACCGGCGATGTCGTGTGGCGGTGATGTGGCAGCGGGACCGGCGATGTCGTGCGGCGGTGGCGTGGCAGCGGGACCGGCGATGTCGTGCGGCGGTGGCGTGGCAGCGGGACCGGCGATGTCGTGTGGCGGTGATGTGGCAGCGGGACCGGCGATGTCGTGCGGCGGTGGCGTGGCAGCGGGACCGGTGATGTCGTGCGGCGGTGGCGTGGCAGCGGGACCGGCGATGTCGTGTGGCGGTGATGTGGCAGCGGGACCGGCGATGTCGTGTGGCGGTGGCGTGGCAGCGGGACGGGTGATGTCATGTGGCGGTGATGTGGCAGCGGGACCGGCGATGTCGTGTGGCGGTGGCGTGGCAGCGGGACCGGTGCCGGCTCTGGCTGCAGTTCCGCCCCTGCCCAAGACAGCCCACCTTCCGCAGACGCGCAGGGGGATCCGGGCAGCCCGGGGAGGAGGTGCCGCCGCTGTGGGTTGTGGATTGCCCTCTCGTGGCAGAGCCTGGACCGTGGCAGCCGGTGCAGCACCGCACGGCCCGCGGGTGCAGCTCGCTCCCTGGCACGGGCACAGCGCGCCGGTCAGGGGGGCTGCTCGGGCCGTCCTGCCGCTCACCGCAGCGCAGCCGGTGGGGCTGGCTTGGCCAGGCCAGGTCACAGTGGAGCGCGAGCGCGTCCGAGCCCCGCGGCACTCGGGGTGATCTCGGAGAGCCAGCCACAGCACCTTTCTTCAGAAATCAGACAAAGCCTTGTGGGTGGCTGAGCGGGAGCCAAAATAAAACCTGCTGTGCTCTTGGCTTCTGATGCTGCTGGGTTTTGATGCTCTTTGACATCAGGAGTAGCTTTAGAGGAGCCAGGTCCCTGCTGCCAGGGGGTGGACCCACCATCCCACCACCGCCCTGCTCCTCCTGGGGCCCGGCACCCGTCCCCACGGTGCCGCAGAAATCCCGACTCTGTTCTGAGCCGCGTCTGCAACACCCGTCACCCAAACTGAGCGATTTTCTTTTCCTGGTGTCACAGGTATGTCGAGAGTACCAGCGTGGCAACTGCAACAGGGGAGAGAACGACTGCCGGTTCGCTCACCCTGCCGACAGCGCCATGATCGACACCAACGACAACACGGTCACTGTCTGCATGGATTACATCAAAGGGAGATGCTCACGGGAAAAGTGCAAATATTTTCACCCTCCTGCACACCTGCAAGCCAAGATCAAGGCTGCCCAGTACCAGGTTAACCAAGCTGCAGCTGCCCAGGCAGCAGCGACTGCAGCTGCCATGGTGAGTTGGGAAAACACCTCTGGAACACAAGTGTGTTGAGAAAATAATTGATGTGTTAACTGTTCTTGCTGGGGGAGGGTGCGCTCAGGGATCCCGGTCACTACATGAGCTTTCTCAGCATGTGGTGCCAGATCTGCACTTAAGTAGTTTCAGACCGTTAAGGTATTTCACTGATTTTGCCTGCTGAGGTACAGAGTATCTATATGTACGTATATGTGCGCATACATGTGTGTGTGTGTGTGTGTGCACATATGTATATATAGTTTATTGTACGTTTGTGTGTGGGTAGATGTGTATCTATCTAGTTGCACAGATAGATAAACCCGTATTTCAGTTCCCGTAAGTCCATGTTTGTAGAGACTCAGTTTGAAGTCGATCTCGCTGTGGTGACACTACTCATAGCCACCTGCCCGTCCCCAGCGAGGGCTGGCGCGGCTCTGGCCGGGCGCTGAGCAAACCTGGCAGCTGCACGGCCAGAGCTGGCGCGGCCGGGGCCGGGGTCCCGGCCAGGGGAGGGCAGCCCCGCAGAGGGTGCGGTGGCACGTTGTCCTGACCCGGGGGCTGTGGGCAGAGGAGCCACGGGGCCAGGACAGCGGGGCGGCCGGCGGCACGTGGCCGGCGCGGGCCGGGAGCTGGTGGCCCGTGGCAGGTGGCGGGAGCCTCGTTCCCACTCCCGCACCCCGCGTCTGCCCTGCCCGCCGGCCCCCCGTGCATGCACAGTCTTGTTACCGTTGTACACGGCATCCGGTGATTTGTTTTTATTTGTTTTTTCTCACCTACCCAAATGCACTGCTGCCCCCATGATGCACCTCTGCTTGCTGTTTATGTTAATGCGCTTGACCCCACTGGCCATTGCCATCATGTGCTCGCTGCCTGCTAATTAAGACTCAGTCGGCTGTCAAATCACTGAAGCGACCCCTCGAGGCAACCTTTGACCTGGTACTATGACCTTTCACCTTTTAGCTTGGCATGTAGCTGTATGGTAGAGTCGAGTTTGGGGTTAATGTGGAGCGATGGAATATCCCGGTTCCCGCAGCTCATCCCCCCGGCGAGGGGCGCGGGCGGCTGGGCCAGGCTCAGAGCAGGACCCCCGCGCCCCGCCGGCCCCGTCCCATCCCGTCCCGTCCCTGTCCCTCCCCGGGAGCGCGGCGCAGGGTGGCCGCGGCGCAGGGTGCGTTGGCATGGCTTTGTGGCGCGGAGCGGCCGGGGTGCCGGCATGGGCGCGCTCTGCATGCCGGGCAGCGCTGGGGCCGGGGAGAGGGTTGGCGCCAGCGGCCCCGCCATCCGCTCCGGACGGTGACTATTAACATCGCTGCTACGTGTTGGTCCTCGTGGAGCCAGCAGTGCTGCTTCCCCCGCCCCAAGAGCCTCGCTCCTGATCCAAACCCTCCAGCTTTACCGTAGCGTAATGTTGATGCCGGTTCCTATAACGTACGGCTCCCACGCGTGCCCTGTGCGCTGTAATGGTAGGCTAAAGTAGTGCTCCCCTGTAAAGCTTTTACCTTGCCTTTTATTTGGTAGTTAAGTCTGCTATGCTGCTTGCTTGCTCATGGATAAACATGGTGCTGCCTGGTTATTTTGCCTTCTACTGATTTTTCTTTTTTTCCTTTCTCTCTCTCTTTTTCTTCTCCCTCCCTCCCATCCTCCTCCACACCCCCTCCCGTTTTTGGTTTTTTGTTTTTTTTTTTTTTGTTTTGTTTTTTTTGGTTTTGTTTTGTTTTTTCTTTTTTCTTTTTTTTACTGGACTTTATTTTTATACCCACCCACCATTCAGGGAATTCCTCAAGCTGTACTTCCCCCTTTACCAAAGAGGCCTGCGCTTGAAAAAACCAATGGTGCCACCGCAGTCTTTAACACTGGTATTTTCCAATACCAGCAGGCTCTTGCCAACATGCAGTTACAGCAGCATACAGCCTTTCTCCCACCAGGTAAGTGCTGCTCATTCGCCTTTTTCGTGGGAGGGAGCAGGGGGAATCACGGCAGAGCCGCCCTGGGTTCAGCCGTTGGTTCCTGCCGCCCGGTGCCCGGCGGCGTGTGCCGGGGACGCCGCGGTGCCCGGCCGCGGCACAGCCGTGCTGCTGCGGGAACGCTGCCTTCTCTCTGCTGCTCCTGGAAGCTGGGTGGGTGTTTTCCAGCCTAACATAAAAATCAGCATCATGCTCTGTCATCCCAAATCAGAAATTGAAATCCTCTCTCATTCCTCTTTCCCTCAATTAACTTCTCTTCGTTACACATCTCTTCAGCTGTTGTATTTGTTTCTCTGTGCTGTAAGACCCCTTTGCCTTTGTGTGCTTAGTGACAGTTGTTCCGAGTCACACACCTGAAGGTTTTGATTTTAATTATGGTGCAGTGATCATAAAGGCACAGGCAGGCAGCTTCACAGGTAGGCTAATCATGAACAAGAAATCAGCGTTCCAGCCTCCACCGCTAAAGCCTCAGAGCTGATTTTGGTCTAAGCAGAACCGAGGTGCACTTGCTTTTATTCACGAGTGACCAAAGTTACGCTTACCCTAGTGGAATTGCAGAAGAGTTGATGCCTGTACTATTTACGTAAGCAGAAATCCCTCTGAAGTAAGTGGGACTTAAAGTTGGAATGTGTGTTTTGGTTCTGCAAACAGCAGTTCATGAAAAATTACATATTTAGTATGCCATGTGACTTTACGCCTATATTAACACAGCTGAGTTAGTGTTTTTACCTTCAAACTTTACTTCAAACATTAAAACAGCAGTATCATTCTAGGAGCGTCTGGTAGATCTGAACTCGAAACACAGGCAGGCGTCTGTGAGGACAGCCCTTGGGAGTGCTGGCCAGCTGGGGGGAGGGAGAAAAGAAAATACAATTATTCAGTCTTCACCAAAAAACATAAGGATTTTATCCTAAACAGTTTTGGCAAGTATGTTCCCAGGAGTTTGGTATAACACCTTTTACCATTCTTTCTTGATGGTACAATCTGGCATGCAACCAATATACATAATTTAAATGGCACAAAAATCAGTTGCTTGCTGTAGTACATTGTAATAACTGATTTAGGTTCCAAAAAATGCACTGCAACCACTAAAAATGTTAGTAAAATCTTGTCGAAAAGCTTGTTGGAGTCAGCAGAAAGACACTGAGTAAGCTTAGTCTACATGTTAAAATTCATATAAAAATGCTTGTGCAATCTCAGTCCTTCCTGTAGATATTAAACAATTTCACAGATTTGTTTTGGCAAAGTATAACTAATGTAGTTAGTAAACCACACAATTAAATCCATGAAATCAGCAAGGGGCTGGATGGTTTCTGGAAGTCCTTGAGCTGCTTTGCATCACACCCTTCAGAGTTAGGAGTGGGGTTGTGGTTCACGTGCATCAGACCCCGATTGTACCGCATCGCTGAGCGGATCCTTCACACCGGCAGCTCCACACAACCTCCCTCCGCTCCTTCTCTGGCACATCTGTACTGAGACCTACAGGAGTCTGTGAGGAGGTTGTCGATGCTTCCTTTGATCTTTCTTGAGAGGTGAGATTTAGTGTATTTTAAACAAGAAGAGTAAAGGATTTTTTAGCATGAGCTACTATGAGTTATCTTTTTGTATTTTTCAGATAGCAGCAGTTTTGGCTTTCCAGTAATCCAGTACTTTTCCAAAAGTTTGAAAATGTTATTTGCCACCTTGCCTTCCTTAGTTCCCCACTTAAAATGAACCAGCATGAGTCCTGTGTGTGCACAGTCATCTGTAAATAGAGTTTCTCCGTCAGTCCCGAAGAACTGATGGGAGAGCACAGAGCCGGGTGCCCTCAGCTCCACCACTGTGAGCGGAGGCAGGTTAATTCAGTGGGTCTGAATTCAAGTGACACTTGTCAGGTTCAGACACTTGCATTGGTGACAATGCAGCAGGTCTGGAGGGCAGGGCACTTGCAGAACCTGCAGGTCCAGGTGGAGGATCTTGGCAGGACGCTCCTCTCTGCAGGGAACTTCACCCTGGAGAGTTTTCCGCTCCTGTTCCAGACAAACCCAGTTACCGCTTCTAAATTGTAAGGCGTAATTGTGGCTGCCTGTATGCCAGTGCACATGAAAACGAGTAAAGTGATCGTCCATGCCAGGGGATGGACACTGGCACTCCAGCACACTTGAAGTGATTAATTGCAGTTAGAGACTCATCTCAGCACTCTCAAACAGAGCTCCCTCTCTGCACAGCTCCTCTCGTGAGGTCTCCCACGCTCCTTGATGTCCCCAGACCCAAGGGGACTCCGAGAGGTGCCACAAGAAAGAGCTGGGAACACCTGTGGTGTTGGCTGCTTGGAATAGGTGGAGTCAGTCTGCCGACCGAGGGGGCTCTGCAGGTCCTAACAGCTGTTCCAGCGAGTTCTGGGGCTCCGGTCCTGGCTGGGCAGACCCGGGGGCAAGCGTGGGGCTGCGGGCGGGCAGAGCAGCACTTCTCTCACCCTCCTGTCCCCAGGGGCTGTGAGCTGCCCGGGTGGGTTTGCCCGGGCAGATGGAGAGCTCCTCCGTGCAACCAGGTGAAATTCCTGCCCTGGCGCTCGTTCCCATTCTGTCCCTCAGCTTGCCAGCCCCTCGGCTGTGCTGGAACAGCTGTTCCTGGCCTGTGTGTGTCGCCCGGGGGACCAGGCGCGCTTTGGGAAGCACAGTCCTGCAGAAGACGGGGTCAGGTGTACAGGACACTGCCAGGAGCTGCTGTCCTGAGGCACCCGTGATGTGCAGGGACGCCAGAGAACTCCCCTGCTCATGCTGGGACGCGGTCAGTGCAGGTCCTCTCCTACAGCATCGTCTGGGGGAGCACCTTCCTCCCTGGGGCTGCTGGCTCTGTAAACTACTGCTCTCCAAAATGGGAGGGAGGGAAAGATCAGGCACAACGCTCACCTCCACAGGAGTGCTTGTGCTGTCTACGTGATATTTCTAATTAGGATTTAGTGGATTGGACAGATTAAATAGTCTGAGGGGAATAATACAAGGGAGAGAAGAGAAGAGAAGAGAAGAGAAGAGAAGAGAAGAGAAAAAAAATGCTTAGAACACCAGTAAACTTAGAACATTTATAAAAATAGCTTTATTCCACTGCAGAGATAATCTGGTTGTGAAGTTATGATCAGTTAACCGAGCACATCCTTGAATTGAAATTCTGCCTCGTGCTGAAAAGCCAGGGAACATTTGGAACTGCACATTTATTATTCATGCATTCTCATTAGTCAGTCAGAGCTTCTAAGTCAAGATGCATATTAAGGTCACAGCAAAAATGATTTATATTACTGGTAAGAGGGTCATACAGCATTATATCTTCATATTTGCAAGTTATTGCACCCCAGCTAGTGTTTTCATTTCTGCCTTACGTTCATTTGCTTCAATTCCCTTTCAAAACTGTGTGCGCTGGTTATAATGTTGATGATGATAACTCAGACTCAAATTTTGAGCTGAAAAGCTTTACAGTAACATTTCGGAGACATTATGAAAATGTAACTGGTCTTTAGCATGTAGACCTATTTATGCATGGAATGACGTAATATTCCAGACCTAATGAAGTATCTGTAGCCTTATAAATAGGGCACCTCTGCACAGAGGTAGAACTCAAAGGTCCTTCTCTGTAACCTCATTAGCACCACAGAGATGTCCTGAGAGGGACCGAGAAAGCAATTTTACTTATGTTTGCACTTTATAGCCAAATCTTGCTCCATTTTTAGTCTTGCAAGTGGTCCCAGCGATTTGTGCGTGGGGAAGTTGGAAAAGCCACCCTTCCTTTAACCTTTCTTGGTTAATATTTTCAGTCTCTTCCATGGCACAGAAATAGAAGAGTAATTAGGAAACATGATTATGCCCTTTCCTTTGTAGCCTTACAGATACAGAGATGACAGAGAATAACCTTGTCCCCAGCAGTAATTATACTGACTGACTTTTTCCCTGCTTAATTAAATGCTGTGGAGACGGCGCGAGGCGCCGGTGCGCGGCAGCGGGAGCCATTCCTGATCCCCGGTGCGGTCGTGGCACCGGCATCGCCGCAGCCTCGCTGCTGGAGCACCTTTCCATTCCCACTGCAATCTCTGTCCCCACACTCCAGTTCATTTTTGTTTCTGCTGTGTCAGGCATAATTAGCAGCATTAATAAATGTTACTTATTAAATTTAAAAGTTAATTGTTTATTTAAAGTGGATATTCTGAAATATCAGTATACCTTTATCATATGGGAAGCAAAAGCAGAAGATCCTGAGTTCAGTCTGGTGGAAGGCATTTTGCTATGTAAAGTAAATAGAGTTACCAACTTAGCGATATTCAGAAAATGATACTAGAATGTTCCTGAAAACAGCCGGCTGCTGTGGGCTCTCCAGCTGCAGGGCAGAATTCACCAGGTGCTGTCGCTTCAGTTATTCTTGTGCAGCCTAAAGAGAGTTGCAGGTTGTGAGCCCAGACACCAGCAGCTTAAAATACATCCCATAATGGAGAAAACATGCTGAACAAGTGGTGTTGGGTGCTGCCGTGAGCTGTTCAGTCACTCCCCTGACATGCGCATTAAGCAAACAGCCCAGAGGACAGGCAGGTCACCGTCACTTCACCAGGGACAGGCAGGTCACCACCACTTCACCAGGGACAGGCAGGTCACCATCCTCTCACCAGGGACAGGCAGGTCACCATCACTTCAGCAGGGACAGGCAGGTCACCGTCACTTCACCAGGGGCAGGCAGGTCACCATCCTCTCACCAGGGACAGGCAGGTCACCATCCTCTCACCAGGGACAGACAGGTCACTGTCCTTTCACCAGGGACAGGCAGGTCACCGTCCTCTCACCAGGGACAGGCAGGTCACCGTCACTTCACCAGGGACAGGCAGGTCACCGTCCTCTCACCAGGGACAGGCAGGTCACCGTCACTTCACCAGGGGCAGGCAGGTCACCATCCTCTCACCAGGGACAGGCAGGTCACCGTCCTCTCACCAGGGACAGGCAGGTCACCATCACTTCACTAAGGACAGGCAGGTCACCGTCCTCTCACCAGGGACAGGCAGGTCACCACCACTTCACCAGGGACAGACAGGTCACTGTCCTCTCACCAGGGACAGGCAGGTCACCGTCCTCTCACCAGGGACAGGCAGGTCACCATCACTTCACTAAGGACAGGCAGGTCACCGTCACTTCACCAAGGACAGGCAGGTCACCGTCACTTCACCAGGGACAGGCAGGTCACCATCCTCTCACCAGGGACAGGCAGGTCACCATCACTTCACCAGGGACAGGCAGGTCACCGTCACTTCACCAGGGGCAGGCAGGTCACCATCCTCTCACCAGGGACAGGCAGGTCACCATCACTTCACTAAGGACAGGCAGGTCACCGTCACTTCACCAAGGACAGGCAGGTCACCGTCACTTCACCAGGGACAGGCAGGTCACCGTCCTCTCACCAGGGACAGACAGGTCACCATCCTCTCACCAGGGACAGGCAGGTCACCGTCCTCTCACCAGGGACAGGCAGGTTACCACCACTTCACCGGTAGCTCACAGGGATTGCAGATATGACAAAAGAACAGCATGCCAAATTTCACCAGGGGTTTGCCTATGTATTACCTACCTATTGGAGCAGCCAGATTGCGGCTAATGAACCGGTGTCCATCGAGATCGAGCCGTTGCTCCAGCCCATCGGGGAACGCCCCAGATGAGGAGGCAGCTCTGGCCGGAGGGAGAGCCCGGCCGGCCCCTTGTCATGGCCTGTCCCCGTGTGCTGGGACAGGCACAGCCCGGCTGGCCCCTTGTCATGGCCTGTCCCCGTGTGCTGGCACAGGCGCAGCCCGGCTGGCCCCTTGTCGTGGCCTGTCCCCGTGTGCTGGCACAGGCGCAGCCCGGCTGGCCCCTTGTCATGGCCTGTCCCCGTGTGCTGGCACAGGCGCAGCCCGGCTGGCCCCTTGTCATGGCCTGTCCCCGTGTGCTGGCACAGGCACAGCCCGGCCGGCCCCTTGTCGTGGCCGGTCCCCATGCTGGCCGCTCCGCTGTGCCCTGTGTCCCCGTGTCCGAGCAGGGCTGGACCTCAGGTACCTGTAGGCAGGTGCAGCTTTAAAGTATTTCTTTCAATCTGAGGAAACCAGGGTAAGGACCGTGACAAAGCTTATGTCAAAAGGCAAAAAGGTCTAAGCGTAAGGAGTTTTAAAGCAAAGCTAAGGAAGCTTTCACTGGCCGCGCGGCCACTGCCCGGTGCACACAGCACACGCCATAGCCCAGCACACCGTTCTCAGCTCTTCCCCTGCACTCCCACTGGTTCTGATGGATCACTGTGCTATTGTGTGGTTTGATTGTGCTGACAGTTACATGCCACTGTTCCCATAATAACTATTTTTCTTCTTTGTTCAAATGAAATTTCTAATGACACGTGTGATGGGTTGTTTTAATTCTTTTCCCTCTCCAAATCCACCTTCCTGTTGCAATGCATGATGGGCAGGCTCAATATTGTGCATGACACCCGCTACAAGTGTTGGTAGGTGCCAGCTTTGTTTCTTGATTATCTTAAACCTGTGGTGCAGCTCACGGACCCTCAAAATCCACTGCTAGATTTTAACTTATAGCTCTCGTGGCAATCCATCTCCCTTAGCCTCCTGCACTAACACCTGTCAATTAAATGCAGCCGTTTGATTTAATTGACAAGGACACATAGACGTCGTTAATTTTGTATAGCAGTTGTTTGAATTGCACATTGCTCTTTGGTGGATTTTGATTGGACTATGAGTTCCAGTGTTTAGAAACTATCTTGTGTTAAATAAAGACTGTATCTTGCTATAGCCACGTAGACGTATAGTGTCCTTCAACAACATTAATTTCTGTTTGCAGTAAATATTTGGGTTGAATTTTTTAAAGACAAAAATTTGTAAATGTAAGGGCATTTAAAAATTCTTCTGTTGGTTTTTGTATTTAAATGGTTAAGCTTGTTTGTGTCGATTTTCTTGATTTGATGGTAACAAGCATTTTCCTCTTTTTTTCTCTTTCATTTCCCCCCGTCTTTCTCCCTGGAATGTTGTCCTGCTTTGCACTGTGGTTGCATGTCACGCACTGGCAATGACGTCTCGGGCTTTTTGCTGCGATCAATACCATGCTCAATGATCCTCCCACGTCTCGCTCTGGTTCCCATACTGCTACACTCTTCTGTATGTTTGCTTATATGATTTTCCTTCCGAAAGTTCCCATGGTGCACGGTGCTACGCCAGCCACTGTGTCTGCAGCAACAACATCTGCCACAAGTGTTCCCTTCGCTGCAACAGCCACAGCCAACCAGGTTTGCTAATTTACAGCTTTGTTCCTTACAGACAACTTGAAATTGGTGCTTTTAATGAGCATGGGGGTTTTGATTTTACCTCTTGTTGGCCTACACATTCTCTCGAAGACCGGCAGCACAGCTTAATAAGCCTTTATCCATGCTCAAAAGGTGCTGCAGTTCCATTTCTGATGCTAAAAATAGTTGGTAATAGCGTTTCTGATTCAGTCTTAACACTTATGGGCTGTGCTGCTTATTTCTGCTCTCAGAGATGTACAGAGAAAGGAATAATACACAGAGCCCATTATTTATTTCTGTTCCTGTGAAGCTGACAGTTCTTTTAGTGCAGAACTGCCGTGAAAGGCAGTAAAACCTTGTGCAGAGGGGCTGCAGGAGCAGAATTTTAACAGTCTGAACATGTTCCGACTCCTCTTCCAAGAGCAAAACAAAAATGTTTGAGCACAGGCCGCTCTGAAACTTCTTTTAAACCTTTGTTTCAGGTTGTGATTCTGCCAGGAAAGGGCTCATTACTTGCTGCGGTTGACAGACTTAAGAAAATGTCCATTAGACCCTGTTTCTATTTCTAAATAGCTACCCTCGTTGTTGCCATCTTTGGATGTATTACAAGAATAAAAGGATAATGCTTTACTAGTAAGTGGTTAAAAAGTCCTCCCAGAAAAGGCAGAGACGATGCTGTGCAGACGAGCACCGGGGCCAGCAGAGCCGCAGCCCCGGGCGCACAGCTGGAGCTGCGCCTCAGAACGCAGCCTGGTGTTTTGATCCAGCTGGGTTGTCAGAAATGCAGATTTCCGTAGTGTATCTGGTTGAAAATGCAACAAACAAAAACTTTCTAAAGACCCTCTTGTTCTTATTAAAAAAAAAAAAAAAAAATTCAGATTTACTAGGAAGTTAAAATTGCCTGAGTCATGAAACTACCAGTTCTGGTGTAAGACTCAGGTGTTATTCGCAGCTCAGTGAGAAGCACGTGTGCCTTTTAGAACAGAGAACTAAACATTATCTTCTGGGGATGAATGTCAGTATTCGAGGCAGGCTCGCCTGACACAGTCAGCTCCCTAAGGCATTAGAGCCAGCTCCTGAGACAGTTTCCAAATGCCCTGCTAAGCTGCCGGGTTTGCAGGCAGGCCGGTGGTGGTGCCAGTGCCCGGCGGTGCTGGTGCTCCCGCGGGTGTAGCTCCCAGCCCACGCACCTCTGCCTGTTGTGCTGGCCAGCTGTGCCTTCTTAGTTAACCTGTCTGCTCACCGTTCTCTCAAAAGAATTATTCCAAAAATTACACTATTGCAGTGATATATAGGCGTGCGCATCCCGGGTCTCAAAAGTGACCTGGATATTTTGCAATTCCAAAAAATAGGCAGGTTAGTCTACTTAGCAAGTAGTGCTTTCTGCTCTTGAGAAGCATTTGCCTAATGACCATGTCACTTGCAAATTTAAATTAGTGTGAAAACTACTTTGTCTTTTGGAAAGCTAGGACTACCTCTGCATATGTGTCACCTAAGCCAGCAACCACCTCTGTGCCCAAACTATCTTAATATTGTCATTTATTGCACCGTACAATTAATTTAACTGTCTCTGTATCCTCTGTAAGTCCAGAGGGTTGTGAGAACAAGCCACAGGAAAATGTCATTATTCTTTAAAATCATCTCTGTCTAAATAACCATGCACTTTCCCAACTAGTTTACAGGGAAACTTTCTGTTATAGAATCTGATCATTTCATGCATATCCTCCCTGGAGCCTCATAACACAGTAAAGTACTGCAGCCAAACCTTAATATATACATATATTACAAATATATGTATATACTATGTGAGCAATGCTGAAATTATTTAATGCCACATGATGCAATGTGCGTGCATGCCAAAAGTCTGGAGATCTGGCCCTTCATCTTCACTGACTGGTGTTGAAGGTCCCTGGTGTGTCCCGGCAGCACCAGCCCTGACGCTTCTCCGCGGCGGGTGCAGCAGCCTGTCCTGCAGAACAACATGGTACGAGAAGCTTCGTTCTGCTTGGAGCCCCTTTCTGTCCCAGCTGGCGATGGTGTAGCTGTGTGGAGCTGCCAGGGGAGGAGAGGGCACGAGGGGTGGAAGAACCGGCACCAGGACCTGTAAGGGACTTAGTTCAGAAGAATCCTCCCCGTCCCCTCTCCTGTGCACACTGCCAGGGCAGCTCAGCCTCAGTACCTGTCAGGAACACCAGTCTTTGCAAGTGCAACACCCACTTGTGATGGTACAAATTGAGTTTGTGTCGGGTGCCCCAGCATATGTCCGTGTACGTGGGCGCATCTCTTTGCTCCCTCCAGCTGGACTTGTGGTCCTGTCTGTAGCACAAGGTCCCTCGTGGTTCCCCCCCAGCTGCTGTCCCCAGCGCTGCCCCTTGAGGGCAGAGCCCCCAGCTCCGTCCAGCACGCAGCCGGACCGCGCCTGGGGAGGGACAGCCGTTTGTCGCTTGTGCTGCCGCTCAGCTACTCTGCTTTTAGTCTGTCTTTTTTTTTTAATGGGAAATTAGTTGATGGGGCACATTGAGAGAGCCCCGGAGTAAATTCTGTTTGGGCAGATGAACATTTGAGGACTGTTTCACTGGGGAATCTGAGCTGTGAAGTGATGAGCACAATGCCTGCGGGGGCCGGGGAAAGAGCAGGAGGCTCTGCTCAGCTCAGCTAAGCCTGGCTCGGCTCTGCTCAGCTCGGCTCAGCTCTGCTCGCCTCGGCTCGGCTCAGCTCGGCTCAGCTCAGCTCGGCTCAGCTCTGCTTGGCTCGGCTCAGCTCGGCTCAGCTCGGCTCAGCTCAGCTCGGCTCAGCTCGGCTCAGCTCCCCTCCACCGCGGGTTTCACCAGCCCTGAGAGCCGAGCTCGGGACACCTTAGGTTTAGCATTGAAAAACCAAGGCAGTGAGAGCAGTGAACACTTCACCAAGGCAGGCTGAAACAAGGCCACCGTAGAGTTTTAGCATTTTAAATGATACGCTGAAAGCACAGAATTTTGTGTAGGCCAACAAAAAGGGCTATTTTCAATTACTGCACTGCATGACTTTTGTAGATTTTAACTTCTCTTATTTCCTAAACAACCAATAATACTTATTTATATTCGTCGGGTAGTACTTAACACAATGTTTTCCAGTTTTAAATTGCTATTGTAGCACTTTAGTTGACTTTAACTTATAGTTACAATATAAAATCCACCAACTCACAGCTGATCCTCACTTTTCCAAACTGGTGTTCTGTAGCAAAATGCTGTGTCTCTGGGTCGGCTCATTGCACGTGTTATTCACTCTTTACATTTTTTACCTATAGATACCCATAATATCTGCCGAACATCTGACTAGCCACAAGTATGTTACACAGATGTAGACATTTTGTCATCAAACAGTAAGTTCCCAATGTGTCGTTGCTTGCGGCTTTCTTACCTGTATGTGTGCAGAATTTGTCTTTTGCAGGGACTGAATGTTTTTATTTTCTAAGAAAACTACTGAGCTCTGGGGGGAGACTCCGACCCCCTGACGAGAGATCCCACAGTGAGCAGTGCCCGCCTCAGCTGGTGTGTTGGACCAGGTGTCCCTGTTAGTTTGCACATGCAGAAGGAACATATTACACATATGGAGAAACTGCTGAATAGCAAAATCAGAGAGGCTAAAATTAGAGTTTTACGTTTTGTTTATGAAGGATTATGGCCCTAGCCAGGTCTAGTGGGGGGATGGTTACATTAAGCTGTCTTTAGAAAGAACTAATTTTAAATCTCCACGTTTGCAAAGCCAGCATCTCTGAAAACACAGGTTCAGTCGTCTGCCCGGCTGAAGCCTGATTCTCTGGAGCACAGGCTGTCAGGTTCCGATGCGTGATGTATTTTCCTGGCGTGGGTGACAGGGCCAGGAGGGGTCCTGCCCGCGCTGTGCCTGCTGTCACTAAGGCTGCCTGCGGCACATCAGTGCCCTGGGACAGCGTCACTGGTGTTACGGCGCTCTCCCATGCGCATTTGGGCCGTGTTCTGTATGGAGCGCCTGGGCCGTAATGGGTTACTGCTTAGGGTGAGGGTTAGCTGGTGTGCCACAGTGGGTTTGTGATAACAGACATTTTGACACGGCTGCGGTGACACGGCTGCGGTGACACGGCTGCGGTGACACTGCCGGCCTCCCTGCACGGGGACAGGGCTGTCCCGGGCTGGGGACACCCGAGCGGGAGGAGGAATTGCTCTCTAGAGCTGTGAGAGGCGATAGGGACCAGAGAAATAGCTGCACGAGGTGGGCAGTTCAGTAGGAAAAGTGGCCTTGGGAGTGTGGGTCCCAGATTTCCAGGGATGAGAAGGTGCCTCTCGGGTCTGGGTTGGGCTCGCAGGTTTTCGGGGCAGAGCGAGGGGCCCAGGGCGGCGCTCACACCGCACGGGGGGTCCCCAACATCTGAGCGCATGGCTGGGGAGCAGCGGGAGGCCGGTGTGTTGTGCTTTGGGGTGTAAGTGCTGCAGGGACGTCCCGGAGGGAAACCCCGCGGGTGTGGGTGCCGCTGCCCCCTCCTCCCTGGCACAATGCAAACTTTGGGCTGCTGTGGTGCTAACGGGACGTTATGACTGTGTTGAAAATGCTTTCTCTTCTTTGCTTTCTAGATCATAACTAACGAGAACAGGACAGTGTGTTTGGCTGGAGAAGAGGACAAGCTCATTAGCCATAATGTATATATCGCCCCGCAACACTCGGAACTCCCTCAGCAGTAAGACGTCCACACATTGCATGTTAACGAGACGAAACGAGAACTCGGAAATCCACTGCACACTGTTGCCTATATACTTTGTACATTTAATTGATATTTGTGCTGAGGTGATCTTATTGTCTAAAACCTACACCATTGTCTATCTTTTCTAGCACAGCAGTATGCATATGGATTTGAATATGCATATGTAGTGTGTTTGCTACATAATCATGTATGTCGCGTTGAAAAGACAGACGATGATGTAACCATAAATCTATTATGTATTGGTACGTCTGTAGACCAAGATATAATTTTTTAAAGTAAGTTTATTTCTTTCAAGGTTTACAAATAACAAAGGTGCACCTTGTATTTAAAATTGCCATTATAGATGAGAGCGTGCATGCACAGTAATTTTTGTTTAAAAGTAATATTTTTAATGTAATAGATTGTAAGAAGTGGTAAGAGGTATCTGACAGAGATGAATGTGCCAAGCAAAACCACAACTGTGTATATTTTAAAGCACATCAATGGCTTTAAGTACCATGTTGTTAAGGATTCTCATGAAGTGCCATAGACTGTACATCCCGTTAGAGTATTATTTCTGCAGTGTTATTTTCAGAACCACGTTTTCACTTACTTTAGTAGTACCGATCAGTCAAAGGGCACCGTTCTGTTTCAAACCAAAGCTGTCTCAGAAATGGCCACCGGCTCCTGGCTGCTCCGTGGGCAGCGCAGGACGGGTCCTCCAGCCGCGCAAATTACCCGGCCTGGACATAGAGATCAACTATCTTAAGGCATTGTAGTGTAATATTTATGCATATTTTACTGTATAACGCGATATACGAAAGGGAAAAGCCATTTCTGAGACACAGTAACAAACGTTCGAGGAACTTCTTTTGCTTCTATTTATGGCCTCTGTCGAAGTCAAAAGGACTATAAATGTTTTGCAGAGATGGATTTCGCTTTTACTTCATCAGTCACGCTTTACGTGGTGACTCTAAACAAAGACGAAAGAAGCACTGACATCAGATGCATGACAAACCAAAACACAAAAAACCGGAGATGTTAATTAGCGTAGAAATCGGGTGGGTTAAATACTTGGGTGAGTTTTATATGTGATTTTTTTGTTGTTCAGATTAACTGCTTATAGCCTTAGAAAGCCTTTACAAAATAAAAACAAAACAATAGATGTGCATTCAAGTTTTGGGAGTGGATTCATCCAAAGGAATTCCCGTGGGCGGGTGGGTGTTGCAGCGGTGAGCGGTATTTGCTGTGTCAGCACAGGGCGAGGGCCGGGAGAGGCGCGGGCTCGGTTGTACGACCCGCCGTACTCCCACGTTTACTGCGATTTTATGCTTCAGAGAGATGCTTTATAGTGTAAGAATGACGTGTTGATTTTACTGATTGTACTGTACATCTATTAAAGCCTTAGATTATTACATTACGGGTTAAAACCCATACCAATGTAATTTCAATCGTGTTAAGAAAGTATAGGTGACTTCACATGTTATTGTAGTTACTTACCAGTATAGGATATTACTTACTTTTTTCTTTTTAAAATGTAGTTTTCATTTCTTACATTTATTAGATTGTGTTCATTTTCTATTACCAGATGAATACCATTTCAGTTCATAGAATTTTGTTTTATTAGAGTTTACTGATGACTTTTTCGAAAACAAAAAAAAGTAGTTTTCTTCATAACATACTCAGTTTTGAATTTACATGTAGTGTCATATGAATATTCGTATTATTGTTAACTAAATGATTTATATTTTACTGATTTAATATTACAATGTAAGAATGTCAGTCATTGTTAGTTCTTGTCTAGTTTTCATTAAAAGAACAAAGATCTTTTATATGGATATCTTATAATTATATAATCATTGCTAAGTAAGAAGTTAAGTTGTTGCTATCGCAACAGTCCTGGCAGACAATTGAGTAATATTTTGATGATTTATTTTGTTTGTAATTAGTTATTATGAGAAAATCTAGTTCCTAGATATTAGAATAAAATTTATTTTCTACTGTATCCATTTCAAATGTTAAAATATTGTTTAAATATTTTTTGAAATCCCTGAATATCAGGCCTTGTTATAAATAAGCTGCATAATCAATAGATCAAGGGACTTTTTGTTGATAATCCAAATACTCAAAGTTTACGTAACAAGAATTCTAGTGTGTGTGTGCAAACTCTTGAGGGTTGATTATGCTGCAGTTTAGCATGTGGGAACGTATAGAGAGAAGGTTGACTTTTTGCACTTCTGTATATAGTCAAAAAAGAGAGAAACCTGTATAATAGTAAGATCTTATTTTGAATAAAAATGTCTATAATTACAAGGAGTTTTGTTAAGGCTAATAAAATGACAGGCTGAACAAAATTGCTTGCAAAAGTGGCACAGAGTTAGCACTCCATACCCCTTCAAAAGGTTGCTTTGCTTTATGTGGACAGCTTGTAGTTTGCCAGGATTTTTTCAGCTGGAAAGATATGCCATCCTTCCAAGATCTCATGACTGACAAAAGCTCCACTGGTTCAAATCTGCCTGAAAATCATTCAGAAAAAAAGGAAAAAAAAAAAAGAAAAAAAAGAGAAAAAAAGGAAAAAAAAAAGCAGGTACTTCAGACCATCAAGGTGAAATCATGGATCGAATATTCCGTACATTATTCAAAAACTACTGCATGTTTAAAGTATCAAAAAAATATATTAAAGATATATGCTATTCAAACCAGTTTCTGACAATTTCAGTGGTTTATTGTTCACAAAAAAGATTCTTCAAAACAAATACTTTCACAAAAGAGTTAAATCATGAACAGGCAAACCAAACAGCACACCGTAGCTGTACTTGTTATGTGATTATTTTTTATCGCTGTAGTGGTCCTGTTCTTTTAGCAGGTGAAAGAGAAAAAAAAAAAAAAAAAAAAAAAAGGAAAACCTGGGTAATTTTACCATTTCAATGGAAAGTGTTCGAGAAACCTTGTCATGATCAATGCCAAAGCTGAAAGGAAACGTGCGGAGGCCGTGACGTGATCTGATCTCCAGCGCTCACACTGAATTAGCAATGACGTTGCACTTACTGCAACCCGCGACTTTCATCTGCTGAAAGGACAGATGTGCTTGGGTTTACTCTTATGTAATCACAGACTTACTTTTTGCTTGTAGTTGCTCCAAATTATGTACTCTGTCCTGGGCTGCAATTTGTTTTTATGCTTATTTTATTATTACTGCTATAGTTGACCTTGCTGTATGGAAAAAATAAAGTGAAAATACCCTAATAAAAGTTCTCTTTCTTAGTTATGTTTTTCTGTTTCAGGTTAAAAATGGCACCGCTTTTTAAACACATTTTTCATTTTATCCGCGTGTTTGTTTGGCTGAAGGGACACAATTTATTTGTGGAAAAAACCCTAGTATTGGGTTTTTTTCTTCAACAAAGCGTGGTATGTTAAATATACAGGATATATATTGAGAATGCTAAGTAGACATGATGTTATTGTTAAATCCAGAGGATAAATATAAACCACCGAGCGGCTGTTCCCTGTGGCAGCAGCTCGCAGCTGTGGGTGCGGGGGGGCCGCGCATCCCTGGGAGTGGGAGCCCACGGCCGCATCGCTCCCACAAATCGCTCCCATAATCACCATTATTGACCCACACATCTCAGGCCTGGTTTGGAAAAGGGAACGCATCACAACGCTTGTTTGCCAGGAGGATTCCGGGGTGTCCTGCGTTCATTAGCACAGCCCGAGAGGCCTCACCCAAGAGCTGTGTTTCAGAGGCTGCTTTTATTTTATTTCCCTCATTTCTCACCCGTCAGGACATCCCACTCCTGCCGGCCCAGCGCCCAGCTCGTTTGCGCTGCGTTTGTATCAGTGCTCGCGATGGCACCAGTGTTTTAATTTACCATCACATTTAGCTGCTAAGTGAAAGGAAAAAGTGTCAAGCAGCACGAATGTTCTAAGTTGGCAAAAATAACACGACTTTATTTTCCTCTCTGACCTATGAAGAAGAGCGTGGAGGTTCTGCAGTTGATCAGAGCTCCGACAGCTGCTCCCGGCCCGAGCCGGGCAGAGGCTGCTGGTGCCACTGCGGGTCCCCAGCCCCACGGGGGACCCGTGTCCCCACGGGGGGGTCGGTGTCCCCACGGGAGCTCCGTGTCCCCGCAGGTCCGTGTCCCCGCAGGTCGGTGTCCCCACGGGAGCTCCGTGTCCCCGCAGGTCGGTGTCCCCACGGGGGGGTCGGTGTCCCGGCAGGTCGGTGTCCCCACGGGAGCCCCGTGTCCGCCGGCCCCTCGGTGCGGGGCTCGGGTGCGGAGCTGCAGCTCTGCCGGCCCCGGGGCTCCCGCCGGGAGCTGCGAACATCGAACCCTCCGATGCTGCGGGGAACCACGAGGAGGAGCTGCTGCCGAAGCGGGGAGGCGGGGGCACCTCGCCGGCCGGGGCTGGGCTGTGACAACCGCCGGAGCGGTGACAACTGTGGCGGCTGTTAAAGCCAAAATAAAAGAACTTTGTTCAAAGGGACCCACGTTTGTCTGCAGCTGAGACGCATTCTGAAATGAGGAGAGGATTCGCAGCCTTTGGGGAAGGAGGAGCAGAAACCTGAGAGGGAGTTTTAATTGCCTTTGATTGTGATGAGAGCGGGGAATGGCATCAGGAGGGAAACAATAATTCTGAGGGTCTTTTTGCACACATTTATTAGGTGTAATTAAAAAAGCCTGTTACTTGCCCAAACCGAGCCGGTCACGCACTTTCTGTGGTGCCGGCAGCAGCGCCGCACGGCAGCTCGGTGCCCTGTGCTGGGGATGGGGCCGCGTCGGGCTCGGCTCTGCCCTGGGCAGCACCGGGACACGCAGCGACACGCGGGGCCGGGGACGGCGACACGGCCACCCGGCCACCCGCCGGGCCGGCGGACACGAAACCTGCAGCAGCGGCGGCTCCTGCAGCGCCTGAGCTCCCGGAAAGGGTTTGGAGAACCGCGCAGGTGCTGCGGTGGTGCTGAGCGGGGCGGGGGCCGAGATGGGGATCAGCTGGGGGCGAAGGGCCGGGGGCGAAGGGCCGGGGGACCCGCGGGACCCGCGGCTGCAGGAAGGACCCGGAGCCGCTGGCTGTGCAGGTAGGAGCTGGGTGCTGCTGGGCAGGGGTGGGCTGGGGTTCCAGGGGGGATGCTGCAGGAGGTGGCTCGGCTGCAGCCCTGGAGGGGTTTGCACGGGGGGGCTTTGCCCGGTGCTGCTGGCGCTGCCCGGAGTGCCCTGGGCAGGTCGGCCCGGCCGAGGTCCAGCCCAGCCCGCAGGTTCCGGCTGATGGCGCAGAGCGGTGCTGGGGCTGCGGTGCCGCCGGGTGCCCGGGTTGTGGCTCTGAGAGTGACTGAAGTGCGGGATGTAACGGGCCCTGATGCTGCTCCAAGGAGTTCGGGGCGGCTGGAACTCCTGCAGCTGAGCTGCCCGCGGGGGCTGCACCCCTCGCACAACACCGTCCAGCTCCGTGCCCTGGGTGGAAAGGTGCAGCTCAAAAGCCCCGAAGCAGCTCCCGTGCAGCTGCTTTAGTGGTGTTTCTGGTGCTGGCTGGTGGTGCGGGGGAGCCCGGGGGGTGGGATGGCTGGGGAGAGCTGCGGTGCCTGGTGCTGCTTGGTGGGGCTTCTGCAAAAGCTCGGTCGGGTGAAGGAGCTGTGACCTGTGCCGGAGCAGCCCCGAGTGTGGGTGTCTGCAGTGGGTGCCCTGCACGGGGTGCCCCCGGGGCTGGGGCTGGCAGGGAGCTGGGAAAGTCTCTCTTGTTGATACAGGCTCAGGGAGCAAACTGAAAGCACGTAAAAAGTTGCCACACTGTGTTTTTCATGGGAGTTGATGAAAATGTTATTATTAAAGGTGCATTATCCCTGTGCTAATAAACCACTGGAGGAAATAAATCGCAGTGATATTGCAGGAATGCACTTGAAATAAAAGTGCAATCAATCCTAAACACCTCAAAAGCACATGGCGGGTTCAGCCGAACAGCACTCGTCACGTAGATGTTGTTGGTATCTAAGAACAGCCAGTTTGGAGTCTGCTACCCATCACAGGAATTCAGCAAGCTTGTCGTGGCATATATTGGCAATTACCTGGCACCAGCAGGGAAACATTCAATTAAATAATGGCAAGAGAAGAGTGACAATTATGGGATGGGCAAAGACAAGTTATGCTGTTCTGTGAGCAAACAGCGTATGGCACAGTGCTGTGTGTTCAGTGTCCCTGGGGGTGACGGGAGTGGAGTCCCTTCCTGGGCTGGGGGGGACGGTGACACCCTCGGCTTCGGGGCTGCAGAGGACAAACCACTCGGGCTGTTTTCATGTGCCCTCAGCTTCAAGTTCCTGCAGTGGTGGGAGGCACTTGTGGCACTTCCCAACGTTGGGGGATGTATCTGAGTGCTCGGGACAACGAGCCCAGCAGTTGCCCGGGCTGGGGGAACAGGAATGACATTGCAGGGCTGAGTGCGGGCACCTGAGCTGTGGGGTGCTGGTGAGATACCCAGATGGGTTTGGCCAGGAGGGAGGTGGGACGGTCACACGGGAGAACAGCATCTCCACCTGAGATAGATAACATCTGGTTATAAAGGAAATGGTTTTTCTCTGCTCCTCCTTTGGCGCTGTTGTTAATCCCAAGCCGTACCTGCCTGGGTGTGCTGGTGGTCCGGCCCCGGCTGTACATGCAGCACACAGTGTTTGGGGCCACACTTGCCGTGGGGGGCACAAGGTGATGCACATGGTGAAATGCTCTGCAAGGACAGCAAAACCAACCCTTCTGTAAAGCAGCGTTGCTAGTTGCCTTTTCCACCCATGTCTCATTTTTCTCTCCTAAGTGTATGCCTCTTGTCCAGGAAAGGTCAAGTAGTGGAAGGTGCTGCTTTCTACCTTCCTCTCACAAACTGCTGGGTTTTAAGAGCCCTAAACCACCCCTGACACAAAATGAACTGTGTGTCTTATTGCTGGCATTAGTAGGGTGCAGCATCATGGGGGAAACTCCTTTGGTGGCAAACTGACCTCTGCTGAGTGGGTAAGTCTCAGTCGAGCTGCTTGTCTTGGTGAGGCTGAAAATAGATGTTTGTATCCTGCTGATAGTGCACTCACCGCGGGCCAGGCACCGCATCTTGCCGTCATCATGCAGAAGAAAAGCTTCTCCTGGTGCTCATTTGACCGTGGAGTCTGTCTTGGTATTTGCGTTTGGCAATTCCAGGTGGATCTGCTCATGATTGTACCTTCCTGCAGTGTAGAGGCACAGACCCCAGACGGTTCTTGGCGAGCAGTCTGTGCCCTTGGCTTTGCTGCCCTGGGCAGATCTGCTCCGCTGCTCACCGGCTGTTTTGGCAGGGGCACGTTTAACACTGGTGAGTTTGGTGCTGAGCGGTGTCACAGCCCAGGCTCTCCTGGAACATGTGCATGGACCCGCTGTGGTGGAAGCTGAAGAGCTCAAATCCTGACCAAGCAGCACAAATTGCAGCCCGGAGCTCTCTTGGTCCTTGTGCGCTCCTTAGCAGTGGATAAAAACAGCACGAGGCACCACGAGCTGCTGTGCTCCAGGTCTGTCAGATACGCTGATTCTCGTTCCACGGGCTATTTCTGTCACCGGTCACCTTGTGTCCTGCTGCCACGCACAGGGCTGCTCAAGGCTCCTCACGGGGCTGTCGCGACCGTACCCGTGTCCTGCAGCAAAGCTGAGCCGCTGGAGAAATTACACCTGTATTTAAAACACCATCTTTGTAGTTAGTACATACGCGTGTGCATCCCTCGCAGTGCCTGCCGTGCCGTGCCCCACCGCGGGGTTCGGGGCGGGGGGCACAGGACACGCCGACACCGGCTGGGGAAGGGTCTGTGGCTGTGTTCCCGTGGCACGGGCAGCCCGGGGGAACAGCCCCAGCGTGTGGATTTACCCGGCCTCCCACCGCTGCTCCTGGCTCCGGCTCCATCCGCTGCTCATCATTTCTAGTGCAAAAAGGAAAATGATGTGCGAAGATTGTTACTACTTGAAATCCAGTTCTGAACATCTGTGCTGAACTGAAAGTTTCATCCTAAAATAGACACACAGATACAGAGTGAAAAGGAGCAACTTAAGGAAGAGAGTTTGGGGGAATTAACAAGAATCTAACTTGCCCTATAAAACTGCTCTGGAGTATCTGAGCACCTCTCAGCATTCCTTCCTGACCTCCTTGCTGCTGCTTTGCTGTATTGATTTCTCCTAATACCAGGTTTCATAGTCGCTTTAACTGTGTTCTTTCTCTAAAACAACTCCATGCTGTCTGGAGAACGTGCACCTACAAGGTGTGGTACAAGTCTTGGGCCTGTTTTGCCCTTTTTTGTGTTTAATTTTTATTTAATATGCCTTTTTACAAGGGCATGTAGCAACAGGACAAGGGGTGATGGTTTTAAACTAAAGGAGGGAGATTCGGGCTGGACATGAGGAAGGAATTGTTGGCCCTGAGGGTGGTGAGAGCCTGGCCCAGGTTGGCCAGGGAGGTGGTGGCTGAACCATCCCTGGAGACATCCCAGGCCAGGGTGGACGGGGCTCTGAGCAACCTGAGCTGGCGCAGATGTCCCTGCTCGTGGCAGGGGGGCACTGGGGGGGCTGGGACGGTCCCATCAACCCAAACTGTTCTGTGATTCTACGGTTGTCTGTAACACAAATGACCAGGAGACCCCTGTGTACTTTGAAGCCGGCAGCGCCTTGGCCACAACCCACCTTGCTGTGAAAGCTGGTCAGAGGACAGCGTCTCACCGATTTCCAGCGCTGCCAGCAAAGCGAGGGCTTTGTGTCCCCCCCGGTCATTCCTGGCTGCTTTCAGGTTCCCCAGTCACACGCGGCGCTTGCTGCCAAGAGCAGCCCTGCCAGGTTTGCTGCTCTGACTCACCAGTAGGTAAATTGGGCAATCTTCTGTTTCCCAATCTGTTTTCTCAGGAATTCAGCCTTCGCTTTGCTTTCAGGGCAGCAGAACCGAGCCCAGCTGCTGGTTCCCACATGCGTCTCTCCCGGCTCCGCAGGCGCAGGCAAAAGCCTCATTGCCCACGAGAAGGGACGCGGGGCTGTGCCTGGTGGCTGGTGTCCCCCTGCCCACCCCCATGGACCCTGGGGTCCTGTCCTGCAACCTGGGCTGTATCTGGGGTCCTGCCCCCCGCAACCGCTCCCCGTGAGCTGGGGCTGCTGCGGGGGTGGGAAGGACAGGGCGGGATGGGATGGCACGGGATGGGATGGAACGGGATGGGAAGGACAGGGCGGGATGGGATGGGACGGCACGGGATGGGAAGGACAGGGCGGGACGGGACGGCACGGGATGGGAAGGACAGGGCGGGATGGGACGGGACGGGATGGGAAGGACAGGGCGGGATGGGATGGGACGGCACAGGATGGGAAGGACAGGGCGGGACGGGACGGCACGGGATGGGAAGGACAGGGCGGGATGGGATGGGATGGAACGGGATGGGAAGGACAGGGCAGGGCTGGCTGTGTGCCCCGAGATGCCCCAACACGCAGGCGCAGGGCGACATCCCACGGGCAGCCCCAGCGTCGGAACCTGCCAGAACCCAGCTCTGTCACATGCCTCTCCTGCGTCATTTCATATTCAGCGCTAAACTGTGGGCCTCGCTGCTTCCCGATTTATTTTCTGGCATTTTACGTTTCCCCCGGTTCGGTAACTGGCAGTGCTCCCCTTCCCGCTGCCTCCCAGCCCCGCGCCCCGCTCTGCCAGGCAGCTCAGCGTGCCCCCAGCCTGCCGCCGGACAGACGGACGGACAGCAGGGGCAGGGACGCACCTCCAGTCCTATTCCCCCCTTTTTTTTAATCCTCCTTTGTTTTTTTTCCTTCACCCTCTAGTCCCAGGTAATGGTTTGTGATGCTGCAGTGTGAAGCAACTCACTTGTGATGGATGGGCAACATTTTCTTGTACTTTATTTGTAAATTCTTTCCCAGTAGAGTGGATATTAATAATTATATGAACAAAAACTGCTACTTAAGCTGTTTTCTTTCCAAGTGGCATCAGTTCAGGCCACTACAGGGCAGAAATCAGTGAAGAATTTGGCACCCTATTTCGAGCATGCTGTGACAGTCCTTGCAGGCAAACAGAATTTTGTACTAATTTTTTAATCCCTCATGTCTTACCCTTGTGAGCTGAAGACTCATTCTGGGAAGAAATCTGTTAAATCCAGCACGTGACTTTCTCGCAGCACCGCTTGCGATGTAGTTTTGAATGGGAACAGGAAGAAATGTGTCAACAACTTCGTGTCTCCTCTTGCCGGGGAGCAGCGTCCCTTGCCAAGCGGCGATGCCTCGTGGCGCTGCCTGCCAAGAGCATCCCTGCGCCCCGGGACGCTGCTGGGCGCCCCGGGACCCTGCTGGGCGCCCCGGGACCAGCGGTCCTCACGCCGGCCGCGGAGCAGAGGTGTGTGATGGGGACATCTCTCCCTCCCCGCTGCAGGGTTTGCCCCCCATGCCGCTCTGTGCGGGGGAGGCTGAGTCATCCCTGCGGTTTTCGGAGCCGGGGGAGGCCCAGCTGTCTCCCCGCCAGGCGTGGAGCGTCTGTGCCGCACGGTTTCAGCCCCCGTGGAGCGCGGTGCTTCCCACTCCATCCTGAATGTCATTGTTCCCGTGGAACAGCGTGTGCCGGCGCCCACCGCCCCGTCCCCCAGGTCACCATTGTTGCTGCATATGCTGGGATTGGCTTAATTAGGGCTAAAATATGGCTGTGTTCACACCTTCTCTCTAAGGAGGAGATGAGTATTAAAACCATGCTGGAGCTTGTATTTTGTGCTATGGATTTGTCGCAGTCGAGGCATGTTGGCTTCACGCACCCCTCTTCTTCCCAGGCTTGCTCCCGTGGTTGGATCGAGGTGGTTTGGTGAGGGGAGCGTGTCCTCCTCCCAAACCTGACCCAGCGCCTGGGGCTGTGCCCCGGGGCTGCCGGCGGCCCCAGCTCTGCTGTGGGCACCGCTCACGCGCCGAAATGCAAAACGTTGAACCCACAGGGTTCCCTGGCCACGGGAAAGCTGCTGGTTTTATTGTCCATACGCAGTTGCAGCAGCAGGAATTTGGCTGAAGCCCTGGGGCTGGGATGGAGCCGGGAGACCCCCTGCCCGGCCCCCCTGGGGTGGAGCTGTGTCCTCAGTGCCCCGGCCACAGCAGGGACGAGCGGTGCCAGACCAGGTCCCTCGGGCGCTGGCCGGTCCCGTGACACCCGAGCCCTCCACGGGCATCGCTGCGGTGCGTGGGTGCTGCTTGTTTTCCTGGGCAGGTTCTGGTCCTTCACACACGTGCAGGGTGACAGAGGGAACGAGATGGATTCGCCGTTTCACTGGGGGGCCGGGGGTGCCCATGGTATTGTACAGTTCATTGCAAATATTAGTCTGACGGGCAATGCACTGTAATTAAAAAAACCAGAACACACCACTGTTTTCAAACCATGTGGGGATCTGTTTTAATTAAGCGTGGCCTTGTCAGATACCCGCTGGGTTAGTGGGGCTGTGGGAGCCGAGTGTCCCTCCTCCTTAGCTGAGCAGCTTCCCTGGCCGGAGGAGGCGGCGGTGGCCGCAGGACGTGACAGACACATCCGCGGCTGGGGTTTTTGTGGGTGCAGGGGTACAGCAGCACGGGAGCTTCGTTTACTGCAGCTGTGGACAAACGAGGAAGTTAACATCAGGAAAAATACCAAACCAACCAACCTCACCGCTCTTGTGCCCTCCTGCGCCCAGGGGGCCTCGGAGCAGGACAGTCCCTCTGTCCCCAGGGGCGATGGGGCAGCACCCGGAGCGGCGGGTACCGGGCAGCGATGCTCCCAGAGCTGCGCAACGGGTACCACGTGCTGCCGCGAGCCGCGGTCCTGCCGTGTTTGGCATAAAACTGATGCAGAAATTACAGCGATAACATAAAAATATGCAACGCGTTTGTCAGCAGGGACAAGGGACCACCCCAGCCACGGTGCCAGAGCAGTCAGTTTGCGCTTTGTCGCTTAGTGGAGATTTTAACTCAAACTCGGGGAGGGTCCCTCCACCGGGACAGCAGCCCGGCAGCTCCTGCCCGCGCTCGGACTTACTGACTGGTTTTTCCCACGCCCAGGCTTAGTCCCAGGTTTGCCATCGCTTGCCAGGGATTGCAACTGGCAGGGGAATAAACGCAACGAGACGGGAAAACTCCTTGTAACTCATTCTGCAAAACTGCACAGATATTTTTTATAAAAAAGGAAATTAAGCTTGAAAATATTCAAAGGTCTTTTGACAATGGGGTTAACCAAGGGAACTTTTGGATGTGAGAATTGCAGCGTACAATTAAGCTCTGGTGAGGAGCAGTTTCATTTCCTGTTAGTTTTGTTCCCGAGTTTATGTTAGTTTTATAAAGTCACATGGTGTAATTTATCTAGTCTTTCCTATTTATGGGAAAATTTCAGAGTAAAATGTTGTTAACAGCTTGAAATTCTGCCATGCTCTAGCATTTTTTTGTTTTAACACTATTCAATGTGAAAAAATTAATATTTTGACTCAAAATACTGAATAGCAGCTATGAATGTTAAAAATTCGCAGCTCATTTCAAAATATGTCAAAATTTCCCAGGGAACAGAAATACTGATTTATTTGGTTTTGGGACCAGCTCTAATTTTGCTAATGAACTGTGATGGGTCTTTGCAGCAGAACAGGTGAAAGGTTTCCCAGGGCAGTGCCCCATGGACGTGTCAAAGCCTTTGCCAAGATGAAAAACACCTTTGTTTTTCTGTGTGAGGAAGCACCTTCAGGTGTGTCTCGCTTTCGGTACTTGGCTTTTCAATAGATGCGTGACTGTCGTCAGAGGTACCGGGCACTGGCTGGCTCCACTGAAGCTGCTGCTGGAAAACTGCATCTTTTGGTGTCTCTGAGAATTGGTGACTTATTTAAGCAGCCCATGGGTTTTCCATGGCGGAAACTGTCCCCAGACCTGTGGGAAGTGGCAGACCTTAAAAACTCCAAAGGCGTGAGCTGCCGGGGTGTTACCCCCGCCGGCGGGAGCACTCGGGGAGCTCTGCCCCCGCCTCGCTGCTCCATCGCCTCCTCTTAAAATGCCAATCGCAGGTCTGGTTTCCTCCAATGCACCAGAGGAATCTGTGCAGTATTCCAGTAATCTTTCGAAAGTAATTAATTATTGAGCAAGCATGTATCTGGGGTCAGTGAGATAACTCAACCGAAGAGATAACTCTGTTTGCAAAGCTGCTTGTGCGGAACATCTGTGTGAAGCAAATGTATAAATAAAAAAAAGTCATAAAATGTCAGCAAAGGCTCAGGTAGGAATAGCCAGCAGTTCAACTGCCAGCGGAGCCTTTACAGACTGCTCTGCCCAGCCTTGGAGAACCAACGGGTGTTTTCCAGCAGCAAGAGCTGTTTGAGCCCCTGGTGAAGCCCCGGGGCGATCCCAGCCCTGGAGCCCACTGGAGCCCACCAAACCCCCGCCCCACAGCCGGGGCCAGGAGCTGCCTGCGAGTGGGGCAGCTGGTCCTGTCCTGTCCCACCCAGCCCACGGGGCAGGAGCAGCGCCCGGCCGTCACCCCCAGGTGCCCCCATCCCGGGCAGGGGGAGCAGCAGCTGCTCGCTGCATCCTCTGCTCCCGTTACCATCTGCCAGCACTTAAACCCCTAATAGCTTGTGCAAAATTAGCTTTCCTGGGAAAGCCTGTGCACTTCAGCTCTTTGCTCCTAATGCAGCAATTAAGCCCCATGTTATCTGGCAGAGGCGCAGGCTGGTGGGGGATGAGGGAAAGGAAAAGCTGCCTGTGGCCGTGGGAAACCTTCCTGTGCCTCAGTGTCCCTGCTCCAACCCTCGCCCGTGTCCCTGCTCCGTCCCGGTCCAGCGGACACGCCGTGTCCCCCCGCGGCTCTGCTGGGACAAGTGGGGGCAGCAGCCACGCGCTGGGGGCAGCAGCAGCCCTGCTCAGCCCACGCCTGGCACAGGGACCCCCGGCCCACAGCACAACAGCAGCTTCTAGAGGAAAAACGAAAGGGCTGTGGCGTGACGGGAATTAGAAATGTGCTGCCAGGCTGTGGGAACTGCAAATTATACAATTCGAGTGACGTTTCTCACAGCACTGTGAGGATGGGCAGTCACAGGTGTGGTTGTCAGTTGTGTGAAGAGTGCAAGCTTCTTTTTTTTTTTTAATTACTGTTTAAATAATAAAAACTATGTGCTTAAAAAAAACAAAAGCAAACCACAGCCCAAACCGGATGCCATTAAAATCCTTCACCTGGGATAATACAGAGATCAAAGAGCAGAGAAGCACAAGGGCTCTGGTTTTGCTTGGCTCTGACTTCAGGCTGCTGGGAGGGACCTGTCTCTTCTGCAGCAAGAACTGGTGGTTTCTCCACTGGCTGTAATTACAGGTCAGATTGAGCTCATATGCCTAATGCGATGCAGTTTCCAGCATTAATTATGCATCGTCAGAACTGGCATGTTTGGCAGACAAGTGGTCGGGACCCTGGGCTGATGTGAAGGCAATGCAGGAGGGACCCTGGGGTGGCCTGAGCAGCGAGTCCAGGCTGTTTGCCCCGCTGTTTGAACACCGCACTGGTAGCTGCAAACGAGCTTGTTAGCCAGGTTTAACCCCCGGTGATGCTGTTGTTCCAGCCAGGCTGGAGCAGACCCCACGTGCCCGGGGCCACGGGTGGCCATGGGCTGTGCTGCTCCGCTCCTCTTGCTGGGCACAAACTGAGCTGAAAGCATCAGGCTTTGGTGACTGCGTTTGGAGGGAGGTGGGGTGGTTGGGGTCTAATCACCACTGGCGGAAAGCTCGTTTGCAGCGGGCTGGGTGCTGCAGCGCTTGTGTGCCCAACTCAGGCTCTGCGCTGCTTTAGCCAGGGGTGAACCCTGCTGTCAGAGGCGCAATTCAGCAACTGCGCGCTGGAGTTTGTGCTGCTTACCACTGTAACGCGCTGCTGAGGACTTACTCTGCTCCTATGTAGAAGGTCTCCACTATAATAATTTGGGGGAGTTTTTCCCAAGGTGTTTTGTTTGCTGCCAGCTTGAACACAAAACAGAGATGTGAGAGGCAGCAGCTGCTGCTTTTTGCCTCACCCTTATGGCTCTGGTTTGAGGAGCGGTGAGCATTGCCCTGTGCCCATGCCCTGTGGCCCGACAACCCACCCCCCCACGCCGCGTGGGCCGTGGCTGCAACCCCCCCAAATCCCAGTCTGCCTGCAGCTCGTGGGTAATAAACACTAACTGTTGCATGTTAAAGTTCTAGCATCCCTCTACAACACATTTAGCTTTTTTACAGCCCTTTGCATTTCTAGATTTCTGAGTGTTTTATCAGCATGGTTAATTCTGATTATTCTCATTTGCTACCAAGAAACTGAAGCTGGGGCAAGTGATAGGACTTGTTCTCTGTCAGAGCAGGTCCCAGCCAGAGGAAAACTCCAGGCTCCCCTTCAGCAGCCTTCTGCATCCACTTTGCTATCAGAAAAGCTCTGCATGGCCAACAACACTGGATTTAATTCTTCTTTTAAATGAATCACACTAAAAAAATCATGACTCGGGAGCAGAAGGATTATTTTTTGGAAGAAGCCTTGCCTGCAGGAAGCTTGGATCCTGGTGAAGTAACCCCTGATCATCCCAGCTTCCTGCAGCGGGCAGAACCCAGGAGTAGTGAACTCCCCTCCTCCTGAGAGACCCCTCAGCTCGGGATCCATAGGTGTTGGGAGGATGGACAGGCGGGTGTTCTGCTCAGAATCTACAGGTGTTGGGAGGATGGACAGGTGGGCATTCTGCTCAGAATCTATAGGCGTTGGGAGGATGGACAGGCAGGCGTTCTGCTCAGAATCTATAGGTCTTGGGAGGATGGACAGGCGGGCGTTCTGCTCAGAATTTATAGGTGTTGGGAGGATGGACAGGCGGGCGTTCTGCTCAGAATCTACAGGCGTTGGGAGGATGGACAGGCGGATGTTCTGCTCAGAATCTATAGGTGTTGGGAGGATGGACAGGTGGGCATTCTGCTCAGAATCTATAGGTGTTGGGAGGATGGACAGGCGGGCATTCTGCTCAGAATCTGTAGATGTTGGGAGGGATGGACAGGTAGGTGTTCTGCTCAGAATCTATAGGTGACTCGCCTAGGCAATGCTCGCATGGAGGGCTGGCCGTTTCCTGCCTTTATGTCGTGCTCAGCCTGTTCTCTGCATGCTGGTATCGAGGTCCCAGCTCCTACTGCACCTTGCTGCAGTGAGCAGCGACACCGGGCAGGCAGCAGATGAATTCCAGCAGCTTTATCTTGGTGACCATGTTGCTGCGTTTCTTTGCTGCTTGGCAAGAAACGGGATGGCTAAAGGCAGACTCGCTGGGTGCTGGCTGGTTTTCTGGGGGTACAGCCCTTCAACAGCTTGCCAAGGGAAAATAAGGCTGTTTGATTTAAATAGAACTGTTTCCAAATTTGCCCCCATAAAGAACACAGGCTCCTAATCAGTTTTTCTTTTGATTCAAGCCTTAAAATGGTTTCTCCAATAAAATATGTTAGGGAGGGAAAAAACCAACCAAACAAAACCCACCACACCTCGAGAAATCCTCCTGCCTAAGGGGTGAAGAGAAGCATGTAGTGGTTTGTTTTCATAGGAAAATCAGTCTTTGTTCGGAGAATGAATCAAACATGCAGGGACTTCGACTTGGATGAGTTAACCAGGCATTTAGCAATCCAGTTTTATAACATGTACGTGATTTATAACAAACTGCATGGCGAGAAGTGGCCAAACCTACAAGCGGCAGCAGCAGGACGGTGTTTGGTGAGGCAGCCCAGCCGCGGTGTTGGGCCCGGTCCTGCCCGCAGCCAGAAACACGCTTGCTATTGCTAGGGCTCACATGTGACTTTAAAATGGGTATGCTTGTGCAGTAAATAACATCATCTGTTTGGAAAAAAAAAGTCTGTACCCCAGGAGATATTCCCACGGGTATTTGATGGGAAATGGTTGTATCGAATTGGGTCACACTGCACCCAGCTCTGAGACTCCCCACAAGGCGTCTGGTTTGGGGGCTGACCCTGCACCCCTGGTCGGACGGTGTCTGTGCTGCTGCTCATCGCAGATACCAGACAGGGCTGAAAAAACAGCTTTTTCCTGCCAGTAACACTGGGGAGGGGGACAGGGCTGAGATGGGCTCCCAACTGCAAAACACCTTTTCTGCCCTCTGTTGAAAACCATCCCACTGTGAAAATAATACTTTTTCCACAGCTCTAGGAAATGCAATAATAGGCTGCACATTCAAACCAGCTGCTCATTTATTTTTTCAACTGCCTCTGAAAAATGCTTGTAATTAGGAAAAGTCTATAACAAGAAGTACAAACAAATCAAAGTCTGTCATTAGCCAGGAAGAGTCGGCTCTCTGCCTTAGCTATGGTTTTATTAAATTAGAATAATGAAGCAGAAGCTATACAAAGAAAAACAAGCACTTTGGAAAGGTCTGAAATATACAGCCGTCAGTGTAGAAAACACATTTTCAAATTTAAACGTGAAGCTGTAAACATGTTAGCTTGTGCTGTTCTGATACCTCCTTATGTAAAGCTGCATGAACTTCAAAGAGTTACCCTATAAAAGAGAAGGAAATCTTCCGTAATGCTTCGAACCGGGGAACTGGCGGAAGCAGTCCCCGAGCAGGTTCCCGCGGGACTGGGGGTGGCTGGGGTGGTGCCAGCAGAGCTCTGGGCGGCTGGTTTGGAGGGCACTGCGGCTGGTGCTGCGTGGGACTCCAAGCTGGAGGTGGCAGTGGGGGTTTGCCTGGTCTCCTCGGGGAGATGGAACCCCCCTGCAGAAACACTCAGCTCATGCGGGAGCGATGGGACACGGGGCCCGGCGAGGAGGGACATGGTGGGGCGAGGGGACAGCGCCCCAGGGGTCTGCACTGTCTAACGCCCCCAGGCAGAGCTTCGGGATGGAAACATGCTTCCAGAGGTTTGGTTTCTGCAGGAAAGGGGTTTTCCTGGCTCTGGTGCCAAGCAGGCTCAGCAGCCGCAGCCTACAGATCTGCCTGGCTCCGCACTTGCTTTGTGCAACATCTGGGCACGTGCAGATGTGTTGAAGGCCCCTGTGGCCCGAGGGGCCAAACGCAGGCAGGCTGCTCGAGGCCACCGCTGCAGAAGGACCTGCTTTCTTGCAAGCAGTGGAATAAGCCTGTTTCGATGCATTTCACTGTTTCAAAGTTCTTCTTTTCCTGTACAGTTTGTTGCTTTGAAAAACAAGCTAAAAATGACCTTTCCATCGTGAGCAGAAAAAATGCTTTCAAAGATCTTCACCTGTGTGTTTTCTAATGTCTGGTTGTGAGCTGGAAAAATAAGCCTTGCCCCTAATGCTCCCTAAAGGGAGGTGCTGCAGCCGGGGCACCCTGTGGGGCAGGACAGGGCTCGCTGCTCCCGTGCCAGCGTCTGGGGCGAAGCCACCGACCCTGTGCAGGGTCAAGGTCAAGCACAGGACCCCATGGGCAGCACCATCCAGCATTAAATCCAGATGACGGCCAAAGCCAGGCATGGGGCTCTTCAGCTGCTAAGAGCACCAGCACCAGGGATGCTGATCTGGTCCTCGTGTGTGAGGTCGGGCAGCTGTCCCCACTGCACGTTGGCGTGTGGGAACCCGAGGCAAAGCCACCAGCGTGGGTTGGCTTTGAGAAGTAGTTTGTAATTGTAATTCTTTCTGCTGTTTAAGCCGTGATTTTTGAAGCGGGGCAACGGAGCTGGCGAGGGGCTGGAGCACAAGTGTGACGGGAGCGGCTGAGGGAGCTGGGGGTTCGGCTGGAGAACAGGAGCTGGGGGGAGACCTTCTGATCTCTGACCTGCCTGAAAGGAGCTTGGAGCCAGGGGGGGTCGGGCTCTGCTCCCCAGGAACAAGCGCCAGGAGCAGAGGAAACGGCCTCAAGTTGCGCCAGGGGAGGTTGAGGTTGGATCTGGGGAACAATTTCTTCCCCAAAGGGCTGTGGGGCATTGGAACAGGCTGCCCAGGGCAGTGCTGGAGTCACCATCCCTGGAGGGGCTGGACAGACGGACATGAGGTTCTCAGGACATGGGGTAATGCTGGGGTTTGGGTAACAGCTGGACTCAATCTGGAGGGTCTCTTGCAACCAAAATGATTCTGTGATTCTAAGCCTCAGCCTGTGGAACACGAACACGCGTGTGAGAGAAAGGAGCGCTCTGGCGGGAGGCGCTTGGCTGCGGCTCCCTCCAGCCGGTGGCTGCGAGCAGAAGCATCACACGGGGCAGTGTTGAACAACAAAATAACTGAGCCCACCCTGAGCGTGCGGGTCGCTGGGGCTGCTCGCAGAGCACGCAGCCCCGCGGCAGCCAGCTCTGACGGAATGTTTGTTTATTGCTTCAGCAACAGCCGAAAAAAACCCTAAACCCGGATAATTGAATATTCATCTTCTGTGAATTCTATTAATTCTGCACTTCGTGTTCTGAAGAGCAAAATAATTGCCGTAATTTCATTTCAAAACCTAAAGTAAATAACCATGAGCCTGTCATTTTTTCTGTGTGTTTTCACTGAAAGGAAATCTATCTGCCTGCCTGCTTTCATTATGAAATGATCAGTGAGGCCGCTAGAAGAACAGCATATTTATTTTTACATTTCTCTGCAAAAGCCTATTTAGTCTAAGTGGCACAGTTAACACTGCCAGTGATTTCTTTGTCCTGATTTTAAACAGCCTTTTAAAACCCAGCATTAATTTAAACAAGATAATATAAATTAAATCGTGTGGTTTGGTGCCGTTCAGTGTTCAGCCCCTTCAAAGGCTCTGCCTTTTTTTAAACAACGCCTAAGGAGATGCACTTTAATATTAATCAGTCCTAAGAAAAAAAATTTTTTAAATCCGTTTTTATCCACTAGAGAAACGCACAGAAAGGAGGTGAAGTTTAAATGTGTGGATTCGGGACAGAGCTCTGGGAAGAGCTGGGAAAGATCCATGTGCAGCTTAAAGGTCTTTTCTACCCAAACCGATGACACGATTCTGTGGTTCTCTGCAGGGGGAGGGTGGCCGTGCCTCTCTTGCGTGCGCATCTGGGTCAAGCAGCCACTGAATGCAAATCGCGTCTGGAAATAAAACGGAGGTTTCCCAGTCCGTGAGCGGTGTGAGGTGTGACCTGGGGCTGCTGCCTGCTCCCGTGTGTCCCCGATGGCACAGGGCTCAGCAGTGAGCTGCTGCCTGTGAGAGAGCTGTACAAAGCAGGTTCTATGGTTTCTACACGTTTCCTGGGAGATGAGAAGGAAGTCTCCGTATTTGGCCTTTTTTCTTTCTCCTCCCTTATCACTGTTTACCAGACACACTATTTTCTCATGAAAGAGAAACTCTTGTTTTCAAAATTGGGTCATTTGGTATTTGTGTCACTGATACACGAACCCCTTTGGCTGGGGCTACAGATGGTATTTCTGCATCACAGCAGGGAGTGAAGGGAGCAGGGACGGGGGCTGGTACCTCTGCCCCTGCATCCCCAGGGTTGGTACCTCTGCTCTGGCATCCCCAGCGTTGGTACGTCTGTTCCTGCATCCCCGGGGTTGGTACCTCTGCTCTGGCATCCCCAGCGTTGGTACGTCTGTTCCTGCATCCCCGGGGTTGGTACCTCTGCTCTGGCATCCCCAGCGTTGGTACATCTGTTCCTGCATCCCCGGGGTTGGTACCTCTGCTCTGGCATCCCCAGCGTTGGTACGTCTGTTCCTGCACCCCCGGGGTTGGTACCTCTGCTCTGGCATCCCCAGCATTGGTACGTCTGTTCCTGCATCCCCGGGGTTGGTACCTCTGCTCTGGCATCCCCAGCGTTGGTACGTCTGTTCCTGCATCCCCGGGGTTGGTACCTCTGCTCTGGCATCCCCAGCATTGGTACGTCTGTTCCTGCATCCCCGGGGTTGGTACCTCTGCTCTGGCATCCCTAGCGTTGGTACGTCTGTTCCTGCATCCCCAGGGTTGGTACCTCTGCTCTGGCATCCCCAGTGTTGGTACGTCTGTTCCTGCATCCCGGGGTTGGTACCTCTGCTCTGGCATCCCCAGTGTTGGTACGTCTGTTCCTGCATCCCCGGGGTTGGTACCTCTGGTCTGGCATCCCCAGCGTTGGTACGTCTGTTCCTGCATCCCCGGGGTTGGTACCTCTGCTCTGGCATCCCCAGCGTTGGTACGTCTGTTCCTGCATCCCCGGGGTTGGTACCTCTGCTCTGGCATCCCCAGCGTTGGTACGTCTATTCCTGCATCCCCGGGGTTGGTACCTCTGGTCTGGCATCCCCAGCGTTGGTACGTCTGTTCCTGCATCCCCGGGGTTGGTACCTCTGCTCTGGCATCCCCAGCGTTGGTACGTCTATTCCTGCATCCCCGGGGTTGGTACCTCTGCTCTGGCATCCCCAGTGTTGGTACCTCTGTTCCTGCATCCCCGGGGTTGGTACCTCTGCTCTGGCATCCCCAGCGTTGGTACGTCTGTTCCTGCATCCCCGGGGTTGGTACCTCTGCTCTGGCATCCCCAGCGTTGGTACGTCTATTCCTGCATCCCCGGGGTTGGTACCTCTGGTCTGGCATCCCCAGCGTTGGTACGTCTGTTCCTGCATCCCCGGGGTTGGTACCTCTGCTCTGGCATCCCCAGTGTTGGTACGTCTATTCCTGCATCCCCGGGGTTGGTACCTCTGCTCTGGCATCCCCAGTGTTGGTACCTCTGTTCCTGCATCCCCGGGGTTGGTACCTCTGCTCTGGCATCCCCAGGCTGTGGGGCAGTGGCGTGAGGGGTGACGCAAGCTGTCCGCAGCCCTGCCAAGCCTTACCTTCATGCAGGGAGGGGAAAAAGTTGGGGCATTAAAATAACTCACCCAGATAACTTAGACAGGAAGCAGCTCCCCCAGCAACAGCACGGCTTCTCGTCCTTGCAGCATCCACAAAAGGATGGGTTTGTTCCCCCTCGCCCTCCCGGGGTGCAGTGGCTGCAGCAGGGCAGTATTTTGGGGAGCACACTGAGAGCTATCGGGCTGCACCCTGTAAGCAATGACTGACTTCTGCCCAGAGAGACTGGGGACCGTGAGCTGCTCAGGGCTGATGGGGCTCCACGAGGGACACTCGGCAGTCGAACATTCTCCTGCAAAGTGCTTGGGGAGTTCCTCGTGCAGCCGAAGGCCACTGCTGCCAGACGTGTCTGCAGGGGTGTCCTGTCACCCGGGGCATTTGCGTGTGACCCTCCTCCCCTTGCCGTACCCCAGTGAGACCGTGGCAGCCACTGGGCAAAGGGGGACGGGACTGTGGGTGCTGCAGGACCCACAAACTGCCCTCGCTCCACAGTGGCTGCCCGACACCTGCTCACTTAACGACAAAATTGTGGCTTCAGAGATTAAATCTCATTACTTGGCCAGTGAGCTTGGCAGGATGATCCCTCTTCTCTCATTACATCTCAGAAGTACTGAACCTTTGCCCTGGCTGCTGTTTGCTCTGCTGCAGCCGGGACCGGGGGGGTTTGGCAGGGTTCCTGCGGTGCTGCCTGCGCCAGACGGATGTAGCCTCATTAGCACCAGTACTGGGGAGGTTTTTATTGCCATTAAGACAGCGTCGAAGGTGCCTTCCTGCTGGGCAAGGCGCAAACACAGCAGGAGATGAAAGTCCGGCTCTCCTTTCCTCGAGAGCTCCTCATCACTTAGCATCTATTTAATTTGTCTGCCAAAACCGGATGGAGCCACAAACCATCTTGTCTGCGGCTCTGCCCTCCCCTCGGCAGCCAGCGCTGGCAGCCACGGGCAACCCGGCGAGCAGGGACACTGGGTGGCTGTGGTACCTGGGGACGGGGCTGGGGGACCTGCCAGCATCCCTGGGATGGTCAGCACACCCCATCCCTGCAAAAGGGCTGGCGGGGGCTTTGCTCTGAGCTGGGGGTGCACGGATGCTGCATCACACAGCACGGGTGAGCCCAGGGACACAGACGGGCTGGGAACGGAGCTCTGCTCTGGGGTCATGCCCGGAGGGGGCCAGGGGGATCCTGCCACCAGCAAACACGAGCCCCATGGGTCTCCAGGTGCAGTTTTTAACATGCTGGAGAAAGAAGGCACAGGCTTTGCATTCCTCCTACACCCGAACAGATCCTGGCTGGCCAGAGCAGCGCCCTGCGCTGGGACGGGCCAAGGAGGTGATGCTGAACCCCAGGGAGACGCGGGCAGGGCACAGGCAGGGACAGGGGCTCGGCCGTCCCCACAGGCAGCCTGCCAGGGCTCGCAGCAGTGAATTTACACCTTCTGGCTTTTTTAGGAAGCTGTTCCCTGGGGTTGCTGCCGCAGAGGCGGTGTTGCTCCCTGTTCCTCCTGCCCGTGCCCAGTTTTTTTGCTCAGTTAGAGCTTAATTCCCATACAACCTGTCCCATCAGTTTTCCAGCCAGCACAGGGGGAAAAAATCTCGATCTGTATTTTGCAGCGGGGCTGTTCGGCAGGAGGGCAGCAATCTGCCAAGGAAAATCCCGGGTGCAGGGTAAGGGCTGGGCAGGGCCGTGCCTGGCCGTGGCTCAGGTAAGACGTGGCTTTGGTAGGACAAGTCGCTACCCGATTCCGAGTCTTTGCACCAGGGCTGCATAAATCTACTACAAACATCGCTGGTTTAGTCCCTCTGTCTCCTACTGTAGTTTTTTCTTTTGCAGTGACTCAGGCTGAAGGAATTTTTTCCCTCTTGGTCCCCTTGTCTCTCCTCATGTAGAGATAAGGAGAAACCCGGGCAGTAGCAACACCCAGCTCTCTCAGAGGAAGGGAATGATCACAGGACATCTCTCACTGGGGTTTGCTCTTCCAGACACTGGGAATTCAGCAAATCGTGCTCTCTGTGCTCATATAGTAGCAATAGGATCACACATAAAAGGGCGCTTTGTATTTACTGCTCACAGTCACATCTCCCTTGCTTCCTGCAAAACCATGCAGAGTCGTGGGGACAGACCTCCTTCCTTTTTCTTAATGTTTACAACTGTGTCAAATCAGGATTTTTACGGTTTACTATTATGTGTGGTTATGGCATTTCTTAAAGGTCAGGGGCACAGAAAGGAAAAAAAAAAAAGGTAGATTGCAGTAAAATAACTATCAATATGGAAAAAATACCAGAGACACTGTAGGAAAAACTGAAAACCATTTAACAAGGTATGTCTTAAAAACGAGTTATGTTTAATTATTTGAAGAATGAGCTGAACAGCTCCAGGAGGCTGCACAGGAGGCTGCTCCAGACATTCGGGTCAGGGCTCCGCAGCAACGTGATTTATCTTTTTGCTGTTACACGCTCAGCGGCAAATTCTGTGCTGGTACAGTTCCAGGAATGGGCTAGGTTTAGGTGGTTCGGCTGAATATCACACCGGCTATCTCAGTGCTTTACAAAAAGAATCTTTAAGGAACTCTAAAGGAACCTTTAAGAAACAGTTTTGGCCAGGTGACAGTTGATTCCATGGGATTCCATGGGATCCATTGCATGGGATCCACTGCAGCTGCAACACCAGCACTTCCCAGCAACCTCTGCATGATGGTGCTGGTCCTGCACATGAAGGACACGTTTCTCTTCAGAAATCCCAGATTAAATAGCAATATGTTTTCGTATTGATCCTTATCTGAGAGATCTCTGCAGCTCTGGGAGTACAGCTTTTCTACCTGCCCCATTTTTGCTCTTGATTTTACTTGTATTAGAAATCGGAGTGACAAATAGAAACTCACAGGGGACTTTCTGCTTTTCTACACACAAGTTCGTTATGGTTTTAAGCCAGTGCTGATCTTGCCCCTCCATTAAATACAAGGCATTAGAATCAATCATTAATAGCTTTAAAAGGTTTGTACAGCAACAAACATACTTATGTTTGAACATTAATGGAGGTGGTTTTTCCTTAACAGTGGGTTATTTTAGATAAATTCTAGAGATTACGAAAAAGATTATATATGCCAGTGACTGGTTTTTTTCCCAGTACATTTTTACATTAGGCTCCTGAAGTAAGCTCCCGAGGCTCCAATTTTAAAAGCCAAAAGTTAATGCCCTAAAAGCTCAATAACCATTCATTAAGGGAAGGAATAGCACTGGTGTGGGGCAAGCAGGGAGGGAACGATGTGCCCGCAGCAGAAAAGTGACCAGTTTGGTATGAAACAGGAGATAAAATCAGGGACATAAGGTATGGAAGCTCAGATAAATCAGATGTAATGAGAGACCCGATCCTGGTGTGTTCCACTGAAAATCGGGGGTTCTGCTGGGGATGAGCCATTCGCAGTCCCATCACAGTGCAGGGACCGACGCAGCTGGTAACAGCTGGTCTGGAACTGGGACTCGGTTTCCTGAGGGCAAGTGGAACCTTGTCTGGTTCGGCCAGGACTTCCCATCGCCCTGCGCCACGGCCGACTCCTCCAGAGCATCTTTCCCCTGGCCACGTACACGCCTCGCCTGAGCCATGGGCTCACTTGGCTTTGCAACATCACAGGGCAGATTTATAATGTTTTCATGTTTTTTCTTCAGTCATCATGCCTACCCTACCATATTTGTTTTATAATACTCAGATACAAACCAGATGAGTCTGTTTGTATTTGGAATTTCAATAAGGGACATGGGGACAGGAAGGTCCCTGCAGCAGTGCCGCTTCCGAGCAGGACTCATTGCTTCGGCTTCTGCAGCTTCAACTGAAGCTGTTGCTTCAGCAACTGCACATTAAATTAGAAATGGCCTCAGTAATGATCGCCAGTGTATTTGTTTCCAGTAAGAGCTGAGCTGGTATTTCTTCGTACTACATGATTAGGTTTTGATTAAGCTTTTTTATTTCAGGTACTGATGTATCTCTTTGTTTATTCCTCAGCATCACTTCCTTCCTAATTCTCAATGGGAGCTGTCCAATTTTACCTTAATTGTCAGATGCATGTTGGAGTTGCACTGAGTTACAGAGAACCCATGGGTGCCCTGAGACGTGGCCGGGAAAACGCTCAAGGCGCTGGGTGTGAGCCCAGGGCAGGGCAGGGAGCAGCCGAGAGCATCCCGGTCAGGAGGGACCGCGACCCACGCAGCAGCTCCGGGGACGGAGCGGGCAGAGCCGGGAAAGGGACAGCTGCGGGATAACGAGAACGGGAACAAAGGCTGCGGGGAGAATGAAAGGGTCTGGCTGCAGAGGTGTTGCTCAGGGTGCTCCGACCCAAATCAGCTGCAAACCCCTCAGAAGAGAGTTCGAAAAAAAGAGACTTCTGATACTTAGTTGGAACCCCTATCACTTTCTCGTAATAACTGTGTTATCAGATATTCCCAAAATAAAATAGAGTGCTGGCATCAGGACCGCTGAAAATCCAGGATTCATTATGCGGCAGCACTAAACTGAATAATTTAGTTTCTGTTTTGATGACTGGTATTCTCGAGGCCCTTCATTCCCCAAGTTCAACCCTTCAGGGAGGAATGTGAAGGAGGGCAGTTTGCAAAACGGCAAAGTGATGGGAGGAAGGGGCAGGCAGGGCAGGCAGGGCAGGGGGTACCACCACTCCCCAAGGCCACTTGGGTTTTGTTACCGACAGCCAGACTTGGACAAGGGTTGCACCTTACTTGTCCTGGTAAAACCAGGGCCAAAGTAGACCCCTAGGGGCCATTAGAAAAACCGTTCACTGGTTGTTACTGGTACCTGTAGACCCTCCAGTTCAAGAACAGCTAAAACATAGACAAGCTCTAACACGGACCACAGGTAAACCGAGAGCCTGTGCCGTCAGCAGGATCTGGTGAATAACACTGACTTACAGTAATGGCCTTTGAAATGCAGTCCTAGGGTTAGATATTCAGTTATTTCCATGTTTGAGTGCAGAAGCATGTAACTGCTGCTGTACAGCAAAGCAAAAGGGTACATGGATGTTTGTTTTTATCCATGTGGAAAAAACATCTGGCAGAATTCAGAAGTTCTGTACCTTCCAGTGAACCAACGGGCATCAGCTCCATGCAGAGTGAGGCAGGAGCTGCAGCTCCTGGAGCAGCAGCCTGGGCTGGAGCTCAACTCCTGTAGAACTGATCAGGAAAGGAAACGTGGGTACAGAATAAAGAAAAGCAGAAGGAGAAAAGCTCAAAGGCACCAGTAAGTGGTTTTTGCCAACAGCCGCAAGAGGTCACCTCCACAAATTTTAAATTGTGGTTGTTGTTGCTGCCTTCCATTCAGAGAAAGGCAATATGCCAGACTTTCACCTCTTATTACATTACTGTTCTCTGATTTCTTCATCTGGCTTTTAAAAAAACTGTTCCAGATCAGTTTTAATATCTTCTTTCCAGTGTTCAATACTCAGTAGGAAAGTTCAGCACCTGAAAATACTGTCTAATTGTAGCTGTCCTATATCTTTAGTGTTGACAAAATTTGTTTTCGCCAAATAGCTGACCTGATCAAATACTATATTAAAATGTCAAGAAACAATTTTGCCTACATTTATACATGTTTATAAAAAATATCAAAAGGTAACTTTGACAGTTCAATATCGCCATATTTTCCAGTCTTACCATATTTTCTGATACTTGCTAAATGTAAGCAGATGATGTTTATTGGTATGGTTTGCTGGTGTTGCAATTGCAGGTATTTACTAAGTACTATTTGACTTTCTGTGTTCCAGAACTGGACGCTGCCTGGGCTGTGTCTGCTGGGCCCGGGGCTGCGCTCTCAGCGCCCACTGAGCTTTGGGAACGGCTTTCCAGTACTTTCCCCCCGCTTTGCTCCCAGCTCTGCAGCCTACAGAACACCCCCACTGTGCTGGTTACCAAACTCTTGCTGTCGGTGTGGCTGCCCAACCATGCCTGTAAGCCGCACGGACCTGCAGGAGGGAAGACAGAGCTGCAACCTGTCCAGAGGCGAGGAGTGAGGACATGCGCAGAACTCCTGAAGAGCCGACCTCAGGGAACGTGGCTCTCACACCCACTTCCATCATCTCAAACGAGATCATCACTGCGATCGCTAACACGGAGTGCAGAGTTAACAAGGCTCTTGAAACCACCCCAAACCTGCGTACGAGCGGGGCTGTGCAGCTCCCCGAGCACAGGGTCCCTCCGCTGCATCCACGGCCGCGTCCTCGCAGCCCTCGCTGGGCTGGGAAAACCCAGCTGCCTTCCTGCTGCTGCCTTTGCTCCAGGCAACAGAGAAAAAGACAGAGAGGCCTGAAGAAAACCACAGCCAAACCATCACACAGATGCACATAACCGGACATCTAAGTGCAAGCTCCAGTGAAAAATCCGAGTTGGGTGTTGAAACGGGATTAGGGTGAGACATGGTGCTGCTGTCGCGTGCTCGGCTGTGCAGGGAAATCCAGCTGTGATGCAGCAGCAGCAGGGGCCTGGGGGTGCAGAAGGCTTTGGGGGAGCAGGAGGAGGCCAGCAGGGCTGGAAAGAGGCTCCAGGCACCCGCGGGGCCCCCAGCCCCTCCGAGGCTTCCCTGCCAGCAGGGCGGCCACGTGGAGACACGTCCCTGCAAACAGGAACGTCTGCCCCTGCCCACCGAGACGCGCTGTGGGATGCTGTGGGTATAGCACCCTCGAGGGAGTGCTGTCTGCATTTCTCTCCATGCAGCAGGTACCACGTACTTAATTGAAATACTCATTTTTTTTCTCCCTTGGCGCACGACCTTCAGTGTTTCCTGCCTGTTTGTCTTCTTGGCCATTTGAGGAAACTGTGTAATATGAGTATTAACGCACTATTAAACCTTCTCAGTAGAATTGTCTTTCTTGGCTGGTAGCTGAACAAAAGATCTTTTCTACTGAGAATAGTAATTTCAATTTAAAATGGCAACATAGGAAGTAGGCAAGATGCTCCCTGCTGTAATTAGAACAAGTTTTCCAGTATTCTGTGTTATCTTTAGACTCTGGAAGTGTAGTTGCTCTACTAGGATTAATAAGTCACCTCCATTAACTCTCTCGCTGTGCTGGAATCACAGGGGCATCATAGCAGCAGTGCTGACCAGAAACCATTTGCATATTCTGAAATACAGAAGGCATTCTGAAACAGTTCTGTTATTTTTGTTGGTTTATAATATTAATAAAGGCAAAGAAGGAGAAGGAAAGACATACAGTATTCATCTCTGTGGGAGTACATGACAGTCATATTGGATATTTACCAGGGCCTTACGGACCAAGCACTCTGAATTCTTGTGCTATCCATTCACCACATTACCCACTCTTGATTATAAAATTATAATCTTTTGCATGCACAATGCTGTGCCATCCTGTCTTCCAAAGTTCACACCCTGTTGGGACTCTGTCGCTCCCCCTTGGGGCTTAAGTTCTGCTGTGTGCAGATCTACTTAATTAGCCCATGAACAGCTTTTGTTTTCAAGACAGCAAACTGTCAGCTCAGACATTAACAGCGCGCACAGGCGCTCGCACCGGGTGGGAGGGCAGCTCCAGGTGCCTGAGCAGCAGCAGCTGGTATCTCCTGCACCGTCACGCAGCAGGACTTTGCTGCCTCCTAAATACCAGGTTGGTGATCTCCAAGACCCGCAGCAAGGCCAGGAGCGGCTCTGCGGGACAGGAGCGGCGGGCAGGCGGTGGCGGAGCAGGGACGGTGCTGGCAGCAGCACCGCAGCGTGCTGGGCACGGTTCTGCTGGCAGCTCGGCCCAGGCTTGCTCTCACCCCGCAGCGCATGCCGGGGCTGCCACAGACACGCCTCATCATTCTTATCAGCTCTTGGACGGCCCTTTCCCGGGTTTGTTTTCTGAGGAAAGGCAAACCGAGGCAGCTGAGGCTGGCGGCGGGGCGCGGAGCCCGCGCTGCGCGGGCTGGCTGCGGTGCTGTGCCGCATGTCGGGGTCCCTGCCGCTGTCCCCTCGCCCTTCCCGAGGGCATCCCCGGGGCCGGTGCAGGACCACAGACCAGAAACTCACCCCATCAGCCCATCCTAAGGGGAAAAAGGCAATATTCGGCATCTCTTGTGGGAGATTTTATGTCTTCCTGGCTTTCTTTATCACTACAGACATTTTTTGCCTTGCGCATCATTTCCTTGCCAGCGTTCAGCCTTCTGCCTCAGTTGCTAAGGGCCACAAGCTCTTGCAGGACGGTGACAAAAATTGCTTATTGCACAAAAGCAACTTTCCACATACCTGGCTGCTCACCCCCAAATTTCCCACATAGATGAACTCGCATGTCAAGGACAAACCTGGGCACTTTCAGCATGTGAAGCTAAGGCTGGAAGGAAACAAAACTGGGGTAAACAGCCATTGCTAACAGTCTGTCTACTATATATTTTTAAGTATTTTTAGATGGACAAGGACAGGCTTTGCTTTTTTTGTACAGATGTTTGCTCGAATCCTTTAAACCAGAATTTCCTCCATTCTCACCTGTGTGCAGGTGCCATTGGAAGTCCAGCTGAGAGGCCTCTTCCAGCTTCGAAGGTGTAGTATTTTAAATACTGCAGGCAGTAGTACTGTAAAATTAATTCATATTTCAGGCTTACCATGGAAAGTCTGCACACCATATAAGGGGTGTTGGGAAGAGATACCGTCTTCTGTGACAAATGAAAAAGGAAGTTGTGAAACTGCAGAGACTGGGGAAAGAAAGCAGGGTGTGATGAAGCATCCTTTGACCTAAGGAGTTTCCTGATGAAGAGGAGAATGAAGCTCACCAGAAGCCAACAGGAAGGTCATGAGCCAATTCAGGTGAAATGTGGAATAGGCAGTTTTGCAGGAGACATGATGTCCTGCAGTGGGGAGTCGAGAGCAGCTCACACACGCTTTCCAGCAGCACTCCAGAGCGAGACACAAAGGGCTTTATATAGGTGTGTGTATACATATATATATATATATATATATATATTTACCCTCCCTATGACCAGGCATTGCAATGATTGTTTATGGGGGTCCTTTCTACCAGCCTCTCCATCTGCCCGTTGTTCATATCGGCACACTTTGAAATACTGAAGCCTGCACCTAAGTCTTCTCGTACCTAAACCCAACAGGTAGGAACAGCTGGATTTCTGTCCAGACCGTTCCCTTTGCACACCCACACACCGCGATAGTTCAGCACTAATTGGACTGACTGGGAATTTCCATTTGCTCTCGAGCATGCTTTCTTTTCTCGTTAGGGATATATCATCCATTTGAGTTAAATCAGCTGTTAACAGAACAAAACATTCAGTTTAATGGAAATCAGTGGTATAAAATCCCAGATTTTGCAGAAAGTGCATTAAGAGGCAAAGCTGGAACAGATTCAGTTTCAGCTCTACCAGGCAGAAACCTATTCAGCTACAAGGCATATGCTAGAGCTATGGAAGAAAAGGTGCTAATGCAACATGCTTTATGGTTGTGGTCCAAAATAAGAAGAGATCAGTGATACAAGCAGAAAGACATTAATGTGCTGGCTGTGTATGAAGGCATGCAACAGTGTGGCTGCTAAAAAATATGCCTTGTTCTTTACCGATATGTGCTTGGACCTCTAGCAGACAAAGCACTGCAGTCACAGTAATTGGGGTATAAAAAAGGAAAAGGGACACCTGGACAAAATCAGGTGTGTGAGGCAGGAGGAAAAAGGAGGCAAGAACGCCAGTGATTTAGAAAACAGGCATAAAAAGGGAAACACTATTTTCCGCTCTTGTGAGGAAAGGTGCGTGTGGTTTTGGAACGACGTTGCTGTTGGCAGCACTTGACAGTGGAGGTTCATCCCCAGGAGAAGCCAGGAGATGAAGTGCAAGTGTCATGTTCCCATTGGAAACTGCTGGGGCAGGTGGCAGCTCGGTGCTCGTAATCAATGGCAGCAACACTGTCACAATGGTGTCTGCTGCGGGTGCCCACCCTCCCAAAAAGCCACTGAAAAATCAGAGGAGACTCAGAAAAATGTTACAGGGATGAGTCAGGTATCTTGAAAAATCCTGCCCTGGCACAGAAGACTAAATAAATTGAAGCCTCTGAAACCAGGTTATAAATCTGAGCTTGGAAACCTTAGTAAGAGATCGACAGTGCTGCAGCTGCAGGATGGCAAGCAGGCGGTTGGTGCAGATTCAATTCTGCCTTGGGATGTTGGTACATTTGTACTCAACCTTGAGTATGCACATTGGCCCCACAAGAACGTGACGCCAGGTGAGGTGTCACCTCCCTGTGCAGCCATGGGGTCACACTAGATCCTGCTGGATCCCTGTCCCAGCCAGCGACACATCAGCACAGAGCCTGCGCTGCGTGTGAACGCTGCACGGGTGCTGGGCAAACCTGGTGCAGGCAGCTGCCTGCTCTGGCCTGCACTTGCGCTGGGTATCTCATACTTCTCCATGTCCTGTACGGCTGAACCGCAGCCCTGTTCATAACTGGGCTCCCACCCCTATTCCAAAGCTGTTCCTGCACTGGACCCTCTGCCTGGCGCTGCTGCCTGCACCGCCGCCTGCACCGCTGCCTGTGCGCAGACCCTGAGCAATACCTCCTGCCCTGGGCTCCTGGAATTACTGCTCCAACCTTTCATCTGCACCGTTTGGATTTATGGCACTGCTTAGGTAACTGAGGAAAACAGGCGGTAGTTCATAGTGCATATTTACTGATGCTATCTAACGCTGCTTCGGTATGACTCAAGATTTGCTCAAGACAGGGAAGTTGCCAAGAGAAGCTACGTGTTAGCAATGGGACTGAGAAAATCACTCATGAAATAACAATTATAAAGGGAAAGATAAACTAAAAGTCTTCTCAAATGCTAATAGCATCACTTTAAAAAAATTATTTTTTTTTTTTACACAATAATCCAAGTCCTTCATTAAAATGAACTCTGGTTTTGGGCCATGCAGCTGATTCTCCAAGAAGCAAGATGGCTTTTTCATAAACCAGTATGGTGGGCTTGATATTATTATACTGTATCCACCGCACATCTGGTTTGTGGGTTGGATGCTTTCTCTTGTGGGAACGGCATGGCTAAGGATTCATTTTTGCTAGCACTTTAAAATCCTAGAGGGCACCACTGAACGGTTTTGTAAACCGGGCTTGCTATACAACACAGATTTTACAGGTGTTCTTTTCTCAAATTTCGTTTTCCATTCTCTTCACATGCAATTTGAATTAAAATTAAAAGAATCTTCAAAGTAGTAAATTTGCAGTTAGTGGACGAGTACAAAAAGAAAAACAAACTAATACACAAGAAGAAAAGGTCTGACATTTACACAATTTAAGCTGTGGCTTCAAAGTTGTAGGCTCTGTAACTTGCCCCAAAAGAGATGCCAGGCTAGCAACTCCATCTGCATCCACTTGCATATTCCTACAGGGGTACAATATGCAGCTGATTTCCCAATTAAGCTTTCCCAACAAAGTAGCTTTATAATTTAAACAGACTCAAAAGTTTGAAAAATGAATACATATTCATGAAGCACTAATAATCCTCTGTCTAGAACACAGCTTTTAGCTGAGAGCAGATATGACTAGCTCATGTGTCACTCACTACACATCCTAACTAAAATGCGAACGAGGAAGAAATGGCTGAAACCAGCAGATTGTGTTTTGCTAAGACAATAAATAATAATCGCATTCTGACTCAAGTGCCAAATGTATAGCGCTTAATTAGAGGTCAGTAGAGCATATTTCTGCTCAGCTGTTACATTTACAGCAATTAACATGTTCGTGTAGCTTAAACTGGGTTGCAGAGCAGATTTCAAAGGATTGAGTGAAAGCAAAATCAGGAGGGAGTTGCTCAGCCGCTCGCGGCAGCTCAGGAGGAGCACACCTGGCACCCCACGGCCGGCACCCCGCTGCCCGCGCCCCGCTGCCCGCGCCCCGCCGCACACTGGTGCTGGCAGGCGGGGGCTCAGCCCAGCCGCCGCATCCCCCTTCTCCATCACTCGGAGGGGACCCTGCCCTCCCGTGTCCCGGCCGGCGCTGGCTCCCGCGTGTCCCCGGAGCTGGGCGACAGCGCCAGACGGGCGTGCCCGTGCCCGCGGGCGCTGGCCTCGCCGCGTGTGCCCACCCGTGGGTGCCCACCCGTGGGCGCCCACCCGTGTGCCGCGCCCCCGCCCCGCAGCCCCGGCTTGCCCATGTGCGCACCCTCTGAGCTCCCGTCTCGGGCGGGCCGGGTGACCTGGGTGGGATCCCGAGTGTGGCGTGTGCCGGCGGGGGGTCGCATTCTGCTCCGGACGAGCGGCCCCGGCCCCCCGCCCCTCTCCCCGCAGCCCCCGGCCCGGCCCCGCCGCCATGTGCCGCGGGCAGCGGCGGCACCGCCCGCCTGCGGGGGCGGCGCGGGGGGCGGGCGGCGCGCCCCTGGGCCGAGTCGGCGCCTCGTCCCGCCCGCCTGCCCGCAGTCCGCCCGGGGCCGGCGCTGCCTCCCGCAGCAGAGGGGCTGCGGCCGCTCTCCCCGCGGCGGCCGAGCCGCCATGGAGCGGCGCCCCGAGGCGCCGTAGAGCCCCTGCCCCCGGCTGCCCTGCCCGGCGATGGGAGCCGGCTCGGCCGGGGCAGCTGCGGGCGGGACGCCGCTCCCCGCCGGGCGGACGCTGCCGGCGGCGAGGAGAGGCGAGCGCGGGCTGGGGAGGGCGCCGCGGGAGGCAGGTACGGGCGGCCCCGGCGCTCCGCGGAGCCGGGCTGGGGAACGCGGCGGCCGCGGGGAGCGGGGAGCGGGGTCGGGAGGGCTGAGGCGACTGCAGGGAGCTGGGCGGGCTGAGGGGAGCGGGGCCGGCGAGGCCGAGGTGAGCCGGGGGCAGCCGGGCGGAGCGTGGGACGGGGCCGGCAGCCGCGGAGGCGGCCGTGGCGGTGGCGCTCGGCCGAGGAGCGCGGGCGGAGCGGCTGCCCGCGGGCGGAGCGGCAGCCCCCGGCCGGCCCCGCTCCCGCTGCCCCTCCGCGGCGCTCGCCCTCTCTCCGTCCCGCCGCCCGCTGTCGCGCTCGCCCCCACCCCGCCTGCCCTGCCCGGTGCCCGTCGCGCCGGGGCGGGCAGAGGGACCCGCCGGGTGGCCCCGGCTCCCGACGTGCGGGGGGACGGCCCGCGCCCCGCGCCAGACCCCCCTGGGCGGTGGGAGCCGCTCAGCCGAGCACACCCGCCGGGAAACCCTCTGAAGAAGGGCAGGTTTTACCTTCCAGTTAGGCTTTCTTTGCTCTGCTCTTTTTTTAGATGCGTTACTGTTCCCGTAGAGACTTCGTCGCTTCACCGCAGACCTATGTGACTCTGGTGGAAGGATCATGACCGAAGTTCTCTTCTCTGCTGCTTTGAATGGAACTGAACCCAACCTGTTATCCAGCAGCGGTTGGTCTGCAGGAAACACCACCACCAAGTGTTCCCTGACCAAAACTGGCTTCCAGTTCTATTACCTGCCCACCGTCTACATTCTAGTCTTCATCACTGGGTTTCTGGGCAATAGCGTGGCCATCTGGATGTTTGTCTTCCATATGAGGCCTTGGAGCGGCATCTCGGTTTACATGTTCAACTTGGCGCTGGCTGATTTCCTGTATGTCTTGACTCTGCCTGCCCTCATCTTTTATTACTTCAATAAAACAGACTGGATCTTCGGAGATATCATGTGCAAGCTGCAGAGGTTCATCTTCCACGTGAATCTGTACGGCAGTATATTGTTTCTCACTTGCATAAGCGTGCACAGGTACACGGGAGTGGTGCACCCCCTGAAGTCGCTGGGGAGGCTGAAGAAGAAGAACGCGGTGTACATCAGCACGCTGGTCTGGGTCATCGTGGTGGCCGTGATCTCTCCAATACTCTTCTACTCGGGAACGGGGATAAGGAGAAATAAAACCATAACGTGCTACGACACAACAGCCGATGATTACCTGAGAAGTTACTTCATTTACAGCATGTGCACCACAGTGCTTATGTTCTGCATCCCGTTCATACTGATTCTTGGTTGCTATGGGCTAATTGTGAAAGCTTTGATTTACAAAGATTTGGACAATTCTCCTCTCAGGAGAAAGTCCATTTACCTGGTTATTATTGTGTTGACGGTCTTTGCTGTGTCTTACCTTCCCTTCCATGTGATGAAGACCTTAAATCTAAGAGCCAGGGTGGATTTTCAGACTCCACAAATGTGTGCCTTCAACGACAAGGTTTACGCCACGTACCAGGTGACGCGGGGTCTGGCCAGCCTCAACAGCTGCGTCGACCCCATCCTTTACTTCCTGGCGGGTGACACCTTTCGAAGGCGGCTTTCCAGGGCCACCAGGAAATCGTCCAGAAGAAGCGAACACAACGTGCAGTCCAAAAGCGAGGAAATGACTCTTAATATTTTAGCTGAGTATAAACAGAATGGAGATACGAGTTTGTGAACGAATGCAAAAGATTTGGGAACAGCTGGAAAAAATCTTCCACTTTGAGACAGTAGGACGCTGTAGTGCTACAAGTGTGAGGAAAATCTACCAGTCTCTCAGATTCGTTTTCGGTAAAGCCTCATTTTCTGATCATAGAAAAAGCTTAACAAAGTCAGCGGAAGAATTTCAGTGGAAAGTAACGTGTCAAAATTCAGCTTTCCTTCTCATTACAATATTCTCATTTCTTTCTGACTAGTGTCAGATACAGTAAAATGAAGTAAATCCCCTAAAGGAAGAAAGCAATCTAAGTGCTTCTGTTTTAATGACTTAGTCTCCCACATTCAAAAATGTTCTCAATCAGCCTCGCTTTAAAAATAGGAAATAACAATAAGAAAGAGCAGTATCTTCTCTTCTGAGGCTCAGTCCACATGCCTAACCTTTAGCTCACTTGTAAACGAGTATTTAAATCGAAGTCATGATGCGGTTATCTCACCTTTACAGTTTTATTTCTTCATCTACTTCTAGTGTTGATAATTATTTGGTAGTTCGGTAGCATTTATGATTCAGTCCTCTCTGAGTGCCGGTGTTTCTCAGAAGGCAGGCTTACTGATGCGTGCGTGATTATGCTTTCAGATTACGATGGTTGGTTGTGAAAAACCTGGACCCCCTCAGAGGCAGGTTGGTTCCAGGCGAGCTGACAGATCTGTGGGTCCGCCTGTGCCGCACGTGGCCGGGCTCCGTGCACAGACGTCGGGTGGTGTGGGTCTGAGCAGCCGCCGGTCCCATCCTGCCGCGGAGAACCGGCGTGCTGCCAGCCAGAGGAACCGCAGGACCAAGCGGCACCCCGCTGCAGCGCCAGCGCCCGGCGCAGCCTCGGAGCCCTCGGGAGTTCTTGACGGGTAAAACGAGGGACGCGTGTGTTGGAAATGACTGTACCTTTCAGAGGAGTAGAACTACGGTTACTCAAGTTACTTGTGTTTTCATTTGGTACAAGAATGTTTCTGTTCCTGGCAATCTGTAGAGATAATGTAAGGTTATTTCCCAAGAAAGTAATTATTAAAGTGGATAATATAAATGTATTATATATGTTATATATATACATAAATGGGGAGAATTAATTTTTTTGTACTGTGACAAATAAATTACTGTATTAACAAGATGTTGCAATATACTACAGACTAAATCTGGCCCTTTAGTATATATCTTCTCCAAATGTGGAGCAGGGCATCCAAAATCAGCCAAACTGCCATATTGTGTAACACAAGAGCTAGTGATCAGAGCAGATGAGATCTTACATGGGCAGTCTTGCTCGTTTCTCATATTTTTAAGAACTGTATTTGAAAATATTGTGTGCTAAAAATGGTATGAAAGCATGCTCAAAATTGTAAGTTTAGTGTATAAAATTAAGTTCTGTGTAATCCTAAGGGTGATTTTAACAGGCCTTTGTTCCTCCTGTATTCATAGTAAGAGTAAAATATTTATATTTTACTTACTAATTTCCAGTGATTGGTAACAAACAAGAATAGCTCTAGTTATTTTTGACAACATTGTAAAGCAGCTTCTGTTGACAGGTACAGCTTCTTAATCTGCAAAATCCCTATTTATTGAACTTATTTATTAGAAAGCTAAATGTAAAGTATGTAAAGTGTGGTTCTCCGTGTTCATATTCAGAATTGGGCGTTAATGGAAAATTTAGCAGCATGCTTCAATCACTGTAATACTGTGTCTTCTAACAGAACATCTTTATAATAAACTCAATTCCACCCTGACTATTCACTGTTAATACGTAACCTGGTGATAAATTGAGCTTCTGATTTATGGCCTCGAGATAAATTAAACTGTTGCTTAGGAAGCAAAGCTTCTCAAAGCAATGGTAAGATCTCATTTAGCCCCATAAGATGAAAAATGTAGAGGTAGTGCAGAAATCCCAGCCAAGGGTCAATTGCTAATTAATCCCTACTGACAAAAGGCTGTGGAACAGCACAGCCTATTTATATCACCAGAGAATGAGCTCGATTCACAATAAATGACTTCTCCTATTATGTGATTATTCAAGGCTTCATTCAGCAGAGGCATGTCTTGTTTGGAATGGCAGATGAATTAAATGGAGAGAAAGCATAAAAATAGGATATTCTCCGAATCTGCCTCTCTAGGTTTAAAATCATATCCATTTCCCAGCATTTCGTGGTCTATTTCTCTCTTTCAGTTAGGAAATAAAATGTTCTACTAATCCATGTCCGAAAAAAGATCCTAAACAGCCGCAGTGTAATGTAAACCCGCACACTCATGTTGGTCCGGATGTAGCTGTTCTGTCTTTTTGCAAAAGCCGGCAAAGTCAAGTGCAACGCGGTTCTGCGGGCCTGGCAGCTGGATGTGCTGCGGGAGAGACCCACGGTGCGGACGGACGTGCTGCCGGGGAGACGGACAGACACAATGCCAGGGAGATGGACAGACATGCTGCCAGGGAGATCCGCCTGTGGAGCTCAGGACAGCCCTGACTCTCATGTTTCCTTCTGCATCTGAACACCTGCAAGGTTTTTGTGCTTTCCTCATGAACCGCTGGAAGCTCCTTCTGCTTCCTCCTGCCTCGCTGCAGAGGACTCTGCAACCGGCCAGGTGATTCACCCAGCTCGTTCCCGAGCTCTGTTCTGGTTATTTAATGACAATCACTCCTGATGCTCAGCCGTGGCAGCAGCTGCACTTGGCATCCTCAGCTCCCGGCCGCGAACGGGAGCCTCCTGCCGCACACCGAGAAGGCTCATTAAACACGTTTGACACAGAGTCTGTTTTCCATCTCTCAGATCCCTTGACCTGCAGAGCGATCACCTCCGGCCACGTCCCACTCCAGTGCAGGTCCCTGCTGCACACCCCGAGCCGGCACAGCCCCTCGGAATCCCGCGGGAACGGGAAGCCTCGCAAGCCCATGTCAAGGTCCTGCTCTTTTTCTAGGCCTTCCTATGTTTAGCATGGAGTAGTCAGAACCACTGCAAAAAAATCACACCAAATCCACCTCTCCTCCGACATGAATACTTTTCACCTGCAGTGACAGAATCTCTGTTGGGCCGTCCCATCAGAGGGAACTGGGCAGACTGGGGGGACTGGGCACCAGAGCTGCTCCAGCGCCGTGATGGCTGGAGCCATCGCCTGCCGGGGAACTCGGCGAGGCCCGTTAAATATTTGCCGTTTGGCACTTCTCCCTTACAATGTTTTTGTGGAAGACAATCAGTCCAGCCAGTGTAGAGGCCCAAGATGGTCCCTGCGTTGGTACAGAAACCTCGGCGATGGCAACGGGTGAAGCTCCTTTCCTTCAGCCACGTGATTGGAGTTTCTTTCCGACCTGTCCAATGTGCAAACGCAAGCTCGGCCGCAGCCTTTGGGCTGTTAATTAATAAGCAATGATGATGATGGGTTGTGTTTACTAGGAGTGAGATTCAGCTCCTCGTCTCGCTACAGACAGACCACCTAAAATTCCACCTTCCCTCGGGCTGTGTTAGCCTTTGACCAGCAAATGAGACCAGACGCTTGATGATTTCCTGATCATGCCTTTGACCTATTTTTCCCCCGGGCATATTTGGGAAGGTTTTAATAACTACAAATCATTCACTGACGACGCTGAAAGGTTTCAGGTAAATAGTTATTTAGAGCTTAAGTTTTGCCAAAGCATTCTATAATGAGCCATACTAAAATGAATTATTATTCATTAGCTGTATTTTGCTTTCTTCAGCTCACAGAGTTATTTTTTTTCTCATTTATGCCCATTAACTCCCACATATGGTAATCTTTAATACAAAATGAAATCAGTATGAAACCTACATGTGATCTGCTGTCAGCTTGTACGTTTTCATAACATAGCACCTTGGATCTTTTGTTTTAATCTGCTTCATATGACACCAAGTTACTGAGATAATGCTCGGACCCAGGGAGCCAGCAGCACCTTCCCTACCCCTCTTCGAGTGGAAGTCCCGCTGGACGCCCCGGGAAGCCGCGTCCCACCCCGATCCCCCTGCGCCGTGGCAGGGGGTGGCTGCAGGGCCATGGCTGGGCTGATGCCACTGCGGAATGCACAGAGCATTCCGCTGCCTGCTGCTCACGCCTGGGACAGGACCTCAGCTTTTGTTTCCATAGACCAAACCCTCGGGGTCACACTGTCTGAGCCCGTGTTCTCCCGAGCCTGGCATCCTCCTCTTCCTCGCTGAGGAAGGACCGGGGAGGACAGAGGGCTCTGGGCGCTGCTGTCCCAGCTGTTCCAGCTGCTGCCACTGCACGGGTGCTGGCTCTGCCGGCTCCGGTCCCCCCGCCAGCGGGGCAGGACACAGCGTGAACGGGCTGTTCCTCCTGCTGCCACCCACGGATGGTCCCACCTGGAAACCGGGTCTGGAGCAGCTGAACACTTTGGGGCAACAGGAGGCAAAACCTACTCCTTGTGTTTCTGGGATTCTTTTTTTTTCCCCTTGTTACTCATTTTTGTCTTCAGATTGGACCAGAATGAAGACATTACTAAAGAATGATAAATCTTCACACAAACAGTACTTATTTCTGTGATAAGCTCATTATTTTTCAAGTCTATACGTTCATATTAGTTATCTGCAGTGATTAGGCTCCACCTCTGGTAACATTTTTGAAGGAAGTTATAGGCATGAAGTTGAATTCGAATCTGAAAAATGTTTCCCAAGCTGCCGAGTATTCAACAACTTCAGCTGCAAACCGAGGTCGGTGCAAGCCGAGCTGGGGGTGGAAATGCTGGCCCTGGGGTGGACATCGGTTTAGACCAACATTAAAAGCCCTTAAAAAAAAAAAATCCCACAACTATAGCTGCTTGAAAACTAGTGTTTCACCCTATTTATATTTGCTGTATTGTTTCTAACTTCAGGTGCTTTGCACTGAATCGGAATCTACTACAGAATAATATTTCTGGAGCCTACCTGCATCAGCACAATAATTTGAAATACTTTGAAGATATACAACTTGTGAATTAAAACCTCTGCTTATTTTGTGGTTGTGAATTGGAGTGTGTTTCAAGGATATACGTGAAAATGTTTATTTTTCTATTGTCCTGTGATTTCAATATTGTTGACTAAGTACAATTTTTGTATAAATACTAGTGAAATTTGACTGCAATATCTGCAGACAGTGCTACTTGGTATTTAAGCTCAGGTTATGTAACTCCTTTAACTAAATAGTAGTAAGAAATCCCCGTATTTGTCTATAATTTTAATAAATAAAAAGATTTTGGTTTTGAATTAAGCACGAGGTTGTTTGCATGTCATTTACTGCTAGGCACGGCTTTTGAAGTTGTAACTATTTTTAGTGGCAGCAGAATGGCAGCCACTGCGTTACTGGCACTGTACCTAGCAACCTCACTTTGAAACTGCGCCAATAAAATCATGAAACGCTTTCTTCTGCCTTTTGTATTATTGTGGCTAATTCATGTTTCCAGGTGATTCTTCAGGCAGTGATACATACTTAAAAACAGATAATAAAAGGTTCGCAAAACATATAAAATGTAAAACCTTGACAAGAACCAGGCAGATCAACTGAGAATCAAAATAAGTGAGGATATGAGCGATGCTTGGTCTTTTGGCGTTTCGGGGGACAGCGTGTCGCAGGTGGCAGCGCGTGACCCATCTCCTAACCCAGCGGAAGGCACCGACCGCGCTGACCCAGCGCCCGCTCCCACCCGCTCCCGTTCCCACACTCGGCCAGAGCAGAACCCGCTCCCCGGCCCCTTCTCCCCTTTCCCCGGCAGCTCCCGCTCCGCCTCAGGTTGTTTATTCCTCTGGTTACTGCCCAGCCTGGGCAGCCCTAACCTGACAGCCTGGTCTGTGCAGATCAAGAGCTGAATCTGTCTTTACAGAAACTCCCTTTCTTTCTTGCTGGCAATGGCTGCTGCACGCTGATTTTCTTGCAGGATGACTGTTCCTTCCCAAACAGCTTAACATTTAAAAACTAATTACAATATTTAGCCCCTTCTTTAAGCCATACCTCAGATTTTATGTCGACCTCTATCTTGATGCCATTCCCTCGTTTTGCTGCCCACAGCTGCCCCAGCCCCTCACGGTGTCCATTCCGTTCTGCTGCCCCTGCGTCTCACCTTCCCACAGCAGCACAGCAGCTCCGGCTGACTGGGGAACAGCTCCTGACCTCTTATTTCTGTTCCAGACCAAGGACCTCAGTGGCGTTGCAAGGGGAGGGACAGATTTCTGATTTTGCAGATGTTTTGACCCTGAAGGTGCAGGTGTGGGGCACTGACAGTGATGCTATGGTGCAAACTGCAGCTACATGCGACAGCACAGACCTGTATTTCATCTATTTCGCCTGCTTTATTTTAAATTTTTTAACCTATTTCATTTTCTTTTTTTTTTTATCCTTGGTTTATCTTTGCACTTCATGAGAACCTTTTAGCTTTGGTGTAATATCCCTTTAATTATAATGGTACTTTCTTATCAGTAAACAGATTCCATCTGCAACAAGTTGAAATTCCCATCCAACACCTGTAAGACCTGATGGCCTCTCCCACCCTGAGCACATGGGCGGACGATGCTCACACAGCTCCTGCGAGCACCAACACAGGACACGGGTTTGGATCCACCTGGCAGAGAAACCTCCAAATGCTCACGAGTCAGTCAGGTCTAGGAGCACTGGGGTTTGTAAAGCTCTGCTCTTGCTGATTATATTTAACATAAACGGCAAGACACAGTATGTAAACACCATATTTTAATACTTGACCTGACTGTGCATTTGTTTCCGGCTTCCTTTAACATTGGCCTGTGTGCAGATGTGGTTTGCTGTTACCCTGACAGATGTGAAACAGCGCATGATCATAAGGAATATTTGTTTGTAAACTTAGAAAAAAATTATCTTACGGCACTAGAAAATCAACGGCAAGCCCATGATGATAGGCAATGGGCTGAACAGCTGAATAATTAAATACCTGGGGGCTTTCAAACGGTGCAGCTCAGGTTTCTGCTGCCAGCACCAGGCTCATGCTGCGATGGGAGCAGGAGATGCCGGGAAGGCTGCTGTGCGCTTCGGGCTGAACTCAGGGGCTGGGAGCAGGGCAGTGCTCAGGGACTGCAGCGAGAAGGGACACGAACCGTGGGATTCACCCCAGACCATCGCTGGCAGCGAGGTGGGCGGCCAGCACGCAGCCCTGCTGGACTCAGTTGTCCACACAAGCAGCCCCGAGCTACCTCCCTGCCCCACTGCCCTGCCTGCCCCCCTGCCTGCCCCCCTGCCTGCACCCCTGCACCCCTGCCTGCAGCCCTGCCTGCACCCCTGCCTGCAGCCCTGCACCCCCGCAGCCCTGCCTGCACCCCTGCCTGCACCCCTGCCCACACCCCCGCAGCCCTGCCTGCACCCCACCTGCACCCCCGCAGCCCTGCCTGCACCCCCACCTGCACCCCTGCAGCCCTGCCTGCAGCCCTGCAGCCCTACAGCCCTACAGCCCTGCCTACACCCCTGCACCCCAACACCCCCGCCTGCACCCCCGCAGCCCTGCCTGCAGCCCTGCAGCCCTACAGCCCTGCCTGCACCCCTGCACCCCCGCAGCCCTGCCTGCACCCCCACAGCCCTGCCTGCACCCCTGCACCCCCGCAGCCCTGCCTGAACCCCCACAGCCCTGCCTGCACCCCTGCACCCCAACAGCCTTGCCTGCACCCCTGCACCCCCACAGCCCTGCCTGCAGCCCCGCAGCCCTGCCTGCACCCCTGCACCCCAACAGCCTTGCCTGCACCCCCACAGCCCTGCCTGCACCCCTGCACTCCCACAGCCCTGCCTGCAGCCCCGCAGCCCTGCCTGCACCCCTGCACCCCAACAGCCTTGCCTGCACCCCCACAGCCCTGCCTGCACCCCTGCACTCCCACAGCCCTGCCTGCAGCCCCGCAGGGCTTTACCCTGGCCCAGGGCAAGGTGGGAGAGATGCAAAACTGTTCAGTGCCGCTGAGACTGAACTAACCATGTCTGCCGGCAGAAATATAAATACCCGGAGACTTCATGAGTTCCATGACAGCTGAGTGTGGGTGTCACAAATGCCACTAGTGCCACTACGTGAGGTACCAGGAGGACAGTGAAGTGCCAGGTGTATTTATAGTCCCTGGGTGCACAGAGCAGCACTGGGCTCCTTGGGGAGCAGTGTCCCTGTCCTGCGGTGGCAGTGACCCAGCCGAGAACTGGGCAGCAGCTCCCACAAGGAAACCTGTCACCCCCGCCCTGAGCGGCTGCATCCACCATCCCTGCAGGACCACCAGCAGATCCGCTCCTTTAAAGTGCTCCAAACACCATTTGCCCTTCCTGGCGTTCCCATATAGCCAAGGAAGAGCAGAGTTATTGATGTAAATAATTCATACAAGTCTTCTCCGCTCGCTTTATGGCTCTTCCAAGCAGTCGCCCCAGCAGCCGCCCTGCATGCTGCTGCTGTGGGCTGCGATCCATTGGCAGAGCCCTGCCGCGCTCACGGACAAGTGTCACAGCCCTGCCTTAGCGACGGCAAGGGCCCAAGCCAGGTCCCCACACGTGTCCCTGCCCGTTGGTGGGAGCAGTTCCACGCTGCGCTGTGAAGAGCACGGCGGCCGCGGCGCAGGGACAGACACCCCGGACATGGCCACGCTGGGCTGTGCTCTCTAACAGCGACTTCTCTGTGCAAGCAGGGTTGGTTGGTTAAAAATGCATCTCCTTCCAGTGCAAAAAACGGCCTTTTGTGGGAAACCGTTTTTTCTCCAAGATAGTGACTGAGAAACGACTCAGCTATGGAGTGAACACAGAAGCAACTTTTGGGCTGCTGAGCAGGCAGCGTGAGCTGTAGGACACCATCAGCCAGCGCGTGGATTATCGCAGTGCCGAGGCCATACCCCTGGTATCCAGCCGCCCAAACGGCCAGAAGGGACTGACAGAGATGGGAAGGGACGATCCTGATGCGGCCGAGCATCAGCACAGCACCTGAACAGCAGGTGCCTTCAGAAAGACAGATGACTGAAGCATGAAGTCACAGAGAGTCTGTTTTGGGTACGGACAGCCCAGTACATGTCACGTACGCAGCAGGAGCAGGACACTGTACACTGTGTGGAGTTTGCTCCTGCTGCAGGACAGTGGTGAATTGGCGGTGCTGCCCCACAGCACGTCCTGGGGGACACACGAAGCTTGGGCAGGAAAACTGGGACCAGCACGGGCAGAGATGATAGAACCTCAGGTAAAAATGACAAACCACTTTGCTATAGGGAGGCGGCTGTACCTATGAATTTTAGTTTACAAAGTCAGACGTAACTTTTGCAAAAAGATATCACAACTGTTCAGCCCCTTTAGATAATTTTCAGGTGCTGCTGAGCTGCCAGCAGCCGGAGGAGCTGGCAGAGCCGCGGGCAGGGGCGGCAGCCGGGCAGGGCGATGCCGCGGCCGAGGGCCCGGCTTGTGCTGGCAGAGGGCAGGAGCCAGCACAGAGCTGGGCGTGCAATCACGTCATTTTGTTCCCCCGGCAACTCCCATTTCCCTGTTTTCTTTGATATTCCTTCCACAACCGGCCATGTCTTCCACCACATACCTCCACAGCAGCTGCTCAGGGCTGCAGTGACAGGCAGGGACCGCGGCTGGAGCCCAGCTGCTGAACCAGCCCGTCCCCATCCCAGCGCACATCCCCATCCCTGTCCCCATCCCGTCTGCGGGCTCCGCACCCCAGGACGCAGCCGGCACAGCCAAGGACGGGTTTTGCCTCTCCCTGCTCCCCTCAGCTGCAGTCAGGCAAATCCAACATGGAAAATGGCCTTGTTGGGTTTTGTAGCAATTACCAACACGGCGACAAGGAGCAGGGCAGATAACAGCAGCGCGCCCAGGGTCTGCCTGCGCTCACTTCTGAGCTGCAGCTCCCGTCTGCCTCAGCAATGTGTCAGGACACGTTCGGCACAAATAAAAAAGTAAGTTGTTGTTTAACATTCTTGTGTATTACTGAGCGGTGGCAGTGATGCTTCCTGTAAAACATATCTGCAAGCGCGGCAAAGCTGTTTGATATTACAGCCTTATTTAAAACAGCATTTAGATAGTAAAAGCAGTCATTTCCCTCCATCCTCACATACCAGCCACCCATTAAAATTCCTTCTCATGCTCTTGCACAAAGACTAATTTTGGCAAGAGACTGACTTGCCCTAGATTTTTAAAAGACTACTTGTTTAAAAACAAAGTCCTTTGGTGAAGGAAGAGAGCTGGGAGAAGGATTGCTTCCTCTCCCTGCCTGCCCCAGTCCTGTGATGGCGCCAACACCTCCTGGCCTATCACCCCCAACCCTGACACCCCTGGCACTGACACCCCCGGCACTGACACCCCCAGCCCGTCACCCCCAACCCTGACACCCCTGGCACTGACACCCCCAGCCCGTCACCCCCAACCCTGACACCCCCGGCACTGACACCCCCAGCCCGTCACCCCCAACCCTGACACCCCTGGCACTGACACCCCCAGCCCATCACCCCCAACCCTGACACCCCTGGCACTGACACCCCCGGCACTGACACCCCCAGCCCGTCACCCCCAACCCTGACACCCCCGGCACTGACACCCCCAGCCCGTCACCCCCAACCCTGACACCCCTGGCACTGACACCCCCAGCCCGTCACCCCCAACCCTGACACCCCCGGCACTGACACCCCCAGCCCGTCACCCCCAACCCTGACACCCCTGGCACTGACACCCCCAGCCCATCACCCCCAACCCTGACACCCCTGGCACTGACACCCCCGGCACTGACACCCCCAGCCCGTCACCCCCAACCCTGACACCCCCGGCACTGACACCCCCAGCCCGTCACCCCCAACCCTGACACCCCTGGCACTGACACCCCCAGCCCGTCACCCCCAACCCTGACACCCCCGGCACTGACACCCCCAGCCCGTCACCCCCAACCCTGACACCCCTGGCACTGACACCCCCAGCCCATCACCCCCAACCCTGACACCCCTGGCACTGACACCCCCGGCACTGACACCCCCAGCCCATCACCCCCAACCCTGACACCCCCGGCACTGACACCCCCAGCCCGTCACCCCCAACCCTGACACCCCCGGCACTGACACCCCCAGCCCATCACCCCCAACCCTGACACCCCTGGCACTGACACCCCTGGCACTGACACCCCCAGCCCGTCACCCCCAACCCTGACACCCCCGGCACTGACACCCCCAGCCCATCACCCCCAACCCTGACACCCCTGGCACTGACACCCCCAGCACTGACACCCCCAGCCCGTCACCCCCAACCCTGACACCCCTGGCACTGACACCCCCAGCACTGACACCCCCAGCCCGTCACCCCCAACCCTGACACCCCTGGCACTGACACCCCCAGCACTGACACCCCCAGCCCGTCACCCCCAACCCTGACACCCCTGGCACTGACACCCCCGGCACTGACACCCCCAGCCCATCACCCCCAACCCTGACACCCCCGGCACTGACACCCCCGGCACTGACACCCCCGGCACTGACACCCCCAACCTAGGTGGTGCCTCCTCCTCCCCACCGAGGGGGCTCCCAGCCCCACAGAGGGGTGCTGGGGGGGAGCGGGACCTTCGGGCACGGAGCAGGAGGAGCCAGGGGAAGATTGAAAGGCTGCCATTCTCCTTGACATTTACACGCTAAAAATAAAGTTTCCAATGTTAAGCACTTTAAAAAAAAAAAAAAGCCAATATTCAGATATTACTTAAGGGACTTGATTCAGAGTAAAAGCTCTGGTTTTATAAGCCGGCTTTCACTACCATCTGAATAGCTTTTCACCAAAATGATCTTTTATTAATATTTCTAAGTTGTTCTGTCTCCTTCAGATCCTGGGCAAAATGTTACTCAACAGTGGTAACTGAGCGCAGCAAGAATCAGAAGAAAAATGACCTACAGGTGTCCAATGTAGCACCACAGAAAACAGCACAGAGCGACCCACGGAGGCAAATTAACAACTAAACCCTCACTTCAAGCAGATGGAGAAGGCTGACTTGCCTGTTTGGATGCGATTCAATGAAAATGTTCTCTAGCCTTCCCTTTCTGCACGGGGAATAAATCTGCAGAGGAAAACATTTCTCTTGGCTGTTTGCTGGCAGGACTGGTATCATACTAGCGATATCGAGCACCGCAATGGCCAGCTTCATGCACAGGTCTTAATAAGGGCCCTGAAAAGCTGCTTGGGCTGGCTCTGGGGTCAACAGGCTGCTAAATGAAGAGAGGTTTCACCAGTGAATACCAGTGAATACAACCTGGTCTGGGTGAAGATGTCCCTGCTCATGGCAGGAGATGGGCTAGAGGAGCCGTGAAGGTCCCTTCCAACCCAAACTCTTCTGTGATTCTATGGGCTGGGGCAGGGAAAAGGGGTCAGACCTGGTCCCCACACTGTCACCCGCGGGCGCGACCGGCGCTGCTGGCGCCAGCAGAGGGGCTCCGGGTTGGCCTCGTGGCCCCAGCATCTGCGCCCCAACCTTCGCCAGCGGGTTTGCTCACCAGCTCTGCTCGTTTAAGTTCTCCTGCAACTGATACTGGAAGGGATGACTCAGCCCTAAGTATAGTTATCTGTCCCCAAAATAGAGCCCAGCCCTGCCTGCAGCTCGCCTGGCTGCCGGGAGCGTGTCAGCCCAACCCGCAATCCGCGGGAGCTGAGGGCGCGATGCAGAACGCAGCCCATGGGCCTCGCACCTCCGAGGGAAAATCACCAGCCATCCGGGGGCATTTCAAAGTAAACCTTCGGAAATGAATTTGCTTTCCTTCCCAGAGCTGCATGACTACTTTACATTTTTATAGAAACAAAAGCTTCCAGTTGCTGCTTTTCTTAAGCAATTTATCCTAACCAGAGCGCTTATGAATAGGATCAATTTACACTGTATCTAAAAATACCCCATCAACCACATACATACATACATACCAAAGTGGGGGGGAGCGTGTGTATAACTATGTGCGTGTGCATGTGTACCTAAAATGCTAAGATCCAATTATAGTTTATACTATTTTTTTTCCAATTTAAAAGACAGGGTTGAAATTGCTTCAAGCCATATCCAGCCTCATGGGGAGAGAAGTTCTACAGCTTCTGTCTAAGAGGGTTTGCACCACCCTGGCTTCACAGGGGCTCAGCCCCAGCATCCTTTTCATCAGCACCCGGCGCCGAGAAGATGAGGGGCTGCTGGGCTCTGCTCTGCCTCTTAGACTGAATCATTTAAAATATCAAACAAAAGAATTTACCTCTTAGGCTAAAACAAATTAAACTGTGACAGGGTTTACCCCAGCAAACCCCAGAAATAATCTGCACGTTGTGAAACGCTCGTGCATCGCACCCGTGCGACCCTGCGGCGGGGGAGGCGCTGGCTGCGCCGCTGCCTCAGTTTCCCTGCCGTGGTGTTACACCTCACGGCAGCCAGCCATACAAACCTGGGGCCGAATTACTGCAGTGTGACTCACCTCGCTGTCATCGCTACCTGTAATTAAACACCAGATTTCGTATTTGGAGCTAAGCAGGTGACATGGCAGAACAGAGGCTGCCAGAGGAGCCTCGCCGGGGTGCGGAGTGTCCCAGCCGGGTTTCGAAGTCGGGTGCTCTCAGCTCCAGGCTGGGGCCGAGGGGCTCGGGTGGGCTGCACCCCCAGCTGCACCCCCGGCTGCTCTGCATGGGGCTGAGGGGAGGGGAGAGACCCAGACGCTGCTGGGACAGAAAAGGATTTAGGAAGCAGAAGTCAGATGGCTTTAGCCAAAATGAGGACAGCAGGTTCATTCTGCCATGGCAAAGTGCTGTGAATTACTAATTTTCTATAGTTTTTCTCAGTCTTCTGAGATACCCTCATCCTACTCAGTGTTGCCAAAGCAGAGCTCCTCGGTTTTCCCTCGTCTGAGCCTTTCGAGCTGCATGTGCTGCACCTCACCTGCAGCAGCAAGGGCAGCTCCTCAGCATGGGCATCAAGGGGACACAGACACTGGGGCTGAACTGGGCTGTGCACCCCCAGAAATCCCCCGGGATGCTGGGGCTGATCCGGGCTGTGCATCCCCAGAAATCCCCCGGGATGCTGGAGCTGATCCGGGCTGTGCACCCCCAGAAATCCCTCGGGATGCTGGAGCTGATCCGGGCTGTGCACCCCCTGAAATCCCCTGGGATGCTGGGGCTGATCCGGGCTGTGCACCCCCAGAAATCCCCCGGGATGCTGGAGCTGATCCGGGCTGTGCACCCCCAGAAATCCCCCAGAATGCTGGAGCTGATCCGGGCTGTGCATCCCCAGAAATCCCCCAGAATGCTGGGGCTGATCCAAGCTGTGCATCCCCAGAAATCCCTCGGAATGCTGGAGCTGATCCGGGCTGTGCACCCCCAGAAATCCCCCGGGATGCTGGGGCTGATCCGGGCTGTGCACCCCCAGAAATCCCCCGGGATGCTGGGGCTGATCCGGGCTGTGCATCCCCAGAAATCCCTCGGGATGCTGGGGCTGATCTGGGCTGTGCACCCCCAGGAATGCCCTGGGATGCTGGGGCAGATCCGGGCCGTGCACCCCCAGAAATCTCCAGCTGGGAGCCGCAGCAGCTCGCCTGCCAGGCCAGTGCTCCTCAAGAAGCTTTTGCACTTCTTTCCTAGTAATACTTTAAAGGGTATAAATATGCATATGAGATCACTCAAAATGAGTCATATTTCAGTACCATCTAATTATTAGTTATATTATATGATATTTGCCAGGTCATATTGTAAACAGTTACTTTATATAACATATGGAGAAGTGTGTCAGGCTGCCAGTGGTTTTCAAGATGTCTGCTTTGAAAATTGAGTGTGATTCTTGTTTTCATTGACTTCAAACCTGTAATGGTGTTAACACATTTTATCCAGTAAAATGAGGTGCAATTGTCATGAAATCTTTGGAACTACCCTCTGCGTGTGAAGGAGATCATTTCACAGATGCCTAGTGCCCTTGCTAGCACTGATGCTGTGATTATAGAAAAGCCAACAGCAACAAAACCAAAAAAAAGTCCCTGTTGCACTGTTCAGCTCTGTGCAGGAAGGATGTGTCAGGGCTGGCACCGCTTCCCCACTCATGGATCTGCTTGGACTCAGTCCCTTGCAAACTATCGGCTGATCCTGAAGACACGTGCTCTGCTTACAGGCTGCGTTTGCAGACTTTAATGTGAAAATATGCAGGTGCAATGTGGAATGTGCAGTTCCAGGTACTGAGCAAGGAGGGTCACTCCAAAACATTTGGGTAGGGGCAGCAGTGACAGAGTCCCCACCGCAATGCACAGACAGCAGAGAGCAAATGAAGCCTCTAGCAAGGCAGGAGAGCAGCATTTCAGTTCCACTTTGAGAAAAGTGGGGTTTGTGATGTGCAGCTGAATGTAACAACCATCACCTGTCACTGTTGGGGAGCAGGCGGGCACCCCCATGCCCCCTCGGGTCCCCAGCCTGCTCCCATGGCAGTGATGCAGACAGGTGTACAGGACAGATCTCCCAGCCCCGCGGCTCCGACACGGGACCTCTCCGCTGCCTTCACACCTCTCGGGCGGGCAGCTGCCAAACCAGCCCCTCTGCCATCTGCTCGTGTTCTGCGGCTGCTCGGAGCAGCCTCGGCAGCCTTGCGGAGGCTCAGCCGGATCCCGGCTCACTCCCACAGTCAGGCTCGGCAGGACCCAGTGCAGCGGTTACCGAAACACATGGCACCGCCTGGGTGGGCACGTCTTGGGATGGAGGGGGCTGGCGAGGGATGTGGCACAAACCCTGAGCCCCCCGGCCGTGCAGAGCTGTGCCCACACCCCAAGTGCACGGCCCTTGCAAGAGGCTGCTCTCACCAGCTGCCTTTAGCAAGCACAAGCTCATCCTTACCCCACGGAGAAGAAAGCAGCCTTGTTTCAGGAGAGAGCTGTGCTGTGTGACAAGACTTTGTCCCCTTTCATGCTGGTGCTGGCAGAGGAGCCAGGCCAGCCCAGACGCTTGCCTTTCCTCCAGCCGCTGGCACGCAGACTGGCAGCAGGGACAGCAACGGGGGGAGGGAAAAATGCGGTGGTGGGAGAAGCTCGCTGGGGATTTTGGGGAGCCCTGTGGAGAGATGCACAGCACGGATTTTGCAGAACTTGCACCGTGAGTTGAGCACACATGGCATGCAGGCAGCGAGGGAAGGGCAGGAGGAGGCAGCCCCGTCTCTCTGCCAGGTCAGATGCAGTGACACACACAGTACCCACAGCACCCAGAGTGTGATGATGCCACCACCCACCCAGCGGCTGCCCTGGCTGACAACCGCAGGGACAGGACTCATCCCTCCTCACCCCCACAGAGCCCTCTGAGCCCGGCCAAAGCAGCCACCCTCCAAAGAAGCAGCTGCCAGGAGAAGCTCCAGTGCCAGCACGGACATGGCAAGTGTTCTAATGGGCTTTGCTGTGGCTGGCAAGGGGCCTTTCCGGCTTGGAAGAGGGAAAGACCACAGCTTTTGTTTCCTCTAAGACTTTATTTAAAACAAAGCAGTTCTGCTCCAGCCCAGTGCAAGTCAGGGCTGTCATTACTCAGCCACCAGGAGAGCTGGGATGCTGGGAGACAAGCAGCATGAGCTCCAACAAGCTGCTCTCAGCCTTTTCCCGGTGACTTGCTGTCTCATGGCTTGCAGAGAGATGCACGCTATTATTTCAACTTTGCTTTGACTGATGATGAGAGGGAAGGGAGTGCTGGAGGCTGCTGGCACTGTTTGATTTAAGTAACTTCAGGAGAACTTCCCTGTGCTTGTCTTTGCTCACATAATGATCTGTGGGGCTTCATTAACTATCCACCATGCATCTGGCATGTCAAGAGCTGGTTATTCAGGGCAGCACAACACTTCCCTAGAGGTGCCGAGGCCCTGGCACCAGAGTTCCCCCTCGCAGGACATCCCTGCCTCTCTTAAGTGATCACCAAAGCCACCGAGAGCGCTTCAGTCTCTCTGGTCACTATTGTGTCTGAGCCTCGGTGCCTTCACCTCCTGGTTCTCCCCTCAGCCCTCCTGTGGGCTCGGGGAACACTGCCACCAGGAGAGGAGGGGATGAGGCGTGATGGGGATGTCCCAAACCACATGGAGAGTCTGGAGCAGCAACGCCCCAAGTCAAAAAGCACCAACCCCCACATCATCTCCCTCAGCTGGGCTGGAACTATAAGAGCCACTTAACTGCATTTAAATTTTCTCCAACAAACCTAATACATTTGTTTCAGTGCCAAGTGACCATTAAATGAACTTAGTCCAAAACCCACAGTAGCGCATCCTCATCAGTGAGCCTGCGGGATGTCAGGGCAGCTGGAGAGCCAGGCTGAGAGCCCAACCCAGCCTACTCGAGCTGCACATGGGCACAAGCTGCTGGCAGATGGCCCAGGGTCCTCGCGCGGGAGCAGCGACTCTGTCTCCCAACCAGCAGCTTCAAGACCAATGACACAAGCCCCGACTGTGGCAGGCAGCACCAACAATGGTCCCAAAGCTCTGGGCACAGCACGGGTCTCCATTCCCTGGCACCCTCAGCACAAGCAGCGATGCTCAAGGCAATGTCAGACACCTCCTGCCACCGCATTAGGTAACCAATACTTTGGACAAATCCCTTTGCAGTTTCTGGAAAATAAACAGAGAGAGGAGCTGAGGACGAGAAGCAAGAGCTGCTAGTGTGACCTGGGAGAGCGAGTAGAGGAGAAACCCTGTGGTCCAGGCCCTTACCCTCCAGTGCTTCTTCTCCCAGCAGGATTCGCCTCAGCTTTGGACTCTCAGATTTGAGATCAGTGATATGCGCTGAAGCGTATTCCCAGCTGGCAGCGTGACGGGGGAGCTGCGTTCTCTCTCTGGCTGCACTTCCAGCTCGGGCAGCAAAGCGTGAACCAGCGGACACCCCCTCAGCTGCGCTCCTTGGTTTCCCAGCTCCCTCCAGAACATCCTCCCAAACCTGCTGCCGCCGCTGCTCCAGAGCTATATTTAGCTGCTGGCTGTCATGCTCTCTCAATTGTCTGGGTTAAAGCACAGGAAGGATTCAGAGCTTGTTCAAAGAATTCAGTTAATACCTTTTGCATGGCCAATCGCACCCACATGCCCTCCTCTGTCCCCAAAAAGCACCCAGCACCTTCGCTCCCCTGGCCGCAGTTCCCCAGGCTTGTTCTGCTACAGGCAGCACCTCCCCAGTTAGAGGGGGGAAAAAAGGGAAAATCAGGATCCTCCTTGGTGGGCTCAGTACTGGGTGGAAAAGCTGTCCAGGGCTGGACCCTGGGCTGGGCAGCCCCTGGTCAGAGCTGCTTTGCAGGGGATGCTGAGGAGGCAGCGAACAGCTGGGCAGGTGGCAGCCAGGTCCCTCTGCGGCTCCGCGATGTGACATTTCCCCGGGACCTGCACAGACACCAGCCGGCCGCACGCTGACAGTGATTAATTGCTGAGCAAACGTCCGCTGTGCTTTTAGCATTTAGCAATAACCTGGTGCTCAGTGAGCATCAGGCGACGCCAGAAATACACAGCAAATGGATTTCCCTGTAAAACACAAAGGCGTGCACGTCCCATGGTCATGGTCATTGACTCTAAGGCTCAGAGCTGGGAGGGTATATACATACTGATACATGTGTGCTCTCCATTTTCAAAGCCACTTAAAAGGATACAGTTAAAAAAAAAAAAAGGCATTTCTTTAGCAAGGACTTCATAGAAGCAGAGACTATTAAGTGCAATCCACTGCATTTCCCACTACTTAATTAGAAACAGGACACTATAGGAAATTATCATACCAGAATTTCAGTAAAAGCTTTGCAATAACAAGATTAAACATTTCTGTAATGCCTGAAGATATAAGCAGGTTATAATTACTATCGACCTCACCTCATCAGCAGTATTTAATTGGTGTCAGGGTCTTTGTCTGCTTGTTCAAGTTAATCAGCATCCTTGGTCCTCCAAAGACCACATTTGCAAACCTCCCAAGGAAGCATAAATCTTTCTGGGTTTTTTTTTTTCCTCTCTCTTTTCTTCAACACATTTATCTGAAATGCTGGCATCTCTGGCTCTGCCAGGGGCACTCACCGCCTGTGTTTTTAAAATAAAGCGCTAAAATAGCTGCTCAGAGCCACCTCCCGCCACTTGTGTTTCCCAGCCACTCGCAACATGTTCATTTTTCTTCTGGCAATGCAATTTTACACTTTCGGCAGTGAGCTGCTCCCGAGGGGCTGCAGGGCTCACTGCAGAACCGTTCCTGGGTGCCCGGGGTGGGACAGTCCCAAGGAGTGGGACAGTCCCAATGAGTGTCCCGGTCCCCACCGTGCCCTGCCAGTGCAGCAAACCCCCAGAGCCTGCACCAGGCAAAGGGCCGGCGGCTGGCCCTGCTTTTATAAATATACACACCTTGGTTCATAAACGCACTGGGAGCTGGCTGTGCGTGTGTACGGACTGCAGCAGCAGCACACCACGGGCTGCTCTGCTCCAGTGCAAGCATACAGATTACATTCGGGGGGATTTTTTAATATCAGATTTATTTTTTTTTACCCTGACAGCCACTGAGGAGCTGGATGCCCTGTATAACCGGTGCTAAAAGCAAATCAGTGCACAGGCTTTTAAAAGAGCAATGTTACAGCTGAAGACACAGGGATTCATGTCATGCTCAGGCACAGCAAGTGTGAAACACACAAAGTGCACAAAATCTTGTGCCCACACTCCAGGCTGGAATAATCACAAAGGGTTGTTTTAAAATTAAACTGGTTATCTGATTGTAACAGAATCAAACAGAACCAAGGAACTTCTGGCACTGCTATACCTTTACCATGAGATCTGTGTCGCAGAAGCACCCCAAAACTCAATTCAGACAGGTGGTGAGCTCCAAACAGACTTCATTCTAACCAGAACTGTTTAGTAGAGAACCAACTAGAAGTGGGGTTTATCCAAACTTATTCAGCACTCCAACAACATTATAAAACACAGATTTGGGTACCAGTTGGGAGTTCAGATAGTACACAGCCAGTTCGGACTCAAGGGATCCCAGACTCCAGAGTGGTGACTCAATGTGTTCCTCTTCCCACTCGCACAGTAGGGATTCACAAGGGTCCCAGAAGACACAACCACTCACCAACGAGCAAAGGGGTCCCGGTCCTCAAGGAACACCCCTTAGATGACATCCCTGTCCTCAGGAGGAGTCTCTCACTGCAGACCTGCTGCTCCAACCAGGCAAACACCACAAGGATCTCCAGCCACTCCATTTATACCCCAGTTCAATCTGAGCTGTGGTCATTTCATTGGTCAAGGGCCCTGTCTGTCAACCAAGGTGGGGGCATGAACATGACCACAGGTGGGGCAATTAGCAATCTGTTAATTTAAAAAAAAAAAAAAAAAAGAAAGAGAGATTGCCTCTTGGCTTGAGCACCAAACTCAGCTCTGCCTTAGCCCCGGTGCAAGGGAGGGCACGGGGGGTAACATCACCAGATATCGGGTGCTGATTTGGGCCCCCCACAACCCTCCCCAGGGACTCTCATCCCAGGAAAACGGCAAAGCAACTTTTGCACTAAGCCTTTCATTGCATTAAGCTGATTATCACCATTTTAAATGAAAAAAAAAAAAGGTATCTTAATTCTATATTTTAGCAAAACTTCTTTGCCAAATGTATTTAGGAGAAAAATACCTCTTTTCAGAGGGCCAGGAGCTGTTAGGAGAGATTTGCTGCAGGAGTCTATCCCCTGCCCAGCTCCTTATCTATGCGTCCTGGGGTTTGTTTAGCTTTTTATTTATTACATGCTCAGGAAAAATATGAAATAGCTGTAATGGGTTGAAGCAAGGAGATGCCAAACAAGCTCCGTGTCACCCCTGTGAGACACAAACCCACTGTTGGTTTAGGCAAGTCCCACTTTGCATAACTGAAGTTTTTTGAATGTCTCCTACTTTGAAAACCTCCTGATTTCTGCCAACCTCCAGTTGGACCCCGTGAGAAGAAGCATCTCTGCCAGGAAGCCTCGTGTGCTGGAATTAAAACTCGTGTGCTGGAATTAAACCTCACCTGGGTGCCGACTTATCCTCCCGGTGCTCCCCGGGACCGATGGGCACCGATGCCAGCAGCTCTTCCCAAGCACTTCAGGCCTCTGCTGCAGCATCATCACGGCAATTATTAGAAGCTTACATTATTTCCTAGAGGTGTTTGATTACAGCCCACAACATTAGAACCATCACTGCAGCCTCTCAGGGGGCTCAGGGAGCCCCCGAGGGACCACCACACGCCTTGCACCAACCCCCGTGAGCTGTGAGCTGTGCCCAGCGCATCGCACCCGGACTCCAGCGGGAAATGAAACCCCATTACAGGACACCATTTATTCTATTTTTGCACTTGCGCAAGCTGTGCTTTCAGCTAAGGGCTACAAAAGCTAAAAATAAGTGAAGAAACAAACTACTGGAGACCTATTATTCAGCCGGTGCTGGAGCACTGAGCACGGCTGGCAGCGCTGGGAGCACTGGGAGCACTGGGAGCACTGGGAGCGGCAGCGCTGCCGTCAGGGGAGCAGCTCAGCCCCACACCAGACCCCACGGCCTCTGCCGGGCAAGCGCAGGTGGCAGAAAGCAGCTTTCTTGCAATTAAAAAAAAAAAAAATGAAGCTGTGCACGCTGTGACCAGCAAAAGGAGCAAAACCTCCCCCACCACCCCAGTGGAACCCGACAGGGGTCTGGCCGAGCTGGGCCATGGGAAACGTTGGCATTTCAGACATGGTTTACAGCAGGCTGCAGCAATTCCCGAGTCAGCAGGCTTCCCAAAGTAAATGAGGGAAAAAGCTGCTGTTGATCTAGAAAGTTGTTTTGTGCTTAGAGCCAGAAAGTGGCTATTTTCTGCCAATTACACTTCAATCACAAGCCTGCCATTTATTTTGGCGTGCTGTGACGGGGAGGCGTGCTGGAGACCCAGGTGCACGGCCATACCCCGACAGGACAGTTGTCCCTTGCTGCACAGACCCGCACCAGGGACTGAGCCTTCTCCTGCCACCTCTGACCGCTGAAGCTGGGCTGACAGCTGTCAACCACCTCCAGAATCCTGGGGAGACCTGGACAAAGCAGGATTAATGCACCAGCTGCAGCCTCCTGCCAGCCCCGGGGGGTTCTGCAGACACAGAATCATAGAATCATGGGATGGTTTGGGTGGGAAAGGACATTCAAAGCTCATCCAGTCCAACCCCCTGCCATGAGCAGGCACATTCAACTAGACAGATCCCAGACGGCTCAGCACCCACAGCCAAAACCTCGGTAGAAATCACAGCCAGATCTCAAACAGAGAAATCCAGAGGTCAAATGTGAAACACTCATCGCAGCCTGGGACATCAGTGGTTTCCCAAAGGATACTTTGATTTTCCACAGGGCTAGAGGAAAACTGCACATGGGAAAAGTCAAATGTGACTGGCTGGGATTGTACCCTGAAGGTGCGGATAGAAAGTTCGTGGTGAAAACCTCCGTCCATCAAGAACCAGGATCCCTAAGTCTTCACACATGAAATTATGTCCAAAAAGGAGAGTTTCAGATTGAGTGTCCCTGTTCATGCAGTCCTGGAGCCCAGATGCCCCATCACCACCCTGGGGCCGGGTGACGTTCCCCAAGAGCTGAGCACCACAGAGTGAATGTTCCCAGCTTCAAGAAGAGGAGACAAGGGCTTTCTCTGCTGTTCCCAAACAGGGAACTTTCTGCCAGCCCCGTGGAAGCAGAGTGGGGAATTCTCTACCACTTGCCTGTTTTGACCCCAGCGCGGCTGTGCGAGCCCTGCGGAGCGCCGTGCCCGCTCTGATGGGTGCTCTGCTGGCACGAGTTGGCAGCAAAGGGAAGCACCAGGAGGTGCAGGGACCTGGCTGCCGCGGCAGCAGAGGTGACAACACCTCAGGGGTGCTGGGGGTAACGTGACCTGACCACAAGGAGAAGGGACAGAAAAGGTGCATCCGAGCGATACAGAAGCGCCACAATTAAAAGCATTTATACGTTCCTCGCAGAGTGGGAGCACAACCCTGCCAGCACACAAGACAGCTGAACACCGCGATTCGGGACTGAGCAAAACAAGGTGGGTGTAAAGAGGCTAAGAAAGGAGTCGTGATGTTTTGGTAAAATGTAAATGAGAGCTCTAGCAGTGTGCTCAGCAAGCGGCAATCCGGATGCAAAAGCAAATATGTTAGGATGGAATCGGGGTAAGTGAAAGAGTCTTCTAATAGCCCCAGCAGTTTAAAGGAGGACTGCTCTGGCATTATGGTCTGTTCAAACGTGTCAGTAACAAGAAGTTGCATTAAAATCCTGAAGTGTTTTATTCTTGGAAAGATAATGTATTTCTCCTCTTGAGCTTAACAGTGTCCCGATTCCACTAAATAACAATGATCTTATAATGTGAGCTCCTAAATAATGTATTGCAGGTCAATTTAGAAGTACACCAGACGGCATCATTTAGCACTGAAGGTTTTTTATTCCCTTTAGGTACAGTAATGCATTAGTTGGATCCCAGCTGCTTAGGTACTGCAAGTGTCTGCGTGTCTCTGCCCACCACACGCAGTTGGGTTTGTTGTTTGGCACGGGCCCGTGTCTTGCAAAGCTTGGTGATCCGTCTCTTTGCAATGTGTGATTTGTCAGAACATCATGTGTTTTGCAAATGCCACTTGTACTCTCATATTTCACAGAAATATCAGGAGCAGGTCAGGTACCACGTTGGGCAGTTGAAGCAAGTGTTGTCTCCTCATCGAAGGATGGACAGGGAACGACAACATCTTTCACTGTTATATGGAGCTGGTCTCATCCTGACCCAGATTTCAGCTGTGTTTAGCAAAGCATATACTTGTTTTTTCTCCTTTTAGATCCGCTGTAGTTAGATATCACATGTTTTAGGTACCGTGGTGCTGAAGAGCTGGACACAATCCCAGAGATGAGCTGCCTCATTAAAATGCCTTTGAATGGGGCCAATGCAGTTAGTGCTGTTAAAAGCCCCTGACAAAACTCTTTCCAAAGAGAGATAATTGCTGTGAAACCTGTTTGAAGAGATTCACCCCCTCTCTGGAAACCACAAACATGTTCAGTGCTCGTGAACAAGCTCTTGCTGGACTTGGCTCTTTCCCCTCTCCGAGCAGCCCCAAGACGCCTCGTGTTCCCCCAAACGTCCTCTCGCTGCTCATGTCCCGCTGCAAGGGACGGAGCTGCCTCCAAGGGGCCAGGAGGGCGTGAGGGATGGGCCACAGCAGAGGTAAGTGTCACCGGCACAGGCCTGGTACCTGTCCCCACCCTGGAGACGAGTGTCAACCCTGCAGCTCGGCTGCTGGACACCATGGGCTTTGCGCTGGGCAGGGCAGCCCGGCTCCCGCAGACCCAGGGTAGCCAAGCACTGCTGTGGATATGCAGTGATAAGTATGAAGAATAAGAAGGGGATGATTGCAAATAATAGTTTGCTTTCCTGCAGAGCAGCCATTGTCTTCCTCTGCAGCTCCACAGAAGGTGGGACCCCGGAGCCGCGGGCATTTCTGTGGTTACTGCTGGGCGCAGGCTCCCCAGGGTGCCCGGGCAGCACCCGCAGCTCGGCTGGGCTCGCGGAGCCGGGCAGGAGCAGGAGGGGGACGCAGGAGGATGGGGTGACATTCAGCAACAGGCTGCCATGCAGAGCCCCTCCAGGGCCAGCCCTGGGCAGAGACACGGTCTCACCGGGAAGGCTCAGCACAAGCCGGGATGTACAAGGGCTGAGGTGGTTTTGGCGCTGGCATTGCACTGGTCCATGGTGATGGGTCACACACCCAACACCATCCTGCCCCATGGTGACCCACAGCCTCTCTGCTATACTTGGGTGCTGTTAGCAATAGCTGCGGGCTCTTTTATGCCTATTTTTAAGTTGATGATATTGTCTCTGCACTGGTTAAATATATAAGTCCTGTACCGTGTGGTGAGTAACATTTGGCGAAGAGCCACGGCAAAGCAGCATGCGGCCAGGCTTTGAGAAAGCTGCAAATGTGGTGCGGTGGGGTGGAAGAAGATGAGATAAAAACCAGCGAACACCCAAACTGTGGCTTGTCACATCCTGGAAAGACACGTGACAGAAAGGGCAGTGCTCGCGGGTGGGCCGGCAACGCAGCGCAGTGGCGATGGGGAGATGCGCTCGGCACCTGTGCAGGAGCAGGGCTGGGGGATGCCCAACTCCATGTGGGCAGCGCGTGGACCATCTGGGGAGATGCTGGTGCAAGCGGGTCCACAAGAGCCTTTGCATGTGCAGGGAGGTGCCAGGTCCTGGTCCCAGGTCTGGGGGTGCTGCCCAGCCCTGCCTGCACCCTGCCCAGCCCTGCCCGCACCCTGCCCACACCACTGCCTGCACCCTGCCCAGCCCTGCCTGCACCCTGCCCACACCGCTGCCTGCACCCTGCCCAGCCCTGCCTGCACCCTGCCCACACCACTGCCTGCACCCTGCCCAGCCCTGCCCGCACCCTGCCCACACCGCTGCCTGCACCCTGCCCAGCCCTGCCTGCACCCTGCCCACACCACTGCCTGCACCCTGCCCAGCCCTGCCCGCACCCTGCCCAGCCTTGCCTGCACCCTGCCCACACCACTGCCTGCACCCTGCCCACACCGCTGCCCGCACCCTGCCCACACCACTGCCCGCACCCTGCCCACACCGCTGCCTGCACCCTGCCCAGCCCTGCCTGCACCCTGCCCACACCACTGCCTGCACCCTGCCCACACCGCTGCCCGCACCCTGCCCACACCACTGCCCGCACCCTGCCCAGCCCTGCCCGCACCCTGCCCACACCACTGCCCGCACCCTGCCCACACCGCTGCCTGCACCCTGCCCACACCACTGCCCGCATCCTGCCCACACCGCTGCCTGCACCCTGCCCACACCGCTGCCCAGGTGCTGACGGGCACCACGCCAGGTCCTGCTGGATCCCCCATGGGAGCCCCAGCTCCACCGTGCTGCTCACACAAATTAATCCACCTCTACAGAGTGTTTGCCAGGCAATTAACATGCCCCCTCAGCACTAATTATGCAGTGAGCACCTTGTGTTACAGGCCCTGTGCAGGAAGGTTTATTTAAGCAGCCTTAAATAACACATTTTCTAAAAGACTTCAGGAAATACATAAAGGCAGAGCTGAAGACCCCTTAGAAACAATAGAACAGAAATGAACTGACATATTATACCACTGCAATTAATTAGAAATCAAACTGGAAGGAAGAGACTGTGCTTGGGCTTTTGTTTCCTTTTACATGAAAGGCATTTTGTTTTCTGTCTTTATCCTAAACCCTCTCCTGGTGGTTCTTGATTAACAATACTGCAAGCGGAGGACTGGACCAATCCTAAAACTGTCGCCACATGGTGGGTGACCCATGGGAAGTGCCAGGCTGACCTGTGCCCAGCCACCAGCCGCCCGTTTGCAGCCGTGGGGACAGTGACCGCAGTGACGCTCGGCTCCTGTCCCGGGATGCAGTATCCATCACCCTCCTCGCTCCGCTGCGTCCCAGCACCAGGGCGACATCCCAGGGCTGGCTGCTGACCACAGCGTCACGGACGTCCCCTGCCAGCGAGGAAAGGGCTCGACACAGGACAGGCTGTGACAATTAGTGGTACTTGAGACCACAGCAGCAGTTGCAGCACAGGGCCAAGAATAAATGGACACAAGCATCTGTGCGCTCCTCTCTGCCAGGAAGCCACGGCAGGAAACCCCTGAGGGCCCGTGGCTGGGGGAGGACTCAGACCCTGACAACCACAGCCTCAGATCCAGCACCAGTGCAAAGTGTCACTTGTCACTTCACTCACAGCCCACTGAGGTCAACGGGTCCTGCCAGCATTTTGGTCATTGTAGCACTGAGGGGGATTAAAAGACACCAAAAAAATGTTCTTCCCCTTGCTAGCTTTCTGGTATTTATTATGACGTTTTCAGCACGAGAGGGTTAAATGGCATTGGCTTGATAGTATTAAAAAACAAAAAATCCAAACTTTTGAAGTTCATTTGCCTTTGTAGAGAGCCGGCTGCCCCCGCCCTGCGTGGGACAGTCCCCCGCGGTCACACCCGGGACGCCCTTCGCCAAGCCGCCGGGCAGGTGCGGGACTGCCCCCTCCGCTCCCTGTCGCTTGGCCTCAGCACGTCGGTACGAGCGGTAGCCCCGGGCACGGCTGTGGCCCCCTGCAGAACACCAGCTCCAGCTGGCACTAGATGGCGCCGGCGGCGTCCGGATCGTCCCTCCCGCCCACAGCGAATGGTGAGAAACCAGCAAAAGAGGCGGACTCGAGGGGCCGGGGGATTCACGCGTGGGGTCCCTGGCCGGGCCGGACGAGCCCAAGGGTTGGGGGTGCGCAGAGAACGGGGCTGGGCTGGGGGGTGAAGCCTTTTCACCCCCTAGGTTATCGATGTGAGGAGACTTTTCCACCGATTGTTCGATGCCTCGAGGATTTGCTGCTGATTCAAACGCATTTTCTCTGCGGTGATGGGAAAACACCTTCTGGACAAGGACACGGTTCTTTACATCTTGCAGAAGACACAGCAACGCTGATCCGAGGCACCTGCCTCCACGCGGGATGTGAGCTGTTAGACGGCTTATCTCTACAATAAATAGCATATGGCAGTGTCCTGTAATTTTCAGTAATTACTTGGTTTATTTTTCTTACGATAACTCAGGTATTCTCGTTTGCATTTCACAGGCTCTACTTGCTATAGACTTACAGTCTGCATTCAGAGACTCCAAAGCCAGAAGAAATCCCTGTAATTTTCCAACCTGACCTTCTCCATACCCCAAACTGCAGCACTCCCCCAGCCGCATTCCTGCCTGCAGCAGCTCCTCTGGGAAAAAAACCACCTCGTTTTAAAAACCCACAAGGGGCAGGAGGCTCCTCCTGGTTTTCAGGACACCGTTCCAAGCTGTGACTGTGGTTCTCCTGGCTCTTTTTGCTTTTGCCCCACTCCGCTATTACAGAGCTTCAACCTGCAGTCACTGGATCTTAAACCACATCTGCCTGCTAGGCCAGAGAGACCTAAAACTAGCATGGTTTTGTTCTCCTTATAGATGTTCATAAGCTGTAATCAAGTTACTGTAATTATTTTTCTGTTAAACTAAATAGATTAAGCTCTTTACTTCAAAGAGTGTTGAATATTGCTTAAAACTGGACCTTCATTTTTGATTCACCGACTTCCAGCTCTGTATGAAGATCAGCAGCTGGTTTTGTGAGGTCTTGTTTCCATTTTTAAATGTAACTGAATCTAAAACCAATTCCACACCCAGCCTGAATTTGAGAAAGGCAGAGATGTATAAAATAAACACAAATATGCTCCCAGCGTTGCAGTGCTGAAAATATTCAGCAGGCTACACATCGGGTGTTAGTGCTGACCTGCCAGCGAGCATCCTGCCAGTTACCCCGAGGTCCATTCAACCCGTACCGCTGAATATAATGCAGCTTCTTGTGCTAGGCACTGTTGCCTTGGAGATACTTTACATACGGCAGTAGGTGCGAGCTTTCCTTTGTGCCCAGGCAGGTGGTTAAAGCAGTGCATTTTTCTTCACGTGTTGCCATCTGCAGCGTTGTCCCCTGGGCTGCCCGCCCTGGGCAGCGCAGCAGCGTCTGTCTGTCCTTCCCGCTCTGTTCTGCTGCGCAGGGGCAGCGTCCCGGGAGAGGCTGCTGCAGAACGGGTGTGAGAAAACAAGGCACGGGGCACATCGCATGTGATTTTTAGCCCAACACCTCTCTCCAGCAGCTCTGTGGTGCTTTTGGGGAGGAAACAGAAACTATTTGGGTAGCAGCTCTGATCTCTGGGCTGGCACAGAAAGGGGCAACTGCTGCTCCCACCGCGCTGAAAAGCAAAGTGTGAGCACATGTTGGTGCTTCTGAGCAGGAAAAGGGAGAGAAGACAGTGCCAGCTGGTGGGAGTGGGCAGCTGCTGCCGACCAGCTCAGCCCTTCCCCGTGTGCCAGCTGCTCCAGCCCCGCTCGGTGGCACCGCAGTGTCCCCTGCTCTGCCCCACACAGCCAGGGTCCCCTCGGCTCCAGCCCAGCACTGACAGACACAGTTCAGAGCCGTCCACCTGAAAATGTGGGGACCTGCATTGTTCGGGGTCCCTGCTCTCCGTGGCTGTTGGCACTGTATGTGTCACCCCAGACAAATCTGATTCCAAATCAAATGACAAACCCCCCTCTTTAATGTGCTCCAACTCCACATGTCGGGTTTAAAACTGATGAGGGCAGCAGCCTGGCAAATATTTGTTGGTTTGAGAAGCAGGGAGGGAGGTCAGCCGGGCAAGGCAGTGCTTGTAGAGCCCCTGGCCGTGCGTGGCAGAGGAGGATGAAGAGGGATCGCTCTTCCCTCCCGTCAGCCGGGGCTCCCAGCTGGTCCCCGCTGGCTAACAGCGTGCGCAGGACTTAGCTTGGCACAGCGCAGGGCTCAGCTGGGCACAGCGCAGGGCTCAGCTGGGCACAGCACAGGGCTTAGCTGGGCACAGCGCAGGGCTCAGCTGGGCACAGCACAGGGCTTAGCTGGGCACAGCACAGGGCTCAGCTGGGCACAGCTCAGGGCTCAGCTGGGCACAGCACAGGGCTCAGCTGGGCACAGCTCAGGGCTTAGCTGGGCACAGCTCGCGGTGCTCCCGGGCCAGCGAACATGACACAAACACAGCTGCAGGCAGTGAGGTGGCGTGTTCAACTTCAACACTGGCTATACAATAATTCCAGGGTTTGTGTTTTGTGGTCACGCAGGGTTTGTGCCGCCAGGTGCAGAAGCTGGGCAGTGCTGTGCTCTGCCTCCAGCAAAGTCTGCAGCTGGCTGCTCTCATCCCTGCTGAAAATCCTCCTATACTTACATAAATCCTCCAGCAAATAGCTCAGATAAAAAAGACACCATTTATTCATGTATCTGGTGGCTGTGACCAACAGCTAGAGCTGTTAGGAGAGAAGTTCCAGCTCACGAGGGGTTTGGAGACAGGGTTACAGCTTGCCTGGTGTGGGGGTGACAAAGGACAAGTGGTGCTTTTAAAGCTGGTGGTCGCTCACTTACTTCAGAAGAAACTTTGGTCCCACACCACAACTGAGACCAAATGCGTGTCTGTTATTGGGTTAAAGCCAAAACAGTGGCAGACGAATCAATAAAGTGGCATTAGGCCATAATGCCCAGTGCTTCAAACTCTCCCAGGACTCAGTATTTATAGTTTGGGGGTGACTCAGTGGAAGCCACTGGAATTGCGACAGTTTCCACCAGCTGCTGACCAAGTCCTTGAGTTCTTCTTGCTTTGTCCTCGTTGTTGGGGTATTGTTGGACCTGGGCCAAAATGACCGATTCCTGTCAAACTCGCCATTTTTTATAGCGCCGACCAAGGCATGTGTGAGAAGTGGCAGCAGTGTTTGTGTGGATGAGACAAAGCTCTGTGTGTGTCACATCCTTACGTGAGCGTTCGCTCGCACGACGGGACAGAGGAGCTTCTCCTAAATCCCCTCATCAGCTCTGCGATCTGCAACCGTGTCTGTCCCGTAGCTTTGGCTACTTTCAGATGTGATCCTGCCTGAGCGGCTGGAAAGTTTCGAGTACGTACCTACAAATGCAGTGCTTGCGAAGGTAACACACCGGGCTCACCTCTTTGGATGTTGTCCACTTTCAATGTTCAACATCTTTTGTTTGTTTGTTTGTTTGACAAACTGCTTACACACCCCTGCCAGAAGACTAATCTTGTTTGTTAATCTGACTCCTTTTGTCACCTTGTTTGGCTAAGAGAACTGATTTTAAAATAGACAAGACTGTAAACGAGAGTAGTAAATCACGCTTGAAACCTCCCAGCGGGTCGTTGGGCCCCGGTGCTCCGTTGTTCCAGCCTGGAGGAAGCAGCGGCCGGAGTTATGGCCGCATGGTCAGACGGGACCTTCCCGGCTTCAAAGCCTCCGGGCTGGGGGAGGCTCGTGTTTACCGAGGGAAAACCTCAGCCTGCATTGGCCTTTCCTGCTCCCTCACTAGATAACCCTGTTTAGGGCAGTTTGCTGAGCTTTGCTGTGAGCTCTCAGCCGTCCCCTGTGCTGAGGAGCGATCCTGGGGGACCGGTGTTACTGCAAAGGCTTTGCAATAGACCTTCAAACACAATACACGTAGGGAGCTTAGCTTAACACTAACAAACCACTAAAATGACCCATGCACTTGAATAAAAGGTTTATAAGATTTTAAGCATTCCCACACCATTAATACCCTGCATGGGTGACACTCATTTCCAGGGCATGGTGAAGAAACAAGCCCAAAGGACTTGGGCTCACCCGCCGCACAGCAGGCGGCACAGAATTTGCCTCAGCACAAGAAAACCAAAGTAAAGCTGGGCAGGATTTGTAAACCATTCACTGAAGTTAATCAGAGTCTTTTTCTAGTAAAATGAAATCTAGCTCCACGTGATTGAGCAATCCCAGAAATGCAAAGACAAGACAGCACAAACCCAAACACTTCTCAAGGGCAGATTGCTAATGTGCTGAGTGCAGCGCTAATGCTAGAAATATGAAATGAACTACATTCTGTGACCTTCCCTCTATTCCTGGCTTACTCCCATGCCCAGATCAAAGTCTGAAGTTTACTGTCACTCAGCCCCTCGCAGGCGGAGGTTTAGGTCACCCCAAGGACAGCTGTTCGTGCAGCTCACGTGAATCGGGCTCCACAAGCACCAGCCACCGGCAAAGCCCTTCTCCATCCCTTGGGTATGTGACCTGCGTAAGTTTGTTTTCTGGAAACGTTCCTTCACCTTCGCTCTTTTCCAGAGGTAGGTATTTGAGCTGGAAGGTCTCCAAACAATTTAAATAGTTGTCTTCCTAATGATCTTCTCCACGGGAGATGAGGGGTACTGGCGAGGGACAGTGCCCCACTTCAACCATGGCGGCTGCTCGGGGAAGGGGACAGGAGTGACCTGCCCTGCTCCCCCGAGCATCCCCACCAGAAGAGCCCTGGGACCGCAGGGCCGGGGGACATTTCAGTCCCAGTTCTCTGCTGGGACCAGCAATGCCAGGGAAGCCAGCATGTGAGCAGCTGCTGGGTCTGGCTTCTCTTATATACCACCAGCAATAAGTTTTGCTTAAGCACGAGGCCTGGAGCACAGATTATTACAAAGGCAGAGAAAAACGCCAAAAGGCAGCGAGTGAGGCTGAAGGTGTTCCAAACACCGCCTTGCTCCCAGCACTCGGAGCAGCTCGCTACCGGTGGCCTCTCACCGTATCGCCCCATCAGCTCCCCAGGGAACCGCACCATGTCCCAGTGCCTGCACAAGCACCAAGCACCCAGCTCTGGCTTCTTATCCCAAAAGCATTAACTCTAAGGTACTTAAATAGACACTTAAAGATGAAATTTCAGTACATTTAGACTGGCTCAGGCAGTGCACTCTCAGTTTTTATTCTGTAGACATGTCTACGTGAATTTAGCACCACATTAGAATAGGAGCTTTCAGATTTCTCAACATGTGTCACAATTATTTATTAAGCGTGTGATCCAGCGCTGCGCCGAGGACCATGTTCAGCCGCAATGACTGATTCAGCTCCTGTGCCCAACTCCCGCTCGCGTCATTCTCTGCCTGGATAATGTGAAAATGCCGCACGTTGAGATCAGTGGAGCAGCAGTTTTTATTAATGCCCAGAGAACTTTTAGAAATGGTAGCTGTTAATTAGTTTTAAGAGCTTTGCTTATTTTTTTGTGTGACTTAATCCACGAACAGCATGTGGAGAACTAAAAACGTTTGCTCATGTCCAGGTGAAATATGGCCAGAGTTGTAAGAAAAGCGGTTGGTACCGTTCTGCTGGCACTGCTAACGCCTCCCCTGCCTGCAGAGAGGAGCTGAGCCGAGCCAAAGACCTTCATTCCGTGAGAACAGTTTGCACCCCAGCACCTCCACAGCTTCGCATAGATACCTACATGTAGCAGGGCAGTGAAAATTTTGTTTCTTTGCTTTTCCCTCCCCTGGAAGGGGTGGCTTTGTTGTTCAAAGGTGAGCTTCACCTTTGATAGGGAAATTTTCAGACGGGTTTCTTCTCGCTGATGCAGATGCTGATGTCTGCTCTTCTCCCGGCAGGGAAGTGGGGCCGCACCCCCAGGCAGCAGTGGGGCTCCCCCGCTCCCATCCAGCACCAGGGCTCCGTCACCCGGGACCGCACACCCAGGCATGCCCTCCCCACTTCACCCAGCTGGTAAATGCTCAGATCCACGCCCAGCAGATGAACTTACAGTGCTGGGGGCTCCTGGGTGCTGGTTCCCCAGGCACCACGACAGCATCTTCCCCAGCAGCCTGGGGTACCGCGGGGACCCCATCCTGCTCCTGCCGCCACTCCAGCCTCGGCTGCCCCAGGGAGGGGGGTTTGCTCTCCCAGCTGTGCCACACCAGCTTTCGCTCTGTGATATTTGCACCATCCTGGAGTAGAAATCTCACAAAGAGTCCAGATTTCATGTTTTTCCCCTAATCATATCTCAGGCCTTTAACAAGCCCGTTAGAACTGTAGAGAAACAAATTTTTAAAAGAGAGTTCAGTAATGTAAATAACGGGTCAGGAATGAACTTCCATAGATGAGGAGTCAGAACTGTTGAGAAAGTGAAGCCCCATGTCGCTGTTAAACCCAAGCTGCACCTGAGGTGAAAGGCCAGAGCTTTTACCCACTTAGTTACCGAGCCTCTGGTTTGAGGCACAAGTATAAACCCATCTGCCCAGCGGGCAGCACGTAAGAGTCGAATCCATTAGTGCCGTGTGATGTGACTTGGGAACCTTTGTGGATTTGGAGGAAATCATCTGCATTTATTACTTGCTTAAGAAAATAATACTACCTCTAGTTTGTTTTCCTAATAATTTTTTCAATTTGCTTCTGTAATAATTAATCAAAGCAATGCCTTGTTAATGGAATGCAAAAAATCCCACCCATTTATCTATCCTATAGAAGCAAAATGGCATTTGCTGTCTTAAGCAGGAAATGAGCAATTAAAAGGCAACAGGAGGTTATTTTTTATTTCCCTCTCTCCTCTAGAATAATAAACCTATCAGAGTGTATGTGCTGTGTGTGTTGATTATTTGGACAACTGGATGCAAGGCAAATAGTCCTTTAGCATGATGGCAATAGATATGTCCATTACAATCTGAAAAATTCCATTAGCTTTTCAAAATAATTAGGTTTATATCTTTTCCAGAGCACAGGGTAAGCAAAAACCTTTTAAACTAATCGATAAGAAGTAAAATAAATTAATTTTCCCAGGCTGCTTCATCATGAACGGATGAACTGCACAACTACATACAATTCATCATTTAGCCAGGCTAAACTGTTGTTAATACACAGCGTTCATCGTATCAATCCCAACCTATTCAAAATTCCTGTCAAAAACACTAAGTGGGAAAAAAAAATCTCGTTTGGCTTGTACAGCACATCGGCACAATGGAGGTTGTCCGCAATAAAAATGACAAGCACTTGGCAGCGCCTTTTGAAGGATGCGTGCTTAATCTAGGAAGAAAACATCAAGAAAAACGCCCCAGCCCATGCAGCAGTTCTCTGCTGCACCGGTGCTGTACTCCCTTCCGCACGCTGCTGGGGCCACAGAGCTCTCCAGCTCCAAGGGCCGTCCCTACAGCTCTCTCGGTCCCCGCAGTGCTGTCCCTCGGGTCCCCACGGAGCATCCCAGGGCAGGGGCTCCCACGGGACGTCCCGTGCTGGGGACACAGCCTGAGCGGGAGGCAAGAACCGCCCGGGGCAGATGTGTTGGAGAGGGAGAGCCACCCACTGTCACTACAGAACTGAAGCTGTGGCCAGGCAGAATAAATACATCTCAACGTATAGCACACAAGGTCCGACTGCATATGGGCTGCAGTGACAGCAGCCCAGCACACTGCCTGCCCCTGCCTCGTGTTCCCCTCTCCTGCCTTGTCTCCCGCTACCTGGACTGCGGGAAGGGTTTTTGGGAGCTAAAGGGACACTGGCAGGGACAGGCCAGCCGTGCTCCTGAGCCAAGGGTTGAGCCAGAGCTGCTGGGGGGACAGAGGCTGCGCCCCAACACCACGGGGAGCGGGGACGGCGGGATGGAGAGCGGCGCTCGGCTCCCGACCACTCAGCCCAGCCCAGCCCTTCCTGCACATTCGGGAGGAATATCATTTAAGACTAGCAGATTGCGTAATTTATGCTATCGGAAAGCATTAGCATAAGCATTAACCAAAAAAATATTCATATTCTTTAATAAATCATTGTCAAGAACTATATGAATAAAATTACAACTTTGCACAGAGCAAGTGATTTTATCCGCATTTGTTCTAATTGCTGGGCCTGGAACAGAAACAGTTTTAAAGTATCCATATTCTGTTTAATCAGTAGTGAAGCCGTTCTCAGATGTCAGCGCAAGCATCAGTTAATAGGTGTTCACGGTATGTAACAAACCACACTACTTTTCAGCTGGACTTTGGAGACCAGTTCTGCTGTTTCTGCTTCAGCTCCAGTAGCTGAAAATCTCTCTCTCTGTCATTTGTGTCCCTGACCAACACAATTAGCTGGCTCCTCGCTCAGCCTGAGCCGCAGCCGTGCCTCGTGACGAGGAGGGAGGGGAGGAAAGCCTGTCAAACAGGATTATTCACCAAAAAAATAGCTAAGTGGATTTAAAATTGCAACCTGTCACTGCCTTCTGCAAGTCGTTTAGGAAGAGCTGGAAACCAGATTCACAATTCTCTCAGGAACAGGAAACCTAAGAAAGAAAAAGGGGACTTGTGGGAGGAGACGGACGGACCCGGCTGCGGGCAGAGGTGGTGCTGCGGTGTGCGGGCCCCAGGGGTCCTGACGAGTCGGGGGAATAGGATGGTGCTTGTAATTCCCAGAAACAGAATAGCAAACAGATTATTTTTTATATATATTTAATATTGAAAATATCTATTTTAATACATATATAATTATATATAGTAGAATAGAATGTAAATGTATATTACATATACAAATATATAATCTATAATATATTTAAATATATATTTAATATTTGTGTATGTAAATATATAATACCCTGATGTCTATTTTAATATAAATATATATGCACATATATATCACTTCCTTAAACTCAATTGTTCCTAGGATTGTTCCTGCGAGCAGAAATCATGATGCTTCATTCCTCTTTGCCTCCTCTGTCTCCACCCCAAAGGCCACTTGCAGGCACCTTCAGGAGGTTTCAGAAATCTCATGAAGTAACTAGCTGTAGTTAACCACAATCTAATTCTCCTCCACTATGAATAGATAGGTTGTATTGGTTTAATGACGTGACCCAGCGATGAGAAGGTGAGCTGGGAACAGAAAGGAGACCGTCAGCAAACCCAGCGATGACATGGCAATGAGCAAACCCAGCGATGACATGCTAACGAGCAAACCTAACGACAATGTGTCAAGGAGCAAACCCAGCGATGATGTGCTAACGCTCCTCAGCCCGTGTTCTGCCCCGGCACCCCAATCTGCAGGAGAACACCAGGATCTCTGCCCCAGCCCCGCTGACATAACCAGGGCTCAGCCATGTGTCTCAGATTACAGGATATTGGTCCTGAACTAGTCTTGAACCAATGATCTAATCCCATTACCAGTCCTGTGAGTCACCCAGCTCCACCAGGAGCATTTGAAGTATTCTGTGTTTAATGAAAACATACAAGAAAGGCATCGTGTGTTTGTAACACAGTCTCATTATCTCTGTAGATGTACTGATAGTGGAAGGAAGTCTTACAAGTCTCAGACCTCTTGTGTTCAAATTGAAGCTGCAAGAAAAGCATGAACACCTTAAGCTGCTGGTCCTCCACTAGACTGGGTTCTGCCTTTGCAAACTGCTGCTGAGGGTGGAACGTTCACTCCAGCAGCAGTACCAGGGCGGGCTTCCTCGCAGCTTTCAGAGTTCTACAGGGGATCTGCCCCAAAGAGCACACAACAGGAAAGCAAAACAGAAAATAAACTCTTCAGAAATCACTAGTACAGGAGTTCAGGGGTCTAGTTTTACAGCTCCCTGAGTGAAATCTCATGGATTTTGTCCAAACAATGGATGAGGAGAGCCCGTTCTGTTACTCTGTGTATTGCAGTAACTTCCTCCTTGAGCTCAAACTCTCGTCTTCTGATGAGCAAACATCCCAGAGCATCACAACTGAGTCTCTTTAGAAACTCAGTACAGAGAAAAAAAGGCGACCTGAATAAGTATTTCATTTTTTGAGAGAATCCTAACACTATTTCATAAAATAACAGCTGAAATAAATTTTCTGCTGTTAGAAATGTCTGGATGAATCAGTTTTAGAAGCCGTTATGCAATTACGGTGTCACCATCCCCTGGTTTTGGTTGCTAATGGCTGTGCTGAGGCCACACTCCACAACAGCTCTCCAGGCAGCTTCGCCGTCCCTTCACAGGCACTCTGCCGCTTAGAGCTCGGGCAAGCGTTCGGCACAGCACCGTGCAAACCTGCTTCTTGCTAGTCTCAGCCATCTTTCTGCTTTTATTTTGCATGGACAAAGAGCACAGTATTAGGCCGTAACAAGTCTGGTGTCATCAAAAGGAGGAAAGAAAAACACAAGCAGAAGCTATAAGCGCTGTCTCACTTTGACTCAATGTCGGAATTCGGTAGGACCACACGAGCACTGGTGTGCCTGTCACACCTCGTCCCTCCCTCCTGTACAAGCCTGGGCAGGACCAGCTTTGGTTTTACTGTTCAACCCAAAGTGGCCACTTTGCCTTTTCGTTTTGTAGCTCGAGCTGAGTGCATAGTGTGTCCTCTGTCCTCTGAAACAGCTCCGTTGTCATTAATCACATTCAAATGTATGCCTCAGCTGCTCTCTTCAATTCTCATCCCTGAACTATGAAGCAGCAGCGGTTATCTGCTGAATTAAGTAGTTCAACTAAAAGAATCACATGTATTGTTTCCAGTCAATGGACACTATGAATAGATTTTATGTAAAATTACTGGGAATGCATAAGCCATTTTGCCAAATGTTATGGAATTTCTTATCCTAAACCCTGCGTGAAACGTAATTTATGTTCAGATACTGACAACTGAATCATGCTCTGCATTTATATAGTACTTTGCATATTCAAACTGTCATAAAACATCAATTAGGCAATAGATTTCTTGATGCTGAAAAAGTACCCTTACACCAGGCTCAGTGTGGGAAATGATCAGGGCCTGCTCTCAATGTTTAAATACCGTTGACAGAATTTCATTGTACCGTGAGTTCAGTTATTGGTACAGCTGTAACATTCAGTGGCGTTTTGCAGAGGGGAAGTAAGAGTAGGAATGGTGGTTTGGTCTTTATCTACACCAAACTCTACTTTTAAATGTTACTTTTGCTACTAACATTATTTTTTAAATGAAATAACTGTAGTAAGAACACAGCTTATTTGTAGACTCATGGTACATCTCCAATAAAGAGATAATAACTACAGTTTACTGGGTTTTTGTTCACATCCCACATGACTTTTTCTCCTTTTTCACAATCTGTTCTTTCATATTTGAGGATGTGCAAAGGAGAAGCTTCAAGAAACCCTCTTCATCCCAAACAACCACCTGCAAGCCCCAGGTAATGATCACATTGTTTGTGCCACCAATGCCAATCAGTTGAGTTTTGGCTGCTGGTGGGTTCTGAGGATTCGGGGTAATTAAATCAAGTGAAACTGCTCTTCAGCTGAAGGGTTGGTATGCTGAGGGTCACTTCAGCTGACTCGAATATAGGCAGGACTCAGAAATATAACATTAATTCATTTGCAGTGAAAAATACATACTTTGGGCATTTAGCTGTAGCATGATACATATCAGACATAAGTTTGTTTTCACCCGTGCAGCTGAGCATCACCAGTATTGCAAGCTTTCATTCTTCATGCAGTATTTATTTGTATATATTTCTTTGTACAGCTTTTATTGTCCCAGCAGTGAAAAAGGCATTTGGATGCAGAGGCAAGTCCCCAGCCCCAGCACGTCCCCCGCCCGGGCCAGGCAGAGCACGCAGCTTTTCTCTCTCCTGGAACTACTGTCAATTCCCTTAAAATATTCCTGCACAGGCACAGCCTAAGTACAGGCCACACCATTAAAAAAGAAAAAAAAATTAGTTTTGTCCTTACAGTGGTCAAGAGATTAGGAATTTGAGAGAGTTACCTACTTTTTACAGCCGTAATCCTACTTCTCTTTTCAAAGGTCTTCCATGAGTTAATGTTGTCTTTGGAGACGTGTCCTTGCACAGGAGCCTCAGCACAGAGCCACTGCCGATGAGCTCTCACAGCACCAGCGAGTTTAACAGGGGACTTCTCAAGCACTTCATGAATGTATAATAGTCAAGGTCCTAATATCCTGTATATTTCTTGTCACAGCCTTGCCCTTTTTCACGTGAAACAAAACCCAGGATGTATTTTCTGCAGAGCACTTTCATTAGCAAGAAGAGACTATGACTTTGATTCCACGTTCCGCTTTCCCCTTCTAACACAGCTTCGTTTTTTGAGATCACAGGGTTTTAGGCATCTAGTTTAGAAAAAAAAAAAAAAAGAGAGAGACAAAAGCTAATTATATATAATTATAGCTTCTATAAGGTTTCTGCTGCTGATGGGAATAAATGGCTGTGTTACATATAAAAGAAGAGAGTTAGCTTTTAGCAAATTTGTCATGTGGATAACATTTTTTGAATCATTCAGATCAATGATGTTTGTCACTACAGCAGCAAACCCACTTTTGTCTTTCCTGGTGCTGCCTTCTCTCGACAGACATGCAAGTGGCAAAGAAGGTGCATGAGATTTGCCCCAAATTCTGCCGTTCTCCACAAAGCCGGGTCTGTGCACGGGGAGGCGCCGGAGCCCAGGCATTGCCCCACGCACGGGCAGCACGGGCGATGCTGCAGCCGCAGCCCCTTCCCTCTGCGCTGTGCCTCCTGCAGCACAGGCTGATTTCGTAATAGCTCCTACTCACCTCTCTTATCAGTGCTGGTGGTAAGCCAGCTTGGTTTAAATGCGATCAATTTATCAATAGATGTCAGTCTGCTCATGACTGATCTTGATAAGCACCCGCTGAGAAGCGGGGCAGATCTCTGTATAAAGGTAAGGCGCTCCAAAGCCACGGGGCACGTGTTTAGTGGTGTGTGGAGATATTCTCCCCATGTTTGTTACTGCAGAAGCAGCTAATTGCATTGCTGTGGCAGTTCCAAGCTGCATCCTCCTCTTGAGACGGGCTTTGGTGCTCAGAGATCTCACACGGTGTGGCAAACGGCCACTTTGTGCTGTCGCTGTGTAACTCATGGGGTTTCGTTCTTGTTCTTACCAGTTAATTCTGTTTATTGGTCAGGAGAAGGGTGAGATTTGGCTGTAGCTAGCCTGAGTCAGCACCACACCCTATAAAATGTCCCAGGTATTACGTCCTGTCCCCTTCCCTCCACTCCCTGGAGTCCCAGGAATGGCTTTCAGCCCTACACAGGAGACGTGACTCATGGGTTTGGGTGGTATTTCCAGGCTCCTGGCTGCAGCAGCCAGGCACCGACACGGCTGCGCTCACCCCAGGTGTGAACCTGGCAGACACACAGCAAATGCGACTCACACTTGCTAAACCCCGGTAACCGCGGTCCCTGGAGCCTCGTCCTGCTCTCCAGCCGTGCCAGAGCCGGGTCACCCCTGCCAGCGCCGCAGGGAACCGCCCGGAGCAGCCACACGCGGGACAAGGATCACAGACGCCTCTGCTTCCAGTTAGCTGAGACTGAGACTGAACGGGATTTCTTTTTTTCTCACCCGTTCTTTGACAGGCTGTCTCGGCATGGCAGTCCTCCCAGGGTGAGGGAAGTCTTGCCATGTGAAAGCCTTTAATTGAGAAGACTAAAAGGAGATTTAAAATCATGATTTTAAGCAATGACGGTAGAGAATCAGTTCATGATGCAGAGAACTGGCGCGTTCCTTCCAGATCCCCACAATCGTGAGATCCCAAACCCTCCTCCAAACTCCTCTCCAGGCTGTGCAGGTACCAAACTATTCTTGCTTTAGGCGCTATGCACTACAGTGCTGGATGGTTTAATTTTAAAAAATCAACAATAAAAGACTATTTTTAGTTGACTTGTCACTGCAGCCATGAGTGTCCCACAGAGTTCACTTTCCTGTTCTCATGAATGTGTTTGCTTATATTTGCAGAAGGATTCAATCTGATGTAAACTATGAAATATATTGTTTATGGTACAAAGACAGTGAGGCGCTAGTTAACAATGAAATCAAAACCGGCTCTTACATATATATTTGCATTAGTCAGTCACCTCGGTGTCAGCAGACCTGGCTGAATGCTACAATGCTTCTTTAAACAGTCTGTGAAAGCATCTAGAATAACCTGTTAAGAAACTTCTTCTGCGAATCCAGACACAGATGTGACCAAACCACACCACAGCGTACACTGTTTCTGGTTTTGTCCAAAGAAGCAGCCGTACGTTGTAAGTGGGAGCCAGTGGATCTGATGTATTTTTTACTGTAGAAAAGCTTTTCCCACGTCCCCTATTTCTATTAAGAAAACAATGTTGATATACTGGGTGTTTCAAAAAGATGGACCCAGCAGTATTGCTTTGAAATTGGGTCCATCTTTTTGAAACACCCTGTATTATTATGTTGTATTCAGAGTAGTTATCAACAGTCTGCCATAAAACTGGAAGACATATCAAACTATCTGGAATGTAATTTGTATTTGTATCAATGCCTTGAACATCACAAGTCCAAATGCAAGATTTGCTGATGCTATCAAGTTGGTTATCAAAATCACTTGGAATTTCCAGTGACTTTGATAAACTGGAGAGCTGACAAACATCCGTGCCTTAGATACCAGCTTCAATTTTGTATCTAGTTTCAATTTTTAGTGTACCATTACGCAACAAGAATCTGCTCATAGGGCGAAGTAGCCCGCAGGCTTCACTAGGAGGGTGAAACCGGGCAAAAACCCCTGAAGTACAGTTGGAAACTGAAACTCTTGATATTTTGTTTTGCTTACAGTGGTCAGATGCCACATCTGCTTCATAGACACTAAGAGAACCTCAAAGTCCAGGTCTCCTTGAACGATCAAGAGCTGGACAAAATGAACAGAAGCATGTGAAGGATTAATTGTAACAGACCCTAGGACCAGATATCTTGTTTGATGTTTGCAAGCGGGACTAGTAAGTTGAATTCAGTTCTGTCCTGGGAAATGTGCTCCAGGTAAATAAAGTAACTTGTGTCTTTTTCCCTTTTACTATGTATCAGCTCCTGATACCATATAACTCGACTTTCACTCCGATGTGATTCTGGGGTAAATCACAATCCACTTGATGAAGAACAGCGGGATCTGTCTCTATGAATCTACTGCAGGTCCCTCACCCTTGTTAAGTGATGAATTACAAGCAGAATCAATTCACGTTTCAAGTCACTTTTAGTCTGGTTGTTCCAGTGTGTTTTCCTCACATGATGGGACTGGTCTGGGGTGCCTTTTACTGGTGCACTTCAAGCAGCACGGTGCCACCGACGGAGGCAGCGGCGCTGATAAACCGCCATCGGTACCCCTGCGGCATCGTCTCACTGAAAGCCTTACAACACAGCGTACAGAGACAGAAATATGTCTCCATTCAGTGAGTCATAGTGCTTTCCAGCCGTGTGCAGACAGGCCTGGGGCACGCAGGCTCCAGCAGACCCCCAGCAGAGGTTTGGGCAGCGGGGACTGAGCCCTGGGGCACCAGCCCCTGTTCCTGACAGCGCCTGACGATGGCCAGCCTGCAAACCAGCTCCCCAGGAGCCTGTGGTCACACCAGCATTCCTGATCGTTCCGCCTGACAACGTCAAACGTGGCTTACAGATCAAGGAGCGTCACCATCAGTTTGCGCTCTCTGCTCATCCTCATGAGGTCATCTGTGCACACAGGAGGGGCTGTTTGTGCCGCGGCCGCCGGGCTGGGTGGGTTATCTGCAGAGGCTGGGTGTCGCAAGGCTCCGTTTGCTTCCACATCCACGGTAACCTGGCCCTGCAGCTGAAGGCCTGGCCGATGAAACGCGGTTTGTGCTGGTGACACAACCAGTGGGCAGCCACCGCGATCCCTCCAGCCTTGACCGGCCAGGAGCAGCCTCGAGGGAAGGGAGCTGTAAGCAGCCCTTTAAAACAATCAGAAAGCACGGCTTTGTGTTGAAGTAGAGAATTTCAAAAGATTTGAAGGCTATTTGGGCTGCAAATAACTTGTCGGCCTGAGCTATCATGGGTCTTAGTTTTCTCTATCAAAAAACCCCTTATCTCCCTTGTTAATTAGTTTACCCCCAAATTACTTCAAAATACCCAAATACAAGGCTACACACATGTAAAGAATAACAATATTTAAACTCAAATGTTTTCAATTATCTAAGACATAGCCAAAGAGCTCTGCTTGTCACCTGGGAAATGCATATCCCCTGTAAAGAACAGGGTAAGTTTCAGAGCTGAAATGACACAATCCTTTCTAAAATCTGCTCTTGCGTATTCTTCTCAGATGGCTGAAGAGAGAAATTACACAACTGGCACCGAAATGGTTTTCACTGACCTGCCATGTGGTCATCACCAGGGCTGCCAAATCTGGCACGGCTGCTTCATAAACTGCCATTGCCCATATGGCCACGGAGCTGGCAGAGATTTGCTGACCTTGCAGTCTGCCTGCGTACTACAAAATAAAGCTCAACTGAGCAGGCAGTTCCTCTTGTCCAGTTCAATTTCTTTTCTCCTGCAGTCTTCAGGACTCCATCAGGCCGAGGCTGAGGGATCTGTGGCTTGTCTGTCTCCCTGAGACCTAGAGGCGCTCAGCTTCCTAGAGGGCCTTGCTGTCAATATGCCATGAGTTTGTACCAAGCACCTGAAAATGGGTGCATTTTGGTGAACTTCTGCGAATCTAGTAATATCATTGTTCCTGAAAAATAATGTGGGGATAGATTCAGACAGAAAGCAAGACACACTTGTGTTGCAGCTTTCTCTTGTGGAGGTCTTCTTACCACTAATAAAAAAACCAAAGCAGGCAAAAGGCCTTGACAGTTACTCTGTATGTTTATTTGGTTTTAAAGCTCTGATTTTTCACTGATTGCTGTGCAATCCTTGTCAAAGCTGGAGACACAAACTGCAGCTTGTCTTTCACAGCCATTGCCATCAGAGAAATGCTATTTTAAGTCTCTTTCAGTATTAACCAATCTGGCTCAGGAGCCTAATGGATAAAATATAGTAACACAGGACAGAGAACAACGAGTCAGTCAGCAAACCCGCATTGATCTGTCAGGTACGATGTGAATTTATATAAATGTCCCTGGAGGTTGAATAAGTTAAGTTTTTCCATGACTCAACTTGGTCTGTTGCAATCAATGTTCCTAACACAGCATCTCCCCCCTGTAGCGACTGTAAATGTTCACAGCGCACAGCGAAGTGGCAAAAAAAGGAGATTTTGTGTTTAAATGTATTCACTTTGCAAACACCTACTGTGATTTCAGCATCAGCTTCCCCCATTCTTCTTGCAACCGAATCTGCACTGGAGGCTACAAGCAAGCTGCCACAAAAGGGAGCTGTGGCAGTCCCTGCAAGGCCGGCGCTCAGGTTTGACTGGCACCGGGCCTTTGGGCTGAGCTGGCTCGCACACAGCTCGGGATGCAGGGAAAACTGTGCACGGAGGCATTTTCAGCTGGGGGCGAGAAAGTCATTGGGTGCTCCATCTCGGTCCAGATGTTGCACACACTGTTTTTAAAGTGTAGTAAAAGAAATAATGTCAGGACATTGAAAGAGTTTACCTTGACAGAAATGTCACAATCATTTGAGCTAGAAGCAAGCAAGCACTAGCAGCAATTAATTTCTTCCTTGCTCTCAGGGTTAGTCAAAATGTATCACAAAACACTGTTAAACAGATAGATATTTTGATTAAATGACATTCTACAGTGAAATTCCATGCTGTCCATTGAAAACTACAAACACCCCTCCAAATTAAAACCTTTCAAATGTTTGCACTATGTTTAAATAATTTTTTTGGTGTGTGTTAATGAATGGAATAAGCATTTTTATTTCTCTTGTTGTGGTACACAAGGGAAGCAAGTTCACTCATCTCTCCCGTCTATCAGCCCCTTCCTCACACCAGTTCCACGTTACCGATGTAATGGCTGTGGACTCACCAGTTTATTGGATTCACTCCATAATTTTTGTGGGAACGACAGGCGACGAAAATGGAATGGAATGTAACTCCAGTTTTATCTAGGAGACTTCCTTCCATAGATGTACTCTTATTTTTTAAAATGAAAATGTGTTTCTCTCATTATTAGTTAGGGAAAAATCCCCAGACCTTAATAACTACGCATCCTTACACCCACAATGTCACTGCCCCAGTGTGAGCCCAAAGGCAGATGAAGAAAAGCCCTTCACCCAGTGACCTGCAAACCCCACTTGCTGCTTCTCCGGGACTTCTGGGAATCTCCCACCTCGCTTACGAAATACAATAAGATCACAGCTGAAAGTATTCACTCCTTGCTGCTATTTGACAGAAGACTCTGTCAGGCAAAGCACAGGAGATGGAGGAATTAAACAAATTAAAGAGTGAAAACTCTCCACATGATAACTTTTTGCTCCATCTGAGTGCTGCTGCCAGCAGAGTAGTGGTGCCGTGGGATATAATGCCATGGGGCAGTGAAGAAAGCACATTTTTCTACAAAAGGGCTTTTGCTGCAGACAGGAAGTTTATTTTTTGAATTAGTCACTGGTTTCAGTTCATGCTGATGATATCCTTTTCATTAACATACAATAGCGCTGGTTCCATGCAAGCACTATCAAGATTACACTGATGGTTCCAAAGGCTGTTTCACTACACCCACTCACACCTGACTGCTGCGCAGAACAGATAAGTGTGCTCGCTTTGTTTCGTACACACAGCTCAAATCCTGATCCTCATCACCTTTCATGTAAACTGCTACTGTAGTAAATAGAAGGGGGTTGATAACTGATAAAGAACATAGAAATAGACCTAAACTTTGACAATTATGCATATTTTGACTATAAACATCACGTCTCTGAGTGGGATATAAACATGCCATTGAACACATTCTTTACAAAGAAAAAGAAAGTGGCATTATTACACCAATCCAAGTGAGATGACATGTAATAAATCCTGGCAGCACAGGTTATTTTTTCAATAGCAATAAGATGTCTGGCATGACTTTTGATGGAAATAATGAACTTTTTCTTCTGCGTATGTGTCACTTTTTTTTTTTTAATATATATTTTATTTACACCCACCAGCAGCTGCTAATATTTCTTGAAAAAATGAAACTTGAGTACTCTGCATTTGGGAATGTTTCTGCGTTTCCGTGGGCCATGCAGGCCAGACGTGCTGGGGCAGCCATCAGGAAAGGGATGACACTGCACAAAGCAGCTCCTGCTCAGGAATCGCTGGCACGGGGGAGACGGCTCAGCTGGTTCAGTCAGGGGAGAAACCAGCTCCTGCTGCTACGCTGCAAACACATCTCATGACAGCACTGAGCGGTACCTTTGGCCTGAGTCACTCAGCAATTTGTCTTATCAGGTCCTTTCTGATTATCTGGGTGTTGAGCAGATGGAACAGTTTCACTTATAATAAAACTAGTCTACCCATGGAATTACCCTAATTGCCTCTCTCATTTAAGTCCATATGCAGACGTTTTGATTCTAGAATAATACCCAGTACCATTGGATTAAGATAAACAGCCATTAGGCAGCCTTAGATCAGATATGTATTCACATATAGAATTATGAAGAATAACTCAAGGTGCAGACAAGCTAATTATTATACTTAAATACCATTGGAATGCCAGAATATTTTTGAAGAAGAATTTTGAAAAGTCTTTTCTCTCTTAAATATGAATATTCTGTAATGTAGAATGCAGGAAAACAAGTGCGCTTGTATAAAAAAGAAACTTGTCCAGCTTTTTGCATAACTACTTTATTATAGCAATATATTTCATTACCTTCTGATCAGACTTTAGAGTTACTGGTATGGGAAGAGGAAGGATGAAGTAGGAGACATAAAGACAGGAAAACAGAGATCTTCAGCTCCCCATTGCCAGGATGTGGATAGATTTTTAAAAGTAGTCAGCTGCTTCCACTGTTATTCTTAAAACGAGTTCATACCCACCACATAGATCTTTCTTGCTGATTTTTGGTTAAAGCTTCCCAGCAAATTTTCAGGGCTGAGGACTGAGTCTCTCTCTTGCGCAGCGCTGAATGCGCTACCGCTGTTCAATAGGAGCAACCCAAATTAAATAAGGAAACCTAGAGTCATTGTCTCAGAACAAGAGAGACACATTGAACGCCAATGACAATATTATTAGACACTATTGTGACAAACATAACCAAAACCACTCTTAGCTACCTTAAAGGGGAGAGAGGAGGTTTTATTGATCAAATATCCACACGAAATCTTAAAAATGCTATTGCTTATCAAGTAGTTATTAAAACTTACAAATACTTGAACATGCAAATACTTCAATTTCTGTGCTCAAGTGGTCATCTTCTCCTTCCCAGACCCCCACCAAAGGACCCCAACCCAAGTGACAAGCATCTTGCTGGTGAATCCAAACTAGAGGCCGCTTTGGAAAAAAGATGGTACCAGGTCTGTCACCAGCTAAGGGTAACGTGGTTGGCAGGCACAGTCTAGAATAGAGATATGGCCAGAGCCCAGCCCCCAGGACTCAATATAAGATAAAATACCTGCCTAATTCCAGATTGATCCATATAGCACCTTCAACTAGCTTAGGATCAGCCTGCAGGTGAATGAGAAGACTGTGCAGACACCAGGTAAGGGCTGGCAGAGCAGCATCCCACCGGGGACCCCAAACTAACCCGTCCAGGGCATGACCTACACCCACACGCTAAGTACGGAGAGTGCCGGGTTGCAGATACGGGATATATTTAAGAAAATTGTTTAAGCTGTTGCCCACGCCACAGCAGGGTTGGCAGAATACAACTTTTGTGTTCCTCAGGAGCGGCTTCACTTGCGAAGACTTACACAAGCGATAGTGGGGGCGTTAGTTTAAGCCCCTGGAGTCGGAGATCACCAGATCTGCTGTACTCACCAGAGGATTGGTGGAAATGCAACCCTGGACAGATGACCATGGGGATGCAGTACGGCTGGATCCAGCAGAGTGAATCCCCACGGTGAATTCTGGAACAATAATTTAAGTAGAATTTAGCCTCTGTGAAAACTGTTCAGAAACAACAGAATGCTCCTTACAAAACTTATTTCAAATCCTTTTGTCTTTGTCTACAAGGGCTTGTTTCCCCAAGTACTGTGTTTAAATTAGGTTTGTAAATAAGGTGTGGTACAAAGGACCTACATGCCACAACTACTTAAATAAATACCGAGAAGAGTAAAGAACCAGGTAGGATATAAAAGCAAAGACTGGAGGGTGCCAAAATGCTTAATGATATTTTCTGGAAAGGAATGTCTGATTGATAGAAAGTCCAAGGAATGACTTGTACAAACAGTGGCAAAGAGCCAGTCCCCATGAGTCAACCCCACCAGGCCGATCTGCTCTTCACAGGCCACAAAGTGCAAACAGCATCAACATCTGGCAATTGCCACATCTTCAGCCTGACAGATCAGCCGGTCCCGACTTCAGAGGGTTGGGGAAAGCGCAGAAGTTGGGGTGTCCTGGCGGGGGCTCCTCAGGCCAGGGCGGGGTGCAGCCAGCGCAGCCAGCTCCAGTGCAGCCCCGGGGGGCGCAGGAGCCTCTCCCAGCAGGGCTGGCTCCCCGGGCACGCTGCGGGCACCTGCAGCCTCCGGAGCGCGCCGGGCAGAGGTGCTGGGCACAGCCGAGGGGGCTGCGCAGGGACTCGGGGCGGGGGACGCGGCCTCGGCAGCGGCCGCGCCCGCAGGGCCCCCCAGGCCCCGTGAGGAACAGCGACCCGCCAGGGGACAGCGGCCCTCGGGGAGCGGCAGGCGCCGCAGCTGCCCGGGCCCTGGCGCCGGCTGCGGGGGTGTCTCGTCCCCTGGCGGGGGCCGATAGGGTCGGGAGAGCCCGCGGTGAGGAGATAACCGGGCCGTGCCCTCCGCCGATACGGGGCGGGGGGACCTGGGGCTGCCGGTCCCGGTGCCCTTCACCCATTTCCGTGCCGGGCGCGGGGCCCCGCCGCCCGCCTACCCGGCAGGCCGGGGGTAGCGTGGCTGTGCCCGCGCAGGGTGAGCCCGCCGCGCCCCTGAGGGAACCCGCCACTCCCCGCGGAGGGACCCGCGGGGTACCCCGACCCCGCCCCGCTCCTCAGGGAACCCGCCACTCCCCGCGGAGGGACCCGGCGCCGCGCCCCGACCCCGCCCCGCTCCTCAGGCCCCGGCAGGAGCGGGGCGGGGCGGCGGCCGGGAAGCCAATGGGGGCGGGCGGCGGCGGCCGGAGCCAATGGGCCGGGCCGGGCCGCCATGGGCCGCGGCAGCGCCGTCCCGCCGCGGGGCCGGTAGCGACAGCGCAGCCTTCCTCGTCCTCCTCGTTCTCCTCGTCCTCCTCCTCTACCTCAGCGGCGGCCGCCGCCTCCCTCCGCGGTCCCGCGCAGCCGCCGCGCAGGGCCTGGCGACGGGGCGGCCCGGCGCGGCTCCGTGAGGCGCGGCCGCCCCTTCCCCGCCCCGGCGGGCCCCGCGCGGCGCCAGTGAGCGGCCGGCGGGGCGTGCGCGCCCCTCCCTCCGCCTCCCTCCCTCCTTCCCTCCCGCCCGCCCGCGCTCCTTCGCCTCCCTCTCTCCGCCCGCCGCCAGGGCGGGAGGGAAGCGGCAGCCCCGAGCGGGAGGCGAGGGAGGCGGCGCGCCGGGAGCCATGCGGGAGTACAAGGTGGTGGTGCTGGGCTCGGGCGGCGTGGGCAAGTCCGCCCTCACCGTCCAGTTCGTGACGGGCTCCTTCATCGAGAAGTATGACCCCACCATCGAGGACTTCTACCGCAAGGAGATCGAGGTGGACTCCTCGCCGTCGGTGCTGGAGATCCTGGACACGGCGGGCACCGAGCAGTTCGCCTCCATGCGGGACCTCTACATCAAGAACGGGCAGGGCTTCATCCTGGTCTACAGCCTGGTGAACCAGCAGAGCTTCCAGGACATCAAGCCCATGCGGGACCAGATCATCCGGGTGAAGAGGTACGAGCGGGTGCCCATGATCCTGGTGGGCAACAAGGTGGACCTGGAGGGCGAGCGGGAGGTCTCCTTCGGGGAGGGCAAAGCCCTGGCCGAGGAGTGGAGCTGCCCCTTCATGGAGACCTCGGCCAAAAACAAAGCCTCGGTGGACGAGCTCTTCGCGGAGATCGTCAGGCAGATGAACTACGCCTCGCAGCCCAACGGGGACGAGCAGTGCTGCTCCTCCTGCGCCATCCTCTGAGGGCGGCGGCGGCCGGGCTGGCGGCGGGGACACGGCGGCGGGAGCAGGCGGCTCCCCCGGCCGGCCGCGGGGCGGGCGCGCCGGGCTCGGCAGGCGCCGGCGACGAACGCACGGACGAACAAAAAAAAACCCGGGGAGAAAAAACAAAACAAAACAAAGAAAAACCGCGTTGGAAATGTGGCTTTTTTCGGCATGTACGTTTCGTCCAGTCTTGGTCGTTGCATATTTCCTGTCAGTGTCTGCAACGGGCAGCTGACCCTGCGCCGGCTGCGGGCCGGGGGAGAGAGCGGCCCCTGCCCGCCGGGACAGCGGGGCGCGGCGGAGCCGCCCGGGGCCGGGCCGGGAGCCGTCCCCGGGCCGAGCCCGGCCGGCCACGCGTGGAGCTCCCGCCGCCGGGCCCCGGCATCTCTATGCAAAGTCGGGTGGTTTGTGCCGGGGCGTCCAGCCTGGAGAATTGCACATCTGAACTGGGACTTCTAACTTAAAACACTGATGCCAATACAGTGTGGGGTGCCAGAAAGTGTCTGCTGATGATTCGTGAAATAATTTTCTATTTTGTTTACCTGCTGTATCGGATGGGAGTTTGCAGGAGAGTGGTAGCGTGTTGGTTTTTTTCCTGTTTTGTTTTCAAATCAGCTGTGAAAATGTTACAAACCTGCACAATTTTTAGGTGTGCGTGTGTGTGTGATTTCGTTTTTATTTCAGTTTTCCTTGGGCGGGTGGGAGCCGTGGTGTTGTTCCGAGGGTTTTTCTTTTGGGTTGGCAGTACCTGATTTTGATGACTAGCTCTCTAAAGTGCAAAGACTTCCTCCATGTGATGCAGGGCCGACAGCAGCCCTGTGTCTATAGAGTGCCTTCAAAACTCAGCTGTTCCAGCCGGTGCCAACCTGTGAAAGCTCCACAGAATCCCATTATCTACTACTCCAAAAACTACTTAACAGTTTCCTTGCAGTAATCACACCGAACAAGCCAGGACAAAAGGGCCTATTGTTGGTGGAATTTATTTCTTATTTCCATCTGAGCCTTTTAACTGTAATTTCCATGTCTCGCAAGTTCTGGCTTCATTTACTTCAAATTTACAAGAATTTAGCCTTCTGGGATTTTGAGGGGGGATGGGCTTTTCTTTTTTTTCCTTTTTCTTTTTTTTATTTTTTTTCCCTTTGGTTCTGTTGTGGGATGTACCTCCAGCCAGCAAAGAAGGAAATCTTATTGTTGTGATGTACCAAGAAAATTCTAACAACTGTCATTTTGATTCCAGACGTGCATTTAAGAGATGTCTATCCATTTTAATACAAATGCTGTTTTTTAGAAAAGAACTTCGTGCGCTTTTATGTATTACATGAAACACTAACTTTCACATAGGCTGTTAATCCTGATTTATATCTTAATGGAAGTGAAAGGTGGGGGTGGCTTGATTTAACTAAGGACAGCATTAAAAAAAAAAAAGGAAGACAAACCAAAAGATCGCCATTTTATCTAATATTTAGTAATTTTAATACAGTTTTTTGTTTGTGTTTAGGTCCTGCCCTGTGCGATGCCAGCATTGAGTGGAACGCTGTGTTCAGTAGGCAGCTGTAGGAAAGTGGAGTGGCTGTAATGCAAAGGGCCTTGTAAGATAAAGCCCCGGTTCCTTACTGGGAACAGCATGGATTATTGGGGTAAAGTTCTAAAGGTCGATTATTTATAAAATTTCCGCTTTTAATTTCATTGCATTATAACACTTTAAAATGATGTGACAAGACCGTTATTTCGTTCCTGGTTTGCAGAAGGATTGGGGTGGGAGAACTACCTTTTGTCATTTGGAAGATCGAGGGGGTTTGTTTAGCTCCATTACCTCCCTCTCAGCCCCTTCTTTAAAGATTAGCTCACAAAACATGCAACTGTGGGGTTTGTGGAGTTTGGTTTTTGTGAGGTATTTTTGTTTGTTTTTTTCCCCCTTATCCCAAGAAGACTTGAAATTATTTTACCACATGAAAGCAAAGGTTGAGCAATGATGTGTGAAGGGGCCAACTGCAAACTGACTGCCGTGATTCCTACCATGAATCTGATCATTTCTTCTATTCTAGGTAGGAAAACTTCCTGCTTCAGCACTGGAAGAAGCGTTGGTTTAATTCTAGGTATTGAAATCCTAGTGATTGAAATTAAAATTGTAATCCTGTGTTTTAGTTGCAAATTGGATACTTATTTGTAGCAACACCTGGTATCTACTGAAAATTTTGAAAAGATGATATGCTTAATTATTCTCCTGAGCTCACATGTATCCTTCAAAACAGCAAGGAGCTGTTGTGATACAATCAATTGGGTTGTATCAGTCTGACTGATACAATCACGGTTAAAAACAAAGAGCTGGGAAAGGCAAACTCTGCTGATGGTCCCTTACCTTCTGCTTGGGGCCTTCATATAACAGACAAATTCATCCAGCCCCCCCATTTTTAAGTGAAAACTGAAAACCTCTTTGCAGCTTGTCTTTCAGAAATTTCTAAAACAGAACTAGAAGGCAGCTCCTCAAGGACTTCCAGGTCAGAAGGGCAGGGGAGTAATGCTTATTAATAATTTTAACATACTTCATTAAGAAAGCTCGATTGCCACCATGTCTGCAGTTTAAAAAACGTCATGTCTGACATTTAAAAAGAAAATGCCATAAATTTACATCTCAGCTATTGCCATGGTTCAGTTTTGCCTTAAATTCAATGGGATCATGCAGTTTTTGGCACCCAAGAGGCCTTGTTCTAGATCAGTGTATTGAAACCAACTTGTTCCGCACAGTAAAAACAGGTATTTCTGCTGTTCCCCCAACAGATAGCAGACTCTTCATGTGTTCTAGTGCCTCCTGTTTCCCTGCGGCCTGCGTTGTGCTTGAGGAATGATGTAATATGGGTGTTTGAAGCACACAGCGGCACGTAAAGTCCAGCTAATCTCAACCTAGCAGCGCAGCTCAAGGCAGGCCTAGGAAGTTCTGGATTATGCTGGGATTTTTGTAGATACACTCTAGTTCTTGCCAAAAAGGTGTGTTCATTAAACCGTGAAGGATTTAAGAAACCATGGTATGGGTCTAACCAGCATTTTGAATGTATTTAGATGTTCAGTGTTCTCTATGACTTGGTGAGGACAGTACAAAAAATAGAGCTCAGTTGTCTGATCTTCCAAATACTCTGAAGTGTTTTGGTGCTTGTTAAACATAGGCCTTGTCTATAGAGTAGAAAAAAGTCATACTGCTTTAACTTGACTGTATAACGAAAGCTATATTAGCTTCTACACTGAGGAAAATCTTGTATCAATATAAAGGTACTCTTTTATTCATTTTCCCTGTGGGAATATGTTATACCCATGTCAATACAAAGGTGGTATATAGCTCTTTTCACAGTGAGAATTGCAAATATTGGATTGATTTGGAAGAAAAATGACATTCCCAGCCAAAATACTTCCTGACAGTACAGAAATTGTGTAAACAAGGCCTTAGTTTAAGGCTGACCTTATGGCCACGTATTTTGCTGTACATAATGATTGTATTTTTAAAAATCCAAGCTTGTTCTATTGCAAGAAAGCGTGTCTTTGCAATCCTAGTCTCTGTGACTGTAACCGTGCAGTATTCTCGACCTCGTTTTCAATACAGTGTGGTTCTCAACATGATGCTCAGGCTTTGTCGATGCTTTCGGTTCTGGATGTTGAATTCTGTGGCTGTGGGATTCCTGATGGTTCTGCTTCTCTCAAAAGAATGTACGGCAAGTTTTTTGCAAAGGGCATTTTAAATAAAGGGCAGGTGGCTCTTTATGATTTCTTCATGTGGATACTCATTGCGTGCAGGTGTTGTGAAGTATCAGATTTCCTTGAGCAGTGACAAAATGCAGAAACTTCCATTGTCTTTAAGAATTTTGTATGAAAAGGAGTGTGTGTGTTCTCTTGAATCTCCCATTCAAATTAATGGACAACTCCCTTGACTGGGAATGGAAAACGGTTGGAGCTCCACTGCTGTTCTCAGCTCTCTGACTCTCCAGGTTTGTATAATAGGCAACCCAGACGCTTTTCCTGCCAGGCCTTCACCGCATCTTTGGGAATGATTATTTGGAGTGGCCATGGGTGCTCTGGGGAGATCTGAAACTTGCTGTGGAAGCAGATGTGTGTATGAGCCCTGCTCAAAGGTGAAATAGCTTTAAATAACCATCTTCAGAACTTACAGGCTGCTCCTGCTGTCTTTGTAGCCTTGTGCAAAATGTGGATGTTAAAAGGATTCTTCCTGTCAGACTGTTAGAGCACGGTGTTCTAGAATCACCTTTTTGTAGGAATCCAACATATGCCCAGCTTCTAAAACTTCTTATTTGGGGCTCACAATCTTTGGTAAATATGTGCATAGCAGATGAGAGTGATTCAATAGCAGATTTGTAGTTCCAACAGCTAAAGATACTCGAGTGAGTCGTAGTGATGAGAAGTGTGTGGAAGTGCCTTGCTGGGACTGGCTGTGTTGAGGTTGGGGGATTTTTCTTGGTTTTGTTTTTCACTCTGAGTGGGCTAAGGGTTTGTTAGTCTGTAATTGAGAATCTCGCCGTACTTCCCAAGTAACAGTCATTGTGTGTATGTGTGTACTCTGAGTTCACTGGTGCTGGAATTGCAATTCTTGCCCTCAGCACAGATGAGCTCAGCCTCTGATCTCAGTCCTGCCTGTAGCCAGTACCACACTGGAGAAAACGCCCAGTGAAACTGGAGCTGGGTGACCGATAATGGGCTAGAGCACAGAGATTTACGTGCAGAAAGTTTAAGAACAGTCACTAAAATTTCCCTATAGTTACTTTCAATTTTATGAAGGGTATGACTGTTCTAATACACATCAGGTGCTGCTTTAACACACTGTTGGTGCTAGAGCATAGTGACTCAGTGGGTGACATTGTGCATAAAACAAATACTATATGTAAGTACTTAATCTGTAATATCTAACAAGGTCTTAGATCCTATATAGAGCACTGTAAAATTAGAAGTCACTTATCCAGAACGTATAAGTTGTTCTAGTAAGTCTTAAAATATTGTAAGCAGCTGTTCTGTAATGACTTTGTTCTGTTTTGGCAGTCTCTGGCTCTTTTGGAGGTTTGGGCAAGGAGGAGGAAAAGTGGTCAAGAATCCAGAGCTTTGGTTTGGTAATTCTCGACAGAGATATTTTTAGGAAAATGGTGTCTGACATGTAACTTCAGCTTTAATGATTTAAAATCCGTTTAGTTCTACAACGTTCTTTAAGGTAACGTTATAAAAAGTACATAGTTAATAAATTCAATGTTCAGGTAACACGCAGATCCCAGATGTTTCTCATCTGCTTGATGGACTGATTATGGTTGTGCAAGAAACGCTGCAGTAACAAGACTGATCAGAATGACATTGGGTTTTTTGCCTTTTGATATTGTCCTATTATCCTGCTGTATTATGATGCCAGGATGAAATGGGATGTTGGTGGTTAGTTTTGAGGATGGTTGTAAATGGACTTTAGGGTGAAAAACTGAACTGAAATGGAAGTTCGTTTGTTTATTTTTCTTTGAATTGGGTATTGAAAAGGTGCTGGACAGCATTTGTATCGGTATTCTCTTACCAGTTTCTCATTTATGGGTATATTCATTTAATGCTTTGTTTCCACAGTGTTACTACTGTTATCCCAATTTAAACAATTAGGATGAATACTTACAAATTTGAATTATTTTGTTAGAGATAGAATCGCAGGTAAGGCAGTAAGCACTGAGCTATAGTTGAATATTTGCATTTGCTTTGTTATTAGTAGGCAAGATATTGAGGTGTGGAGCCAGATGTGGGTACCTGAAAAGAAGTCTGGGTTTAGCTGTTGGAAGTGATCCACCTGAAAGTGTTCCTGAGCAACGTGACTGTTGATACCTTTGTGACAGTGTTTGTTCTGAGGCTTGAGAAGAGGTACAAGACTAAGATGCATTTACAATTGAATTAACTTGAGTTCTATTGTTTCCCCATCTTGCCAAGCGCAGATGGAACTGGTGCTGTCCCTCCCAGCCGTGGTGTCGGCAGTCCTGAAGTGGGAAGCGTTAGGCTTTCCTGATGGGAGAGATCATTTGAGTTGCTTACCATCTTGCTGCCTCTAAATCACTCACTGCATCTACGACAGAGTTAGAAACGGAACGGAGGGCGCCAGACACCTCTGATCTGGAGAGCTGGAACTGGGATGTCTGCCTTAGCCCTGCCTGGCTTCTGGTTTCCAGCTTCAGCACCGATTCAGCATGTCTGCAGCAAACATTTAAAGCTTTCTACAACGCAGTTTCTCCAACTGTGTTTGGTTGAAATGTTGATTTCATGAGCTGATTTTGTATGAGCATTTGGCTTTGAAATTGCAGCACCAAATGTAGCAAAGGGAGAGGATTGAGAGAGACCGAGGACACAAGCAAGTGTGCAGAAAGGATGCTGTCACTTAAGAGTATGGGACTTTTTTTCCTCTTAGACAGACCTAAATATTGGAAGCCAGTTTTCGAATGTTAAGTGTCTTGGTTTAACCAGCCTTATGCTTAAGTCAGAAAAGATACTTAAAACCTGTTTCAGTTGGAAGTATGGTACTTGAATGATTTCAGAGAACTATCTTTGTAATTTTTCACTGACCTTGGTTTGTTTAAATATTCTAAGCTTTATTTGTTATTGTGATAGTTATCACTAGGTAGAGGATGTGTTTAAATATGATTTAATATTTATATTAACTTAGCACTACAAACATCTCCATGTTGTAGGGACTGATAGACACAATAGGCGTGAAGTGAAGGTCTCTTCATTTACTGAAGGCCTCACTGGAAATAAAGATTCAAAAGCCTTTTCAAAAATCATGATAATGCTTAATGTAACTTTTAGAATTTACAGATGGCTTCTCATCGCTCGGAATAATGGACAGTCTTTTAGCCGGGAGGTGGCTGCCCCTTCTCTGGGCTGCTGTGTGCCCAGCGGCACCACTGCAGGGTTTGCGCCTCCAGTGAGAAAACGGGTGATCCTTCTGCTGCCCCGGCGGTTCCTCGGGCGCAGGCTGGCTCTTGAGCAGGGTGCTCGCTCGGAGCCCTGGCGTTCCTGCTCTGGGAGGCTGCGAGGGAGACGAGGGAGCCCAGAGGACACAGTGACAATGAAGTGGTTGCTTGTCAAAACCCCGGGATGGAAAGCTGTGCGTGTCTAAACCTTTGAGAAGGTGCATCCATTGCTGCAGTCATGCTTGAAACCGCACGGACGTGCAATGCGTGCGGCTCCTTGTTCTTCAGTGTTAGGTGTTCGTTATACCTACCCCAGGTTTACTCTGGGAAGGCAAAACCAGAGAGCCGTTTCCTGCAAGGTGAAGGGAGACCCTACAGCACACTCCCGTGGTTAACGTATAGCCGTGGCTCGTATGGTTAACGTATAGCCGTGATGTGTAGTGCACTCAGAGGAGCAGCTTGGGCTGTTGAGGAGGACGTATGTGCATGCCTTGGATCCGCTCTTGCTCATTCTGAAAAGTAGTTTGAAAGATTAGTCATCTGCAGATGTCCTGAAAATAATTTCTTTATATGCATAAAATAGACTTATTTTAGGGGCCTAAACAGTGAATTGTTTTGTGTTTCTCAAGAAACACATAATGTGACTCCTGTTTAAGTTCCTCTCCTGGGCTGTAGTTTCTTCCCCGATACCGTGGCGAGGTCTGCTGCCTCGGGCCCTGCGAGCCGTTGGAAATCAAACACACCTTCAATATTTGCCACATTTGTGACAAAAGTAAGTTTGGGGCGTTATTGTGCGTAGGCGTCCATGATATTCAGTGTATTAAACAGTGCACCTCCTGTGCATTTGTACGAGCAAGATGGAAGTGATGGAGCAGCAGGAGCGCTGGGCTGGTACCCGCTGGGCTGGTACCCGCTGGGCTGGTACCACTGGCTGGGTTTACTGATACCAGACCCGCTCTGCGTGGAGGGGTGGGAAGTGATGTCTTCCTGGGGCAGGGGGGTTTGGGACAATGTGGGTTGAATTTTTCTGTTTCAAGTACAAAGAAACATCATTCTGTAAATGTCTGGGGACTTCTTTTTCGCTCTCTATGGCGCTAAGCAGATTTGGGAGCGCAAGGAGAGTTTGCGCAGTGAATATGTTATCCACCAAGGCTGATTTTGATGTTCTAAGTTTAAACTGAGTTCTATAGCTTCCCTGCACCACTAATCACCAAAATCTCTCCCAACCTGTGTAGAACTTTATAATAGTGATGGTTACAATGTGACTCAGGGTAGTTGGGAGCCATATGTATTTAAGGGTGAGATTAATGATAATTATATTCCTTTAATGACCTACAGTAATATTACCTACCTCAATTTATTATTGGGAGTTTGCTGCCAAGTTTACTTGATAATTAACAAAGTTAAGATGAAAGCATGGTAACGAAGTACGTGAGTAATTAAGTTTATACTGTTTGAGGTCTTGATTTCCCTCCTTGTTGGAATACTCGGCCACGCTCCACATTGGCTATCTATTTTCTACTGGGTTTCTCATTTCAAATGTCATGTTTGCTTTAGTGTGGGTTTTGCTTTCTCTTTGGTTGTTGGATCTTTTGGTTCTTCCTTTAATTAAAGGAAAAACAAAAGAGGAGATTCACATTTGAATTACTGTATAGCACAAGCTGCCTAGATTCCAGAAATACATGCCATGCACCCCATGTATTTTTTGCAATAAAAACAAGTGTAAGGAGAACACTGTAAGTTTGAGGTGTTTCCAAGGACTGGAAAAAGCTTGAAAAAGCTTATTTACCAAAGAACTAGGTCAGCCTGGGAGTGAATTAGTGTGTTCACAGATACTTAGGTATTCATTCCCTTACAGTATTACTATATTTCAGCCTCTATAGTGAGAATGAAAGTTACAGATTCCTAAGCATAACTATTTATGCACACATCCAAAGTTGTATCTGGTATCCACAGTTTGGAAACGTCCACGTGTTTCTACTCTGAGCACAGAACATCAGGAACTGGGTGGCTGCACTCACTGAATATCAGACCAGTAGTGTAGAAACCTAGGCACCTATTTATTTAGCCAATTATAAGCAACTAAAAAGACTTTTCTTGATTCTTTTCGGGCATTTTTGACCTGGCACAAATTAATTTTCAGCATTGCTAAACCAGAAAATCCTGGTGGCTGTGAAACGTGTGCGATGTGCAGCGTGTTCCCAGGTGGAGGGGCAGCAACCTGCCCAACTGGTCTCAATGGTTTGTGGGCAGTGCTCTGGGAACAGAACCTCCAGCTTGTGTCTTACCGCTGCATTTCTTGTGATAAGGCAATGGAAACCCAGCCTGTCTGGACTGAAATATTGCGAGTTCAAGGGCAGATGTTCGTGGATTCCTTACAGAGTTTAGATTGGAATTGCTCAGTGTGCATCTGGTCGCAGCTTGTTTCAGGTGTGTGTAAGACACTGACTTGTTTTATCACCACTCAGGGTTTTTCAGCACTCCGAGTAGTTAACAAAAATTAATTGATGGGTAACTGGAGTTCATTTGGCAAGTGTTTGTGCATACTAAAATGAAGACATAAACTGGATTATTCCAGGATGTAAACAAACTCCAAACAAATGTGTTAGGTATCCTAACTGCCTACAATAGCTTTGGTCATGAAGTTATATTAAAAATTCTGTATTTGTGTACTGACTTACACTGTTATGAATCTGAACTTGACTTATTCTCTCATTCTACAAATGTATGTATGCTGAATTCCCTGTTCTTTTGTGACCCCTTGGAAATCAGGGCCTTATTTAAGCAAACAAGAGCAGAATTTTACCCCAGTCTACATTTTAAATATTTCACATGCACCTAGTAATGTGGTCTTTGTCCTTTTAAAAAGTTGTAATTTCACTTAAAAAATCCTTCTTTAGTTGGACTTTCAGATGTCTAAAATGTAAACTTTTTTTCTATGGGTGTTTCTTATCTTGAAGTGATACTGGGTTTATGTAAATTGTGAATACTATCTTGAAATGGCAATGGATCTATATAATTTTTTAAAACTATATAGAGTAGTTTCTTCCCATTCTGTTGAGAGTTTATAGTCTGCTGTATTTTAGTATCAGTAAGGTTTGTCCATACCCCAATTCGCAGCCATCAGACCAGCTGTGTTCTGATCGCCGTGACGTGCAGCACACAGTCACTGCTCACTGCCTGGCTGGGGTGTTCACGGGGTAAGACCCCTCCTAGATCTAGTTTCCATTTAACAATATTTTTCTTATGAAAATGACACAAGAACATTTTTCCCTATGCTACCCGCAGGATTTCGAGACAGGCTTGCAGGCACAGTGGTTTGAATGGCTGCTGGCACATGGTGACTCTTAACAGTACAAGTTCCTTTTGGTGACAGCTTGAAGAAGAAGAGAGAAGGGAAAAAAGAAAGGGGGGGAGAAGGAAAACCAAAGCAACAGAGCTAAGGTGGAAAGCTGGAGCCAGTGGCCAGCAGCCGGGAAGACAAGCCCCTGGGGTTCCCTCCGGCGTGGGTCCTGCTCTGGATGTGCCACCAGCCGTCCCTGCAGCGCTGCGGGCAGCAAGTGCCGAGGTTGTGTCCTTCTCTGCCACTGCTCCATGCTCCATCAAAAGACATAACTTAGATGAAGCCATCACTTTTTTTTTTTTTTTAATTTTACAGTGGATGCCAGGAGCTACATAAGCCCCTGAACTATGTTGGAACTGGAGGGAGAACAAAGGTGCCCTGAGCTTCCCTTCCCCTCCTGCCCTCCCTGTATTTGGCAACAGATGAACTTTGTGAGCCTTGGAGTCTGTGGGTCACTGCAGGGGTGTGTGGTCCACATATATGAAAACATATATTCTAAGATGTGTAAAAAAAAAAAAAAAAAAAAAAGCAGTTCTGTGGTTCAGGAAGCAAGACTTCTGTGTTGCTTTGTGTAAGTGCTGCACTGTACTGTAGGAACTTGGAAAAGAGAAGTATTAGTTCCTTTGGGTGGCCCCACCCTCCGCGCTTTGAAGAAAAATGGAAATATTTCTCACTCGGCTCCAAAGGTTAAATGTAAAACATATGATCTGAGTAGACTTGAAATTGGATCAATTTGAAACTGTTACAATTTTTATTCACTTGAAACTGGGTCAATTTCAAATCAATCTCTTTGAAAGATTAAACACACTTAACTTCAAAAAGGGCTTTTGTGATGATCCATCACATCGCTCTTAAAATGAACAAAAAGGGCTGATGCAGTAGAGTGCTGAAAAAGGGGAATATTTCCCTCCTATGTTATGGCATTGTAACAGGTAACGGAGTGTGTACTCAGTTGTGGCTCCAGCTTTCTTGTAAGGGTAGCTATTATTTTTAAGTCAAATAACTATCCTTATGGAAAAAGAAAATGTTTTTTTCAAAACCCTCAGGAAAGGTTCAGTCTAAAAAATAGTGATTGCAGGACTCAGGGAGGATTATGATAATTTATTTCAATTACCAATGCAAACCAGGTTCTATATCTCTGTCCTTCGCCATCTCGTAGCAAATGTTAACACTGCAAGTGTAGCACAACCAGGTCTGGATTGATGCGAGCTCTCTGGAGAGCAGTGCCTGGTCTCTGCTGTGCTTACATGATGGACCTTTTTTACCTTCAGATGTGAGGCTCGTGACCTCCCTTCTTAAGGTCTTTGTTGAAGGATTTTGTAGTGACAGCTGGACGTGGAGTAGGGAAGGAACAACCAAGTGAAAAGATCCTGTGTCATGACTTGTGAACGTAACTTCCAGCCTACTTTACCTCATCCAGAGGAGGGTTAGAAGTGACTCTGTCACCTGGGAGCCATACATATGTTTGCAGAAAAGAGCGTTCTGCAGGCGTGTGGCCCTTCAGGCTTGTGGAAAGAGCGACAGCTGGAGCAGAAGCTGCAGAGGGAGGATGGAAGTCATCTGCTGCCTCCCTCTTCTTCATGTTAAGTGGTGCAGATAGTTAAGTGTTTAAACAAGCTCCATGTCTGTAGGGAGGAGTCTCCACTACAGTCTTCAAATGAAAGCAGGATGCTTTTCTAGCAGGTGAACTGGAGCTCAGACTGCAGGGGTTTTGTGGCCGCCGTTGGGCGATGGAGCCTCCCGCTGCGTGCAGCACCAGCAGCCCCCTCGCGTCAGTGGGGTCTTGCTGGAGAAGCTGTGCTCGGTCACCTCTGCTCCTCAAGCACCTCTCTGCTTGAAGATCTCAGCACATTTCACTGTCTTCTGCTTCCTTGCCTCTTCTTTTTACACCCAAGCACTTCTGCTTCCTGCCATTCTACCCCAACAGGAAAAAAAAAAAAAAAAAAAAGGTGGTTAAACAGATATTTGGGGGTACTAAGAAGGAAGCGCACGCTATCCTATCTGAATTGGAGCGGCAGCTGCCCCACAGAAGGGAGGCTCCTGCCGTGCCCGCAGCCCCAGCGCCCCGGGGCAGCGCGTCCTCCTCTCCTCCTGTCTGGAAAACACAGTGAGCGCTGCAGCACGGAGCGGCCGGCTCCAGAGGATTGCACAAAAGTTATAAATAATTCACATTTCCAAGCACGGGTTATTCCAGTCACTGCTGATTTCACCGGGCGTAGAACAGGCGGCACGTGACGAGCTCTGCCTTGATTTGAGAAAATAATCGAGCTGATGAATTGAAATGCGCTGGCTGAGCGTGGCGTGGGACGTGCGGTCTCCGAGCTCTGTGCAATAGAACGGAACCTGCAGTCTCTAATTTTAAGCAATAAAGGCTGATTAATGTTCAGAGTTTAAGGGGTTTAAAAGTAAAATGGTTTGTTCTGATTAAAAGTAGTCCCCATGCTACTGACTTCCTTTTATCTGTTAAAAGGTTTGTATTTTGAACATAATACTAAGTAAGTTTGTGGATTTATTGTTTATGGGCTACTGATTTCTATGATTTATTGATGAGGCATTTTGCGCACCGGCATCTCCTTGTGTTTTTTCAGGCATGCCTGCAGCAGCGCTGCTGCGGCTCCGGGCTGGGAGTTCATTCCCTCTGCAGGGAATCGTTGTGGTGCTTCACAAAATACAGAACTCGGGATGTACTTGTGGAAGCACGCAGGCTGCACGTGGCCATGGGTGGCTCAAGGATGCTCAGAGTGACCTGGGAAAGCCAGGCACACTGGGGTCACTGGTGGCACTGGAGCTGCCCCCGGGCAGGGCTCTGGAGCAGCTGCTGTCACAGCGTCTGCAGCTGCTTCTTTCAGGCTTGGGAGCCAGAGGGATTGACTTTGGAAAAGAAAATCGCCGTGTATATTATTTCCTTGTTCTCAGTCATACTAATTTCCTAATATGTTTTGGGAGTTGGCATTGATATTTCTGCATAGCACGGTAAAACAAAACTGGCTGGCATTTCAAAGCTTGTTGGGGGGAAAACTGAGAGTATATGTACTTTTTTTTTTTTTTTTTGACTTAGATGACTGTCTACTCCAAGTTGCATTTGAATTGACAGATTCCAGGTTTGGTTCCTGAAGGGTACTGAGCGTGTTGACTCCCGTTCGCCCATCGCCCTCCACGCAGCCGTGGCTATGGGCAGACCGCAGCCCTGGGCGCAGCGCAAGCTTTGCAAGAGGAACGTACTTGGTGCTTTCCCAGCTGTGAAGTGACTTAGTCTGTATCGATTAACAAGGCTCATCTTGCTGCCAGTGCTCATTGCTATTATCCACACTTTCCTTTTGGGAGTATCCTGAGTAGACGTAATCAGTGGTTCTGCCTAAAGTGTGTGGCACTTGGGATTTGAGATTTTCTTTCAGCATCATAAAGATCTGTAGGGGACTAATGCTTTTATAAAGACAAGGTTTTTTTACAAAGACAAGGTTTCATGTCGTGGTTCACAAGGATGGTGAACATGAAGTCAAAAGCTGCCTACATAGGTTATACAATCAGCTCATTACCCCATACATGAGTTTAATTTCGGGGCAAAAAACAGTGGAGCAGGTAATGGGGAGAGGAAAGAAATTCAGAAAAGGGGAACAGAAACTGTTGTGTCAAAACCAGGGTGGTTTGAAACCGAAGATGTTTTGTTTTGCTTTACGTTTTTACACTTAGTTTCCACAGAATGGAGTGGAAAATATTTTCTGCTCAGGAAGTGTCTGGAATTTCACTTGGAAATTTCAGATTCAGTATTTTTCTATTTCATGCCATGTACTAATAAGAAGAAATAGTATGTGTGTTGCTCCATGGGTGTACCGATATATTAGTAAATATATATGGGGTTTTTTAATCTGAAAACACTTTTCTGTACTGAATATGTTTATTTATTTGAAAGTGTTTTCTTTCTGTGCCTGATCAAAATCAAAACACTCCCTAGAGAAGTTTAGCAGCCATTTGTGGCTCCGGCCCTGGTGGCTGGTCAGATGGGCTGGGGGCCGCCGTCCCCGGTGCTGTGGCCGCCGTCCCCAGTGCTGTGGCCACCGTCCCCGGTGCTGTGGCCACCGTCCCCAGTGCTGTGGCCACCGCGGGGCTGCCCGCCCCCCACCTCCCCCCTGCGGCTGCTGCTGCTGGGGTCTCCAACACAGGAATTCTCTTTTCTGGACTGCAAAGAAACCAGCTGCTTCAATAGGAAAACAATGCGTGGAATATTTGTCAATCCACTTGTAAAATCAGGTTTTTGGGTTTCTGGGCAGATGGTGGAAGGTTTCTGTGCAGTATTCGTGTGCCGACTTCAAGTGCCACAAAGAAGATGCCTGTGACTGGACCGAAACTTGTTTTTTGGTGGACCTGGAGCTGATCTGTTGATGGACTGATGGGAAACCAGTGGACGGGCCCCCTCAAACTTGAAAGAAATTCCTCTTTATGGTTTATTCCTGGTGTTTATTTTGACCACTTGTATTTGACCATAGTTTACTTTTGTCAAACATACTTGTCCTGGGATTAATGCCAGGACAGAAATTCAAGGAAATGAAGATACCGGCATAAGCCAGCCCCTTGTGCTCTACTCCCAGCTTTTGGGCATTTACCTAATTAGAGAGATTAGCAGAACCTCAGACAATTCTGTTGTCAGAATTAGATTTAGCATCATTTTTAAGGCCTTTAAAAACTTCCTCATCAAATTTTGTGGTATAAGATCCTCCTTTGCTATTTTCTTTCTACTCCAGGGGCCGTTCCCCTGAGGAACGTGAAACACCCTCCAGATCTCTGCCCTTGGCACCGTCTCTGCTCTTTGTGTGCAGCCCTTTTTGTCCGTATCAGGGTAGATGGCAAGTATGTTCAGGGTACCTTTTTCAAGAAAGGTGTGAAACAAACTGAGCTCCCGTTGCACCTCGGACCATCTGAGTGCCCAGCCCCGGGGCTGGGGCCCATGGGTGTCCCTGTCACCGGCACCTCCGCGGGACTGACACCACTATTTACAGGAGTTTCAAGTGTCAGTGTATAAATCAATATTTCAGATAGTTAGAAATATTTTGTATGTATTTAGTGTGTATCCATATTTTTTAATTACGTCATGTAGTGTAATCATTTAGTGGTAATTAGTATTATTTGGTATAGGTCATTTGTCCTGTTCTGAGTTATCATCCAGCTGCACTCCTGATCTTCCCATATCAATAGTGCAGAAGTGCCCAGCTCAGTAAATCAGCACTGGGCTTTGTGCTGTGCCGTACGACGCTCCGATCCCTGGTTCAGGAACACGTTTCTCTCTGATCCGCAGCTCCCGGAGCTGCCGGTTCCTTCCACAGGCGGCTGGGCAGGCGGTGGATGTGCCGGTCACCATAGAAACCTGCACACACATCGCTTGGTTGGACCGTTTCCATGTTGTACCGGTGAGCTGGCATCAGAACGTGGGAAAGGGCTAGGGAAAATGTTGCCTTTTTTCTTTACTTTCACCAATCTTTATTCTAAGCTGTTCATATTCCTTCATTTACCTCAAATTCTGGGTCTTTCCTTACTAATCATTTTTGCCAAATGGCAGTGGCGGTTCTGTCCCTGCTGCTGCCCAGAGGTTTGTTGCAGAGCACACACGTGGTTTGGTCCCTCTGGGCTCCATCCCGACCTCCGGGCACCAGCGGGTCCTTCCCCAGCACCTCGAGGGCTCCTGGATCTGCCGCTTCCTCTCCTGCCTGGTGGGGCTGCTGAATTTTTATAGCTTATCTCATTCATTAATTGGCTGCATAGGATTGCAGGTAATTCCCTTACTGAGCAGTAATTTTTTTTCAGTGCCACGATATTGACAGTTAGAGCAATGAATAATTCTCAGGAACGTTGAAAAAGGGATTGACTTTCTTAAAAAATGAAAAGGCCAAGGAAAGGCTGATTTACACTTGCATAAAGCAGATACGTAGTCCAAGGATTTCTGATTACAGTTGGCCCGCAAATTAACGCTGAGAATGTTTTAATTGCAGCTCAGCCGGGCTGCTCTGTGCCTCCCACGGCTGCAGGACTTGTGTTAAATTCAGGATGTGAGCGTTGGACACAGGAGCAGGCTGCAGCGAGAACACGCTGCTCTGTAGGAGAACAGCGCAAGGTACGAGAGGAGGGGAAGGAGGCTTGGTCCAGAGTGCAGAAATGGCAAAAGCTGGGGCTCCTCATTATTAAGGAGTGTGTCCAGCAGTTTTTAATCACACACAAACAAAATAACCAACCAAACAAAAGCCCAGGAGAGACCACGACTCTGCTGGGTTTCTGGGCGCTGGGCAAGGGAGGGTGTGCGGAGGTGGGAGAATCCAGTTCTAGCCTATCAGGGGCGCTTCAGAGCGTTTAGTAATTTGCTTTTCTTTCAGTAATATTGCCGTTCATGTTCAACTGTAAAAACTGGAGTCCCTTTTCACACAGTATTTCAAATGGCAGCAACCAATTCAGCGTTTTGCGGAGTGACGGGGATTCCTCCTCTGGCCTCTGGGATTCGTGTTGGTTCAAACCCCAGAACCCGCACGGCTGCTGGGACCAGTTTGCATCCGGGAATAACTGGAACTTATTTTGCAAATCCTGGATGTAACAGACTAAATTTTAGTGTAACCGCAGAAGACCTGGCATAAGAAAGGTTCTTCTTGTAGCTTCTCCTTTGACTGAAGGGCTTGGAGACAGGAGCAGAGCGGTTCCACAGCCCGAGCTGGACGTACGGGGCAGTTTGCGTGGGGTGGGAGGACACGGGAAGTGATCGAAAGCATTTGGTTTCATATTTGCAAAACCAAGTTTCATCTAGGGAGTTGTAAAAATATTTGGCTTTAAAACCTAATATTTTCAACCTAAAATTTGATCAAAATTAAATGTGAAGGTGCTGGAACAAAAAATCAAAATATTTCTCATTTTGATCTGATGCAGCTTTTTTTTATTTGCTGAGCAACCTTATATTGCAACTGTTTCTCCTTCCACGTAGCTTGAATTTTTAACGTTATTTTTCTGTTTAGCTACTAATAGAAAAGAAGAAGGTTCTTTGCAACACAGCGTTGTGGTCATTTTAGGGTATCTGTGTCCTTTCCCATAAATTCAATAATAGCAAAGATTTTAATGATTATTTTGTGGTTTGTGTAACGTGCTGTTGTTTTTCCCTCCTTGTTCAGTAAATGACAATCCAGACTTTCAGCGTGATGTCACCTGTCAGACGCTGTCATTCAGAACCGGCCGTGTGAGTGCTTGCATCTTATTTCCACAGTAAGATTTATTGCCACAGTGAGGCAAGAATAGTTTTCCTTTCTGTGCATTTGATTCTTAGAAATGTATATGCATGGTGTCTGAATGTTTGACATTATTATCACTTTATCTTCTACCAAATACAAAAATAAAATAGAAATTAAAGTAATGCTTAAAGCACCTTATAAACCCCATGTTTTTCTTGATTTTGAAATGAACTGCTACAATATAGTATTTTTTAAAATCAACTATGATTTGACTGTGGAAAAAACTCGGGTTGGCATAAAAGGCACCTACTCTGGGCCAATTTAAGTCACATAGTGGTTTCCTCAGCACGAGGCAGGCATATGATTTATTATTTCTGCTGGTGAGAGTTCCTTTGACAGAAACCAGGCAGGAGTTTGATTTTATAGAAGGCATGTACTGGGTGGGTGAGTCAGGTTTGCATATTGTGACTGTTCACAGGTTCTTTGTTCAAATTGCACCCATGCAATATATACTGTATTCTGGTGACCTGGCAGTCATCCAGGAGCCACTCATAATGAATCAGGAATTGCTGCTTTATATGCATAACTCGCTATATATGTGCTCTGTGCAGCAGAAATGTAATTTACATGCAGCTGCTGTCAGATGAAGCGAGGTGATCGGGACTGTGCTAACTCACCAACTCACAAAGACTCGCTTAGCGGTTTTTCTCTCTAGGTTTTGCATTTGGATTTTTATCAGAAGTTCCGTATTTCTAAAAGTTTTCTTTGCTGCTTGTTTCTTGGTGTTCCTTTTTTTGGTTGCTTAACTTCTTTTGGGCAGAACAGCCTCAGTCCGAGGCTGGAGGTCCCATTCTGAGCTCACCTGAACCGTCGTTGTGAGAGCAGATGGGCACTGGGTCACAGCTGGGCTCTGACTCTTAGGAGACCAACGGGTTTCTGGTGTAATGCTGTTGCAATTGGCTTCACGTTTAAGTTTACTCTACAAATGGTGTGCTCTAGCTGCAGTTCTGTGCAGTTTGCATGCCAGATGAAGCAGTGCCGGCGGTCTCTGGGTGCTGGGGAGCATGCATCACCACAGCCATGTGTTCCGAAACAGGACACTCCCCTTCATTTGTTTCACACATCTTCCAAATCATGAATGATCAAAATATTGCAAGATATTTTTGTCATTATAAACCCTCTTCTCCTTTGTTATCTGTTTATTTTTATTTGACTTCAAGCCTAAAATTTGAAATTGGGGTTTAGGATTCGGTATGTAAATCCCAGTCTTTCCGCAATGAGAGATGGCTGTTAATGTCTTTCAGCGTGCAGTATAAAATTGTTTTCAATGGTTTTAATCAGACTGGGAGATTACTAAGGCTGAATTATTCAAGACAGTACTCTCTTGAGAATGCGTGAGACTTAGTAGAAATGCATGTGCTGAAAGGGCTGATGAGCTTTTGATTTTAAAGTAGCAACTTTGGTCAGGGATCCTGTATTGTGGTCTTTGAGTCCTCTAGTGCTTACATTAGTTTTTAGACTGGTTACCTGCTGCAGGGGACTTGTCAGCGCCAGGAACGGGTTTGTTCTGTGAGGGGACAGCTGGCCCATGTCTGTGTTTGTGCAGCCTGGCAGCAGAACCCCGTTGTAGTGCTGGGCCCTCCCACCCCATGGCGTCTCTGGACAAAGCATCTGCTGCAACGTTTTCTCTTTTTCCTGGAGTGCATGTCACTGGCAGTTATAAATTTTTACGCCTTTCCACCTGTCTGGTTTTTATCCACGATAACTTTTTGCCTTTTTAAACAATTCAGATAGATAGCAACTGTCTCTCTAATCCTCCGGACATGGGCTTGTGGGGGAATTTGGCACTTTCAAACAGCATCAGCTCTGCTTTCTTGGAGATCGCCAAACTTGGCCTTTGTAAAACGTAACCATGAGGACTGGCCCGTGGTGGGGTTGGCAGTGCCAGAGTTTCACCGATTTCTGTGTGCTGCCAACCGCCAGAGCCACGTCTGGGCTGGCAGACGGGCCAGGGCCAAGGGCAGCTCTGCTCCTAAAAGCAGTCCCTACAGCTGAAACACCTTCTGCACCCTTCTGGATGCAACGCCCAGTGCATGGCGGTGGGATGCCTTCCCGCGGGGCTGGCACGGGCGCAGGACAGACAGGGAGCTCCGGGGTGCGGAGGGGACACCTGTGCCACCTCTGTGCATGTACCAGCAGGACTGACAGCCGGCATGAGGCTGGAAAGACACGAGGAGCTCAAGGATGTGGAACTGATGTAAAATAGCGTGATTCCCCCTAATAAAAAAAAAGATGATGTGAGCAGACTCTGGTTTTGATAGAACTAAGAATAATTCCTGTGGTCCTCTGAGCGGGTCATCTGCCAATGGAAGGCTTGTGTCTTGGGCAGGAATGGAGAAATGATCTTCTGTCCTCTGGTTTTCTGTTACTGGAAGGCCTTGGGCTTCCTAACGCAGCATCTTCTGGAGATGTTTCCCACAGTTTCTTCCTACTGTCTGTAATAATTTCCCTTTACAGTTGTTCCTGAGGCACCCAGAAGGTTCTGCGTGCCGCCTCTCAGCGCAGCAGCAGCGGCACCAGCTCTGCCCGTGACGGGACCAGCGCAGAACAGATTTTGTGCTGCTGAATGTGCTGCGGGACGTCGTGCTCCTGACTCGGTCCCAGAAGAAGCTATAGTAGGTGTTGCCGCTAATGCACACAAATCTCAAGTGGCAGATGACAGTCAGGCACTTCCTAAGGTGCCGTCAACATGGGAAAATGAAGTGATGTTGGGCTGTTGCCTCCTGGTGCTGCGTGTCGCCCGGTGAGCTGCCCGGCACCAAATGTCAGCCACCGCTGGCCAAGGGCTGGTGGCAGCGGGGCAGCCAGCCGTGTCTGTGTCCCTGTCCCTGTCCCCACGGCTCTGTCACGGCATCGGCTGCACGGCCAGGACGGGGACGAGCGGGCAGCGCCGCATCACTCCTCACAGCTCACGGACGCGCTGCTGCCAGCGCCAAGCTGCTTCAGCTGCTGCTGGGGCTGCACCAGCCTCAATGGGGGAAAAAACCTGCCTTGTGTCACCTTCCTCTGCCAGGGCTCCACATTTCAAGTGGCGTTGCTGTTCTGACTGATTGTGTCTTTGTCCGTGTCGGTCAGGTGTTGGGAGTTCGGAACATGCCTAGATGTGGCAGCTCTGAGAGGTTTGCTTCTTGGATTATGTAGCAAATTGGGCTGGAAAAAGCTGTTATAGGAAAAAGATGTGACTTTTCAGTCTGCCTGTAAATACTAATAACAGCGGAGAAAATAGCCAAGAAAAATATATCCTCATAGCTTGTTTACTTTTGCCTGTAATATTCCTGCTGAGATAAAGCATTTCTAATCGGTCTTTATAGACCTGAATCAGTCTCATCAGGGATTTGAATAAAAATAGAACCTAAATGATACCATTGTAAAGCAAAGAGACATTTTAAAGAGCGGGAATGAAAACCTTGGCAATTTGCCGCGCGTGCAGAACCTCTGGTTCCCTTCGCTGCCAACAGTCCCACCGGGTTGAGAGCATCAAGCTGTATTTAACCATTCCGTTCAGTCCCACGGCCTGGAACCATGCGCTCTGCCATACAATGCAGCCAGAGGGGTTTTTTTGTCGTGTGGGGGCTGGTTTAGAGTGAGTTTTAAAAATTATTATTACTGGCAGAAAGAACAAACACTTTCTCGGCACCGTGTGTAAATGCTGCTCCGCTCAGCGGGGTGCGGAGGAAGGTGGCTGTGAATAAAGGCCCCCGACAAGTCGGTCCTGTTTGAACTGGGTCTCTCAATAGGAAATACCCAAACACCATCGCTTACCCAGCACACGGAGAAATGGCTCCTGGGGATGCTGTGCTTTTTGTGGTTTAAAGAAATGCAACATTAATTATGAAGAAAAAAGTCTTGGTTACTGTTAAGTATGTTGAAGAAGGAGGTTTTGCTTTCTAGAGGTAATGTTGTGAAGGGAGGTTGTGCTGCCTTTTTGTTTATCTTTGTAACCGGAAAAAGAATAGTTAAAATATTACAAAGTTAAAAGTGTAGTTCTGGGGTCTTTTCAGGGAAAACTGCCCCCGGTTCAGGGGGAGGAGATGTTGTCCCAGGATCTCTCATTTGCCTGTTCAGCTTTACTGTTTCAAGCTTTCAGTGTGGTGTAACATCCAGACAGCAGTTTTGTAGTTTGAGAGGCTGGTTGTTCTTTGCAAATAACTAACTGAATAAATAATGGGCTTCATGGGTTCAAACAAGATTTGTGTAAATTTGGGCCTCTTCCATTTCGTTAAGGTCAAAGTGAAGTCCAGAATTAGATAAATGTGAAGAAAAGGGAAAATCTGTGTGCGTTTCCTACCACGTGTTATCTCATGTTTCAACTTAAAACCAAGGCAGCTTTTCAGAGATTCTGCAAAATGGTCGCATTCTATGAGAAGCTCTAAATTTAGTTGCCAGATGCTGGTTTGAGCGCGGCGGGTGCCGTGCAGGAAGGAAGGGCGGCTCTGCCGGGGCTTCCTCTGCTGCCGCCGGTCCCCACGCGCCGCTGCACTTGCACCGGCCTTGCGGCTGCAGCAGCGTCAGACACAGCCTGGGCACCCCTGCAGGAGCGGGGTTCCATGTCACACCAGACACAGAGCCCTGGGATCCCGGCAAGAGCCGGGGTTTCATATCACACCAGACACAGAGCCCTGGGATCCCGGCAAGAGCTGGGGTTTCATATCACACCAGACACAGAGCCCTGGGATCCCGGCAAGAGCCGGGGTTTCATATCACACCAGACACAGAGCCCTGGGATCCCGGCAAGAGCCGGGGTTTCATATCATATCAAGCACATCAGCCTTCAGTGAAGAGCATGACTTCCCTTTTCCAGGAGAAATGCTGCTTTCTCAAAGGAGGAGTGATGGAAAGGGGACCACCGAAATTTTGCTTTGGCTTCTTTTCTGATTTATTGCTATGAATGAACAATGTGCCTGAGTGGCCTCTGTCAGGTGTCCGTCTGTCCTGCTGCAGGACTGCTGTCCGCTGAGGGTTCTGCCTGGCTGGTGCTCTGCGTCCAGCATTGTGGTGTGTGTAGGGCCTGGGCATACAGCTCTGATTTTCAGGTTTACATGTGTGTTGTGAGTTGCTGTGTGGGACAAAGTGCAGAGGCAACGACAGAAGCACCAGAGAAGCATTCTATGTGTGCTCAGTGTTAGAGGTTATCCTTACAGCCTTACCATTTGCAAACAGCGAGAAAGGTCTTGCTCAAACGCAGCTGGAGTGGAGGCCGGGCAGCTGTCCCGAGCGCCCCGCATGCTGCTCCAGGCTGTGCGGGGCAAGGACAGCCGTGTACCCCTGAAAAGTACCCCTGAAAGGGTGGGCAGTCAGTATAGCAACCACCCAGCACACCCGGGTACCCCTAAACAGCCAGGCAGTCAGTACAGCAACCACCCAGCACACCCGGGTACCCCTGGACGGCCGGGCAGTCAGTACAGCAACCACCCAGCACACCCGGGTACCCCTGGACGGCGGGGCAGTCAGTACAGCAACCACCCAGTGCACCCAGGTACCCCTAAACAGCCAGGCAGTCAGTACAGCAACCACCCAGCACACCCGGGTACCCCTGGACGGCCGGGCAGTCAGTATGGCAACGGCAGCTGCCCGCGGGGACAGGGTCTGTGCCCTCTGCGCCAGCGTTGCTGCCACCCGCGCTGTCCTGTGTCTGACCAGCCACCGCAGTGACAGCTCCGTGTCCTGCACCGCTTGTGACTTGTCACCAGATCCATAGCCAGCTGGGGTCATTGTGCTGGCACAGCAGCTGGGTCAGTAAGGCCTGGATCACATCTGTAATGTCAGCTGTTGAGTTAGAGCAGCGTCTAGGCTGCTCTGATTTACTCTGGCTACAAAGGACTGCTCGCTATTGAAACTACAGAAAGAAGTGATGCATTGCTGCTGTTTTCTGATCGTTTACTCTTCTGCCTTCCTCCAGCTCTGCCCATTTTTTCTGTTTCACAGCTATAGCGAGGCAGAGTGCAGCAGGACTCTGGGCATCAATCAGGTTTGTGTCTCCTGTAGATCCTGACACTGCTGCCAGGGCCACACGGACCCACGAGCCTCATCCCCAGTGACTGGACAAGTTCACACCTTCAATTCCTCCTTTAAAACCAAAACATTTAAGTGTTGTCTCTGGAGCCCATTACCTTGCTGTGGCAAGGTCTGTCTCTCCTGTCGGCAGCTGCATTCAGAACAACTGGAAACTTTGGAATCCTGTTTGCAATGGGAAGGAGGTTTTGTGCGAGTCGCACGGTGTCTGCCAGGTCAGCAGGTGTGCGCTGAGCAGGGGCTGTGACTTCAGAATGGGGCTGCACTGAATGTCCAAGGATCTTGTGTTTAATATGTGTATATATATATAGTTTTTATAGTGTATGCTATAAATATATGTATTTATTTTTCTATATAAAAGTCCACTAAATGTACTGCATGTGCTCTCAAAGAAAGAGGTTTGTTTGCATGAAATTGGTTGTTCTGGTAGCAAATAGGATCGTTGATCTTAAAGACTGTGTTATTAACAGGGAGTTTTCTTTTGCGGGAGGGAGAGAGTAAGGCTGGTTTGAGAATGTTTCCATTTCTGTTTTCTGAGTTATTTTGTATTGATGCAGACAAAGGGGAACTCTGTTAACTTTGCCCGATACAATCTGGCTGTTGTCAGGCTTAGTCACATAGTGCAGCTCATGTGAACTACATGCAATGGGCTCTATCATCTGAAAACTCCCCGCGGGCTGCAGTCAAGCTCTGGGAAGGGTATGGGCTCATACAGTGAGAAAGGGAGCTGCCCATTAGCAACACTTACTGGTAGAGGCTGTGCTTACTGGTGTGCAACTGGTATTTGAGCAGCGAATGAACCATGTAGGAGCATCTGGTCGCTGCTGTCAGCAACTGAAGAAAGAGCCTCATCATATGTTCTCTCTTTTCTTGTAGGAATGATGTGGAAAAATGCAGTTTTAATTCAAACAAATATGTATTATGCTACCATAACCATAGTGTTCAGCACTTACTCTTCAGTATGGAATACAAAATCCCCTGAATCCACTCAAAGCAGAGAAATGCAGAGGCTGCACATGGTGAGGGTTTGAAGTTCACACTCTGTTGCATCACACACGGCTTGTTCTTGCTCCGGTAGCGATCTTGAGTGTGCAACAGCCACCTGAATTTCATATGGCTGAAACTGCAGTAAAATATCTGCCTTGGACACACAAGTCAGCACTGATTCACTCCGGGACGATGTGCTGAGGAGGAGGTTGGGTTAAATATGGGTGAAGTGGGGCAAATCACTGTGAGGCTAACGCTGAGCTGTACTTTTATTTCGTCAGACCGAAATATTATTTTATTTCCGAATTCTGGATTCTTTGTGCTACCATTTAGAGATGCCTCCAAGATTCATCCTTCGAGTGGATTTGCACAGATGTTTCTGGCTCGTACAAGCGGAGCGGGCCGTTAGGTGTGCCAATGCGGGGTTCGGCACTGGAGAGGATGGCGGCTGGGGCTGCGCTGGCTGGTGAGCGGTTTCTGTCCGCGGGTGCAGGTGTGGCGGGAGGGCTGGGGTGTCCGCGTGCTGACAGACCCGCTCGGGCGCAGCCGCTCTGCTGAGCCCGGCACCGTCCCTGCCCCGTTCCTGGGGCCAGCACCTCTGTCACCTCCCCGAGCACGGCACGTGTCCCCAGCACGGCACGTGTCCCCAGCACGGCACGGCTCGGTGGCAGCATGGCCACGGGGCTCGGGGGGCCAGGGGCACTTACCTCTACTCTGGCCGGCTGTTTGCATGGGTGCGTGTACATCCTGACCTGGAATCCACCTGCCGATGGATCATTGTGAAGGAAAGTGAGAACTGTGCCCTGCAGGGATAAAGTATTTCTGTACCTCCGTAGCTGCATGTAATGAAAATGTGAGTCTGCGGAGCTATTATGGTTAAAAAAAAAAAAGTGATGCCACAAACTTGGTGAGTTGGTTGCTTTGCTTGCAGTTGCACAGCGAGGCTTTTCCACAGCAGCTGAACCGGGACAGTCGCTTTTCTGGCGATCAGCGTTTCCGACTGCTGCCGCTTTGATACTGTGATTCTCATTTGGTTCAAGTGCTGACTTGTCTTTGCTCCCCACATCAAATCACTGAAATCATATGAGAATCACATGCCGGAGCTGCAGAGGAAAACCACGTCAGTTGCTTCGCATGGCCTTTAAAGCTGCCTTTGAATTCCGTCTGCGGACGGCGGTGTCTGGCAGCTGCCCACCCTCCCAACGCACCCGGCTCTTCCTCGCGGTTTCACTCTTTAACCCAGTAACACCGCACAACAGCCTGTTTTCTTAACTCCACTTTACTGAAAGTTGGAAAGAAGTGCAGACCGGGTAGTTCCTGAGTGGGAGCAGATTAAACGTGGCCGGCGGGACGGGGCGGTGGGAGCTGTCGGGGGAAGAGATGGAGAGGCATGCGCTGTCCGGGAACGCTCACCCTGCAAGCCCCGCGGGAGCAGAGCGGCTCCTGCTCACAGGCAGTGTTTGCAAAGGCTGTGGAGGTGTCACAGAGCATCACAGGAGCATTTCGGTTGGAAGAAACCCTCAGGATCATCGAGTCCAACCAGAACCCACCCCTGGCACTACCCCCTGTCCCTGAGAACCTCATCTCCGTCTGTCCAACCCCTCCAGGGATGGTGACTCCAGCACTGCCCTGGGCAGCCTGTTCCAGTGCTAGAGCAAAGCACCCAGACAGATGGACTTTCCATTCACCATCCTTGTCTTCCCGGTGTAGTCAGGGCCCCTCGGCCGCTCTGAGGGTACAGGCACGGAACGGGCAAGTCCGGAGGGTTTTGGGCATCTCGCTGGCTCTGGGTGTTCCGCGCTCTCCCGATGGGCTGGCCCAGGGGCTGCCTCGAGCATGGTACGGTTTCTGTTGATCTTGGCCTGGACCTAAAGATGAATTGCTAGGTATTCTCATGGTATTTGTGCTCTTTATCTACTTACAACATGCAAGAAAATATTCAATAACCAGTTTTTATTTTGCAGCTTTAAAATCAATACTATAGAATTCAGCTTCCCTTTGTGTTTTCCTTTAGCTATGTTTCTTGATGTCCCTACTATATTTTTGTCTACTACTAGAGATCTTTTAGTTTAAATAAATTATTGAAAATATAACTGTCAGAATCAGTTCCTGGAACCATGATTTGCTTTGGGGGATCTGAAGAAAGGTCTTGAATCCAAAAGCTTCTCCGAATGTTCCCCCTCATTTCCAACTTTTCCTGCCTCACTTTGCCACAGACAGGACAATTCCACAGGCCACCCACTCCAGGAGGTTTTGTTGGTTTAGTTTGGCTTTTTTTTTCCTAAATACTTTTTTTTTTTTAATTTTCTTTTTGCAGCTAATTAGTGGGGAAACTGTACGCTCCACTCAGAACAGATCTGGATGGCTCCAAGTAATTGGCTTCTGTCTTTGCTAATTGTTGGTGTCCACTCTGTTTCAGGTGAGATCCTAAGGAGCAGGGAGCACCTGTTATTCCCAGGCCCAGTTAATTGCTCCTGGCGATGCTGTTTGATAACTTGAGGTTTATTGGCTTTCCTCCAAGCTCGCTCAACTAACACTGCTGATCAGAACAGTATGTGGAGCTGGGGCTGTGTACTCAGGCATTGTCAGATCTCATTTAATTTCTGACGCTTAACAGGATTTGTCAGGCCAAGTCATTTTCACCACGATGAGTGACAATCACGAAGGATATAGAGAAGGGCTCATTAGAGCAGCAAATTCAGAGTTATGCGTAAAGAAGCAATAACTGGTCCCACTGAATTCCCCCAGCACTTTGACACCAAATAGCTCTCCTAATTGAATGTCGGAAGGGAGCAGTTTTTCCTCGTCTTTCCAAGCAGAAAATGATCAAATGTCCACCAAGCAGGACCGGGCGATTATCCTCCAGCCCCGGTGCCATCCAATGCAGACGTGCTCCCCAGCGCAGGGACAGAGCGGGGTCTCTCCTGCAGCTTTTCTTCCCTGTGGCAGCTGCAGACGTTTTGTGTTTTCTCAACCTGAGTGCAGGTGGTTACTGAAAATGAGACCAAGGATTGATGATGATGAGGCTCCTGGCTCTTGGGAGTACACGTTAGCATGCAAACCACCACAAAACTTTATATGCATGGTCTTCTGAGGCTTTAAGTACCTGCTCTGTGTTCAGCAGGCTCTTGGGCTGGGGTTCATCTCCATCTGCGGTTGCAGGTGAGCATGTTACATCTGTGACAGGATCCTTCTTACACGCAGCTGTAATAGAACAAATCTTCAAGCTGAGTGTTTCACACCCTGGTTTTTATATATTGTGCAAAGGTGTCTCCCAAGTCCATGAATGAAATAAAGGGCAGATACTTTCTGCATTGCCCACATCACTCCGTTGTCTCATTCACACCGTTTCACAGCAGCAGGTCCCGTCGGGGAGCGACGCGCTGTTGGAACTGGAGCGTCTCTGGGAAGGCAAACACAGCGTTGATGAACTGTTGTCAGCCTGGAAGAGCCGTCACCACGTTGGTTTTCAGAGGAAACCTTCTCTTAGTTCTGCAATGAGCATCTCTTGTCAGGCTGCATTTCCTGGGCAGGGGACGTTTCCCTGTCTGCCCTTCCCAGCTGGTGGAGCAGCCGCGAGCAGCTCCTGCTTTTTTATTGCTGTTTTCACAGGAAAGAGCTGGGAAGAGCAGAGAACTGCCCTATTGCAAACCCATCACAGAGACAGATCGGGTGATGTTTATCGAAATATTTGTTGTGGAGGAAAAAGCCTATCTGCTGACACGAAGACGTTCCTTAAACTGACCTTTATTTCTCCAAGCTGATTTGGGGAGAAGAAACAGTCTACAGTTAAAAAAAAGGGGGTGGGGGGTTGTATTTTGACACATCTAATTTAATGTTTTAAAAGTTTTTATTTTAAAATCAGACTGGTTTGCTTGGCTTGTAGCTCTTCTAATTTTTCATAATTTCAACAAATTAAAAGTAATGTTAGAATAGAAAGAATACCATCTGTCACCTCATGCTCCTTAAAATTAGATTAGTGGTTCATTTTGGCTGAAGAACTCCCCCCTGAGCTTTATTTGTCAGCTCCTTTCACAAGCTGGAGACGTGTCTCTGAAAGGTGTACTTACGGTAAGACTGTCTGTCAGGTCTTTGTCAATTTGACTGCAGTTTGTTGATTCAGAGAGTTAATAAATAGCTCAAAATTATTCTACAAGATCTTCCTGACATGTCATTAGCAGAACCAAGAAGAAAGGTGGGAACTGTAGTGCCGCTATTGTCATTTAAAAGGCTAAAACTAAGAAAACCCAACACTATTAATTTTTGTTGAAGCACGCTTCCTTTGTCTGAAATACTTATTTCTGTGTTGCTCGTTTTTTTAGAAAACTTCATCTTTAACAATATGGTAAATATTTGTTGGGAGCTGGGTGAGCTGGATCGTTTCCCAGTGCATTTGAAAATAATGAGAGATGCATTTTGTATCCCCAAACCTTCTCTGAAGATTCGCACTCCTGGTGTAGGTCCTCGCAGTCCCTTTCCTTTTAAGTAGATCTTTTGTTCCTGCTCTGCTGCTGCTAAAATGCATCTTCCCAGAAGTTCACAAATAACATGGTCTGTCTGAAATGCGGCTGCTTTTTCATTTGGGGAACGCTGCTAATTAATCTGAATGTGCTTGTCCCAGCTATAAATCCGTGCTTGCCGACACACGCTGTCACTGGTAAGTCATTTCAGTGACAGAAATTGGTTTCATGTCATTTCACATCGCGCAATGTGGCACCTGAAGTGCTGGCAGGCCAGCTGCTCTCTGGAGATAGAAAGGACAGAGGCATTTCTAATTTTTACTTAATTTGTTTTAAATGTAGAAAAGCAGGTAAAATAGCTTTACGATTCAATGCAATTTTCCCGCTTTGTTCCAGCGTTGCAGGGCAGCATTGCTGGATTTTGCATCTTGTTTTTGTTCAAGGGAGTACGGGAGGCCAATGACTGCTTGCTAATTAGAGACCCCATTTGGCTGCATGTTTTGTTTTATCTGACTGTTTGGAGACTGTAATTAGCTATCAAGCCAGAATAAAGCTGTGTTTCTCCAGCCATACTTAATCAAAAAATGTGCCTTGGTTGCTATTCAGCTTTGGTTTTAATCTGAGGTTGTCTACATATTGCAATTCGAGTATCTCCAGGGTTTACCCCCTCTAATTTTTTTTTTTTCTTTTTTAAATCTCAGGTTCTTTTCCCAGTCACCCCCAAATGTCCTGTGGGACCCAGGGGTGGCCGGAGCAGCCCAGCTGCATCCTCAGGACTCCCAGGTGTGGTGATTTGACGTTGTGCACAGGATTTTCACGTTTGCAGGTGCAGCGGCTCCTGGAGCAGCCGCGCGGTGCGCGGTGCCCACGGCGGCTCCAGCAGCAGCAGCAGAGAAGGAAAATGCGAGTCCTGCTTTCCGCGGCCTTGCTTTGGATCGGGCGGCTGCTGTTTCTCTTGGCCTTTTCTAATCGGCATGCTTTCTGGCAGCTTTAATGTTATACAAAACGGACATGTTTCTGCTGGGGGAAATGAAACGGATGTACCCTCAGTACACTCACGCGATAGCAAGAACCAAATGGGAAATTTGTTGCTCGCTGCAGCAGGATCAGGCCCCAGCTCCACACTAATGATTTTTGTCAACAAAAACACAGCTGAAAGGTGAATTTCCCAGGTTTACATAAAGAGGTATCTTTCTAGTATTGGACAAAATACAGGATGTTAAATAAGCAACTAGTTCTTTACTGTTTTTAAAGCCAAAACTGTTTTGCTGGTGGTGGGACAGCCCGTTAGTTACTGTGTGTGTGCACGACGATGGCCCTGAACGGAAAGGCAGCTTGATGTGTCAGTGTGGCAGGATAACTCATCTTACACAGCTTGATTAGAATCAGTTTCCTAGACAGAAAACAACTTTCCTGAAAAGCCTCGGTGCATTCTAGTGTGTCCCGGTATCTCTGAGGGAACAGATTTTCTGTCTCTGCGGCGAGCACCCGCGCGCTGGAGGCGGCAGATGCGGTTGCAGGGGTGTCCCTGAGCACCCGTGTTCAACCTTCCCGCTGTGACTGAACGCTGCCCTCGGGTCTTTTCCTTCTGCAGTCAGAATTTACAGTACCGCCTTCACCCAAGCTGCTAGGAAAAAAAAAGTGTAAGAAAACATGCAAACGCGGAACACTTTGTCCAAGACCTGCTATTCTACATGCCAGTTCTGTTGGCATTCTGAAGAGATGTGTCCTCTTGGACTTCTGCTTCTAGCCCAAATGTGATGATTTTTGTTGCTATTATTCCTCCGCCTCTGCTCCCATGCCCAGGATGATGACCTCTCGGAGTGCTGTCAGCTTCGGGACAAACTGTGATGTGCTCTCATTTCCACCCAGCTGGCACTGGGGCTGCCTTTCCTTCTTTCTTCTGCTGTTTGTTAAACTGAAGAACCTTCTGCTCTTTTGTCCTTTACAAGTGTAACTGTGCTTGGTGTTTGGCATCCTCCTAAGACGAGAATATAAAAAACATGGAGCTTCCTCCACGTGTACTCCCTTATCTGCTGAGTTCACTCACTACTGCCTTCAACTTCTCAAAAACTTTACCTGATGAAAGATTTAACTACAGGCATGTGTTTGCTTATGTGTTTTAACTTTCCATTTTCATGCACAATCTGCTCATGATCAGGGCTAATGCTACTTTTTCCTTGTGGTTATGTTTCTGTAGCTGACTCCTCTTTCGAGGATGCACCTGCAGTTCCTGAGGTTTCTGTACAGCATCTTCGTCCCCTTCTCTGTCACATCTTAGTTCTTCTATCATTTATTTTCTAGATGCATTTTTGGTCCTCGGTTTTTCTCCCCTGTGAGCTCTGTCAGAGCTCATTTCACACCTAAATAACTTCTACGAGGTATCCTTTAATGGCTAATGTGTGTCTCACAGCTTCTACATCTAGTTGGCTGTGTTTTCTCCTCCATTTATGGAGCTATGTTGCCTCCCTGCTTTAGTAAATACCATGATTTCTCCCCATTTTTTGCTATTTTTTACATTGAGAAGAAGAAAAGATAAAACTCCGACAAACTCTTTTGTTATTGCTAATTCTTCCTTCACTTCTGTAATTCCTGGACACCCCTGTTGCTGTTTCCCCCTTTGCCTGCACAGCGGCACGTTCTCCACCATTATATTCTTCTGAAAATGTCTAGGTTTTTGCAGTTTTAATAATTTAACTTTCTTAATCCTTGCAGATTTCCCCTAAGCAGATTGCAAGGTTGCTTGTAGTCATGTAAATGAAAAATACTTTTTCAAATATATAAAGTTTAACTTCTTATCATTAAGCTGTGTGTCAGTTCAGGAGCTAATCTGAGAAGATGTTAAAAATACTAAAGAAGACATGGTGGCCAGGGCTTGTGTCAGTGCGTGTGTTTGCACAGCGCTCCTGGATCTCACAGAAATTGTCACACATTCTGCTGCCAGAATTTGGGTTTCGAAGGCAAAATTTGAAGGAAAAAGAAGCTGAAGCTCAGAAGTAGAAGTGGCTGTGCCTCAGTCTGTGTGTTAACAGCCCTGCTGTTCAGCTGCTCCCGAATTCAACACTGCGTTGTGCAAGGAACAGTTCAATAAAGTTTGAAAAGCCAAGACAGAACCAGGTATTCTAAGGGACTTGGACCCATTCCTCTAGTAAAGAAACCTTTAAAATAAACACTTTTGTCTCCTGCCTCTATAGCATGTGCTTCATCAATATCTCTATAGCCTCTGCTGAACCTCAGGGAAAGGACCAGAAGCACTAAACCCGCGTGCGTGGTTTCTCCCTGGCTTAACTCAGTTTGGGGCGAAAAGCCAACACTGCATCGTTACCACCCTGAGACCTGTTGCACAGAAACCCCAGGTAGATCTCAACAAGCCTCTGTCTCCACAGCAAATAAGAACACTGGAGGAACGAAAGGGGAACAGACGAGACAGAAAGCAGCAATCAGCAAACACAGGCTGCCTCGTCGGTTTTTTTAGTTATAATTATTGCTCAAAGCAAAAGCCGTGGTGTTGAAAATTGAGACCTCAGCAGTCTCACAGCTGAATGTAGCAAGAGAGGCTTTATTTTAAGAAAGGCCTGCTTACTTGTTTTTAATGTGTTTTAAAGGTTATAAAAGTCTCTAGACAACAATAATATTTCAAAATGCACTATGAATTGCAAAAAAGGGAAATTTTTCACTTTAAACTTAATAAAACCCAAGAATATCTTAATAAAAATGAGTATATAAGGCAGCAGACTGTACTACTTTGCTGACATTCTAGTTCACTGTATAATGAAGCACATTTCCCTTTATTCAAATTCCTGCTTCAGTGTAGCAGGGATCCGATGGAGAACAATACGTATACAGAGGGTTATTTTTATTAGAAATAACAGTTTAAGAAAACATGCTTTTTAAGATGTTAAAACTGAAAATATTTGTAGCACTGCTTACTTTCTAATTAAAATATATTTTTTGTTAAAGAGCATTTCAATAGCGATTTTGTCTGTTTGGAATAAAAAAAAGTTAGGCCCAAACCTCCCTAGTAGGACATTTGAGTTTGACTCTTAAAATTAGCATAAGACAAAGAACAACTGGAAACTCTTTCTGCGGCTTGAGGTGTAAGTTCATATTGCTGATACGTTTATTTGTTTAATGTCAGAAAGTACAAACGATTCCTGTCCCAGCTTCAAAGGACGCAGTGCCTGGGCGTGTAGATCTGCGTGTGTCTGTTTTATCATCAGTTCTCGGAAAGCCTGATCCCGTGTGTTAACGCAGCTCGTGCAACACTGTCATGTATATTTATCTTTGGGCCAAGCAATTACTTTAGGAGTAATGCAGATGACGGCTAAGTTATTTACAATTATAGAGCACGCTGGTTGATTTTACAGCTGTGCCTTGATGTTCCATGCAATCTGTATACCCAGTAAATGGGTTTTCTTCAGATTTCTTTATGGCAAGAGTGATCAAAGGCTGAGGCATGTCCATGTTTTGTTTTGAGGTCTCGCATCACAGAAAATGTGCTTCGATTGACGACGCAGGTTGTTTTCACAGCCGTTCGGCACGCCGCCACTAACGATGTCCAAGCACAGCAACTACTGGAAGCAATTCTGAGACATCCCTGTGGGTACCGGGACTGAGGAAACAGAGATCGGAGGAAGTTGTTACTGCGACGGTCTGTGATAACCGAAACACTTGTTTTAGTGCAATTAAGATAAGCTAGCGGCAATAAAATTAATGATCCTGTGGTGATCTAATGAGGAAAAGTGTGAGAAGACCTGACTAATAAAAAATGGAAATTGCATGTTTCGTGAAGAGCAGTTAGCACTTGCAGCTCGCGCACGCTCTAGTTTTCTGTGTATTTGTTAGTAGGATACATTAATAGACCGTCATGATGAAATGCTGCAGTTTATTCCGCTTATAAGCTTTATCTTCGTGGAAGGAAGGCTGCAGTTCTGGGGCACGATTCATCCTCATTTTCCATCCACCCTTTGCTACAGACAGACCAATACATAAGCAGATTCCTGCACAGGGAACAGAAAAGACAGCTACGGGAATCTAACCTCCCCCTTTAATCTTACACACACACATTGTGGGTTTGTCAGCATCCCGCAGTTGGTACGCAGAGCGGGGTCCGGTTCGCGGTGTGTGTGGGACTTCGGGCAGCCAGGCCGCAAGCGTGTGCACACCAGAAAGCTGGCCCCAGGAGCCGCTCCGCTGTGAGTTAACGCGAGATCGGCGCTGCGACAAGCCCTCCCTCCCGGCAGACCTCCTGCGCCGGGGAAACCTTATCTCCCCCGTGCAATTAACGAAGTTAACTAATTACCAGCGTATCAGAATAAAGACGCGTGAACAGCACAGTCGCATCTGTCAGATTTACCCGTCTGGAGGAGGAAAGTTCCAAAAACCAGAGGAAAATCCAAATAAATTTTTAGATGGCGAGGTAATGAAATACAATATTGGTGTTTATGATATTTATTTTACAAGATATACATGGTGTTGTCGGTTGAAGTTGAGGTGGATTAATGACCTTTATTCAGGTGGATATTCGTGATTATTCTGTTTCTGTCAAACACCAGCCAGGGCTTTCTTGCTCTGACCGGGCATCACACGACTCAGAGACACACAGAACCAGCTGGTTAGCCGTTTAGCGATACTTCACGCATCTCCGGTAACAGTCTCAATTCCGCCAGAACCCCGCATGCGGCTCGGGGCTCCATTTCGGAGACGGAGACGAACACGAACCCCCCGCCCCGGCCGGGCCGGCTGCCGCGCGCGCGGCGGGGGCGGGACCACGCGGGAATGCCGCGTTCCGATTGGCCCGGGTTCCCGCGGCGCCCGGCCATTGGTGCTCGCGGCCGCCCTTCTGGAACGTTCGGTGAGGTCGTTTCCCGCCCGTGCGGGCGGCGGGTCCGTGAGGTGCTGGTGGCCGCTGCCCTCGGGAGCCAGCTCTGCAGGCACAGCCGGGTGCTGCTGCGGGGAGTGCTGCTGCGGGCGGTGACAAGAGCCTGGCTCCGGCACGGCTGCCTGGCTCCTTTCCTGGCCCACAGGCACCTTCGCTGCTGAAGAACGGAGAGCACACCAGCTCCAACAGCTGGATTCTTTTACCACTGAATTGTCACGGAAAGTAGACCGCCCTTGAGGGTTGTTACTCCAGGTAATGAAAATTCTGGTCGTGCAGAGCTCTGTTGGGTTCTTTATCCCGAGGGTTTTCCACCCCAAACTGCTGTTTCAGTGACAGCTGAAGATGCAGGGGGGCTCTATCAAAATAACAGAGTTACTGCGTTTCTGTGGGACTATCTTCAGATTTTATTCATTAATTGCAATTTTTAAAATTTCAGTTCCTGTCAATTATAGGAGAATGGTGCTATAGTTATTTTGTGTAAGTTACACATAAGTGTTATTTGACTTACAACAGCAGTTCCCGTTAGTTAAAACAGGTGATAAGAGAATTGGAGACCTTACTGTGAAATCTAGGTCCAGCTTTCCATGAAATAAAAGAGTTGTGATCTTTGGGCAAGGAAAATAAGTGGGAGCGTATCAGTGCAGGCTCCTTTCCCGTGTTGAGATAGCTGGGGCTATGGAGCATCCTCATCCAGAGCCGGTACAGCTGTTTTCATCCTATGTCTGATGTCAGACATTCTAATGTCAGAAACACCACTGGCTTCAGCTGGTACTACTGATTGCTGAATCTGCAGCAGAGAAAAGCAGCCAAATGTTCTATCCTGTTAAAATAATTTTGCTTTAAATGATGTTATTAAAGCTGCGTTGGGAGCAGGGACATGGTGATGAACCTCGCTGGGCCTCTTAAGTGCTGCTGCTGTTAGTGGGTAACAGGTTTTTAGTTCCTAAACACCCCTGGAGAAATGGATGAGGACAGGCTGCCCATGGGGAAAGGCTCGTGGATGCCTCTTCCCTCCCTGCTCTGTGTGGTTGCTTATTTTGCATGTTTGCCAACTCAAGAATGTATATTTAGCTGTCATTCAGAATAATTCTGTAACTAATGCAATTTTAGCTGTTCCTTCTGCAGAAAAAGTGTTAAACACATCAACAGAAGCAATGTAAAAGCATTGAGGTTTCTTGGTCACGGTTTCTGGTTATTTTGGAAAGTAGGAGCTGTAGGAAATAGCAGATTGTTCCTAGTAACTGTGGGAAGTTTGGACTCTGTAGCTGAGGTGCTGATGTCTGCAGGGCTTTGCCATTTTTCCTGCTGGTTGTGGCTGCAGGTAGCCCAGAGCTGTGTGGTTGTGTCCTGCAGGTTCAGTCCAGCCCACGGCCCTGGACGTGCCGCTTTGCGGCAGCTTTTCCTTCTGTTTTGCTTCTTTGCTGTTCTTGCACTTTTTACACGAATCATCTGAGACATTCCACAAAGCAATGTGTGAAATTAGGCTATTAGAGTCAATGTTAAAGAAAATATTGGAAGCATTTCTGGGAAATTTTTTTTTAATATCAGAACTTTCCCTGGAAACAAGGATTATGCGTACTCAGCCAGGAGAACCAAAAAAAGTCATGCATGGTCTTGCATCAAAAGAATAATTCTAAATATCTTGAAAGGGAGATAATAAATTGCTAGGGAGCAACATTAATCCGAAGCAAAAGAAATACTCAGAGTTATTTGCTATAAGAATTGAAAATAAATGGAATGAAGGGGCTATGTCCCTTTAAATGCTACGCTGGGGATTCTTTGCTTACATCTACAATAGAATGTGCCGGAAAAACTGTGCTGCTGACATAGTGTGAATATCAGCATTTTGGAAAAGAGGCTGATCACCAGTAGTTAACATCGTGGTGTTTATCTTTGTGCATTTCACCAACAGCTTTAAGGAGCAGATAAAGATCTAGACAAGATGGTATAAAAATGTGCGTTCTGTTTACCAACTAAGTCCTCAGAGCTGTTGTTGTGTGCTGTTACTGTGCAGAGTCCCTGTTTGATACAGCAGAATCCAGTCTGCTATACCAAAATATAATAGTATTGTAATAACACGAAAGACCTTGCAGGACTTGAAAACCGACTAAATAATTGTACTTCTGTTGGAAATGGTGTTGTTTGTACAGTATCATACCACAGATTTACTGCTTCTACTTTACAGTCCAATACTTGATGAATTTTAAAAATTTATTTACTTAAATTTCATCAAATGAAAATTGTGAACACAGAAAACTTACGCACCGTACACTTCTAATGAGTTCCAAAGCTAACTGCAATTTCAACCCCACCACAATTTCTATATTTCCCCTTCTGCAGTCTAATTCATGGCTTTCCACCATAATAAAGTAACTAAGGAGTATATGAAAAAAACCAACTCCAAATATGGTAAATGAAGTTGCAGAGACATATTAAGGGCTCCATGAGGCTGTAAGTTTCACATTCTCCTAAGGAGGTTTGTAAATGAGCTCTTGTCACAGTGGTGGTGTGGGGACAAACCGGAGTGAGGCTGGGAGCGGAAACAAGTGAGATGGGAAGTCGAAGGGGAAGGAAGATAAATTATTGTTCTGGAGAGTTTGCTTTGTGTTTTTGTTTGTGGGGTTTGTTTGTTGTGTGTTTTGTTTGGTTTTTCAATCTGTTATGCACTGGCACAGTGCTGTGGTGGTTGTGCTGTAAATGCTGCAGGAAACTATTCAAACTTAAAGAGAAACTTCTTAATATTTGCTTGGAAACCTGACAAACACAACTAATATGAATGAATGTAATACCTGTGCTTTCTGTCAGCCATCTTAAGGGCTTAATTTTTCATGTTTGCAGTAGATCTTACACAGCAAAATGTAAAAGCTGTGCCGAATAATAATCTGTTATACCATTATCCTATTTAATATAATTTACTTACTAGAATAAAATGATCCCCCTCCCAAAGTCTTATCTGCTTGAAAGGAATACAATTATAGAATGTTTAAGCATGGGTTCTAAAGTACATAGCAAAGATTTATTTTCTTAAGTATTAATGCCAGAATACAATCTGAATATTTTTCTGTGAGGGCTCTAATTGCAAGCGGGTAACAGTGAAGCTTTTGTGGCAGCAATCACTCACTGGGTCATGAGCAAAAAAGCAAAGGAGCAGAGTTATGAAGAAGGGAGACCAACTCCTTCCTTGTTGCATTCCCTCTGCTGCTCGAAGTAATGATGACGTGTTTCTGCACTCTGGAATTTAGGGGAGAAGGAGATGGGGGAGGGAAATCGAGCCCTTGGTAGTTCTGCCTCACAAGAAACTCGTTCTGTTCCAAGGGAGGCCTGTCCGTTACTGTTCAGACACCGAGCGCTGATGGTGCTGAGCGGGGCTGGGCTGGCACAGCCACATCTGGACAGGGCCGCTGGGCTTGGGGTGGCTCCTTCCTGGGGACAAGCGTGGAGATTTGCTCCTTTGCATCAGCAGCGAGGAACACGCGAAAACAGGTCCTGTGCTCGTGGTCCCTGCTCTGCGGGAGGGCAGCCCGCGTGCTTGGGGAACAAATGCAGCTCCTGCGCATGCCTCACACCGGGACTGGTATTTGACTGAACCAGCCGTGCTGATCATTTTTTTCAGTTTTGTGACTGTGGTTGAGTAAACAGAATATACGCTGCAGTAACCTAAAGCTGCCCAAAGACTTGCAAATCCCACTAGTGATTCACAGATGATCTCAAGTCACTGGAATTTCGTTTGCTTGATGAGGCTTCTAAACCACGAGGATAATCTGATCTGGTTTTCCGGTTAGATGGTGAGATACTAAAAAACAGTCGCTTAGGCTGGTAGTTTTATTATGGCTATGGGAATTGTTAACCTGATTTTTTTGTCCTGTGCTGGTAGGAACTGGCACGGTTACTAAGAGCTACTGGCTGCTTTGTAGCCTTGTAAATGCAATTACGGAGAGTTTTTTAATCAAGCAATTCTCCCATGTTCTTGTAGCTAAAGTTTTTTCTAAACTTATTTGATGCTATTCTTAAGCCTGTTTTAACTGTCCTTGATCTGATCTGTTGTTACCCAGATTCAGCATTTCTTCTAAGCAGCATCACACACCTTGCCAGGAGCTAGCAAGAGCTTTTGCTCCAAGCCGGGCATTCCTGCGGTGGCTCCAGCCTTGGTCAGGAAGGAGTTGCCGACGGCTCATGAGTACCAGAGCCCTTGAGCTGGCAGATGTCAAACACAACAGCCTTTCATCCTTCTGACTTCAAAGTGCTGCTCAGACCTTTGCACAAACAGGCTTTTCGTTGGATTTGTAATTGCAATGAATCTATTAGATTAACCTACCTCATCTTTTCAAAGTATCTTTTACGTAACCTTACAGCAAGTGAACATGTTATTTTAAGATATAACATGGTCTCATGTATAGTTTCTTTCTGGTGGGTATTCTTCTCAGCTGTGTATAAATGCACCTTCCTGGAATTCCAGTTGAGAGATGAATTAAGCGCTAGCTTATCTCCTGTTGCACGTATTCAAAAATACTCAAGGCCTTCAGAGAATTGGAAGTGAACAGTTTCATTACAAAGTTGGCCTTAGCATTTTTGCCATGGCCTACGGATTTAATCCTCTTTATCCAGAGGAGCCTAAAAAAATTGTGACCAGAGAGCTGGAACTAGAGCTGGCCTGGAGGATGTGGTAGGGAGTCATCAACAAACTTGTGGGGTTCCTAAAAATTCACACACGCATAGACACAGGTGGGCAAAAACCTCATTTCTTTGTGTTCCATCATAACCACTGATATTCTGGTGGTACAGCTGACTTGTTGATGAAGGGTTTTCAGAGTTAAAAGCTGAATTTTCTTAGCATTCCCAATCCATGAGAAGTTCTGAAAAACATTGGTTTGAATTCAGTTCAGACTCAATTCCTCTAAAGTAAAAAATGCTGCTTTTCTGCCAGAACTTTGACCAGAAACTTCAGGAATAGGAAAATTCCTTCTGGTGATAGTTTGATCAGTATTACCATCCCTAAATTGGCTCATTTTAAAGCCATGTTAAGCAGGATTGCAATGACGGCACCGTGTCCTGGACAGGAATTGTTGCTCTGAAAGGCAGTGTTTGCTCCTTTACATTAAAAACAGTGCCTGTCGAAACATCAGTCTCTGTCTTAGGAATTAGAAGGTTCTATGTATCAAAACATGAAGCTTTTCGTTATTTTGTTCTGCTATAGGTGGTATATTTCTTTTGGAGGCTTTGCAACTCCGCGACTGTTAGCTCTGACAGATGAAGTCTCCTGCAGGAGTTGCTAAGGTAATTTTGTGGGATGGAAATGCACTGGGAATTTGCTGTAAAGTTGTTTACAGGAGCATGTGAATGAAACTTCACCACCCACAGCAAGGCAAATGTCCGTGTCTCTGGTATTATTGCAGAAGGGTTTCAGTAGAGAAGAAAACAGCTGTACAGATGCACTGTTTGTAGACCCTCCAAGGACAATAAAGTAGAATCTAGATGTCTGTAGGGTAAAGGGCATAAACATTTTAATCTCATTTCACCTTTTCATCATTTTAACCAGAATGTGGAGCATTTTAATTTTTCCTTTTTGCTTTGCGTTTTTTTTTTTATTAATATAATTTTAAAATTTCTGTATGTGAATGATTGAGCAAGTAGCTTTTGGGAATTTTAATATCATTTTGCCTTTCCATTATTTTAACCATAATGTGAAACATTTTTCCTCCTTTTATTTTGGTGGGTTTGTGGGGTTTTTTGTCTGTTTGGGTTTGCGAGTGTGGGGTTTTTTTGTTTGTTTGGGTTTTAATTTGTGCATGAGAGTGATTTGACATGGATTTAATGGGAATGTTGAATGTTCAAAAGTTGCTATTGACACTGAGGCATTGCAAATAGCTTGAAAGCTGTGACCAAACCCTGCTGCTCCGTGCAGCTTTCCTCCCAGGCACACGAGAAAGCACGACCAGTCTTTGCTGTGGACGAAGTTCCTTCTTGACTCCAAATATCAGGGCTGCCTTATCCCAAGGATGTGTTAACACCGGGATACTGGCATGTACTCAGCATTGTGCCTTTTCCTGTGGCGAGTCTGTCGTATTTTAGAAGGAAATCAAGTTCTGCATCATGGGGAAAAGTTCTGGAGAACAAGTAGTCCTAAAGCCTCGAGCTAAGGTAATGTACAGCTCAATGTGTAAATTCTGGAGGGGGTGCTTTGGCGGAGACAGTCTGTTTGCCACTGTGACATCTAGCTTTTAACTTGGTCCTTTGTGTCCTTCTTTAAAATTGTTCTTTAGGGATGAACTGGCAGCAGATGGTTCTAGTATGGTTCTTCAGTTCGGTTTTCTGACCTGACAGAAGGGTATGGTTGACTCACCTACTGTTGACTTAACCTGTGCATGTCAGCAGATCGCTGGAGAATTGTGGATCATTTTTTTCCTCACTTACTTGAGGACAAACTTATATTGTCTTTGATTTTTTTTTTTAAATTTTTTTTATTTTCCCCCCCCATAAGATGTATATGTATAATATAGTTCACCATCACAAAGCCATTGGCTGGTTTGCCAGCTGGACGTGATGTCGGTGTATCCCACGGTGACTTTTGGTGATGCTCAGACCTGGTGTGGTTGTTTGGCCGTGGATGCGCTGCCGAGCAGAGCCCCGGTGGCTGCGCTCCGCTGAGAACGGACTCGTGCCCCGATGCGCTTGTGGATGCCCAGAGGTGCCGGGAGGTCTCTGAATATGCAGCCTTACTGACGGCTCATTAACAGTAACGGAACTGGGCAATTAATAGGACTTTCAGTCTGACTCCTCATCAATATTGATGAACACACGTGCTTTTTTGGTAACTTAGTGTGGATTTTTATTAACCAAAAACACCTGACTCCAAGTAAAAATATTCAAAATAAACAACATAAAAAATTCACGGCCTCTGCAGAGTGAGGCTGAGCTACCCGAGAACCTGTCAGAATTCATAGGCTGCCTGAGTCTTTTGAGTCTACTGTGGATTTACTGTCAAACTTACCCTTATCTACAGTCTCTGTAATTAAAGTACGTTTCCAAATTTTCTGAATTCTTCTTTTCCGTTTCCTTTCATACTCTTTTAGTTTGTCTTTCGATATTACTCTTTTTGTGTGACTTTGAAAGACGAAAGCATTCTCAAGTTCTTAACTTTTCAGACATCAGATTGATTGCCCACTGATGTTCTGGGCACAATGGCGATATGTAGAATTGTAATAAAAGGGTGGAGAAAGGGAAATAATAACTTAGAACTTTTCCGATAAGAAATGCAGATTCTGTGACTTTGTAGGTAAGATACTAATAAACCATTTTCTGCACTTGCCCAGGGTGAAATGATAATATTAATCTGTAAATATCATTTTGTGCAAGTCCTTACCAAGAGCACATGCAAAGAGGGCAAGGTAGAATTTTGCAGCTGCTTCAGTTTCTTTATTATTACTAAGATTTCATTTTTGGTTTCCCAAGCAGAAGCAGCTTTTGCCTGTTTTTCTCTTTGGCCAGTGTAAATATAAAAGCTATCCTTGCGTTGTTTGATTTTCTGTATCGGTGGTAGGTCCCAGCAGGGTGAAAGGGAAGCTGCCCCAGGCTTCATTGCAGCGGCAGTCAGACCATGGAGCTGGAAGGACTGGCACTGTACAAGGAATGGTATTTGCAGTAAAGAGCAGAGCTCTGCTTTCTTCACTGGAACAAAAGTCCTCCCAAGAGAAGTTTCTTCCAAAGTCTAGGCGTTTGAATTAAATAAAATATGAAAACTCAAATGTTACTTGCAAAGGTAAATTTATGTTCTGCAGAGCTTGTACTAGCTTTCTGCATCCATGCAAGAGTCACTCTGAAGGTAATTTAGCTTTTTTGTTCACATTGTTACTAAAAAACCAGCAACTAACTCTCCATTTTCTCCATAAGAGGCAAGATAAATAAGATTTCAAAGGTGCCAAAATGGCATTGAGAAGAGATTTCCAGTGGTTTTATGTGCTTCCTGTACACTGCTGCCCCGGTCCTTTCAAAGATATCATGAGAAATGATTTCTGATAAAAATAGTTCCATGTTGCTGGTATTTTTTCCAAGGGCACATCTGCCATTTTCTGGCACTGTAACTGAATTTGAATTATAAAAAGCAGCACAAAAATGAAGCTAAGGAAAAATAAATTCCTTTTCTTTAATAGAACAATAATAAGAACAATAGGTCCTTATCCACTTTTGGGGTTGGTTCTTTTGTTTGTTGGCTTTAGACCTGAATTGATCTACTTTCCTCTTTGTTTTAAAGAATTTTGATCTGGTGAAGCGAAGAACAGAAGTGGAGTCTTGTATGTGAAGGCTTTTGCCAAAGAATGGCAGTGAGGCCTAAGAGCCGTTGGGAAGAACTGAGCTTAAAACGCCGGCTTTGGGACAATGGTCTCGCTGTTCTGGGGGAACAAAAGGCAGCAGAGAGGTCAGCGCTTCAGAGGCAGAAATAGTTTCATTTTCTCCTTTGACAATTACTGAAAGTTGTAATGGTATTCTAATGAAATCACACTGTTCTGTTTCAGTGAAACACCGCCCCAATTATGTTCATCCATTAAACTGAGTATCTTGATCATAATTATCACAGGCTATTGTTTAGGATATTGGTTTTCGTCAAGATGTGCAGATATTTGTGGGCTGACATGCTATTAAAAGAAATCCTGCAAATTATTTCAGAATAGCAAATTAAGTTATCAGGAGGCTTATATTTATTATAGAGAAATCTGGAATACCAACGTAATTTTATTTTCCAGATCCACAAATGAAGGCAAATATTAAAAAACTTTCTTTTAAGAAGCCTTTTATTAAATTTGGATTAGAAGAGTTATTAATTCTGTCAAATTTCATGAGAAAATGCTATACACCATATTCTTGCTAAGAATAAAACCCTATGCTATTGATATAATAAAATATTTTTTGTCTTTTTATTTTAGATAATCAAATGTTTATCTACCAGCTAGCTGTTATTAAATGGTACTCAACAATGCATTCGAAATATTCAGCATCCTGCAGGGCTCATTGTCGTGTTGCAGGACAATAAATACTGTTGTCAAAGAACAGAGTAACCCGGACAATACAACTGCCTGTTTTGGAGGAATTTGGTTTATAGGGTAGATATGGGGGGAGCTTTTCTTTCTCCTAATGCACTTTCATAGCTGAAGTGGCACCAGATTAATGGAGCAGATACTCTCAAGTCTGTTCATGTTTTAGTTAGAATGTAAAATAAGTGTGTAGATGCCTACTGGAATTTCATAGAGCTGGACGTTACCATGGAGACACTCGAGCAGCCCAAGAGCTCGTGTGAATTCTGAGCACTGATTTTCCTGCTCGTTGCAGGAGGGGTTGCTCTGATAAGGAACTTGTGCCGCCGCTGTTTCTGCTCCCCCTGGTTCGTTACTGAAGCAATACAGCTCCTGGGTGCTGGGTATTGTGCTGAGGGGCAATTACAATCAGGTTTCTCTACATCTACTGTCTAGGGGTGGTATTGTCACACAACGGTGACAGTTGACCTAAACATTATTTAGAATGAGTGATACAACTGATTAATTTGGGGTGCTGCAAGTTCTTTACGTTGTGACAAAACACCCTCTTTTTAGACTGCTAGTATATATGAATGTGCCTGTCTTTCTACTGTAGGGAGATGGCTGTTGATGGTGGAAAAAAAATCTCTAGAGCAAATAATGGGGATGGAAAGAAGTTAGAAACCAGAAACCTTGTAGAGTTCACAGCTAGTATGCTTTTCATGTCAGAGTCCCCAAGGGATACAACAGGAGGAAATACTTATTTGGAATGTGCAGAGAATTAGTATAGTGAGCAAAAGGGCTGCTGAAGGTGTGTAGGAAGATGTGAAGCAGTGTCGGGACTCGGGCTGTGATTCTGAACGCTGCCGCCTCCCTCGCTGCTCGCCTGGCTCCTCTGCCGCCTGCAGCGCTCAGGAGGTTGCTGAGCAGGGCTGTCATTTCGTCAGTCTTTCGGTTTCCTGAACAGCATCCCCTGCAGTTCCACCCGAGTGAGGCTGGATGGGAAGGTGTCCAGGAGCAGGCCCAGCTGCTGCACAGGCTGTCACCGGCGGGTCGGGAGCACTTTACTGCACCAGGGCATCCCCTGCCCTGATGGCCACAGCTGGTGGCAGCCAAACCACAGGCCTTGGGAGCGGCCTCATGGCTGTTAGTGCTAGAAATAGCTTTGTCCAACCTGTTGGTTTTCATTTCAGTGGGGTGTTTGTTCATTTAAATGGTATTTCACTGGCAAAAGTACTGACATCTGAATTGAGTGATTGAATGCAAACTGTGGAGCACATGATAAGAGTATTACTAAATACAGTGACTGAGGTTGATATTGTTACTATTTATGGAAATATTTGTTCTCAACCCAGTAAAAAGTTGCTGGAATCCTGCTGTTCGTCCCTGTACTGTGGATTCATCTGAGCTCAGTCGATGCTCACTCATCTGGTCTCCACTGAATAGGCAGATCCTCATGCTTCATATCCCTCCTGTTGACCTGTGAGTCCGTATTCATTATAACATAAATAATAGAACAGAAGGAATTCAGTTGGTGGAAGACCTGTATATGTGTCAGCCCTCATGGGGGTGGCGGGGGGAACACAGCAAAAAAACCTAAGTCTGGTTTTATGTCTGTCAAGGAGACAGTATTAATATTATTTCAAATGTAAACCAGACAGAGTTCTCATGTTTCCCATGGTAAATGACTGGGAGGATGCTTCTCTGAAATATGTTCTAGAACAGCTGATTGGTTATCATGGAAAATACTTTTCCATAAGGACCCATAATTTTAAAAAGCATCATCACTGGGAATAATAGCGTGCTGTAGTTGGTAAATTATTTCCTTTTAACCCTTGGTATTTAGTTCTTGTTTTGTGGAATTACAAAAACTTTCAATTTTTTTGTTTTCAAACCCTAACGAGATCTGAACTGATAGCTGTATTAGTACACTGATAACATTGATGTGCACTTACAATAAATGCTGCTTTTATAAGCTGTGAGTGAAAGGAGAATACTGTTACTGTTTTCTCATTTTATTAACAAAATGTTTTTATCTACGTGCTGTATTACTCAGATGTAGCTGATTGTCCATTTCTGTCTGCTGATTTAAAACACTGTATGCAACTTTTAATTGATTTGAAAATGTGTGATTAAGGTCAGGCTACATCGGCAAGTGGGAATAGTGTGAGCTTACCCAAACTGACGGGGGGTAGTCCACACATGTAAGACTACTCGCAGGATTTAGAAGTTTTAGGGAGTTGAATACATGATTCCCTAGAAGCCTTGTATTTGCCATAAATGAGTATGAATGTTTCTTCTGAAAAAAAAAAAATCACTGAAAATATCTGAATATTCCAGATGAAATTGTAGTAAAGCCCGGAGTATAAATTAGTGGGATGACCTACCTACAGAGCATGCCTCTGACAGACTTCCCTCGGTTATGGGTTTGCTACATCCTTAAAGCTCAAAGATTTTATCCATTTTGCAATGTTGCGGATTGATTCAGTTACTTCCTTCTTGGAATTCCACTGAGTTTATAACCTCAGTATTAATTAACAGGAACTTCTTTCACAGATAACTCACGTGCTTCTTCCAGGTATTTCCTATTATCAGTTTCTCTTGAAAATAAGCAAATTTTATTATAAATGTGCAACCTGCATTAGTTACATTTTTTCTGGTTTTGCAAAAAAAATTGTTTGCAATGAGACCAAGGGCAAGATTTTGAATTTCTTTAAATTGATTGCAAAATTCTAATTACCAGAGGGGAAAAAAGTGAATTAATCTTTCAGTTCTCTCCTTAAGTGTTGATAACTCTCTAGATCCAGCTTTCAGAGGGAAAAAAGAAAATTAGAAATGTGGAAGACCGACATTTTACTGAATCTCTAATACGAAGGGGTAGCATTTTGCTCTTTGCATATGTTCTAGTGCTGGAGTAGATTACTACACAAATATTTTGCAGTGGAAGAAACCTCAGCTGTGAGTATATAAACTGTGAATGCACAAGCAAATGAGGTATGTTCGTACATCCACATGTAGCGTGTGCTGGAAAGATGCTGGGTTGAAAAATTAGAGTCAAAAGACAGAAGATTTTTTTTTAGTGAACCTCTAAGATACTTTGTGATGGTTCTGAAACTTGTAGGCATCAAATATCCCATTAATAACTTTGCATTGATTTCTACAAAACTTATCTCTGTTCTCAGACACCTAAACATATATGGAAACCTGGTTCCCAGGAATAAACATAGGCTTGCAGATGAGTTCAGACGTCTTTGAAAAGAGCGCTTCCGTAAGCCATATGAGTCCTTCGGTGTTAGTGAAGCAAAACGGGGTGTCCTTTTGACGGAGAGTCTCTCAGCTGTGCTGGATTGTTCCCTCTCACAAGTTCCTTGTGGTTGTTGCAGTCAGTACCAGAGCATGGGATGCTCTCAGCTTGTCTGTTGGTCTTGGAAAGATAAAATCATCACATGGATGAGGATTCTGGTGGTGGCATAGCTGGTAGTGTGGCAAGACATTCAAATGTCTAGTGTTAAAAACTTTTGGATTTTTTTCCCTATTTTTGCACAGTGATTACTCATTTTGAGACCTTGCTAGGTATGCAGAAAAGGTTTGTGTTACTGAGGAAGATATGGTAAAGGTCATACACACCTCCTATAATTTTCATAAAACTGCCTTATCTGCATTAACACTCTTTGGTGTCCAGACCAGTGAAGAAAGATCTTTGTGATTTTTGTCACTCTGTGTGTATTTTTTGCCATGTTTTCACATGATGTTTGAACTCTGTGTTTATTTAGCCCAGATGGATACTGAGAACCAGAATCTTTGTGTTCCGAGGCCCCGTGGCTGACCAGGTGTGTCTGTTATGGCAGCTCGGTTGTCCTGAATCACTTGATTTAATGGATTTCTTTCTTGGTTCAAAATCCTGACAGCTCCTTCAGCTCTTGGTGTCTGGCTGTGTGATGGTTGTTATGACAACAATGAGGAGTTTGTTACTAGCACTACTTTACTGCTTGTGTGTTCAGATCTGCAATGCGTTGAAAAAAGATGGTATTCTTTATTTCTGAACTTACACCAAACTGCCAGCCCTCACATAGACACACTTTTCCCAACTTTTTTATGGTTTAAAGAAGTCCTTTTAACCTGCAATGTGAACGTCTGAATAGTAAATTAAGTAATTAAAAGAAAAATATTTAAAAGCTTGTATTCACTGCCTGTAGTAGCAACTAGGACTTTTTGTGTGCTGTTATGAACTAGATGTGAGACCAGAATAGACACTAGTGTTCAAATCCACGCCCTGGCTTATTCTGCAGTGGTGTCACTGTATGGACAAGCCTTCGCTGGGAGGGAAGTTGCAGGACTGGCAGTTTTGGCATCCGTAAGGCTGCCAAAACATGAACTACTGAGATGTCTCAGTCCGTTGCAGAAGCTGGGGAGCAGTTCAACACTCGTGTGCGTTTGTCCTCCGCCATTTCCTGGGATTCACTGCTGATACTGAGTGTCACGATGTTCTGGTGCTTTCAGGCCTGCTGGTAGGGGGAACAGAGCGTGGACCAAGTGTGGTTCTGCTTCGTGCCCCTTCTGCACTTTGGGCTTGGAGAACATAAGGGGAAAAAAATAGTGAAGGACTGAAAGCTGGGCCATCTAGCCTAGTGAAATTAGACTTCCTGAGCCATCAGACCTGATAAAAGCGTTTTGACTTGGCGCCAGAGCTTTTCTGAGCATACCTTCAAGACTCCTTTATGTGTGTTCTCAGATTGGCTGCAGTGCTGAGCTGCTTTCCCTCTGCGGTGTCCAGCAGCCCCTGCGCTGCGCAGCTTTCCTTGCTTTCCTCGCGATGCAGACAGCGGGGTGAGAAGGGCTGAGCTGAGCTACACGGGCAGCGGGGAAGGCCGGGAGCCTCCACAGTCGGTAATAGAGTGTTTTTCTAGCAGGGGATTTTCATTAGATCTCAAGATTCATTTGAAAGGTAACCGGTGTCATGTTCTGCGAGTGGCTGGGACACATCAGAGTGTAACCCATCAGAAGTTTTCAGAGTCATAGTACAAGTCAATAAATAAATGTTCTCACGGCCGTGTGCTTTTACAGTGAGGAACTGGGCAGAACTGGTACACAGCATCATCCTGAGCTTCTCAGCCAAGTTGCAGAGAAGTTTGATTTTAAAAGATACTAAGCGCATTTTAGAGATCTAAATACCTTTCTCAAAAAGAAGTAAAAAGAGCAATTGTCGTTGTTTAACAGCAAAAAGGAAATAGGTGGTTAAATATTTGTATTAGGTACAAACCTAGTGCTACTCTGTTCCGAAATAGCTCTTACTTTCTTTGTCCCTTACTATGTAGGCCAGCCCAGATGTCTCGGAGAGAAGGTGGTAGCAATTCTGAGATTTGATGAATCACCATCCGAAGAATTAGAAAGTATCATGATCTAATCATGATCCTAACAAACCACTGAATCTCTGCAAACAGAAGAATAAGCCACAGATGTATTAGCCTGGGATATCTTCCAGATTAAAGATATTACTGTTTGCTCGAACACAAATTATTACAGATTCTGAAGCAAAAGAGAAGAAATTAATTGGTTTTTTAAAATCTTTTTGTTTTCCTCTGCCAATTAAAATGTGTTCCATTGTATGGCTCAGTGTCTAACTGCATTTCTTGTTGGGACAAGAAAATAATTAGTAAAGCAGAATATGGAGAGAAGCACAATGCAGTTTAATCTGTTCAAGTTCTGAGATGCTTTCCTGAAGCCCAGCGGAAAGAGGGAGATCCTTTTTCCGACTTCGTGCCTTAGTTAAGGGCCCGAGTCAAGTTTTGCAAAATTAAAATAGAATATTTCTTATAGCCTGAGTAGGCTTGGAGTCACGCTCTTTTCAGATTTTGAACTCTGTAACTTTTAAGTGGTGCCCCAGCAGTGAAGAGAATATGTTCAGAGCCTCCCAGTTTTACCTGAGTCTTCTAAAACTGAACCAGATAACAGGCAAACCATTGATTTCATCCTGAGAGAGGCCTTGGAGAAGAATGTGAGGCTTGAGGTGTTTGCTGCTGGGTGGTAAGCGGATGGAATTGGATCTGTGTGCAGTATGGACTTAACGTTACGCTGTTCTAACACCAGTGTGGCTGAATTGGGTTTACGTGCTAGAAGTTCAGTTCTCGAATTTGAGGCTTATTCATGAGGAAGTTCCTGCAAAATGTCAAGGCTTTGTTTCAGTACAGAATGATTTGCATCCCTAGGACGCATGAGCTTTTCACTAGGAAATACCTCTTTAGACATTGAGAAGTTCATCAGTTGTTTCCATACTTCGGGAAGTGAAATCCTTACCAGTTGTTGCCTTTAAGACCAAATAAATCTTTTTATTTGCACATACCAAGCCAGCTGTCTGGTGACCCAGCTGAGGTGGGCATTTGGTTCCCCAGTTATTCTGCCTTTGGTTTTATGTGTCTTTGGTTCATTTTATTATAAAGCAGGCTGTTGATAACTACTGTACTTGTTGTGGAGATGATTAAAATTTAACAGGTGATTAAAATTGTGTTTCTGTCAGTACACATTGCTTGTTTGAGACTTTTCAGCCATTGTAAACTATTTGTGAGGGCATTTTCCACTCCACTATTTTGAATTGCAATAAAATGGAAAATACTTAAAATACTTTTAAAATTTCCAGTGATCCCTATTGTAAGCAGAAAAAAGAGGAAAATAAAACTTCTTGAGCAAGAAAGATGGTGAAGAACAGACTAGGCCTGCCACTGATTATCTTTCTGAGAACAGGACTAACTTCTTATTTCCCAGAAGACTTAAAACCTTTTCCTTGACCTTTATTTTGTCTTTTATGAAAGTCAACAGATTTTATTTTTATTGAACTCCTTTTTTTTTTTTTCTCTCTTTGGGAAAAAAGAACAAAAACCACTGGCTCCCCTTCTGCCACAGAGAAGTCAAATTGTGACATTTCAGTTCATAAATGTGCTTAAAAGCCTACAGCAAATTGATAATTTGACTTGGGTTTCTGTAGACAAGCTCTTCATCTTACACATCAAACTGGGGAGAATTTTTAAAGGAAACAATGTGAAGATACATCCTAAAACTACCTTCATAATTTCAACTAACTGTTTGAGCCAGTATGATCCTGGGTTTTGTTATTGCTTGTTTGGAGGATAATAAAAAATAAATGTCCTCACCTCTGGATCTTTTCATGATTTAACACTATTTTTGATCTGTTTTTTTGGCATAGGTCAAATATCCTGTGTGTCTCTTGTCATTTAAGCTCAAAGATGATTTTGCTATTGTTTTGTTCAGCAGTGCCTGGGGTCTCTGGCAGCTCCCCCGTCTGCTCTGGTGCAGTGTCTGTGCGCGGGATCTCACCGGCTCCTTCTCTGCTGAGCTCGCTCATTTGCAAGTGCATTTCAAACAGAATTTGCCAAAGGTTCATGGTTCTCCACAGGATTAATCTGGAGAGAGAAACTTTCTCTGCAACATTTATCTATAAAAGGCTTTAACAGAAGTTATTTAGTATTTTCTAATCTAACCAGGAGCACCCGTAGCAGGGAACTGACCTTGAATATGCTTTCCAGAGTGCAGCTCATACTTTATTTTCTTTACATCTAAACCAAAGCATTCTATCATGAATTATATACATATATATATATACACATGTATATATAAATAGTATTTTGAGAATGCCTGCTGTTTCTAATACATACGAAAATGTTACTTTCGTAGTTACGTATAAAAATATTTAGGTCCAGTAGTTGTTGCAGTCTGCATTCCCCATTTACCTAATTCAATAATTTATATTCAAATATAGCCCTTGCATTACTTTTCCATTTAATGAAGTTGTAGTCTCTTTGGTCCTCTTCTCTAAAGATACTTTAATATATTAAGTCAATTATTTGCATGATAACTTTCTTATTATTTTTTCTTTTCTTTTTTTTTTTTTTTTACAGTAAAGTATATTTAAATATAAAAGTGACAGATCTGTTGTATGCCAAAGTGGAGGTGAGGTGATCTTGGCTTAGTACTGGGATTATGATTCTCAATTCACATGTTAGAAGCTTTTCACGTATGGCTGGTTTATGTGGTATTGATTATTTTCCTTGCTCATCGTTGACCCATTCACAGACTAATAATAAGGAAGAAAATTCATCACGTGGATTTCTAAAATTCAGGTAATAAAATCACAAAGACTGAACTGGTTGTATGTTAATAGCATGAGTAAACCCTCCTATTCTGCTCTCAGTCCTTTGGGTGGGAGTCAGAGCGTTTGCTGGGGAGGCTGGGGTCGGTTTGGCTCCCGTGCAGGGGTGTCTGCAGGCTCTGTGCATTCCGCTCTGTGCATTCCGCTCTGAGCCGTGGCAAAGGGTTTGTGTGAAACCACTGCTCTGAAACGAGTGAAGGGCTGAAAGAACAGCAGGTTTTGCAATAGACTTCGGTACGTTGTGTAGGCTTGTGGCTTGCAATCAAACATTGAATCAAAAATTGAATTTGATATAAAACAGCATGACAAAAAATTGCGCTGTACAGGGCAGAAATACAGATGTAATATACAGTTGGTTGCAGATGTGCTGTTCCTGACATCTCAAAACAAAAAAAAAAAAGAAAAAGGGAAATTTGCATTTGAAAGTGATGCTTGGATTTGGAATGAACTGTTTATGAACTGCTGTACTTGTTGTAAAATAAAATCAATTTAACCTCATAATGCATGATGTTAAGATACTAATTTTCCAAGAGAAGAAGGCAGCAGTTACCCAGGGGAGCTGGCACCCTCCGTGGTGGTTTGTGTGTCTGGTTGACTGGGTGACCCCTGTGACAGCAGCGAAGACAAGAAATCTGAATAGCACAGTCTTCGAGCTCTGGGCTGCTTATGTGCCTTCAAGCCATCGTAGCTCGCTCTTCACTTAATACATGAGAACTGGATGGTTGGAGGTGTCAGGGGGTAAGAAAATCAGCAGAAAGTGAGTACCACAGGACTGGAACGTATATACTTCATCTTTTTATTTGACTGACTTCACATTTTGAAGGGCTTTATTTTGCAACGTCGCTATTGTAAATAAGTTGTTTTATAGAAAGTTGCGGCTGTTTTTTCACCATTGTGCTTCTGATGAGCAGAACAGATGAATGAAGTATAAACGTCTCGAATAAAAGTGACTGCTAGAGGTGCAGTGCCGTGCTGCGGTGTGCAAGACCCGTGTTTATGTAGGCTGGCCTTTGCAAAGGAAACCTTTGCCTGCTGAATTAAAAAAGAATCAGCTGGGAATCTCTAGTTGTCAAAATTTGTGGCAGAATGAACAATGTCCACTAATACAAATTTGAAGTATGTAATGATGATATATAATTAAGTCATGATCTCTTTAAGCTACAGACTTTATAAGAGCATGACCTTTAATAATTCAAAACCTAAACTAAAAGGAATTTACAGACGTATTTTTTTTTAATGTAACCATTATTTAATGCTTCCACTCTGTCATTACATTTTGTCTCATTGACAAGGGAGAATGAACTGTTCCTGAAAAAGCTTCTCATGTGCTTAGCAATGTAATTAGAGAACTAGTTATGCAAATGTCACACAAAAATGACCTTTAATGGAGCAATATCAAATGGAAAAGCTGTTATGGTTATGCAGCATGAAGAATAGCTAGAATTTGAATTATTGAAGTGGATCCTGGGCTTGTGACTATTCAGATCCCCCTGTGTGGGGCTCCTTCTCGTATGTAACCAAGAAAGGATGAGAAAAATGGCCTTTGGCACACTGGGTGTGAGCATCCTTCCCAAGCTCTCCCACAATTGCAGAGAGGAGCGAGAGCATCTCCTGGCACGTGCCGCTCACAGGCCTGTTGGACACACCTGCGCAGCTGTTAATGGACCTTCTGTGCTTTGGGGTAGCTGCGTATTAGTAAAATCAGTAGGACAATACCAGTTGGAATGAATTCTGTTCAGGTTTAATCTCGTGGCCTTGAAAGTACTTTTTGTAAATCAAAGCACAAGATATATTTTTAAAAATAGTACTGTTCACAGATGGCATAAAAATCTTGTTGGGAAAGATATGCAATAAAATGACTCTCACTTTTTTGAGGCTCGTCTCAGCTTTTCCTTTTTCACATTTAGCATGTGTGTAAATAATCGCCTCAGATCAGGTTGATTTTTACCTTAAAGTTCAGGTCTATGTATGCAGATATATTAGAGAAAAAAAAAGTGTCCTCTGCAATGTCTTTTTAGTATTTCTTTCTAGACTTTGACTGGTAGGAAAAGGCCGGATTGCTGTGTAAGACCGTAGAGCATCTGTTAGGATTTGTCTTTCAGAACAGGTTAAACAGATACCTGTTAGAAAAGATCAATAGAGTCAATATTGCTCTGAGCTTGTGACAGTCAATTTTTCTCAGTGTCTTTATTTTTCATAATTAATTTTTGACAATTTTTAGCATAGATCTCTCCTCATTCTGCTAATGCTAGGATATTTTTGTTGCTGCTGCTGTTTGCTTTTCAATTGGTACTGTCCCTGGTCCAAGCTGGCACTGTTGTCTCAGGTAGCCAGGTACCAAACCTGACACAACTGATTGCAAACGGAAGACGGCAAGCTTAGAATTTCTTTTTTCTTGCTGTGAATGTGTCAAATTGCAGCCTAGGTACCATGTTAATACTCCAAACATTTATGCTTTTTGCTGAAGCACCTTGTCCATCACCAGGCTGTTCCATGTTGTGGCACCTGAGGCAGCAGCGCTGAGCAGGTCTGTGACAGACCGAGGGCTGCCGGGCACCGTCTGATGAGCAGAAGGAGCGCCTGCCTGCTTCAGGACGGTTTTCCTCAGTTTTAACTTTGAATTTCAAATCACTCTGGCGAAAGAATAACAGATCAGTTAATTTTAGGTGGGCAGAATTCAGTGTGTCCTGGGTGATTTTTGCCATGGAAACTGAGCGCTGGGCAGTCAGCTTGGCAGCATCAGGGCTAGTGTGACTGGTACCATCGTACTAATGAATGATGATAATCCCCTGCTTTAGATACTGGATAAGGAACAGGTTATTTTGACTGAAACTGGCGCTACATTAAAACTGCTCTCTTGTAATTGCAGACTGAAGCAATGAGTGGTAACAAAGCTGCTTAGAAATTTATTTTTTAAATATTCCACTGAGAATCCAGAGCACATGTCTGTACTTGCATATCCTTAAAGCCTGGAATACTCAATGTTTTTACAGCACTCAGCATTTTGATATCCTACTTTGCAAGAAGCAGACACATAGTGGAATTTTATTGTCTTTTATAGAATTACGGATTAGAAAGCCACATAGCCGGAAGACTACCACTGGACGATGAAGGTTTGTTAAAGGCATAAGCAAAGGCTCAGCAGAGCGCAGCAGTCGGTGTAGCCAGTGTTCGCTGGTTCACCATCGCTTCTGAGGACAAACGGGACTTGGTTTTCTGTGTGACTTTAGATGTTAAAAACAGTCACAAGGACGTGGAACTGATCCCCAAGTCTGACGCTGGTAATTTTCTCCCGTTACTTTCCTAAGCTTTTGTTTGCCAACTCTTTGAGGGTGGGCTTTTACTTTGATGTTTTATTGTCTTTCAAATCACTAGTTTTACTTTTACCAGCAGTAATTTTTGGAGTGCTTTGGAGGGAGGGAGGAAGGGAGAAAGAAGGGATGTAGTAATTATGAATGTATTTGGTTAGATTATCAAGTCTCAAAGCTCATTAAAAATGAGAAACCATGGCAACCTCAACAATACGTCCCACACATATTACATCTACCTAACAATGTGCAAAGTACATTTAGAAAAGAGAAATTAAGCATAAAGAAAAGGGGGGGGGAAAGCATTTACTTTTTATATTGCTATTTTTATTTCTCAGATCCTGAATATCTACATACTGGTGCTAGCAGCACTTGTAACTCTTACATTTAAAAAATAAGCAACTGATTATCAGGCTGAATATTGGATCTCTTCTCAGTACTGTTCTTTATTCTCCAGAGATCTCCTATGTTGTATTTGTAGTAAAGGACAGATTCAGTTTGGAGGTTGGTAGCCAAGGAAGGAAGATGTGAACATTGCAGTTTCCCTGGACCTGTCGTGTTCCAAGAGACATTTGGAGTTTGGAGCAGTCCTGCCTCTCCTTGACTCTTCAGATCACAAGAAAATGTGCAGAAGTTTCTCTTTCTGTGCTAGTATATACCCTATACACCCTATCTGTAGTATAAATCTAACATCAGTACTGGTCATCTCATTGAAAGATCCTTGATCCTTGGAGCCAAGTCTCTTGCAGGAGCCCTGCAGAGATGCTGGATCCATTTGTGCATGAATGGGTGGAGACTGAAGAGGTGTCTGAGTTGTGGTTTGTGGTTCCTGGAGCTGAGGTGCAGGGTCTGAGGAAAGGGCCCCTGTTCTGGCGCGGTCTGCCCCCTGCCCCGTGGGCTCTGGGGAGCATGGGCTGGGTTGGAACAGCAGATGTGTTCTAGGGATAGAACGTGTTCTAGGGTTTGATATTTCTGTGGTCCACAGTGAATTTAGAGCTACAGAAAACAGATCTGCTTTTTACTGACTAGCGGTCAAAGCTTCGTAGAAGCGATCCACAGCTCTGCAGGGTATCGGGCTGTAAACGGAAGAGCACTGCTAGGATCCATACATTGCCTTGGCCTAAAGGTGAAATTGCTGCTCTGTGCAGGTCAGTTAAAGGGTTTTAGAGAATTGTGGGTTTCATGCTGGGTCTCATGTTTAATTATGCCTATTTTCTGTTTTAAAATACAGAACATTCACATTCAAAACGTAATTCAAAATGTTATACTGGCGGATAAACACGAGGCAGATGTGGCTTTCTCTTTGATACCTTGATATCACAAGGATTAATCTTGCAGTTCTTCTTCAACACAAGACTCTGCATTGTAAGAAAATAACCATCTGTTCTAGAGGCTGTAGCTGTAATTGGTAAGAGAGTGAATGTGCAAAAGTGGCTCGTGGAGGCAGGCAGAGGAGGTGCAGCCTGAGTGCTGAGCTCAGGCTGGCCAGAGCAGTGCTGGTCTAAGGAGAGCGGAACAGCTGGCCATTCCCATTCTAATTCTGGTGGAGTTACTGTGATTAATCTAACCTGAGCATCTGGCCTCAAATACCTGCAATATCTGTATAGAATATTTCTTTTCAATTATGTCTGAATAGCTGTGCCACAAAACAAATCCTGAGTGGGAGGTTGATGTTGAGTATGGAAGTGGCTGTAATTCCGATGGACGGGGTTGTGTGAAGGTTGGTGTCTGACTTCGGTGGGAAGACTGAGCAGTGTGGGCTGGAAGGCAATCCCCTTGCTGTAATTCTGATTTTTCTTGCCCTCCTAAAGGTAAAATTATTTCAAAAGGCTGTAGTTAAGGAAAGAAAGAAAGAAAGGAGTGTTTCTCTTAGGCGGCCTGAGATGTTGTATCTTGTCAATGGCAGGATAGCAGTGCCCCTCTGTCAGCTTTGGAGCAAGGACATGACAACTCTAACAGGAAAGTGTTCTCTGTGCCACTGATTTTACTGTTACCAGTATTCCACTGTTCTAGAAACAAGTAAAATTTCCTCTGCCTTTTCTCAAAGGTATTTTTTAAAGTGCAATCTATTCATAGATGGGAAATATTTTTTCTAGTGGCCGTGGCATTACACATACAACCACTGTACCTGGTGATGTAGAATTATGTTTCTTTCCCTGTGCCACCTATATATGTCAGTCAAGAGACCGAGATTCTGCAGTGAATTTCTCTATGCATTTTATGACTAACTTATTTATTTTTAATGTGCCTGTGGCTGATTATATGAAATGTTATGTGTGAAGCTCACAGCTCGCCTGGCTGCACTATGAAGAAATAAAGTCACAAAGACTGCAATGACCTTTTGGGAAGCTAAAATGAAGGTAATGCAGTTGCTGCTTTTAAGGTAGAGCCAAAAATAAGCTCCAAATGTTTGATTTTATGTAATAGGCATTTCAGTCATACTAATTGATACAATTAAAACATCTTAAAATCTGCATGACACAGAACATAGTTTTCCAGATAACAGTGGTAGATAAGTGTTGGTGATAGATGTTAACACAAAAGCCAGGGGGCTGTGACCTCCATCAGGCCTTCCTGCTAGAGGTTTTTAATCTTCTGTGTCTGCACATCCTGATCCAGGATGTTTTGGTAAGAACGTGGAATAATGACCATGCTGTCACACTCGAGCTGCGCTGGCCTGCTCAGGAAGTGTTCCTGTATTACCCTCTTCAAAAGGCACACTCTTTCACCCTCTGGCATTCCAGGTTTGTCTGTGTTTTCTGTAAAAGCATCTGACTTCAGATGTTTTGGTTTAGTAAGGCAGAAATTGCAATCCTGATGAATAAGGCCTAGAAAGTGAATAATCTAAAAATTAATAACTGACTGACCTTTCTGACATCCCATACCATTCTTCCTAAAGGCCGTAAGTGGAAAGGCAAAGGAATAATTTTAATTTGTCATATACTTCCATTCAAAGATCATTGGGGTATATACAAGTGTATACTTGGTAAAGGTTGCCACTGCTGTTCCAGGAAGATTATTTGGGAACTAAAGGTTTTGCTTTGACAGCAATCATGTTGTCAAGAAGGACAGGGAACTGCTGGAGAGAGTCCAGCGCAGCCACGAAGATGCTGGAGGGAGTGGAACATCTCCCGTGTGAGGAAAGGCTGAGGAGCTGGGGCTCTGGAGCTGGAGAAGAGGAGACTGAGGGCTGACCTCATTCATGGTTATAAATATATAAGGGTGAGTGTCAGGAGGATGGAGCCAGGCTCTTCTCGGTGACAACCAATGATAGGACAAGGGGCAATGGGTACAAGCCGGAACACAGGAGGTTCCACTTAAATTTGAGAATAAACTTCTTCCCAGTGAGGGTGGCAGAGCCTGGCCCAGGCTGCCCAGGGGGGTTGTGGAGTCTCCTTCTCTGCAGACATTCCAACCCGCCTGGACACCTTCCTGTGTAACCTCACCTGGGTGTTCCTGCTCCGGCGGGGGTTTGCACTGGATGAGCTTTTGAGGTCCCTTCCAACCCCTGACATTCTGGGATTCTGTGATTTCAGAAAAATAAGGCTGAGTTTGTAGAGTTCGAAGAGTCACAAGAACACAAGTCTCTGGCATACTGTCAGGCTTTGAGGACTGTTATTTTTCTTTTTGTTAATATTTTTCCAAATGGAAAATCTCATAGAATTGAAGGGAGTTATATGCTGCCTGAGGATTCAGTCCTGTAATCAAAAGATTTGTTATTGCATTTGTACTTCTCAGACTAACTTCTCTGATTTTGTTTGGTTGGGGCTGTTTTTAATTGCTGATAACTAGATTTTATTCCTTCATATAGAAATTCTGTCATGTCATGGTAACACTCAAATGACTGGGAGCAACATCAGAATTGAACTGAAATAGTTTACTGTCTCAGTTTATAGTGAAAGAAAGCAAGTGTACATTTTATTCTGTATCTTTCTACAACATAATTTAAAATAACCTTTAAGTAAGCTTTTGTTATGCCAGGAAAAATAGAAATTATTAACCCATTGGAGATAAGGACTTGATGTTACAAAGTAAAAAGGCACTTGGGACCATCAGAGTCTTTCCATTGCTAATTAGTGTTTGGGCTGCAGGGTCAGTACTGACTGAGTAGCAATGTCTCAAGAAAATAAACTGCACTGTCCAAAACGTTCTGTATTAAACGTGACCTTGAGGATACGATTGTTCGTGGTGTTTGTCCTGCGGTGCGAGGCAGCTGAAGTTGAGCAGGAATTCGCTCAAAGTGTAAGAAGCTGTGCGTATTATTTGCCTTAAAAGCATTAGCGTCAGTCAGAAGTAGGATTTCATTCTAAGACATTCTGGATTATCTGATTGGAATAGGAGAAACATGAGGAATCCCCAAAAGACGGTTCTAAAATGCAAGCCCAGACTCTGTTAGTGACTAGGAAATAAGACAAATGGGTTTTGCAACGTGCTCCACAGAAATAACAATCAATTTATGAATTTTGGTACTGAACTTGTGAGGTTATCCAGTCCCACTAGAAACTCATGCAGCTGGCATTACTGAAATGCAAATACTCTATTTATAGTCTCAAATACTCAAAAAATTACAAAGATCATCATGCCATTGTAGAAGGGCTCCAGTCATAGAAGAAAATACTTCCAGTTTATGAATAAGAAGGAATTGAACGACAAAAAACCCGCAGGAAAATCTGGAAAGAGGCAGCTACCAATGACCTGGATAGAGAAGAATGTCTGTGTGTTCTACTGCTGTATTTCGGGGAATGGTGGAGCAAAGGTGTATAAAGGACAAGAGGAAGGAGAGGGAAAAGGATGTTTGCGTGACCGGCCTCTCCGGTCTGTAAGACAGTACTTAATCATGTTTCTTAAAGCCTTTGCTGCCGCACATATGTGATTAAACAGGAATCTGGTGTTTTTGAAAAAAAACAGGAGTGGGAAGAGTGAATAATCCAAGGGAAGATGAGTGGCTCAAACCCAGCAGTAAATAAAGAAAGGTCTCTGTTGTCACCCTGCCTGGAACAAGCCACTCCCCAGGCTGTCCGAGCGCATCAGCGCGGACCTTGATTCTGGAGCTCGTGTGCGGTAGTGCAACTTTGTACCTCCTGGAGAGAACATTGAGGGACATGCCCCTAAAATGGTATCAAATTACTTCAGTTTGGTTAGTTTAAACCTTCCCTGTAGAAGGAATCAGACGTGACTTTTAAATGCATGAGATTGGCATGCTGAAAAATCTGAAAAGGAAAGTATGAAATGCGGCAAAGTTTTGCTCTGTTGGCAATGGGTAACATTATGTGACATGTTCAGATGCTCAGACATCACTAAATCAGAGCATTACTAGAGAGTCTTTCTATAATATGAAGAGTAATTGCCTAACTTAAATTTTAGTCAGACATTGGCTTAGAAGAAAATCCAAACTATTGTAAAATGGGGAAAGAAATGCTTGTTAATTACTCTGTAGACTTAGAGCAGCTGTTTTGTTTCATCTGCATAGGCTGCGAATTCACAACTGAAAGTAGGGCTGGTGCTGGCATTTGCATGCAATTAAATCTGACTTTTTAAAGAGAGAAAACCAATATCTTGATCCATCTTTATCAATTAAAACTAGTAGAGAAAAATGTATAAAACCACAGTAACTTGTGTGAAATAATTGAAATAATTTTAACAGTGACAGCTTTTGTTCAAGTTTCTCAGAGTTGGCTGCTGGGCAAGAGCTGAGCCCTGGTGGGAGGTGCCGCGGTCTGTGTGCGTCGGGAGGACGGAACAAAAGCTGGAAGAGGAGAACCCGTCAGCTGGAATGCAAATGAACCGGCACAGAAGGGCATTTTCTGTGCCTTGGAGCTGGGCTCTGGAGGGGTGTGAATGCTCGGCAATCTTTAGAAGGGCTGTTAAAGGGGAGAAGAGTTACGGTAAAAAACATGCGTGTGAAGATGAGAGATGAAGATGCTATAACAAGCTGTCCATTAAAGCTTTTCTTCTTTTTTATCTTTCTGAGAAAATAGTTGGAGAATAAACAGGAGGAAAATGAGGATGGATCGTAGCAGAGAAGGATGAGATTTTCATCACACTTTTGTACAGAGCTGTACAGAGCTTCAGGTTTTCTTGTAAGACCAGAATCTGGCCCACGTTTGCCAGAAGATTGTGATGATATAGACAGTTGTTCTTTGGCGCTGAAATCTTGCACCATTTGTATGGTTTTATGGAGAGCAAAGGAAAATCTGGTGATTTGTAAAAGGCTTTTTCCGATTTAGCTGTTTGCACCAAAGTGTGACGCAAGGTCCGGAGCTGCAGAGCAGGAACAGAGCTCAGCCCACCGAGGGAAGGGCTCAGGAGCCGTTGCATTTGGAGTTCCTCCCCGAGATCCCTTCAGCTGATGTGTTCCACATGAAGCAACTACTGCGTGGTGTGAATTCCCCAGTGCCTGCCAAATGTCAACAAACACTGGGGATTTCAGGGGAATGGCATTTGGGTTGATATTGCATTTTCTGATTAGTGATTTAACAAATGGAAGATTCTTTCTCCTTTTTTTTTTTTTTTTTTTGTTTTTGAAAGGGTGATCTAATTGTGAAACCACTTATTCTCTCACACTGATTAATCCATCAAACTGCCATCATGCACATGTCAGCTGTTCATTCCAGATATTCTTCAATTGGATGGGAGATGTTTTAGGAACTTTTAGGAATATTATAGGAAATGATCAAGAGCATAGCTTTCTGTGCTCAGTCAATCTTTGTATAACAATCTCAGCATATTTTCTGGTTTTCTTTTCCATTTTAGCTTTTGTCACCTCTTTAGCAATCTCAGTCTCAGATATTGCATGAAGAGGAAGGAAAGCATTGCAGGTCTTTTGCCCTTTTTGAAGGAAATTTACTGAACCAGCAAAAAACAGTTTGGTAAAGCAGAGTTCACCGAAACTTGTGTGGTGGTGTGCCCCATCCCTGGCGGTGTGATTGCTGACTCCTGTTCGGGTGTCGCTGCAGCACCGGCAGCAAAGGCAGGGCAACAGCCAGAGAAGGCAGAACTTACCCCCTGCCTGGGGGTTTCTGTTGTGGTTGGATGTTGTGGGCTGGGAAGGCCCACAGGTCTTTGGTAAAATCCATGGTTGGGCATGTTTGGGAGTGAGAGAGTAGTGAGACAAACACACAAACGGGCACTTGTCTGAGGAGATAACGTCTCTGCTTTGATAATAAAACCATATTTGCTGTTGCCAGGCACCTTAACAACCCACAATGGTGGGCATGTGATGAAAATCCCCCCTTTCTGAGAATTTCTGATATAAAGGGCATCTTAAGTCGTGAAAACTCACTTTACAAGAATTTTCCCAAGTGGAGCCATAGTAGTAGTATTTCTTTCTTTCTTCCTTTTTAAAAGAGCAGTTGTTCTCTCAGCAAGTACTCTTTTTCCAGCAGTGTTTGCAGGACTCTGGGAGGTGCTGCGCGAGGGCCGGTGCCGCAGCCCCATCCCCGCAGAGACGCGGTTGTGGCAGAGGATTGGCACCTGCCTTCTGGCCTCGCTGTCACCGGCAGTTTTATATCCATTCACAGGACTTTCTTGGATGGTTGCAAACTTGGGTAGCCTAAAATTTTAGTAGGTATAGTGTGTTCTTGAGCAAACAAAGGAACGTGTTTGATGCAGGCTGGTTTTGGTGTTCACATGAGCTCTTGTTGCTTGGTGTCTCTCCCCTCTCCTCCCTGCACATGGGTGTAGACTCTCCTCAAACGGCACTGCAGCGTGTTCCTCCCCTACTCCACTCCCACTCCAAGATGTGCAAGTAGATCTAGTGACAGCAAGGAAGTCTTGGAAGAATAACCTCTTTCTGTTTTGACTCCAGAAATAATGCACATATGGAGGAAGAGTATGTATTGGAATGTGTGTTCAAGGACAATAGCAACGTGCGTAACAGCTGATGACATTTTTAATGGCACGTGCATGTGTTATGTGTTGTATGCCTTTGAATGCTTGTATCTCCTTCCACACTGAAGGTGAAGAACAGGACAGGGCAGCGCTGCTAATGCAAGTACCTCACCCAACAGAAGAGTGTCCCAGCAAAGACATTGCGGGTCTTAGGAATACGATTGTGCCTTACGTGCTTCACGCACTGCCAAACAAAGCCATAGACATGAGAAGTGCAATGTTAAAGATGGGCTCTTTCCCATCTCTGGGTTGCTGTAAGCTCTCTGCAGACTTAGCAGATTTTGTGGGAGAGGAAAAGGGCAATTGCAGAAGAGCCAGAGCCCCACAGACCCACCTGCAGCGGCACCGGGCTCTCCTCCCTGAGGAACATGTGGTACTTGGGAAGTTCCATGTGGGCTGCTCCAAAATGAAGCTATCACCGTGACTGTATGGGAACAAAGACCACAGGCGTGGTGTCCACAGCCAGCCCTGGACTGACCCTGAGATGTAGGGACGGCAAACCCGAGTGTGCGGGAGGGAGCAGGGTCAGCAGCAGTGGCTGCGTTAGTGTGGAACGGGTGCAGTTACGGTCACAGTGCTGCCCTGCACTGCGGGATGTGCTGGTTCCACAGCCCCTCCGCTCTCTGGAGCGGGTGCGTTCTGCTGTCCTCCTTTTCCTGTGCCCTGACAGGACAGAACAGCTCAGGAGCTGTAGGGGTTCCCCAGGACGTCAATCAGTTATGCAGAAGGAAAGATGCTGGGTCCCCCTTGTAGGCACTTGGGGTTGTTTGCACAGTAGCAGTGGAAATTCTTGCAAAAGAGGTGGGATTTTAGAGTTTCCAGATAAGCTATGCAGATATGCATGTATTTTTGTGGATAAGTATGGGAATGTTCATGTATATGTACAGCAAGTGCAAAACCTATATTTAACCAATAATGGTTAGACGACTCCTGAAATTTCATAGTAAGAAATAAAATTGTTCCCAGGGACTAGAGAAGTCTTTTAGACGTGAATGTATGAGACAGAAATCTGTGTGGGAGTGCTGAGCTTGTCGTTGTACGGTACATGCAGTACAATACTGAAATAGCACGTTTGTCACCCTAGAGACTGCCTGTGGACACTGGAGTTTCTGGGCTTTCTTTGCAGTAAAAAAATTTTTTTTTTTTTCAGCAGAAGTCTATTTTTATATTGAGGTGGTATAACAATCTTAGGCTAAAGGAAACTTTAGGTTGGCATAGCTGCAGGCTCTGAAAGGATGTAAAAATGGTGTAGAGAGCTTATGGCAAACTGGCTTTCCAAATGCTGTGCATAGGGAGCTAAGAATCCCAAGGCCAAGGTTAATTAGTTTTATTTATCTAACGTACCTTATGCATGCTGTGCTTATGGCAACAGTTGGTACGGTATGAAATTTCGGGGTACTTTTATTAGGCTGTTCAGCTCCCGGGAGCTGAGCGTTGATGGCCCGTCCCCACCGCCCGTTCCAGCCCTTCACACGGGTTTGAATGGCGAGGCGCTGGGTAACGAACACAGAGGGCTTCGGATGGGTACAAACTGAAGAGACTTTATCTCTGCATGAATTCATAAAATCTGATGATTATTACTCTCTTAATGGCTTCTTTTCAGCAAAAGTCACTATCACGCTGTGGCTTTTTGAGGAAGGATTAATTCTGCTTGTTTTACTGCCAGCTCCTTATGAAATGGCATGTTCTGCTCCTTTTCAGAGTGAATAATACTTTAATTATAAGGGTGGGCTGCAACTGTGTAACAACGAGAGAGATAGGGCATTTGGGATGAGCTGCCGCCCCGTGTGTCTCTGGCCCGTTTTGGCGAGTGTTTGGCCTGGTTTGAAACGCGGTGCCTTGGAGCGCTGACAAGTGCTTCAGCAGGAAAGATCCGAAAAATCAGCTTGGCTGATCGTAGCTAACCAGCCCGATACAAAAGTGGTACACCTGGAAGTTAGAGCCTGGCTTGCTCTGAGGTGTGTTGGTTACCCGCTGTTCCAAACTCTGTGCTTGTGTAAGTCGTTGGAATTTTGGTTAGTTCATTATTTAACTACATAGCCAATCTTGCTTTTTACATTTGGATAGTTGTTCGGCTCAGTGGTGTCATACAGTGGAAAATACCACAGGCTGTGGGGAAGTCTTCCCATTCATCATCTTTCAAGGTGTGACCTTTTGATATTGTCTTGGACCCGCTTGCTTCCCTTTTCCAAGAGCTTTCTGTGGGTTTTTTAGCTGTGATTTTTTTTTTTTTTCCTGTGGCCTTATCTGTACTCTGTGTTCAGAACTGTGATTTAAGCTGAACAATTATTTCGCCTAGTATTTCAGATGGGGAGTTGTTGATTTATGGGAATTGTAGTATTTTCTGTCTTATTTTCCATCCTATCACTCTTACTTGGTTTTATAATCACAGTTTTTACCTCCTATAGCAACACCAGGCTCTTGGCAGAAGAGGAATAAGCTCACCTGGAGTCCTGGATAGATTCCCGGGCTGTTGAAGGCCACCGGTAGGCTTGAAAGTTTTAATTTAACATCACAGTTTTGCCTCAGAATTTCTGAGGGGCCTGGGAGAGCATTTGTCTCAAATATGTAAGCTTAAAATGAGACGGTTTTAGTTCTCTAGCCGGGTCAGTGGCTTCTGTTCAGTTCTAATTTGAGGATCAACCAGATCAGCACAGTGGGCAAGGCTGATTATTAATTTCTCTGCAGTCGCATGCTACTAGATGGCACATGTTGGTTAGCAGAAGAGAAACAGATAAATAGTTTTGTAATTGTGTGTGGATAATTACAGGAGTTCATGTTTTAGTAGTAACTTGCCTTCAGGATTTTCTTATGTGCATAATTACAGCAAAACACAGTAGTACCTTCATTCTCTGTTTACTGCACTGGCCTAATAAGCTGGTTAGTGGCCCTTTAATATATCAATATATAAATATATAAAAAGCTGTAGCATATTTTAGTGTCTTAAGTCCTATTATTTACTACATCTGCTGCAGTACATTAGTGCATCTCAGCTATTGGAATAAATAATTAAGGTGTGCTTGTCAAAATTAATATGTTAATTTTTTATGTGTTATTCTTTCTGCTTTAAATTATGCTTATTCCTTTAATGATTAATTCACAAATTTCAACCATTTGTAGTTGTGTCATGTGTGGATTGGAACTATTTTGTATTGTTAGTGTCAGAGGAATCAATATTGACATTGAAGATGAGCTATTAGGTGTCTTAATATTATTTCTTTAAAGAAGTACTAAATTACAGTTAGGAGGAGCTTTTATCATTCCTAACAATGACACTTATGATGGAGCTTTTGTGGTTTTATTATTAGTTTATGCAAATGATGGGCCTTTCTGAGAGTTACACATGTAAATATCTCCAAGTCAAAATGGAATTCTCTTGAATTACAGCAGATTAATTTTATCATTATTTGAGTTGACAAATGTATTGTTTTGAATGAACCACATTTGGCTGTGTTAATCGAGCACAACTGAATCTATTTACATAAGTAATTTAGAACTATGGTATTTTTTTTAAGTAAAAAGCCGCCTACCCTTCCATATTAATTACATCAGTGCTTGCCTTTATTAGAATAAGAGAAATAACAGTTTCTAACAGAAAATGTGAGATTTCAGTTTTATTAATCGTGACTTATCTATAGGATGTGTATGGACTTGATGATTTTGTATCTGATACACTGAACTTGATACTTCATGAAAATCCTTTGAGATGCGTAATTCTGGATTGACGATGGCCTTGTAGCCATGCAGTTGCGATTGCCTTGATATTGTTGATTTTTCTGGTTTCACAGCTGCGCTTCTTGAGCTGTTCTCATACAGACTGCCAGAAACCCACTGCACACCGACCGCGTCTCTCCTGACATGGTATGGATGCTATGGGGAAGGCCTGTGGGGAAGGTCTGTAGGGAAGGCCTGTGGGGAAGGCTGTGGCGCGGGCCGGTGCCGGCACACAGGCTGCCGGCTGGGCTGGCCGTAACCCTGAGGTGGTGGCCGGGATGCCAGAGGTGCGGTGTTTGTTTCTCTTCTGAGCTGTGCATTAAGGTACTTGGGTTGTGTACCAGTGGGGTTTTGTTCCTGCCAAAGAACGCCTGGTGAATTGTTTGGCGTGCTTGTGGAACTCAGCCACGGTTTCCAGTTCCACAGACTTAGTCTGGAGACTCTGCTAATCTGCTTAGTTGTTCTGCTCGTTAGATTGACAGCTTTGCTTTTCGCATGCCTGGAATTGGCTCCTAAGGACTAGGATGGCATTGCAGCAAAGCCAGAGCTACCAAGGAAATCCGTGTTTGCAGGAGAGGTGGGGTATCTGTTCTGTTAGTCCAGGTTCCAGACGTGTCTGTCAGTCTGGCCTGTGTGTGTGGGCAGCCCTTTGCTGCCCCAGTTGGGGCCGTTCGGGTTGCACATGGAGACACAACACTTGGGGAAGGATCATAGCTCTGCCTGAGCTACAGACTTGGCTACTGAAAATGCATCTAATTTTGACAAAAATATTGGTGATAATGTTTATCAATCCTCACAGTTTAACTAGGGATATATTGCCAGATAATAAATAATATTTTTTAAAAGGGCAGTTTACATGTTGTACTGAATTCAAGGATTAGGCTGCGTTGGTGCTTTCTGCAACCCATAGGTACATCAAAATGGAATATTCAGAATTTGATCTGTATTTTTACAGGGAAGAAGGCCAAGTAAAGGGAAATGAAACCTTTTTCAGGTAGACCTTAAATGACTCCTCCTTCTCCCATGTCAACTGTCAGACTAAAAAAAATAATCATTCATAAAATTGGAATCCCTACATTTCTTTTTCAGCTACTGCCCTGAACATTAGGAATTAAACATTAAAGACTTAAACCCTGAACAAAGGACTTAATCGTAATTCGTGAAGGTGATAACATGCCGATATACATGCAAACATTGCGGCAAGGAAGGCCAGTAATGTCTGTCCATACTAGGTATAGATAGAGAAAACATGAGATGGTAAAAGTGGCATTCGGAATTGGTGTTATATGAACACACACAAAGTGTGACTGCAGCAAGGAAAGCCCAGAAGTGTCATTCTCAGCAATGAGCCTTCTCAAAACAATTTACCCGTTGGCTCTGGATGAAGGACCAAAGCGGCAGGTGACCTCGGTGCCACGAGACAGGATCTTTGGGGAGGAGAGTCGCTTTTTCAGCAGCCACGTCAGTCCTCTGTAAGAAAAACAGCTCGGGCAGCTGTCCCGGGAAACTCCGGGATTTAGGATCCTGAGGGAAGGTTTGGAGATTCCGAAACAAGGCAGTGTGGCTTGCTGAGCTGCACCCCGCCACGGGTGGGATCGACCCCCGCGTTGCCACCCTGTGAGGACGAGTCCTGGAGCCCACGCACGGAGACATGGGGGACGTTTGCTTTGACTCGTTTCCCATTCCCACGTACAGACCGAGTTTGAAAGGTGAGTTGGAATGCAGATATGCATTTAGATGCTATTTCTATTTAAATTGATGGCATGTTTATCTCTTAGAGAATAAGGAGGAAGAGTGAAAGGGCCACCTGGGATTCGTGTCTCTGTGAATCTTGCTTTTTTAAAAATTTTCTCCCTGAGGCAAGATCCTCCCCTCTTCTTTCTCCTTGGGTTTCAGTAGCATTTAGAATCTCTCTGAAATCGTCTCTTCAGGCTTAGAGGCAAACTCTTGAAGGCATGCTTTTGTATTTCTTCTGGATATATGGAACTTTTCAGACATGGAATTACTATTATGGCACATAATTATGATTGAATGTCTTCATTATATGATTGCATGATATATAATGAGTAGCACAAGCTTATTTCCTCTGCTCTTTGAATACCGAACTTCTGAGATTAATTAAGCTGATACTGAAAATGCTTTTAATTATATATGCTGCATAAACATCACTATTAAGATCAGATGAGAATATTATTGCCTGAACAGTTTCAAAATTTTTTGAAATACCCACTGTGTATGCGTTTCATATTACTGTCTAAAGAAGCATGGTGGGTTTTTTCTGGGAAAAACCTCCCCAGACAGTGGGTGAAATAATGGAGAACCTGAACATTGGCTGAAACATAGATCAGCTACTTGGGTCTAACTGCAGTGCAGAAAAGCAAGCTACTGTCAAATTAAGAACGTTTTATTTCAATGTGGGCACCCTCATTTCTGTGCTTTAACCACAAACAGATGCATTTCATACACTTTCTAAGCTGGTGGAAGCCCTTTGTGAAGAGACAAATACCTGGTTTTGTGGTGGAGTTTGTGTTGAATTTCAGCTTGGCGATGGACACAAACGTCTCTGAAATCCTGCAGATGGAAGGAGGAATCTGCATTTTGATAACACTGAATTAAGTGATGTACTTAATGGAATAGAGATCTTGCCACGTGTGACTTTTAAAAGATATGGTGTTAAGCTTTTTGAGACTTGTCAATACGCAAGAGTAATGTAAATGAGGGGAAAAAAATGGTTAGATTTGTGGATTCAACGCATTTTTCAGTGTTTGCAGAGTAGCTGTTGCACACCCCCAGCTGCAGTTTCTACCTGTTGGAAGCCTTGCAGTTAAACCAGAGCTTGCACTAGCACTTCTACACGTACAGCATAAATGGCCAAAGTCTTTTCTGAGGCAGCCCATGGAGGGGAATAGATGAAGCGAATGGTTCTGGTTCGATGTGCTTTGGTAGCAGTAACACAGTGATCCTCATGGCAGCCTGCTCAGCTAATTGTGCAGCTCTTCTGAGAAGTTTGCACTGCATAGAGTATTTATCATCCCAAATCCTCCTGGTGCTGTTCTGCACGGGATTCGCCTACTACAAGAACGATGGGCTGTTGTCTGGGGCTGAGCGGTGTTAGCGACATGGACTCCTGATGGCATTTACTTTGTTCATAAACAAGACGTGAAGCAACATTTTGAAAGTGTAATTAGGTAACAAAATAATCTCCAGAACTGAATTTTAAAAGAGCATGCACAAAAGTTTAAAATCTTCAAGATCTTTGTAATAAGCACATTGAATTTTCACTTCTGCACATGTTAATTTGGTGGCATTTATGGGTCAGGTCTGTTTTTCCTGTTGTTCTTAGTCATCTTCATGCAATAGTTGAAGAAAACAGCAGAATGTATTCTGGTGCAGTTTTCTGCATGCTTCAGTTCCCATGTGATCTTGTGCTTCAAAATGGTAGATAATCGGCAGAAAAAGAACATACTGAAGGTGGCTGTGCTCTTGAGTTCTAACCAGAGTGAGAAATTGTGAAAGTCTGCAGAAGTGTGCCTTGATGCTGTTCCTACAAGTTCCACTTAAAGCAGTAGAGTCAACCTGTGCATTCAAACTTAGCTCCTAGGTAGAGGAACAGGAATCAGTCTGATTTCCCAGCAGTCAGTAACACCAATTTTCTCAAGTTTCCTGGGACAATCCTCCTTAGCACTTGAATGTATGCATGGCACCGTGGGCCGTCCTTTCAGTGAATTACGAAATGCAATGGACCACTTCATCCTAACATGGTGAGTGGGGAAATTTGGCAAGAACTCTGTGCATCTGGGTAGAGAGGCCGGGAGCGTGTAGTGTAGGAAAATCCCCTGGAATTCCAGAGTTCCCAGAACCGCTGGGAACTGGGCAGGTTAGTGAGCTCCCTCGGTTCTGCAGTCACACCGTATCCACGCATGTAATCACAGCCGCCCAGTGACTACAGGAATGCTCATTGCTAGCAATTTGGAAAAGCTGCGTTTCCCTTTTTTTAGTACTTTTTTTCTACTGCTTCTCTTGGAAACTGTTTTGAGTGGTAGCACCCAAGCAGGGAATTATGCGTTGCATTTAATGGCGTCATCTTTGCATCACCTGCTGGGTGCAGGCGCCCGACATGTTTCAGCTGGCTTTGCATGGTTTGTGGGCTCACTTTTTAAAGATCTCTCTAGTTACGTCTTTGATGCCCTTTCCAATGAAATATTTTTGCGTGCCTGCAAAGTGCTGACAGAATAAACTTTGATTTTTTTAGAATACCATTTGTTCTTTTGTGTCTCAGAAGACCTAAAAGGTTGACCAGGAATTACAGTTCTGTTGCCTACTCTGCTTTGTGCTGCTGTCTTTACACATTTGCACAGCTTCCCTGTCTCTCCTACAATAGGCATTTTGTGTATCAAGTGCTCAGGAAAATTGACTCATTTATGTTTTCTCTTTCCCTCTCACTAGTCATTTACAACCGTCTGAAATGGATGTGTGTTTGCAGCAAAGAACAACTCAAATTCACTAATTGATGCACAAATAACACTCATTTACATGCAATTTTGTTTTTTTAGAAATGCATCTATTTGCATAAATAAAACCTCTTTCCCAAATATTAGTGTGAACAAAAGCAGTTTTCAAGGATGCCAAAAAAAAAAAAGTGGCTGAATAGAAAAGCCAGTGCAGAATTTGCATAATAGTTACTAATTGTTTTGCTTGCTCTTAGCTTGTCTCTGCTTAATAGGCAATATTGGTTACTGTTTAATTTCTGGATGCCGTTTGATGTAAGAGTTTTGACGTGCTGTAGAGGACGCTGCTGGGTGGGGACCCGTCGGTGTGCAGCTGTGGGGCTGCTGCACAAAGATATGTCTTTGTTGCAGTTGGCTTTGCCAGCTTGGGTTTAATGTACTGTTCTTCCAAAATATTATTGCTAAAACCTCCAGAGGGATTATGGAACACTGTTTAAATTAGGAATAAATAAATAAACCTCCCTCTACCTGGCTCAAGTATATTTAATCAATTTCCTTCATTTAGAGATGCAGAGAAAGGTCTAACATGCTTTTATTGTTTTTCTTGGTATTTATTGCAGCGTTTTTTTCTTTTAAAATGTAGTAGTCAATATGGCTCAAGACCATGAAGTAAGGTTAAGCTATGAGCTGTCTTCAGGAAACAGAAGGCAGTGTTGGGTTTTCTGGACAGAGGTTTATTCGATAGAGAACTCTGATTCTCCATATAAAGAAAAGGAATGAGACTAAACCAAATATGTTTTATTCTGGAACAAAAAGGATGATTGTTTTATTTCAAGGATGTTGTGGTGCACTTATAACTGTACTGTTAAAAAGTGATTGCTCCGTTTTGGTGGAGTCAGCGATCTCAGTGCCCTCTGTGTGGAGAAGCAGAAGGGAGCAGGAAGGACGGGAGAAGCCGTGCCGCACCCTCAGCGCCGCGGCACAGGGGCTGGCCCCGTGCCGAAACACTTGTTCGTTTACAGCGTGCACTGTGAAGTGATTGAGTAGCCGTTCAGATCTATGAGTTGGAAAAGTGTTGTAAAACACAGTAGAGAGGAAAAGTCAAACCACCCGTTTGGAGGTTTATATCGGGAAATCTAGCCAGGATCACCTTTAAGGTCAGGCTTGTCTGTGAGTGTGGAATGAAGTCTAGTTTGTGATAGAACAGTTACTGACAAAGCTTTATTTCCTAAGAGGAGGGTGCAGGGAAACCAGCCCAACCAAAAAAAGTCCCTCACACACACACAAACCAAACAAAACAAAACCACCCAAACAAACAACAACAACAAAGGAAGAGGGTAATTCTGGCTAAGTTTGATTTCCAAAGCAAATTGCAAAGATTTGCAGTTATTCTTCAGAGGAATGCGTTGGATTTTTATTTTAAAGACCAGTCTCTAGAGAGGATGTGCCATGTTTGTATAAGATTTATATAAGTGCATATAAAGAGAGAAAACTGTATCTGTGTCTTTGTATGCTCTTTTCATCTAGTATTCTGAAAATACTGTATTTGGGAATGTAGTGTCCTATTCAATGGGTCCTCATCCCCTCAGACGCAGCATTGCTTGGGGAAGCTGGTGTTCTTTACAAAGAGCTCTTATTTCAGGAGTGCCAGGTTTGGTCACTCAGCCTGGAGCCAGTGGACCCTGGTCGGGGTTTGCTGCATCCCCGGCCCCATCAGCCCTTCTGTTTGGGAGGGAAGGGGAGGGAACAAAAGGGAAGGGGGGCCCTGGGCAGGCAGAGAGGATTCCATCACCGCCTCTTTGCACTGGGGATCCTTAAGTCGAGTGAAAAACTGGCAGATGACCCAGGCAATACTGCTGGCTCTTTGTGTTCGTGGGGTATAGAGATGCCACCAATGACACCTTCGGTCTCACCTATAGCCACATTCATGATTGCAGCCCATTTTTGGGGGAGAGAGCTTTCCTTCCTCATCGGTGCCTTTCTTCCTCTCCCTCGCCTGCACTTCCTGCTTTTCACAGCCCTGGTTCTACAAGAATTTCAGGAAGTGGATCTATTATCAGTCTTGACAGATGTTTCTTCAGCTCACCCTTTCTGAAGCCAGTCTGTTTCCGTTCAAGACACGGTGCCCCTTTCCGCTTCCCTGGCGGTGACACAAACCCTCTCTGGGCAGAGCTGCAGCTGCTGTCGGACACATCTTTACCAAGTTGTGGTTGAACGTGTGTAGCCGTGTTCCTGTCCTTTCAGGAAAGGTTTGACATTGTGCTTTCCTTCATAAGAAATGTGTCTCTGCTGAAAAGGAAACATATTTTTCTTTTACAAAAGTGCGTCCCGAAGAAAAGCACAGGAGAGACAGAGCAGTGAGGCTGGAGATGTGGCCCTGTGCCGGGTCTGGTGCCCTGCGCTGCGTCCCTGTGCGGCCCGGGCACCCTGCCTGTGCCGTGGGGCCCGGCGTCGTGCCCTGCCTGTGCCGTGGGACCCGGCGTCGTGCCCTGTCTGCGCCGTGGGGCCCAGCGCCTCACCGTGCCTGCGCCGTGGGGCCCGGCGTCGTGCCCTGCCTGCGCTGTGGGGCCCAGCACCTCGCCGTGCCTGCGCCGTGGGGCCCAGCACCTCACCGTGCCTGCGCCGTGGGACCCGGCGTTGTGCCCTGCCTGCGCTGTGGGGCCCAGCACCTCGCCGTGCCTGCGCCGTGGGGCCCAGCGCCTCACCGTGCCTGCGCCGTGGGACCCGGCGTCGTGCCCTGCCTGCGCCGTGGGGCCCAGCGCCTCACCGTGCCTGCGCCGTGGGGCCCAGCGCCTCACCGTGCCTGCGCCGTGGGGCCCAGCACCTCACCGTGCCTGTGCCGTGGGGCCCGGCATCTTGCCGTGCGCAGGGTGGTCACAGGGGGACCAAGTCTTTCCTCGGCAGGTGTCAGAGCGTTTAACAAAAGAAAAAGGGTTAGTGATACCATTCCCAGTGTGCGGAGGGAGAAGTAAAGCAAGAAAGAGTTAAATTTCTAGGGAAGAAATGGCAGAGTGCAGGATGAGACTCACGTCTCCTGAGAATGATTTTTCTGCCACTCTGTTACATTATACTTCCATTTCTCATGATCCTTTTTTAGAAATATATGGTGAATTGCAGCAATAGAGATGAGGTTTAATTTGTTTGTTGGCTGGTGACTTTCATCCGTTTTTCGTTGGTTGCCTTGTCCAAAGTGCCAAAAATATTTTATGTAATCTCTTTTTCTAGAAGATGTTTCTAAACTATTATTTTAAAAACATCAAAGGCGAGTAAATCAGTTGAGATTATTTTGTTGTCATTTAGCAAAGATCAGTGTAAAGGCTTCACTCTACAGTTCTTAATTTAGTGTAGATAACAAAAAGATAAATTAATCTTTTTACATTTTGTGTCTAGCAGAGGTCACCATCCCTATTAACCTTTTGGACCAAGGTGTCATTCGGCTTGTTTGGTTTGGAGGAATATGCAGAGTCTAACAGGAGGCACCAGCTCCAACTCCTCAGGTACCCATGTTCTCTAGATAGCAAAACAATTTGTTTTGCTTTAATCTCCTCATTCAGCAAACACATCTTGAAGCACAAAAAAATTATGATCTAAAAATCAAAATTTACAAAGACAGTATTGGAAAGATTGATCACCCTCTGTCTCATCCACGGTGATTTTCTATGACGAGATGTGTTTATTTCGATTGTTGGAAGTCACAGATGTGCATTTACACCTCTCTGCAAACTGGTTCCATTCCTCTTGCTGTTTACTTGCTGGTCTGAACCAGATGCATCTGAAATCCGTTTAGCAAATGTAAAATCCTGGAGACTAAGCACAAAGTTGTTGTTCTTGTAAGGATGTATCTTGGCTTCCCTTCTTTGGGATATCTGGATTAAAGCAGCCCATCAAATTCCACCCATTCTCTTCCTAAATCGCTGGTTTCTTGTGTGCTTTGGTAACAAACACCATCAGAAACCTGCAGCTTGAAGTAGCAGGAATAACGGGGTAAGTAAAGAAAGAAATTCAGATTAAGGTCTCATGATACCCTTCTCTTTTGTCTGTATGCCAGTAGTATAAATTATCATAATTAAACAAAAAAGGCACTGTGTGAATTTTACATCATATTCTCTCAATGATGCTGGAGAAACAATTTGCATGAAATCAAATTTTATAATAGCTGTAAAGTTACTGCTGCTTTCATAGCAGCTTTTACAGTTTGGGGTGAAAGTCTTTGGTGGTTGTGCCGTTCGTACTAAATTAATCTCTTGCTTTTTAGTTCATAGTATATTTAGAGGCTATAAAACGAGTATTTACAGTGATGCTTTTCTAATTCCTGCAGCCATTGTTGTGCCTAGATTGAGCTAATTACCACATCTTGACCTCGTAATTTTGCTTGTCCTTGAATGTCGTGAGCTTCATCTTGCATGTTTCAGGTGATCTGTAAAGTTCCTGCTGAATTTAGTGGAAAGGACGGGTCTTAAACAGTCCTTTTTTTTTTTATTACAGATTTGTAGTTCTGCTGCCGAGATGGCAACAATTTACATACTTCCAGAATAATCCTCGATTTTATTGGACCTCTTTCTCTACCTTATCACATGCTCAAGGTAATTTTAAGATGTAAAATAGGTAAATGTATTTTGGGGGGTTTCAAAGCCTTATTTCTGAGTTTTGAAACCATCTTTAGACAATGCAACATCATCATACAAAGCGATGCATAATTTAGACCTAGTTTTGTAAAAAATACTGTATATATAGCTTAAACCAGTCTGTAAATGATGACAAGAATCTTGTGAAGCCTTTGTGCAAAAGAATTGCCACTGGCATATTCATTTAATGAAATGTGCCTTCCTCTGGGAGAGTGAGGAATAACGCCCTAAGTTGGACCTTTCATGTATTTGAGGTAGACAGTCTGACATGTTTTAGGTTCCCCTTCTGGAGGTTTTTTTCTTCGGAAAGTAGGAAATGCAGTGACAGTTCTACCATGACTGTTGGGCTGAGAGGCGTTAAGAGCAATAACTGACCTGTTTGCGTTTTGGATGAAAGCGAGTTTTTCCTGTGAGCAAACAGCTGAGAAAAAACTCACAGGAAATAGTCCCAAACGGTCATAGTTGTGTACCTTGTCAACAAAGCAGCCCATCGCATGAAGTTGTTTGGAAAAAAACCCTGCAAATGCCGAAGCTCCAGCAGCGGCGGGCCGGGGGGCACAGGGCTCGAGGGGCCACACGAGCTCCTGGCTCCGCCGCTTGGCTTCATGAAGTGTACGTGTGACCTGTCTGAAATAACCCTGCTTGCGAGCGTGAGAGAATCACAGAGCCACAACATGTTCGTGTGGTAAACTGTTTGAGTTCAGGAGTCCTCGGGGCAGTCTGGAAAGGAGCTGTTTCACGCAAGAGGGCAGACGCAGCTAGTAGGCCAAGAATACAGCATGTGTGACATGAGTGAATTCCTCAGTGTTCTGGGGTCCGTAGAACAGTTTGTTAACATTTCTTCTAATTGTTTGGTTCTAAACAAAATAATCTCTCTCTCCTGAAGACCTTTAAGTGTCCAACATAAACATGCTGTTTTCCATACCAGACGTGTGTATTTTGCATTTTCTGGCTCTGGACAGACACTGTTCTTTCATTTCCAAATGGCTGTGCCTGCGGAGTGACTGTGCTGCGCGGTCCAGCCCCGCTGCTCCTGGGACAGGGACGTGTTCCCTGCTCATTCCCTGGTGGATCTGCCTCCTCTCTGCCACCACCTGCACAATGACAGAGAAATACTCAGCTAAACAGGCATAAATTCTCATTACACTTATTGTAAAGGTGCTTTAATTTTCATAGTTAATGGTAATTGCTAGACAGAGCAAAGGTTGTCCTAAGATCAGAACAAGATGTTTAATTAATTTTTATATCAATCTCTTACCATATTAGAGGTGATAAATTTATGCCCTTTGAAGTGCGCTTCAGTGATGAGCTGAAACTAATGTGTAAAATAACCACAGTAATATGTGCAGTTCTCAAGTTATGTCTTTGTTCTCCACTGTCTCTTCATTGCTCTTATGTGCTTTCCATTGGCAGATGCCAGAGAAGTGACCAGTAACACCAGTGCAGAGAGAGACAGAGCTGGGAGATACTGATATTATGTAGTGGTTGGAACGGGGATGAGGTTTACAGTATGGCACTGTTCGCTAGGCTATTTTGTTTAAATTATTGGGTTGGAGAGCCCTGGTTTTGTGATGAAGAATCAAAACCAGTGACTAGACACTAGATTTTAAGGGTTATCACCCCTAAGCACTTACGCAGGGATTTCCAGGGGAAACGAGGCGCTTACCTCATCTGCAAGTCATGGTGACCGTGGTGCCCAGATGTTTTTGGGAATTCCATCTGACCTCAGCACACTGCTCAGCACCAAACTGCTTTCATCAATGTGGCCTTGGCCATCGGTTGGTGCAGATGCCATTGCTGGTTCATACAGTGCGGCCGGGCACCTAAAGCCATGGCAATTAATTCTTACTCCAGTTTTTGGGAATGTTTTCCAAAACAAACATCTGAAAATGATAGAGGAAAAGAAAATAATAATTTCTGTGACAACTATGGTTAGAGAAAATTTCAGACAGAACACAATTTTTTAAAGTCAGATTAGTATTTTTACAGAAGGAAGTCAGTGTAGTCGTTGCTGTATTAGTGGCCTGTTCATTATAAATAGAAATAACATCATATTCTCCTACAGCATACTTAGTTGATGCTGTTCAATTATTTTTTCTATTATGTTGTTTCTGAAATCCTCACCTTAACAGCACTTAACGGCAATTTGTAAATATTCGTCTGCTTTTGGTTAACTGGGTAGGACTTAAAATACTCAGCAGCTTCAAAATCACAGACCATTTTCTCTTTGCTGTTTAGAGTATGTGAGCTATACATAATTTTAAATAAAATTGCTATAGCCAATGTCATATGCAGAGCAGTATATATTCTTAACCCATTGTATTAAATGTAATGTTTTGGAAAATATTTCACTGTAAGAAGATATTTCATTTAAATCAGAACTGACATGGTATTTACATCTTATTTTCTTTCAAGAACTAAAAGTGTGTTTTGACAAGAATTTTACACGTAGAAGTAGTCATTGCATGCTAATTAGACTCCAAAGCTGACAGTGTACAACTCTTAATTTAAGATAACCCCTTTTCCTGTTCCAAATTATCATCAGCCTTCCAAATGAATGTTGTTTAGGAGGCATGGTTAATCTGCCTTGTGTTTATTCACTTTAACAATAAGATTAGTTCAGGGTGCTCTCAGGCAGACTTTAATCATGATTTGTCACTTTTGGAAGCAGACCTTCCCGTGCATTGCTTTGCTCTTCTTACCAGTGCTTTTGGCTTCAGGGGTTGTATTTTTTGGAACACACAGTTTTTGTCTCATTTAATTTTTCCCAACATGTTTGTGTTCCATTTATTGTATGGCAGAACAATATTGTATGGAGACTTATCCAAGAGAGGGAGGGGTAGGGGAGCTGTTATAGTTGGGAGAAATTTTAAAAGGATGTCGAGAAAGTGGGAAAGATTACGGAACGTATCACCTTTGCAGCCTGTCCTGTGCCACAAGAGAAAAATGGTGACAAATTTTCAGGAAACTTTTGACCAACTCTTCTTAATCCTGTGAATGAGCAAGCAGGTCTTTTGCTTCTTACTGGCAAGAGTCACATCCCAGATAAACCTCTGAGCCTTAGTAATGTCACAAGTGCTTTGTGCTGTCGTGGTGACCCTCAGGAGCAGTCCGCACTCACTTGTGGCTTACCCAGCTGTTCACATCTGCTCGTGTTTTCCCATCTCCTTTTGGGGGGATCTTACTTTCCTTGCTTCCCCAAGAAACTGCTGTGTTCCAGGTGCACTGCAGCTTTTTCCTCCCATAGCAATTAGGTTTTAAGATTCTAAGATACTTTTGCTTTATATTAAGGTGCTCCTGTGGTAGACACAGTTGAGATTTAAGTTTTTATTGATCTAATATTTTTCTGTTCTAATTAAGTCTTAATACCAGTGCTAGAACTAAGCCAGCTCATTCTTAGAATGACATGCTTCTGCCCATACCGAAGGTCTTAGTTTTGTTGTTTGGTTTTGGGTTTTTTTTAAAAGCTTTTTAGTTGCAAATAGGACAGAACTTTTTCTGTCTGAAATGACTGGCTGACGTGTGCACGCCTGAACACACGACCCAGTGCCTGGATGCGTGTTACCCAGAGAACGGCACGAAGCACCTCTGAAGTCCTGTGACTGGATGGGTGTCCGGAGCTCACCTGCAGCAGCCATTTGCACGGGGAACCGGCCGGACTGGGAATGTTGGGCTGTGCAGTCGGTCACTTTGGAGCCTTTCAGTGCCCGGGATCCAGCCATGCTCCCCAACTCCTTCCAAAGCTGCTTTTGATCTGCTTTCCTCACCGGACCCTGTGCTCAGTGTGGCACTACAAAAATGTTAGCAGGACTGAAGGCTGTTTTCAACTCCAGGCTGTGTAAAATATCTCTAATTTCTTCCTTAAAGCATGCATCAAATCATATATTTGGGAAAAAATACCTGACGTGCAGTGATTACGTGTGCAATTACATACATGTTGGATCTGTAGCTATAGATCATTCAAACTTACCGATTATATATAAGAATGAATTCCAGATGTAACTGTTACCTTCTTTTTCATAGGTAATATGTATTTCTTTTGTTATTTTAAAATAATAGGAATCGTTTTATGACTCACACTAACTATTATTAGCAGTACCAAGCAGAGTACCAAGGGAAAATGGGAGGAAAAAGAAGAATTTTGAGCCAGGGCCTGAATCTGTGTTATTTTTAGCACTTTTTCAAGTTACTATTCATAACTGCCGGCAACTGACAAGCAGGAGAAACACAGTGTGAATCAAGATGTTCCCTTGTCATCTGTTCACATTTTTCATTTGTGAATTTGCCATGCAAATAGTTCTTTTGCTGCTGGTGTTGCTGAGTGATGTGCACCCGCTCGCTGAGCATTCACCGTCAGCTGGATGGGGGCTAAAGTCAATGGGTGGGTTTCTGAATGAAGCAGCCGTTAAATGGATCCCCGTGGAGCTGAGGCCAAGGCTTCCCTCGTTGGGTGCCGAGGATAAGACATCCCGACACGTGCTCGTTCTCTGTTACGAGTGCGCTTGTTTATAATGGGTCAAAAATAGATAAAGGAGGAGTTTTCAACAAAGTAAGCAGTATTCTTTCTGTATTCCTTAAGTGGGAAAATAGTAATGAAATCACGGTTTACGTCTCAAGTCATGGGGACCCATCCTGTGAGGGTCCAGTCAATGGGAAGAAGGGAGCAAGATCCTGAGCTGCAAAATGTTCGGGATGACTTCAGATAAGGATTTATTACACGCTCCTGTTAGGGCAATTTTATCTGAACTTTTTAAATTCCAGTTGATGGTTTGGATTTAGTGCTGGCTTGGAGCTTCCACATTTTGTGTGGGCTAATGGAGAAAGGGTTCCATTGCCTCATCGTCTTCCAAAAGGGGTGTTATTCCAAAATCCTTGGCAGCTGATTTGGGGAAGAACAAGCAAACATGTTGTATTCCAGATCGTAGCTGTGCTCCAATTTTACTGGATTTTTTAAAAACACTACTTTAACATTTTCCTCTGTGAATCAAGTCAGCATAAAAACACTTTGACAACAGCTGTTGCTTCACTTAAAAATAACAAATAGACTTCAAAATGTCTTTTTTCCTTCATTTTCCTTCGTAAGTCAACTTATATTCTTAATATAGTACCTAAAATGATGGTAAGGGTTGCTGCTAGTTCACAGAGCTAATGAATAGGATTTTAAACTCTGCATTCGCTACGGCTTATGGCCTTCAATTTAGAAGATAAATGAAATGTGGAAAATGGGTGGAGAAACAATGTTCCCCTACTTCCACTCACTTGTTTGATGGTATGTTAGGGACTGATTGTTTTAAAAGATTTTTCAGAGTTAAATGTATGCAGGCATGGGCCTGTGCTGATATTTTTTATTATTATTATTGTTATAAACAACCAGGAAAAAAAATCCACTTCTCTTGTAAAGTAATATTGATATTTTAGCCTAAAGTTAAATTCACTGTTGCAAAGTAAGCGAAATATTTCTTCAAAAATATCTGATGGCCTTGATCTTGTGAGGGGCTAAACCTTCAGTGCTGTGCTGCCTGGCCCTGGTTGTCCCTGTTGTACCCCGATAGTGTCTCGAGGCTGCAGCTGAGATCACACCCCGATGTGCTGGGCCCTGCCGAGCCCAGACACCCCGACTGTCAGGCTGTCAATAAAAACCTGCCATTTCAGTTGGATTTCAGGTGATCAATAAAATCAGGCCAAGTTAGAGCCATGGTAGTGCTGCTCGGCGTTCACCCGTTGTAGCCGTTCTCCTAATAATGCACATGGACCGTTTGGTCACTGTTACCCAGTTCCAGCAGAAGGGAGCAGACCAGGCGCTTCCAGAGGGGTCAGCGGGGCGGGCGGAGCGGGACTGGCAGTGTCCCCTGTGGGGACACCGTGCCCGCGGGTCCCTGCTGTGCTGCAGCCCCCGTGCTGGGTCCCGTCCCCCGCGGCGGGTGCACTGTCCGGAGGTGCCGCCTGCTGCTCAGCGCCCTCCTCCTGTGCATCTGCTGCTCTTCCGGACCTTGGAGATGATTCTTGACAAGTGTTGGCATTGTGATGGCTCGTTGAGTGGAGTTACCCAGTTAATTTTGTAGCAGGCTACATTTTGGGGACAGCAGTGTTCACCTGGAACACACTGTTGGATGGAGTGCCTGTTTCCCATACCCTCACCACTGTGAGCAGGGATTGCAAACTAAGACATGAATTGTATGTTTTCAGGTAGCTCAATGGCTGAAAAGTGCTGCTTTTTAAATTACTTAATTTTCTTCTTATTGGAATTAAAGTGAATAGCGCAGCTCCCTTGTGTGTAAGCCAGAGATATGACTGTGCTGCCACAGGAGATGGGAGGTCTGTGACTCACGCTAATAGCACGCTTGGAATATGCTGTTTGGGAGGCTGTAAATATGCAAGATGCACTTGAAATGATCTGAAGTTGGTGCTCTGACCGGGCATTCTCCAGTCTGTACCGATCACAAACCCCTCCCGTGGCTGCCGTCCAGCGTTCCTGGCTGGTTCGTCTGCTCCACGGGCAGCACAGAACTCGGTGTCTTGGGTTTACCCCTTGCCGTGCGCCACCGCATCGCGTGGCTTTTATCATGTCCTTTCACTGGAGGCCGTTTTAAGCTTCGGAGGTGCTGACACAAAGGGATAGAAGTGGTACAGTCACCAGTAAGGTGACTGTCAAAAATGAGGATTTGTAAAAATAGGATTCGTTAGATGATCCTAAAACAGGGAGTAATTTCCATTGCTGGTTTTTTTTTTTTTCAAGAATATGGTGTTAAAGGCCAGGAATTTGGGTAATCTTTTTAACTCACCAACTGCAACAATCACATCTTATATAAATGAGGAAAATCTTAAGAAGATAAAATGGGTGTTTACATGTGAAAGATAAAGAGAAAAATAATGAATGTCAATCTTGTTTATTACAAACTCATAATATCCAAAGCTATGAATTACCATGCTACATTTGCCCATTTTCCTTACAGGCTGTTGGACCAAATGCCGTCTGCTGCACTAGACTGTCTGCTGTCGTCTGCTGCGCTCCTAATGGCTCATGAAATGGGGCCCAAGAGATTGTCCCAGTTCTTTAAGAATTTTGTTTGGATCCGATGTATGTATTCTCTATACAGCAGGTTTTCACGTCTACCATTCCGTATTTTTCTTAAATGACAAAGCAAAAGCATTGTTAATAGTTAGAGTCAAGCATACAATGTAGAACAACTGAGAATTGGTTTGAGGTTCTAGAAATATCTAATGTGGAAGGGCTCAAATAACAGCTTGCTTTCTAAATTAACTGAATTCCGTGCTTTTGGCAACTTTCTGCAGGGGACTAGCAGTCACACCTCAGAACTTTCCAATTCTACTCCTATTTTCTCTCACATAATCTTTGTTTACCCATTTTTAAGTAGATGCAGTAACAGCTATTTCACAGGGGCATAGCAACACTATGACTTACAAAGTATTTCCAGGTCTTTGCATTAAAGGCAGGAGAAGTGCTGTTGTTGTTATCAGAGATCTTACAGTAAGTCTTGTGGTGTCAGTTAATTCTATTAATATTTGATTAACATAAATGTATATTAATATATATGTGTGTATACATTTTGTAAATTAGTTTTCAATATGTGTTGTCATCTTCTACCTAATTTTGTGTTATTCTTTTCATTTATTTTTACCGTATCACTCCTTGAGGCCAACACGTAGAGCAGTGTATAACTGCGTTTATAAAAACATATTGTTTTTGCTTTTTACTTGCGCTTGACTTTGACAACAGGTAGAGGACAGAGGAGGGAACAAGCCAGGTGCCGAGCTGGCAGTGGGTTTGCCTCGTATCCTTCCGTGCAGTGACCAGCTGGGTCTGGAGGGGGTTCAGTTCACCTTTGGTAAATGGTTCTCCCTGGTCACCAGTACCCAGCGTGCACAGTGCTGGAACCAAAGGCTTTCGTGAGACCCTGCTGGACACAGGGTTCCCTCTTCTCTTTCTCATAGACCTTGTAGCATTAAATGACGATTAAAAATCCCTAGTAATAATACAAGAATTTCAAAGTCTTACAGACTGTCAGCTCAGCCACGTAACCACTTTTGGACAGGGGCTCAGAGGTGTGTGGTTCTTCTTGGAGAGCTCGGGACCGAGCGCTGTTGTGTGCCAGCGATCAGTTCCCTTGTTAGTTCTGCTTGTCTGCAGTGATTTCCCGTGGCTGCTGTGGGTGCTGGTGATCGCAGACGTGCTCTGGTGCCTCGGGGACACCCGCTGTCCCACACCTGGGCTCCCGGGAGGCTCCGGCACTTCCCAAACTTTCACACGGTACCGAGTTCAAAGTTTTGGTTTGTATCTCTGTTTCTACATCTACCGTGCCCTCCACCCCCTAAAAAGTTGACAACCTGGCATTTTTTCCTGCTGGTCTGTAACTTAACTCCTAAATATGGGTCAGAGCCTGACTTTGCTTGTTTTCTAATAGCCTCTTTATTATTTTGGCACCATTTTCCACCAGTGTATTTGGTTGCCATTTGTAGTCTGTTAGCTATTGTAGATGCGACTGACTGTTCATTCATACAATACGTGAATTGTAATCAAGAAAATGTGACCTGAATTCCTGTGCAGCACATCTGGCTCTGCATAGCCATCCTGAAGTTTCACGCTCTCTAATGTTCAACCTAGCACACCAGAATCCCCTCTCATTAACATGAGGTGTCACCCTCGGCTGTTATGCGGCTTTTCATGACTTTTCAGATTTACCTTACTTGGCTCTTAAAATTCCTTCTTAACCTACCAGTCTGATTCCCAAGTGATCGCAGAGCTTTTCTGCTTCAGCAAGCTGTCTGAATTTTAGACATAGTGAGTAAGAAAACACAGGCAACATCCAAAGCTGCTAAGGTTGCAAAAACCAAGCAAGGTTAGTCCTGTGCATGTGTTCATTGTAATGTTCTTGGGGGTGGAAGGTAAGCTAAGTGACTTTGAAGACATATACCAATAGTTATACAGTGTGAAAACTTTTAAAGAAGCTATTTCATCAAGTTTGAATGGGTAGTTTTCCCTCATTTCTCAACTCGGAGGCAACCAGATTTCAGAAGATGAGAGCACTTCCAGTGAAAAGTTACTGACAGTTTAATAGAGGGAATAAATCTGCGGTTGCAACACTCACAAAAGCACAAATGGTTGCATTTGTTATTCTGATAATAGAAGCAGCATTGTCAAAAATACCGGTGGTGGGAAAGCTCTTGTGAGTGCTATCAATGGGAAATTTTCTGAGGAAAAATTACAGCCTTTGGCTGGTGCCTAGAGTGGAATGATTTTGTTTTCATTGGATGCCATTGTTCAAGACAGCTTTCGGCATTTATAGTTTAACACTTAAACCCCAAATGTTCGTTGGGGACAGTGCAAATGGGTGATTCCACCGTTGGCAAACAGCGCTCACAGCCATCCCGCTGAGTTCCCAAACGCTGCTCTGGGATTAAAGTCGCTGTTTTTCCTTCACCTTCCCGAGGTTTGCTTTGAGGCACGCAGCCGACTGTTGCCATGCTACGGGGAGGATGCTTGACCGAAGTTGCCAAATGCGGCGGTGGGACAGGAGGACATGGAGCCAGGTGGGAGTGCTGGCTGTGCCAGGGGGGCTGCAGCAGCTGGAATAGAATAGAATAGGAGTTACTTCCCACTCTTACTGCCTAGAAAAATCATCCTGAAGGAAAATGTTATGTACATTTAAGTGCTGATAGATGAGAATAAAGTCAGAAAGAAAAGCTTTAAATAATTCATCACACGTATGCAGTATTTATTTCTTCAGTGAGCAGGGTCCACTCCCCGTGCTTGAAGGAAATCCGCAATGAATTGGCATACCAGTATTACTTTGTTTATCAAAAATGCTCATCAACATATGAGTGCTTGTAAAATAACTAAAACGCACACAAAACCCAGCAATATAGTTCACCAGGATTCGTTAAGTAGAAATATGCCCATCACGGGCTTGTGGATAGCAAACAAATAGGTGTCACTTTTGTACACAAAGTAGATGAGGATGCTGTGAAAAGCATTCACACATTTTTTGCATGTTCTGTGACGATTTTCATGTTCGAGCTGGGTGTCTTCAGTGGTACAGAAACTGAAGTGCGTTAAATACTCATGTGAACTATTTTAAACACAGTCCTTCTTTTTGTCTGGATTTGAAATCCAAATCTGTCACAGCAGAAAGCTCTTGGCAAATACAATGTTTCTACAGTAATCTAGCTGTGTGGAAGAACACATTGCATTTTGGTTCTGCATTTTGAATGAACGCGTTTAATGCTGAGCTGCCCAAAGGTGGTCTGGTTGTTAGGAGAGTCAAGCTCTTTAGGTGACAAATTTCTGGGACACATTTGAATGCTCTGGCATAAACGTTCAGTGGTGTTTAAGCAGTGCACATACAGGAGGTGCATTGGTCCCAAAGGCGGCTTTTCCTATCGGAGAGGGCTGTCGGGAAACGGTGGGTCAGGATGGCACAGACCAGCATGTAGGTCTTGTGGGGAAGTTTTCTCTGAAGTTCGCTGTTTTTTCCTGTTGTGACCCTCTGGCTGACACAGCCCCTGCAGTGACACAGGGACCGACTGGCCGCCTGTGTGCTCATTCTGCCGAGCAGGACATGGCGAAGTTTCCTGACCGATCAGGGCGCCGTGCTGCCTGATAAAGCGTCTGGAAGCTGCGAGGCCTCGTTTCGCGGCGGCTGGTGTTCTGCAGGAATGAACTGTCTGGGCCTGACCGTTCCTGTGTAGCTGAACATTACTGCAAACAGCCCATTCCTCATTCTTGAATCAAATTTCTAGCATTCTGTGCTGTTCCATCGTTGACATGTAGGTGATGTAAAGCAATCAAAAAAGCCGCATGACAAGTCAGATGACTTTTGTAATGGACAGGGGGTAACAGATGTGTCTTGTTGCAACTCAAATTTATCAGCTTTCTGTGTTTCAGGGCATATCAATCCTGTTCTTTAGACACGTGTATTACTTAAGCGTTTCCTAAGCAGTTTTCTTTAGACACAGCATCTCTCAGTTCCACAGGACGCTCCAGCATTTACAGAGTACATTTCCTTCCTGTTGCAACATCCTGGAGCTGTTTCTTCAGAGACAGATTGTTTGAGTTTCTGCAAATCAAAGAATGTTCGGTACTGCAGAAGAATCACTGCAGCTGCCATCACACGGTAATTCTGGCTGCACACGCCACATTCTGTTCATTTCTTTCACCTTCCAAAACCTATTTGGAAAGCACCCTAGGAGTGCTTTAAAAATGTTCACACGTTGTCAGTCAGGATGTTGTCAGAACTGTTCATTTGTCCTTTCTTGCTTACTTGGAGCTTAGAATTGATTAAAAAATGGAGCTGTTCCAGAAGCTTGTAAATACTGACAGGTTTCTCACTGCTGCCTGTTCCCAAGAGGTTTGGCCCAGCTTAAGAGTAGCATTCAGATACTCAGGTAGCTGATGTACAGAACAGACCTTTCTGCCTGTTTGCATCTCCATTTCGTGTTGGAACTGATCCTGCACACTTTGGAGTGCCGTTCCTTGTGCTGGTACGGTGTGTTTGTGGAGAAAACGAACGCTTCCCCTGAGCGCTGGGATGCTGGCAGAGGTGCCAAACCTCTCGGCACGGCTGCACTGCTGCGGAGTTGCTGCTGTTTTTCCCTACGGGCTCCTCCACGCGCTTTACCCGCACGGTGAGCCCGGGGAGCCGCTCAGGAACCCTGCCCGTGCTCCCGGGGCAGCAGAACCCCCGTGTCCCTCGGGACACCCTGGCATCTTGTCTGCACCCGCAGAAAAAGGAGCGCGTTTTCAGGGCTGAAGCATGTGACTCACTGTATGAATTGGAGATGGTTTCCTTTCCTTTGTGTGGGGAGAATGGACAAGACTCGCTTGCCTTTCTAAAACAGTTAAGAGAACAAGGATGGAAACTATGAAATGGGCAGAAAATAATATTATTGAATATCTTGCTAAGAGCGTTATCCTGCATGATTATCTGCTGTGAAAGCAACATCTACAACAATTGAACTAGAAAGGGATAGTGTTCTTTAGGAAGCTCCGAGGTAATTGTTGGTGTAGCAGTGGGCACTGTAGAAGAAAAAAACCCAACCTTCTTTGAACAGTCCTTTTACTATTGGAGATCATATGCTTTCCAGGAGGATCCATGCAATGTTTTTGTCAGTGTTGATAAAAGCTGTGGCAGAAACTCTGAAAAAGCTGCTAGAATGGATCTCTTTCACATGAAGTGTATCCTCCCCACTCTGATGCTCTTAAACTTGACATTTGAAGGGACATTCCAGAGTGGCTGTGGAAGAACAACCGTGGCCTTCAGCAGGACGCCCAGCCGCCTCTGCGGGACGCTCTGCAAAGGAGAAAGGTTATTCATCAGACATCGTCTGTACTTTCCAACCCATAGCTCTCTGCTGGGAGAGCAGGGCTGAGCTCACAAGTTGGGCATATGAGAAGGGACAGCGAGAGCTTTATCTGTTGTTTATGTCACTGGTAACTACCGAAGGAAAATAGCTGGGTCAGAGGGCCTTGCTGTGGCCTAGGGGTTGCGTTAGGTGACCTCCAGAGATCCCTTCTGACCTGCAGTATCTGCTGCTGTGTGCAGCGGTGACCGTGGGCAGATTCCAGAGGCTGAGGAGCGACATGACGGTGCAGAGGTACAGCCCAGCCTTTCCTCTGCTCAGTGCCGGTGCACAGCCCGGGCAGGAGAGCTCCACGCTGCACAGCCCAAGTGCTCTGTAGTTGTTTAGAAAATTACTGTGCTGGAGTAACTTTAAAGTACGTATTCAAGCATCAGAAATAGTAGTTCTGTTACCCTGTTTGTCTTTTTCCTTACAAAGTGGAAACTTGAAAATGTGTTTAGTTTCTTTAGAGAAACTTCAAGGATTTATTTTCTTTTTTGCTGAATTTTAAAATCAACCATCAATTTACTCAACCAAAACAGCAGAAGATACCAATATGAATGTGAAAGGACAGTCCAAACCACCTCAGCCTCCTTCCAAGGTGTGCTTTGCTGCAGTGACCCTGGTGCTGTGGACGCTCGCTTTGGCACGTGCAGGTTTCTAAACACACACAAATCGGCTGAAAATAAGAGTACGTGTTAACTTTGCTTGACGGGACTGAATGAGAACTTCTCTTGGGTGTTTGCAGAAAACACTGCTTTTCAACTTAGTCTGAGAGTTCGCAAAAATTTCAGGACGCCTGTGATTCCAGGAAACAAAACCAAACCCACACAAAACACAATAATCAGGATTTCAGTACTAGATGGAGTTACAGCTTGATCCTAAACTCATTGTTGCAATGAATACAACAAAGATCAAATTCATAACTGATTAAAACAAAGCTAAAAGCAAATAACCAAATTACAGCATCACTGTTAAGCAAAGCTGACCGACTGGAATGAGAAATGATAGCCCAGTGTTGGTTGTTTTGCATGTGCATGATGTTTACAAACTACATACTAATCATTGCTAGCACCCAGCAGGAAGGTTTATTTTAAAATGTTTTTTGTGGTTTTGTTTAAAAGACAGTAAAAAGGAATGTTCACAACTTACCTAAAAACATCTGGAGGCAGCAAAAGGAAAAAATAGCTCGGTTCCTTGTCCAGATGAGCCCAGCTTTTAAAATCAGACACTGTAAATGAGAGGTGGGGCCCGGCCGGGCCACCCGCAGCACTGGGATGCTGGGCAGAGCCGGGATGCTCTTCTGTGGAGCCGCTTCAACACCACAGCTTAGACTGCTCAGCCTCTGGCTCCACATCGTGTCACAAGAGGAACACGGGAAAAAAATCAAGTCTTCCTTAAAAAGCAGCTAATGAAGGAAAGCAAAACTCTAGATGTCATAATTGCTTCTTATCCAGATAAAGCACAGTTCCTTTCACTCCTCTTGGTGTTTGGTTATGACCTATTCCATTCTCTCTGATGAGCAGAGGCGAGCCTGGGCTGGAAAAGCTGCACGCAGTTGTGCCTCTGGAAGGGACCCTGGCAGGACCCGAATTAAACAGAAACCCGAGCAACTGCGTTCTCAGAGAGGATGCTCACTTAAGTTCTGATTAGGAGGAGGTAAAGATGCTCCTTCAAGGAGCTTAAATGTTAGAAATCTCAGAGTCTTTTTCTAGTTTGCTGGATATAATAACAACAGTCTAAACTATACATTAGTATCCCATTTTGAAAGCTGATGCTTGTTTTCCATGGCAATAGTGCCGTTTATGAGCAGCACTGTGGATCTCAGAATATCCCCCTTGGGAACTGCACGTTCTTACTACAGTTATTTTGTTTAAGCAATAACTTCCAGGCGTATTGGCAATAGGAGGTAGCAGCGTGTGTTGCATGCTGAGTGCATGGTGAGGACATGCACCAAGGTGTTTATCCAGAGCACTGCAGGGCCCGTCTCCTGCTGAGCTTTACGCTGTGCCTAGAAAGAGCATTATATTCAGGGCTGAATTTTAATGAAAACACAGTCTTGTGAAAGAGTTTATAGCAATAAACTCTTACATGGCAATGCTGCAGAATTTCCACAGTGAGAAGCTTTGAAAAAAATGCAGGATTTGGTGTACGCTACAAAGGAAATAATGTCTTTAATTAATTAATCGACTGTCTTGGCTGCATTATTTTTTTAATCTGTTTGCATATTCTGTGAATAAACGGGTTGTCCAGATGGTGCTTAAATAATACTTTGAAAGTGATTTTCTTGAACATGTGAAGTAGTCACTAAAGGAGATGCTGTTCTAAAATGAAGTCGTAGAATCTGTTTGCTGCAAGGTGGCTCCGTGTCCGCGCGGCCTGGAGCTGGGGCGAGTGCAGCGTCTGGAAGCGGGAGGGCAGAGATCCCGGCGCTGGGCACTCTGCTCCTGCTCCAGAAACGCTGTTTCTTCCCAGCGGTTCCCTTGCTGCCAGCCTGGCAGGGGCAGGTCACAGCCCTGCTCGCGCTGCTGCGCACACACCCTTGATCTGAGCGAGCACAATGACACATAATTTACATACACGGTAATTGGGATACCTTGGGGGAACATTTTGACATTTTCTTAATGCGCACATAAAGTATTCTTTCTTTCTGTCACTTTTAAAGATAAATGAAAGCAGTTTTTGGTTCTGGATTGAGTGCAACATGTATCGTTTGTTCCTTACAAAGACCTTAAACCTGAGACCTGCTAACCCGGATCCGAGCAGAAGTGCCGCCCGTAGCCGTGCTCAGGGCAGGCTTGTGCTGGGGCGGCCCAGCTGGAACTCATGGCAGCAAATCCCCGGGGTGTGAATTCCCAGCCAGCGGGAAGGGATTAGAGTCTAACCCTTTGTGATGAAATGATCTTGGCAGAGTTCACAACCTTTAAAACAATATGGTGCCTCGCAGCAAATCTGTTTAATACAGGTAATGTTGTTGCATTTTAGTTTTGTCAATGTGCATATTTTTAATTGAAACATCACCATTCTCAATTAGCCCATGTTTAGTAAGATTTTGTTGAATTGTTCAGTGTTAAATAAAATTGGTGAATGTGAGTATTAAAGTTATTTATAATTTATACATACAAAGAAACTAGGAAACTAAAATCAGTAAGTAGTTGGGGTTTTTTATAAGATGTCTGAGAAATTTAGATGGAAGGGACCACTTTTAGGTTAATGCTTTTTGCTCAGCTGAGTCTCTTAATATTCTTAGAAAATAACTACAGCTGGGCAATATATCAGAAGTGTAGTCTGGGTGGGGGTAAAAATGATAACCCCACACTTCTCTTTTCCTTTTGCCAGCACGTCTGCCTCATCAGTGCTTTGTTCCCTTCCTCTCGTCCCAGCCCGGAGCTGCCTCCTGTGCTTTGTCTGTTAACTCAACGCACGCAATGCTTCCTGGAATGCCATGCCTAATTGTAAGTGATAATGCTGCGTGCATGAGAAATGGAGAGTACAAAGGAGTTTCTTTCACCTGTTTCAGCTGCACAGAACAGTTTAAGATGCAACTTGGATTTTACGGGTTTGAAATAAGATTAAAGGGCGTTTTTTTCATGTAGATAAATACACTTATCCATTTTTATTGTGTTGGCAGCAGAGTTATCGCAGACCGGGGCATATTTTTTAATATGTGAATGCAGTTTAGAACATCCCAATATCCAGTCTGGGAACAAGACTTTAGAAACTAAAATGACAAAGAATATTTCTCATAGGAAGAGGGGAATCTGGAGCCTGTGCTTTAAAATACCGTGCACATCTTTACTGTTAAACTCACCCGTTCGAAGCAGCAGGATAAAATCCTGGTTCTGAGAGGATCAGTAGGAGTCTTGCAAAAAAAATGCAACAATGCAAACCCAAGAATTTCGCCATAGTCTGTTTTTCAAAGGCTTACCTTGGGAATGTCTGATCAGCTGTTGATCTGAACAGCCATCACGCTATAATGTCTGTGCCAGCCGTGGCTGACGAGAGAAAGGGCCCTGGCGGGCTGGAATCGTCCCAGAATGTTTGTGTGTCCGGCCAAAACAGCTGAGAATTGTTCTGTTTTCTGTTCCACTTATTAGTAGTTACTACCGGTTTTATTACTGAAGAGTATGACTTTCCTTTGAAGTGGGAGTCTGGGCTCTGAGGTTTAATTCCTAAACTGGAGCAGCGATGTAAGTAACTCACCCAGCCGACGCTGGATGGAGCCCTCCTCTCTGAGGACACCCGTGGCACGGATCAGAAATGGAAATCCGCCCTCGTGAATCCTTCAGGCATTTTCTCAAGATCTGCTGAATCTAAAAATAGGCTGTGGAAGAGCAGATCTGTCTCCGTGTCCAAGGCGCAGACTCGATGCCACCACAGGAAGGACGGGCCTTTCCTATGGGGCCTGTCTGGCAGAGACGGCGAGTCTGTGACTGGAGGAAATGCCTGAAATGAAAGGGAACGATACAAATAAGTGAATTCCCGGAGCCAGTCAGTGTGGGTTTCACGCTGGGTTCCCGCCCGGAGAGGGGAGTTCTCTGGAGCCGAACGCTCGGGAAGGGCCGGGAGCCAGCGGCTCAAACCCCTGGGCACAGTGACAACGTGCTTTGGAAAGTTCTGGGTGACGCCTTTTGTTTCTGTATTATACTGTGGTTGTGTGTATGCCTGTGCTGGAAATGCAGTTTTGCTTCATCAACCACACTTAGCTATTTATAGGTTTGTTTTTTTAAAATCAAAATTATAGAGTAGCTTTGCCAGTACTTATTACACAAAAATAAAGTCAGGACAAAGCCCTTTAAAACTACAGACGTTTTCAGGCCTTTCATTAGTATAATGAGGGTTCAATTCTTAGGAAGAAAAAAAATAACATTAGAAACATAAATGTAAAGTTTCCTGGTTTTTTTAAATGTAAGTAAAGGCATTTTTGAGCATTCCAAATGTCCCTTTTCTTTCCCCTTCCCTGGGATGGGCAGCGGTAGCATCTGTCTGTGGTAAGGACGGATTATAGGTCAGTCAGCAGGACGGGGCTTTAGCTCATGCTCTCCTGTCTCAGCCAAAGGAGATTAAACTGCCCCAGCTGCCTGGGTCGTTTTCATTGGCTTGAGAATGGGTAGATTGTTTTTATTAGGCCCTGATCATTTTAAAAGTAGCCTAATGTGGTTAGTGCTTGTTTTACCAACAGATTGCCTGAATGGCTCACTGCTTGTTGTGCTCTCATTGATTACTAGTGTTTTTAATTTGTTCAGAGGCTTAACATGTAACATCTTGGTTGTATTAATCTCTGCTTGTGTTATAGCTGAAACACTGCCGTCCAATTTTTATTGAGTAGTCTCCTCTGATTACCTGGAGATGCATTTTGTTCTCACTGGTTTACATTCAAGGGAAGCACCAGGGGGTCAGCAGCGAGCACAGGAGCGCGGAGGCCAGACCTGCGTGCAGACGCTCCTCACCTGCCCTGGGTGACAATTCCCAGCCAGTTTGCCTTCACAAAGGCACTGTTGTCTCTGCCTGGCTTAGCTTTGGGTCCTGACCTCGTGCTTTGCGCGTCTCGGTGGCTGAACAGCGTTGTGAAAACGAGCTGCGTGCGTATGTACAACACTGCGCCAGCTCCAGAGCTGTGTGCTCTTCTTGTGTTTTCTGTCCATGCATGAGGTTGTGCTCTTCATATCACGTTGTCTGTAAAAATGCCTGACAAATGTTTACTTAAACTTCAAAGCCTGTAAAACTGAAAAATATCTGATATGCACTGACTCTAAGTCAGACTCCTACAATTCACAGGGAGTTTTAAAAGCTTTTGAGTGAAAGATCAGCTGATCTGGACATGGATCCGCTTCCATGGTCATGACACTTCTCCTATCTTTTAAACTAATTATTTCAATTTCATCTGGGCAACTTGCTTTTCTTGCAGGCTACTACAGTACTCACTGGGATGGGTGTTGCACCCATTGCAGCACTGGCTGAAAAGTGTCTCTTGGCATTGCTTGTACTTAGGCCGGCTCCTGTGGCTCTGGTTCTGCGGGACAGCCCATCACCAGGCCGGCTCCTGCTGCACTGCACTGGCAGCCCTACACGCCTGCAGCTTCAGGCCCTGTCTTATTTTGGTTCAAGTTGGATTTATTGCAGTCCCAGTGCCAAGATGTAATTTATGGGAATGAGATCCTGGCTGCATTGAAATCTATGGAAGTGTTACTTTCAGTGTCTTCTCTACTTGATGTCAAAAGTCTCAGAATCTTAAAAGGCATAAGAATTTCTTTGTGACTCTCTAGATAAGCTTTCCAAGTTAACCCAAAGTTTAGAGAGGTCTTTAGTTTTTCTTCTCTAATAATTTTAAAGTTAACATTTTTTTTGTGTGTGCGTGGTTAGATTTTTATGTCTGATATTACTGTCAGTGAAAGGTTTAGGAGATGTATCTTGAATTTGTAAGAGTGAATGAAGCTAAAATGCTGCTGAGTCTGCTCACTGCAACCACTGTCCCTGGTAAATCTCGTCCCCCTGGTCAATCGTGTCTGATGTTCCTGTTGCTTAGAAAACCGGAACACCTCTCCACGTAGACGTCATCTTCTCTGGATTGAATGAAGACAGAGGAAAACAGTAACCTCATAGGTTATACTGAGACCAGAAATGGGAATGGCTGTTCTGGTCCAAATTGTCTGATGTATTTGTTCCACTGGCGATTCCGCAAACCCGGAACACGGTGCTTGTTGCTGGGTTTCCCGACAGCAGCACGTTTGCTGTCCCCTCCCCAGCCCTGCCTGCCCTGCTCCGTGTCCCCAGAGCTCGGCCGGGAGCCGGTGTCGGAGCCGGTGTCGGAGCCGGTGTCGGAGCCGGTGTCGGAGCTGGTGTCAGAACTGCTGTCGGAGCCGGTGTCGGAGCTGAGGCCTCAGGCCTGAGCTGCGGCTGTCGGGGCTGTTTGTCACTGCGAAGAATCTCAGAGAACATCCCCAAAATTGCGTCCCTGTCCGTATTGAGCTCTGGGAGTGTTCCCTCACATCGAGGATTGGAAAGAAAACACGTATTGCCTTTGTCCTCTCCAGGTGCTGCCAAGCGTTCTGTGGCGGTGCCACATGAAGGCGAGAAGCACACAAGTGCACAAAAGCTGTTAGCAGATTTCTGAGCACTGAAACCTTTACTTATCTCTTCACACTATCTCCCTCCTCCTCAGTTTCTGTGCCTTGCAGAATTTATTTTCGTCTTCTTTTTGTTCAGTACAGATTGTTAGCAGTGTCCCTGTAAAGCCCAAATATGAAAGCAGTTTGGAAAACATTTATTACTTAGTTAAAAACCCATGCCTGCAAGTATTTTTAAAAGTTGTTTATTTAGGATGTAAGTAAAACAAATGGAAGAAGTGGAATGAAACAGACACGTTTAGAGTCTTGTTCACGTCAAGTTGTGTGTAGAGCTATAGAAATTAATCGTAGTATGTGTGAGGCCAGTAATAACCATGAAAATGAGCAAGAAAAGGCTATCTTTTTCTCTCACTGAAAAGGATTAACACTGTCCAACAAATGCTCCAATAGCAGCTGTGCCAAAATAACTGTTTGTGAATTAGTTCTTCGTTCTCAAGGGCAATATTATTTCCATTAGAACCGTATCAAACAATAACTAGAAAGCTGTCCAAGGTTTCTCACTCCTTCTGTGGCATTGCACTTGATTATCAATTAAGTTTGGGTTTTTGGGGATTTTTTTAGGTGTTGAACTAGGCTATTGCAAGCACTATTAGTATTTTAACTTATCTTTCAACCTGCCTTCCTCTCGTTTCTTTCACTTTCACTAAAATGATTTTGCACAGTGGGCTTGTAAAACTTCATTTAAAGAACCGTAGGTGCTGCCCAGCTCCCAGCGATGTGGTCCGGCGGGGTCAGGGGTGCTGCACGACCCAAAAAGCAGCTCTGAAATGTCATTCTTGGGATTCCTTGTCTCCACACAGGACCTGCCGCGAGGCAGCTCAGCTGCTGATGTCCCACCCCAGTGACACAGTCTGATATCTCTGGCAGTCTCTTCAGACTCATTTCTTTATTAGCCTAAGCACCTTCAAATGATTAGATGCTGTTACCAGCGATTCCATATGCAGTGATGCAGGCCGAGCTGGGAAAACAGATGGACATCACCAACTCTAATGAGCAGGCATTGTCTTTAGAGGAGAAGGAAAATACGGTTTCTCTGATTCTGAAATCATGAAGGGAATGTTAATCAGAATGGTTACCATTTGAGCTAGTCTCCATCAAGATTTGGAGAAAGAAAAAATAGTACCACACCAGCACCACCAGTACTGGCCAATATGTGCTCTGGGAGTTGTTCTGCTGGGCAGGACCTATAGGGAAAATAGGAATTATTACTTGTCAGATTTTCTTTCATTCCTTCAAGTGCATTTCCTGTAGATCAGTGTAGCTGCTGTGTTTGTTGGGACATCGCTCTGTCTGATGAGCCCTTCCCAGTGATCTTGTCTAGCGGCACAAAGCCAAAAAGCAAAGGCAGCATGCTGCCAGGCTGTGTGCCCTCAGGCAGCTGCGACCTGAAATAACTCACCTGCCCGCAGGCCCTCTTTTCTTTTGTTTAATTTTTAATTGATAGATCACTACAACAGGAGCTACCTACCCATGGGACAGCAAGGTGGGAGAGTGCTGCTTCAGTGGCTGCGGGGGAGCTGGAAACGGTCCGTGCGTGGGGCGGGAGGAGGGACGGGGGGGGTCTGTCCCCAGAGCCCCAGGCTCCAGCAGCACCCACCTGGGGGCCGGGCTCCTTCTCCCTTCCTCTCGTTCTGCTTCTCCCTTCCTCTCGTTCTGCTTCTCCCTTCCTCTCGTTCTGCTTCTCTCTTCCTCTTGTTCTGCTTCTTTCTTCTCTTTGCAATCAACAGGCTCTCTGAGCGTCCTTCTCTGGGAACCACAGGAACCATCGCTTCCTTTTTCGCAATCTGCTGTCCTGATTTTTTAAAACGAGAAGAAGTGAGGTTACTGGGGGAAGACATAATGAGATTTCTCTTTTACTGATGCTCAGTGCATTTGTCTCTACATTACAATTCCGTCAAGACCTGCCGAGCCACTATTTTAATCGTTCTGTGACACTTTTATGCTTAAGCTCGGTCCATCTCAGCGTTGAACCGAGATCACCTTGGAGGCGTTAACGCAATCCCCAGTCTGGTGCTTTCTGCACACTTCAGTGCTGCCACTGACCAGTCGTTACAGTGCTAATTCTGCTCATGTTTAAACTGGAGCGCTGTCATTTTGGCTTTCATGGCAAATGAAATGAACACTACAGACAATTGAAGGGTAGTTTTCAAAGAGAGGAGCTTGTGATGCACTGTCCTACCTTTTGGAGAGTAGCCAAGCAGAGTATTTAAACATCTTTTTCTTCTGGGGACCATTCAATTGTGGTAAGATTAAGCAGCACTTTTCAAGATTAGGAGAATATATAAAGAGCTAAATAAAATGGTCAGTGAATTGAAAGTAAATGCAAGGTGAGCCAACAGAAATGGAGAATGAGCAAAGATGTAAACATTCCATCTGGACATTGACAATCCAGAAGGGATTGCAGCTCTGTCAAGAAGAGGGTCGGTGTCAAACAGCTTGACTCTGAGAAATCAGATCGGGTTCAGCACAGTGCAATTGTTGTTGATCAAATACACGTTTTCCAGTGAAACCATCTGCAATGTGATTTGCGTCTTGCCTGACCAGAATATAATGAGCGTGCACTAGCGTGTTGCAGTAAATGAGTTTCTGTGCTATTGTTAACAACTTAAGTGATTCTTTTTGTAAAATCAGAAAATAATCATAGTGCTGCCCGTGTAGAAAGCAGGACTGTTCAGCAAGTTGCCTCATGTCTGTGTAGAAGGGCTGGAGGCGATGGGGCACCCGGAATTGCTGGGGATTGCTGGCCATTGCATGGCCGGTCAGGGGAAGGAGGAGCCGGCGTCCCCAGACCCTCCTGCTCGGCCTTTCTAGACCAGGCCTTGCAAACCTGGATTCAGGTGAACGCTGAGGACGTCCTGGCGGGTCTGAGGGGAGCAGCTGTGCTCCTACTAGAAGATTCATAAAACCTACAAAAGACCTCATGAATTTCTAAAGACTCCGAAATGAAGAGTGTGCAGAATAACATCTGCTTGTGTTTCCTAAGGTCTATTGTTGCATCTGCCCTGACAAAGAATCCCGAAGAATGCACATTGTTTATATGTTTTCTAAACTCTTCACGAGACACCATTTCTAACAGCTCATTTGAATATCCAGGAATATCCTTTCACATTAATTCCCTCTGCAATCAAACAAGAATCAAGAGAAAAATCTGTTCCTGTTTTAATATTTGAAAAAGAAATCTGCTGAAAATCAAACAATTACCGTTGCTGGAGGCACTGATGAATGTGGTTGGGAACCAAACGATTAGTCCCTTTCTGTGATTTCCCTTTGCTGTTCCATGAAGCTTTTCTGCCTTTACTCCTGCAGGCGATTGGGGGCAGGACACGTACGCTGGGTTTGCAATGCCTGTGAGGATCTTGCAGGGCTTTGACAGTACTAAGATGTTTGAGTTCACGGGAGTGTTGGTGAAGAGGTTACAAGGAAATGTATCGCCTCTTTTTTTCTTCTTCAGAATACTCCAAACAGTAGCAGAGACAATAATGGTGGTACTGAAAGTAAAATTAACTCCCTATTACTGGTTTAGTTTGTGAACAAGCATTAGTTCTTGGTCCCTGTGCGGGTGCTGTAAGGTCAGAGGGTGGTTTGCGAAGCCGGCAGTTTTGTTGGCGCAGCGTGCGGCGGCCGCGCTGCCGCCGTGTGTCCCTGCGGGTGGTGCTGGCCCAGCAGCTCCGCTCTGCTCACACAAACCCAGCGCTGGTTTTCCTGCTGGGCCCTCCTGGCTCCTCTGTGCCATCCCGACCCATCTTGTGCTGCTGTAGGATCGCGGCAGCAGCGGCCGGCGCAGTGAGATTCAGCCCCTGTGGTTTCGTTACTTTGCATTTTCTTTCTCTGCTCCATCACCAAGGTTAATGAGTAAGCGAAGGCTTGGTTTAACGTTATACCAACATGATATGATATTTTCTATTTGTTTTGCAATCTTTTCTCCTCTTTCTTCTTCAAACTCAAGCCAGCGCTTTTTAAAATAAATTCCAACTTACTGGATGTAATTCATATTGATGATTGTAGGCAACGACGCTGGGAATGAGTGTATTTCTGGTTCCCAGCCCTCCCGGCCAGCAGCTGGCTTTGCGGAGCGGAGCAGTGGCTGCTCCCCCCAGGTGTGTTCAGGTGGCAGACACGGCACGCTGCCTGCTCCTCCGCGTTGTTTGTCACGAAAGGAAGAGCGCGATGGATTGTCTTCATGTTAGCCAGGGTTTTGTTCTCCTCGGAACCGCTAGCACTGGACATTGGGATGTTGGAAATTCAGCTGGTACTTGGGTGTTGCAGTTTGAGTCAGTACGTGCTGTGCTGGTGCTCAGCACCGCTGCTGGAGCTGGGGCTCTGGCTCTGGCGCTGCCAGGGGTTGGTGAAGGCGCCAGGAGCAGTTCTGGTGCGGAGCAGCCCGAGGCCCCGCGGTGCCGCACGGGGAGCAGCAGCGTTCCCCATGGTACCGCCCTGGCTTACACTGGAGCGGGATAGAATCGCAAACATGAGCAATAGAGCGATAATTTTAATGCAATCCAGATTAATAATGTTATTTTAATGTTCTTTTTTGAATGTGCATAAATATTATTTCAATATCGTCTCTAAGTTATGCAACAGGCCTTTTTGTCACTTTGAATAATTGGTAATTGAAAAATCTTTTCCATCTGTTTATAATAGAAAGCATCTGTTCAACATCTGCCAGAAAAAAAAAAAATGAACAAAACTTTGGTGGGAGAGAATCTGTGGATTAGGGATAATGGTGTTTGTTGAGAGGCCAGAAACCATTGGGTGAACGTGCATAATCTGCGTTTTCAGATTTTGGAAGAATGCACTTGAGCCGGAGCTCCCGCAGCCCGACACACGGATCCTCCTTCCAGCCATTGCCCGCCCTGCCCGCGCTCAACTCCGTGTTCTGGCAGCGCTCATCCTGGGATCGCACCTCTTCACGTATTGACCTGTGTTTTCCAAACCAGGTATTTGCCATCACATGCTAAGTCAAGCCTGCTGACATCTTTGCTTTGGCCCTTACCCGAAGCCTTCAAATCCCTGACCCCTTTGCAAGGGGGCAGCTGCGTCCCTAGTCGTTCTTTTTCTCTGTCCACTAAGAGAAGACGTTATTTCATACTCCTCCAAATTTTTTACAGTGTTGTAAATACCATGTCACTATAATCTGACACCCACTCTGTTCTTGATTTTTTCACGCCTTTTGAAGCAATAAGAGAATTCTACACTTTGTTTCCTGATTCTAGATGAAAGCTTTTTACTACTGACATAATCCCAGTCTGTAACAGAGAATCAGAGAGAGCATATCTCTTAAAATATCAGTGTTTTTACCATGAGCCATATACATGAAACACTTTTTCTAAGAAAGATGAGATCTGGGCTGAATTGCAGATAGTAGTATAATATTTGTAAAGAAAGCACTTAAGTGGAATGAAAAAAAAAAGTTGCTATTTTTGTTATGTTTCCAGAGTCTTTTAACACAAAAGCAGCGTAATTGGGAATATTCTTTGGTAGTCAGCTCCCTTTGGCAGCACCTGCAGCTGCCGCGGGGCAGTGGGAGCAGCAGAGCTGAGCTCTCCCGCAGCGTGTTCCCTCTGGTCAAACCCAGCCCAGAGTGCAAATATCCCTTTATTTCCCAAAGTCATTGCACACACGTTACCATAGGAAGCTTTTCTGAGCAAATCTGGCTTTTGAAACAGGTAGCAGGAGCACATTAATAAGCAGCGGGAGTAAGTAACTACACAATTGCAACCCTTTGGGTTGGTTTCTGAGCAGTAGCTGAGGTGAAAGCGTGAAAATTCCAACGCTGCTGGTTTCACAGCTCAGCAAATGCTGTTCTGAGTGGGGATTCCATCAAGCACTGAAAGCTCTTGCAAGACCGCAGAGCTGGGCAGTGTTTCAACACTGGCTCCCAAACACTGAACTTAGGAAATGATAAGGATATTGAAGAAAATGAAATTCTTGCTATTTTTTTTAATCAAGTAAAGTCAGTTGGATGTTGTCATGTCTCATAGTCCTGTATGTTGTTTCCATGAAAACAGAAGTTTATCTGTATGGCAATATTTCCACACCAGCTGATGTAAAGGATAACTGCTGTGCTCCATACAGCTCAGCCCAGAATGAACAGTTCATACAGACTTGCGTCGCTGTTCTCTCTCGTCTTCTATCTGACGGCGATACTGGGTTTAACGGTGTTTTCCGCAGCCGTCCGTTCCTCTGTGCAGTGTGAGATCCGTGTGCTGCTTTGCGCCCTCAAAGGTTGTTAAATCCTGCCTACGTTTGTGCTTCATTTTTGAAGCGAGCGCTGCCTGGAGACAGCGGGGACTGTCTGGCAGGTGACTCACACAGGAGGTGTCACCGGCCACGTCCGTGGGGACAGCAGCACGAGCCTTGCACAGCTCCAGCTGTGAGCATTTCCAGCACTGGAAATGGTGACACAGGAGGTGTAAGAGTGTCTTTGGATGGTGCTTAGTGATGCAATTTCAGATCTTCATTTGGTTGAATATCTATCGAACTGCTCAAGTGCCACTGCAAAGTAATTATCTAGCAATTACAGCGACCTCATTTGCCCTTTCAAAATGTGGTTGTACGTTTTGTGTCATGCTGTCACTCAGTGAAATCAGAATTAGGTTTCACTGCAGCATAAATGTTAGTGAAGTGTGCTGTCCGAGTCAATCAGTGTTACGAAGAAATTAATCAAATCCAGTTCCTCCTAATGAACTCCTTCACTAGCTGCTGCCCCTTATCTCTAGTCTGTAGGGTCAGGCAGAGAGCGGCTTGAGGCACAGTTTTGTTCCCTCTGTCTCTGGAGCTCTGTCAGCGCGTCCCCAGCTGTAGAAGGCAAAGTACCTTTTGGTGGAGAGCTGTGGCCATGGAGCACAACAGGGCTTTCCACGGTGGGAGATCCACGTGGAGCACAACAGGGCTTTCCACGGTGGGAGATCCACGTGGAGCACAACAGGGCTTTCCACGGTGGGAGATCCCCATGGAGCACAACAGGGCTTTCCACGGTGGGAGATCCACGTGGAGCACAACAGGGCTTTCCACGGTGGGAGATCCACGTGGAGCACAACAGGGCTTTCCACGGTGGGAGATCCACGTGGAGCACAACAGGGCTTTCCACGGTGGGAGATCCACGTGGAGCACAACAGGGCTTTCCACGGTGGGAGATCCACGTGGAGCACAACAGGGCTTTCCACGGTGGGAGATCCCCATGGAGCACAACAGGGCTTTCCACGGTGGGAGATCCACGTGGAGCACAACAGGGCTTTCCACGGTGGGAGATCCCCATGGAGCACAACAGGGCTTTCCACGGTGGGAGATCCCCATGGAGCACAACAGGGCTTTCCACGGTGGGAGATCCCCGTGGAGCACAACAGGGCTTTCCACGGTGGGAGATCCACGTGGAGCACAACAGGGCTTTCCACGGTGGGAGATCCACGTGGAGCACAACAGGGCTTTCCACGGTGGGAGATCCACGTGGAGCACAACAGGGCTTTCCACGGTGGGAGATCCCCATGGAGCACAACAGGGCTTTCCACGGTGGGAGATCCACGTGGAGCACAACAGGGCTTTCCACGGTGGGAGATCCGCTTGTGCAGCGTCACACAGAATCCAGGTCCCGCAGCACGAGGTGGGCTGGCGCCGTGCAGCTCCGCTGGCGACCGTGCAGGGCTCACCTCTCACAGTCCTGTCCCGTGTCTGACAAAATGCTGACAAAATGTTTCACTACATAGCGAGCAGAGCAGCAGAGAGTTTACACTATAATCTTTTGTGTGTAGATATCACCAAATAATTTTGGTAGCAAATCTGGTTCCTTTTGAGGTTGCCGTGATTTGCTGCCCCAGTCGAGGATCAGTGACTCGGGAGTGCTGGGGACGCAAGCACAACAGGACTGGCAGGGTGCAAATGCTACAGATTTGTGAATCCCTGGCCTTTTAAAGTTACAGAGTCCATATTATGTTATATCGGTCTTTATGTAAAGCTGCAGCATACATTATTATTTGTATTATATTTGTTGATCAAACTATTATTTGATAAAATCTGATTTAAGATATAAGAAAAAATCAAGAACTCAGATGTAGCTCCATTTTGCTGAACATTCCCTAATTTTTCATTCTCGCTTTTGCAATTTTGTCAACACTATAGTAGTTCTGGTTCTGGTATTGATTATTCAGCTGTTCCTCCAACAAACCAGGCGAGTGCGAAGACAGTCTATTGCTTCGAATGTGCTGATGTGGGTGATGCCGGTACGTTGCAGCTGAGCACGCAGTGAATAACGCTGTGTGTCCTTCCCACAGCCTCCCGTCTGAGACAGCAAGCACATACACAAAGGGGTTTGGTCTTTATTGCTTTTTCTTTAGCGTATGATTAGTATCAAGTTTCTTTTCGAGTGCTTTGTTTATGGATGTCTCTTGTTAGAGCTTTTGTTTCCAAGATACCATTCTTCCTCACTGAAAGACAACATAATTTTTGACTGAATCTTGTCTTTTCATCAATTTTACTGTGAATTTCCCCTGATGATAGGGGGGAAGATATTTCATTGCCATTTTGAAGGCAAAATTCCCCTATATGCGGTGGTGACTGGTTGAGATCCTGCGCTGATGCTGTCTGCTGAAATCAGTGAGCGTCTTCTCCTGGCTTTGGTGTCTTTGGATCAGGCCCTGGGACCGTGATCCTGCCCGCGGAGGTCAATGGGAATCGCGTTTGATTTCGCTGAACACTGATGAAGACATTTAATAAACAGTGCATTGAAGCAGCATTTGGATGTTTCTCTGTTAAAATGATCTACTTGCAGAATCTTCGTTTCCTGGGTACCTAATGTTATAGGTGGAGAAATGAAGAGTCATTTCCAAATATTTTCTTGGCAGTTTAGGTCTAGCAAGTAATGTAAGTTTGATGACAAAGACAGTTTTTTCCGTTCTCGTCCCCATTGTGAAAGAACCATCTCCTTGACTTTTTGGATGTGTTTATAACCGTACAGCTATGGCAGCTTTTCTGCCACAGGGTCTCATTATACGTCCATGTTATCACTCCTCTCGCTTTTGTCAAGTCTCCACAGACAGTGTAACTGAGAGAGAGATCCCTGTGCTGGATTTATTGCCCTTCTGTAAACTGGAGAACGATGCCCCGTGAGGTTACAAAGGCCGAAGTGCAGCCTGTGTCTCTCTGCTCCGCTTTCCCATTGCTCTGCGTTTCTACAAGAAATGGAGTGCTACATCTGCTTTGCAGCTTTGTTTGCATGATCTCATGATCATTACTCCCCTGGGAGACAGCACAGACCAAGAGCTCACATGATCTTTACTAGCAGAGACAGAACATGACAAACGCTTCTGCATATCTCATGTTCTCTGGGTTTTGCTCAGAAAAACAGAGCCACACAATCCGAATTGTCTGTTGCTTGGCCCATGTTCAGTGTGATGAAGACAGACTATATGTTTTCATACTGAGCACATATGCTTTACTGTAGTTAGTCACATATTGTAAAGCTATTTTTTTACATCATCTTTTACTGTTCCTGTTTAATTTTTGGTTGTCAAAGAAATAGTACTAGACACTGTGCCGATTGATGTCATGGGCCGTTCTGTTGTTAACAGTATTTTATGGCAAATGCCTTCAGGGTACATAGTTCTGTTCGACCCTTTTCCGTAAGGATGAATGACCCTTTTCGTGCTGGCATGCTGGCCCGTAGCCTCGCGATGGAGGGTCGAGCAGCTCTGGAGCCCCATCAGCGGGCGGGCAGGGAGCGCTGAGAGCGGAGATTGCTGTGCCAGCTGGATCTGCACAGCCCCACTCGCCGCGGAAAGTCTCTGTGCATCACAAGTCTCCTCCATCAGGATCCAGCAGCGTTAATTGTCGCTCAGGTAGTACAATAATTCAATGATGCCCCTGTAAACTAAGATCTACTTAAACTCACAAAGGAAAGTTTTAGCCTGTGTAGTATGGAGTGAAGTCTCAATCTTTGCCAAGTGTCCATCCCTCTCAAAGTGACATTGTCAAAGCTGATGGGCCGAATCATGGTGGCGGTGTCCAGCGTGTCCTCCATGAGAGCAAAATGTTGTGGACACCACAGAGTCCTCCCAGCACCGTCCCCTGGCTGTGGCTCCTGCCTGGGGACCCTCCGGGGAGCAGAGGGGCTGAGCTGTCTGTTTGGAGGAGGGTGAGGCCGTGGGGAACGAGGAGCAGTCGTGGGACGTGGCAGCAAGACCTCCTTGGTCTTGCCATTATGCCAGCAATAGCAGCCTTGGCTGCTTATCCTCCATTCTCTCAGGAGCTTGGTTTACCCCTCTCTCTTCACCTCTCCGGCTGGAGCGCAGCCCCAACCCTTCCTCCTTGTCGTTAGGGCTTGACGGTGGGTGCAGCACCGGCAACCTCCCCCCTCCCGTCCCAAGCCCCCGATCCATTCAGGATATATCTGCATTTCCATTAATGAGGTCATTTGTTCTGCTGTGCAGCCACAGGCAGGGGAATTCCCCGCGCTGCTGGGGATGTCGGGTACCCTCTTCACCTCGACTGCCAGGAAAGTGCGTCATCTGCTTCTCTTGTGCAGACATCAGGTTCTTTGGAGCACGCCACTTGCTGCCGTGGAGTCGTCAGTCAGGCTTCATAAAACAGTGGCTTTGATAGGGCATTTATACATACATGGCTGTTTAGAATGAGATCTGATCCCCTGGAGTTATAGAAGGAACTGTACGGGTAATGGGTGAAACTGCAATATTGCTTTGGCCTTAGGGAACTGATTTTGTAATCTTAAAGTAAGCAAATGGTGTTATACCTTCCTGAATTATTTAATGAAGAGCGTGACAAGCTGGTAACGATTGTACAAGCTGCTCCTTCGCCAGGAGTACATTCCTGTTCAGCGAGCTGATCCCACCGTCCTGCGAGATGGAAAACTTTGCTGTGCTGCAGCTTGTTCTGTTTCTGTCTGTCTACAGACTTGCTTTACAATCCACTTGGACTTTGTTTTTTGAATTATATGTGAGCACGTTCCATTTGGAAGTAATAACATTTTGCAGGTTTCCTCTTTTTAGTTGTTTTCCACAGTTTTCTGTTGGGATGCCTCACCTCAATTAGTAGTAGCTCTTTGGTTTGGCACATTATGGATCCCTGTTAACTGCATTGCTGAAAAGTCTAGCACTGATTGAGGAAAAGGACGTTACATTTTGTTCTCTGTTAGTTATAGTTCTCATAATCATTTTGGCTAATTGCATCCCAGAGGTTTTGTCTTTGTAGGCCAAAATCAATTTATTAATATTTATTATTTAGACAAATGATTTAGAAGAACACTGATGTTTCATTTTAATGTAAGGAATAAATCTTGATTCTGCCTGTTGGTAGCTGGAAACGTTAATATTATACGTAGAATAACTTTCAAACTTCCGTTAGGAGAACTCTGGAAGAGGAGCCGTGTTCCCGCAGGGCACATGCAGCCCGTACCCATAACGTGGTGCAGCAGGTTTTTGTGGATGGAAGCAAGCCGGTATTCGTTTGTCCGGGAGGAACTGGCTGTTCCACTGCTCTGTGTTACGCACACCTGTATTTATCTGCCTCTCATGGTGTAATGCGTTTATGACAAAAATGCAAATACTTGTTTATGACACAGTTTGTAGTTTCTGACCTCTGACTGAGGATTAGGCTGTGAATTTAAGTCAGGCCATTTAGTTGATGATCTTTGGCTGACAGATCATGGGTTGATCTTCTGTCTGCTGGGCTTGTCATTCACCACTGATGAAGCGTAGTCTCCCAGCAGCCTGGTTTTGTATCTGCGACATCCCTTCTTGATTTTGCCGTGCTGCCTGTGCTTGCGCTCCCTCCTGGCTGACGTGGCACGTTCCCTTCTTGCATCCGTTGCAAACCTGGAAAACTCCTGCTGATGCAGCTGGAGCTGCAGGTCAGACGAGTGCAGAAGAAAGGAAAGGCAAAGCAGGCAGCCAGCTCTCGCCAGCCTGGCCCGGGGGCTGCGGCGCCAGCCAGCAAGCCTCAGGTGAGCACCCGAGTTGGTGCAGCCGCGGTGCCCGGCGGTCCTGGGCCTGGCCAGCTGTGCCGCCCCCGCCGCACCGGGCACGCAGCTGGCGTGTGCTGCAGCGGCCAACAGCTGTCTGGTCGCTCGGGGGACAGGTGTGTCCCAGCACACACCACACGAAGAAGAACGCCTAGCTACGCTTGGTCATGTAGCATTCGTTTTTAAGGCACTTTCTCTTCTCTTACAGGAACATACTTATCTAACCCCAGATTTAGTAACTGTAACTTTCCCCTTGACAGCTGAAAAAGTTTACACCTTCAGCATTTTACAGCAGTGTAAAGGTAAAAACTTTTGAACAAAACTAAAAATGAATGAAATACCTCTTTTTTGTAGACTAGGAAAAAAATGTTATTGAACCCACTCTTTTTCTACCGGTATTTTGTATCCCAGAGGGATTGTCTCAGGGGCCCTTGTGGTTAACAAAAGTTTCATTTTAACTGCTTATGACAAGTTTACAGCTTTTTAAAATACTAGAACGAGTTGTTTTTATTTTCTTTCTTTTCTCAGGTTAATATTTATGAACTTGGCTTCCCAGTGCTTTGGTCCCTAAGGACCCCAGCCCCGTGTCGCCCCCGTGTGCTGAGCCCCGTCACGGCTGCAGGGCTGCGCGTGTCGGGTGGACGGGCTGCGACGTGGGACCCTTTTCTGACACAGGGCATTCAAGGTGCCCCCAGCTGCCCGGTCCTGACACGGTGGCTCAGTAAGAGTTTTGTGTGCCTGAGGAGCACAGAGCCAGTTTGGGCAGCGCTGGCTGGTCTCTGTGTGTGGGGTGACAAACGTGTCCCCACCACAGCTGGACATGGAGCTTGTCAGCTACCGAGAGTAGGAAAACGAATGTAAGGGACCGAATGGCCGTGGGGTCCGTTCTGTTTCCTCTTCAGTGTGTGGAGAGCATCTGGCAACCGTAGGACATTAATTTTCTGTGTCTGTATTATTCTTAATTGTATGTGGCATCGTTGCCATATGGTCTGTCTCTGGCACGTGGCTTTAGCAGCCATGCTATTTCTTATTCTTACCATAAACAGCAGGACATGGATAGCATGACCCAAAGCAGCTGGTCTCGAAGGTGTTAACTCCCTTGGTACTTAACTTGTGAGGCTTTCGTTATGAAAGTCTGTAATTAGTTTAAGGCAGTGGGTTCAGATGTTGTGCCTTATTTCTGTATTTAAAGTTAATATGTGTAAGTAAGTTATGATTGCAGTGATACAGGCATATGATTTTAAGAATGTTCCCTTGTTTAGGCTCATTGCAGGGTAGATATAATGACTTCACCTTATCTGGAGCAACATTTGGATGAGAGATCTGTCATCAGCTGAAATAAACCTGCACATGTCTCAGAGGAAGATGAAAAGCATTTAAATATGCCAGCTGGAAAGCCTTTGCTGTTTCCTTTTATCCCTCCTCTAACACTGAAAATCCCATAACGTGCATCTGTGTAGGTCTCATAGTGCTCCAAGTTGCAGGAGGTTTGTGTGGCATTAGGCCGTACTAAGCCATTTAGACAAGCCTGATGTGCCAGTAATCCCGCCCGAGTTAAGGCTGAGCTGCATCTCCGGCTCAGCCTCTCGGGCAGTCCTGCTCGGTTCGGTTTGCGGGGGCTCAGCAATGGCTTTATTAGGGAGTGGAACGCTGCTGTGAATGGAACCTCCTGACCAAAGCTGGTGGAAGCTGCTCAGGATTAATCCCACCCTCTAGTCTCGGGCAGCGTCTCTGGATACTGCTGGGAACAGAGATCACTCAGTATGAGAAGCCCACACAAAGACCTGACCGATGAATCCAGTTTATCTTTCGTGTTGGGCCAGAGCTGCTCTTCTCCTGCTGAATGCCCAAAGCCTTCCTGTGTGCAGGGCGGGCACGGCGCTGGCGGTGGGTTTTTCAGGTATCACTGGAGTTTCAGTGCTGCCTGAAGGTCAGATGAAACCAGTCTGGTTTGCACCAGCCTATGCCAAACCAGATTAAATCAGAGCTAATGGAAGAGAGGAGGGTGTGCACTCTGTAGGCCTGAATCATTGCGTAAGAGCTGTCCTTGCTTTCTGATTCTGCAGGAATGCAGACGTTTATTTCAATAGAGTTTTGCTGACAGAACAAATCTGGCCCCTCAGCCCAGCTCCAGATGTCAGCCCTGCTCTTGGCACGCCTGCCGCACGAGACAATCCTCACTTAGCACTTCATCTCTGAGGACCCTCTTCATGTGGAACACATCTGCTTAATCATCAGCAAAGTTTTGGCCATGTTTTGACATGAGAAAACTCTTGGTTTTCTTTAGAAGGTTCATGCAATTCCTGATTGTCTTCAGCTGCTGATGACAAAAATATAACAAAAAAAATCTTTCCCACTTCTCTGGGGCTGTGAGTGACAACCTGTCTCTCCAAGTGAGGGAGAAGGCAAGGACACAGCAGGCCCTGAGCAGCTGCACCTTCAGGAGTGGATCTGCACTTTCATTAACTGCCTGAACAATAAATGAGTTTAAATATCCAGAGCATTATTCTTTTTTGTCTTCAAAGCTTTGGAAATCCATCTTGCTTTATAATGTATGGGGAAAATAATGAAAGCAAAAGGATGCTTATTTACAGAAATGTACAGTAAGTTGTAGCTCAATATACATTTAACCTCAACTGAAAAATCAGAATAACATATCCCAGGTTCTGCTTCATCATTGAGAGTGGAAGGATAAAGTTTCTTGATGCATCAAAAGAAAAGTCTTGTACTGTAGGTCCTTCACTTTGGTCCATTTTGGGAAGTATGTTCAGCAGTGACAACAAAAGAGAACACGCTGCTCCGACTGAGGAAAAGCAGCCGAGATGGTTCAGATTAACATTCTAGTGCAACTGAAGAAACCCAGCATGTCTGAATAATTTACTGCAAATTGACAGATGGCTGTAGTAAAAGGATTACCATGAACCAAGGGTAACAAAGCAACAGCAAGTAAAACTAATATTGCTTTTCTCATTCCTATTAAAAACTAAGTGAACACCCATAGCTTCAAAGCCCATGGAATGCCAGGAGCTCTCGATGCAGGTAATTGCTCACCAGAGCCCCTCCTCGCTGTCTGTACCTGTCCTGCTGTCCCTGTGGCTCTGTCCCCGCTGCCTGGGCTTGCGCTGAGTGCTGGGATGTTCCTTCCTGCCAGGCTGGGCTGGCAGCATCGTGGGGCACGAGACAGTCACCCCAGCATCGTGGGGCCCGAGACAGTCACCCCAGCATCGTGGGGCCCAGGACAGTCACCTCAGCATCCTTTGGTCTTCACATCACCACCAAGCAGCCCCTGTAAATGGAATATGTCAAACTTTGAGCTGTTCAGTGTCCAAACCTCTGAGCATGTTGCACTTGGGCTCAGGACTGTTCTTTAACGTACGTGTTTGCTCTGGCACCTCTTCTTTGTCCTTCCCGTGGTTGGTCCCATTTCTCTTGGAAGAGCCCACTCCAGATGGGTCTGAGACAGTCTGCATTATCTTTTAACGAGATGATGCCATGGGTTCCAAGAGAAGGTGGAGCAGAAATCCCCTTTTCCTTGCGGCAGGTCTGGCCGAGGACGAGCAGGTACACAAGTTCCAGCTCCCCCAGCACCAGGGTGAGCACCATCAGGTCCTGAAGCTCTTGGCTTTCTATCCCACTTCCAACCGCAGGAATTGCAGAGGACACATCATCTTCATTTAGGGGGACAAGGTTAGTAGTTAAAAATGAAACGTGGATAGATGTCGGTAACTGCTTTCCTTGGACTGCCAATTCTAATTAATTCATTCTGTGTGGCATCCTGCTGGAGCCACCAGCACCAGCCGTGTGGCAGCTTCCAGCCCGGGGTCGGTACAGAAACACCTCCCGAGCCGGCCCCGCCGCACGCTCCGGCGCGACGTGTGGGCGGCACGGCCTGTGGGCGGCACGGCCCGGGGACCGTGCTGGCCATGGCTCTGATCTCCTCGTTAGCTCAACAGATTGAGAGGTTGGAGCCCCGTTAGGAATCGTGTGCCAGGTTAGTTGCACTATGTCGTTTTACTCTTGTATTCATCCCATACTTGGAATTCCTTGGTGCAGTGTTAGGTGTGTTCTGACTCGAGAAAAACCTGGAAAGTAAATTTGGGACTTTCAGTTGGATTTTCCACTATTTTCATTGTACCTGTACAAATTAAAGAAAAATTGAAATATCTTTTCCAGCAGAGCGACATTTAGTCTAGAATAATGTGATTATACATTTAGCCTAGTATAATGTGATTATAAAGATGTCACTTTCATTAGAAAGTTAGTAAGTAATAACAATTTAGTATAGCTTGTGGCTTGTAAGGAGTCCACTGTCTTGTACTGCTACAGCTTTACGCTTTGGGGAAACTGCGGCTTGTTGCCAAAAAGCAGGAAACATCAAGTCTTATGTGTATTAAAATGCATTTAGTGTTTTAGCTGGTGATAGCCATATGTAACTGCAATATAAAAATCTGCTGTGGGAAGCCAGCTAGTTACACCTAAAAAGAGAAGTTAGCGTGATGCCATTCAGGTTTACAGCAGTTTTTATTGATCTGATATTTCAAAAGTGAGCATGTGCTTTCCAAGCAGGGAGAGCACTCGGAGTCACCAGCTTTCCGCGTGCTGACAGAAAGAACTCGGGTGGAGAAGGACGTGGTTGGTGAGGAGCAGAAGGTTTGCTGGGCTCCCCAGAAGGTTTGCTGGGCTCCCCAGAAGGTTTGCTGGGCTCCACAGAAGGTTCGCTGGGCTCCACAGAAGGTTTGCTGGGCTCCACAGAAGGTTTGCTGGGCTCCACAGAGGTTCGCTGGGCTCCACAGAAGGTTCGCTGGGCTCCACAGAGATTTGCTGGGCTCCACAGAAGGTTTGCTGGGCTCCACAGAAGGTTTGCTGGGCTCCACAGAAGGTTTGCTGGGCTCCACAGAGGTTCACTGGGCTCCACAGAAGGTTCGCTGGGCTCCACAGAGGTTTGCTGGGCTCCACAGAAGGTTTGCTGGACTCCACAGAGGTTCGCTGGGCTCCACAGAAGGTTCGCTGGGCTCCACAGAAGGTTTGCTGGGCTCCACAGAGATTTGCTGGGCTCCACAGAAGGTTCGCTGGGCTCCACAGAAGGTTTGCTGGGCTCCACAGAGGTTCACTGGGCTCCACAGAAGGTTCGCTGGGCTCCACAGAGGTTTGCTGGGCTCCACAGAGATTTGCTGGGCTCCACAGAAGGTTTGCTGGGCTCCACAGAAGGTTCGCTGGGCTCCACAGAGGTTCACTGGGCTCCACAGAAGGTTCGCTGGGCTCCACAGAGGTTTGCTGGGCTCCACAGAGATTTGCTGGGCTCCACAGAAGGTTTGCTGGGCTCCACAGAAGGTTTGCTGGGCTCCACAGAGGTTCACTGGGCTCCACAGAAGGTTTGCTGGACTCCACAGAGGTTCGCTGGGCTCCACAGAAGGTTCGCTGGGCTCCACAGAAGGTTTGCTGGGCTCCACAGAAGGTTTGCTGGACTCCACAGAGGTTCGCTGGGCTCCACAGAAGGTTCGCTGGGCTCCACAGAAGGTTTGCTGGGCTCCACAGAGATTTGCTGGGCTCCACAGAAGGTTTGCTGGGCTCCACAGAAGGTTTGCTGGGCTCCACAGAGGTTCACTGGGCTCCACAGAAGGTTCGCTGGGCTCCACAGAGGTTCGCTGGGCTCCACAGAAGGTTCGCTGGACTCCACAGAAGGTTTGCTGGGCTCCACAGAGGTTCGCTGGGCTCCACAGAGGTTCGCTGAGCTCCACAGAAGGTTCGCTGGGTTCCATAGAGGTTTGCTGGGCTCCACAGAGGTTTGCTGGGCTCCACAGAGGTTCGCTGGGCTCCACAGAAGGTTCGCTGGGCTCCACAGAAGGTTTGCTGGGCTCCACAGAAGGTTCGCTGGGTTCCATAGAGGTTTGCTGGGCTCCACAGAAGGTTCGCTGGGTTCCATAGAGGTTCGCTGGGCTCCACAGAGGTTTGCTGGGCTCCACAGAGGTTTGCTGGGCTCCACAGCCCACAGGTTTCACAGGAAAAGCAGCGTTGGCAGGAAGGTCTGACGGGCACATCCACTGCTTGGGGTTCCTGTGGTAATTCCTATTTAGTTTGAATAATTACCCAAGCAAGGCCACAATTACATGACACACGTGTCCATATCATGTCCAGATTTACAGATGTATAAAAGTAACATCTGGCATCTGAAACCCAAAAACCCCGAGATTTTTATTTTTGGAGTCACATGTATGTCACAGATGTGTATGAAATAAATCAGTAGCGAGGTCGAATAAGCAACTGTACTTCGTTCTTGCTCGATATACCTCAGAAATAACCATTTGATTCCCTCTCTTGCTTTACTGGTATTTGGCCTTTTGGTTTCAGACTCAGGTTTCGTTCATAACCAGATCGCTCCCTTTGTGTTTCCATGTTCTAACCACAGCACGGGGGAATGAGCCCACACAATGCATCCTCTGTCTTAAACACTTTAGTCATTTCAAAGGACTGCACCCCACATTAATTAAAAGGTGAGCTCATATTTTTCAGAGCAAGCTAAAGCATTAGAAGAATGTGATGTGATATTGGTTTTTGTTGATGAACTCTTGGTTCCTTCGTTTTCCCTCAGACTAATTTTAGAGCATTTTCAGTAATAAGAGTCTGGAGTGTGTTCAGACATGTTCTTATATATTGCTCAATCAGAAATGTTTGTACTATTGCTGACCTATCTGCGGAGCAGTTGCTTTAGCTCAGAGGACAGTAAACAGGTGTATTGGTTAGATGCAGCACTTTTCCTTGGTTATTATAATACCTGTATATTAATCTGTACTGTTTATTACTCTCATTATTTTTATCAGGCTGGCTCCAGGAAGGCTCCGTCACGGAGAAGGTGACGAGCTGGGGATGTGCTGTGCAGGAGCTGAGCAGAGAAATCCTCCCCAGCCCAGACGTGTCCTGCCCTGCGCCTGCTGAGAACTTGTCCAAGAACACTCTGTCCCCAGTCAGACATCTATCCTGTTTCTCCTGTAAGTATCAGATACAGTCTTCTGATTAATTGGTAACGTGACTGACAAACCAGAATAGTCTGGTCCAAAGACCAGTCACCTGAACAAGATCTCCTGGCTCCTGTTTCACTTTGGAAAGGCACTGTGATCCTTTTTATTGACAGTGACAGAAATTGCACTGGCATATGTTTCCGGCAGAGATTTTGTATAAAAACCTGCCCCCTCAGATTTTACTGGCCATTATTGTTTCGTATGACTGTTTTCACCGTAATTCTATATTAACAACAGAGTTTTAGATGATATTCATAGTGTCTAAACCCCTTATATTTGTGTTTTCTCATACTAGCCTTATTTCTGAAATTTTTAAATTTTCTGATTTATTTGAAAATGGTTTCTATTTAAATACATACATTTATTGCATTTATTTTAATAAGGGGCTTTTTTCCTCTTTAGGGATAAGCTTTAATTTTCACAGAATTATTTGATATCAATTTGTCATAACACTATCATCATAACATATGTCTAATCATGGATCTTAATCAAATGCAATGAGAAAATGACTGGTTGAGGATAAATGGCAAGCTATGATGTCACAGAAACTATTAAAGCGGCGAGGTCTAGATAGAAAGAGCGACCGTAGGCTAGTGGCTAGTCACCTGAGCATCAAAAGCAATTCGATTTGATGTTGTCCTGAGTAGCGAGGGCCAGCTTGCCCTCTCTTTACTCACATGTGAATCTTTACTATGATAAGACGATGAATACCATAAAACCCATTAAGCTCTCTTACCTATTCAGCAGTCAATAATGAACCAGCTCTGAACCATTTCCCTGCTCTGTACAGCACTTTGGTACCTCCAACGCAGACAATCCGCACGCTGCTGTGTGATCACTGCAGGAACAGCCCCTCTGCCAGAGACAGGAACATCAATACCCGCTGGGCCGCTGGGGATTTCACACCCACAGCACGCTGCAAATCTCTGAACTCTGCTGATTGTTCCAAGAGTCATTAAAGGAAAACTTTCCCAAACGGAGGTCTGCAGAAATGAGGCTATTGGTGAAGCCCTTGCTGTGCTACCTGGGCAGCTTTTGCGTTTGATTTGTGCTGGTGTGGGTTGGTGTCCCTGTTGAGCTCTGCAGCAGTGAGCCGCGGTGAGCTGGGGCGGCACCGTGTGGGGTTTGTGCCGACAGGACACGCCGCACTGAACGCGGCTGTGGGGTCCCTGTGCAAGCCCGCCCCGGGCAGCCTCCGCAGGGCTACGGGATACCTACAGTGGCTTTCAGACAACAATGCGATGTGAACAAACCACAGTGCTGCTTGGGAAGCATTTCAAGCCCCACAGCCCTCCCATGGGCCATGGCGTGCAATTCTAAAACCCGACATATGTTTCTGCATTCGTCTTTATATAAACTCTTCCTTTTATTGGGAACTTTTCCTGAGAGCATCTGGCTTCTCCTCTCTGCTCCTTTTCTCCATTCCGTTTTCAGTTCCTTTAGCTCTCACCCAGTTGGGACAGGAGCAGGATGCTGCGCTGCCGGGGTCCCCAGCTGGGCAGCAGGTGCTGAGAGCAGCAGCTGTTCAGGGGCAACAGAGCAGCCAAAACCAGCCCTTGGGTGGGAGGGAGAAGACAACTGCAGGCTGGCAGGGAGCAGGTTTGCCAGCTGGGCTGAGGGAGCAGGGCTGCCCCAGCCAGCTGTGTCTGCAGCTATCCCTAGTGAGGGAGGAGACAGGAGGGGGTGGGCCAAGCCTAAGGATAATCCTTGCTCTGGCGACAGAGCGCGTCTGGATGCAGGGCAGGGGAGCTGGAAGAGGGTAAACTCCCAATGGATGTGCCAGAGAGCTCAAAACTGCCAATAAATCTGGGATCGCTGGCAAACTCTTGCAGGGAGACTGCTTGAGCGTCGCCTTAAACTGGGGATGAATAAGGACAAAGGTATGATGGGTTTGACTGTTTCAGAAATCACTTTTTTTTTTTCCTCACTTTTGGGATGACTCCAGCTGACAGCCTTTGGCAGAGCCTCTGACAGCCATACCAGCACGGGGTTTGTTCTGGTAAAATGGAGCCTAATTCGGCACAGATCTGATACCGATGTTTCATAACCAAATCTTGTGCTCCTTGGGTTTTCTGTAGAGATCTCCAATAGACATGAAGCGTGTCGACAGTGCAGTTAAGATGGAAATAGCTTTAGACTCGTTACCCTGGGTCCCTGTAGGACAGACCTGTTCTAGAGCTCTGTGCACGGCACCAGCACTGGTTTGGGTGCACACGTGTGGCCGCACGTCACAACCAGCACACGCGGTTACACTGCTTGCTCCTCGCTGCCCGCCAGCGAACGTCCAACCTGACGGCACCACCAGGTACTGCAGCAGTGAGCTGAGACATCAAGTTCGTGTGTTTGTGTAGCTCTGTGTATGTGTGCATGTGCATACAGAGCGGGAGAGAGATTTAAAAAACAGATTATGCTTTAGCTAACTGTCTCTGACGTTGTTTTGTAAGTGGGTAAAACTTCTAATGGTTGGACTGAAGGAAGAAGTGTGTGTTGCCCTTAGTCTACAGTACAAACGTGAAGTACTACCCATTAGAAAACAGCAAGCCTAATTCTATAAAGCTTTATCTGATGCTGACATCAATGGAGATCTTTGCAAGAGTTTCAGTGGGCCTGAACCATTAAGTCTTCAGAGGAGGAAAGTGCAGTGGATTTTAAGGGACTCTTGCTGTTCTCCTAGTGTTGTGTTTCCACTACTCAGTGATTAGTGACTTTGATACTTTATATTTCTGCTAAATAAAGTGTCTCATTTGACTTCTCATTAGTTTAGATTAGCCAAATGCTGGAAGATGGATTAAGCAGAAAATACCTCCAGAAAACGTTTTTGCTCTGTAATCGAGGCAGGGGACACCCATCTAAATGATTCTTGCGTGTTTGACAAAGTGAACCCTCTGTCGGGGTTATTACGGTATGAGCAGAAGGTGATTAGTGGTGACTCAGTGCAGGGGAAATAAAAAATAGCTGTTTGCCACAAGTTCTTCATCGTCGTCCGACAAAATGAATGGTAATTGCTGTAGTGCCACTTTGTGGTGAAACTGAGAAACAAATACGCATAAAAATTCTCTTTACCCAGACACAGTTACTGAAATGAGGAGCTGGGATTGTGAGCCGTGGTTAACGACCTGTTGCCCCGACCTCTGCGGCGAGAAGGGCCACGGTCTGTGAGCCGGAGGAGAACGAGCTCCAGGCACTTTGGCCAAGGAGGGGGCACGTTGTGGGAGCTCTGCTGACTGCTCCAGGTGCCACCCACCCTGCGGCCTCACCAGGGCCGGGAACCTTCCAGCCTTTTGAGCTTGAGCACTTCATTGGCTTCATCCTAATCTAAACATGACTTTGATCCAAAGATCTTTTACACGGTACTAGGTATTTTTTAGGCTGTACCATGTTCTAAATTGTAAATTGGCTGAAACTATTAAAATCTCGAAGCAGGCACTTTTGTCTCGAGCAGGGCTCTGGGACCTGAGCTGGATCCCGTGCAGCAGCCCGGCAGGGACCGCGGGTCCTGCTCCAGACCTGCGCTCTGGGGACACGCGCTGTGGAAGATGTGACAGTGCTCGGCTGCGGCTCTTTTTGGTGGCACAGCTGTCAGGAGCAATTACGGCACACAGGAAAAGCACGGCATTTGCTCTGGGTCCCAAACTGAGATATTTATTTTCATTTTGCTTTTCAGGTTGTTATATTCATTTGAAACCAAAAAGATGGGCCAGGCTTTATTCTCCATGCCTGTTGTACCACCTTCTTTCTAGCTTTTAAACCAGAAAGTGTGTCTTCTGCATCTCCCAAGAGGATGGAATCCCCTCATTTCCTCTGGGTATCGATGCCGCTGCCCTGCTGCTGAGCCACACGTGCACGTACTGCAGCAGAGCGGGATCTCGCTGGGCCACCGAGACATTTCAGGCGGCTTCTAAAACAATAAAAGAGGAATTGCCTGTTCTCATGGTATTCCTCTGCCTTCAGTGGTTTGATTTCCACTCAAGTGAAGTCTGTCTTTCAGGGTAGATACCGTATGTATTGTTCTTTGTTTTATTACATTCTCTTCTTCCAAAGCATTCAAACACTGTTTTGGGTAGACTCATGACGTTACTGAGAGAAGTTCAGTACATTGCCCTCTTCTCATGTATCTTTCTTGCAGGGTTTCTCTTACCTGCTGACCCTTTTTCTGCCTTACACCTCTTCAAAATCTGACTAATTCTTTGCCAGTGTCCAAAGATCATCAAAGGAGCTGACAAAGGCATCATCATTTCCTTTTCTGTAATCTCCACCTGGATATGACCTGACTGCTTTCAGCTAAAAATTCTGCAAGAGGTGAGGAGGTAACAGATGCAAGAAACGCCATGGAGTTCAGAAGCTTTAGAGAAATAATTAGTGCTGGAAATTGCAAATAGTATATTAGCCTCGTTTAATGTGCTAATAGCTGGGCTGTGCCCCGTACTGTGCCCAGGGCAGCAGGTGGAGTTCGGTGTTTCTGTCCTGAGTGGGCAGAGAGCAGGAACCTGCTCTGTGCCCCAAAACTCGCTCCCTTGGCAGCGGTGACCCCACTGTGCGCGGGGTGTCTGACGGGAGAAATGGAAGTGACAGAGCAGAACCAACTGTATTGAGCACCTGGTTATTGTTCAAGGTGAGTGAGGAATCCCATGTCACACTGGGTACTTTTATCTCACCTCTAGCTGTTGCGGAGCATGATCTTAGTACGGCAGGAGGATAAACGGGGAAGAAGCCTGGGTTTGACTGGCATCTGAAGTACAGGTGCACCTGCAAACACAGCTTTACACTAAAGCCTCAAAGAAAAATGTTGTCTTGGGCTAGCAGAGGCACTTACCTGCCTCAACACTCACTGTGCCTGGCGCTCAAATAGAACCTAAAATCCCACACCCGAAAGCAGCAGGGAAATGAATTAAACCCTCTGCTGGTGCTCACACGCAGCCTGTTCCACACGTGGGCTGTACAGGAACACTGGCGGTGGCTCCACAGCTGCTGAAGTCGCAATCACAAGATGAAATCAATGCTGGAGCTACAGCTGCAGAAATTCCAGAAATTCCTGCTCCGGGTTGCCTGCAATGCAAAGCAGGGTGTGAGCACAGGAGAACCAGTGTGAATGCTCATCTCTCTGCTTCCTCCCAAAATGAGTGCTTGCTTTTCATTGAAGAAAATCTGGTTTACCCTAAATTTATCAGAAAAGACCAGATAATTGGATGATACAAACTGTCGTAGCTCCATGGTTGTCAACAAGCATTGATTTCTAGGGTAATTTCTGCATGACTTGGTGGGAAGAACTGCTGCTTGGTGATGGGCAGTAGGGTGCACGGACAGTAGAGCATATGCAGTAAGATACATCGTTACCTAGTGATTAAATTACGATATTAATCACTGAATCCAGTCTGCTGGCACTCACACTTAAGGACTTTCTGAATGTGTGTTCCCTACCTGCAATTAAAACTTTCCTGTTTTTCAAAGGTACCGTTGTTTGCGCCTTTCCAGAATTCTGGCAAAATGTATTTGGCAGTAAATGGTCGGGGACTTGTCACAGCGCTTTTAGAGTTCCAGATGTTTCACTTATTTTCAGGTCCAACACACACTGTAGTTTAACCAAGGAAAAAACAGGGGTTTTTTTCATCTGTCATCTCTTTATCACTATCTCTTGGTGGATGACTAGAGAATTTATGAGACACAGATGCAGCTGCCGGCTCCAGTGACGAGATTATATTTAGTGTAGTGCAAAACCAACACCCTGGCTGCAAATGCCATGCAGTTGTTACAGACATGTGCCATTTTTCTGAAGGAGCCTATAACACAAACCCCTCTTGGATTTCTAGCACATCATTGGGCCTATAAATATTTCTGAGGTTAAAAATAAGATGAACAGCTCTGTCTAGTGGCAATTTCAATAACTGCATCAGAAGGTCATTATTTCTAACAGAATTCAGCCCATATGTGTTGAATCAAGTGAGTTTAAAAATAGCCGCTTGGTTTGCTTTTCACCACGGCAAACGTCCCGGTGCTGCTGGGGAAACGTGAGGCCACATTCTGCCACCAGCTTTCTGCTCGTTCTTTTAGATTCGCTGCCTTTGTTTAATGTTCCCCAGAAGCAATAAACCCCTGACCCGTGTCCATCCCCCGAGCTGTGGCTGTGATTGTGAGGCCTGGATGTTCAAACCCGTCTCACGCTCACACGCGCCTCGTGTGCACCAGATGTCAGCTCGGTTTGGGTTTTGTGCAAGTCCCATGATACTTCCCTACGTATTTCTCAACAAAACCACTTAAATGGGTGAATTATTCTGGACCCTGCCAGAAACTGGGGGCGGGGGATCCCCGACCCGAACAGCGTTAAGCTTTGGAGGGACCCGTTTCAGCCCAGTGCTGGAGAAAAATACCCAGTTTCAAACTGGACATGAATATGACCGGCTCTGCAGAGAGATATTAGCTGAGACATGTGCAGAGGTTGCGGCCAAAGGGTAAATTATCTCTGGGCTGTTTGTTTTATACAGTAATGCCCATATCTAATGATATTGTGTATTCTTCATGATAGCCCTTTGGATAGCTTGCTACCATCTGAAGGAAAGTCTAAAATGCTGTAAAAATTCTAGATCACATCTCCAAAATGTCACAAAAAGATGTTTTTTTCCTCTGAAATATCAAAATTATTTATAAAAAATGTTCTTAAAAGTATTTCATTTAACCTCATGATTTTTGGTACCATAAAATACGTTAAATGAGGTATGAAATGGGAACAAACCCATACAAATCAGCTGGTGGCTCTTCAGTTAACAATTTTGGTTTTTCTGCCTCCAAGGATGTTTCTGTGAATTCATACCAGGCTAATGAGACACATCCGTGGATACTGCTGCTTGTCATCTGTGCTAAGCCCCTGTTCTGTGTCAGAACACAGGAGTGCAAGCTGGTTCAGGTGAACCTTTGCAGAGACATTTGAAGCTGTCAGAGAACTAAGATCTTGCCTGTGGCAACTTCAAATGGCAAGAAAAGCAGAAATTCTTTATTCTGCAGCATGCTCACAGGGTATTCTCGGGTTTTCTGTAGCGTGCAAAGCCACCTTTCCTACAGTGCTGGGTTAGATTGTGCCTGTGTCCCAATTTTCGTAGATTTAGACTGTCTCATTTTTCACATTGGTATGTTGTAACAGAAGACTTTGAGAGCCTGCAAGCTTTAGATCAAAGATATTTTCATTAATAGATTCTTACACACAAGTTAGGGAAACAATGATCTTGTATAATAAGATCAGTCTTTGAACAAACTGTCTCTGTTCCAGCATAACTAGTTCAATGTGATAGGTGATTTTTTTTTTCTGGTGATCCATCCATTCCTTCACATGGATGATACTGTACTGGTATAAATGGCCGTAGGCAAACACAACTTACTTGTCAGTTGAAAGTGATTCTACAGATAGAAGCACTTTCACACCATTAGGTTGCAGAAATTTTCCCTGAGCTTTATAGTGCATGAAATATTCCAGCAGAGTCGAAGCAGAGAAACCTTTGGTGTGTGCAGAGCCAAGAACTGCACCTGAGGGGCAGCTGCTCCTCGGTGCCCCTGCCTTGCTGTGTGCAGGGTTTACCGGAGGTGTTACTGTGTCTGGTGTCCTGCTAATCACTGGGCTAATTCCGGCACAGTCAGGTAATTTAATCCATGGGTGCTGGGGACAGCCCGCTCCTTCGGTTCAGTGTGCACCTCGGGTTTGTGCGGGCTGGCACAAAGGCAGGTGGTGGCTGCTGTCCCACCTGCTGGAAGATGAAAGGGGACAGCAGACACTTGATTTGCCGATGACCTGGATATCCCAAGTTTTTGGATGCAAACAGTGTTGGCTCCGTGTCTTGATGTTCAGTTACTGAAGTGTGATGGGCCCGGCCGTCAGTTAAACCCATCTCTGCTGCAGCAGAGGTGATGGGGGCTGCGGGTTCCGCGGTGCAGGAACCACCTCTGAGCATTGCGCAGATACTCTTTGTGCTGGGGCCAGGTTCTGCAGTGCAGGAACCACCTCTGAGCATTGCGCAGATACTCTTTGTGCTGGGGCCGGGTTCCGCGGTGCAGGAACCACCTCTGAGCATTGCGCAGATACTCTTTGTGCTGGGGCCGGGTTCTGCAGTGCAGGAACCACCTCTGAGCATTGCGCAGATACTCTTTGTGCTGGGGCTGGATTCCGCGGTGCAGGAACCACCTCTGAGCGTTGCGCAGATACTCTTTGCGCTGGGGCCGGGTTCCGCGGTGCAGGAACCACCTCTGAGCATTGCGCAGATACTCTTTGTGCTGGGGCCAGGTTCTGCAGTGCAGGAACCACCTCTGAGCATTGCGCAGATACTCTTTGTGCTGGGGCTGGATTCCGCGGTGCAGGAACCACCTCTGAGCATTGCGCAGATACTCTTTGTGCTGGGGCCGGGTTCCGCGGTGCAGGAACCACCTCTGAGCATTGCGCAGATACTCTTTGTGCTGGGGCCGGGTTCCGCGGTGCAGGAACCACCTCTGAGCATTACGCAGATACTCTTTGTGCTGGGGCCGGGTTCCACAGTGCAGGAACCACCTCTGAGCATTGCGCAGATACTCCTTGCACTGGGACCGGCTTCTGCGGTGCAGGAGCCACCTCTAAGCATTGCACAGATGCTCTTTGCACTTGGGCTGTGGCAGTTCCCAGGTGCTCAGGCGTTATCTCTGCTCTGTGAAGTTCGGGCAGCCTGACACCCCCCTCCTCCGTCCTGCTTTTCCTGCTCTGTCCCATGGAGTTGCGTGCTCATCAAAGGAGAGGTTTTGAAAGCCAGAACCAGTCCCCCTCCCTCCCCCACACCCACCCCTCCTCATCTGCTTTAATTGCTTCCTAGAGACCGATTCAAAGCAGACCTGTGTGAAGGTGTTGATGGTACAGAAGTACCTTCCTATCAAAGGGGAAAATGGGTGGGAAAGGGGAGGTTAGTGAAGCTGTTGGAATTATAATGGAGCTGTAGATTCATGTTATGTGCATATGTGCATATGCATCTGTGCATAGTGCTGCCTACATCTGAGACAGCAGCTGCCTGTGTTCATTGTGGTGAATCAAAATAAGTAAGCACAAATAATAAAGAGATTTCATACAGCATTTCAGGGTCAAGGTTGAGCATGCTATTATATCCTCGTCTAATGACTTCAGTTTACAAGAGGACCAAAGGTCAGAGCCCAGAAGGTGGCAGATGAGCTCATTACAAGTTGCTCAAGGTTTCAGCTGAGCTCTACCCAGGAGCGGAGCAGGCGCGTCCGTGCTGCAGGAGGTTAGAGCTACAGACCAGATGCTGCAGAGATTGCAAAACAAGTGCCACAATCCTTCTATATTTAAAACTCTCTTGAAACAAGGACTCTCTTTTTCCAGGCAGGCAAGGCTTTAGCTCTTAATCATGGAGATCAGGTTAAGACAGAAATAAAGCCATGACTGGCTGAAAGAGTCATATGCAGCAGAACTTTAATGCAAAGTCTAAACTTGCACATTTGTCTGAAATCTCCAGGAAAACCAACAGAATTTTGTAAAAAGGAATGCATTCTTGTTAAATCTGTCTGCTCCCTTGCAAGGCCTCCACTCAGCGACACAGCCTGCAGCCCTGCCTGGCTTTCTGCATGAGCCAAGCCTAGAGATAAGGAGAGAGAAGATCACAGAAACCTGCAGTTTGCAAATTGCCCTGCCCAGAAGGCACCTGGACTCTGATTCAACGGCTTTCTCTGGACCGCCGCTTGATCCCAGGTCTCTGCAAGTCCTGGATCGTGTCTCCTTTTTCTCATTCTTCCCGTGTGCCGTGTTTTCTTTCTTCTATCTCCTTTGATAAGTTCTGCCTCATTTCTCCCTTTGTGTGCTGGTTGGCACCTCCCGCGCTGTCTGCCCGCCAGGTCGCTGCCGTCCCCGCTCGCCTGCTGCTCGCACGGTGGCTCTTGACTGCCTGCCAGTTCGCAGACTTTAAACTCCAGTGTTTCTAGGATCTGCTCTCCTGAGACTTTTTTCCTTTTTTATTTCCTCTCTTTTTTAATATTTCTAATCACTTGTCCTTTGGTCCTGTGTTGAACTCTCTCTAGGCACAAGGAAAATAAGAATTTTTTTTGCAACCTGACTTGGAGCATATTGGGTTCAGAAGAGTAGTACAGAGATTTGTTCAAATATGCTCCTGGAGGCTTTATTCAAATTGCAAGGGTCTCTCAGCTGCCTCTTCAAAGAGCGAGGTCTATAAATAACCCAAAATTCAAAGTTCTAATATGCTCCAATGATAGATACATGCTAAACACTTCCATTTGTTGTCAAGTTTCAGGAAGGCAAGAGATGACAGGCAGCGTTATTCTGGCAGTTTTCTCTTGTTCTTTCTGTTCGCTCTAAGGGCGTTTCCCACACACACTGTGTCCCACCGAGAGGAGCCAGCTCATTTACGGGGGAAGAAAGTCTGGGAGTTTTTCCATGCCAACACTTAGAGAAGTGTTGCAAATTTGAAACAGGTATTTCAGTTAAAATGTTCACATCTGTACCTCCCTACTAATGGCTCTTTTATTCTCTTTACAAACACATTTCTAAGCCTTCGTTTAAGTTTACTGCTGTTCCAGTGGTTCCAGTTTGTGTCAAATGGCTGTTTCACCTGCTTTTTTATATATAACAAAGAAATGACGTGTCAATAACATTGAAAACAAACTTGCAGGCACAGAAAGCCATTAAGACTGTGGGTCTAGAAATCCATCTGTGCTTGCAGAAGAGCTTGCAGGTCTGTCCGTGAACTGCTCCAGTCTGCGTGAGGCGTCTGGATCAGGCTTAGGAGCCAGACTAACATTTCTTGCAGGCTTGGTTTTTAACCTGTCATATTAAGGCAGTAACTTCTCAGGTCATATTTGCCAATTATAACTAACATCATAATCACATACTGACATGTACAAATAGAGGGAAAGACTCATCTCATTCTTAGGCTGGAATATTGTGTTATTCATTAATCTATTTATACATTTGTATAAATAGGCCATATGGACATGTGTTAATGAATGTTCTTTGCCAATTTAACCCCTGTTTCTCCATGTACTAAGTCAGTCTTGACTTCTGCAAAGTATTTGCACTATTGGAAGAAACTTATGTGCTGGACTAGAAAATTAAGTCAAGGAGAAGCCATTAGTCTTTCCACTGAGCTGAACTAGGTTGTGTTCATATACAGCATAGATTCATTTATAATCAAGTCTTTCTGTCCATGGACTTTCTGCATAATTTTGATCATATTGATCACTAATGATAAACGACTGATCATGGAAGTCAGACATTACTTTTTATTTTTTACTTGATTAGATATTGATAACTTCTTTTGTAGTAAAGTTACCCTCATCAAACTGCCTGGGTAAGGATGTCTGTGTATATATATATACACACACGCAAATATATGTGTGTGTATTTTTGAAAACACAGATTCCATTCTACGTACATGGTTTCTGTGTAGGCAGAAAAATACCATTCACAGATCATTGATCTTTGCCTTAGGGCTCACATAAACTAGCAGTCTAGCGATAAACTGTGCAGATTTCTCTGTTACAGACCCTTGAGTACTCTCTCTGATTTAGTGTTTTTATAAATAACTGTTTTCTGTTTACTTCCCCGAGTTCCAGTTGACAGCAGCGGGACTCTTGGTACAGCCTGTAATGTTTCTTATTAAAACCAGATGTGTTCATCACAGTGAAAATACTGCAGTGAATACCAAAGGAATTCTGCCTTAAGTGGAGTCTGAAATGCGAATCTCAGCGCACTGTTCTCCAGAGGTTCATGTAAACTGTCTTTCATTTGTTTGCTCCTTAAATTCTGGTATTAAAGACACCCTAATCTGTGAGTAGAACGGTCACTTAACAAGGCCGACGTTGAAAGCGCTCTGCTAAGGATCGCCGCTCGTTGCAGCCGCTGTCGTGAACAGGGCACAAAGGTCCTAGAACCAAACGCTGGGTTTTGCTGGGGGGGGAAATCCGAAGGCGCCGTAGATTTTGTCTGAGGGTTTGCAAGCGGAGTCAGTAACGGCACCAGAACCATAGAGACTGGGTGATCATTGCTGCGGTGTGCACGGTGACAGTCGGCAAAGAGACGGTTCCCCCGTGTCTGCTCCGCGGTCGCACTGACCAGAGGGTCGGCAGCAACGCGAGAGGGAGCCCAGAGCAGATACGGGAGGGGGGCAAGCGCGGGAGTCAGAGGCAGTGAGAGCAAAACCAGCGTCTGGCGCTTGGGGTCGGCTGATATGTTTCAAACAATACATGTGTTGCTCGTTGGATCTGCTTAAAGTAGTTTATCTCTTACAAGCCAATTTTTTGCAAGTGATTTAATTGCTGGTTGGATGAATGCTTGTAACTGCACATCGATCACTGTTTAAAGAGTTGTTTGCATTTTTCTCCCTCAAATATCTAGCATTAATTCTGGACCAGTATGATTGGCAAGCTAACATATATATTATTCTGATCTGTAAATGAAAATAGCTATTAATTAATGTCCAATAGTGATCATCACAGCTCTGTTTTATGTGGGCAGAATTTAAATGGGATTGGGTCAGCAGTAATTTAGCCCGATGAAGAATGTGGTTTTTGGACTCTCTGATGGGAGTCTCATTGCTGACCTGTATGCAGATTTGAAAAGAACATAGGGAACTTGTGTGATGTGGATGAGAACAAAACTTAATCCATAACTGGTTTCTTTAAGCATCTGCTGCTTCTTGCATACGTGCCAGGGAAAGGGACAGATAGGAAAACAAATACATGATTGCGTGATTTGTGAATTAATTGCATTGATAGACCTATAACCTTACCCTGTGGAGAGAAGCGAACAGAAATGTCTACTGGAGACGTTGCCACGTGGACAAATTTCGTAATACTGTGTGTTAATTGTTTTAGGAGAGGATTTTCTCAAAAACTTAGATTACTGGCTGAGCTCAGTTCTCAGGCAAGGATACAAATCTTGCCACTCACCTAATGAGAACAAAATTAAGCTAATGATGACAATTTTAGAAGGTTCTGGACCTAATACATATTTTGCACAACAGGAAAGAACAGAAGTTGTGTTCCTTTCACAATTGCGTGGGTCATTTTGTGTACAGCAGAATGCACTGTATCCCGGCACGTCACCTGCGTTGCCAAATGCCATCGGCTGCAGGTTTGCCTGGACGCTCCCTCGAGGTTTTTCCCCATTTAATGCCGGTCCCGGCCCTTCAGCACGTCGTGCCGAACCCAAGCCGCCCGCGGCGGCACGGACACCCCGGCCTGGGGAGCCCCCGCGCGGGTTCGCCCCAGGCAGTGGCACCGGGAGCCGGGATAACATGGGGATTACGTTCTCGAACAAACTGGCAAAGAAAAGCAGTAGATTTCAAGTTTCCCTGTACCTATGATCTTTTACTTGATCATCCGTCTCCAGGTGAGATCAGTCAGTTGTGGAAAAACCTCCATGAATTCAATTTAGGCAGTTTTTGGAAGCAGATGAAAAATGCTGTTAGGAGTGAGTCTGAAGTTTCGAGGGAGGCTTGGGGAGAAAGGTTCATCCATTTATAATGCACTAGTTTAATCAGGGTAACTTTTTAAAAATTTTTCCTGAATTTTATCTCCTCAAGGACAGGGAAATCCAGCTGCTGCTTCATTTGCTTTTCACATTTCTGCTGCTGCTAGGCTCTTTTTTTGGCCTAAAGGTGAACAAAGAGTGAATCTAGTTCTTCCATTGCTGCTGGCTGAAGCAGTAAGGAGGATCACACACTTCCATGCCTTTCCCACCTTCAGAGTTCAGTCATCCTCCATTTGCAGCTGGAGGCTTGCAAAGGTTGCTTGGGACCAAGCATCTCAGTCTGGGAATGGAACTTCTTTAGCTCTTTATCTAACATGAGAATTTGACTGCAGAAGAAACAAAGGATTAATAGGCCTCGGATTTTATGTCACAGAGGCTATAATGGTTTCTAGTGGTTCCTGGAGAAAGGTCTGGTGTTCCAGCTCAGGTCCTGGCTGGGACTCAGGAGACTCAATCGAAACTTGACTTGGATTTGCCTGGTGCACGAGCAGCACCCCTGGGGCTGGGGACGATGCTGCGGGGCTGGGGACGATGCTGCGGGGCTGGGGACGACGCCGCGGGGCTGGGGACGACGCTGCGGGGCTGGGGATGATGCTGCGGGGCTGGGGACGACGCTGCGGGGCTGGGGATGATGCTGCGGGGCTGGGGACGACGCTGCGGGGCTGGGGATGATGCTGCGGGGCTGGGGACGACGCTGCGGGGCTGGGGACGACGCTGCGGGGCTGGGGATGACGCTGCGGGGCTGGGGACGATGCTGCGGGGCTGGGGATGACGCTGCGGGGCTGGGGATGACGCTGCGGGGCTGGGGACGATGCTGCGGGGCTGGGGACGACGCTGCGGGGCTGGGGACGACGCTGCGGGGCTGGGGACGATGCTGCCGGGCTGGGGACGACGCTGCGGGGCTGGGGACGATGCTGTGGGGCTGGGGACGACGCTGCGGGGCTGGGGACGATGCTACGGGGCTGGGGACGATGCTGCGGGGCTGGGGATGATGCTGCGGGGCTGGGGACGATGCTGCGGGGCTGGGGATGACACTGTGGGGCTGGGGATGACGCTGCGGGGCTAGGGACCACACTGTGGGGCTGGGGACGACGCTGCAGGGCTGGGGACGACGACGCTGCAGGGCTGGGGACGGCGCTGCGGGGCTGGGGATGATGCTGCGGGGCTGGGGATGACGCTGCGGGGCTGGGGACGATGCTGCGGGGCTGGGGATGACCCTGCAGGGCTGGGGATGACGCTGCGGGGCTGGGGACGATGCTGCGGGGTTGGGGACGATGCTGCGGGGCTGGGGACGATGCTGCGGGGCTGGGGATGATGCTGCGGGGCTGGGGACGACGCTGCGGGGCTGGGGACGACGCTGCGGGGTTGGGGACGATGCTGCGGGGTTGGGGACGATGCTGCGGGGTTGGGGACGATGCTGCAGGGCTGGGGACGATGCTGCGGGGTTGGGGACGATGCTGCGGGGCTGAGGATGATGCTGCGGGGCTGGGGACGACGCTGCAGGGCTGGGGACCACGGCGAGCGGGCCGCGTGCAGCAGAGTGTGGCTGTGCGGGAGTTGACGGGCCACAAGGGTCCCTGTCACCGCTGCTGGAGCCGGTGGCCGCTGCCCTGCCCCGTCCTGCCCTGCACAGCATCCAGAGCGCACAGGAACCCTGCAGATCCAAACAGAGGCCTCATTTATTAAAATGATTAAGTCATGTATTCATGTTCACTGACTGGGTTGTTGGCCTGTGAATACAGAATTTGGAACGGCCTGTTCTTCACTTGTTTTTCCATGTCTTGGACATTCTCACTCCGGTCGTGTTTGTTCCGTCTACGTCCTTTTCCCTGTAAGAACACGGTGTCTGCCGAGCAGCGGCTTCAGAAATTAACCTCTAAGGTGGGACACTTGTGCTTTTTGTCTTCCCTTTAGTAGGTGTTGAAACGTACGAAATAATCCCTGAATTTTTTAAGAATCATAGCATCTATCCCTACTTTACATGTTATTATTTTTTAAAAGCACTCTTTTACTCATTTTACTCTTTATTAAGAGAACACTCTTTAATAGTCTTTATCACAAATGCACATTTAAATCTATTCTGTGCCATTCTGGGGTTTCAGGACAGTATTTTCACTTCTCCAAAGAAAACAAGAATGGACAAAATGTGAAGCATGTGTAAGTGAAATGATGGTGTATGGCCCGGTGGAGAAAGTGGATCTTTTTTTTTAAAAAAAAGAACTAGTCTTGAACTCTGTCTCTTAATGGATTCCGAGTTGCCTGCTTCCTTGCTTGTTAATGTGGGTCTATTATAGCTGCTGGCTCAGCCGCCTCTCTTTAGCTTTGAGAAGAGCTTTTCATACTGTATTTTTTAAATACAGAACTCAAAGCATGCTGAGCTTTTCTTCTGCCCTGACAAGAGCTTTTCTGTGTGCCGTGGCTGCCTTCCATTCGCTATGTTGTTCTTCCGCCCTGGGCACAGCTCGGTGCGGTGCAGACACAGCGCGGCCGCGCTGGCAGCGCCTCCTGCAAGAGCAGCCCAGCTTGGGGTCGGTACTGGCCTGTCCCTGTGCACAAATCAGAGCAATGTCTGTTCCCTTCGGGAGGGACAGGGACAGTGGAAAATAGTCCCGGCTGATAAGGAGACCTCCGAGTGTTTGTCAGCGAGGAGTCTGCTGGGAACATTGTGTACTGCCCGTGGCGGGGTGAGGGAAATAACCTGTGACGGGGATTTCTAAGGTACCTGTCTTGTTGAGAAAGGAATACATGAATATAGCAATACATACAGGGACAAGACTGACAAAATGAACACGCTAAAGGAGGAAAAGAACTTGCTTTAACCTTAACTTGCTCAGCAGCGTGGTTGGCAGCATTTTGTTATCACACGAATGAGATTCCCAGGAAAAGGATGGAGCTAAAGGCTCACGATTTATTAATAAAAGCCATTTAAAAAAAGAATTAAAAGAATAAAAATTGGATTTAATGTTTTTAATGGATTAAGGCCATACTTTTATTGTGCTTTCCTCCAAGGAAAAACAGGACTGGAATTGTACTATGTGAAAACACAGTGAATGAGAAGATTGGAGGTGGTTCAGGCTGATGTTTTTAAACAGACATCACCTAGTGCAAGGAGCAGAGTTGCTGCGATCTGTTGCTCCCCTTATCTGAAGACTGTGCAATTAACTGAAACGTGGCGGAAAAATATTCTTTGTATGGGCTTTACAAAAGCACAGTCTTGCGGGATCGAGATGCATGAAACTAGAAAGAAGGATTTTCCTTATTGTTACCTTCTCCCTTTCCATATCAATTTCCTACTTGTAGAGAACTTCACATAAGAAATGCAAATTTTTAAACTGAAGAGTTTATTTCCCCGCTATGTTTGAACTGTGTATATAGTGACGTAAAATAGAAGAAAACTGAGAAACCCTAGGTTTTAATTATTTTTTTCCCCACAAACTGTTTGGTTCAGAACACAAATAGTGTATATAATGCCAAATATGTGTATACTTAAAATCCCTCCAGGTGCAATAATGCAAGAAATTCATTAAAACGGGTATGGACTGTTGTTAAAATAGAGTTTTCGTTCTGAAATCCTAACCACGATTTAAATCAGTTGGGTAATTAACAATCAGAATTTGACTGTGCAAAGGGCAAAGAAAAGTTTCTAATTCTATTGTAATTTCAATAAATCTTTCACCGTAGGACTCTGTGAGAAAGGCTATTTTTAGACTTAAATTTTAGAGCAGACGTCTTTTGTTGTAATACAACGTACTACTGATAAAACTCCTGCGTTTCAAAGATGAGCTTTCAAAACCTCTTGTCACAGAATCTTGCTCTTTATATGTTTTTTCCCCTGTTGGAAGTCTCTCCGTGTTTGTAGCTTTAGTTGTGGATGGCCGGCTACAGTGAAGTAGTTTAGTCCAAGAATATCAGTGTGGTTTTTATCATTGTGACTGGACTGTTCTGCTAATGGTTTACTTAAAACGAAGATACGTATTTGCTGTGGAGTTTGCTGGCCAGTCATAACTATCTGGAGTATTTCAAGTATTTCTAAGTTTTCCCTGACAGGGATAAGAGCATCTGCAGCTGGCGGCCCTTCCTAGTGCCTCTTACTTCTGGCTCCAATATTTCTCTTGCAGTTCTCAGGGGATTTGGGAATGGCTTTTTGAACTCTAAATTAGTGATTAGCTGTGGCTCGGCACCTCGCAGGCTGTTCTGACTCATATTGTGCAGAACCGCCCCGCCGCAAAGCCCGGTAACGCGAGGGAAGGGGCTTCGGGTGCCTGGGCTGAACTCGGCCGCGCGACCGCCTCCGCTCACAGGTGGCAGAAAATAATTCATTTCCAGCTCCTCACAGAAGATTTTGCTTGTCATTACCAACGTGGCCACGTTAGAAAGGGGCCTCCGGGCTTTTTCCCTGTGCATTGTCGTGGATTACCGTGCAGGGATCGTGAACACGGCTGCCGTTTGCAAAGGGCTTTTGGGAGCGCGCCGGATCCTGCCCTCGGGTGTACGATTTGGGGCATTTACAGTTTGGGGCATTTACGATTTGAGGCATTTACGATTTGGGGCATTTACGATTTGGGGCAGCGCTTAATAACCTACAGGGCAGGGAGTAGTGTCGTGTGCCTGAGTGTTTCCAGCCCTGGTGCCTTGGTGGTGCTGAGGGTTATGGTGCTGCAGACGGCTGTTCAGAATGGGGTTCCGTGTGCTCTGAGGTACCACCGTGAATGTTTTCGTTAACAGAAATAGAGTTAAACATCAACGGCAGAACAAAGGGAATCAGGGAGCAAGGGGAAGGATCATGTGTCTGTTTCATTAAGGCACACGCATGTCTTCGTGTTCTGCAGAAAGCTTTCGTACATTTATGGTGGTTTAATTTTTCTTCAGATTGTTAGATCCTCTGAGAAGGTGTTTATTTTTATCCCACTAAAAATGAAATCTAAAAAAAAAGCTGTCATAGTGGCTGATAATTGATTTGCACTTTGCTGTTTCTCTAGATGGGTTAAATTCAGTGTTGACGCTACTGTGGGACTCCCCTCCACATCCCGGTTGTACACGGTGAACTGTAATTTTTATTGTATCCCCATGGGATGCACTTAAATCTGTATAAACCTGGCATGTATAAATTGAGCTTAAAAATTAATTCTAAATCAGTAAACTCATTTAGAGTGTTTACAAAGGAGTTAGGACAGGCTTAGCTGAACGAATCGTAACAAATTGTGAGTTACACAACGGCAGAGGTGTGGATCGTGCCGCGGCTCAGCTGGAACGTGAGAGCAAATTCCTTTGCTGTGAGCTTTGCTGTGCGGTTGTTGCCAAGTCCCAGGAGTCCATAAAGGCAGCGAAACCAGTGTACAGCACAGTCCCTGGAAGGTACTGCAAGGAGAAACATCTTGCTTGACAAAAATGAACATTTTGTGCCATTCAGCACATGAGAGTTCACCACTTGCAAGCATTTGTATCTGATATTTAACATCCCTGAGCTAGGTCTTAAAAACAATAGCTCTTACCAAAGAGCCTGTATAACTCAAAGTGAGATGAATAAGATAATTTCTTTTGGTTACTTTGCTACCTGAAGAATTAATTACGATACAGAACAAGGAGGAGTCAAGGCAGGTAAATGGGCTTGTAACATGTTCTTCTCTTTTCTCTTAGTGAGAAAAACATGTTCTCCATTTCCTTCTGGTTTCTGGCTTTTATCGTGGAAAGAAGCCAGAACATCAACTGCGTTGTAACTGCACCTGGGAGCATTGCCAGTGCTGCAGTGACCTCCCGTGAGGAGCAAACACCGACACGGACATGGACACACTGACATGGACACTGACACGGTCACTGACACGGACATGGACACGGACACACTGACATGGACACTGACACAGACACACTGACACGGACATGGACACACTGACATGGACACTGACACAGACACACGGACATGGACACGGACACACTGACATGGACACTGACACAGACACACGGACACGGACACGGACACACTGACATGGACACTGACACGGACACACTGACACGGACACGGACACACTGACATGGACACTGACACGGACACACTGACACGGACATGGACACGGACACACTGACATGGACACCGTGGCGGGTCGGTCGGAATGCCGGCCTGACCAGCGCCAGCTCAACCCAGCACTGTAGGACAGAAGACACCAGCAATTTAGTACCTCTTGTCTAATTTTCCAGTTTTTAAGGGAGAAAGGACATGCAGAAACAAGAACAGGAAGCACTTTACAGTATCACAGACAAACTGCTGCTTGCAGTTCTCTTTTTAGGTTTTCCAAGTAATCACACAAAGGCTAAAATTCTTTTATCTCGCTTTCAGGCTGCTTTTTGAAATATTTTCAGCCACTTTATTTGTCTTTCACCTCCTTAGAAGCTTTGAATAAACCTGTAAATAAGACTTTGACACCACACATGAATCCAGATGTGGATTTAGCAGCACAAAGCTTGCTAGGAAGGAGCCAGGCAGAACTTCCTGAGAGTTCTGCAGTGACATCCTTGCTCTGTGTGTGTACCTTAGTCTGCTCTTACCTTCTTTTTCTTCTATACTCCAGAAGAGCATAGTTCAGCGTTTGAAAAAATCCGTACAAAATACATAATATCAGCCTGTAAAACTAAAACCCCAACGCACACTAGGTAAGCCCATGCACAGATATCAGCAGCATTGTAACAGGAACCACAACCCACAGGCTCCTTCGGTTCACTCAGAAGCCCACAGGGCGTTGTCACTTCTGCTGGAAAACCATTGAGGAGCCTCAAATGACATTTTCCAGCTCCCTCAATCCGGCTGAAAACCAGCACTGCTCTAGCTGCTGCTCAGCTTACTGGGTCACGAACGTGTCCCAGGTGGAGTCCCAGCGCATTTGGGGCAGCTCGTGTTTTGTCTCCACAGCCATCAAGTGAGTGCAGGGTTCCTCTCCAGCTTCAGGTGCTTGTAAGGCCTTTACAAACTCCATAGAACTCAGCCGAGTAAGTCCTTGTCCTTTGAGAAGGGCTCTCACTTACTAAGGCTCTTCCCAACTAGGTAAAGTATGCGGACTTGGAGCTGCCTGGGCAGTCTGCTCTTTGTTAGGCCAGGCTTAGGCACGCTGGCCAGCTGATCTGCTGCAGTAAGTTTGTGTGACTTTCATGCTGCATTTTTTCAAAATAACTTGAAAAGTATTTAAACTCTTTATTAACGTTTGTAAAACAGCTTATTCTCCACGGCAGCCACGCTGGGCAAGGTTTCTGCTTATTTTGGGTCCAGCACTGCCTCTCTGGAAGAATGCCTTTTTCAAGGTCTTGATCACCTTCAGCTTGATTTATGGGATAAAATTAGTCTGTGACTAATTTTGAAACCAGCTGAAAAGCAATAAAAATGTTTTGTCTGTGGGGACTTGTTTCACAGATAAAATTAATAATCTCAGCCAGACTCACTGTTGGGCAGAGCGCACTGTTCTCCGTCAGAGCCCGGCCTTTGGCAAACGGCACCGTGTCTGTCCGTCCACTGCTTTTCGTCCTTCCCTTTGAATCCCGAGTTCTCTTTGGGATTCTGCTCTGTTCTTGGCTCAGTAAGTGTCTCTACCCCCATCTTCTCTCTCTCTCTTTAGTCTTGTTCAAATGTTGTACAAATTCTCAGACTTGTCACGCTGCTGCTGACTTGCTGTTGTTTCAGCTGATGGTCTGGCTTTTCTTTCCTGCAGTATTCGGTGTCACATATCCCCTCTCCTTTTGGTCTTCCTCATGACTGCACTTACCAGTTCTAGAATTTCAGTTGCCAGAACCACCATTTACAAACCGTGCAATAAATGTGCTTCGTAAATTATTCTTCTGTAGCTCTTTGTGGTGCTGAGACCTGTGCAAGCACATTATTGTCTGCGCTTTGCTGCTGCAGGACGTGCCTGTTACAACGGGAGACGCAGTGCTGGTGAAGTGGTGTTTGAAAATCACCCCAGATTCTCTGCTATTGCATTTGCTGATCTGCACTGAGCACAGGCCGCGGGAGGGCAGGTCTGGAGGGATCTGGAGATCTCCTGTGAACAGGAGACAGCAAGCTCTCGGCAGCTCTGGTGTTGCCAGTTGTGTGTTTCTGAGCGCAGCAGCGACGTGGCTGCACGGGGGCTGACGTGTACGACTCCCTGAGCAGTCCCGCTCCACACCGTGACTCCTGGCGGGTCAAGGAAATGTCACTTCTGTGTCCCTGACCTGGCAGCAGGCGTGGGGAATGGTCCAGTGACAGCGCTCGAGCTGACCAGGTACTGCCACAAGGAGTTTTAAGAGATACTTGAGTTGCTTAGTTAATGCTTGTGCTGTCAACATAGAAATGCTACATCTGAGTGCTGAGATGTGCTTTGGGGTTTTGTGTACTTGTTTTATATATACACATGGAGAGATATATATACACACACAAAGCATGTATAATTTAAGAAGAATTCTTTTGGTAGATCTATACAGGTTCTTGTGCATCGCGTATCTGCATTCACTATTATTAGTCTACTATCTTAATTAACATAAAGCTGAGAGAAATGAATTATGCAAATTATTTCAGAAGGGCTGAAGAAGAAAGATAATCAGTTCTGAAACGGATGGTGTAGGGGACAAGAAAATGAAAGGTTCACTCTAGGATGTGCCTTTTCATTATTCTGAGAAGCAGAGATATAAATTAACTTCAAAGTTCTCTGTGGCAGGTTAGGAAATAAGTCACAGTCAAGGTGAAGGATGAAAAAAGGACTGAGATAATACAACAGAAGGTGTTCCCAAATGAAAACACTTAAGTGACTGCTAGAAAATACGAGCATGAATCTGCCTGGAAAGGAGACAACTTTAGAAAACTTGAGCTTAGAGAAACCACATAGCTGAATTTTGGCACACACACCAGGCTAAATTCCACTAATTTAAAATGTATTTTATGTAATTAGTGGGTTCAGCGTTGAATTAGGAACACTTCTAATAGCTTGAAGAGGAAAGATAATAAAAGAAGTGCCAATTTTTCCAAATGTTTAGGAAAGGAACAATCTTACATATACTGCTATTGACCAAAAAACCTTATTACAGAAGGACTCCTTGCACATGGTCTGGCACTGTGGTGCATAGGACACGGCCATGTAGAAGGGCTGGGAAACGTGAGAGCGGCCTCTCACTAAGCAGATCGGGGAATTCTGTCAAACTCAGGGGTATTCAGGTCCAGTTAGTTCTGTTGCAGCCAAAATCACAGTCTTGTTGAAGTCAGCAATAAAACTCGCGCAGCCTTTCGCAGAGCCGGGATCTCACCCATCCTGCGTGCGCTGAGGCAGAGTTTCCACTGAAGGAGCTGCAGCCAAGCGAAGCGTGGAATCCCAGTGTGGAGAGGACAAAACTTGGATTTAAGGAGGAACAGCACACTGCGGAGCTTCAGCTCGCCAGACACAGACGCAAGCGCCCGTGCCTCACACTCCGGATTTCCTCATCTGCTGATTCTGTTGCTATGGCATTTGTAGAATTCCAGCATTTTAATGCAGCAACAGGGAAATCTGGTGCATAACTGTGGGTTAATCAGTTGTCCGGTTGTTTGAAACTAAACCAGGTTCAGTGTTTCACAAAGTCAGCCCAGCTTAGGTGAGCCATTAGGAACAGGTGACTGTCCTGCTCTGGCTGCCCAGAATGACAGCAGTGAGCCTAACCTGTCAATTATCAGCTGTCATTAAGGAAGCACATCAAAACCAGAGTGGTTCTCCAGATTTCTTTTCAATTTCTGCATGAGCAGAATGTTCATTCCTTAAAAAAACCAAAATAAATCCCTAGACTTAAAGAGTAAGAAGCAGCTCTTTGGAGGCATACCCACAGTGTCACTGGTTGAGGCATTTTCTGTGCCACATGCAGACAAAGAATAAAGAGCGAGCAGACGTGGAAAGTAGCATCCTTCAGCTGCTAAGACGTGGTTTTGCAGGCGCTCAAGCTTGCTTTAGTTTCCAGTAGCAACCACAAAATGTCTTCAGCTATGGCAAGCAATGCTTCAGTCCTTTGTTAGGAAATGTTTGAAGAACCTTATCTTCCTGCTAAACTGTTTGAATAGCAGCATTTTATGAACTATAGTAATCAGTCGAAAGAGTTTATACCTACATTTTTCAGAGACTTTTCCTTACCTGTTCTCCTATAGAAAGGATGTTCTTCAAATTATGGAGATGGAATTCAGTGTCAGAATTTTGAACGTGTAAGTGGAATCCTAAGACTGGACAAGCAATGTACATAAATAAACTGGAGATGAAGGGAGTCCATTTTCAGTTTCACAAGTCTCTTTTAAAATTCAAATTCATTACATATTTGCCAAACAAAAATTAGAAATAGATGTTACTTTTGGAAAGTTTTATAAACTTTTACAGAAATTACCTTCTTTAACAAAAGACAGGCCTAATCCTACTGGGCCTAATTATCTACATTGAAGCCCATGGGAGCTTTATTAGTGAAAGTATTGTAGGTATAAACTTTTTTGCAAAATAGAATGTAACAGCAAAGAAGGACGTATGATTCAAGCAAGACAGGCAATGATTTTCACGTCGAAATTTAAAATCCCACATACACACACAGTTTGGTTACAATGTCCGATCTCAGATCCCTCCTGTTGGGCAGCTGCCCAGCAGCTGTGCCGAGGCGGGGGCTGCGGGTTTCCCTGCCCAGAGCGGGCGTCTGGAGCCACTTGTGATGTGCGCGAATTGCCGCTCAGGAGGGGCTGCTGTCCAGGAACCGGGGTGCGCAGGAGTATCGGCTGCAGGGCCAGTGAACATAGGGTTACCTCTGTGATCTGTAGACGAGACATCCCTAACTTCCATCACAAGAATCAAGAGGCAGCGCTACCTCAGGTCTTGTTTCTCAGGGTGCTCTTCCCTCGGTTTGCAGTGACCTCTGTCACTCCCGTTGTTGGGGTTGGGTTTTTGTGAGACACTCAGAGTCTTATTCCTTTGGGCACACTAATTATGAGATTGAGACTTGCACTAATCTTCTGAGAACAGCTGGCTCTTTTTCAGCTGCCTGTAAACAGACCAGCCCAAGTCCTGACAAGAAAAGAGTTTAAAAAGAATGTTATTTATATTACTATTTCAGAGCTGCCAGTTAATACAGCTGGGATACACAGTCGATTTCTTTGCAGATTAAACAGCAGTGAGACACTTCCCTGAGAGCCTTCACCCCCTTCTCTGCCCATGGGGACTGATGGGGACAGATGTTACAGCAAACTGCAGGGGTTTCCTGAACATCTCAAGGTATTTAGCTATAGCCCAGCACACAGCATAGACACAGCCCGGAGCTTGATGATAGATTTAAACATTTTTGAAATGGAACATACGAAGTGTCCAAGTACTTTTGTTCCTCTTCTGTTGTTTGCCAGAAGGAACAGTCTCAACTCGTGAATTTTTAGACATCTCCCATAAATTACTGCATAAATGTTTTCATTTGATTTTTACATTAGGATCTTACAAAAAGCTGTCTATTAAAACCTGTAACGTTTCCAAGCTGTGTTCAGCCTCACTGACTGTCACTTGTTGGCTTGTTACCTTGAGACAGTCTCTCATTTGTATCTAAGTGAGAAGATGCAATTCTGCTGTACTGAGTTGCAGAGAAGAAAATGGTGTATTTAATATACCTAAAATATGTAGAGTACGATAGTGATTACACTGCCATCTATTAGAAGTTCTCCCACAGGACACATACAGTGGGCACGGCATTTGGGGCTGTGAAGAACAGGCATTTAGTTCACAAATAAAGCCACAATCTCACTAATGTGTTTTCTCTTTGATTTCACAAAGAGGAAATGTATGCTTTAGATTTGGATGTGTGGAAAAGGTGAATAATCTGCCATTTTCCTTGTTAGATTTTCAAGGAATAACCGCATTCCCTGCTGAAGATATCTGTGCGTGTCTTTTAATCTTTGTCTCCTGCTGGTTATGATAAACATAGTCTAGATATGAAGGAATGGTCAGCGGCAGGCAGGGACAGAGATGCTTTCTGCTTTGGTGCAAATTCATAACACTGGCTTTTAGATCCTTTGTACTAGATAGGAAATGGTGGATTGACTTAAACCTTTCACTAGTAAATGCTCAAGGTCACTAACTGGATTGGCCTGAGTGCAGTGGAGGCTCGGCTGAGAGCGTCACACATCTAGAAAATACCTCAGGGGCTTTATACTGAGACCTCGCTCTGTAGGAGGTATTAGTAACTACATTTAATTGTATTTCTTCTCTTAAAATATGTAGTTGGTTTTACTTTTCTTATGATGGCAATTTTATTGTAGTTATTTTTTAGTGTGTATGAAATCGAACACTGAGGTGGCTGTTCAGAAACAAAAATTGTTCTTATAATTGCATCATACTTAATAAGTATGTGGAAGGGAATAATCTTGTAAAAGCTGATTAGCTCAGTTATTAATAATTAGGATTTACGAGTTAATATGCTGCAACTATATCCAATTCCTTGGCAATTTCATGTGGAAAGCTGAGAGATAATTTGAGAAATAATCCTGTGTGTGACTTTTCTTTATGATTAATGCATAGGCTGTGAAATCCTAAGTGACAACTGAACTTGCATTTTAGGTTACGTCTGTGGCTTCTCCTTGTGTGCTTCGCCTGTTTGAGGCTGGTGTGGCAATTTGAAGTTTTGTCTCATTTGTGAGACATACTAATTTGTCAATTTTAATTTCATTGTACTTTGCTTAATTTTATTCTTAGTAAGACTTGTTTTGCCTGGATTCTTCCGGCAGAAGAATTAATGCATCTGAAGTTTATGTGTGCATACCCATGGTTGGCTGGGCCTTACATTTTTTTCTGTATTTTTTCTGATTGCTTACTACCTACTAAACAGGCTTAGTATAAATAAAGATTTTAGTATCTTTAAAAAGATAATAGAGCACTTTTAACCTACTCTGTTTTTTTATGATTCACTGATATATGAACTATTGCAAGTTTGGAGAGAACAATTAAAAATCTAACTATGTTTTTTCTGCCCCTTCTCCCTTTGAGTTTAGCCAGGAGCTTGAGTGGGTGCTCAGCCTCAAATAAGCAAGTTCTTTTGTTGAACGTGAGATGGACAATTTGCACTCTAGAAGTCGGGCTTGTGTTGATGCACCACAGTGAATTCTTGTCCATGAGGCTCACACGTCTGTTCGGGGGGATCGGTTCCACAGCCCTTGCAATAGTTGCCATCAAGTTTGATGACAGCCCTTGTCTTGGTTATAGTTCTCTCCTCTTTTCTGATTAAATTCCTTTCTTGCAACAAATACAATCGTCACCTCAGCTTTCAAACTTCCTAGTTATGACTTCAGGATTCGGCATCTGCCAAGTAGAAACCCAGTGGGGTTTTTGGTCGAACAATGAACTATCCCCCTCGCTCCTGCCAACCGTAGGGACTTGAGCAGTGTTACAAACCTCTGTGCTTTCCTGTCCAGAGGACAGAGCTCGTCGCCTGTTGAGGAGCCGCCTGTGTCAGAGCTGCTCAGTGCAGGGCTGGCTCTGCACCCCAAAATCTCCTGCAGCCCCCCAGCCGGTCTCCAGCGCTGGGTAAGGCCTGGGGGGCTGCCAGGGGGCACCTGCCCTGTGCTGTGGTGCTGGCGGTGCCCCAGGCCCATTCTCCACATCAAAGCTGTGTGTGTTCCTTCCTTTCAGTTAAAATCTGTGGTGAAATCAAGCTGGCATCTTGCAGGTAATGAAAGCAAAGTGCCCTCTCAGCCAGGGGGAGGAAGCAGCTCAGCCTGACAAAGCCGCGCTGCCCCAGCTGCTTCACCGCTGCCGGAAGCTCCGTTAGATGTAAATGACCTGGATGTTTCACCACTAATTTGGGCGGCACAAAACCGGAGAGCAAAGGCAGAGATTAACAGGAATAGGGCTGTCCTTTGGTGCTTTACTGTGCCGTCTCCAGGCCTCTGGATTGTATAGTGTCCCAGGCCACGAAGGCAGGGCCTGCACTGGAGCATCCTCAGGTATTCAAGGTATTTCTGTTGTGCCCATCAGATGCATTACACAGGAACAGAAATCACGCCTAGAGTTGATCTTTTATGCATTTGAGGGAAGCCTGACAAATAATTCAGTTTTGTGGTTCAGTACTAGGAAAGCATTCTAAATGATTTTTGATGTATCCAACGTGACAGAGCTGAATAATTACTCATGCTAAATTGTCCACAGAGTGCGACAAGATGGCTTTGAAAGCATAGGGATAATTATGTTTTTCCAACAGAGGTAGAGACAAATTTAACTGCAGAGAAGCAGATAGTGAAGTAAGCGCACGTTGTAATCATTACTAAATGTAATAGAACACAAGAAGTGTCTGTACGGCTGAATTCAGGGACTCTGCGGGTGCAGGGACCCGCGGTGTGGGCAGCGGTGGCCTTGGCCGGGCGGCAGGACGGGGCCTTGGCAGAAACGCCAAGCATGGCTTCTGTTTTGCTTTTTGAAACCTACTCTGTTCTCCTTTTATCTGTGTTTATATAATGTACACAAGTCACAGTTAAGTTTCAACATTTTTAGGGGCACAGGTTTTCAGGGTGATGTTATTAGTCAGAATTGCCAGCAGATTCAGGGTTTATGCCCTGTTTTCTTACCAAAAGCTGCTCCTTTTCCCAGCTGTGCCCCAGCGCTTCATTAGCAAACCATAAACAGCCCTAGCTGGCCAAGTCCAGCACCTCGTTAGACTAACGAGCAGGTGTGCGGGCGGCACACGGGATGGCACCGCTGGACACCGCTCCTGTTCACGGGCACGTGGCAGGTGTAAAAGCGAACCTTGTCCTTGCTCCTGCAGCGAAAAGCCCGGGGGGGTCATGATTCGGGATTGCAGGGGTCGGAAAAAGGCCTGGAGGCCGCTCTGCTTCCCTGCGCACCAGCACGGCTCCAGAGGTGGGTCCTGCCCACGGCAGCCCACGAGTGGACGTTGGCACCGAGGTGAGTTAGTTGAGCTCTTGCCGAGCTGACTCCAGCCGCCGCGCTTTGCCCGGGCTGCGTTTGGCGGGGGCCGGCGGGCCCAGCGCCGCCCCTGCCCGCCGGGCTGCGCCCGCGGCTCCTCCCGCCGCCCGCTACCTGCGCGCCCGGCGCTGCCCGCGCTCTGCGGGCGGCGGGGGCGGAGGGCCGGGGAGGGGCCGGCGGCGGGGCCGGGCCGCGCCGGGGCAGCACGGCGGTGGCCGCGGCCGCAGGGGCCGGTAGGGGCTGCGAGAGGGCTCGGCGCCGCAGGGGGCGCGGGGAGGCGGCCGTGCCCCCCACGCCGGGGAGCGCTGCCATGAGGTGAGGCCCTGGGCGCTGCGGGCGGGCCCGAGACCGGGAACGGGCCCTCCCCTCCCCGCCGCCGGGCGGCCCAGCGCGGGCTCCCGGCAGGTGGGAGCGGCGCCCGGCGGCAGCGGGAAGCGCGGGCCGGGGCTGTTGCTGCCTCTGCCCGGCCCGCCGCGGCCCTGCCGGGCGCTGCCGTTCGCTTCCCCCTCGCCCAACCGCAGGGAGCGGGCGGCGGAGAGCGGCGCCGGGCGGGAGCTGCTGCCGCCGCCCCGAGGTCGCGGCGGCCCCGAGCAGCGGGCGATGGATGCGGGCGGCGAGGCGGACCTCTCCCGGGACAGCGCGGCGCCGCGGTGGCAGCGGAGATCGACCCCGCGGCCGCAGCCCCGCGCCTGGAGCAAACCGCGGCCCCGCTCCTACCAGAGCCCCAGCGGAGTGCTCGTCACCGACTTCCCCGTGGAGGACAGGTGCGGCTTCCCCGTGCCTCGGCCCGCCGGCACCGCCAGCGCCTGCCCGGGCAGCGGAGCGCTCCGGAGCCGCCCCGCGTTTTTTGCTCCCAGCATGCGATCGGTGTCCAACGGGAACGTACGGCCGCCCGCCTGCAAAGCCGCGTCCCCAGAGCTGTCTCCTGAGCGGCCCTCCCAGGTGCTGGCTCTGGTTTCCAACAGTTCCGTGGGTTTTACTGCCAACGGCACCATTCCCTCAGCGGGCGGCCAGCCGGGCCATCCCCCGAGGATCTCCAGTCAGGCAGCGCTCGCACCGCAGCAGGAGCGGGTTGTTTGCACAGCCGGCCCGCAGCCCTCGCCCGCTGCCAGCGCACGTTCCCCCAGAAATAACGCCGCACCAGCGCTGCCCCTGCAACGCGACCGGGTTTCCAAAATACCAGAAAAAGTGTCGCTGGGACCCTCCACGGTTTCCCCGGCGATGTCCCCGGAGCAAGGCCTGGCTCCCCAGCGGCCGGTGTCCCCCCCGGAGCAGCCCGCCGAGCAGCCCGTGGTCCTGAGCACCCACAGCCCCGCTGCGCTCAAGGTGGGCACGCAGCAGATCATCCCCAAGAGTTTGGCTTCTGAAACAAAGGTGACGAGCAAAACCAACGGGCAGAATGCGTCGGCGAGCAAGAGGGTGCTGAAGGTGCGCAGCATGGTGGAGAGCCTGAGCCCCCCCTTGGTGGGCGAGGGCGAGGACGAGGCGGAGGGCGACACGGACGGCCCGGGGACCCTGAGGCGAGGCCTGAGGTCCACGTCCTACCGCAGAGCCGTGGTCAGCGGCGTGGACTTCGACGGCTCTTCGGATTTTAAGAAGAAAAACAGAATGTCCCAGCCTGTACTTAAAGTGGTTGTTGAAGATAAAGAGAAATTTTCGAGTCTGGGGAGGATAAAGGTGAGTTGTGCCGGTTGGTGACGTGCTGGTTTGAATGGTGTAGGCTACACAGGAGCATGATTTTTTCAGGTTTTTTTTCAATGTTTTCAGTTTGCTTTTTACTGCCGCAAAACTTCTTGTAGGTATTGATGGGTTGCACACATCACTTCCGAGTGTGGTTTTGGAAGTGAAGCGGCCGAGGCTTCAAAGGTGGGATTCTGCTGAAATCGGGGCAAGTCAAAAATGTGTTGATGGCAGCCTCGTGTTTGCATTTCCTGCTGGATTCCCCAGCACATGGAGGTTTTTCTTTCACAATCAAATTGACGTTTTAAAACTTGTTTCCCAGAAAGTCGTAAACAGGAAAAAAAAGAGGCGTTGGCTTAATGAATTCTGCCTGATAGAGTAAATAGGCCGACAAAACGATGAACTTCCTCCCTCATTCCTCTGTCTGAGACTTTACTATAGAAATATTTTCCAAAATCAGAGAGCGATTTTTAAATTATAGAGGCCACTGCAGATATCTTTTTGTAGCTTAATTTTAATGCCTGCAAGTGAAAGCAGAATGCCTGTTTTTATTCTTGATTGCAGTCCCTTAGGAGCAGTAGGTTTATACTGTTAACATATTAAAATTAAATTATAAAGACTTACTGAAAATATTCTTTTATCTGAACATATTGTAATCTTGTATTTCCGTTTTTTAAAATATAATTTGTTACTTTTGAAAAAGTATATTAGTAGATACTGCAGAGTATTTGGAATTGCGTAATAAAGTACTCCAGGCTGAGGGCTAATGCCATAGCTGTTAAAATAATGATCAGCTTTATTACCATTTTCTGCCAAACTAAAAATGATGGTTATGGAAGCTTTTGTGAAAATGCTCCAGGTGGTGAAATAGCAATAGCTGCGATGGTGAACTGCTGAGCAGGGAGGTGGTTTGTTTGGGTTTGTAGTAGACTTTAACAGTAAGCTATGTTTAAAATAGGAGGACATGACATTGTCCTGTCTTTACACACAAGGCTCTCTTTGCTACTAGCATTTTTTTCTAAATAGACTTCTTAGCTACTTGTTACACTAAACCAGCTGGTTTATTTCAGAGGTTTGTTTTGGTCTCAAAAGGGTGGTTTACAGAATCCTCAGTGCGGTTGTTCTGTGCAGAGGGCAGGGGAGAGGCAGCCGCTCGGTCCTGCGAATGGATTACGGCTTCCCGGGGCTCCGGGAAAGCTGGTGTGCTGTGCCCTTGGAACATAGGAAACGTGAGACACTTGGGACAAATGCACATGAACAATGCACGAGAGAAGACTAGAGTAACTTTTCACCTTCTGTGATGGAGCAATTGTTTTCGTGAATACTTGTCCAATATCAGAAGTTTATAGGTTAGGGACTGTTATTTGCTTCATAAATATCAAATAAATAGAAGTTCTTGTTACTGTTGGTTATTTTGCATTCTTCTAACGTGCATATATCTCTTTCCTGTTAAAATTGTCAGAAGAAAGTGCTGAAAGGACAAGGGACATTTGATGGGGAAGGTAAGACCTTTTCTGTGCAAACTTCTATGCTCAGTCACAAGAGAAATTGACTTCAGGATCATTTTACATACACCTTTCATATGTAGTCCAAGAATAAGTACCTTGATTTCAGAAAACTGACTAAAATAGGGAGCCATAACTTTGGCCCTAGACATACTTTAGGGAATATTTTAAAGACTACAGAATGTCAGGCTAAAAAGGCTTGAAGGGCTTCTTTTCAACTTAAACCCCTGTCCCTCCTAAAAGATGAACTGGTGGCTGTGTCCATCTCAGTTCTGCACAGTGACACAGCTGAGGCTGTTCCTGCTCTGGGGCCGCTTTCCTGCCTGGTCCCTGCACTGTCCCCAGGTGCAACTCGTGGCTTCTGTGGATCAGCTTACAGGTTTGGGCTCCTCACCTGCAGCAAACACCTGAATCGTTATTCTCCGAGTTCATGCAGCTATTTTTTCGTCACACATAAGTCAAGGGTGCTGGGGTGAATTCCATAACTTTGTAATCCTTTTCTGGGCTTCAGGTTTAAGTGTCAGAAAAACATTGTCCATGTGTCTGCTCTTGTATGTTGCTCGTTAATTGTGGGCTTTGCCAACTTTGCTTCTTTTCCCGATATTTCAACAAGAAAAAAATTCTTTCCTGGCTACAGGTCCGTGGAATTTTCATTATAATAGCTGCTACTCTCTTGGCTTTTTTCTGCTTAATGCCTCCTTAAGGTCATCTCAGCTGCTCTATTATCTTCCTTTCCTCTTGTTTCCATTTCTGAAACTTTCCACTTTGTTCTGTTTGCATCACCCCTATCTTACTCTTATTTTCATCTTTTCACACAGTCTCCTAATGACATTTTCTAGATTCTCTTCTAGTGGCTTCCCTTTATTTTGGACTCATCCCAACTAAAAACTTTCTCTGTAATGCCTCTCAGAATTCAGTTACTGTACACGATTTCCTGTCTTAAAAGTGTATAAAGATGCGTTCCAGAGAACAAACACAAAAGGCCAAACCTTGTGTAATTCTCAGCCAGGGCTGTAGGTCCGAGCAGGTGGAACAGACCCACCCAGCCCGGGTCAGAGCTCGGGAGCTGCAGCTGGACCTTCTGCTGCCTTCACTTGCTTTTCTAGCGGAAAACTGGGGACTGCCCAAAGCCTGGCCCGTCTCTAAAGTACCTTTTAGAGCTTGCTTTCTTAACAGCTTAATCCATCTGTAGGTTATTCTGGTCTTGAGTTTCTCTGTCCTTTCTGTCTGCTTTTGAAAAGGGTGTGTGGTCAGGGATGGTGGGAAATGGAAAGGGTGTGCTCTGCACCTGCGTTTCGTTGCCATTGATATTACTGAGTTAATAGTGGCAGTACTGAAATATCTAATGAGTGTATTTTGGTTTAAGGTTCATAGGCCTCATGCTTATTCTATTTGGAATAGTTCTGACCTCAAATTTCTGAAATTTGGATCATTTCCTTGTTTAGTGAAGTGTGAAGACAGTATTTAGAGCTGACAGAATAGAAGTTGGCATGGACAGTGGACTTAAAATGGTCTTGTAGATTAAAATAGCTAGACCTCCAAATTAGTGACTCTGCTCTACTGACACGCTTGTTCCATTTCTAAATTGCTGGCTAATTATGAAACACTGTACAGCAAACCAAGGAAGAAAAAATTGTTTTCTGTTTTTTCTTGACAAAGGACACAGCTGTTCTTTAATTCAGTCAGTGTGGATCTTTTTGGTAGTGGTACAGTGATCCATTGTTCCTGCACCGCACCATTGTCCATCCTAAATACGATACTATCTTTGTCTCTTGGAGTTTGTGAACGGCACAGTGACATTTTCGTTTCTTTCATTGTTTAAATGTTACTTATAATTTTTGTGAAAGCAACTAAGCTAACTTCCTAGCAATTAATGACATACTGTTGTTGTTTTATAGAAAACGCTGTATTATATCAGAACTATAAAGAAAAAGCTTTGGACATAGATTCTGATGAAGAGTCTGAGCCCCGAGAGCAGAAATTGGATGAAAAGGTTGTTTTTCACTATAAGCCCCTGAGATCAACATGGAGTCAACTGTCTGTTGTGAGTATTTGATCGCTGTATAGCCACACACAGACTGTCTATGAATGTACTGAAACAAGTCTTTTTACTTGCTACTGGAGATCTTGGCTGAAGTTTGTCATCTTCTTTGCCCTTACAAAGTGTGAGGTATCTCCAAATATTTTTTTTATTGACAAGTTTGCAACTATTCAGACGTTACTAATCCAAATCCAGAGGTCTCAATGTAGGTTTTTTTTTTAGGTTTTATGTGAAGTAACTTCAACAGCTTAAAGAAAGCATAAATCGTGGGGGTTTGGTCAATTTTAGTAGGTATAGGCTGATGGTCCTGCCAGAATCAGTTCCCCTGGTTACCTGACACCTCCCTTTTGCTAATGCAAGTGTTTGTAGGCTCGTGTGGCCCCATAACAGACCGGTGAGCCTATCTGACTTGAAATTACCAAGAAAAAGAATTGGGTGTAGTTTAAGATGAAATTAAATGCAGCTTTGATGTATGAAGGAATTACTATTTCATAATTTTACACAGTAAGGTGCATTTCAGATGCGGGTCCCTGGAAGAGCTACGGTCTGTGCCTAGTGTACGTTATTGTGTCTGTCTGCTCGGAACGGGGCACTATCAGAAAGCCCGAAAAGACAGGTTTAATTCCCAGCACCTCTTAAACTCAAGAGTGAAATCCGTACTTTCTAGTTCCTTTTGATAGATTGTAGTGGTTTGGACGAAATCTTAGATAGGATTTAATGCTGTTCATTTTTTTACTAAGCTTTGTTTTTCATTTGATAAGAGCAACATGGAAGTCCTGAACAATTGCTGGTCTTTTTTTTACATAAATACAGCGCAGTTGTGAAAGTTCATTTTAGGGTCCTGCTTAATTATACTAAGGAAAAGCTTCAGTTAGTTACAAACGAATTTCTGCTGAATTGTTTTAAATTGCTGCAAGCCAACCCGAAGTTGATTTGACTGCATATATTTAATCAAAACCATTTTTTAAAGCCAAGTCTTCAGATGGTGGTATTCTGTTACCCTGAGCACGGTCTGTGAAGCATCTGCAGGGGCTTTTTCATAGTAGCTTTGTTAAAGAAAGTAGAATTCAGCTGTTTTAATCAGTACTGTAATCTTGCTAGCATCCCTGCTAATAAGCTGACAAATTGGTGGTACTGGTTGGTATTTCTACAGGCTTTCCTAGTGCGCGTGCTTTTGAGACCAGAGGAACTGTGAAAGTTCTGTGTTTCTGGGGTGGGTTTCATCCTTTGATCATTTCTGTGGCTTCTGGAGGGATATCCCTACAATGAAAGGGTGGGGATTGTTTTGGTTTTTGTTGATGTGACTTGTACAATGTTGTAGAACCTCATCTCTACGTGTGGTGTAGGAAAGGATTAGTATTACATGACATGATCACGTGGAATATCTGGGGCCCTCGGCTGTGTATATCCCTGTCAGTGAGCCATTCAGCCTCAGCAAGATCTTCTAAGGCTATTCAGGTTGTCAGTTTGGAAGAGCTGTCTTACAGGTGTTGATGACCTTTTGCACCTTAAAGTATTGAAATATGAATCTCTCTGATTCAATAATTATAAAGAAGGCAAGACAATGTGGTTTTGAAAATATTTGCTTTAGATTTTCTTTCAACAAGTCAAGGACTTTAAATGTAATTAATTTGCTTCATATTGCAGAAGAGTTTTTTTCTAATGAAGTCAAATTGGTTTTTTTTCCTGCCTTCTAGGCAAACTAGCAGTTAAATGTTCAACCGCTGAGGTATTTTGGAAGGAATGCTATTCAGTAATAATAACAATAATTTCAATAACACTAATTTGTCAGGAGACCCAAATAGTATAAAGAACATCCCAGCAAGGGAACCATTCCTATGCCATACTTACAGATACATAAACCAACTTGGTTTTTATGATTTCTAGCACAGCAAACTTGTTCAGTGTCTTTACTTGATTTACAAGGTTGGAAGTGAGGAGTGTATCGGAAAAGGTAGTCAACTGTGAAAACAAAACATGAATCTCATAGTGTCTGTGTTTATAAGTCTGGAAAAATTACGTGCTGTCAACGTGTATTACAAAGTGAGTATGGAATTGTAACAGGAGGTCAGCTGGAAAATGTCGAAGTATTGAGTGTCAACATAAGTTAGGAAAGGAGAATAATATGTTAACGGCATTTATTAGCGGTGGCTATGGTAGGAAATGGAGGGAAAGGCAGCAGAACGAACCTGCTCTTTCTGCAGGATGATCCTTGGGCCGAACAGGCCTGACAGCTGATGCAGATCTGACCAGACTTTCTGTTTGAGGGAGGCAGTGAAACCTTCGTGTATGGAATCGTCAAATCCTTCACGATAAGGATAATTTGAAAAAGGGTGTTTCTGTCTTCTGCAGTGTCTGCACACGTGAAATAAAGACTGAGCTTTTCAGAGAACATTTAAAGACTCTGAAATAGGATGCTGTTGAAATCCAGTTCCTTTCAATCTCCTCTGCTCCTCTTTAGATTGCTCTTACAGATGAGATAGCAGTAGCTAAGCTGATGACCAGGTAAAGAGCTGGCTAATCTACTGCCTCTGTTCCTTCCAACCTTCAGCTGTTAAGTTAAAAATTTGATTTAGGGAGGATAACAAATTTTTCCAAGATGGAGTCCAAAAGCATCTTCTGGTATTTCTGAGGAATTTCCAGCAGATCACAGGCAGTGATACTAGCTTGTACACTATCTTAAATTAATTTACTTGCCAGCAAATGCAGGCTCCAGCATCGGTTAGGTTGGAAGGGACCTCTTGAGATGGTCTTGTCCAAGCCCTGCTCAAGGAGGGTCGGTCAGAGCAAGCCCCCCCAGACTGTGTCAGTGAGGCTCTGTCACATCTCCCAGCTCCCTGGGCAATCTGTGCCGGGCTTGACCACAGCATCTCACCGGTGGACTTTGAATGTTTATATTGATTTGGTTTATGGTGTAGCCACTCTACTGTATTTCTCAAACAAATCCTTCTGGTCAGTTCCCCCCTGCAGCACCTCCTTACTTTGGAGGAACTTCTTGTACGTAACCACAGAGTCAACCTGTTGTTCTTTCATTGTTTCCTCCTCATCTCCATGGTTGAATGAGTCAGAACTGAGTTGCTGGAGCAAAGCAGTCTGGTGTCACCATCGGACATTAGTAGCTTATATTAAGCTTATATTAAGTTTTTGGTTGCATGGTATCACAAGTGTGTTTTTTAGGCTATTTCAGCTAAAACATTTTGGACACCTCAAAAATAGGATGGATGCCAAAAATAGTCTCAATTTTTGAGCCTCTTTGGAAGTGTTGCCATTGATTAAGAATATAAGGTTGACCCATTTGCATATGTGAGGATTTTCTATGTGTACTTTGTATGTACACACCCATATATGACACAGTAATAATCACAAAACACAGCTATGGGTTTTTGAACGTGAATACAGCAGTTGCCACATGGACCTCACGGGGAATTTGCAGTTGCCATGTTAACAGGAAGCACAGAAATCTCTGGGATATGTTCAGAGGCATTTCCTGCGTCGGTGTATTTTTAGCAAAGGTCTCCACTGCCTCCAGAAAAAAGTGACATGTGCTTCCTAGTGCATACTCTAAAACTTCCAGGTTGTTGATTGAAAGGTACTTTAATAGTTTAGTAGAGAGGCATCTAGTTGGTTCTTGTGTGGTATTTTGAAGTGTGTGCTTGTGGTGATGTAGGAATCTGTTAACTTGTGTTCAAAAGAATAGCTGCTCAAACACTGGATTATTTTATTTTTATAGATGTATATACTTGGGTGTGCATGCAAACCAAAGCGCAGCACTCCTTACTGTTCTGCCATCTTTACTCTTGAGCCTGCTCTCTGGGTTTGTGGTGCCTGGTATGCAGGAATAAAATGAGGAATAATACAGCCTCTAAAATTCCAGGGAGCAAGTGGAGTACGAAGAGAAAGCTGTTGATGATAGTGTGTTAGGAGCTTTCGGAGAAGATGGGCAGAGGAACGGGAGGATGAAGCGCATCTGTTGGGTGTCGTGTCCCGTGCTGTGCGGGCAGAGCACAGCGGCGGTGCCCCGGGTGTTCCCCCCGGCTCCCGCACCGGGGGACCCTCCTCATCCCAGGTCCTGTGGTCAACACGCCTCTGGGAAAGGCAGGAAGTCAGACCCTCCTTGGTGCTTCGCTTTCTGCTTTTTAGCGGTCTTCTGTTAAATTACACAATGCGTGTGATTTGCAGCAGGAAAGAAGCAGCTTCAGGGGTCTCTGGCAGGAAGGGTGATGGCCGAGTGTGTGGCTTCAGGCTGTGGAAAACGTGGCATGGCTGGGGTTTGTGGTGGTTGTGTGTGGAGAGCTGGGGCAAGCTTGTCTTGCCTGGTTGGACTGGAGGGTGTGGAATGGGAAGAGACATTGTCGTAGGGCTGAGGGTTGAAATGTAGGGATATTTACTCAGGACTTTGCCCTGTCTGGGAAGGGCGAAGCTGGAGCTCCTCCAGAATAATTTCTTGGCCAGCAAACTGCCTGTCGAGGTTTTTTGTGCCTTTAGGTGTGTCTAACAAATGGAGATACTACGGTCCTTCATGCTGACTCAGAAGACAACCTTTGTGATGTAATTGTGTCAGTCAAGAAATTGAAATTAAATGGAGAAAGCAGTTTTCATGCTGCCGTGTGTTACAAAACCCAGGGAGGTTTGCTGCACTGGTTCTGTGTTTGTGTCTTGGGATAGTTTTTAATGAAATTGTTTAGTTCTTTTCGATAAGTCACAGATTATTATTGGCTTATTTTTTAAATTGCTGCTTGTTCGTTGCTGTCAGGTGGACAGATTCTTTAGCTAAATTCTTGGTGCAATGGTTTGATAGTCCTGTGGTGCTTTTTTTTAAAATCACTTTTTTTCTACAAAAGACACTAAAAATACTTATTTTTTAGGTAAAGAAGAATGGATTATCGGAAGCGATCAGCCAGGAAGAAAGAAAAAGACAGGAGGTACTCTTTAAAGTAACACATGATTTTTCGTTGTTTGTTTAGGGGTGCACTGCATGCCTGATTTAGTACTCTGTATTTGTTGGTAAGGAGATAAGTCATCACAGCGCTTCCCGTCCTGGAGTGAGGCGTCTTCTCTCCCCAGGGAGAATCAATAAACCAAACCTCTCTGTTGCTGGCGTGTGTGTCCTGTGGGTCCCGCTGGTTCCTGGGTGTCCTCTCCAGCCCCTCGCCGATGCCGCCTGCTTGGTGGCCACGGTAGCTGCAGACAGTCTCGGCTGTGTGCTCTATGGGGAAGGTGTAAAATTAACCTGACAGTTGGCACATACATTTTTAAAAGCAGCGAGGAGCAAAGAACAGCTTTGTACAATGCTGCTTAGTTGTAACTAATCCTTGGAACAATCCTGAAGGTGCGAGCGCTGTGGATCTGGTGTAACCTTTTTCCTTTCACGCTGAAATGGAGCAGGGGCATCCATACTGTCAACAGGACACACAACAGCAGCAATTTTTATCTCTCTGTCCCTTTCCCCTTTGCTCCTTTTGTCATCTTATCCACTTTACTCCTTCCTCCTTTTGTCCACTTGATCTGCTTTACCCTCCTTCTTACTTACAGGGCCTATATCAAAATGAATGAGAGGTGTTGAAAAGAATAGCCTGACCTAGCCAACTATATACCTGCAGTTCTTGAGGTATGTCCCTCAAAAGGAAAAAAAAATACCACAACCAAGTCTTTTTTTGAATAGAAACACCGCCATGGTAATTTGTTCCAATATCTTCATTTCAGTTCAGGACATACCTCAGTGAATGTACCCAAGTGAGTCCTGACTGGGGTTTTCTGGGAAGTTCACAGATGTGTGTAGCAAACCTCAAATGTTAATTTAGCTGCATGACCTACAGCTGTTGTGTTCACACATGAAATAGAGAATTGCATACGTGAGATTTGGACAACAGCTTGTTGGGTTTTTTTATAATGCTACCTTTCTTCAGCATTCTTCTTTTGCTTTTCGGGGAAGAGGCTGTGCAGCAGCTCAGGCCACGTGTTCTGCTTTTCTGTCTCCTGCTGGGAAGCTTTTGGGGCACAAGGCATTTATTTCAGCCGGATCCTTTAGGAGCCTTTAGTCATGTTTCCTGGAGTCATATTTACATCCCTTCAAAGAGAACAAGTTCTTTAGATGCCTCTTAAATGTAAAGGCTTTAATGTTACCCAAAATGTTTTCAAGCCTGTGGGGTTTTTAAGTTGAATATTAGAGGCCCATTCTTTCAGAGGGAGCCCAGGTAAATATTTTTAAGATGTAGTTGTACTACCAAGTCATGGTTTTGCCGTATTTCTTTTAAATTGCCTTTTATCAATTATTTTTAATCTATTCTTTAAATTGCTTTTTAGAGCACACGAGATTATTTTTGCCATAATAATATATTGTCGCTGCAGAAAAATGGATTTGTTAGCTTCCTACCTTGATGAAATGTTAATGCCATGCATTTGTACACATCCCATCTTTCAGAGCACATTAGTGAGATGGATCTATGTGCGTCTTTTGCCTAAAGAAAATGTGTCATATAGACAGACCGATTTGGACTAAAATAATTTTTGATAGGTCTTTTCTTGCAAACCGGAAACTGTCCCTATCTGTGTGTACAAACCGCAGCGTGCACCTGGGCTCTCGCAGGCGTTACTGCCCGGGGGATCCAGAGCTGCTCAACTCGGATCCTGCAGCCGTTACTGGCCATGGGGATCCAGAGCTGCTCAACTCGGATCCTGCAGCCGTTACTGGCCATGGGGATCCAGAGCTGCTCGGCTCGGATCCTGCAGCTGTTACTACCCATGGGGATCCAGAGCTGCTCAGCTCGGTTCCCGCCCATGGGGATCCAGAGCTGCTCGGCTCGGTTCCCGCCCATGGGGATCCAGAGCTGCTCGGCTCGGTTCCTGCCCATGGGGATCCAGAGCTGCTCGGCTCGGTTCCTGTAGGCGCAGCTCAGTCTGGGCTCAGCTGTCGCACAGAAACTGCCACAGGCACTGGGAAATGCCTCCCCAGCCCCTGAATGGGGGAGTTACTGTAGGTCAAAGTCAAGGTTGTTTCTTAGGTCCTTTTTTATTCTCCAAAATGTGTTTGGGTCATGGTAAAACGATATTCTCTCCCTTCTTTACACTTTAGAAGCAAAGTATCTGCCTTTGCCCCATTTATTTCTGACTGTGCTAATGACTTTGTTACCAAACTGGAAGAAGTCCATGAGGGTCCTCAGTAAAAGCATAACAAAACCCCTCTAAAACAATAATAATAGTAATGTCTGGGTAGAAACTAATCAGCCGTGGAACTGTGGAGCAGCCGTTGGGTAAGTCCTCCCTTTGTGCGCGCAGCTGGAGCAGCACAGCGAGCGGCAGCCCGGGCACGGAGCTGCTGGGCACAGCGCGGCACCCTTCTGCCTGTCCGTAGGACGTTGTGTTGCCACCGGTTTCCTGCCCTGTGTAAATGTTCTCTAGGTTCTCGCGGCTGATGGAGTTGGCAGGCAGGCAGTTGAACATGATTTTAAGCATCACCTCTGCACGTGTCCTTGCACAGCAGGGTTCATTCTTGCGAATCCCCTGCGTGGTGTAGCTGTTGCCTCGCTGCTGGATCTCACCAGATCCCTTCGGCTTTTTAGGCAGCTCGTGAGGTGGAGAGGCTGCTGATATGTAGATCAGGCTTCCTTTCCTTCTAAGTATAATGGCCCTGTAGGTTTTCTGTGGAGTTGATAAATTTTCTTTGCATGGTATAAACCTTTAAGGCTTCAGCTAAGTAGATGTTTTGTTTTGTTCTAAGAAACCCAAAACTTGCTATTTTGTTGTGAAAATCTCAGTTCTTTGAGGAAGCCTTTTTAGATGGGCAAGAATAATTCTGAAAGTACAGTTTGGGAACACCGAGATGCAGGGTACCCAAGAGAAACTCTGTTTGATCAAATGCTTATTACCTTAGTAGCACCAGCAGAATTCACTGGACTTGAACTCTCTAAGAAATCTTATGAACAAATGTCCCCAGCAGAATGTTTTGTGTTTTTTTCCTGGTATGGTTTCTCTCGGTGGTTGGAATATTGGGAAGGCTGGGCAGGGGAGAGCAGCGTTTCCCCGGAGATCTCGGCGCTCTGGCTGGAGACTGTCGGCTGCCAGACCCTGCCTCTGTCTCTGTTTTTTTAGAGCCATGGGCATTCATTAGCCTTTCTAAATACTCAGATCTGCACAGTAACATTTAAAGTCTGTATTTCTCCGTTGGTTTCAGAATGCTTAGAGAAGTTAGTTGCAAATAACTAATGCGACAACACATGCAAATATTGACATTAATTATATTGAGAACAAAGTTATGTTACCTCTGCTGATGGTGTTATTCTGTGGTAGTAATGCCTGGAACGTAGCGCTGATGACAGATGCGACTCGGAGCTCGTGACAAAAGAGTTCATGAACATGATTTAATTTTTTTCCATGTGTGTACGTACAGAACTCTATTAGATTGGTAACAGCTAAAGCCTAGAGAGATGAAAGGTGTCTAGAAGCTCAATAGGTTTCTACACGAGAGGTGAAAATTTCCAGTGGAACGAGTAATGTGGGTTTCCAAGTCCAGGAGTCCATTCAGAGTTTCGTTTGTGTGTCAGCGGCTGCTGGAAGTGACAGTGGCTGCTCTGGGGTGACGGTGACAATCGGGGCTGGTCGCTGCGCTGCCTCTGGGCCCGCTCCCACTGCGGGCTGTCCAGAGCAACTGCTGGCACTGCTCAGAGATTGCTAAACCCCAGTTTTGCCCAGGGTTTTGCTTTTCTGCAGGTGCTCGGCAAGCAGAGGTCTGTTGCCCAAGGAATCTTTCAAGTAAATAACTTAGCAGCTGCTGTTTGAAAAGAGCAGAAGCAAATACTGGCAGGTCAACAGTATGAGAATGATATGGGGCTTCCAGTCAGACCATAGAAACAGATGTGGTTTGGTTTTTTTAAATTTAAAAAAACCCAAATAAACCAAACCCCACTTCTCAGGACTATGAATGGGGAGTGATCACAGTTGGTGTTAAATTTTATGTCTTCAAACTGTTTGCAGTTGCATTGAAAAGGCTGAATATAGACTTTTTGAAAAGGTCTTTTTTTTCTACTATTAAACCACTTATTTCTAAGTAAATAAAGTAAGAAATGAGTATTTCTGTTATAATCTCTACCTTAAATCCAATAACTTTTCTTTGTACCCCTCCTCCACTTTTTAATTTTTTTCTTTTTTTAAAGCCTAGTCAATACTCAGTCTTTTCTTTCCCTCTCCACTTTACAGGCAATATTTGAGGTGATATCTTCTGAACATTCTTATTTGCTGAGCTTGGAGATTCTGATCCGGATGTTTAAAAATTCCAGGGAACTGAGCCTCACAATGACCAAAACAGAGAACCATCACCTTTTCTCCAATATCGCAGATGTTTATGAAGCAAGTAAAAAGTAAGTGTAACAATGCATTTCTAATTATTTTTAAAATACATTTTTTAAGTTATAAATTTTAAATTGAGTAATTATAGCTTCAAATTATTCACAGTACTTTTTAAAAATGATAAGTGAGGGCTGATTGCTAGTAGTCAAAATGTCTTTCAAACAAGTAATGAAATGCAGTGTACAAAATAGTGTCTTTAGTGTTGCCACAAAATGAAGGAACAGCTGCAAGGTGGCACATTCAGCAAAAATGTAGGCCTGACAGTTGGAGAATGAGAAGGCAAATGTTGCATATCTTAATATGTGGAGTCTTAGTGGTTTGTGTTTGTTTTTTTTTTTTTTTAATAAGCTGTAAATAGAGTGGAATTTGATCCTCTGTTCTGTGAGAGCACCAAAACATATGTGCCCTGCAGTGCTAGAGAATCATTTAATGTAATATAAACAGCTAAGGTTTTATTTTGCTAATCATAAATTCTGGTTTTGTAATCTGAGTAAGTCCCTGTTTGTTTGGATTCTATTTTCTTATATTCCTCTCAGGCAACTCGTTGAATCGTGATGCTTTGGTTGGTGCTATGATGTGTGGTGGTGTTTGCAGACATGGGTTCTGCCTTGCCTACACTCTGGTTCTCCGAGGCGTCTTGCTCTTATTTGGCAAAATCTTGGCTTTTCTTGCCAGAATACTCTCTATTTTTAAAGTTGAGAGTGGTTTACTTTTCTGGCTGTACTGGTTTAGTAAGGGGAGCCTGCAGGTAGGCTGAACTGGACATGTCTGGTTATTCTTTTAATACCTGTTTGAACATAAAAGCAGGTTCTTTATTGGAATCTGAAGTAACCATTTGAGAGTGGGAACCATTTCTTCCAGAACTGTCATACTAGTTTAAGGTGGGAAATACAAAGAACAGCGGACATGCATGTGAGTTTGGCTGACTCATCTTTCCGTTACGTTTGAGCTCATATTTAATGGGATAGGCATGGGGTTAGTTTCTATCTAAATCGGTAGGGAAGGAAAGAACATAGTGTATTTTAGTAGAATTAAGCGTCCTTCAAATCCAAACAGTTGGGAAGCTAAGTGTTGGTACATTAAACATTCATACCTAATCTTTACAGTCTATCAGTTAAGCTTATTCTGCCCTTACTAGACTGTTAAAAATTGCGCAGGAGTTTCATACTTGCCCTTGCGAGCTGCCTGTGGCCAGGGTTTGCCTCCAGCAGTCGAATCCCTGTTTACTGATGGGGCATTTTTGGAGTACACAGCACCGGCATTTACTGTGCACACCATGGCACCTCATGCCAGAGACTTGTACTTCTGTTAAAGAGGAGATCTGCTGTGCTTTTAAAGGTCAGGTTTCTTTTGTTTTTTAGTTTTTAATAAGTTTCTTCCATACAGATTCAATAAGAAAAAAACCAGACACGCTACAAATAGCGCCTAATGAAAAGGAAATGTTGGCAGACCTTACATGACACAAATGCTGAAGAGTCTGCTTTGCGATTGATGATAATTATTTAATATGGTACCTGCGTATGTATGTGCGCTGCCAGTGTGCTTCAGGGTTATGAATACTTCACACTCTATTTCAAAAAGTTGTTTAATGAGGCTTTGCTTTGTTATAATTTGTTCATTATCCTAGCCTGGTTAATAGCAAGGTCAGCAGGTGAATTACTGTGATCTACATAACTAAAAAATAGCGTCTGTGCTTCTTACACCTCATTTCTAGTTTGAGATCAAGCACAGTGGCTGAAGGATGTGCATGGCCTACTTAAGATACCAGTTGATCTTAACTGTAGCACTGTACAACTTTAAACAGATCTCTGTTTCCCTGGGGAACAGAATATTGGCCTCATTTCAGAAATGGGGCTATTGGTTGGGTAAGGGATCTGTCAGCCCAGGAATATTTCTGAAGCCAGTCCTTCCCACCATTGCAGCTTTTGTTGTTGTTCCCTTTTCTTTTGTCCCCTTCGTTTCCTCCTTGCAGAAACGGTGATGTTCTGAATTCTTTAGCATTAAACCTGCATTTACCTTTGTGGAACTCATCAAGTCTCATGTTCCCAGGCATGGTAATGTCATTTCTTGGCTTCTTTCTTTGAAGCCTCATGAAGCCTGTGGGGTTTTACACCTGGTGTGCAGCAGTTTGACTTTGTCTTCTGAAGTTTATGCGGGAATAAGATTTTGTTTCATGGACCATACATGTGAGAGAGTCTTGGTGCATTGCGTCGAGTGCAAATCTAATTGAGGAGCTGTATGACAGTTGCACATGGGACCTGTGCGGGTCATTTCTGCACCTCCCTGCTCCCTTTTGTTTCTCCCGTCCCCAGGGCCGCGGTCTGGCCCCAGAGCTGGACGTGGCCTGGATGCACCGCAGGGATGAGGGTTGTGCCTTATTCTCAACGTATAGTACATTTTAAAGGCTTCTCCTTGCCCGAAACATGACTTGTAAAGTATTATCCCCATTTTTTGCTAGACAGTTGTTGATGTCACAGAACCATCATGTACTGGAGATTAATCGCCATCTTTTTTGGAGAGCTGACTGGAAATGCAGGGCTTCATAGCTATTTGAGAGGTGGGTGCTTGGCCTCTCCCTCTTGAATAAACCTTCCAAATCGTTAAATCCACTTCTAAATTTCTCACTGAAAATATTTAAAGCAGAGATGGGGTTGGGGAGAGCAATAGTTTAGGGGAATTCTTACAATCCTTCTGATAATAGTCTTCAAAGGAAGTGGGGGGTGGGGGGGAGTAAGAAAGAACAGAAAAATACCACACTAACCTAAAATTATAATCTTTCCTCTCTGGAGAGTCTAATGGTTTAAGAACTTGGGTTTTTGTAACTTGGAGTAAAAACAAAAATTGAAACTAATTTTTAAACTTAAATGAAAACATATTTTGTTTCCTGCTATGCAATGCTGTTAAACTATAACAAGCTCTGTGCTGGCTTTCTACACCCTCATTTGTGTGAATAATGGTTTCAAACCAGAAACCTCTGCCTCGGTATCTGCTAACTATCGCTTCCCATTTTCAAGGTAGCAAAACCCATCCTTTTGTTATAAAATTGTAATTAAATACAGCATCTGTCCTATTATAGTATATTTTAAGCAGCCTTTCCTTAAAAATATACAATCTGAGTAGAAGTCTAGGAGTGTAGTTATCAGTGGGTTTGGGTGCTCAGAGAAAAGTTTGGCGAGTTAAGGAATATGAGCTGATAAAAATACTGTCTTTAGTCAAAATAGCTTGTATCGGGGAACTTTGAGTTGGACCATGTTTAATGACACTCTCCAGAACCCCCGGACAGGCTTCTCCTGCCCACCGAGGCCATTTCTGGGGAACAAAGCCGCCTTTGTTGGCAGCACAACACAGACAGCAAGGGCCGTCTCTGCTTTCGGGAGCTCGGTGGAATGTCTCTGGCAAAGAAGAGCGGATCTGAATAATTTGTGCAGCATACAATGTGTTTGCTTATGAAAACATCTTGTAAGGTGCCTTCAGAAAGCTTCAGTCTTTTATTTTGTGTTTGCCTGTGTGCGTAACATGGGAGTCGTAACTGAGAGAACACAAAATCGCACAAATTGCCGCTGGAGTCGGTGAGAGCTGTTCCTGCGACGGAGGCTCCTGGGGATGCCCTGGGCCAGCTCGTTCAGAAATCAAAGCCTGTGTAGCCTGGGAACGCTGCAGAATCAATGGTGCGAGTCAGAACAACCTCTGCAGCCTCTGTAAGTGTCAGTTTGCCCGGAGCCTGCCTGGGGAAAGACGAGTTCCAGGGAAATGGGGGAAATGTCTTCAGCAGTTGGTCTGACAGGTCACATCACCAGATTTATAGCAGAAAGGAAAGCCTGAGCATTTTGTTGCTCTCTGCCAGTAGGGCAGCAAAAGGCAAAAAGCTTGTGGAATATCAGAAGATAAGCATTAGCAGAAAAAGACACAAGCAAAAATATTTTGACGGGTTCTCGCTGGGTTTAAACTGGGTCTTGATTTTGGTAGAGAAGCCTGTGGGTTTGTGAAGGAGGTTAATGTCTTATCTGAGCATCTTAATTTAATTTTGTACGTGTGAGTATGTATTAGGAACCAGGTAAGCTTTCTCATAGCATTTCTTCATAAATTAGATTAATGTTCTGCCTCTTTCCAACATACTTTGAATGATGCAGCTTCATCTTTTTTCCATAGGAAAATACAGTCCTAGTGTTTGTTTAAGAGGTATGTGTATTGAATCAGTTAACTAGGCGTTAAAAACAATACCTGTAGAGAACGCACAGTTTGGTTGTTGAGTTTCTTTGGAAGATTGAACACACCACCCTCCCCCCAACCTGCATATAATAAAAAAAGTAAAAATAAAAATTTAAATACTGTGAGTAGACCCTGAGTGATTCGGTGAACTATAATGAAAAAGAACTATTTGCAAGTTACAGATCACTGATTTGATTTCCAGGTAAGACAGTGATATAAGTCATTAATATCCTTTTTCCCTATTTGGCCTAGACTGGTAGTCTTAGTCTGTGTATTTTATCCGTTCTTACTGTTAGCAGTTTTTGATGAAAGCTGAGTAATGTCCCGAGTGTGGCTACCCCGTTGGTGACACCGAGGTGTGAGCTGGGGAGAACTTGTGTGCTTTCAGAGAACGTCGTTCATACTGGACATTTCAAAGTCAGTGGACATTCCTTGTCAGTGAGGCTGAGTGATTATGTTGGAAATGGTGACGGAGGAATGGGAACAAGAGGGAGAAGAGCGTCCCAGATGCTCCGGAGCAGGACGTGAGGACTGGTGGCTCTGTGACCCGCAACAAGGGCTGGGAGCACTCAGACCATGCTCCGTGTTGCGTTTCCAGGTGTTGCAGAGCGCTGCTGAATTCACCTGTTGAGGGGTTTGGGTTTCCAGGTGTTACAGAGCGCTGCTGAATTCACCATTTCTGCCAGCCTTGCTGTGTAATGACCATCAGGCCTGTTTTGATTGTCAGGAGATTCCAGGGATTCTGGAGGACACACAGCACTGAGTCCAAAATATGCTGGGGATTTTTTTTTTTTTCCTTTAAATTTCAGGTTCCCACAGAACACACTTATGGATTTGCATCCTATTGATGACTTGGGACGATGCATTTATCCTCGTTTCCTCAGATTGCTTCCTCCATGGTTTTGTTCTGACATCAGTGTTCATTGCCGAACTCTTTGGCATTAATAACTAGCAATTATTTGTTTAGAGGGTTCTTCTGGCAGCTGAAGTAGCTCTCTGGGTTGACCTGCCCTGTTTCTTTGCACATGACTAGCGGCGTTGGTAAACAGTAACTTTGGAATAACCTGCAGTTGGTACTTGCATTCCTGACCTAGTGATTGTTCTTTTATAATTTACCTTCCTTATTGGAAACAAGATTAGATATATGACTTCAATACTTGGGAACAACAGCTCATTTTCTTGGGTGAACAGAACTTAAGAAAGCTTTTTATTTTTTTAACAAATTTTAGAAATTTTCATACACATATATGCATTGTATAGTACTTAATTTAGTAAATAGCTGGCAATTACCTATACAAAAAGTGGCCTTGAAGAAAATATCTGCTTTTGTAGAAAATACAATGAGCCTTTACCTTCAAATTATTCACTTAAACCTATTGAATACCCCAAACTTGAGATTTCCATCCATCATCTTATGGTGTGTTTTCATGCTGTGTAAATAGACTGAGCTGCTGCCAGCGCTTGCTACCTGTAGCAGGACACCAGGGGAAGATCTGGAACGGTGACAGTGTCCCAGCGGCTGGGGACAGGTGGCAGTGTCTGGGACGGTGACAGTGTCCCAGCGGCTGGGGACAGGTGGCAGTGTCTGGGACGGTGACAGTGCCCCAGCGGCTGGGGACAGGTGACAGTGTCTGGGACAGGTGACAGTGCCCCAGCGGCTGGGGACAGGTGACAGTGCCCCAGCGGCTGGGGACAGGTGGCAGTGTCTGGGACGGTGACAGTGTCCCAGCGGCTGGGGACAGGTGACAGTGTCCCAGCGGCTGGGGACAGGTGACAGTGTCTGGGACGGTGACAGTGCCCCAGCGGCTGGGGACAGGTGACAGTGTCCCAGCGGCTGGGGACAGGTGACAGTGTGCCTGCCTGTTCTGCCCTCCGTGGTGGCCGCACGCTGATCCCGGAGCTCTGACCTGCCACCTGCGGTCACAGTGTGACCAGAGCAGACAAGCGCTTTTTTGGCTGGTACCTGTGGAGAAATTTCTCAGGCCAAGGTATCTGCTGTTGCTAGTGAGCTGTGTGGGGATTGCCAGTGCGGGTGGGTTTAACTCGGAAAAGGTTTTCTGAGAGCAGTCAGTGCTTTAGTGCAACACGGGGTTACAGGAGTGAAGGGGTTTCAGTTTGTCCCTGCAGTCCTGTGTCAGGTCCCGTTCCAGCTGCCACTGCCTCTCCAGGTCAGACACCCCTCTGCAGGGACGCCAGCTCATCGTAAAGAAACTGGATCTGTTCAGTTTGCTTCTGTCTGACTTGTGCGATCCTCTGTGAAATTAAACATGGCTCGTGTTAGATTCCAGTGTCCCTGCTCAGGCGTCCTTATCCTCGCCCTCCCGCCTGCTCGGAGCTGGTGAAAAGGTCCCTTTTGGGGACGCTGCGGCTGGCACAGGCTGTGCAGGCGGAGAACATCTCACTGGTGTGTCCTGCCAGGGAACTGAGCCTGAGCCTGGAGTCAGGCCTTAAAACCAGGTGGGACTAGGAGCTGGAATAAACTCGCACTCGCTGTCGTGTCACCCTGACGGGTTGTACAGCATCCTCAAAAACCACCACCATAAACATAAAACTTAAACTGTCCTTATGGTTCTTTTTTTCTAGTGCCGAATATATGAAATTTAAATATTAGTTGCATAAAACTTGTATTTCTTCCGAAAACCTCTGTATCCCAGGGTCATTCACGGTGCCGTTCCAATGCCGCGGTTGCTTCTCCTGCCTCCGTGCTGTTTTACCCAGCAGATCTGCAACGCTTGTCGAGCTTTGCAGAGACACACTTTAATCCCTTTAAAATAGTACTAGCTGGCGTGATCTTTTTAAGGAGATGTCTGTATCGTGTTAATGATTGTGTTTACTTATTTTGCTAATTAAAATAGACACTGTGTAGCTGGATTTTATTTTTTGTAAAGAAAAACAAACAATCCCACAAGGTCACTGATTTGCCAATATTTTCTGTCTCATGTTTTACTCCGAGCAGACCCCTCGGGGCATTGTTTCAGAAAGATTACCTGATGAAGTAGGACATGAAGTATCTTGTTTGGGTTTTAGGGAGTTTTATTTGGTAGTGTAGAGGTACCCTGTCTATTTCAGCTCTTTTTACCAGGTAATTAAAACCTAAATGCCCACCATTTGCCAAGATCAGGGGTAGCAGATGAAGGTGCTCTCGTCACCCTTCAGTCAGTATTGCAGTTTGTAGAGAGAATACGTTCTTTTGATGAGTTTTACTCATGTTTTCTAGAGTAAAGCAGGGTGTTTTTAATGCATTCTTTTTCCCCTGACTTCCCTGAAATAATAGGATTGCAATATTCTCACATGCTTGCATGCCAGGGGAGGAAGGAGCTGAAGAACCGTCCCGCTCAAGCTCCTCTTGGTAGGGCTGATACAACCTTCGGTGGTTGAGTTCACCGGAGGAGACACAAGACACGGCCGCACCTTCGGCCGCTTGGCTGTTTGCTGTGTTAATCTCTGGTTTTTCTGTGCAATCTCCGCCATGTAGAACTGTCTCTGGTTCTTTTTTCTTCCCCACAAATCATGATTCTAATCCTTTATCTCAGTGAACAGGACTGACAGCAAATGTCAGGGAATAGTGAGGGGTAACGTGTGTATTTCTTGGGAAAAGGTTCAGTAAAAGGAACGGCAGAGCACCCAGGGCTGGGAGCTATCGGTTACAATTGCTGTGGCATCTCAACCGCATCACTGCACGTGTGCATGTGATTGATTTTAATTGAGCTTGCTGAAGCTTGACGGTCTTAACAGTGTAAGCTTGACAGTGTTAACAGTGTTTGTCAGATGAAAGGTAATTCAGTTTCTATTTTAAATTTACAAAAATGGTATTCTTGAATAGTGGCCATTAGACTCTTTCTTTGTTTTAACTTTCTCTCTATAGAGAATACTAGTTGGTGTTTTTTTGCCTATCTACACTTGTATTCAGAACTTCGTCTGCACGCTGTCCTCTCCGTATTCTTTGTGTTGTGTAACTGCCAAAATTATTTTGACGAATTAATTGTCTTTGTGTCCCTTTCTGAAAAATGTATGAGTCTGAATGTCTGTGCTGTCAATCTGTGTTCCTGTGGAAGTGCAGCACAGATGGTGTGTGAGGAGACACTCGCTGTCGGGTCCTCTTGGAACTTTTCCTCTTGTAATTAGATTACTTTTCAAAACTCTTCTGCCAGTTTTTGGTCTAGGACTTTCTGTTCAGTTTTCCATTTACTTCTGTCATTAAGTACTTTTGGAGATACTTTTTTTTTCCTTTTTTTCTACCTGGGGTCCTCAGCCTAGGAACTGCTCCTTCTCTACCTAATCGTTATTAAACTGACATCTCTCCTTTCAGTGTACAGGGACTGGTAAGGGACGAAGAAGCGACTTTCCTTAGCTGAGACCGAGTGCAAGTCTTCCAGAGCTCAGTCTGGTTTCAGAGAACTGCCATTGCCTTTCTTGCATAGGAAGAATGTGTAGCTTTGAAAAGGCACCAAGTTGTTAGTAAGCCTAGAAATATCTGTGTTTAGCAAGGCTGTCACAGCGGGAGGATATATGTATGTTCCCTTGGCTCCTCTCGTGAATCGCTAGGTCAATGTGCTTTGTTTAAATGCGGTTTTTGAAGCTCAGACTCCTGAGCTGAAGGCGTTCAGTGCAGAGAGATGGGGCGTGCTGCAGGGCTCCGCTGCGCCGGACAGACGGAGCTCGGGCTGGGCAGGGTTTGCGCCTGCAAGGCGTTCCTGCCCGGGCGTGCTGTTTGTGTCCTGCGTGTCGTGCTGTGACCTGCCGTGGATGTGGCTGGATCACTGTGACAATCATGAATACAGATGGATCTGTTGAGCCTGGAGAAGAGAAGCTGAGAGGGATCTGATCACTGGGCTCAGTATCTCAGGGTGGGTGTCAGAGGATGGAGCAGACTCTGTTCAGTGGTGCCCAACGCCAGGGTGAGGGGCAACGGGCACAGACTGGAACACGGGAGGCTCCATGTGAACAGGAGGAGAAACTTCTTTGCTGGGAGGTGCCGGAGCCTGGACCAGGCTGCCCAGAGCGGGTGTGGGGTCTCCTTGTCTGAGACATTCAAACCCCCTGGACCGACCTGCGTGATCTGCTCTGTGACCCTGCGTGATCTGCTCTGTGACCCTGCGTGATCTGCTCTGTGACCCTGCGTGAGCAGGGGGGCTGGGGATCTGCAGAGGGCACAACCCAGCCAGGCTGGAGTGCTGGGATTTTATAGGAAAAGCAGGCCTATGTGCAGCATATAAAAACCCGCAGCTTTCTCCCCACCGTTTGACACGTGTGACAGTTTGCTGCCCCGGATAACGTCACCTCGGTGTGCGGGGAAGGCCGAGGCGCCCGTGGCGGCACGACGAGCAGCGCGGGGTCTGCGCCGTGCCACCCCCGGGCCTTCCCTGTGCTCTGCTCTGAGCCGCCCCGCGCAGGGCCGTGGGACAGCCTGGCGTGCTGATAAGCCGCCCTTGCACTTTGGACTTGTTTTCCATCGGGTTTGACGTTATGCGGTTGCCAACTTGGCACCGGTGCCCGTGTGACAAAGATTAATCTGGGAGTGCCCGCGGTCTCCCCCCAGCGTTGGGCTCTGTGGCCGTACCTGCTGGGCTGTCAGAGGGAGGGGATGGAGCCCTGGGCTGGATTTTGTCATTTGAAATGAAATGACAACCTCCAGACTCTCTGTGGGGAGTTTCCTGGGCACTCTCTAAATCGCTGTTATTTCCAGGCTGTGGAGGACAGTTCTCTGGCACTTCCCTCAAGACTAAGCAATGCTTCATTTGCGGTTTCATGTGGTTCATATTTTTATATTAACAAAAACTTCTCCTCAGATATCAAGACTAGTTCATTCTCTTGCGTATAGTAACAAGATCAGTACTAACGTGCGGTAATTGCGAAGCTGGGGCTGGCAGGTGACAGCCCGGGTTTGTGGAGCGTGACACGAGTTACATGTCCGGTCGTTCTCCCTTCTCCGAGGTCTTTGTGTGCTGGGTTTGTTAGTTTGGCTGTTCTAGCAATCATGTAACATGGGAATAACCTCATCCCCATTGCTAGAAATGTTCACAGAATGATTTATAAATGTATGGTTTGTGACATGCGAGAGATTGTTTTGTCCTGTGAGAAATGAATGTGTAGGTAACGTTTCAGGCCCGGGGAGCCAGGCGGGAGCACCCGCTTCTCCTCAGGGCATCACACGCTTTCCTCTCCTCAGCATCTGGAAGGCTTGAAAACGAAGACTCCTGTTGTGATGTCTTCATAATTTATCAAAAAGATTTATGTTTCCAGTGCCACAGAATGTTCTTTGTTGGTTCATTTGTCGGTGGGTATTAATTGGTTGAATCAAGATCTGTTTTTCTGGACCGTGTACCATTGAGCTAGGTGCTATGAGCACTTACCCGCCGTCTCCAGAATCTCCCCGTACCAGAAGATACTGGCAGGGTGTCCGTGGCCGTTTGATTGCCCTGGAGTGCTGCCAGAGCACTGGACATGCTTGGGAAGGCGAGCGGTTCCCGGTAGGACAGTTCCAGTAGGATTGCTCCGAGCCGTTCAGTTTGCTGCACAATGAAGGAATAAGCTGTCAGAGGCGCTTTTTTTTTTTTTTCCCCCTTATTTGACTTAGTAGCTGCTCAGTGGGTATCACCTAATAAAAGGTATTTTTATGGGTTGTTAGCTTTGCAGTGTTTGGCTTTGTAAGTGCATGTGTATGTATGTATTGTTTCCATTATTTAGCTTGTGGTAACTGCTGTAACTGATGGATTTCAAACACCTGTGGATGCCGTCCATCACATCAGCCACCCTCTTTCCAGCCATTCTTCTGCTGAAAGCTCCGATTCTGATTCAGTGTAAAAATTCCATGGAAATAAGGCTGCAATTTTTCCCATTTTTACTATTTTAAGTTCCACCTCCTTCTTCCCCCCCAAAAAAGTGATGCAGGTATTAAGCTTCTGTTCCCGATGAGAAGATTCAGATTTGGAGAGGGTAATCAGAAGTTTTTATTACTTTTATCTGAAGTTATCTGAAATGGTAATTGTTTTTGCAGTTCCCTTATCGCTAGGAGGAGGAAGCGAAATTGTACCTGCTTCCGTTCCAGGGCTTTGTGCTGTTAGCGGATAGTAAAGTGTCAGCAGCAACATCTCTGGGAAGGCAAATCTGCGTTAGAATCTTCTTTATGCCAGACATATAGGTCATTATAACTCCTAAAACATTAAGCAATAGTAATAATGATGCACTTTGAAGTAAGTGACCTGCAAGGCAGCCTGCGGTTCACGGCCACGTCCGCAGGGCTCTGGCGATGGGCTGATCATCCAGCGCCTGCGGCATCGGGCTGAGAGGGACAGTCGCACCGGGCAGGAAGGTCAGCGAGGGAGAATTGCATCAGCCCGCGAGGAGATGAAGAATTAGTACCATAAGCAGGAGGAAAAAAGACAGATAAAGGTTTGAGAACCTTCATTGTCTGACTGTGATGAGACCTGTGTGCAAAACTGTAATGATACCGTAGCATCTGTCCCCCTCACCCACCTGGTAGTGCCATTGTGTGTATTCTGTCATTCTGCAAACACAATAAAATGATCTCATAGGAACTTCATCGGAACTTGTTTTTCCCATGGCTCTCATGGGTGCTGATCCCCTGGCTCTGGTGACTTCTGGTGTTCCACACGTACCTCGCTTTCAGGCAGATCTCCCACCGAGTCTGCTCTTCCCAGTCTCACCAGAAGGGCTTTTGTGGCATCATTTCCTTCTGTAGTCACTCTTGATGGAAATGAACTATTTGCATTTTTTGCAGTACCTCTGATCTTTCTGGATATTCCTTTTATGTACTGCCATTTGATTGTACATGCCTTTTGCTCCTGGATAATAACTGATTCTGTAAGATAATTCTTTTTCTAGCTCTAATTGGCCTGCCTAATTACAATCTCTTTTACCTGCCTAATTAGTATCTTTTTTTTTTAATCCAGTGCAATCTAATTTTGGAATATCAAGATAGCAAGATACAGTATTCATAAGAATGTAAGTCCTGCTCAGTTAATATCTTTATCTAGAGGTGAAGGGAGAGTAAATGTTGAGAAGAGACGTTGACCAAAACGATTCATGGCATCTGTTGAAGCAATACTCTGTGGTGGGAGTTTTGCAGTTGTAAATGAGACGTAACTTAGGCCTTATAAAGGTGGATTCTGTGGAATAGTTTGTAACATCGTGCATGTACCACCGCGCATTTTTGTTCATACAACTGGATTAACTAGAGTTTTTGAGAAAGTTGTGGACGTCAGTCATTGATTAAAGCAGTGCCAATGAGTGGGGGAAAATAGCTTAAGAAAAGGGCCTGAGCCAGTATTAGGGTGTTGTTCGACGGAGCCGCCAGGACTCTGAGGAGGGAACTCTTGCCATAGGACAAACTGCAGTGCTGGGGAGAGTCGGGGATTCTGCATCTTGTGCTGTGGAAAGAATCAGGACGTGAATGAAGCCTCTAGTTCTGCGGTTGGCAGGAGCCGTCAGGGGAGGCGCAGAGTGTCACAAATTGACATGGCTTTGAAACAACAGAAGGGCAAGATGAGGGAAATGAAATGCTGTCTTATGGTGCAGTTTGACTTGCACTTAATTAGATCTAACTTTAACCAGGAATGTTCTGGATTTAACAGACAAATGCTCTATAGAAATCTTTCTGATATTAAGCAAAAAAAGCCAGTCACACAGCACAACTTATTTGTAGTTGGTTAAATTGAATATAATCACTCAATCACTCAGTACTGATCTTTATGACAGAATCTGTCCTAAAATTTTAAGTAGAAGATTTTAATGATGTGTCTCGTTCACTGCTTGTATATAGTAATGAGCAGACTGGATGCAAAAAAAGACAACCTTTGATTTGAACTTCAGTGCCCATTGCCAGAGGTGATGTTCCTTACAGTCCGTGTTGTGCTGAGCTGCTTCTCTCTGCCCCTCTCTTTATTTCTTGTGGTTTTGAATCTACTATCCAAGATTTTTACTGGTCCTCACAACTACTGGGATGATGTCGTTGGTGAAGCACCAGACAAATTCTGACGTGGAAGCTGCAGCCCCGTGTGGTCACCCCCCTGGTGAGCTGCCGTACACGGCACACAAACGCGTTCCCCGTCACCCCCCGGTGAGCTGCCGTACAGAGCACACGAATGGTGCGTTCCCGGTCACCCCCCTGTGAGCTGCCGTGCACAGCACACCAACGGTGCGTTCCCAGTCACCCCCCGGTGAGCTGCCGTGCACAGCACACCAACGGTGCATTCCCGGTCACCCCCCCGGTGAGCTGCCGTGCACAGCACACCAACGGTGCGTTCCCGGTCACCCCCCTGTGAGCTGCCGTGCACAGCACACCAACGGTGCGTTCCCGGTCACCCCCCGGTGAGCTGCCGTGCACAGCACGCCAACGGTGCGTTCCCGGTCACCCCGCTGTGAGCTGCCGTGCACAGCACACCAACGGTGCGTTCCCGGTCACCCCCCGGTGAGCTGCCGTGCACAGCACACCAACGGTGCGTTCCCGGTCGCACCCCGGTGAGCTGCCGTGCACAGCACACCAACGGTGCGTTCCCGGTCGCACCCCGGTGAGCTGCCGTGCACAGCACACCAACGGTGCGTTCCCGGTTTCCTGAGCAAAGCGCCTCGGCAGCAGCTGCAAACACGACTGAGCAGGGACGAGTGGTGGGCAGCGGCTGAAATCCTGGGCGTTCAGCAGAAATGGTAGATTGTGCGGCTTGGAGACTTTTTTCACCTCTTCTTCTTGGACTCCAGTGAGATTTGAGGGCACTGTTGCTTTAGTGGTTGTCCGTGTGTTGTGTGAGACCATTGCAGCTCGGTGTGCTCTGCCCCTTAGTGCTGGTCTTGGTACTAAAGAAACCAAATGGCATAATACATGTCAGGGACAACTTGAAATACTTTGTGGAGGATGGAAGGATGCTGGAGGGCTCTGCCTCCGCGTGTGGCAGGACTGTTAAAACACGGTTGCACCACGGAAGGGGCAGAGCGAGGAGGACACTGCGCTGCTGGAGGCACCATCAGATCTGTTTGCAGGCAGTGGCCTGTTTGTCTTTAAATGATAACACTGATAAACATCGGTCAGTTCAATTTGCAGTCGATGTGTCAGACCTTTAACAGAACAAAAACAAAACCAAGAACAACAACCCAACCCAAACCAAAATAACAACAAACCAAACCACCCGACCAAACAAAAAACCACCAAAAAACCCTAAACCGCAACAACAACAAAACCGCAACCCTTGGTGGTTCTGACTGTGACTGACCGAGTGGGAGCCTGGCAACCACTCAATTCGGGCAGCTGCTTCTGAAAAAAAATGTCTTCATGTTAGTGAGCCCATGTTGTTAAACACTTGTATGCTAAGGTTCTGTTCATCCTGTTCTCTTCTTTTTACATGTTTGAGATCCGTTTGTAAAACAAACCGTGGAGAACATTGGTGGTGCATTAAAAAAATGAAACGCTGCAAGGTGATTGCTTTTGCAGAGCCAGTGTTAGTAATGAGAAAATGTAATAAAGGGCCAAAATAAAATGTGTTTCTAAATATTTTAGCTTGGTGTGAGATCATGTGTTCCAAGTATTTCCTGAATTTTTCAGTGCTATATTATTAGCTGGTTTGCTGTTGTACAAAGGCTGCAGGCAAGACTAGTACCAGACAGATGTTTCAGCAGCTTCCAGATGTGAGAGGGTCGCCCTGATGTGTCTTTGACCTGCAACAGCGGATCTGTGTGGGCGCTCACACCCCAGACAGGGAGAGATTTCTAATGAGCTTCATGGAAAGAAAGACTTGTTTTCTGGTGAAATCAGAAATGCAGAACGGAGCAGAAAGCTCTCAGAGGCCAAGGGGACTCACGTGGGGAACAGAGGACGAATAATAGGGGTGTTGTTGGAACAAGCATGTTTAGAGGAAAAAGCTCAGGATTTGGGTTTCTGTTCTGGTTTTCACTGTTTGCAGTCTGTGGTTTCAGCAGGAGACTGAAGCACCTGGTACACGAGCGCCTTGTCCAGCTCAGCCTGCTGTATCTTTTTGTTGTTCTTAGTTCAGCAGTTCACGCATAACTTGATTTCATTGAACTTTTCTCGTATTGTACTTGCTCTATTGCAAGAGGAAATGTGTTAATGAGTGCTTGAAGTTGTTTCTTTTTCAACTCTGTTTCTGGAAATTCCAGTGTAACCAGGTCAGTGATGTGGTTTGGTTTTGGCAGCTGGGCAGTGGCAGTAACTTTGCTCGTGCCGAGCTCTGCAGGTGAACTGGGACCTGTGTGCTGTGAACGTTTCCCTCGCCGCTCTGCCACAAACCATTCGAGTCGTCATCAGGCCATAAAAGTCATGGGGTGGGTCAGGTGAAGTGTAAAACGTTGCGAGGGAAAGTCTGCTATTTTTGTTGTAAAACCGAGTAATTTATTTTCTTTTTTCGCAGGTTCTTTAAGGAACTTGAAGCAAGACATCAGAACAACATCTTTATTGACGATATTAGCGACATAGTTGAGAAGCACGCTTCTTCAACGTTTGATCCCTATGTAAAATACTGCACCAACGAGGTCTATCAGCAGCGAACACTGCAGAAATTGCTGTAAGAATGAATTGAAAACAGGATTGCAAAATCAGCCCTTTTGTAGTGGCAGCGAGGAGCAGGCTGCGGTGCCTGGCGCAACCCTGGGGAAGCGCGTGGTGGCCGCTCCGCTTTCCTCCGCATCGGCCGGTCCCGCTGTGCTCACGTGCTGCGCTCCCTTTCCGCTCGTTATGCCAGTTTAATTAATCGCTGCCAGAGATACTTTCCCTGTGTGTTACGTATGGGTCTGTTTGCACTCACCTTCGTGTATCTGAGACAGAACTACAGGTTTCTAAATGTTAATACTGGTCTTGCACATCTAAATAAATAAAGCTGAAGGTTTAGTTGAGGTGACTCGTTCAAATCACACTTTGTTATTAATTAAATCAAGATTTGTTTAAAATATAGCAACTTCCACAATTCTTTAGTAAAACATACTGTTTCATTCTCTCCCCCCTTTTCCCACCAGAGCCACAAATCCAGCTTTTAAAGAGGTGTTATCACGGATCGAGTCCCATGAAGACTGCCGGAATTTACCGATGATCTCTTTCCTCATCCTTCCCATGCAGAGGGTTACTCGTCTGCCCTTACTGATGGATGTGAGAACAGAGTTATTTTTCTCTTTTTCCTTGATGCATGTTCTTTTAATGTTAACATTCTTTGGTAGTTGATTCGTAGTTCATTCCAGTTGCTTCATATCTTCTTGTACCAGGTACCGGGCTGTAGATACTGGTCTGTCGATTATGAAGTACTGTACAATTTGATTGCTGTGACTGATACCTCCCAATTCGCTATTCAAAAGTTAAATATTTAGACGTTCTAATAGAAAAATTGGACAGTAAATGGTCAAAATTATTCTGAAACCAAGGAGGAAGCTAGCACAGAAATTCTATATAGTGTTAGGATTGGAACTGAACCCTAGAGGATCACGTAGCTGAGGTGAGGGTGCTGCTGCGGGCGGTGGTTCGGGCCCCTGGGTCTGCGGGGTGCTGCTGTGACCCACAGAGCCCCCTGTGCTGATACACTCGGGCTCCCACCGGCGTGGGATGCTCCAAGATGCGACTTCACCCCTTTGATTTCAGTGAACGTGCCTGTAAAATTCTGTATTTGCTACAATCTGTACTGCTCAGTCCTCTGAAGTAACTGACGTTCTATTTCAGACTATTTGTCAGAAAACTCCGAAGGATTCATCCAAATATGAGAACTGTAAGCAAGCTCTGAAAGAAGTGAGCAAGGTATGTTCCTAAAAGCTTAATCTGGATACAGAATTTTTTCTGCTTTGACCGTTTTCCTTCCTAAATTACACTGCTTGCTTCCATCGTTGCAAAAATCCACTGGAAGAAGTGGCCGCTCCTGGTTTTTGTTAGTCACTTGAGAATTAATTTTCATGCTTATTACTCATTTTGTTCACCTGTCTGATGGTGTAGTTGGGCAAACTTACTGTTTGCTGCCAGTCATTCCAACAGAAAGCCATATGGTGAACCACACATACAAAAAAAGCCAAAACACTGTCCTGACAGTAAAGAAAGTCTGAGTATTCTAAGCAAACATAAGCATTCTTTCTGCTTTTATTGTAAGTTAACCAGATCACCTTCTGTCAGTTGTTTTCTTCTCATGATTTTTTTGCCAAAAATCAGTGGTGGAGGAAGAGCACAAATCCATTTCCGTGCAGAGATTATGAATCTCAACAGCACTTCCTTGTACAACAAATATTGGTTCCTTCTATTTGAACCTGAGTTATCAGATTACCATTTTTTTAACTGATAGAAAATTCCAATCTGTTTAATATTCTGGAAACAGAAAACTCTTTAAACAGAACATGATGGTGTGAAAAGAAAACCTAAGGATCTAAGGACTGTATTTTTTTTTGCCTCCAAGATCTCAGAATGTCAGAAACTATAGTGCATCCCAGACCATTGGGAAATGCACAGTACTGGGCATTCTTTATTGAAACAAAAAAAAGATTTCTCTGCACATTGGGACTAGACGTTACCTTGGGCCTTGAACGTACTTGTCTGCGTTAAGGGAAAAATGGATGTTTTCCCTGCATAAATAATGCAAACAAGAAGAGCACTGAAGCATAAGAACTCTAAAATGTTTTAGTTAAGAAAGGTCACTAGGGATTGTTTTTATGCCTAAATTACTGTGTGTTTATTACTTGGGAAAGGATCCTAAAGTTGGCAGCAGGGCAGCGCTGCCAGCGCGGGGGGTTTCTGTAGGGTCAGGGTGTTGTGCACAGTGTTTGGTTATCGAAGGGGCCCGTCGGTGGGTGGGTGATGCGGGCACGGTGGTGCAGGGTCAAGGCAAATGCATTTTCAAGCCTTTCTGCCTCTGTCCCCATTTTTATGTGCTCCCCAGCCCATGCACAGGTTCGGTAAAATGTAGTATGCTTGAAAATGGCATTTGAAAAGGGCACTCGGGGCCACGTTCAGTCTGGGCTTGAAAACATTGTGTGTGACCCAGCCTGAAAACATCAGTTCCTTTCTAAGTGTTGTGTTTCCCCAGAAGTGCGTTTTATAAACAAACTAAAGTTTGTATTACAAATCTCGAGTACATTAAATGTGTTAAATAAATGTCTGGTTTCCAGCTGGTGCGTTTATGCAATGAAGGTGCTCGGAAAATGGAAAGGACAGAAATGATGTACACAATTAACTCCCAACTGGAATTTAAAATCAAGGTATGATGATGATATTTCTGACCGTGAATCATGTAGCATTTCAATAGCTCTGACTGCATGTGAAGTTTTGGTGGGTTCGTTGCCAGCACAAACAAAGCGGATGATTGTGGGCTGTAAGGCTGACGTGACTTTTCCGTCAGCGAGGACAAGTCGATACTCTGGGGCAGCTGGAGCCCTGGGAACTCAGAGAGTAACTAAGGACAGGTACATCTCACCAAGCAGATTCAGCGTCAGCTCGAGGCTTTTCAGGGACAGAGACTGTTGGGATAGATATATTTTAAAGAGAAGAAATTAGTATTAATTACTGAAAAATGAGATATGTCCAGGCTCTGAGTTTATATTTGTGAATTCACCCCTGTCCCTCTTGGAGTGACAGCACCCCGGGATGTCACTCACAGAACAGTTTCATGCTGTTTTCCATAATTGACAGCGATGTGCATGCTGGCCCCGGCACAATTCACACGCAGAACCGCACAGTGCGCGAGCGTTTAACTGGTTGGTAGGTGCTTCCTTCCCTGCGGCCGAGGATGGATGCGCTGGTCCCTGCCCTGTGCTGCTCCGGCGGCTGCTCTGCTGCCCTGCGAGCAGCAGCAACTGAGCCTCTTTTGCTGTATTTTTATGTGGGTTTTTTTCCTTTGTGCATCTTGAAAGAAACCACTTAGAGGTTTAAACTTTATCTGTAGTTGGAGAGCTGGCCAGCTGGCATAGAAAAGGCTGCTTTGGCCACGCTTCAATACATTTTTAAGTTCTGACAGCTTGTCTTATATAGAAAGGAGATGGTATTACACATGATGTACTCTTGGCAATTAAGGAAAACTTAATATTGAAATAAAACCAAGCTGCCTCTGGAATACAGGCAATTAGGTAAATGTGGTGAACTTGCAGTACAGATTAGATGAAGTTTTAGTTCATAGTCAAACAGAAGTTTTTAAAGTACTTTTTGTCTGTAAAACCATCACCATGGTGCTATAATTGTGTTTTACATCCATTATAAATTAGGTGAACTATTTCTGTTCTTGCTCAACCTCACAGAGTGTTCTGGGGTTTTTGTTTAACTTTGTTCTTTTGTTCGATGTAACTGTAGGGTATTTCATGGGAATACAAGCGAAGCTACTCAAATATTGTGTCACTTTTCTACATGGCTAATCTGTAGAATTTGATTTTTAATTAAGATTCAGACGTTTTTGTTCTTAAATTTTTCATCTTTAGCACCAGAAAAGTTGTGATGGTGTTTTGGGGGTGTTAATGTTGGTTTGTTTGGGTTTTTTGTTGGTTTGGTTTGGTTTTTTGTTTTGGTTTGTTTTGGCTGTTTTTTCCAAAGATGCTTTTGTGTTTGTGAATCAACCTGCTCTGTGACTGGTGTGTTCTAGGGCCATCCCGCCCCGTGTCTCTCGGTTTAGTGAAGTCACAAACAGCAGGATGGTGTCACCGTTAGGGCCTGTGAATGATAAACACGCCTTAAACCTCAATAACCTCTGTTTTGTGCTTGTGCTCTTCATGTCTGAGCTTCGAGTGTTTAGTCCACCATTTTTCCCAAAATAGATAGAACTCTGTTATCTGATTTTTTTTTTTTTTAATTTCTGCTTTTGAAGGATTAAAATGTTATTTTTTTGCTTTGTAGCCATTTCCCCTGGTTTCCTCTTCACGGTGGTTGGTGAAAAGGGGTGAATTAACAGCGTATGTAGAAGACACTGGACTTTTTTCTAAAAGAACTTCTAAGCAGCAGGTGTACTTCTTCCTCTTTAACGATGTCCTCATTATCACCAAGAAGAAGAGGTAAGAGCGTACCCAATACCAAATGGCCTTTACCAGCATCCAGCTCCTTGAAGCACAGAGGGACCGTGCTCCGTGTCTGTCGGAATGTCCGTGTGTGTCCGTCGGAATGTCCGTGTCCGTTGCGTTCCTCACCCCGGGAAAGCAAAACCCGGCTTCTGGCTTTGGAGTGACAAAGTTGGTCGCATCCACAGCATTTTTATGTATTTTCTAGATACTTGTGTTTTTGACAGATTGAAGGAGATTAGGAGAGAAGTAAGTGGACCTGGTACCTTTGCAGCATAAAACAAGAGGAAACATGGACTAAACATGTTTTCAGTCCAGTAAACATTCGCAAAGCCATTTCTATGTTCTAATGTGCTGTGTCTGAGAGAGAGTAGCTGAATTCTGAAGTTGTTTGAGTTTCTCCTATTGCTCTATCAGACTGCATTTAGAAATGGGAAATTACTCCTTGTCAAACAGGTTTTATTTTTGGCAAATGCAATTGAAATTCTGAATTGTTAAAACAAATTTGAAAGTTCATCCTTAATGCCTTAGCAAAGGGAGAAGTTTTGGAAGGATCAAGGAGGAGTAATTTTCATTCTCCTCCACGCTTTCCACAGTGGGCTGGTTTTTACAATGAGGTATGGGATACAACTTCTAGCAGTGTCCATTTAAAGTTTTATCACTACATTGGAGGGTAAGTTTAGAATAATCAAATTCAATGGAATTTACATCCTCTGCTGTTAGATAATACTTGATAGATAAACCTTATTCTCGTGGCTAAAAACTGTTTTGAAGAACAATTATTTTGCATATGGGTTGGCCACTTTAAAACATGCCCATCTGTGAAACTTCAAATCCGTAACTGAAATAAATTTTGAGGAATGAGGTATGGTACAAAATCTGGGAAGAAAATGCTAATATTTAAGCAAAGAGAAACCTAAATGAAAATGGAGGGGGAAAATACTGAAGTGAAAGAGTGTTTTTTAATAAAGATGGGAAGAGAAGTGAATAGATTTCTCCCCAGCCACGTTGCTGATGCGAGTGCGTTTCCGAGATTCAGTGTTTGCGAAAGCTTGTGCTGAACTGTCGCTGTGACGGTCCCGAGAAGTCACTGGCAGAGCGTCCCAGTTGTGTCGCCCTTTTTAAACAGCGCCTTTCTTTTCTCATGAGACTGCTCTTAACAGCCTGGCGCTGGTAGCTAAGTAAATGTTTAAGTTGGGAAAACAGTGAAAAAATCTATTATCTGTGTTGTTACATTGTTTATTGGTTTCCTATGTGATGGCTTGTCCAGATTATAAAACACATTTTTATAACAACATATCTTATCCAAACTTTGGGGTTTGATTTATAACAGCTTCCAGCTCTTGGAAGTGGATGTTCCCAGCGGGCCCAGGAGCCCCTGGGTGCCGGTGGCTCTGGGTGTCGCGCTCCCAGGACCCCCAGACGAGTGGATGTGGGTGAGAAGGGCCGACTCCTGCCAGCTCTTACAGAATATTGCAGCTTCTGGTGATCTGTGCTCTCACCCGCCGTGTTCCCATGGACACCACGGCGCTGCACAGAAATATTTGTTGCTAGCTGAGTTTAAATGTTTGTATTTTTACTTGAGCAGTTGCATTTCAGAAGATTCTTAACATTGCACAGAAAAAAATCACTCCTTGCTGCTGTGCTAAAAATACTAATTACTTAGCGCTCCAGTCATGCTGTTTAATCTTCACCCAAAAGTGAATCTCCAGCTCTCCCGTCTGAGCAGTTTGCCATGTGTGCAGAGCCTCAGGCACGCAGCTGGGGGCGGCTCAGTCCTGCCTCAGTAAAGCCCGGCTTGGCGGTGCCTGTCAGGGGAGCCACTGGTCCCGGTAATTCCCGCAGTGCAGCCGGGCCCGGTGTGCGGTGCCGCTCGCGTCCGTGTCGCCGCAACCGTTCCAAACGTCACAATCGTCACTGAAAAACCGCATTTTAAATACGGAGTGAGCACATGTTCCAGGAACCTTTTCCTAATGAGAACTGTTACATTTTAGCTGTAAAAAGATAAAGGGAGCTCTTGTGTTAGTGTATACCCAGGCATGCTCCAGAGTTCTTATGTTGTAATTTTAATGAGACTTCATTAATCATCATAATCTTCGTCAGCTACAATTTCACCTCTTGATAGGAAATTGCAAGGTTTAACTGCTTTCTCTTGCTCATTAAGTAGGTTAAATGGAATTTAGATACCAAAATATCTTCCTTTTTAACGGACACTGTGTGGCTGTATCTCATGCCACTACAAAATGTTTCAGGGGCTTCTGGTTTCCACGTCAGCTCCTGGACAGTCCATTTTTGTGTGGTAATCATGCCGGCTCTGATGGATGTGATGCAGGGTGCAGTTGTTTCATCGCCCTTTGAAGATTTAAGGCAAATGGATACTGAATAATACTCCAGACTGGCCACTGGGATCAGGCCAGGAAGGGATGGGAACTTGTGATGTGTGGCATTTATTCTGAACGAGATTTTGGAGAAGGCTAAAACTCTGTATTTCCTCACTGCTCAACTTTTATTGGGAACCTCCTTCCTGCTCCGTAGTCCTTGCTTGTAGCCCCTTCTGCTGTGTAGACACAATCTGATTTTTTCAGTTTTTTCAAAATAGACTATTTTAATAGCCGTAAAATTTTAATGCGTTACCTTGAAAAGAACAGTCGGTGCAAGTGTGTGTCAGGGCGCCCGAACGCTGCTGGCAAGGCCGGTTGTGCAGCGCGGTGCCCGGGAAGGTGTCGGTTCTCCCCCGCACACGGGCGTACGTGTGGCCCGGGGCGAAGCGCTGGGTGACGCTGCGCTGCCCCACGGCCTCCAGCGCCACCCGGGCCGGTCCCTTGGCGAGAGCTCCAGGGCTCGTCCAGCTCCACAAGAGCATCTGTCTGTTCGGACTCTCTCGGTGGCTTTGGTATGTTAACTTAAAAATGTGTGACTCCTCTGCAAAGACCCGAGTGTAGCCTGACTCTAAGGAACCTAAACATTCATGCATTATTCTTTCAGCTTTGTGGTAGTTTTTTACCCTTCTGTTTCATTCTCTTTGCTCCTTTTTTGGCCTCTTTTCTTTTTTCACCATTCTGGCCGTGGCATCCAGCACAGGAGCCTGTGCTGACGCTGCTGTTTGAAGGCAGCATTCTCACATAAGGAGTAACACGCAACATAAGTTCCACAAAGTATGATGAAATTAGTGCTTAATTAAACGCAGAATACTTAGTGTAAGTACACATACCACTTTTATGTTCACACGTATGTCCTTGTGCTGAGTTTGCAGGTTTGTCCCTGTTGGAGCCGCAGCGCTGGGTGTATCGGAGCTCCCTGCCCCGCTGATGCGCGGTGGGGCCGCAGCTCCCGCTGGACACACTTTCCAGCTGCCCCAGGCCGGGACAGGCTCCAGAGGAGCTGGTTTCTCTGGTGCCTTCTGCAGGCTGCAATCATACACTGTGGCGATATTCTGCTAAAACCAGAACACAGCTAGCTTTGGACTCTGCCAAAGGCAAATGCTTCCTTCTGTTCCACATGCCCGCCTGGGACCACAGAGATCTGGTTACATATTTTAGTTATTAATGCTCAAAGCTGCTGTGAGCGAGCTCTGTGTTCTGCAGAGCTCAGGGGAACTCCAGAATTAATGAAGTTTTGTCATATACAGCTAAGAAGCTGCTTTATCCAGATATTCAGAAAATCCACCAGGTTACATCCAGAGTGCTTTTAGAGGATCGCAGGTGAACTCCAGAGAGGCTTTTATTTTTGAATGAGTGTACATTTATTGAATATTCTGTTGTCCATAATCCCCTAAGGATACCACTGGGACCCTGTCTGTTTTAATGGCTCTGAGCCCCGTCAGGCGGTGGAATGCAGCTGGAGTTCGTACCCTGAAGTGGCCCTGAGGGTCAGCGCTGCTCGGAATGTTCCCTGTTCACCTGCCCGCAGAGCCGGGGCTGTTCTGCAGGTGCGGGGGGGTTGTAACTGAAGGCACGCACATGTGCGAAGGAACTTCTGTGCGACACTGAGGATGTCAGAGCAGCACGGCTGGAAAGAGAAAAGCAAACAGGGAGACTGACCGTGTGCTTTCTGTTCAAGTGCAGGTGGCCTGGAACAGCTGATATTGCACCAGTAGATACTTGGTCTTCATCAAAGTGCCTCTAAAATCTGCAGGCGTTCCCTGCAAAGCGTTCTAAAATAGTCCTGTTGTTTCATGTTCCAAACCTGAAAAAAACTTCAGCAAAGGAGATCAATTCTAAATTGAAAATGAATGTTGCCTTGTTGGATTACCTGAGCGCAGTAATTTTAAAGGAGGTGTTAAATCCTTCCCGTTACTCGGCTGCCCGAGGTTTCCCGGCCGTCCCTCTGCTCAGCACGTTCGTGTCTGGGAAGGGCAGAGCTGTGGGCATCACCGTGGCGCGGGGCCGAAACCTTGAGAGCCGTGCGGGAGCTTCGCATCGGACTGTTCTGTTGAATGGAGAGAAGAAACAGGAAGGATTTGTAGAGGTTTTTCTCCATTGATTAATTAGTAAGGAGTGCCTTTATTATTAGTTATGCAAATGTATAGACTGCAGTATGTGTAGACTACTCTTCAGATGCAGGATTCCCGGAGAACTCCAGCAGCCCCCTCGCTGCCTTTGCCGGTTCTGCCCCTGGCCAAGCGCAGGGATTGCTCAGACTAAACTACTGACCTGACTTCTTTAAAAAAACAAACCGAAACCAACCAAAGACCCCTCAAACCACAGCAGAACAAAAACCACCACCTACCCCACACCAAACAAACCTTTTTTGTTTTGTATTATTTATTTTAAGAGGGAGAGTCAGATAACTATTAGACATGAAAGTTTTTTCTTTTTCCATAGGAACCCTCAACTGCTACAGCTGTCACTTGAAAGAGCTGTCCTCAAGTGGCCAGTAGCATCTTTTTGTAGATCAGTGAATTCGTTTGAATCTAGAGCTGGATTCAGGGGCCTCTGCTCCCTCCCGTCTTCAGGCACCTCCACTTTTCTGCAGCAGGACACTCACAATAAGCCGCAGTTCGTTATGTTTCGGGGAAGAGCTGTGTGCACCCTTCCCAAAAGATAAGGACGTACAGAACACATCTGAATTGAGATGCTTTTTAGCGTCCATGTGTTATTCGTGCAGAAATTAAAACTTAGCTTTCCATATGCTGAAATATTGAAGATTCTCCCAGCTTCTCAGTGTGCTCATGTTACATTCCTTTAATTAGAACAAAACCTATTTGTAATCTGTATTTTTTCTACTTTGGGACCCAAGAAGTCATGTGTAATAGCATCATTAACCTGGCTTCATTTTTACAGATGCTTTGCTGCTTCCATCTTGTTTCACATATTTTTTTAATTTTTTTTTTTTTTTTTTTTTACTCTAAACATGGAAACAACAGCCTGCTCAAAAGCGAGGTTAATCAAAACTGTGGAGAGTTTTTAAGGCTATTTTAAGTTCTTGCAGCAGTGCTCTGGCAAGTTCTGGTACGTTTGTGCCTTTGTCAGTGGTACCTGAATGGGGAGCTGTGATTTCACCCCTCCGAGCGGAAACCAGCAGCAGATTGTGGGGGATTGTTGGTGCCATTTTGAGACTTGGAGAAAAAGAAACAGGGAAGTGTTCTGTCTGCTGAGGAAATACAGTGATTTCAATCCTCCCAAGGCTGTTTGTCATTGCCTCTGCTTCCCTTTAAAGCGCCCGAGCTCCTCACCAGCAGATGAGAAGAAAAGTGCTTGGGAGAAGGGAGGAGGATGATCAGTTCCATCAGGGTCATGTTCCGTGGGGATTGTTTCAGAATGTACAAAGCTGTACTGCAAAAAAACCCATTGCAAGTATTTAATTCACAGAACGAAAGTAAAAACATACCCCACTGTTGAAACAAGAACGTTGTTTTTACACTAGACATACAGGCAGAAACTATTAATGCCCAAAAATCCACAGATACAGTATGATCTGTAAACCTGTTGTCACTTGAATAGAGAAATTCTTGCAATGCTGTATGAGTCACGGCGATCAGCAAGTTGTGTTTCAGCAATTCTTTTTCTGTAGGATTAAACCCAAGAATTATAAAGACCATTCTATCAGCTACTGAGGTGTCTGCAGGTGTTTTCCTGACGGTTCACGAAATGGGTACAATATATCCCAACAGACTGAAGTCATCAGCTCCATTTTCTTACACCAGTTGATGAACCACAATTGCACCTGCCAGAAAGGGGAATGTCCCCGCCGGGGGTTCAGGGGCTTCAGCTCCAGGTGGTTGGGATTTGATTTCTCGGTTCAGTGCTCGGGTTTCTGTGTGTCTCTGGCAGGAAAATTAATCTTCTCAAGTATTTTTTCAATGTAAAGTATTTTCATGAACCATAGCAGTGTGAAGCTTTCGCATAGCTTTTCATTGCTTGAGACTGGGGTATAAATAGATTTTACTTTAAGGTGGAGTATGTGTAGTTGCACCTTAGAATTGGATGTATTTGATGTACTGCAAAATGTGACAAATGCAGCAGGATTTGGGCAAGGAGGGAGAACTGCCTTTGTGCCCACACAAGCAGGTTTCTTCTAGCTTGTTGTACCAGTGTAGGACCCTAAATCTGAAAAACTCTACAAGCGTACATGAAATCGTGGGGGAATTAGTTTATCGGTGTTCTGGGTTGCTGCTATAACCTGGTAAACTTGGGAGTGCATGTAAGACAATTCTGGGAAATACGCTCACAAGCTTCAGTGGAATCAAAAGGCCTTTTCAGCTGGCTGCTGGTTCCTTGTCATCAGCTGCTAGTTCTTGATTAAGCGATGTAGATTCTTGTAACTGTTTCTTTGGTGATGTCTCATGACTTTAAGAATTTGGAAGTGCACCATTATTTTCCCTTGAACAGAAGATGTTTTCAGCGTTGCCCGGGTACGCCCGAGTGGCAGAGCCGGTACTTGCGCTGTCTGAGCGGGGACGCGGCTGCGGGGCGGCTGTTGCAGCCCGTGCCGTCGGTGCAGCGGGCTGGAGCGGGGCTGCGGCAGCTGCTCCTGCCGCTGTACGGGACAGCAGAAGCGCTTCGGAGGTTTTCTGTTGTCGGTCTCAAACGTGGTGTTGTCGTGTCAGCGGAGTTTTATCCACCTCTCCCCCCACATCCCAACCGTAAGGGAAGCAAAGCTTCTGACTTGCTTGATTTCTTAGAATTCTTTGTAGTCACACGTGGGAAGTTATTAAACACATGCAGCAATCTGTGTTGATATTACTTAGAGCTGGTGTATTTGTTTACAAAGTACTTTCTGAAAGGTAAGTTGTGCAGTGCATTTCGCCAGACCCATTGTGTTTGACGAGCCTTTGCCCATTTTTGAAATTCACAGTTAATTCAGGTTATGTTTCAGAATATTGTAAAGTAGTTTTTGGACTAGACTGTCTACACGCAGATGGACAGGGAGTACAGGTGATTATCCTGCATTTAAAATAACAATCAAGAGTGTTTATCTGGAAGCAGTATACATCCCTGTAGTTTACAGGCACAGGGAAAGGAAGCTACTTCCTTTTCCCTATAAAATTCTAAAATTAAGATCTGTTGTTCATTTGAAGCTACAGAAGAAAAAAAACAGCACAATTCTACACAACTACTGTGCCTGTTTTCAAATTTCATGGAGTTAAGTTGAATTTACACCCTCTCAAGGACACCAAAGTAATTTAACTGGGTCACTAAATGAAATTCCACAGGCTTTAAAAACTGACATAATTTACATTTCGGAAAATCGGTAGTCATGAAAACAAATGGAAAATATTAAGATCTGAGGCGTAAGAAGAATTGTGCTATACTGCATAGTAAAAAGTGGATTCTGTGACTTGAGTTTGCCTCCACTTAGTGGAAAATCAAGCATTAACCTTTTTTCCTCTTGTCTTTGTTGCGCAGCGAGGAGAGTTACAACGTCACGGACTACGCCCTGCGGGAGCAGCTGGCGGTGCAGCCGTGCGCCGAGGACGCGGCGCTGGCGCCGGCACGCAACGCGGCGGCGCTGGCCCCGGCGGCGCTGGCCCCCGCGGCGCTGTCCTCGGCGGCGCGGCAGAGCGTGGCCCAGCTCTTCAGGCTGCTGGTGCGCAGCAACCACGCCGGGGACAGCGTGGAGCTGCTCCTGGGCGCCGACACGCAGTGAGTGCACCCTGACCGCTTCTCTGTCCTTGAGCTCGTGGTGCAGGAATAATGGAAAATGGAACTCGTGTGCTGGAATTCTATAAACTTGGGTATCTGTTATTACATGCTATTTTGGCTATTAAGGCCAAGAATTGCAATGCCATAGAGATGGCCAGGCCCCCGGTCAGGGGTTACTGGATCCTCTCTAGTCCTTATTGGTGAGGCAAACGAGGGCTTCAGGACAGATACTTAAGCAGTTTGGATTTCTTGGGGTTTAGAGGGGTTCTGGAAGGAATTTCCGTGGCAAACCTGGGGCCGGACTTCAGTTCTCAGAGGTGTCTTAGAGGAGTATTTAAAAGACATGGTACTCCTGCTACAACAAACCCAGGGATGACTCAGGTACTCAGAACCTTCCATCTGGCAATATGTCATCATTAGATTGTGTTTATTTAACACTTGCATTATGTGGCAGAACTTCCATTTCTTTTTTTTTTTTTTTTTTTTTTTTTTTTTTTTACACCGCAATATCACTTAGGTTGTAAATGACTTAAATGCAATGGAAGTTCTGTGCTGGTTTGTTCTTTGTTGGTTTGAAGTATCTTGTTCTAACTGTCAGTTCTTTGAGCAGTTTGTGCTTATAGCCTGTAGTCTGTAGAGCACGGTATTAGGAGGAAGCGGGCACAGGCAGAACGGTGGTAGCAGGCAAACGTTGTTGGGGTCTGAATGCAGAATGCTCCTGTCCCGGAGCAGCCATTAGTGAGTTATTAATTAGAATACAACGGCTGGCTGGTGCAGAAGTGAGAACAGCCCTGCTGAGCTGCGCGGGACAGACGCGCGCCTTGTTCTGGCGCCGCTTGGAGCGTTCTGCTTTAGAAACAGCAACAACAAGCGTCTTGTTCTTGCGGCGCGCGTCCCCGAGCCGTCGGGTGCCCGCACACAAGCGAAGGGTTTTATCTGTTGGGGTGGAAGCTGGAGGCGGGTACAGGACATGGAACAGAGTCCTCCAGACTTCCCAGCCTGGAAAACTTCACAGTTTTAGGTTTGCTTTCAAAGTTTAGAATAACCCTGAAAGAAACTACAGATCATGAATGATTTCTATTAAAGATCTCATTATAAAGTGAGATGATTCAGACTTGTTTGGAAAGGCATTTTTATTGGGAAAAAATGCAATGCATTTGTAGTCGTCTGGGCTTCTTATCAAAAGACAGTTTGTTCTGCAGATTTATTATTGATTTGCTATATACTGTTTGTAATATAAATAGCAGTCTAGCAGATTATCACTCAAAGGAACAGATCTGGAAAATAATGACTTCATTTGAAACTTACCTATATTTATGGAGTATTATCATGTATCCCAAAGGGACAGAAAACTTGTCACTTCACCTCGGGCGGGATGGGAAGGGATGTGCAGTTGGAAGCCCAAGCTGGATGGTTTGAAGTGCTTATTGAGGAGAATTTTGCACACGGAAAACCTCAGTGTTCTCACTGACGCAGATTTCCAGCACAGTTTGCTGATGTTTTGTCGCTTTATGTGGTGTGTGGTTCCCGAGTACAAAAGTATCTGTGTTAGGAACTTTATATTGTCCTGTGAATAAGGCACAAAACACACGGTATAAACAGATTATGAAGAAATATATATTTAAATGTGGAGATGGTCTGGCGTTATCCCATTTTTCTCAGAGTTGTCTGAAAGAAATGTAGTTTTCCTGTTAAGAACGGGTTGCAAGGAAAGGAAAATAACACCAGTTTCTAAAAAAAGGCCAGAAAGTTAAGCTCATGCAAAATTGTGTATAAACTTTCTTGTTTTGGTGGAAACACAAGTTTAGTACCACCTGCTTTTAATGACTGAAATGTCTAAAGTAGCCCGTGTGGTAGTTTTGGCCACTGGTAGGAGATCAACAGGTATCAGATGTCAGGAGGATGTGCAGTAGTTTCATCTTTGAGAAAGAATAGATGTCAGGGATTTTTTTTTCTTTAAATCACATTTTCTTATTAAATGCCAATAAACCAGTACCTATATTTCTATTCAAGATAATCAGCGGGATATCTTCCCCGTTCTGAATGCTCAGACTTCATTTCGATGCGTTGCGGCCGGGCCCCCGCGCTGACCCCCGGCGCGCGCTCCGCAGGAACGTCGCGCTCGGACGCCGCCGGAGGCACCGCAGGGCTGTTTCCAAACTGCATCTTCTGCTTTCAGGTGGTTCTGATTTTTGACAAAATCAGGTCTTGGCAGAATGCAGATGTTTCCCATTATTTTTAGTTAAAACCCGAAGTTATCCAAAGATAGCAACAAACCTTTATCTTAGGGGAAGGGGAATAAGAAAATTCCACCCTGCGACTCCCTCGGTGTTATTCTAATGGTTCTGATAGCAAAGCCCTTCAACAAATGTGAGATAAAATCTGTTTTCATTGAAATGTTGGGTTTGGGAATCAAGTTCAAATTTTTATTTGCAAAAATTCTAAGTTACAATCATTAAGTTGTTATAGCTCAGCCATTAACAGGTGATTTAGGATTAGTTTTCTTTCCCTTTACTGCCCAACATCACTTTAGCTTGTTCCACTCCCTTCCAAAATCAGTTGTCAGTAATTTGCACTTCTGTGATTTATTGTGTAGCACTTAGAACCTCGATAATTTGTTTGCTCTCCTCTGAAATACCAACACATGTAATCTGAGATGGATTCTGTATTTCCTAGTTTATAGAAGGTGAGATTCACTGACTAGTTGAGGCCTCCAGCGGGTCCCTGGTTATTTGTGCTGGCTCTCGGGTTCTTTGAGTCCCACAGCTGCAAACGGGACTGCGTGGTGGGGTGGTGCTTCCGTTTGCTTGGTGCTTTTTGGTTTGTTTTTTTCATGCTAAGTGCATGTTACAGCTAGTTCTTACAGGCAACCTGTGGTACTGTATATTAAAATTGTTGTATTACATTTATCAGATGCTTTGTACATTAGATAGATTTTGGTTTTAATAAGGTTACTAAGAAGTACTAGTTACAGACACTAGTGGAGAAGTTTATCTGCATTACTTAAAAATAATTAAAGGTATACGAGACATCAAGCTGGTAGCATGTAAGCTTTTTTTTTCTAATCGAACATGTTTAAAATAGTTTAATATGTTTGAATAATATATTACTAGAAGTCGTATCAAACTTCTGGCCATATTTCGAGAGAGGAGAAAGGAAGTTTTGGGTTGTCTTCTTTATCCAAACGAGGAAAAACTTAAATAATCTTGAAAGGGGGAGTAGCCTCGACCCTGATCAAGAGCTCGAGTTGCGAAGCTGAGTTTTGTGTTTGGATTTGCAGGAGCGACAGAGCGCGGTGGATCACGGCGCTGGGGCAGGACCGGCCCGGGCAGGACACGGACCGGACCAGTAAGTGCCGCCTGACCCGTGTGCGAGCGGACAGGGGCCGGGCGGCGCGCCGCCTCGTTCCGCACTCTGATGCCCTTGGCAGCCATTACCACTCGTTTCTCGGTTGTCTCAGGCTGTTAAGCAGAACTGCAAAGCCCCTTCCCTTGTATGTTTATCCCATGTTTTTGTGTAATTACTCAGGTATGAAGCCATCTGCATAATTTGCTGCTTCCTTTGGGTTTTTCTTTTTTGAGGGGTGTATAGTCTAGAATGGAATTTTTTAGAATAAATTACATACATATTTTAATAAAAGATACGCTGTTATGTGAATTGTTTAATTCAGCCTGGCTTGTTTCTTCCCCAGCTTTGACTCAGGTAGAGATCATCAGAACTTACACAGCGAAGCAGTCAGATGAACTCTCTCTTCAAGTTGCGGACGTCGTTTTGGTTTATCAAAAAGTAAATGACGGTGAGTGAGAATTTTGCTGTTAGTAACCATCTGTCAGCACTGCAGGTGAATCCAGCTAGAAAAATGTGTTTCTTAATAGCACTGGCCATACAATGAATAAAGGTTGAGCTTCCAAGAAAAACCTGAGCACTTGTGTTGGGGTTTCTGAAGGGCAGCCCATGTGCAGTCACTCATCGCCTCTCAGATGATATCATCGATACAGGTAAAGAGCTGCAGCAGCTGTGTGCTGGCTGGTTTTGACATGAGACGTGTCGACAAATAGGAAACTGAATTCTACCTAAAAACACAGAGCTCAGAGGTTTTAATTAGTAAGTTTGTCCGAGTAAGAGAAACAGACATTATTACCCGTGCCGCGAAGTGTGTCACTGCCCGCTGAGTACGGCGGCTGGCGCAGTGGGTTTGCTCGAGTTTTCTACAGCATCAAGTACCCTGAGATTAAAATCGGTTCTTGCCTGGACACGCATGTGATTTGACCAGTATCTCCAGACTCAGGGATGCTTGAAGCACTAAGTCCTCACGATGTTATTCTACATTAGAAATGAAATCCAAGATCCTATCAACTGTGCTGCATTGCTTCCTTCAGACTGCAATTATAGTATATTCTTTATATTATTCCAAACAATATATTTGAATTACATTATAAATATCTATCACACTTGTTTCATATAATATTTATTTTTACATACTATTTTGTTCTGCCCATACAAAAAACCAATCTGCTGAGCCTATCTTAATCTGGTGCTTTGTTCACTACACAGGCAAAATATCACATATGTGAGGACTAAGTGCACCACACACAGTTCTGACAAAGTATCTTTATCATGACTTGAAAAGGTTCGTTATTCCTTGTCTGTTCCCTCCTGCAGGTTGGTACGAAGGGGAACGGCTGCGGGATGGCGAAAGAGGTTGGTTTCCCATGGAGTGCGCTAAAGAAATCACGTGTCGTGCCACGCTCGACAAGAACATGGAACGGATGGGACGTTTACTGGGACTTGAAACCAACGTGTAGCCTGGTTTTGCTCCTCCATCCTGCACTACAGGATTTGCACTAACTGCTGGCAGCGGGCACGGCTGCACGCCCACGGCGCTCGCATGGAGGTGTGGGGGCACCAGCACAAAGAATCTCGTGACAGAGCACTGATATTTCACATACTGATCTGGCTCAATCAGCAGCAGATTTTAACTAGTTTCTTAGGCACTGTGTCAAAATCTGTGTGTTACCTGAGTGAGAATAGCCAAGCCTGTAATGGATAAAGGTCTCCTTGTCCAGCGCAAACCCAGGGTCAGCCCAGGCTTTGTAAGAAGTAATCGGCTCTCTAATCCATGCCAGCCAAGCTGGCAGCGGCTCCAGAGCAGGATGCAGAGCGGTGCCTCCCGTGGTGCTCCAAGACCGCACAATTCGCATTCACGCGGCTCAGACTTTTTCTCCTTCTCGTGCTGCCGTGGTGAAAGGGTTTCTGAAGGTGAGAAAGAGGTACCCAACTCTGCGAAACAGGCGATGTCGATTAGCCCACTCTCAGATCAATAGGTAACAGCCCCCAGAGGCTCTGACAGCGCTGGGCCCTCGCTTGGAGCAGCTGGCGCTGCTGCAGAGACTCCTCACACTCGCACCATGCACAGCGCTGCAAGCTCCGTGCAGCTGCAGTTTAGCTTTGGAATTGCACAGGAAAAAAACAACCACTTAATGTTGTGTGAACACAATGCACTCAACACAAAGTAAATTTCAGTGCATCTTTTCTGTATATAGCTGTGACAGTTTGTATTATAAAAACCTTCACCTTCTTAAGGACCAGCTGACACCTCAGCGGGTAGAACACGTGTTCAATAAAAATGAGGGAAAAACGTGTAGTACAAGGCTCTGCTTTGTTCATTCCCTGTCTTTTTAAAAGGGGCTGTATGTTTTATATACTGTAATATGTTGATTTGTGAATGAATTGGATGTTTATAAAGATGTAGCTCTGTAACAATTTCAAATATATTAGGATGGCAATAATTTTGTACAAAAATACTTACCTTGGCAGTCTTGACATTGGTTATACAGCCTTGTAAATTAATTTATAAGTGGACTGATAAAATAGTAATGAGAGAAACTGTAAATTGAACAAAATACTTATTTAACATAGTGAAAATACTGCTAATAAATTTTAACCAATTTTATTGTACACAGGCAGATGTTTAACACATAACTGAATGTATAAATCCAGAGATTAATGTTATTCAGATTTTTTTAATACATTGTATGTATTTTTCATACCTAGTTTTTCCAAAAATGCTGTAATGGTTTTTTAAAGACATTTTTCACTTTTCCTATTGTTAGACACAGTTCTTCAGGAATTAAAGACTTCTATGATTTTATAGGACAACAATCAATAAAATACTTTTAAATCTTTACTAAAAAAAAGCTTTAGTTTTTCTTTAAGAAATACTGTTAAACTGCAAGTTGTTCATGTCATTCTTGTCAAAGAAATCACATCTGTAACCTGCGGCATTTTAAATTTTCTGTTCTGTAAAGATAAATAGCATCATCCTGTGTCCTACCTCATCTGTCACAGATCCAGTTTACAGCAATGCCCATGAAGTTGGAGCAATTGCATCAAATACAGGCCTAGGAGAGCAGCTCGTGTCTCAGTTAGAGACTAAACCAGCCAAGGATAAAAGGTTCTTCAAGGATCTGCGCTTTGTGTAGTGGAGTCGGAAGGGACCCGCAACAGCCACCTGGTCCAAGCCGTACAGGGCTTGTCCAAGCCCATTGTCCAAGCCCATTGTCCACATCCAACACTGATGGGCTTGTGGTATCTGGGGAGTCTGTCTGTCTGCCCCCCCGCACCACACCCGAACAGAGAATCAAAATTTAAAAGAAAGGGGGCTTTTTGGTGAGCTCCTCAAACAGCACTTCCGAAGGGCAGTGAGCTTTCCAGGGAAGCAGCTGATGCCACCTGTTTTCTAAGCTACACACTTCATTCTGTGCTACATAATTCCCCCATGCACAGAAATAAATATTTTACACCTTGTTCTGTTTAGTGTAGCGCCAGCATGCACCAAGCAGGCACAAGACACCCGTAACTGGTGTGACCTAAAATACTCTACTCCCACTCTAAATTCTGTCATAGCTCCAAGAGGTCTTGGACATTTAAGACAGCATGACATGCAATTGATCCAAAAAAATTTGTATAAACAACTTCCCAAAACCTAAGGGTTTGCATGGTGTGGTTTGGTTTTGTTTTGTAGCAACTCCACCATATTTTCATTACTAAAAATTTTTCAACTCTGAGTTGCTCCAAGACAAGCACTTCTTCAGTGGGAATGATCTGAAAAACCCCTTCATTGCTTTCACTGTGCAGCGCACTCTGTCTCTGCCACCTGACGCCAACGAGCTGACACTAGTACCTCCTTTTTAATTAAACAGCCCAGCAGTGACAGAACAGAGCTGGGAGTTTGTTACTGGAAAATCAACTTCCATTTTTGCACGGCTTGGAATCTGTACCACTTCCTTACATAACTTCTCTAATCAGGTTTTAACAAGCTGACTAAAAGGCTCTCAGTTCCCTGAACCAAAGTTTAATTTTACATGCTGCAATTAAATACAGATTATTTAAGGTGTGCAGAAACCATGCAAAGTTCAACGTGTATGTCTGGCAGCTAAACCTGTGCAGATGAGAACGAGGAGCCCACCAAGAACCCAGTGCCCCCGGACCAACCTGTCTCAGCAGTGCCAAATGCTCACGCAACACAACTAAAGAACAGTTATTAACACCATATTTTCTACTTCTTTATATCATCCCTGCAACATAATAAATAGTACACTTTTCTCTGCTGAACTTCTTCAAAAGTTACGTGATAATGCAGTGTTGTTCTTGACTTTCACATCAAAGAATAAATTTGTTCTCCATTATGCAAAGCTAATTGGCTGAAAACAAAATAGCAAAAGTAGGATCACTTTAAACAACCTACACACCATGAAACGCAGTCTCTGTGCAGCACCATACTTACATGCACATACCTTAAACCGTATCTATAGAATATATTCACACAAGATTTCTTTTCTTGTGTATCCTGTTTCTACAGTAACACAGTCAAAACAAGCAGAGGGAACACAAGCGTTAGGAACAAGCCTAGAGTAAACTTTGATGCCAAGACTGAGGAAGTCTTGTTTCCTCAAATGACAGAGACCGTTCTCCAGTGGTGCTCTTAGCTCTGCTGTAGTCTGCAAAACATTTTCAACAGCTGTATCATAACAACTACATCATTTAGGCAAACTAGAGATAACACGATGGTCAGGAAAAATTAATTACCACCAATAATTTCTGTTTTATTCCATAACCTGGAGCTCCAGAAGATGCTAGAAACTAACACACAGGCAGAACCAGCCTTCATTAGGTGCACTACGAACTGCGAAGAGAAACATCCATGATCTCTGGCCGGCCGCACGAAAAGGAAAGTTTAAAGACCTTACACCAGCATTACCCCGTGGATTGAGCCGCTCACACATGCCCTCATCCCATGGGAGGGGGAAGAGAATTGGAAGGGTAGAAGCGAGAAAACTTGGGGGTTGAGATAAAGACAGTTTAACAGGTAAAGCAAAAGCCATGCACACAAGCAAAGCAAAATCAGGGATCGGTGTTTGGCCGTCTCCAGGAAAACGGGCTACATCGCGCACAAGGCTGACTTGGGAAGACCCACACCTCCAAACATCCCCCACACCTCCGAACGTCCCCCGCACCTCCGAACGTCCCCCACACCTCCGAACGTCCCCCGCACCTCCGAACGTCCCCCGCACCTCCGAACGTCCCCCGCACCTCCGAACGTCCCCCGCACCTCCGAACGTCCCCCGCACCTCCGAACGTCCCCCGCACCTCCAAACGTCCCCCGCACCTCCAAACGTCCCCGCCTTGTGCTGCAGCTCTTGCTGCCGAGCCGCACGGCCCCACGGCTGGCGGGGACAACCCCTCTGGGCGGCCGGGGTCCCCCTCACGACAGCCCAACGGCCCTGTTATCAACTCCGCACCACACGCTGCGGTGAGATAACTGCCCAGCCACACCAGGACACCCAGAGCGGGAAAAGGCTCATTTTCCAACTCAAAAACATGGAGGTTTTCGATACATTTATGCTTAAAAGGGTATGTTGAGCACAGCTGGGAAAGTGTAACTAATACCACTTTTTTTACACAACAGCCACATTATAAGTAACGATGAGACCATACCAGCCTGTGACCTTTTCTTCTGGTGGAGGCCCCAATACCACAGCCTGACCCTCCACATTCGGAGAGGTGGGGGTTTGAAAGAACTGCCATCCACGTTTAATTTGTTCAACCTATGCTGCTATTGTTACCATTTCTTTCCGCCCTTAGTTCCCTTAAGTAGAAATCTAGCCATAACTTAAGTACTGCAAAAAGCCAAGAACAAAGAGAGCATAACTGGTACCGCTTGCTAGTCTTAACTTTCTTCATGACTTCTAATCCAACCCTGTAATTTTCATGACTTCTAATCCAACCCTGTAATTTTCATGATTTCCAATCCAACCCTGTAGTCTTCACGACTTCGAATCCAACCACCCTTCCTCACAAACCCAGGATTTTGTGACGCGGAGCAGCCGCCCCCGCCGGGCCCAACGTCCCCTCCAGCACCGCAGCGCCGGCGCCGTCTTGCGTCCTCCCGCCCCGCCTGCACCTGTCCCGGCGCGACGCCCTCCGTTCCAACAGCGCCACCACAAGCGATATCATTTCCATTTCCACACAAACCATCACTAATTTATTTCCCCCTGCGCTTTGATCCCGGGCTTACCTTCAGCTCCCGCCGGTCGCTCACCGCCGGCCGTGCGGCGCGGCCCGCGGGGCCCTGAGGTGGATGGAACGGCCGCGTCCCCGCGCGCGGCCCCCGGGGGTCCCGCAGCCCCCGGTGCGGCCTCACGGCCCTGCTCCTTCCCGCACAACCACGGGCAGCGGCAGGGACGTGGGAGCCGGGCCGGGGCAGCGGCCGGGAGCGATCGCTGGCGGGCCCGTTCCCCCCGGCCTCACCGCCCGAGGCTTTTGTTCTCTCTCCCCTTCCTTGACCCTGTTCTAATCAGCAGCACACCTGGGGTAAAGTAATTAACTGATTGGGGGAGGGAGGTTGAACTACATATACTTTTTGCAGCTGTGTTGTGCAAATAATGAGCCTGGCGTCCTTGTTGACCCATGGAAAGCACAGCACAGTCACACTTATAAAATAGTTTCAACGGACCGGTTCACAGTATTTCTCAAACTAGTCACCCTACTTGAAACCCTAAACAACGTTCTTACAGAGCTGGAAGCATTCAAAACATTAAGAACTAAGAACAGATGAAATAACACTGTAAATAAAAGACCTTTAATGTAATACTATAACCCATACACGGACTGCTTTAAAAAACCTCAGAAAGCAGTGAAAGCTGAAGGTGTATTGCACCACGACATTTAACTGACCATGGTTCCTCCAGTCTGAATTTTTTGTCAGTGGTGATGATGGATGGGTGAAGAAAATGAAGAAAAATTAATTGAATGGGATGAAAGGCAGAAGAGGAGAATATTTCTGAAGATTGTTTCCTCCCACAGCACAAATTGGAAAAGTGTTTTTAAGTTTAGTTTAATTAAGCTGTAATTACTTGCTGTGGAAGTGTTGGTGAGAAGACTGTGGCACAGCTGGAATAACACACTAAGTATAATTATTCACCACTCCCAATTAAAAAAAAAATTATTTTGAGATGTTTCTACCAATAGCAAGAGCAGTTCAAGTATTATTAAGCAGTATTTTAGCAGGTTTCTTTAATATCTGTTACCTGGTGGGTAAAAAAAAAAAAAAAAAAAAAAAGAGCTACAGCAGGACAAGAACTGTACATCAACTAACATTGCTAGCATTGCATCTTCTCTTACTTAGAAAGCTACACTGAACACAGAATACCATGCATATACAGATATTACCGACTATTTCAAAATAACTGGTCTTCAGTTTGAGGGCATTAGCAGCTTACCCTAAAAAAGTTTTTCCTTTAGCTAAATAAATGCTATTAAAAAAAAAAAACAGAAACAAACAAAACAAAAGAGGTGAAGATGTTGGTTTTATCGATACAGAAGGAACTGTGTCAACTATAGCGTTCGCTCTGGAATCGCGGAGCATAGTTCCTGGCACTTTCGTTCTCCTGTGTTGTGATTAAGTCTATAATAGCTGTCAGTACTGCTGTATCCCTGGATTTAGTATCATTCCAGTCCACGGGATGTGGGTTTTCTATTTTTTCCTGCAGAAGATCATCAAGCTCTTTTCTTAAATTCTGTAAAGAGTTTGTTGGAATGAAGAAAAAACAACAGAGACAGGCAATTAGAGCAACACACACATTACCACAATACGTTCAAATCCCTTGGGCCCTCTGTTCTCCTCATTTTTACACCTGCTCTTCTATCAATTCATTTCAGCGTTGCTACCTTCAGGATCAAAAGCTGCTTCTCAAAAATTATCAGTTTTATCTTTTATGACAGATGACAATCTCTGGATGTGATGGCCTTTCACAGGCTACAGGTCCACTAGCTGACTATTTCAGGATTAAGAATATTTGACTTAGAAGAATCAGATATGATTTCTAGGATCCAATATTACACAAAGCTCTAGTCAGCTCCTCCTTCACTGGAACTCATCACTGCTGGCTGAAAAGCCCCAGCCTCCCGTTTCCATACCCATGTGGACATCTCATGGGCCGATCAGGTCATCCTACAGCTTTTGCTATGGAAAACTAGAGGTAAGCTCTTCAAATCTCCCACTGTAAGACATGTTTATAAATCCTTTAAATCCACCCTATGACTCTTCCCTGAAGCTTCTACAGTTTTTCAATATCCCCATGAATTTTTCAGCAGAGGCTGCACCAACTGAAGAACATCGCAGCCAGATTTCTGATGCCTCAACAGGGACACAGCCTCATTAAATCAATTACATCAGAAACAAACAAACAAAAAAAAATAAACCTGCCTGCTCCTAAGGGCAAACATAAGAGAGTACATTGCTGTTTGCTCCTGCCCAGTTTACCGTGTGATACAGACTGTTCAGAATGTTATTTTTACTACTGTGTGTTAACTTGTGTTCATCTCCACACCTTCAGTAGGTCTCGTTTGCTTTACGCATTCCCAGTAAGCATTTCAAGTACACTTAACACACTATTATCTTCCTACAGTGATAAATCGGTAGGTAGAGAGTAATTTCAATATGTAGATATCTCTAAGAAGAATCAGTGTTACGCTAAGCCTTCCATATACTTTATTACCATACACACTCACCTTGACTAAGTTGGCTATTCTTGCTGGAGACTGGAAAACAATCCATTCATCCACAGCAATGGTGTCCTGATCTTTATCCTTCTGAATGGATATATCTCCTCCGAAGAACAAGAGACAGTATGGAGACACCTCTGTACAGTCATACAAGTAAATCTGCAAGACAACAAAATTGCCCAGTCACCCTTCAAAACATCTTAAATGATTTCAGTAACCCTTAATGAAACTCATAACAGAATTCCAGAAGGTCATTATTCAGAGTCATTTATAAATTTGCAAGACATATCTGAAGCAGTTCCTAAGTTACATGAAATCACATTAAACAGGAGGAAAAATGGCCTTAGATACAGTCCTCCACACAAGTGGTGAAATTAAACCAACTATTCTCTAACAGAGAGGAAAAAAAAGTTTCAGCGTATTCAAAAGTAATACACTGGATCGAATAACATAATAATAATGAAAAAATTACACCTGTCATTGCCAGAACCTTTCAAACAAACATAAAACCCCACCCAACCAAAAATCCCGTAAGTTAGTATAAATTATTTATGGAACAATTCCACCAGTATCACAAAGAACAAAATCTGATGGCGTGTAAAAGAAATGACCCAAGACAGGAAGGCTTCAAACAAAGGCACTGCTCACATCCCCTTTGAACCTTGATCCAACCTTCTTGAAGAGCTACAAAAATAAATTACACAAATATAAACATCCACATACGCTGCTAGTTCTCATCTTCAAATGGTACACAAGCCAGTTATAATGGAACTCTGTTTCTTCCACATTAACTGATTTAGGATGAATATTAACTGTTCCATCTGTCTTGGTGCAAACTTTCACCCTTAAGAGAAAAAAAGTTTGTATTTTAGGATTAAGATCTTGGAAGTTTAGCACAATCATGCTCCAAGTTAAAAAACACTCCAATTATCCACTAGTGTTCTAAACTCTGAAAGTACAAGGATATTCAAAGAAACTTTAACTCCTTTCCCAAAAGATTACAACTGAATCTACAGTATGAAGTTTTAGACATCTCTTTCTGCATTGAAGAAGTTTGAATTCTTTGCCAGATTTACCCCCTTAATAAACCCTGTCGTTCTCTCAAGTAGAAAAAATGAGTGGCATTCTTCTTCCAAATGACTGACTCTGACTTACTGAATCTGGTGACATACACCAAGTTTCAAGCAATTTCTTGGAAACACCACGTAAGGAACCTGCATATCTGAATTCTTTGCTGAGCGTGGAGCAGTGTCAGTGTGGAACAAGGGAGCAGTTCCACCCCGTCACCAGTCTGGATGGGGGTATCTCTACTGTACCACGTGCCTTGGAACAAATTTGACTCGCGGGATAACATTCAACCGCTTTGGTTATATCAATACTTCCTACCCAAAATCACATTTCCCTTCTAACATTATAGTGTTGTCAGACAATAAAAAGCAGAAACTAAGCACAACTGCATGAAGCACAACTGTCCTTCTCCTTCCCACATTTCAGAGATGTAATTCTTTCGGTGTGGATCACTGAGTTACTGCTCCCTGTGTGCAGAAGTATGCGTTCTGAGACACACAGCGGGTGGGAGAGCCCCTCCAGCAAAGTGCTCAGCATAACTAATCTCTTGCGTAGTGGATCATAAAATGGAGCCTTCCTGGGCAGCTTCACCTCAAACTACCTAATGTGAAAAACATCTCAAATACAAACCAACATTATACCAAATCCTTACATTTTTCTCTTTTTGCTAAAGCTTGGACGGATCTTTGCAACTTTTGGATATAAACCAGCACAGATGACCGCTTTGAGCAACTTCTCGTTATCTGTAGAAGACAGCAAAGTAAATAACGCAGTTCTGCAAACTCAGATTTCAGCTATCAGAGATTTTCCATTTCCTTCCACCGCTTGCCTGAGTTGGTATTAGATTTGGGATCCTTGGGGTCTCTGCTGTTCACAAATCCAGCCACAAGGAGATGCTCAGCAAACTGTCCTTTCATGTTATGCAGCATCTAGGAAACAACAGAAGTTGTCCCAGAATGTCGCTATGCCGAAAGGTTCCCCGCCTCTTCCCCACAGACACGATCCTCTTTTTGAAACTGTCAGATCTCACCTGGAGGGTATTTGAAGACAGGAAATATTCCCAGCAATAGTCTTTCTCAGTTCGGAAACCACGACGCCGAGTCTCTTCCCAGCCCTAAAAATTAAAACCATAAAGACATTTTTAAATGAACGCTTACTAAAAAATTAAGGACAGCAAAAACTGGAGGCCAACAAACAATATAGTTTGGGTTTTTTTTCTGTAAGCGAGAAAGCAAATCCTTCGACCTCTTTATATTATACATACATAGCACAGAGCAGCAAAAGGCAACTTTACATTTTGAATCAAAACTTCCTTTTCTTTGGTGAGGAGTGAAATCCAGCTAAGTTTTCCAGAACTTCATTTGTTGCTATTAAGAGACCTGGGCAGAAACTGCATTCCAGGCCATTTATTTCTTCCTCTTCTCACCCCAACACTGCCCAGCATCTGCAATACTTCTGAAGTCAGCTTCAACCTCTTGGAGAGGCCAGGACAAGAATTAATGACTTCAGCAAAGGAACTATAACATTATGTTTTCTTGGTCTCCTCTTATAGGCCTACCCTCAAGAAATTAGGTTATTGAGCCTGAAGACCAGAAACCTCAACACTAGAAAAGTAAAAATTTATTTCGTTTTATGTTTCTGGAGAAGACAAGGAAAAAATATTTCCAAGCATAAACTCAGTTTTTCCTTAGAATAAACCATATTACTCAAATTAAAATTCTAGAAGAAAAAAAAATTAAAACAAAATTAAACCATGCCTACCGTGAAAGCATTCACCACAGTTAGATGATCACTTTTAGTATTCTTTGACAGTTCCTTTCTTCTTGCATCTGCTACTTTCTCTTTGCCCTAAGAATAATTAGAATCTATAAAATAGTCATGTCTGACACGTCAGTTCTCTTTTCCTAATTCAGGTACATATATAGAGCGATACTTCGTATGCTACATGCAGAAAAATTAAAGCTACATGCGCTATTCTGTAGGCAAAGACAATACCTTCATAGTATGCGAAAGCAACCTTTTACTAATAAAAATGTAATTCACATGAAAATAAGACTAAAATGCTTCTGAACTACAACATCTCAATAAGTGCAAATATCCTTCTGAGATTCTTAAAATCTTATGCGTAATTCTCCTCTCGGAAACTTTACCAGAGGAATGACGAAGGGGTCCTTGAAGCTGAGGCTGGCTGCAATGGTCAGCACTGGGTCCAAGCAGCAGAATAAAGCTCCGAACAGGATCATTTTTCCAATGTGCGGTTCAACTGGCAATCGCGCTAAATGGACACCCAGTGGAGTCAGTTCTTCTTGTCTGTCCAAAGCATTCTGTCAGGAGAGGAAATTAAAAAAAAAAAAAAATGAAAAAAAAGAAAAGCAGTATTTGGAATTCCTTGAAACAGGCACTATGCCTAGAGAACGAAGGACAGCCTAGAGCGGGAGAGCACAGCCAGCTGTAATGACGTGTGGTAGGAAAACGACCAAGCAAGTGACAGAGAAAAAGAAACATTTAATTAGAGCCAAGAAAATGGCAATAATCTTCAATCGTGTTTCAAGTGGTTTACTAGGGCTCAGTGTCTTTCTGGACGACAGAAATACTTGAGTGTTTAACACTTGAGTGTCGTCTTATTCTCCTGATCAAGACTATTTTTAGATTTACATCTTACCCTCAATGTCACTTCTGTTTTTATTTACTCTACCCTTTGCTACTATACAGCATTGTCACAGAACACCACTGTATGGCTGAACTTTAGTTTTATCTAAACTTTTACAGAATCAGGCCAGTCTAAATATTACTCTTCATCTAAATCAGATGTTTCAATTCATTGCTACAATTGATTTGTACAAATAGTACCAGGGCAAGAAGTCAGCAGTACAAAGTGTCATCAGTCTCTTCCCTAGCATCCAAAGGGGCGATGACATCCAAGATCCTTCTCCTTTATACCTGATTTTTCCACAGAAAAGGCATCTCAACTCTTCACTGATCTGACTGCGATAGGAAGGCTCGGTGGATGCAGCCAGGAGCAGGAGAGTACAGAAGTAGTGAGGTAAATATCTGTAGGGAACTTAACTGCAAGCTGCAGGAACTACTCTATGCTGCTCATAAACATCATCTGTTATGCGAAATTATTTTCTCTGTTCAGTGAAGACACGTATCTATATATATAAAGGGTCTGCCACAATACGGCAAGGGGTTGTCAGACCTGGACAGTCAGAACTGTCAAATACCAAAAAAGGACAGTAACATGGTTCTAAACAGATTCTTCCTCCCGTGTACATTAAGCAATACTTTACCAGCTCCATTAGATGATTGATGGCCAACATTACAGCATCACGAGATGGGGGATCCATTAGTTTGCTCAGAAAATAAGCAATTCCGCCAAGCTTTAGAATCTGAAAGAAAAAACAAAAACCTACAGCAAGTGGAGAAAGACGGCCACCTAAAATTCATACGCAGTGACCACACTAACTTTAAAAAGTGTGAGTAATTCACAGCTTGAGTTAGATTTTCATTAATTAAGAACTAAGGGCAAAAATTAAAAAAACGTATTAAAGCTGAAATTTGAAACGTTAAGGGCCTACTCTTCATTTGGCAGGCATACCCATGGTATTCCTTACGTGTATGTAAGGAATTCAATACAAACTGCCAAAAAGGAAACTCAAGTCAGTTCTAAACCTACTTTTTAGTAAAATTATTTTAAGACATCCTGTCCCTCAACTCACTGGCATCCTCACTGACGCTCCTCTGATTGAATGATATGTGGAGGGAGAGGGGAGGAAGCACGGTCTGAATTGTTGTTAATAGACTTCAGCTTTTACTGCTACCAGACAATCCTGTTTTTCCTGGGTTTGTTGCATCTAGATACAAGTATGCATCTTGCCAAAGTTGCGGCAATTAGCTAAATATATTGTACTTCTGGTGTAACAGTTTTAACTCTAAGACAGCCCTAGGCTCACAGTTGCATTAACCTAATCTCTCAGTCTCTTATTGCAACGGAAAAGTAGATAACAAATCCGTTTGAAGGTTCATATGTTTACCTTGATTTGTAAACAGAGTTCTTCCAAAGGCGTCCTCAAGATCTCCGGTAACTGATAGTCGTCCAGAAGGCTCGCGCGCAGTCCATTGTAGAGATGGTAACAGTGGCCTGGTTGAACTCTGGAATTATTTAAAGAAACAATTGTATTCTTTTTTCCCCTGTGAATTTATGATTGTGTTTGTTTATAAACAGCTTTCCAAAACACCTCAAGGAATCAGAAATGAAGTGTATTCAATTGTTAAAGCCATTTCAGCTTTCTGAAACACAGACCCGTCAACAGGAGAAAAGGCATGCGGAACACAGAAACCTCTTATCAACTGCTCAAAAGGAGTCATGAAGAGACCAGAGAAGAACTGAAAGTCTGAACAAGAGAAAAAAATTCCACAAGGTATTTTGAGAAGAGGGAGAGAAATTTAAAAAAAATTTGGTATATAGCTAAGGGATATTAATTTGTAGGCACTTTTCACTTTAATGTACCATAGCCTCATAAATCAGGTGTGAAGGCAAGCACCATCGACAGAAATTTTTAAAAATATGGGACGACTTCTTCTATAAAAAAGCAGGAAACTCAAGAGTTAAACACAGCACAAGTTAAGTTGGTTTCCTAGAAAGACAAAGTAACCATTCTTTCCCTAAGGCAAGAGGAGGCTGTGTCAGCATCTGCTTCTGGACATAAGAATAACAAAGTAGTATCTCTAGTATCTTTTCTAACTATCCCCATTATTCTTACCTTCCTGCTCGGCCTTTCCTCTGCTTGGCATTAGCTTTACTAACCCACTCTGCTGCCATTGTGCTAATGTTGTTCTGGGTGTCAAAGTGAGTTTCCTTTATTTTTCCACCGTCTATAACAAACACGACGTCATCTATCGTAATGCTGTTTAAAAAAAGAGAGAAAAAAAAATTGCAACTCTCTATCTTCACAAGCTTGACCTAGGATTTCAAAGAGGTTTAGCCCCTCTTTAACCCCCACCCAAATTGTGAGCCAGCAATTAAAAAAAAAAGTTTGTAATTTCATTAAGAATTACGTTACTATGCAGTTCAAAAAAGAGCTTGATTTATCCTGCTAAGTCTGGCAAAAGTCAGCCTACGGGTTCCAAAGCCTGCAGAGGAGACAGGCAGCTCACATTCATCATGGACAACAAAGGCCAGTCTTTGTAGGAACATCCACCATGTTTTAATTGTTTAAAACAATTAAAGGAAAACTCCTGTTTAGTCTACAAAGATTTCTAAAGATAAAGTGTTACAAATGAATGGTACAAATACAAAACCAGATATTTTGGAAATACTAAACGGGTTTATACTTTAGATTACCACTTTCGTTTACTTGGTTAAACATACAGCTTTTTTCGGTCCGTACAGCTAGCTATTTACCTAGTCTCTGCAATGTTGGTAGCAATCACGATTTTCCTTACTCCTGGCGGGGTCTTCTTAAAAACCTGTAATTATCCATGGCCCATTTATATGTTTGCCAAAACCAAACACATGCTTAATTAATTTTTTTTGTAGTTGCAAAATGTTACTTTATTGCATAACAACAAAAAAAAAGCATACCTGAGTCTGGTTAACAGTAGGCATCAATGAATGTAAAGGTATGATAATAAACCTATCTGAAAATTAAAAATCAGTAAAAGATACGGTGTAAGCACAGAAAATTTAATTTTACAGGAAAATCAAGTATGCAACTAAGTCTACTGTCTTACTCTGAATTCACATGTGTATGTATTGTAATGGCAAATTCTAAAGTAAAAAGCTATAAAGGGTTTTAAAAAAAAATTACGCTATGATGACTTGACAAGAAGTTATGGATTTACGTACAGTTATGTACAGTAATTTACATTTCATTTTAAATTTCTCAAATTTTTTAATTGCTGAGGTTTAACAAATAAACTGACACTCTCAATTTTTCAATAAATTGAAATTCTTTCTGGAATTTACACAACATGAAGTAGAAGATGACTATCTGAGTAGCCAAGAGCTCAGTCAGACAAGTTAGATGAAACTATCAGTTATGCAAACAGGACAGAATAAAGTGTATTGTATAGGCATAGAGTGGTTTAGGGTCCAATTAAAAAAGCTACTAGAAATATACAGGCTTTAAAAGAACTGTCAGCAAAGCAGTAGAGAGTTCTTGAAGAATCAGGAAAAGAGGAACACAGAATGAAGAAAGATATTAATTTGGGGTGGAAGTCATAGCTACAGGAAAGGACAAGGAAAAAGATGCAGGTCAGATTCTTTTTCAGTTGTTCACTCCTACACTGAGGAAAATGAGTGATCATCATTAGCAGATGAAAGACACCACAGAAATACAAAAAGTGCTGAACATACGACAATCATTTTGAGAAACAAACAAAAAAAATCCAGTGTAAGACCAGCAGTCACATGCAAATATTAAGAGTTTGTCACTAACGCTACTGACAGAATTTCCACGTAAAATTTTGGTTTTACCTGACTTAAACATGACTTGTGACATCAAGAGATCATGCAGAGTGCTAATATTGTCCCAGCCTGGAAGAAACACTAGAATTGCACCCTCCTATACATAAAAGAAGCAGCGAAAGGAAAAGAGGTTAGAATAAATTATATGCTACGAAAAGAACCAGCTACTTGCACACTAGTACAGGTGTGTTGGATAGGTGGTATTTGAAACCACGTTGACTCAAATTTGGAACAAAGTTTGTAAGATTGCTTTTTATAAGAGTTAGCTACTTATATTTATCTGAACATAATAGATAAAAATTTGACTTTAACATTTTTCCCCTGCGGTGTTTTAAACATCGCCATGTCAACACTAGAAGAATTGGAGCTGCAAGTAAAACAGAGAGAAACTAATGTATAATTTTCAACACAGGAAGGACAAAATATCAAACAGCAACTCATGCTTGTTATCCACAGCTTAAATGATCTATCAACCAAAATATTATTTAGTATTTTCAATAGTAAAAATTCTCTTTAAGGAATCAGCCAACGTGTCAGCTTTTCCACAGATGTTTTTGAGCTCAGAAACAAATATATAGCTTCAGATTATGACAATCTACATATGTTATGCCTATGGTAACAGATTGCTCTTCCTTCCTCTTTGTCACTGCTTGGGGTACAGGACTCTTCTGATATTAGTATTCTGGTAATGTTATTAGTAACTAACAAGGTAAGGCACATTTGGGGATAACTATTACCGCAGCTGTAATTAACTACTCATCTTGACAAGCTGAAAGCAGGAAGAGTCTCCAAGCTGCGTGCTTGGTAAATGGGACTAGATTTTGCTAGGCTGGACAAAACCCCAGGCTCCACAGCATCCCAGTCGTGTTTAGATCACCCGGGCACAAAACCCGTGAAAGCCAAGTGCACAGTGCAGATATGAGGCAGTGAACATCAACTCTAACAACTGCTCTTGCCCCCTCCCTCCCATTGCTGAGGAATTAAGAACAGACGTTTAGTTGTCCACTAAAGAGGTTTTCAGACAGTTTCTACAGCAATTTCACAAAACATTAACTTTTACTGGACGCTACAAAGAGTACCACCTTTGACAAACGTGCCATTACAGAAAGAACTACAAGTTAAAATTTAATTTGTAATTATAATACTTTCCATCAAATAACTAAGGTGTATAATTAACTTCAAAGCTTCTTTAAAAGCTTATTCAAAAAGAAAAAAAAAAACCACCAGCAATCTGAATCCAAACAGCATCCAAATCTTCAGATATCTATCCTGTTTTATTCAGGAGACAATCCCTACTGCCAGTGAAAGAATTCAGGCTCTTTTTTCCCCTTGCTCAGAAGGAACCACAAATGAGCATATGGAATATATTTGTAAGTTTTCCAAGTTTCTTCTGCACACAGCTCTCCTCAATACCCACAGCCCCTCTTCCAGAAAACGCTTAGATGTGTGCTCCCCTTTAAACGTGGATTCTATCCGACCACTTCAATGTAGCTAACTACATTCTAAATTCAGGGCTTAAAGAGTAATTAGATATTTAAAGCTGTTAATGACTTCTCAAAAGAGCAAAAGAAAACACTCTTCTTCTTTGTATCATAAGCCGAAATAACTATCAGCTCTGATGTTCCCAACAGCCACAGACTACAATTCAGTCACGTCATTAGAATATGACGATAGGAGACAGAAACGCACCTCTTCTTCCAAAACGATGTGTCTGATAAGTGCTGCTATAAGATCAAGGTCAACCTTGTCATCATCCATCATTTCCAAGGCATCTATAGTACTTGCTGAATACCTACAGCATTGAAAGCAAACATGTCGGTAAGTTATTAACACAAAGTCATGCACCCCTGTTTCTGTTACAAGGCTCTGCAATCATGCACCTACATAACCCACTGCTGCTCAACTTACTTCTTTGTTCAGTTACACCTCCAATGTACTCTTGAGATTTAGTTTAGAATGATTATCATCAGTTTAGAACAGTAAGTTTAAGAATCAACATGTTATGACTGAACTGCATTTAAAGCATTTACATCATCTCTCTCCCTCTCATGAGTTATCTGGGACCTGAGCAATCTCAGTTTACCCTTCAATTTATCCCTCACAGCAAGTACAGGAGGCATCTCATCTATTTGGCCTTTTGCTTTCACAGAAGCCAACACTATGGAAAGAATTGCCAATTGATTCAAAGGACATGGTGGGAGAGGGCAGGAGGAGTACAAGTGGGGGAGACAGAGCACAGGCCAGGCCAGACAGACACAGCGTCGAGGACTTTGCCCTTGGAAAAGGGAGATAGAACTGAGCCACCTGCGTTCACTATTGTTGCCAAGCTGGATATAGAGACAGTCCCAAAATGTAGAGGACAAATAAGGCAAGAGAAAAACAGGAAGATGCTGTTCCTGAAATGAATCAGCCAGGCTATTTAATTAATCATCTCATCCAGATTACCAAACTAGTCAAATGCTGGCAATCAAAAGAATGTTTCAAGTGGAAAATCTCTACTGGGTACCGAAAGGGCAAAATTATTTAGCTTGGTTTTAAATTACTACAGAGGAATATGAAACCATTCTGAGGAAAAGGCTGTGGTGGGGTTTTTTGTTTTGTTGGTTTTTGTTTGGTTTTGGTTTGAGTTTGTTGTTTTGTTGGGGTTTTGTTTGTTCTTTTAAAAACAAGCACATTTTAGACTACATTGACTATGAGACTAAAACACTGTGTGATCTCTCTCAAAGAAAAAGATTGAAGAGGAGGAGAATTCATCAGAAGAGAACTAATGACCAGAGGTCCCAAGGCCTACCGTGATGTTGGCAGACTGTACCAGACACCACCAACACCAGCGGCGAGGAGCCGACAGCTGCAAGTCCTCTGACGTGCAGCAGAAGCTCATTCGCTGTGATAACTCCAAAGCACTTCAACCGCTGCCAGCCCACTGTGCTGGCAATTCCAGCACTATCACCTTCCACAGCAGCAACTATCACATTGTTAATAAAAACACAGTAATATAATACAGCACTAACTTATGTTTCTCAGTTAAGAAGTGTCTAAAAACTTAATGCAAAAGAGTAAGTTGAGAACAACCTGCCCCGTAGCTGCCGTAAGTACTCTGGCCACCGCTCCCTGTACATTTCCTCTTTTTCTTCTTTTTCTGGTCTGCTTACATGTCCTTGCATGAAGCCTTTCTTCCACCGTGGGCGGCGATCTGTGTTCTCTGGGGTGTACCTTTAAATTTAAATAACAAACATAACCACATTTCGAAACTAAACTCAATTAAAGCCAGCTGCATAGTAGTTTTCAGAACTCTGGAAAATATGCAGCGCTTTAGCTATATGATGTAAGTAAAATCCTTAAATTTCTTTTCTGTAAGAAATCTTACTTATAAAAATAGGTACCATTTCTAGCAAACATGAGAATGCGTAGGAAAAAAGTGACTAGCTTGATTGAATAGCCTGAAAATTCACCACACCAAAAGAAAAAAAAGACAAGTTTTCTTCCTCCTCAAGCCAACATTTCCAGTTCGCTATGTGCCATTTTTAATTACTGTAAAAGCTACTAAACGTCCCTTGAGAGGTTTTCTGTTGAAAATGACAATTTTTCCACAGGTTATTTATACCAAGATAATATTTGAAAAGGCAGTCTGTCCAAAACAAACAAACAAAAAACTATCTCTAATGGCGTTCAGAACATACACTTACCTCAACTTCTCAATTACATCTTCAAGAAGATATTCTACCACAGGGAATGTGAACCCAGGTATGTGAATCATGGGACAATTATCTGTTAAGGAAGGCATAACTCAGTTTTTAAACAGCAAATAAAACACCGAACTGAAATAACAGAGGCAATAAGAATTCTTCACTATTTTTGCAATATAGTTGCCAAGTCCATAGGGTTTTTCTGTTTATTTTGAAATTATCATGGAAGATGCCAAATTCAATTCCAAATAAAGTTGCTGAATAAAAAAATACAAAGGTAGCAAGCAGTATATTGTTCTCCAGCATGTTCACCTGGTTTCAGCTACAGGATAAAGCTGGAAGACTGAACAACTAAAGGCTTCAATCTCGTTGCGCACTCACACCAAGACTTCTAAAACCGGGTAAATATTAGTAAATATTTCATATGAAAACACTCTCCGAAAAGCAAAGACAGAAGCAACATATGCTTGTGATGAGATAAAACTAAGAGAATAAGCATCTCCAGCAGCTAGCAACTATTTGTAAAATTGAAGTCATTACCTCTTTTGGTGAAAATCAATCCTAAAATTTGAATACTGCATTATACTGTAGAAGCCTAAATTACTTAAGAGGAACATTCATAGAAAGCATTTCACCTACCAAAATACTCCGAAAACTTCTCTGCATTTAAAGTAGCACTCATTAGTATTACTTTCAGATCCAAACGAATATTCAAAAGATCTTTAATAATGCTCATTAGAACATCTGACTGAAGATTCCTCTCGTGAATTTCATCAAGGACTACATGACTAATGCTGGACAAGTGCCTAAAATAGAAGGGCAGGAAGTTAAGTATTGGTTTTTAGCAAAATTAAAAAAACAGAGCCAAGACTGTTAGAAACAACTCAGTAATCATTTCATAATTGTATTCAGTCTCTTATTAAATAGGAAAACTTACTTATCTGACTGGAGCCACTGCAGGACAATTCCTGTGGTACAGTATAAAATGGAACCTTGTTTCCTCGGTAACCGACTGAAAGAGATGCATTAAGAATGCCTCAGTTGTCTCCTGCATTTTACAAGTACTTTAAAAACTTAAACTGCAGATAGTCATTACAGACATTGTGAAGTGCCTCATGCTCCAACCTGCTCACAGTTCAACAGGAGGAACAAGGAACCAGGCACAGCTGCGGCATTTCTGCTGATGGGGAATGAACCACTTGTACTGACAGGAGCCCTGACTTCCCAGACATCATTTTTCATCATCTGTACATTGATCTGCTGACCCCGAATTCTTGCAGCTACCTAAGCTCAGCACAGATGACAGCTAAATATACAGCAGTATAACATTATTGATTAAATAGTATAGAAGAATACAGCTGAGACTCTATAAACTCAAATTAAAATGCTGAAATTACTAAGCTGTCATCTCTCACCAGCATTTTTACTTCAACGATAATTGAGACTCCATTATTTGCTGGTAACATCTCAGTTGGTTTTTTTTAAATTACAGATGACTCCAAATGTAATAGCTTTTGTTCTGCAGCTCTAGGTCTACAAATTCTTGTCAGTGCCCCTAACTTTATTACCTGATCCCAGCAGGATTACTCAATACCTAAGTAGTAACAAATACATAGTTTTCCACAGAAATACATCTTATAGCATTCTTTCCTTTAGCATTTCAATTTTTCCTTCAAATTCATGGATCAGGGACACCAGTTTTATCTCTATCTATAGAAGAACCTTTTAGAACTGCTGAAAAAAGGACTTACCAGACAAAGGACATTTTGGTGCCAGCCATTGCTACATAAAATACAATAACTGCGCATAAACTGTTTCGTAAATTCCAAAAACCTCCTTCCCTACACCAGTTATTCACAGGAATTCCTTTTGGAGAAATTATCACAACGAAAGCAGTCACCTATGTTAAGAACTACTTTTCAAGTTTTCTTGCTTGAATAACAATAGATGTTACTCTACATGAACACATAAAACCTGCCTCTCTTACCTCTGCAGCCGAATTTGGTATCCTGTGCTCTTGCCATTACCACAAGCTTCTGCCCTTTCTGCAGCAACTCTCTCAGCCACCTTAGAAAAATAAATAAAAATCAAAACAGTGCAATAAAGAAAAATTCTTTTAAAATCCCACAAGGCTGATCTATGATTTAGATATCAGCAAGGAATACCTAGAACCAAGATGTTATGTCAACAACAAAGAACACCCTGAAAAATCACTTTCTCCTCCACTAAGAACAGTGTTTCCTGTCAGCAACCCAAGCAGAGGTTTGCGACCCAGGATGTGTTTTAAAGGAACACAACCACCTAGGCATTAGCAACACACTTGCCCTTCGAGCAGGGTGAGCTTTTCCTCATGGGAAGGAAGGCTCTATAATAATTTGATATTTAACTATCAAGAAGAGTGATTATGGTGCACTTAAAAGCCGACTTCTTTCTTGCTCATTAACGTATCTCTAAAGGGCCTGACACAACATTAATTCACATTTGCACTGCCCAAATCCATTAAAATCACAACATTAGTGTCTACCTTAATTCACATTTGCAGTGCCCAAACCCATTAAAATCACAGACATAAGCCATGATTAAATTCAGGGAAGAATAAGACTTGCAGTGCTGGTATTCAATTAACGACCAAAACTTATGAAATATCACATTAGTGTATATTAACAATATTGTTATTTGCAATAGAATCCAAGACGACTGAAAACAAACACACAAAAAACCATCTTCACTGTCCACTACAGGCTGAATGCTCATCTTGAGCCTCCCATTTTGTGTGGGTACACGTGAGGGCAGAGCAGCTGAGAGATGTACAGCACCCATCTGCTCATTTGGTATTTTTCCAGATCTTAATTTCATATAATCTAGCAGATTGTCGACTCGGTTCATAAGCTCGCCCGTGGATCCCAGGCCCAGTAAGACGTACATTTTTATTCCATTTTTTTAAGTAATGCAGTAATTTTTCCTCAGACTTGCTGGGGAAAAAAAATAATCCCGAGAAATAAGTTACTGGGTTTGTCAAAACAGCACTTACGGAGATAGCGCTGATCCTCCTGGGCTGCGTACAAACGATCCTGCACGTCGACCCCTTCCCTCGCTCGATGTAATCGTCCAAGATGAACTGTGTGACTTGGGTTGTCTTTCCACAACCGGTTTCACCACTTATCACAGTTACCCTGTTGTTGTTTATAAGGTTTACAAGTTCCTGTTTCCAAACAAAGAGAAAACATTTATTGTATTATTATTCAACACAGATTTTAGAAGGATTTTGACAATTCTCTGCTACTGTGCTGTAAACTTAGAAGAAAATGTCATAGCAACTAAAGAAACAGATACTTATCTGTTTCTCATAATACTAAAAGTTTAGCTTAAACCACAGAGAAGTAATTTCTGCACATTTACATTTACAACCTGTAAGGTTTAAAGCACATAAAACCTGAATGCTAGTTTTAAATACTTAAGATCCTATATGAAAACACAAAATAACTAAAATGAAAGCCTGAAATACACTTTTTAACTTTCCTCCCTCCCACTTGCCTTCTGTGTATCTTTGGTGACTGAAAGCAAGCGTTTTCTGTTGGATTGCACAACTGTAATAACTGAAGATTTTCAATGCAACATTGTAATGTTTCTTATACCAACAGTAACAAATTTTTTACACTCCAGCCTCTACTCCCAACCCAAAGGATTGTGAAGGGGACCACAACTGTTTTAAGAAACAAACACTAACAGGAAAGACCATGTTATGACAAATGTATTAACTTCAGAAAGGAAGCTCACTAATCCTTCCTTGAGCCTACAAAAAACCCCAAACCAGAATACTCATATCATCTATTTCATACAAGTGGCATCAAATGAACAATTAACATCAATTTATAATAACCTATACTGTCACTGATTTGATATTCTGACTGGGAAATTAACGGCAGTAACAGCCAGCAGTACAGCCATAAAGTCTGTGATTAAAGAGGTTTAACCTGCATTATATCCAATCCTAAATTGGGCAAACATTCAACAAATGGCCACAATTTTATATATATAAGAAAAAGAAAGCCTGACAACTACTCTATATAAACCCCAACAACTAGGAACATTCTATAAGTTTAACGGACAGAGAAAGAAAAAAGGACCTACACTTTAAAAAAAAAAAAAGTACTTAAACATGCATAGCATCCAACACCATTTCCATCACTAATGCTGCCCCTATTGCTAAACTGCATGCAGCTCCAGAAGAACTTGGTGCACATCACGAAGCAGCAAACCTGAGCTACTTTCTGGAGAGAAGTCAAAGCCAGTGTCAGAACCTGGGAAGCTTCAGAACCTTCATAAAAGGCAACAAGGGTTTCCTGTCAGGCCCAGTGACCCAGCTGTTTTATCCTATTTTACAACAGGGCAACAGTAACACATATTCTTTCCAACTAAATACATATTTACCTGTCTCATCCCATATGAAGGAAGCTTCTCTCGGAATCTCTGGGGAAAAAGAAAGTAACAGTATATAACTTTAAACACCTTTACAACAATGAAGTAACATACCTGGTTTAATCTACGACCTAAACTAAACCAAGAAATAACATGACAAACTGTCAGGTTAACACAAACACGGGCCCACTAGAAATAAGTTTAATTCCATGCATGTTTTCAGTTTCATTTAATTTAGCAGAATTATTCCAAACCAACAGTTCAGTACATGAACAGGTACGTATGTACAGTTGCAAGACCAGGGCCTTGGACCAAAGGGAGAACAGTAAGACTGTTTTATTTTACAACTTTACATATGGCTATTAGAACAACATAAACTACATTTTTTTAGAGGCAATTCTTTCAGAGCCCATTTTTGGGCTGTTTTAGACACAAATGCAGGCAGATGATCCGTTTAAAAACAAAACAAAACAAAACAGAACACCACAACCAAAAAACAAACAAAAAACCCCCACAGAAACGAAACTATGTGTAAGCTTAAAATGTTAGATTTTATGCAATCAGAAGTTGTCACTGAAAGCCTGTTTTTTAATCACTGTCTTATTGACAGGTATGTATTTTGCAAATTCTGAACATAATTTTTAGCCAAAGTAGCATGACAACTTCCCAATATATAAACTGCAAGAAGTTATGTTTTCTGGTTAGTTCAATTGAAACAAACCTAAACAAAACTGAGAATCAAAAAGCTTTCTACTTAGCACATGAAAAAGTACCTGCATTTCAATGTATCTTGGATCAGATTTCTTCTTTCTTAAGTCTTCTTTAAGTTGCTCGTCTAAATCAGTATCTTGCTCATTTTTTTCAAAGAGATATTCCACATCCCGATCAAGGAATGTTTTTTCTAAGACTGGTCTCTGTCTCACAGGAGCTTTTTCGGCATCTGGTTTCGCTTTTGCAGGCTCTTCTGGAGCGGGTCTGAAATAAGTGCAGAGAACAGAAACTTCAGAGATTATCCAAGATGTGCTTGGCCACACTGACCCGTTCACGGCAAACCTGAAATCTGTTTTTGAGACATGACATCCCCAAGTTGCTTGACCATCAGCTGATGGGAATATGGAGTATGTCATTAAATATGGAGTATGTCATTAAAACAGTCTGGAAACTACCAGCCACCATGAATTTTTCATCGGTATCTAGAAACGTACCATGTTTTGTTAGCTTCGTTTAATACAAAAGAACATCTCGAGACAATGATCACTTAACTCACAGGCAGAACCGCTGCCCTGTAACGGAATCACTCAGCAGAACAGAGATCCGAACACCTCATTTTAGTGGCCCCAGAGTAACAACCTGACTGCCCATTTCACTGCTATTTAAAATCCGTTACGTGTTCAGAATGGACCATAAATCACAGAGGCTGAGAAAACATTCCAAGACTGCACAGCACCTGTAAAATGGAATCAAATGCCACCTCTGGAAGAATAATTCCACTTGCCAGGGGAGCTTAAAAATTCCGTACATCTGCTTTAGTAGGCTTGGAGATCAGTTACAGGATTGTACGATTTTACGTAAAAATATAACACCCAAACTCAACAATAATCTGGAATGGGATTTTACAGCAACAGTTGTAACAATTTCAGTACGACAATATATGGGAGGAAAACTGACTATATTTGTTAACTTAAATCACTCACTAAACGTTAATATTCCCTGATGTATCTTTCTGCCAGTTTGTGGGAAGTTTGTTCACCCCAAAGTAAATAAAAGCATTAGTCATTCTTTCTCCTTACCCTTCTTCATCCCCAGACCACCAGGACATGGCTTCTTGCTCTTTTTCATTTTTGGTTTGGACAGTATTCAACAGCTGCACAATTTGCTCTTCCCTGCGTTCATCCATGCGCACGACAGCTCTCTAGTTAAAATAAAAAAATAGTTTTTATCAACATGTTCTCAGCATAACTACAGATATTATGTTATTAACGCTTAAATATCAAACTAGTGAGATTCTTTGGTATGATCAGGAACTTTTAAAGTTTTGCTTTACAAGGAACTTTGACGTGCAGAAACAAACACATGGAAATTTTTCATCACGTCAGGCAAATCACTTAATAAAGGTGCCCATTTCTCAGCCCCGGGCAGCCCGTTCGAGGCGGCTCTTCCCCACAACCGCTGCTCAATTAACGGGATCAATTAGGCCGCAGACGTTCCCCGCCGGCCCCGGGCACCCCCCCTTCCCCTCCCCGCTGTCCCGGGACGGAACGTCCCCGTGGGGAGCGGCCCGGGGGGCGCAGCAAGGCCGGCCCGGGGGGCGCAGCAAGGCCGGCCCGGGGGGCGCAGCAAGGCCGGCCCGGGGGGCGCAGCAAGGCCGGCCGCCCCTCACCTGCTGCCGGTCCGTCTCCTTGCTCTTCTGGCCCTGCTTCCGCGCGTACCACATCCCGATCTCGCGGCCCTTGAGGTGGCTGGGGTGGCGCCCCCGGCCGCCGCCGCGGCCCCCGTGTCCCCCCGCGGCCGAGGAGGAGGCGGAGGAGCCGCCATCGCCGCCGCGGCCGCGGCCCCAGTCCCGGCGGTGCTCGTAGCTCATGGCCGCCCGGCAGCCGGCTCCCAGCGCCGCCGCCACCCGCCTCATCCGCCGCCTCACTTCCGCCCGCCGCCCCGCCCTCCCCTCTCGCTCCAGGGGTTCGAGTCCCGCCCGGACCACCGGCGCGACACCGCCCAGCATCGGGATACCGGCACTATCGCGACATACACCCAGGAGTGAAGCGCAATAGCCATTAAATAAGGAAATATATTCACCGCAATATGTCACTGAAGTTCATCCCGCACGAACCTCTCTCCTTGTTTCAATTTACAGAGCTAAGGTTTGACGTCCCTTCCTGAGGCTGTGGATAAGATTTTGAGAACACATTAAAAGTTGGTCTCCAACACTACGTATAGCGTTATTACCCATATTTCTGCGTACCAGATGGCTATTCCTATTGTTTCTTTTTAAAATAGAATATACATCTTTAAATACCTGCCAGTCTGGGTCTGCCCACTGCTGCATGCGGCATTTACTTTGTCCAACTTCTCTCGAGTGTTAAATGAAACCTTTTACATTAGATAAAATCATTCACAGAATTGTTACTTTTTCAACAGTTAATTAATATTCTTTTTGTTTCTTCACCATTGTGCACCTAAAAATGCTTCTTCAATATCATTTCTTTACATATTCTTTTGCCTTTTCTTCTTCGCTGGTATGATCTATACAAGGTTAAAAATTCTTGGCATTGAGATCTCTGAAATACAACGTTACACAGTGATTTTCAAACTTTTTTCAGGCAAAGGACTGCTTCTTTCAAAGGAAACCATTTTCTCTTTTTTCCTCTGCCGACAGTTCACCCAGTTACCCCAACACCTCCCAGCAATGGGCTATGTAAGGAAATAAGAACTAGGTATTCAAGTCCAAGATCTGTATATTTTTTTTCCTTTCCCCTCACAAAATGCTTTATGCACCTAAGTAGCCACTTGTTTTGCTGCTGGGCTTATCCTTTTCCAGGCTATCTCAGAAAAACTCGGATTCTAATTTGCACGAAAAGGAATAGAGAGCAAGATCCGAGACATCCGCAGGGCGAGCAGCTGAGCGCTGGGGGAGGTGACCAGGGAAAAGAGGGAAACGAGGGGACCAAGAACAGAGAGAGCAAGGACCGGAGGATGCGGGGAATCACGTGAAAGGCAAATGACGGGAAGGAGCGCGGCAGAGAAATGAGAAATCTAACAGGCAACACCCTTCTGCCTCGCGTCTCCCCATCCTGCACCTGCAATCCACGCAGCCTCGGGAAGGACACGCCAGGGCTGCGGTGAGATACATTTGCTAGCAAGATTAGTACAGAAAATTTACACTTCAGCACCTGGCCGTATATTTTATTTCAAGAAGCACAATCCTTGAAGGCATCTGGGATTCCTGGGCCTGGCCCTGTGTATTACAGATTTAATTTCTTATAACTCTGTTAATGTAACGTTATTCTCAGTGAACGCAAGTGCCACTGGAAGGAAGCTCTGACCTGCTGGATATACTGCTTACCAAACACGATCTCAAAAATTATTTCCCAGTTCTTTGTTTTCTATCCTTGGCATTATTCAACAACCCATGTCCTAAGAGCAGGGGAAGCCTAGGCGCTGATCCAAGTCACCTCTTCCAAGGGACTTTTTCAGTCGGTCGCTGTGGTGTCTGAACACAGATGAGGTCTCTTTCAAGTCACCTTCAAACACTTTGCTCTCAAATGTCAAGCTGTTGCTGAAATACATTAAAAGATCAGATGGGGAAAAACAACAGAAGCAGAATAAATTTTTTTTCCTTAAAAACTACTATAAAGGAATTGTTTTAAAAATCAAGTCCAAATACACTTCATAAAATGATAAATGAAGACAGCTTAATGCATGAATAAGCAAACCAGGAGCAAATTTTCTCAAACAGCAAGTTTTCTTGTACTTTGTGGAAGGAGCTGAAGTCTAGTCAATAATTACAACTTGGGTTTTCACACACTTTAAATTGTTTAATGATGTGAGTCATTTAGAGCAAAAAATAAAATGATCAGACATTTGTACATTATCAAATTTACAGATTCATTAAAGAAAATGTATGTTTTACTACAGCAGCAAGACAATGCTCTACAATCAGGTCAAGCTCTGGGTCACAGCTATGCAGAATTTTAGTGCCTCCAAACATTAACTCTTTGTAAATATATCCATTGGAGATTGAACACATCAGCACGTAATCCTGTTAACACAGTCCAAATCATTTCCAGGAAAACAGAGCAGCGACCAAACTGCAGTTGTGACGGACGATATCCTACCCCACAACTTCGCCACCCTGGACTGTGTCCGTTGCTATAAAGACACTTTCTGCGTTCCTTCTACAGAACATGAAAAAAAGCAAGATATTCAGAGCAGAATGTGTCTCTGCTCTCTGTGTATGGCTATAGATTTATTCGATCTACTTACCACTGATGGTTCCTTCTACTGTAGGTTCTTGTTAAATCTGAAATATAACAGCGTCTTAGTGGAACTAAGAGCCTTGAGGTGATCCTAGGAGAGCCCTTGCTTCCACCTTGGCAAGGCGGCCCGTGGAAAGCACATCTTGCAGAGCGATCCACCTCCATCTCAGCACCCTCCAGCCTTCATCCCCCATGTTCTTCAGCGCTACATCAGCGTCCCGCAGCACAGCCCCGCTGCTCGCGACGCCAGGCTTGTTTCTGCCGCTCAAGTCAGCAGGCAGCTCGCCTGCTTGTTTTCATGACTCCATCTCGAGTGCTGCCTTCAAATGGACACGAGATTTGGCCCTTTTGCTCTGTCGGTTCATAACCCATAACGGAATCCTGAACATGGTTGTGCTTATTTTCCCCTGCACCCTCCCACCGAGGGGAAAACTGCAGACACCTAAATGATGATGTTGTCACGCATACCACTGGAAATTAAATCTATCCAGTAAAGCAGCAGAATCATTTTAATTAAACTGCTGCAAGTCCTGGGGGTATATTTACCTCTGTTTAACTGAATGACAAAACCTCAGAAAAAAAAGCTCTCAGTCAAAATGCACAATCATTTCAAGCACATGCAGCATATTTAATGTAAGGCTTGAGGACTCCATTGTTTCCACCTTGGCTTGTGTGAATTTGTCACAAAATAAGAGTATTCACTGGTTTAAGGTTGGTTTTAGACTTAGTTCTAGGTTCCTTGTCAGTAGGGAGCTGGGCTCCTCCTGAGGGTGGCACAGGGCAGAGCTTCAGTAACCAGCCTGACCCCCCAGGCTGGTGTCTGGGCTCAGGCTCTGACCACCCAGAGCAGCTCCTTCCCCCTCTCCTAAGGGTCACAAAGCAGCCGTGACCTCCAGCTCCTCACTCACGCCTAAAGCATGCAGGTCCATCCAAAGAGGAGTGATGACAAGTTTACTCACAGAATATAGAAGGCAGAAAAAATATCAGTGTTTTTGCTGTGAGCCACTGGGACTTCGGCAACTATCTGCAAGATACAGCCCTTCTCGGGTTGTGTTGATAAAAGTACCAGCTTCTAATGGGCCTTGAGGAGGAGATAAAACTCAAGAATTATTCAAATCACTTTTGACTCTTCAAACATTTCAAATGCTGCCTTTATCTGGATTGAGTGCAAATATTCTGTAAGGTTGGGAAACTCCTTAACTTGGTAAGAGGCAACAAAGGGAACTCTTCCCAGTAACTGGCATAAAAGTAATCAACATTTGTCACATTTGATCAAAGAAATGTCAAACCATGAGCACATTTAAGTTTCACAATGTCGCATGTATACAATGTGCACACTTATATTTCAGCCACCCATGTTCAAATGTCTATACAATGGTATTACATACGAATGATGTACATAGTAGAAAAATTAAACCATTTACATCTCTTTTAATCCTCTAGTCAACTAAATGAACTAGTCTTAGGTTTGGGCTACAGTGTTTCAGACAGAAGTTCCAAGTGCGGCACGTCAGTAAGAGCAGAACTCAAGTCAGCCAAAGCTGTTCCAACTTCCCTCGTCGTCCACAGGTTCCCACTGACAGACCCCCCGGGGCCAACAACCAACCAAAGCTGGTTTTTAAGACTCTGGTTAGGATTCCTTTTAGATACAAGTGTTTCTCAAATAAAGAGATCTATAAATAACTTGAAATAAACAACAGAAAGCTGTAAAGCGCTGAAGTATTTGTTATCCCATCCATATATCATTAAAAGTTTTAATCTATTTAACAGGGTACCGAAATAAAATTAATTTATGTTGGGAAAAAACAGTTAGCATTGTATTTGCCAGAGTACCTTGAGTCAAGAGGAGCGATGTCAATCAGTTTAAATGCCTAGATTAAATGCCTTCTAATTGCTGTTACCATCTTCTTCCCGTTTTCTGTATGCTTTATTCAACATCTGAATTTCTTCCTGATAACCACCTCTTTCCTTTTGCTGTTTTTTACTGTTCTGTCGATGAGCTTCGACAGTGTCTGGAATCGATATGTTAATATCACTGTCAGGATTGTTTGACGGTATGAAGAGGGAGTAGGAGGCAGTTTCCCCTAGATCACACGAGACAAACCTGTTTTCTTTGCGTGAATACCGCAAGGATGGAGACCTGACCTGCGCGGAGGACTGGCTGATATTGCTGATGATCGACACAGTGTCCAGGGCCTCTTCATTGTCACAAATTTCAAGAACCTCTAAATGAATTTTAACACTCGTGTCAGCAAATCTATTAGGAGACTCCTCTGGGTTTGGCTCATGACCAACACTTTTAGATCGATATACTTCAATTTTCTTTGATGCGGGTGTTATTTTTTGCCCTTCAGTGCTTACCTCGTATGTAGACAAAGAGAGCGTTTTTCCTGTGGGTGCCTGAAGAGATACAGTTCCTTGGAATGCACACAGAGGGATGGCTAAGGCCCCACCCGACCGCTGGAAAAAGAAAGAATGACCATTATTTAATGCTAATTTTTGAAGTTAGAATAATTTTAAACAAGCCAATTATGCTTAATTTATTAACTTATTTTACTCTTGCAGATTTTTCCTTGCAGCATTTTACAAACCTGGTATTTATGACTTTAAAGACTAAAAAGAAGTGGGGTTTAATTCTACACTTTAGTCTAAAAAGTGAAGTCCCAAGGGACTGGGACTCAGCTACAGCTTATGGGCAGACACGGTGTATTGGAACAGTCTACACTGGCCGTCCCATTGCGGCTCACGGGCATCTCTGCAGGGATTTCCCTCTGCTTACACCAGACTAAGACAATGATCCCCAAAGCTTCTCATACAGTGACCAAGAGGAGAGAAACAGCACCAGACGACTGTTCCAAACCAGGACCCCTACACTGACACCATCTGTCTCCCTTGGGCACCCTGTCTTAATTAGTCTTAACTAATTTTTATGGTGGAAATAATGCTTATTCAACAGTATCAGCTGGAAATCTATACATGATATATATAACAATACTTATATAATAAGGATTTACAGCACCACTACTCTGATGGCCAGAGAGTCCATCCAGAACCTTGCTCCCAAACACATTTCATAGTGGTTCTAGAAGCCAATATGGGATTTTTTTCCTACAACAAAGCTAAATTTACCAGTAGAGAAATTTCCACACACTTGAAGGCAGAAGAAGAAAATTCCAGTTACAGCTCTGCAGTACTAAAGGTCATGATCAAACCAAGAATTTTTAGCAGTTGCAATGAAATCTGTTTCAGAGGCTGCAAATAAATAAAGGCATCACACACCGAAATGACTGCGCGTGTCTGTGTGGAGGACAGAGGACGTGGATTGCTCCTGTGCCGATGGTGGTAGGGGTAGGTTGTTACGTGTTACGTGTTCCCTTCCCTAGTGCTGCAGGACAGCCTGATGTTCTCTCCCACTACCAAGACTCCGATTTTTAGCTGTGGAGGTTGTCCATTCAGTGACTCGCGTTGGACGGAACCCAAGCGAAGGCAGAACAGACACACACAGCAAAGAAACATCGGACTCAGGTTTTGGAGAACCTCACTGAGGACTCATCTATTGCTCCATCCTCATCTGCTTTGCTGCAGTTGGGCTTTGCGTGCTCACTGAGAAGGGCAGCGATTACCATGTGAAAACTTGCTCTTATTCAGTTAAAAATACTATTGAAATGAGCCACAGCTTTGCCGCAAGCAGACGGCTCGGCCGGTGGGAAGTGCTGACTCTAGGACAGGCAGCTCCAGCGAGCAGTGCCCTCCAGCTCCCCCACCCCGGCCCTGTGTCTCACCCCGTCGCTGCAGGGTGAACAGGACACCTGCAGCTGCACACGGGTTGCGATTCATCGGCACTTCGGTGAGAACAGACCCAGCGCCACCGTGCTGCTCCTGCACGGCTGCCAGCCCGCGCTCCACAGCCCGGCACACGCTGCCGTTCCAAAGGTCACTGCCCCACCGGCCTCTTTCCACACGCTCCTGCCCAAATGCTTTGTACTCCTGTACCGAACCGAAAACCCGCTTTCTAAAAAAATACACATACTAACTCCTCCCACACAATTTGTGCTATGTGTTCTCCTTTTAAAGCACTTCTACAAAGATGTTTTTAAGAAGGTACAGAAACTTAGTGTCACTTTTTTCTCGGATCATCTTCAGAAAGACCACGTTCTGATGCTGTCTGGACAACACATGCAGGAATCAAGCACTGGCATAAAGGGGAAGAGCTTTGTGAAATTAAAAATAAATCCGAGCATTTCAACCAAAGTGCCATTTTGCTGCTCTTGTGTCTCAGCAATTTTGCAGCATATTAGATACACATATGTAATTATCATTATTCCTGAATAAAATGTAGGGATTTTTCTACACCTCCAGTATTGTGTTTCATCGGAATTACTTCCACTGGGGTTTGTGGTACTATCACAAAGACATGCCAGAGCTGAAGTGCATCCTCTCTAACTCTTACGCATCCCGTACCAGTTCGGCATCCATGGTAACTACCCAGGACAAGGCAGCGTCGCTGGCAACACCTCTGATCCTGCGAGTGACGACTGGGCTTGGTGAGACCTTCCTCACTCTCAACCAGGGGAGGTGAAGGAAGGATCAGACACCTGCTTGAACACAGCAGGCTTAAAACTAAGTCTCTTCTGGTTCTTATATCCACTCACGCTTTTTCTCTGCGTGCACACATGCACACATACATACAAGTATCCATTTATTCATTGTACACACGCATATATGTATATAAAATATTTATCTTTTTACAATCAATTTCTTAATTTCTGGTAGGACTCAAGGAAAGGTGTCAATTTGGAAATGCTCAAATGCTTCAATTAAAAAACCCATGGCATTCCCCACTCAAATCATTCTGAAAGCCAAAATCACTATCTTTATGCTGAGACCAGCTTTAACTGAATCTCACAAAATATCTGCCAGGTCTCACAAAAGCTGCAGACTGGCACTAAATCTGAGCTGCCCCTCTGGAGGACTGGACTGGTTTCTGCAGGTTTGCATCATAGAAACAGCAAGTTGGTAAATTCAAAGTTGCTCAGTATATATCCACGCTTTAGCACCCGAGCCCGCTGCAGCATCCCCAATGCTGCCAAGTTTCCCTGCGTCCCTGGCCGTGTTTCAGTGTTTGCGGCGATTGTTCTTTCCCTCCCGCCCCAGCGCAGGGCCCGCCCGGGGGGCTGGAGGCTGTTCTGGCTGTTCGAATCTGGGACAGGGATTTCGCTGGAGAACCGCATGTACCGGCACATGCATTTTTAACAAGCACAGACAAATATTACAATGAAATACATCACAAATGTACTTGGTTCCTTAAGGAGCGCTGATGCATTCTGAACGGAGAAATCTGTGCATAATTGATAACGCAAATTCTTTCTTTATTGAACTAAATTATCCACCTTCCAGATTTCAGAGAAGAGAGAAGGCAGCTGTTGTTGCTATGAGGCAAACCCTCCTCACAACCACTGCAGTCCAGGACCGGGCTCCCCTGCCCTGTCCCCTCCTCACTTCCAGTTTTTAAATGGTCCTACTAAGGCCGTTTATGGAACCCAGTAACCTCACGGCCTTCCCTGAACAGGAAATCAGTCTCTGATCCCTATGGCTTTTTTGGAAGGGAAGGGGAACGTACCTTCACAGAATCTGTTATTGCAAACTGGCAGAAACCAAACAGAAACACCCTTTTCTATCTGGTTTGCCATGCAATAGTTATACTTACGTGAAATATTAATAAATGCATATTAAGCTGCAAGTACACTTGAAGCACGTGTTCATTTCATGCCCTGCCAAAGCAGAGCCCTGCAGCGCAGGCTGTGAGGGCTCCTGGGGCACGCGTTCCCTCTGCCGCCCCCAGCGTCGGCACCAGCTGAGCAGCAATTTCCTGAGCTGGGCGCTTAGAGAGAAGTCAGCAACCAGCTTTCAGTACTGTTTCTGATGTATTTACACATGACGTTCAAAATAACTTAAAACTCTAGTTTACAAGTGATCAAGAATTTATTCTGCTAGAGGAAGCCTAGAAAATTCTGTAAGGCTAACATATGAATAATTCAAGTACCAAACATTTCTACGTACTTTCTGCATTTTATATTGATTGTAACTGGATTCATCCTGTTACAAGGATCTTAAACTCAGCGGTCCCAGTTCTCCAGTGCTCAGAATCTGCAGAGACCACCGTCCAGTCTGGATAAGCCCAAACTTCCCAGAATTTCCTGGTAATTTTTTGTTTCAGAGAGCGGATGACTGCACGGTAGGGAAAGGAAAGCATGAACAGCTTTGTTCTCCAAACATGGTTATCAATTAATACTTCATCTCCTGAGAACAAAGCTGAGACCCTTAGCGAGACCCTTAGCTAACACTTGTTAGCAGCTGAAATCAAACAGAAACTGTTTGGAGCCACAGGACCTGAATGGTGGCTCACGTAGCTCACACCTCACTTCAAGGACAACAAATCGCTGTTGCAACATGGTAAAGGCCAGTGGAGAAAAAAAAGGTTAAATAGAGGAAGAAAGGAAACACCTAAGAGCCTGGGGAAGAAAAAAAATTATTTGGAGGATACTCCAGAGCTCCCCTCCCTGACTGTGCACGAAGGCTGAGTACTCAGACACTCCAAGTCTGAACCTGTTGCCTAGACATGGTGGCCTAGCACCATCGGAGATGCCAGAGGATTCAAGATATCTTCAAAAAACCTTCAAATATAGCAGAGGACTACTGGGAGACCTCCAGAAGCGGCGGCTGGAGGCCAAAGGGGACAGACACCCTCTCTACTGGTTCCACATGCCCGTGTCTGGGCAGATGGACTCCAGCACAAGGTAGTTTGTAGACTCTCCCTCGCGACTCCTAATTTTCAAATGTCAGGAGTCTCAGGCCCTGGAATAATAAGACAGGTGTAACATTAGTGTTACAGCAAAGCAGAGATCATACCAGAGTGTGCATCGTGTCCCTGGGAAAGGCAGGAGGTCCCAGAATGGAGAGCGACTCGCGCCCGGCGCGGGGACAGAGCCGCACACAGACGCAGGTTCTGCTGCATCCCGTTGGGCCACACCGCCTTGCCAAACACAAATATCAGCCATCTAAATAAAGCTCTAATGAGTTTGCATTCCTAATTACTTGAGTGGAATACAGCTCTAGCTGAAAAGTTCTATTTTTAGAATGTTTCCAGGAAGGATCCCGACGTTTCTTTCCAGAGACAATGTGTTTTCTGTTTGTTTTAAAATAGATGCTAAATCTTCCACTTCCCTAAAAATAAAAATTAGCTGCAGTAAATTAATAACTGCAATGATTTGCCCTTTGAGAAGCTGACTGCAGTAAATTTAGAGCTAATATGGTATGACAAGAATAGCCAAGCTCACCCCAGGCAACCTTAAAAACCAGTATTTGTCTTCGGCCTGCCTGATGTGGACAGACCTTTATTTGGAGCAAATTAGTAACGGAACGTGCCACCGAGGCATCCAAGGTAAGAACACTCGCATCTACATGCCAGAACTGCTGTACTCAGTTGTTGGGGCTGAAGTGAACGACCCCAACAGAAATCCCTTGAATATTCCCCAAATAATGTGTGTGGCAGCTCCAGTGACCGCCCGCCGCGCAGGTGCAAATCTATTGCATTTCCATCATCTTCCTCACACACAGAATAGCTGGTTTTAGGAGAAACAACCCTCTTCAATACAGAAAGAGGCTTGCCTGACGGATTTGCTGAAATGTCTGGGTTTCACCAAACTTCTTGCCTTGCAGACACCTGTCCCACATCCTACACTGACCTTTCAAAAGTAACTGTGAAAGCAGGAGTGCCCATTTTGATTAATATGTTTGTTATTTTTAATAAGATTTTTAGAACAAGTACAGACTTGGTCCTTACGTAATTTTGTGCATTTTGTGCACAGCAGCGTGTGAGATAGAAGACAATTTCTAATAATTTATTTGCACTTTCAGGTAAAAAAGAATGCTCAGAATTAAAATTTCAGTGTTAGTTTTCATTATTTGCATGAAGATAAATATTTGGGGTGTGTGCAAGAAACACAGCTATTACTCAAAATCTACACTAGAGGAACATTCAAATTGTGAAGTCATGCACCTGCAAGTGTAACGATGCCAGTGCCGTGGCTACCTGACAAATGAACTGTGGCTCTTGCACTTCTGTCTCGTGTGGTTTCCTCCCGTGGCACGGTGAACGCGGGCAACCACTGACCATGCGATCGACGGCCAAGCTGATGGTCGGTGTGTCCATCTCTGTTCACAGAGGCAGGCGGAGAAGCTGCCTGAGGTTTACAAGCAGAACACGGGGGCAACCACCTCTCTCCAAGCCACGGGGACGGCTCCACCTCTGCAGCTCCACTGCGCAGCACCACGGGGACCAAGTAACAAGGGTTCTGTCCACTGGGCCGCAATTAAAGCAGTGTTGGCATCCACAGAACTGACGTGTCCTCCTTTAGAAAGGTGCAACTCTGCACTCTACTCATGACAGTCTAAAGAACATTGCTTTTGCATAGTTATATATATCTGCCAAAGCCTTCCAGCCACGAATGCTTGAAAATGAGTTCCTAGGGTCCTGAGTGACAGGGCTAATTGCACCATTAAGTGGCCACAGGTCGGCACTGCCGAAAAGAGGTGAACTGGGCAGCATGTGGTGGGTACAGAAATCAGAGCCTGGGATGTCTGGTCCAGCTCCTTCATCACCCCACTACCAAGAAGGTCACACTTTGCACAGATGATCTGCTGACATCCATTCTCTTATTTGTAATAACTGCAAAACTGGGCCTCGCCCTTTCACCAGACTCAGTGAAGCTTATTTGACATGTACTGCCAGTCCTGGAAAAAAATATCTGAGTTCATTTGCAAGTGTCATACTAACAGGCTTTCTGCTGAGCTGCAGGTATTGTAAATTTAAACTGAAATGGTGCTTTTGCTGGCTAGGAAAACATAATGTTGTTCAATATGTTGAAGAACAGCACAAGCCTTTAAAAAATGGAGAACATATCAGGCTGGAGTGTAATGGCTTTATTAGAAGGTGTCTAAATTGCACTGCTTTTGTAACTCGTATTCCATTAAGTGGCATTAGGGCCAATGTACAAGGATCCCTTGGTCAGTGTGATATTGATTGTTTGCGGCATTGTCTATTCTCTCAGAAAAGGAACATTGATATCAATCAGTGGCGGCTCTTTGCAGGATTCATTCCTGTAAGAGTCTCTGACACAGTGTCACGGTCAGCTCCACAAGGCTTATTTATCCTCATTACTTCTCCTCAGCCCAGTTTTTGTTTCTTTTCTCTAGTTCCACGCGTGCATGTATACTTGTATCTAGCATTCACAAAAACCTGCTAAGCAACAGGTCTGGAAGCTGTTGCTTATTTACGTGAAGCAGCCAGAACACGCGGCAGGTATAGGAAGCAAACTGCTGCCACGGGGAGCTGGTCTGTGTCCGACCCTCACCTGCCGGGCAAATGCTTCTGCTCTCAATATTTCTCCTGTCTGTGGAAATCAATAGAGTGCCAGCTGAAGTTTAAGCACAAGCAGAGAGTCAGCGAACATCGCATGGACCACACTGCTTTGTCCGCTTGGAGCAAAGTCAGAAGACGGTGGTGAAATGCTACATTGATTTTTAACCAAGGGAAAACTACCCGCGGGCAGAGACCAGCCGCGACCATCACAGCAGATACGCATGGGATGGTTGTAGAGGCCACTGGAAAGCAAGTATCTTCAAGTCCAGTTGTAACCTGGCCTCTATGCCATGCCTGGCGTTTACTGGAATGTTTAAAGCTTTCCTGGATGAGAAAGATCCTGTGCATTTATCACTGCTGAAAAAACTTCAAGCAAACTGCAGACACACAGAGATACAGCACTGGCTCCTCCTAAATGAAATGATTTACACCACCTCCCCCTCTTTCTCTTCGCAGGGCACACAAATAGGTTCTACAGAGACCGTCTCTTGAAAGAGTTTGCTGGAGGCAACTCACAGATATCAAGGCAGAGAAAAAAAATAATCAGAAAGCCTACAACATATTGCAAGCCTGGGAGATTTCTGTTGCCTGAAGGCACTTAACGACAGGCAAAAAAATACATGACGTATTTACAACCAGTCTCTTCTGGAAAGGCAGATACACTGGTATCTTATGAGATGTTACATGTATCTTTCAAAAATGCAGCTGAGCAAGAGTTAAAAATGACAAGTACCATTTTTTCTCTCCCTCTCTATTATAGCAAGCCAATATAGGTATTAAATGAAACCCGCTGCCTCATTCTCCTTTCATGCCACTTTTATTCCAGAGAAATCACTTTGATGGAGTAACTCTACTCACAGAACAGACGATGAGGAGACGCCCAGCTCCAGCATCATTCCTATCACTCCAAGGCAGCGTCGTTTTCCGAGCAGTACACAGCTTCAACAGAAAATCAAAGGCATCGCATATGTTGTCTGGCACCCTGCTCTCGAAAACCTAAATCCAAGTGATCAATACCTTTCTCACTGCTTCTTTAAGGTCTGAAAATAACGGAATAAAAAAATACTGCTTGCACGATACAAATTAAAATGGGCAGGGCAGCCTTCTGCAAGGATCACTTGTCGCTCAGAGGATGAAAAGCAGTAATGTAGGCAGAGAGTTGTTACCCCGGCACGTGCTGTCCCTGCTCTCAGCACCCGGCGCTGGGAAACATCCCGTCCCACCAAGAGTTCCCTTCCCCTGACGTGCTGCAGTGGATGCTGGCAGCAGACACACAAAACAACAGCGGTTCTTCAAATTAAAGCTGTAAGCACACTAAATATAATGGAATATTTACCTGACTAAAAGCTGGGATGTTTGGACCTGGGGTGCTTTGGATCAGACCCAGGGTTGACTAACCCTGCTAATTACAAACGTTAGTAAAACACGGTTGGATTTGTTTCCCCGGTTGGATAAAGTTTGAGTTGCTACAGGTAACTGACCGACATGTTCTTCTGACCTTTCAACTCCCAAAGCCATCGCCAGCTTACGACCTGAGGGAAGTTGGTTTCCTGGGCAGAGCTGTACCTGTTAACGCTGTCCCAACGTCAGGCCCTGCTACAGCGACCCGCCACTACAGCGACTGCGGGATCGTGTGTGCGCTGGGGAACCCTTGTGCCTTTATCTCACTATGTGAATCACATCACTTTAAAATCAGCAAAGTCATATTCACAAGGATCCAGTTGCAGGTGTTCTTGGCAGGGTTTAAACTCAGAGAGTTTAAACTCTGAACCCCAGAGTCCTCAATGCTGGCCAATTTCCATTCACCTGAAACTAATTATTTTTTGTCAAGGTGGTTGACCGAGTTTTGGCCAAGCACACAGGTTTTCACATTTTAATTCCTAATCACAGTGCAACTGCATGGTTGGGTCACCCCAGAACGGCAGACAGCGGTTCCACCAGCACCTGACCTAACAGACAGACCAGCAGCCCTCCGTCCTTGCCCCGGTCATTTTTCATCAGAGATGCAAAGCCTGCCACTGGATCCTTGCCCTTACCCAGCAGTGCAAACCACCGTTGAATGACACAGAAATCATCACCCAAGATTCAGCAAGATTTCAGCAAGTCCTTTGCCTCAGAGGGATTTTTTGACTGTGAAGAAGTGGGATACACGCTGGGCCAATCTGCCCAATATACGCTGCAAGTTCAGGGGTAGCAAAATAGGAAATTTAACATTCCTTTGTAACTGACAGAATAGCACATATGACCATCAGCGCGACGACTACAACCATTTAGCACCTCAGAACAGCTCCTGCTAGAGGAAAGGCACGAGCTGGCTTGGTGGGACAGACGCATTTCCAGGGCACGGCGTGTGGTTCAGCCTCTTGACCTCTATCAGTGTTAATGGGAGAGACACAGCCATGTCCGCACCCTCGGGATGACCCGAGAGGACAGTTTTACCTGGGCACACTGTGCTTCAGCACTGCACCCAGTATTCCCAGCTCTGCCTTCGCCTCACCGGCACAGCCACTGCCATGTGCTATACAGCCACGCAGGATTTACGGAAGCTTTATTTTTCTGCTAATTTTTGCTGGGTTGAAACAGAGGCAAACCCACAGCTTTTAGCTGAAAGAGCTGAGTAAATCTACTAGAAAGTGCAAAAAAAAGAAAGAAAAAAAAAGTGGACAAGACACGGTAGGAAGGAGTTTGGGGAAGAGGTGGAGTAAGTGACATTTTTCACCTCTTCATATAATGACATGCAAGAAGGTACATCAATTGAAAGTCTTATTATATGTAAACCCCTATTAAAAAAATACATGTCCTCAGTGATGTGCTTTACACTTATTAGGCCACGATGCTCCTTCCACTTGCTTCTCGGCCAGAGGGAGCCCCGTTGTGATGTCCACTTCAGCTGCCACCAGGTTTTGTTCTGCTGAAGTGAAGGTACTGCCACTTGCGGTACTTCCACAGTGGAGCAATGTATCAGCCATGAAAATCCAAGAAACTACAAGAAAGGCCAAACACAAGCCAAGGAAATTGCTGCATTTCCTTAGGACCGTGATCTAGTCTGGATAAAAGCATTTATAAAAGGAGTTCCAAGGCTGGATTTAGTGCAGTAGCCTAAGAGAGCAGCTGTATCTTCCCTTTCCTTCCCAGCTCCCCCTCCTGTCCGTGTCCTCTCTCCTCCGGCACAGAAAGGCTCTACCAGCCACCACCCATCCCCATCCCCGCTCAGCTCCAGGGAAATCCCACCGTCTGCCCCAGGCTCAGCCCTGTCTCATCAGACGCTTCTTCCTACTCCAGCCTGTATGACAGAAAAAGCCACAAGCAAACACTGCATCTCTACGGGCTTTTTGTGGCACTCTGTTGGGCTCCTTCCAGACAGCAAAGACAAAACTGTCTCTAGCCAGGCAAAGGATCTGCTGTCATTCAGAGCTGCAGCAAACTTTGGTTTTGCCGAATATTCTGCTGTGAGCGGAGATGGCAGCAGGAGCTCCTCGTACCGCTGGGTTATATCTGTATTTTGCCCCAACATGACTTGTGAGGAGCTCAGTAGAGTTTATCCAGATGATGTGCAAGACAGAGCTAAACTCCACTTTCCCTCTGTATTCTCAAGAGGATTTGGCACTGGGTGACCAAGCAGACTGGTGCTTATTGAAAAGAAAGCTGGAAGTACTCTAATGAGAACATCTGTATTTATTTCTGTGATCAAGCATTTATAGTCTGAAAGTATTGAGGATGAAAAACTTTTGTCCTATTAGGATAATAATCCGTTTCTTTATAAGGTTTGGTATTTTCTCCCCAGCTGGATAGCTTCATCAACAAATTAAGCAGAAGTACATGGCCAATAAATACTAGGGGAAGACTCCTTTTTTAATAAAGGTGAGAACTGGACAGTGATGAGGAGAAAGTGACTTTTCTTAGATACTTAGGGACTTCCAGACAGGACAAGTAAAAGGGGTGGTTTTCAACTTATTTAGTGTTTGGCCCAAATCGATCTTTCATCCAACATACATCTGAGAGATGCATTAAAGTTATTTTTACAATGCTTGCTGGAGTTTCATATTCTGCCCTTTTTCAGCAGCAAAGCAAATGTCAGCGCTGTGGAGCTCTGGAAGCTCGTGCTGAATGTCAGAAACACCGAGATCTGTAACTGAGAAGCCTTGAACTTTTAGATCATAGGAGCCTTAATGCCTGGCAACTGCACCGGGGTTATAGCTTGGAAAATGTCAGAGAAGGATGAATTGAGATTCCTTGTAATGCAAGTAGTGAAGAAGTATGTCCAAAAGTGACATATAAAGCCCCAAGGCAAATAAAGCCACCGACATGAAGTCATTGCCAGCTGCTTCCCAGAGAGATGCTGGTACCTGCTGGAATGGAAGTCACAGGTCTCGCCATTTCAAATGGCAGCCACGGGAAATGGGAAAAGGGATTTTTAATGGTTTTTTTTTAAACACCATCTGGAAACTACTGCAAGGAGAGCCACAGTTAATGATGAACCTAGTGATATACGGACTTTATTAACCAAACTATACATGGCACACAAGGGGTTAGCAAGAAATAGTAGATTAAAACCAGGCTGAGTCATCATTTACTTTTGCCCACAAACACAGTAGTTCACCACTGCACACCGCACCAGAGCCAACATTTGCTTTTTCATGAAAGCGACGATCAGATCTGAAATATCAATCAGATCTGAAATATCAAACAAATTCCTACTCTGACTCAATTTATCAAATTGTCTTGTTCAGAGGGAGAAGGGATTCCTTTATTTAGATATAAAATACATCTTACACATCTCACCTATGTATGTGCCAAAGGTCCCAGCAAGTCGCTGTAGCTTTGCAGTCAGCCCTGCCTGGAGCAGGAGCTTGGCCGAGGGGACTTTAAAATTCAACTTCTTTAATGCAAGTTTCCCCTTCCGAACACTGGCAGGATAGCCAGGGAAAAACTAAGGCTTCCAGGAAAATTATTGACCATTTTCTGTTGTCCTTAAATCGGGCATAAACATGCAGCTACATCACCTGGAAATGTGTTTCCCAGATTTAGAGACTTCTACTTATTTCAATGGAGACACTTAAACCCCTTTGATGGACAACTGATACTTCAGTTTGGGTGGCCAATGTTTTGCAGTTCTCTTTTTTCCCCTACCCATGAGATAAGCTCATGATACCCATGAGCATAAGAGTCACCAGATGCTTGGAAATACTCTTGAAAACATCATCTTTTGCGAGTTTTTTGAGAGAAAATTCCTATTCATTAAGATGACTTAATGTAATTCATAGTGAATTGTTACCATATACAGATCATGCAGGTGCACACAAAATAATAATAATTAAAACCCCATGATTAAGATGACACATGAGAAATCACTGTAGGAACAGAATCTGCAAATAGGTGTGTGGTTACTAAAATACAGAATGCTAAGTATGGTTTTTACTAAAAGTAACTACACTACCAATAGGACTAATAGCAATTTCAATGTAAGCAGAAACTGTTCTTATTTTTTTGTAAGGTAATTCTTGCGATTAGGGGAAAAAAAAAAAAGGCAAACTCATATTTTACCTGCCGAGGGGTCCTCTCCGATTTGCTCCTGCACCACTCCCAGTCGGTGAGCTCGGGTTTGTGGCTTTCCTCATGAGACAACCTCCTCTCGGCTCCCTCGGCCGCCGCCGCTGTGTGGCCGTGTCCCCCCATGTCCCCTCGGGGGGGTCCCACCGTGGGGCCGCCCGGGGCGCTGTCCGACGGGGCTGTGGTGCCAAGTGTCACCGTCCCCCCCGCAGCCACCGTCCCGTCACCGTCACCGTCACCGCAGCCATGGCTGCCCAGGGTGTCACAGGACGTGGATTTGCCGTCCCCGTCGTGGTGGTTCCCGTGGGAGATTTTGTAGATTCCGTAACCTTGCTGGAAGGACAGGTTGAATTCAAACCCCCGACGTTTGGCTGAGCAGAAAGGAAAGAAACGTCATATTAAAAAGAGTCAAAACCAGGAAGAAAAATGAGATTACATACACAATGAAAATGACATGGAATAAATTATTTAACTGCTGCTAGAAACAGGCAATTTTCTATCCACAGAAAGAATGAACTGCTGAGAAGAAAGACTTCTCAGGTAGTATGTTATTACACTGCCTTCTTCATGGATTCAGAAATGACACACTCCGAAGTTAATGTATTCCCAGAAACCAGCAGATTATCTGCCATTTTCAAAAACACATGATATATGATGTTTTATGGGATACACACAAGAACAAAATGCCCACATTTTTTAATGCTCTCTTTTTCAGAGACTGTTTCAGCTATATCCCTAAAGGTGAAAAATTCTACAAAATGATAAAACATTTCTCAGAATATATATAACTAACCTTCAATATCAATAGTCAAGCAAGAAAAACAAAATTCTACAACAAAAAAAAATATTTGAAGTATTTACACAACAAAATTTTTGTATATTGTCCATTCAAAATTCAGTGCTCCAACTAATCTTACACAGTAATTGAACAACCAAATAAAAATCCTCAATCATTATTTATACCCTTTCATTCTTCCTCTTTTCTAACACAAATCACCTGCGATTCTTTATCTTCCTCCTTTTCATCTTACATTTGTAGTAACTAAAGAAGTGTCTTTTATTTAACTAATGAAATCATCTTCCCACCAGGCCTTTCATGCTAAATTACGAAATAAAAGGTAAGGGGATATATTTAAGAACCTCTATTTCTAGTCAACAATTCGTGTGCTGATAGATCAAATATAATTGTGGATGAAATTCTGACCTTAGCAGCCATGGCATTAGTACTTGAGAACAGTCTTTAGTACAAATATCTAAAAGTCACATTTTAAAAAATAATTTTCTAATTGCTACTTTTCTATCTGTTGTACATTTATCTCCCTAAAAATGGTTATTAAATGTATCTGAACTAACGTGCCTTCTTGATGAACTGCAGTCATCCTCTCTGCGCAAGGGGCTCGATCGTCACGAGCTGCAGCACAGGCCGCTCTGCACGTGGAGAACGTGCTCGGAGAAGCGAAGCCATGACTGAGAACGGCTTCGCCCTGGGATTCAGGGGCTTCATTTCCCCCCCACGGCGCAGTGAGCGTCAGGAACTCACCCACAGATGTCAGACACTTGCTCCAGAGCACGGGAAACTGCACCCAGACCCTCAGAAGTATTTGGCTCCTAACTTTTGCGGTTGGACTAGATGATCCTTGGAGGTCCCTACCAAATTCTATTATTCTATGCTATTCTATTCTATTCCATTCCATTCTAAACTTTCTAAATAAAACTTGCCAGCGCTTTCAATTCCCGTTGGGCCAGGCCTCAAGGGACAACTGTATCAAACATTAGCACTGCAACGCTCACTTCTGAATGATTAATGCATAAATCTATCATTTTTATACAAGAATACAACTGCAGCCTTATAAATCGGAAATATTAATTGTTTTTCTGTTAAGTTATTCTTGATAATAATTACGAACGTAAATTTAAAAGATGAACTATTGCTCCACCTTCCCTCCTTACAGTTTTCTTCACTGGTATTTTTACCAGAACGTATTTATTTTATGTTAACAGAGACCTAACAGATACGGATGTATGTAATATCCTGTGGCAGATTTCTATCCTTCAAACTTTTCACAATTACCTACTGTTGAATATTTTTAAGTAATATATTTTTGCTTGTCCCAGAAAGCAAACGTACAGACACATATGTATACACTTAAGTGTAATTAATGTAAATTAATCACTAATAAAAATACTGAACTTATATTACCAGGTATAATAAGCTTCAATAAAACACTTTAATAACAAACACATGCCTCAGAATAACACTGGAAATGCATCTGCATTTGTAATTCAAAGTGCAATCCCTCTGTGTAGACACGTGAACACTGGAGGATCGAGGTATTTCGTAAGTAACCGTGGCCACGACGATGACAACACTCTTCACGTTCACAGAAGCCTAAATGTGTGTTTCACGAGGGATAAGCTGATGGAAGGAGAGCTGTATTTCTTTGTCTCCTGTTGCTCTGAGTGTCAGCGCACGGTCACGTTCTTACGAGCAGAACACGGGGGTGTCAGTGCGGAGCCAGGCTGGTGGTCGGTGTGCACACGGGTCTCTCCACACGGCTTGACGCAGGAGCCCAGAGGGGAACGGGCCTTTCCGACATTCCGAGAAGGTTGCCAGCCAAGGTCTGGCACCCCCAGCTACACCAAGGTGAACTTCATAAACATGCAGGGAAGTAGTTTTAGGCAGAAGCTGTGCAGGAGTTCCTCAGCTTCCAAGGAGCTGCACCACTGCGCTGAGACACAGGCCCTCCCATAAACCACGTCCTTTGCTTTTCACTTATTGGTGTCACTGGGATTTCTGGTTAGCAGCTACAGCGCAGGGGTACAAACAATAGCTTCTCTCCTTAGAATTTGCTCTCAGTTATCATGTTCTGTTTCCCCCAAGACATTAAACATGTTCAGCATGGTCCATGTATTTGATCAATACAAGGCATATTTTGGGAGATCCATTTTTCCCAGGGTAGGAGAGTGAAACCAGGACTCGGAGTCCTTTGGACTCTGCTAAAAGATCTGACAGTGACCTGGGAAAATCAGCCAAGCTTCTGTGCCTCAGCATCCACTATTTCCACCCAGCTGCCTCACAAGAATGTTGTGAGTCTCACATATTGTTCTGAATAATGTCTATATAATTCAAGTAAAGGATTTCAAGGAGTACAAAGTACTGTTACTAACTTCCTATCCTGTTCAAGATACATTCCAGCTTTGCATCACCCTTCCATACTTACTTTGGAGATCTTCTGAAGACACCGCATACGAATTCCTCCTGCAATTAATGACGCAGCCGCAGGGCAGGTGGATCCAGTGCTCTGACAGGACAAACACGGGGGTGACGGTGGCAGCCAGCAAAGTCAGCAGGAAGCTCAGCGTCTCAAACGAAAGGCTCTGAAAGCCAGTGATGTGCTGGACAACCATTTGTATCTGAAAGGCAGAGCATTTTGAAATCTAAATTGCTTCAGGCACACGAGATACTTCCAGGGATAAACAGAACGCCTCACTATGAATAAAGACACAGGTTGTCATTACTGTTTGCTGAGCCTTACAATTTTGTGTCTAACAGAGAGTGGAGAAAACACAGTGGCAGAGGCTCTCCTCCTCATTCTGCATTCCTCAGACAAACCCTGGCTTAAGGTAAATATAGATGGCTGAACACTACTAAAAGAAGCAACTCTCAGTCCAAGCAACTTAGCAGAGACTGCCAGCTCCGTCTGTGCTGCGCGGACTGAGGAACCCCGACTCCTGACGGGGCAGAGGGAGACCCTGGCCGCAGCCGGGGCTGCCCACGGATGCTCTGTGATGCTCTTCCCATGGAGAGCAGCTCAGTGCTGAGTCCACACGCACCTGGGGACAGGGTAACACTGCCCCAGACCCACGTTCCATGTTCTCTACAGAATCCTTTCTAATTATACATGAATGCACCTGTTCCCAGATATGCCAGTGCACGCACATAGACAGCCCCCCCTCCACCCCCCTGCTGCTACAGAGATTACAAAGATGCAAGCAAGCCTCATTTTTCTAACAAACTCCTATTTTTTTAACCAGTCTGGCAAAGGACGGGACTCACAGCTGTGGGGAGGGGTAGAGGAGCTTGCTTAGTACAATTCACATACCCCATCATGAAGAAAAAATGTTTATCAGACAGCTGGCAGCACCAAAGGGTGGACCTTATTCATCCCTGTATTCAGGTGATACAAACGATGTGATGATAGAGTAACACACTGAGGAATCAGGCTCTGCTGACAGCCCGCTAAATAAACATAGTGACACAGACCTGCTTAAAAGGACTTTTGCCGGCACGAACTATAGTATAAGGAACAATTGGAATGGCGACCATTCATCTTTCAATTCATGGCACACCAACTCACACGCCATTTAAATGTCAGAAAACATGAGAAAGTAAAGCAGTCTGACAATTTACCATCATCGGAAGCCAGAGAATGACTTTTGTCAATGCGAGAATCAGCGAGAAGCGTTTCTGGGCGAAGGCCACCGTGAAATTCCTGCTCTGGACGCTGCTCACGCCACGGGGCTCGACTGCACCGCTCTCAGCCACATCTGTCCTAAAAACTGCCTCCGAGCTTGGGCACACGGTTTGGAAATGCTTCGGGGTTTTATCCACAGGGTCTGGCGGTGACAGCGAGCGGGTGGCAGTGCTGCAGCCCACAGGTGTCCCAGGGGTGACACAGCCTCCAGAGATCTCCTGGTAATCAATGTGCAATAGCTGCTGCTCATCTGAGCACAGCAGCTGGTAAGTTAGAGGAACAGACAGCACTGTGAGAAGGCAAAAGCACAGCGAGTAGACAACAAATAAAAACAAGACGTAGGAACTGGCGCAGTCAGTGAAGCAGCCCCAGGAGGTGGGGATGTACTTGCCCCAGTCACAAAGAGGCAAAATGCAGATCAGCAAACAGACAATCCAAATGGTAAGAATGGCCCACACCACGTTCGCTCGTTGCTTGGAAGTGCTGCAGCTCACTGTCTCAGTTTTGTTGATGGTGTAGAAGTTGTAAGAAACTATAAGAGATCCTTTCAGGTTGCTAGAAATGCCCTGGAATAAATACATAAGTGCTGAGGTGGTGCACAGAGGCTGGGGGAGGACATCACTTGACCACTGGGCGAGCATGAAAATAATCACTGGCACAATGCTGATCAAATCATCTATTGACAAAGAGGTCACAATCATCGAAACCGTGGTTTTGTTTTGCATTTTCAGCAGGGAAACTAGTGAATAAATGCTGCCCAGAAGTGCTGTGAATGCAAAGATAAAAGTCAGGCAGAACAGAAAGACATTCCAAGTTCTCTGCTCACTAGGCTTACCCGTGATGCCATGATTTTCAGCAAAGAAGCTTGTCCCATTGAGTGACAAATTATTAGGCGTTACCGACATCGTCCCTGGCAAGTTTTTTTTCTAAGCCTTCTCACTGACTCTGCAAGTTTTCACTAGCTGAAACCAAAACTGTTAGCTCCACATCACAAGTTTGTTTTCCTAGAGTCTCTTTTGTGACATCTGATGAAGAAATATTCAGGTGAAAGCGCCCTTGATAACCAGAACAACTCAGGCTCTCAAAAAATCAGGCAACAATGAAATATCAAAGGTGCTGAAAAAAATGCAGTTCTTCATAATCCTTTCAGTACTGGAAGCTGGTTCATTCAGGCTCTTCAGGTAATAACATGCCATTCACTTTTGACAGATATCAGGCAACGTGCCTTACTCACGAGTTCAGTTGGAATGAAGGCAGAGTATCACGGATGTTCAAGCTCTAGTAGCTCAGGTAGAAACATAGTAGGAAAGAGAAGCTGTGGATTCACCCTGCGCTGTTCGGAGCTGCAGGAGGGAGGAGTTGGATGCAAGCAGGATAGCAGAGCCAGGGGAGCGAGTGTCTTCTCAGAGGGAGCTGCCTCTTGGCTGGATGAGAAGCCTGAAAGAGTGTCCCTGCGAAGCCACACCTCCGATGCCGACACTGAAATCCAATGCAAATACTCACATCTGATGTCAGCCGTAAGTGTCATTCCCGTAAAGCCCACGGCTGCTCCCGGGCTGTGCATCACGAGCCAGAGTGCTGCTTTTATTCTTCAGCACTTCTGCACTCCCAGCTTAGCGAGGGGAAAAGCCGCAGCAGCCTGTTCTGAAGATGGAACAGAAGGGGAGTGTCTGCTCTGCCTCTGCATTCCTGCTCCCGCTGCGAGCGCCCGTGCACGCGCACACGCCGGTGCCAACCCCGTGTGACTTGGTGACAACCTGCCCTTCCTGACGGTAACTGCCGTGCATGTTAACCAGGTGTCGTCTGCCTGTGCGGGATCTCAACTCAGTTTGGGGTTTATAAAACTTTCATTCCCCACAGGATTCAAATCTGAGCCGCATCAGATGTTGTCTGCACCAGCTGAACACACGGATGGAATCACAGCCAAATGCATTTTGGCATGTTATGAATGTTTTCTCTAGAGAAAGTGAAACTTATAAGCTGACAAAATTTCCAACGCTCAGATGTTAAGTGGACAGGCAGCTTCAATGCAACCTTCTTGGAGCACTCTGCCTCTCTTCTCTTTTTGGCACCACTTTTGAGTTCAAATACATGATGGGGATGCAGGACAAATATCTTCTGATTAAATATTTTAAGGCTGCTGCAATTACTCACTAGTCTGGGTAACATTACAAATGCATTCGGTTAGAAATCTGTGTTATTAACCACGCGGTCCTTGCTCAGTCCTTTGAACAGCACCAGCTGTGTGAAGCCCCAGCCCGGTGTTGTCCCGCTGCGGGCAGGGCAGGGCTGGCGGCTGCGATTCTGGTGCTGGAGCCCGGATGGGACAGGGAGCAGAACAGAACGCACGGCTGCAGCTGTGTCGCGGGGCGAGAGTCCACAGCACAAGGATCGGAGCTAAGGGCAATGGCAACTTGCCTGAATAAGCTGTCACTTCCCATCTCCACGCTGCCCTGCCATGGCTCTGGAAGGGTTATGCCCCAAACCAGGCTCTGTCTTCCAGTCAGCCCCACGTGCCCTGTGCAGCTGCAGAACTGTCCTCGTGGCAGGACCTGCCGTAAAGCCTTTCTCTCTCTGTTCTCCCCTTCACACTGTAGCTGCCTCTGGTTGAAGGATTCTGTGTTATTTATCAGGACCATCAACCCTCATGTCAGAAATGTGACAAAGAGAGGAGCATCCATCCTGCCTGCACACGAGGCACAACTCTGGAGCTGGACCATCCATCTGGCCTTTAACCATACAGGATTTGACTTGGCTTTTGTGATTTATCTGTCCTGCTGGACTATTGATTGTTAATCTGTGCTGTGCCAGCTAAAGGCCAGGGCTCATTTCCTTCTATTTACAAATCACAGTCACCTCTGCCCCCACAAGTCAACTTTAAATTAAGGACAGTGCTCTAAATCTTAACAGTGTGAGCTGGTCAGAAGTACAGTCAAGAAATAAGAAGAGAAAGATGCACCATTCATCCTTGCTTGGCCCATTATTTTTGGCTTCCTCAGGAAACACACGACCACGCTGCCTGAGTGTGGATATGTGCCTGCACATGTCTCTCTCTTCCACTCCCCATCCCTCAATTCCTTTTGACAAAATGATCATTTTCTTCTTAATCTGGAGGTGTCAAAGCTATTAAGTTCCCACAAGTTGTATGAAAATGAGCAGCTGATCAGCGGAGACGGATCGCAGCAGCTCCCCAGGCAGAGCCAGCCTGCAGCAGAGCTCCCTCTTCACTAGAAACCACCCAACACAAATCAGAGGCTTTACAAATATTCCGACCGTAAAGAAAGCTTCAGCTGAAATTTCAGTTAACCTGGATCTAAGCTGTGGGAAACCAGCGTCATCCACTCTGGCATGTCCTAGTGCTTCCTGACATGTCATCAGTTACTTTTGTTCTTACATTCGTTGTTTCCACCACCTGTGTCACCTTCATTTGCCCTTGCCATATTACTGTTGGGTGTCTAGAAACAGAATCGATGATGCTTGGGAAATTTATTTTCCCTGCTTTGGAAAGTTTTTTCTCCTGTATCCTCAGTCACTATACCTACACTGGGTGTCCAACAGCCCTGGCTGCAGATATCAGCCACGAATTTCCTGAAAGTTCCCTCCATACAATCCTCTTCACGTCTTTGGCCTGGCTTTGCTGGCTGTGCCTGTACAGCCTCTGTGCCTCTCTGTAGGTTTTTGGACACTTTGGTCAGAGCAGTTCATTCTGTGCCTTCCCTTTGTATTCGAAATGAAATGCTCATCGGTGTCTATAAAAGCAAAGTCACTTCTATTTACCATCATGCCCATTCAAGGCAGATGATGTATTACTCACTTCAGTTTCTCTCCCCTCAGAATGTATTTTATTGCACGAACCGCACCTTGCCATTCCCTGTGTCAGCTCTACCATCACTCACAAGACGGTGCAATGTTCTTTCCTGTGGTCATCTGATAGTTATAAGCCAAAGGTTTATGTTCCTTTAACATGACTGAAAAATTCGGATAAAACATGTACAGAAAGATCAGTTTCATCTTAAAACTAAAGAGATAAAGCAACCGCAGTAAGAAACAAGCAAAGAGACGTAGGATTCTCCAGAGCTGTGTCTCCGGCTATTTGACTTGCACACCCAGCAAGGTCTAAGCTCTGAAACTTCTCTTGTGGCTGGGCAAAATGAACCTGAACTAGATTCTCTGAGCTCTTCTAAAGGATGAGTTTATATTGCAGTCTTTCAAAATGTACAGGAACATTATCTTTGCAGTTGTAATTTCAGTCTGAAATTCGTGAACAGACTCAACCAGAGCAGGGGGTGGCAAGGCCAAGCAGAGAGAGAGAGACAGAGTCAGCACAACCCCCTTCTCCAAATTTTCTAAAGAAACCGTGCTAGAATGGAATAATACTGCACTGCCACAAAGCCACGGGTAACAATCTTGCAGAAACCAAGAGAAAGAAGAAGAAGAAGACACCTCTATCTGCTGCTGTGTCCTGGGGCTGGACTGTGCCAAGGCAGGCAGGGATGTGGGGCTGAACGTCCTCACTCCTCAGTCCTCTTCTCCTCTGCTCTGCGCCGCCTGAACCATGGGAGCTTCCTAACACAAGCGCTGTTCCTTCCAATGTAGGTATATATTCTTTATCCTGGTGTGACTTCTCTTTGCTAAGGAATGATCACAAACAGAAAACACATTAAGCGTGGAAATCTCTCTGGGCTCTTTTCCAACACACAGCACAACCATTTCTCGTCAGAGGAAGAGTCAGCCCTACTCAACAGCCTGTGAAAGGATTTCTAAGAGACACGCTGCATGTAACAATTCAGAAATCCTTGTAAAGAGAATGAAATATTCAGCATTCATGAAATACAGTCAACAAATAGGGTATTAAAAATGGATCCTATTTAGTGTGTGAGTCACATTTTATTTTCATACCTTGCACTAAGCTAAGCTTTGACTTACGGTTTTGCTTCCTTTTGTCACTCAAGAGAGACAAGGTTATTACAGCAGCTGTACAAATACTCCATTTCAGAAGGTGATATAACCTCTGTGCTGGGCATACATGTATATCTATAAAATCCCATAAATGTCTTTGGAATTTATTCCTCAATAGTATGTGAAAGAAAAGGTTTTACTTTTTCTTTTTTGTTTTGTTTGTTTTTTAACAGACTTTTAAAAATATGTCAAAATAAATGATCATTTTTGGTCTATCGGATTCAGACATCACTCTCAGATACAAGATGGTTAAACTGTAGCTAATTATTTCATCTAGTTATTTGCCTCAGATGAATTAAATCTATGGTGGCTTCTAATAAAAGGCGGATACTCTTGTACTTAATCCACGTCCGCTGCAGCTGTATTGCTGCGCTGTAGGAAAGGGTGCTTACTGATTAGGAGCAATCAGAGCAACGTAAATCAGGAGTAATTCCATTAAACCTAAAAATATGATTTAACGTATGTGCTCATCATGGGCAGGACTGCGCCAGCTCTAACTCGAGCCAAACAGCCCCTTGCTGTGCAGATGCTCCCCTGGGAAGCACCGGCTGCCGTCACCCGCACAGCGTGTCACAGCCTGTCCCCCCGCCAGGTCCTCGTCCTCTCGGAGCAGATGGGCCAGGACTGAGCAGCGCCCACTGCACAGCTCCCGAACTTCGGGGTCTGCTTCTGTTCTGTAAATAGGAACAGTAGACTGAGACTGCAATGAAATGAACGTTTTTGGAGAATTACAGGATTAGTAAAAGACAAATGGAGCTAAAGGTGAGCAAGCCTCAAGTGTGCGCCGGGCCAGGTGTAATCACGGTGTGTGCCGTTCCCCAAGGCTGTCACAAGTCTACAAACTGTGTGCGAATGAAAAACGAAGAGAGTGCCTGCACTTCAGTGAGTTTGGCAATAAACAAGATGGCTGAGAGACGAGAATGAATCCGTCTGGGTTGCGCTGTACACACACTGCCAGAGATGATTACGTGCTGTTACTCAGGAAATGTCCAAAGTGGGACCAGCTAGAAGAAAAACAAACAACTATAAAATAATAACTCCAAGATGGCAATGCTGAAAGGCAAGAGGTTTTAAGTATGCAGCGTACACAAGAAGGAGAAAGGGACGGTTCATCAGGAAGCTGCTGTTTCTCTGGTGGATGGCAAGACAGAGATGGCAGCAAGACCTGCAGGCACCAAAGTGGAGAGCAGCTCCGTTCTAGATAGCATGGAGAGGAAGACGTTCTGCTGGGTGCGGCGTAATCCTTCTCTTGAGACAAGACACTTCAAAACGTCACCTCTATTGAGCAGGCGCTGGCTCACGGAATTGCTCGGAGGGGCCGGACAGCTGGCAGTTCTCCAGTCCACCTCCCATCACTGTTTGCTTTCTAATAGAGAGCGCAGCAGGCTATGAATATAATTCATGGAACAGCATGATACGAACGCTTTTAATTTTGCTGCACAGCTCTACTAGCAGGAGAACACCCGTAATGCAGCTGTATTAGCGCGATCGTACCCAATCTCAGAACAAATCCAGTAAATGTAACATTGTGCTCGGTAATCACTGTTATTTTAGACGCTGCAAAATGTATGTAGCATATTGGAGAAAAAGCAAAAGCTGTGCAATCTAGCAGGAGCTGGGCAGCAGTAACACCACACTGCTGGGGAAAACTGCACTGAGAGAGTTAACTGGAGAATCCAAACAGCTGGGAAGAAATAATTATCCCTTTCTGAAGGGAGGGAGGGGAAAAAAAAAAAAGGAAGAAGGCATACGCCTTTGAGTGACCCAGCTATGACCCCATCTGGAAGCAGCAGGAAAATTAGCTGTACATGTAGAACCTTCGCCAATAGTAATGAAATTAATGACCACAAGAGCCATTTGTAATTCCGGGTGCACATTTCACTGCCTGCCGTACCGTCTCAAGAGCTCTACCATGGGTTGTCTTAGCCCTTCAGTTCTCTTTCCATCGTTACTTCCTCAGCATCTTCTCTGCCACTGACCTCCAAGCAAAGCTGACTGAGCAGACCAGGAATTTCAGCCCCAGGAGTCAGGATGAAACCAAGTTTTAATGAGTGAAGATTGAAAGCTGTGGAACAAAACTCTGCCTCAAGAGGACAAAGAACTTGCATTTGCTGGTTATCACTGCTTTTAGCTACACCAACAAAACTAACACCTTTCTAGCACTGACCTGTTTCCTGAAAAGATACTACTATTCAAGGAAACCAATATTTTAAGAGTTGCTTTACCCTGAAACCACAAATATAAATGCTGTCATAAATGACAGCCAGAGAATGTGGACAAACCTGGGACACAGCTGCGTGCAGAGCAGCAGCAGCGTGCAGAGGGGCAGCAGGATGACCACGGCTGCAGGGCCACGGCTGGAGCTCGCTCGCTCGAGAAGGCTGCTTAGGGTACCGAGGTTTTTCTGGGACTTCCTTAGGAAGACTTCTGGTCTGACTTGAAGCTTTGGAAAGGTCTGAAAAAATTGCGGCGGAAAAAAAAAAGTGTCTGAGGTAAAACTGAAAAAACCTACAACTGACATTGTAAACGAAATACAGGATATAAGGCAAATCGGGTGGATTCTATAAGACTGCTGGAAAAAACAACACCACACACACACACAAACCAACAAAAAACCCCGCAAATAACCAGAACCAAACCCTCATTTTCTTTTCCACAGCGTTAATAAATTTGAAAAGATAAGATGTCATATGGGCTGAGAACGCACGTGCCAGGTCCAGCCACTGCTTTCTGCAATAGCTGGGTTCTGGTGTTCCTAAAAATCACACTTTATAACATAACCATATTCTGTAACTTCTTCCCCAAAGAGTAACCAAATGTGCAGGTGTTTTTGAAGTGTTTTTAGAGTGCTGAACAAAGAAAGGGCTCCTAATTAATTCTGAGTGACAGTAAGGAGGTCTGCTAGCTTTGCTGATGTAAAGCATGACTAAGTTTGCATTGGAAAGAGTGAAACAGGTAGTAAAAGATGATACTGGAATACAAAACGAGATATTTCCTCTTATGGAAGAATTTCAGTTGTTTTAATGGAAAGGTTTAATTGAAGTATGTGCTTATCAAAAGGACGGTGTTATCATCAAATCTGAAGCGTGGCAAGGCAGGAATACTGCAGACTACGACAGGAATCACCTGGACTTTACAACTGTCTCTCACTAGGTGGTACGTGCGTGAGAGAGAAGATATTCACTCCAGATGATAATATTTCTTTTTTTCAGATTCTTCTAAATGAATGCCACTTTTCAGTAATAGGATTTTGCAAATGCTGATAAGGCAGCGTGGCATGTGGAGCCATGGGTGCCTGACGGCACTGTGCTGGTTTGTGCTCTGCCCGGACTAGTGTTCCCCAGCTCCAGCTGTTCCCCAGCTCCAGCTGTTCCAAGCTCCAGCTGTTCCCCCGCTCCAGCTGTTCCCAGCTCCAGCTGTTCCCCCGCTCCAGCTGTTCTGCAGCTCCAGCTGTTCCCCGCTCCAGCTGTTCCCCAGCTCCAGCTGTTCCCCGCTCCAGCTGTTCCCCAGCTCCAGCCGTTCCCCAGCTCCAGCTGTTCCCCGCTCCAGCTGTTCCCCAGCTCCAGCCGTTCCCTGCTCCAGCTGTTCCCCACTCCAGCTGTTCCCCAGCTCCAGCTCCCACGTCTCTGCATAGCGTTAACATTGCGGGTCACGGAATGGTCCTCCCCCGTGAGGTCCACAAAACCTTTGCCAACAGACAAACAGTTAAATCCCAAAGCGATCCTGGGTTCCTTTCACTCCTCTGGAATATTCCCCTACGCCTATCAAAGCTCCCAGCAATTTTAATATTCCACCGGTGGGCTGATGCAACCCCCAGAGCAGCAGCAGCACAACCAGTTTGCTGTGGAGATGCTGGGAATTGCCTGAGTGCCTTTACCTGTAACTATCAGCTCAAAATTCAGGTCACATAGAAGACCTTCCCTTTAAAAACATGCAGTATAATCTGATGCTTGCTATCATCTCAGATATTCACACAAATTAAGCAAACTAAGATGGGCACTGACAACAAATCTTTACTAGCTGAGCTTAAGATAATGCATTATTTAAGAAAAAAACATACATTCCTTCCAAAACCCGCTTCCCTCTCCAGTCAGTTCAGTGTCATTTGTGAGCATTTATGTAACAGGGACCTAGTGATTCTCAATAAGGATATTTTTCACATAAGTAAGGGCTGATCTGGTAGCGCAACAGCCTGTGTTACACCAACAAGAGGCAAAACAAACACACTGGTCTCCTGTAAATACATTCATCATTACTCGGTTTTCAGAACAAACTCTTTTTTTTTTGTCAACTGCTCACCAGTTCGGAGGCTGGTTCTAGCTAGAGGATGAGTTTCAGAGAAAAGGAAATGTATAGAAAAGGACAAGATGACCAATTCTGAGATCGTGAGGCACTTTGCCACCAACTTCAGAGATGCCCTCTGTGTACAGACCGGATGAAAGCGGAATGTCATTCAGAACTCTTTCCCCTATACACAATGGTTACTGAACCTCAAAATTTTCTAAGAGTCTGGATTCCAGAAACTCCATTAGTCATTTAACGTCAGACAAAGTTAAGCATAAATATGGGAGCTGAAAAATAACGTGAGGGTTACCACAAAAATCCATCTCTCTTGTGAGATGTCTGATATTTTCTGTGTTCAGTCTTGGAACAGAGTAAGAAAAATGTTCCTTTTTTATTGCATGTTACAAGAGGGGAAAAAAACCAAATCCTCATGAACCTCAAAATAATTTCAAAGAAGATTACGGCAAATTAATACAATACTGGCAAAGGATGGATATGGGCTCATGTCCTTTATACAGCCAGCTTTCTGCAGGCCTAAAAGCAAAACCCAGGAATGACAAGTGACTTTAAAGGCTCTGACGGGTAACAAAAATGACTAGTCAATGCTGCAAAGGCAGGACGTTGTGGAGCCTGCTGTCCCCCGGGCTGGCCAGGTGTCAGCAGGCGTCACCAGGGATCTCCAGCAGATGCAGCGTGAATTCCATCAAACAAGCAGGTGGGTGCTTGGAGCAGGAGCGGCTGCGGCAGCGCTCCTGTCGCTGTCCTTACGGAGGGAAGGCGGCCGCAGGACAAGCAAACAAGGGCAGCCCAGGAGATGCAGAACAGGTGCTAGAACCCTTGCACAGGCAGTGTGCCTCCCTATATTGTGCATTATGGGATGGAGGTTAAGGATGTTCTTACACACTGAGCAAACCCCGGGAGCCGAGCCTCCTCCAGGCCAGGTGCTGCTCCTCCCTGACTGCCCTGGCCCTGGGAAGCACATGGACGCTCATCTAATAGAGTTTTATTTTCACTTGCATTAACAAAACCTAAAGGACTTGAATTGTATTTCAACAACAACTCCCATAGGAACTATTTTATTCTCTTTTAATCAACCTGTCATGCGATGTCCTCTGTCCGCCCAACGTGAAGAGCTGCTTGGTGTAAACTCTCTTTTGACACTTGGTGAGAGAAAAGCGCACTTAAGAAAACTGATGACCTGAGAGGGCACAAACCGGAACCGTTAAAACAATTCGAATTGATTATTCTTTCCAATTCTGGATGCAAACTAACAGAGTTAGTCAATAGATCTCCGCCTTCCTGTTCTTTCTTCAAGGAGAAAAAGGTTTTTTACTCTGAGGGCAGTCAATCAGTCAACCAGCACCTCCACTCTGCCACAGCCAGCGCCTCCATTCTGCCATAACGGAGTAATTCCACACCTCTTCCACAAAGCAGCTCATCTCTCGTTTTAAAAGCAGTAATACTGAATAATTTAAATAAATCGATCACCAGCAAAGCAACTCAACATATTATGCAAACCAGCTGCGACTTTCAAAACAAGTGAGTTGTCAGTGCGTGTTCCCAGGTGACCTGTGCGGCTTCCGGTGACAGGCGGTGGTGACAGCGGTGGGTCACAGCAGAGCTGAGCGCACGGGAACGTGTCCCCAGGCCGGCAGAGCTGCGAGCGACACGTGGGGACGGGCCCAGCGCTCGCTCCTGCCCAGCGGAGCCAGCGCTGCCCTTGTGCTCCGAGGTGATTTCAACGAGAACTCATCACAGGTTCCACCTAAAGCTGTTTCCATTCTTAGGGATATGACTTGTATTTCTTCTTCTTTATTGTTTTCCGTTTTAAATGTTGTGATGTTATTTATGTTGTGTGATTTAAAAAAAGGGAGCTCGCTATATCACAACTATTTCCCTCTCTTTTCTTTCTTGCAAGCAATAGCTTGCAAAAGTTTTAACCGACAACTCTATAATACAGACTTAAATAGTCACCTATGATAGCTCCAGTCAAATCCATACAGTGAAGTCAGAAATGAATTTGGACCGCATATCAATTCCTACCAAAGGGAGGATGTGGCTAACGCCTGTTAAATTCCAGCTGATTTCAGTGAGCTTTGGATGAAGGTCTATCAGATGTTTTCCTGCAGGCAGAGTTTCTAGACAGAGAACTTTCATACCACATTTTCTTGAAGCAATTTATTGCTTTTCATAATCTATTTGAAAACTTTCCCAGCAGTTTTAACAAGGGTGCCGACCCTTCAAGCCAGCCTTTCCGACCACATTTCCAACAAGGGATCTGGGTCTCAGCTGAGAAATCAGCTCCTCGCCGAGTGTTGTAACCTCCTCACCGAGTGTTGTAACCTCCTCGTGCTGCTCCCACACCAGGGGCCCTCCGGAATATAGCACTCGGTTCTCAGCCTTGCTCAAAGCAAAATACTTTCGTTTATTCAAGTTAGAAAGCTAATAAATGAAAATAAATTCAATCTCAGGTTTGGGAATTCCATCTCCTTTTCATAATTCCTTTTTTGGCTCGATTCTGCACATGCAGAAACAGGGAGGGTTCGTTTATCAGCCTTGGTGAAATGTGAGCCAAGGAAGCCCAGCAGGCTTTTAAAACTCCGTGTTTACTAACAAATTACAGATATCGGAATTCCAAGAAAAACAAGACAACAGAGGTATAAATATTTCCTAGAATTTTTAGCACACTTATAACGAAGCTTTCTTCTTTGATATTGCAGTTCGATTTTTCCCAGTAATGGTACTTAAAACTGCTAATTTACAAACTAAAAAAAATTACTATATCAGGAACACGTGCAATAATAAAAGATCCAGCAAGAAGGAAACTGCAGAGCTACACCATTGGGCATCAAGCATTTTCTTAATTATTCCAGTCAAGAAAAAGAACTCATTAATATTTTAATGAGATTATGAATGAAAACCTCCCACACAAGACAAAATCACACTTACAAAACAGCCTTTCAAATGCAGTCCAGCCTCTCTGATCTGCAATTTCTAAGACTCAAATGGTGATAAAGAGACTGCAGGATCCAGGCTTAGTGCCAACACAAACTGGACATAGTACGTCACAAAGATACTAAGATATTATGGAAAGCCTTGCCATAAAAATCTTACATCATCAGGCTAGATGGAAACCATGCGTCGCTCCTCTCGGAGACTGAGGTTTCAGAGAAAGAGAAAAGAAGAAATGCATGAGAAGAATGGTAGATTATTTTCAAACACTGAATGTTTTCAATTCATATGTTTATCTTATGCCCTGGCACTGATGAAAAACTTAACTACGTATTCACAGGGCAAGGCCTTCCTTGGTGTCACTATTGTACAACCACCTTAGCTGGGAACGCGACCGTCCCCGCGCTGGTTGGAGGCCAGTACAGCGGATTTCAGTGCCGCTGGCCTGGCAATGCGGGGGAACGCTGCGGGGGGCTGGGCGGGGGCCAGCTCCACTGCCCGAACCACGCACAGAGGGGCTGGGGAGAACAGACCGAAACCCAGCCCAGGAGCCCCAGCCGGGCCCTTTCAAACCACAGTAGAAACCTGAAATATCTCCTGTATGGTACTGCAAAACCTGGGCGCTGCGCTCTGTTCCCCTGGCTCACTGGGGAAGGATCAGCCAAAAGAATCCAAAGTCTGCATTTACACACCAAAAGTGACCAAGTTCTCAAAACATCTGTGCGTGCTCTCACGCAACTGGCCAGCACAGGAATTTAAATGCAGGCGTCCCATTTCGGTGCCAAATGCCGTCACTTTGCCGCGGTGCCCGGGCACAGAAGGACACAAGCCGCAGCCCTGCGAGCCCAGGGCGCCGCGGTAGCGCCCCGCGTGCTCTCGGCGCTGGCAGCCTGCAGGAGCAGCGCGCCAGCTTCTGGGGTTCACAGCACAACCCGCGTGCTGTGAAACCAGCACAGCTCGCTATTCTGCCGATGGCAGAAAAACCCCTGACTTTTCACTTGTACTTTCCTGCCCCTACAGAGTGATGAAGATCTCGGTTCCGAGGAGATAAGGAGAGGGGACTGCTGGCAGGTCAGCAGTTATCGTTAGCATTCATTTCTATCTTTGCTTTTTCTCCTGAAGCCACCACCAGTACTGACAGTACTTTTCATAACAGCGATACCAAGCTATCTACCAGGTATCACATTAGGCCTTTCATTTCCTACTAAATTTTATATAGGTAATAAATGAACATGCACCAGAAGATAACAGTGTGACCACCTGTATTATCAGTGCTATCAGTATTACCTTCAGCCTAAAAGACCCTTGAACCATCTCGACTCGCAAGACTGATTTTCACTCAATCATGCCATAACACTTACATCAGCTGATATTACAGAAACAGGATTTCTTACGCATTCAGCAACCTAAGCTGTTATAGTCTCTCATTTCTTCCCTTGTGTTAAACGATCATCAAGAGTTTTCAGATGTCACATCTAATCTCTGGAGAATTGTCCATTTCTTTTCAAAGTGTTTTTCATACCTTGTTCACTCGTCCTCTGACTCACATCACGAACTCCCAGATCAACATCCCTATTTATGGCCGACGTCTGGAGTTCAGGTTGTTTCTGGAATGTATGTATTATGTATGAACCTAAAATTCTGCTGCTTCCTTTCATACCTGACACAAAATGCAGTAGGTTCCTGCACGTTATCTCCAGACGTGAGAGGAAGAACATCCGCTCCTCCATGGGAGCTCAATGTCCAGTGTGGTCTCGTGTTACCTGGTTGAGGAAGATGGACCCAAGTGCTTGCGCTCTGCAGATACCAGAAAAGCATCGACCACCACTCATGTCAGGAAGGGAATGACTCTTGATCTCTCACCACTGGATGTTTGCTACTCTTACTGATTAAATATCAATCCATAAATCTACAATTTTTAACTATTTGACTACTACATTTTGCTTTGAAGGAAGTGTAATTTTGATCACAGATTTTTCCAGTCTGTAGGCAGAAAGACTATTATTCTACTCCAACGAGCACTCATTTGACACTACTGAAAATCTGGCAGAGAGGAATAAGCTCTAAGCAGTCCCGTTCTTACGGCTCGGTAGCCAGTGGCTTTGTAGCAGTTTGCCTACTTTATACGGTAATTCACAGTTCTGAGATGAAAGAAATCAGTGTGTCTTCTGTACTTGTTTGCAAATACACAGCACAGCCTCACACCATCAGAGATTCAGCAAAGCATTACCGTAACACTCCAGTGCTAAATGCATACTAAGGTTTTTTTTAAGTTATTTTACATAAACCATTATTTGGTGAAATCATTTACCAAAGGCCTGTGAATTAGATCAGAACAAATATTTAGAAACAGTAATAATAGAGGAAAAATAATTCAAGATAAAGGCATAATATTGACTGTAAGGCAGTAGCAATCTGGGAAAACTCTCCTGCAAATACATGGACTTTAATACATGGATATAACCATCTAAAAAGTCCCTTGGGCCATGCAGTATCTCACAGATTGATTTTCAGTCAATTATGCCTTAAATGTTGAGGTTTGGTTGATTTATTATAAATATTCCAATCTGAGGGTTAGCAGCATGCAAGAAATTGCTTAAAGACTCCTCTTACATATTGACGGCAGTTTGCTTTTCTCATATGCATTTTGTTAATTTTGGTTTGCTAAAATAATTCTGAAGGAATATTTAAAAATCCCTCCAATTCAGTTGTCTATGTCCAAACACTTTCAGATCTAATGAGGAGTAAAAATGACTTTCACTGCCACCATGTGTGTCTCCGGCAAGTACACAACAGGGTTTTTTGGACTGCGACAGGAAGAAAATACACTGTAATTAAGATAAGAACTGACTCAAGGTCAGGCTCATCATCCGTTTCTTAATGAAGTTATAATGTGAATGCCGTTTTACCGAAGGTGCTGCAGAGGCCCCGTTCATCCCCAGAACCCTGAGCGGGGTCTGTCTGCTCCACCCCCACCAGGGACCATCAATTCCCCTCATACGCATTTGCAGTTAAAACCTTTTCTGTTTATAGGGAGTTTGCAACATAAAGAGTAAAATGTACGTTAACATTTTTTCCAGTGAAAAGACCGAGGATTCTGTTCCTTCACGATCTGCCTGGCAGACAACGCCAGCTGCTTCTGTTTGTTACGAATATAAACAGTATTCAAACTACAATAAAAAAGGTTTAAAAATCAGCTGTTTCCCAGCTCAACCATACAGTGAAAAAGCTGCTGCCAACTGTTGTCTTGATCAAACACGGCCCTGGGTGCTCATCAAAGACACTATACAAGGATAGAGAAAAAAGAAACGGAAGACGTAACATAGGAAGAGGAACCTTGAGAAGACTGGGAAGATAACAGGAAATGGGAAGAAGAAGAAAAAATCCTATTCTCAGCGTTATATACTAGTGGACTTCTTCCCTCCCACTTTCTTACTTTGATCTTTTTACAGTGGTTTCTCAGAGGTTTTTCCATTACTCACTTCTGAACGACTTTTGGTCTCACTCCTCCATTTCATTTTCCCACATATCTAGTTATTTTCTTCTGGTTTTTGTTGTTTCCTGTTACTTTTTTACCTTTTCACCGTTTCTGTTCTTTCTCTGCCTCTGTATTCTGTTCATCTCTTCTTCTCTTTCTCTGTTTTCCACACTCCAATTCACAAGGTTTACTTCATGGCACTGAGCAACTTGACAATAATTTAAACACACTACAGTTCAACATCGAGCACCACATACAATTCTAGAATGAGAAATTGGATAAAATGATTTATAGCCTTATTCTGCAGCCCTAGATCCAGGGACCATGCTGCCATCCCTACTGAATTCTTATTTTTAAATAAACAAGGTTACTAATTTCCATACAGATTGCAAGGTTGAGACTATCACACGTGTATCAGGGAGGAGGAATACAGTTCTCTCCTACTGATGAAATTAAACCGTATGACAACTGTACCAAAAATGAACCATTCTACACAAGGAAACAGTTTTTTTCCTACTCTTCATACCTCTTTAAAGAAACCGCAAGAAAAGGTACAAGAACTCTATTAGTAAAGATGATTTTCTATTGTTGATAAACAAGAAAAATATTCGAGATAGCCAGGTTTCACAAAAGCATGATTAAGAGGATAAAACCAGAAAAATGCAAGCTTACTGCAGAGCCTGACAACTTCAGATTTGAAGCTTACTCAGACATTTCTCTGATTTAGAGTGTTCTTACGATGCCAAATTGGCAAAAGGACGTGAATACATCATTAGTTTAACTCAAGACAATTCTTGTAGTCTTATTTAATGACAATGCTTTCATGCAGAACTTGAAAGAAAATCACAGGAGTTGTTCTTAAAAAGCCCAGGAACTAGTGGAGAGTCCTGCTGTGTCGTGGGGTGAACCCCAAGTGCCCTGAAACCAAGTGCACGAACCCCGAGAGCCGTGAACCCCACGTGTGGTGAACCCCGAGCGCCGTGAACCCCACGTGTGGCGAACCCCGAGCGCCGTGAACCCCACGTGTGGCGAACCCCGAGAGCCGTGAACCCCACGTGTGGCGAACCCCGAGCGCCGTGAACCCCACGTGTAGCGAACCCCGAGAGCCGTGAACCCCACGTGTGGCGAACCCCGAGCGCTGTGAACCCCACGTGTGGCGAACCCCGAGCGCCGTGAACCCCACGTGTGGTGAACCCCGAGAGCCGTGAACCCCACGTGTGGTGAACCCCGAGCGCCGTGAACCCCACGTGTGGTGAACTCCAAGAGCCGTGAACCCCATGTGTGGTGAACTCCAAGAGCCGTGAACCCCACGTGTGGTGAACTCCAAGAGCCGTGAACCCCATGTGTGGCGAACCCCGAGAGCCGTGAACCCCACGTGTGGCGAACCCCGAGCGCTGTGAACCCCAAGAGCCCAGCGCCCTTTGTAAATGCCCCTTCCCCAGGCTGGGCAGCGCGTTGCCCACACGGAGCAGGGTGCCAGTCCCCAGCTCTGAAATAGCCCAGCCCTCTCAGCTACAGCACTCTAATGCTTTTTTGTGAGAAAGGTAAATCAATGAGGGGCAAATGCTCTTTAATCACAGTCAACAGGAAATCACCAAAAAATCAAAGGAACATGAAGCAACAACAGCGTTAGCTGGAATTTAGAGCTTCCCACTTTTGATCAAAATAAACTATTTTTTCATCCATGAAGTGTCTAAAGGGGAAAAAAACCTGTCAGCAGCGTGGGTGACAACTGGAGAATCCTTTCAAGGAAAACCACTGAGGGCAGGTGAGAGAAACACCATTGCAATCACCCGTTCCCTGCTGGAGCCAGAACCGGGGCTGAGGCTTCCAGCAGACACAGGAAGCACCCGCAGTGCATACGGCCTTTCCAAGACGAGTGCAGCGCATCTCAGGTGCCTGACGTTGCGCTGCAGCAGGTACCCTCTGGCTGAACTTTCTTCATGCAGCAATGGGGTGATGTCTCAGTCAGTTTTAAGAATGAAACAGCACCTTACCTCCAGGGAAAGAAAGCTGGTAAAGCCCGAGTTTGTAGAGAAAGTTTTGGACAAATCCATTCACATAACAAAGAGAACACAAACCTCAGCGAGAGAGCAACGCGAGACGAGAGCAAAGGAATGCACAACTGCGTTACTACAAGGAAAACAAGCTCATTACTATAGCTTCTGGTTCCACTTTGGTGTTTTGGTCAGAATCGTTTTACTTTTTGCATTTATTATAATACAGTCTAGTGAGACTTAAGACATTGAGAAAGCTCTAGATCATCTTCCGAATGTGAGACTGCAGCGTGCCAGCAAAGCTTCCTGGCTTTCTCAGAGCACAGTATTGCACACTCCAACCCACACCAGGTAACTCACAGCTTCCCAGCTCAAGGACTTACTTCCTGGAAGTCTTTTTTTCTTTTCTTTTTTCTTCTTTTTTTTTTTCAGAGAAAGTGGCAGAATCATATTAAGGTAATTAATTTGTTGGAGTCAAAATGCGAAGTCAGGTATTCTGCAATAAAAACGGCAGACAAAGCTCCTTCTGGGAGCTTGGTAGAAAACCAAGGTTTTCTCTAGTCTGATAAATGGTGGGATTTGGCCTTGTGTCAATCCAATTATAGAAGGTATTTGATTTGCCCATTTCAAGTGGACTTCATTCATCACATACGACTTCAAACTCCATAGTATACAGAAGGTTGATTAGTTTATCAGTCACTTATTAGAAACCACTAAACTAATGTAGGAAAGAGTCAATAAATGCAAGATTCCTATTGTTTTCACTGTGTTTTGTGGTCCACTCAGCAACTTTTATTGAGTGGTTGGGAAACTGGAATCTTCTTGTCTCTGGTAGCTAATTTAGAATGAAATAATGTTCCAAGGTAATTGAACCTGTAACTGCAAATTTCAGGACACCAAGAACAGTATAAAGTGCTTCCCTTTGCACGCAAAGAAATATTATCAAACATGCAGGGAAAAAGAAATGGAATTTAAAAAATAACTTACTTGGGAAAATGACAACTAAATCAGAATCAACTCAATCAACAGAATCAACTGCACCGTGAACTGACCTGGCTTCAATAACCTGAGAGGGCCCAGCTTCATTTTTAGGAAATCTGTTATTCTCTCAAAAATCTAGCTGGCCGTTAAGTAATGAACATCAGACCTCAAGCAAATATACACTGACTCTCCTCAGGATCTCATACAGGTTTCTTGAAGTGTTTTAGTAACCCCGTGTGTGGTGTGTTCTGGTCCACCAATAAAATAGATGAAAATACTTAATTTATCTTAGAAATACTAAATAAGCATCTACTCACAGCAAACATTTTCAGAAGGCTTCAGGCAGAAACAAATAGTGATGGCTAAATTTCAGTTGGAAAGAGCAGACAAACAACCGCAACATTGAGAGACTGGTAGCAAGAGCATCCGTTTCTTAGCGCTGCTAAGAAAACCACACTGCCTGGAAGATGTTACTCGGAAATAAAACCACCTCAGGTGTGTGGATTCCAAACAACCCTACGCACAAGGGGAACTCTTGAAAAATGACGAGAAAGTAATACCAAAAATGCAAAATGTTTTATTTTACTAGACTATTTTCCACATAAATTAAAAAATATGGATCACGTTATAATGTGATTATAATAGATGCAGTGACAGTCTGGTTTGTGATGAAGCAAAGGAGATCAGAACCAGCGTACCAGGAATCCCTTAGACGATATTTGCTTTGCAGAAAATGCACTTATGAAATATACATGTGCTGAGATGTGATTAGGATGTAGTTCTGCATTTTGATTAAAATGCGGCTTCCTCTGTGTTTACTGAGCTTCAAAACCAGCCTGATTTGTAGGCTTATGTAGTATTTTCTATCTTCTTTTTTTAAAGCAGGACTACATTTAACTTCATTGCTACATATACAAAAATGAATGCACATCTGAAACCTTCTTTAGCTTACAATTATTAACCTGAGAGCTAAACCAGAAGGCCATTAAGTGCAAGCCCCAGATGACGAGTCCAGCAGCCTGCACGGAGCTCCGGACCTGCTGCAGCGAGCACCGAACAAACCCCCGCGGGGGCTGCCGGGGCCAACCCGGCCAGGGGAAGAGCGAGACACCCCCAGGCACCGAGCAAGGGGGGATCGTGCTGCAGAGCTCCATTCATCTGCCAGCAAAAAACTGGTTTTTCTCTTATATTTACTTATTTGTGAGATCCATTTAAGCACTTTTTGCTCCTTTTATCCCTATGCTGTGGGCAGTTTCCACTATGGCATTCAAAATGTCTATTCAAAATGTGTGTACAGTTCTTTATCATCAAAGGTTCTCAGCCTTGACCAGTCACCAACTATGTGCTGTGCAACATTACTTCAACTCTCGTACCAAGTGAGTGCAGCTCCACGAATCAATGCTGCTTTGATTCTCTACTGTGGAGAAAGGACTTGACATTTTTGGGGGTATTATTTTTAATCACTTGGAACCTTTCTTGCCCAGAACTACATGCACAGATGCTGCCAGATGCATTGGTCCTGGAAAATCAGGTTACTGTCAGACCTACTGGCCAGATGTAGAGTCTTAATTTTAGGTTCTTCTCACCGTGTTCTTATAGCCTCTGATCCAAAGGCTTTCAGGTGAGCTCAGAGTTCAAATAAGGAGACTGGAAAGGAGACGTCGGAGCCCAAGTAATCTATTTAAGACTCTTCTCTCATTTCCATCTCTCAGCCGCGGGTCTGTGGGTGCCAGACACCCTCCCCTCCCCAGCAACGCGGCGTGTCCCTTCCTCCTGGCCAGAGCTCCCACGACACAGCGCTGAAGTGGTTTAACATGATTCATCAGTCATTAACTTTAATTACGAGCAGATGATTTATATGATGAAAAAGATAACTAATGGGAACTTCTACAGTTAGTAGAGAAATAAAAAGACCTAGAAATCTATCTGAAGAGGCAGCATCCATGCAGGGAGTGGATGTGGCGATGTACACTTACCCCATGCAGGGAGGGCTGGCGTCCCCCGGTCCCTGACGTGCGGATGGGCTGTTAGGGCAATGCACACTCATCTGTGCTGAGAGCTCCACAAAGGGTACTGCATCTTGTAGGTTCTGCAAATAGAAAAGAAAAGCCCCCTTATACAATCTGTGAGAGATGTTCAAGGCAAATATTTAAACCGGTCAAGGCAGATGCAAGTTTCAAGGGCTCATTTGCGCAGCAGTCGCCACAGCGGGTGTGTGCCCAGCCCTGCTTCGCTCCAAGGGGATCAACAGCACGTGGCAGGAGCGGCCCCAAAACTCCGCTGGTTTCGCACATTCGCCATCCTTCTAAAGAAAAAGTCTCTTCTGATGTGAAACTACTGCATCAAGACCAAAGATAGAGATGTAAAAAATACCTCAGAATGTACCCGAAATACATTCAGAAAAAATTAAGTAGGTGAACTAGCAAAATCCTGCTCCCTTTCCACAAAAACCTCCCTCCATCCCAAAAGCTTAGCTTTGATAGCGATTAATAAAGAGAATTTCAAAGGCTCATATATACTCACTAAGAACTAATTAGCTGAATGATATAGCACACTCCAAAATAATGAACTGATCAATAAGTCAGTTTAACCATAACTAGTAAAGAGTTCCTTTAGGATTTAGTCCTAACTGCATCGTTAGCTTAATGCGATGTTTTCAGGGAGCTTAAGTCACGAATAGAGCCAGCGAGCTCTGCTGCGTCCAGCTGGGTTAAGCGAATATCGGCGTAAGACACAAGGCCAGAGCTGTGCTGCTGGGACAGCGGCGAGGCCGGGGATGGCAGAGCAGCGGAGGGGCGCCCACGGGGACGCGGCGTCCTGCAAAAGCTGAGGAAATTACATCCATTTCAATGTCAACTCCAATTCTTGGCCCTCGGCCTTGGGAATCCAGCGGGGTTTGGCTTTTTGTTGTTGTTGCTTGCTTGTTTGGTTTTTAATTATTATTTTATAACAGTGATCATGCCTTGGTAGATGGATTTTCCCAAATTGTTCTACTGCATCTGCAAAGAAATGCTTCACTTTCAGCTCACTAAAACAGAGCATTCAGTTATAGTGTTTTGCACAGCATTGAAGGATTGAAGCCAAATTTGCTGCTGGCAATTTAATTTGCAGGAAAAACCATAAAAGAATAAATCAAGAGTCTGTTACAGGATAGCTGCAGTACAAAACATATTACATTATGTCCTGGAGATGAACAAATTCTGGTTAAAATTTTCAACCCTTTAACGTAAAGACAATCACTTGCTTTATATTCACCGCCCTTGTGAAGTGCCAATAATCACAAAACAGTAATTAATATAAACCTCCTTTGGGCCACATGAATGTATCTGTCAATACTGAAGTCTTGTGGTGTCTCTAATGAATAAGGAAGACAAGACACTTCACATGTCATGTATCCTAAAGAAATGAACATGTAATGTTAGCCTGTAACGTTACCATGTAGCGTAGCCTGGCATTGACATCGCCACTCAAGTGGAAATCTCATCTATGAAAATGTAAGTGCCAGAGGCAGATGTGTTGAGTTTAGGCTGTGTGTGTGGAGAGAAGAGAACATCCACGAATTACAATTATCTTGGAGATGTGACTGAGCACAGAGGAAGCCCTTCCAAGGCCACTGACATTGAAGTGGATATTAAACCAAGAGCTTTACTCCAATGGACAATGTGATCCTTGGGGATACACGGAGCTCATGACTATGCCGATGCAAAAACAATTAACAATAATACATGAGTGGAAAAGCATCTGGGGTGGCTCTTAGAGACTTTGCAAGTGAATATGGGCAGGTGGCTGTTTGAACAATTTGCTGTTTCAATCTGAGTAGGAAATGTTAGAAAAAAACGTATCTTTACAGTGCATGTTTAAACTTGTGGCAGTCTACAGGTGACAATAAACAGTATAAAAAACAAACATTCATCTTTCCTCCTGAGTCTGTAGCTCTCTGTCCAGTGACACATTGTGACACCAGATGAGTGACGCCAGCTCACGCTCACCGATCGTGTGTGCACATCCACGCTCGCGTGGTGTGACACTACAACCTCGCCCAGCACCATTGCAACTTTCAGCAACAAATAACATCAGCCAGTGCTACCCATCTGCGTAGAACTGCCCCTGGGTTCACTTCGGGTAGGGGTAATGATGGCCGGAACACAATCAGGCCAAGGAATCTTTCCACTCCCCAATGGAAATGAACTCCTTAAGTTCAGCCCAGGGAAGCCGCTGCCCAGCTCGGCATGTGGGGCTGTGGGACACAGGCTGTGGGATGTGGAGCTGTGCGACGCGGGCTGTGGGATGCGGGCTGTGGGACGCGGGCTGTGGGACGTGGGCTGTGGGACGTGGGGCTGTGGGACACAGGCTGTGGGATGTGGGCTGTGGGACGTGGGCTGTGGGATGCGGGCTGTGGGACGTGGGCTGTGGGACGTGGGGCTGTGGGACGTGGGGCTGTGGGACGTGGGGCTGTGGGATGTGGGCTGTGGGATGTGGGCTGTGGGACGTGGGCTGTGGGACGTGGGCTGTGGGACGTGGGGCTGTGGGACGTGGGCTGTGGGACGTGGGGCTGTGGGACGTGGGGCTGTGGGATGTGGGCTGTGGGACGTGGGCTGTGGGACGTGGGGCTGTGGGACACAGGCTGTGGGATGTGGGGCTGTGGGACACAGGCTGTGGGATGTGGGGCTGTGGGACGTGGGGCTGTGGGATGCGGGCTGTGGGATGCGGGCTGTGGGACGTGGGGCTGTGGGACGTGGGCTGTGGGACGCGGGCTGTGGGACGTGGGCTGTGGGATGCGGGCTGTGGGATGCGGGCTGTGGGACGTGGGCTGTGGGACGCGGGCTGTGGGACATGGGCTGTGGGACGTGGGCTGTGGGATGCGGGCTGTGGGATGCGGGCTGTGGGACGTGGGCTGTGGGACGTGGGGCTGTGGGACGTGGGGCTGTGGGACGTGGGGCTGTGGGACGTGGGACACGGGCTGTAGCAAAGACACAGGGGCTGCACTGCTCTCTGTGCCCCAACCGTTAACACAAGCAGCCTAGATCCTGAACAATTACAGCTTTACCTCTAAATTTTGGCAGGAATAGCTCAGAGGACAGCGAGTTCTCAGCATAACGAGCTCTGCAGGGTCCCCGCCGTGTTAGTCACAGCCGAGGATGCGGACGCGGGCTGATGCCAGGCTCAGCACACAGACCCAGCTCTGGCAAACTTGCTCTCAAGCCTTGTTTTCGCTCCTAATCTCACAGCGCTTCCCGCTCCCCACGGGGTCCTTCCTCCACAACAGCAGGGCACAGATGCACATTACCAATTCTACACAGTGTTTACAAATGCTGCTCTCGCAGAACCTCACTCCTGGTGTCGATAACCATCAGCAAGCAGCACAAGCAGCGCGCTCGCGGGCAGACAGAGGAGCTGGCAGGTGTGAGGGACGAGGAGAGGGGAAAACAGCACTGACGCTTGTGAGATGTGTCTGCTCCAGGATGCCGTTCCGCATCCCACCCCAGGTACACAGCGGAGACCCATGGACAAGGTTATGTATGAAGATCACTGTTGTATATAAACTAAATTTCTGTTGGCAATTTATTATTTATTCCAGTACAATGCACTTCACCAGCAGGGAATCTGTCCATTATGAATTTATAAAATACACTGCTTTATCAAAGTAATTCAGACATTTGCTTGGGAAACTATTTATCGTGTTCATGCTCCTCATCAAATACTATTTCTACAGAAATAGTCGGACCAGAAGACGTCATTTGTGATTCATATGCAGATCTTCACAACGAAACAAAGATGGTAATTTATTCATTTCCATTGACACCATCCTGCATTCTTGTACCAGGAAAGTCAAACTGAAATAAATATTCTGACATAAAATCACAAAGTAATCATACATTTAATCCCCCTTAAATATGCAGACTAATGAAACAGTGGTAAGAACATGCCACAAAATAGTGTTTTTTAAAACTGATTTGCAATGCTTATTTCTGTAACTTCTGAGTTACACAGGAATGTGGCATTAAAGAAAAAAAAAATTAAAAGTTAGACCTAGAGGTGATTGTACTGGAGCAGCTGTGACACATCATTGCTGTGCATTACAAGCAATATTACAGTGAATATTCAGCAGTAGGCAACGTAATTTGACATTCTAATAGTTGCTATGCTGATTTTAGCAAAGATTCAATCCATGTGGAATGTTAACTGCAGATCAGAGAAAATTTATCTTGTAAAGCTGAGGTTAACCAGAGATGGGCCTCAGCAAGAGCCCAGAGAGCCTGGGAGGGAATGCGATGGTGTCAGTGCTCTGGCACCAGCAGGATGTGCCGAAGGCCCAGGATGGACGGAGGAGGAGTCTGAATGGCCCTTGCATCAGGCTGCAGAGGCATCTTCCACCCTTAATCCTAAAAGCACTACCATTTTCACCTAAGTTGCTGAATTCCCTCCTGCTAAGAGGGCAAGCAGCTTTGGCTGAGCAGGCCCCTGGGAGCCGCAGTGAGCGGCAGGCGGTCAGTGCTCAGGGCTTGTCAATAGTCCTAAAGGTCTACTGACATCGTATGACTGGTACTGGCAGCCACTGAGTAAACCGTCCCTGCCTTGGGATGCTGCGTTATTCCTCAAGTTGACGGCACGAGCTCTGGCCAAATCCCCTCGAAGTAACTGACAGCAGATTACAGCCCAGCAGGCAGGGCAGAGCGTGCTCCCCAGCACCGTCCCCACGCGCCGTCCCTGTTCCGACGCTGCTCCGTCCCACAGGACGGCAGGGACAGCGCTCAGCGAGCTCTGCTCCGTGCTGCCCGGGCTCACAGCCTCACCTCTGCCACCACGCTCCCCTCATTCACGGGACTATGGACTCTCACAGCAGTTCTTTTCATTCCCTTTGCCAGATCCAACAGATTTGGCCTTTGCAATTATCTTTTACCCCTAGACTTCCTGAACTCCAAGATCTAGTACTTTATTGGAATTAATGCCTTTTTCCATTCCTCGTAAACTCCTTGTTTACTCCTAACAAGTTTCATCCTGAAACTGCTTTGTCTCAGGAAGGTCACTGTCCTGTCCTGCATTTAAGACCACGAGGTGATGCAAACAAAAAGAACATCAAACTCATCTTCATGCTGAAACTATCAGCATTCAGAGGGGAAAAGCACTTAGCAAAATTCTCCTTTAAGTGCAAAAAGATAATGGATGATAATAGCTTGGACCAAGGACTGTACTGTCCAGAGTTTCTGCCAAAAAGTAAATGCATTTACTCTGTACTTTTTATGTACTCACATTTTTAAGGATCCAATTATTTTTCTTGGAGTATGTTGCCTATACCTGAATACAAAATATGCAGCAAGTCCAAAACATAGTGACAAGAGCTGCTGTATCACACATAGAATTACTTTATATCTCATTTTCTATTAAAAAGAAGCTAATTATACTGCAAGCCAGGATGAGACCTGGATTCCAAAGAAAAAAAAGAAGTCCCATGTATTAATCTATAAGAACCTCTTCGGAGATCTCAGGCATTTTGCTCCTCCCTCCATGTCTAGTATAATTTGCCACTATCTTATCCCCAATATAATAATAATTAAAAAAACCCAACAACAAAAGAATAATCATGAGTTACTTAGTTCTCTTTAAAAACACACCAGGCCAATTTCAGTAGTTATTAAGGAGTAGTGGGGAAAGCCTGGCTAAACCAGGTTTTTAATGAAATTGTTAATTTGGCATTCACTGAATTATACGGGCTAAGCAAGAAACCAGTATCTTAGGTTCCTCTTACACTTTTCTTGAAAAAGCAAATGAGAAGACATGGATGAAAGGTGAGAAGGGGGAAGTGTCACAAGTCCCTTTCTTCGACATTTCTAATAAAAAGGAAAGCTCTTAGGAAAAGAGAACTGTGGGCACTACCCAGGACAGCCCTTGCACAGCTGAGCTTTAACAACTTTCTCTTTTAAAAATGTTCCGAAATAAATTTTTGGCAAGACAGATGGATTTCTAAACTACTTTTTTTTTTATGGCATGCATTTTCTGCAAATAAATCTCCGTAAGAAAATAGTTCTGAATTAATAAAATAAAAATAGAAAATGAGACAAATTAAGACAAGATTTGCAGTAACCTAAGCCAGCTTCGAGAGACCAACTGGTGGTTTTGATATCACCTCACTATCCAATTCTAACAGTAGTTGCATGCATCAAATTTCTACGCATCTGTTACAGTTTTCAAAAAACCCAAGATTTTGGGAACAGCATCCTGGAAAGTCATTACTTGGAGCATAAAAGCGAGCACGAGCCCTGATTGCTTTTGTTCCTGTCATACTGGAGATTAGTCTAAGCCTATTGATCTGAATGAAATGTTGCTTCTATCAGTAACTAACAAAACTCAACCACATCATTCACGATGCATTAGGATTCCACGGAGCGCAGACAGCTGTGCTAATAACACGGCCTTCTTAGAGCTCTGCTATTCCAAGCAATGTATCACACTACATTTTCACTCATTTTGGTTTCACTTCATGAATTTTTAATCTCTCCAAACCACTTGAAAATGCAGAAAGAAAATGTTAAAATTCAACATTTAGCAATTAGTCTTCCTTGCAAATTGTTGCTTTTAAATAGTTTAGATCATTCATATCTAATTATTTTTATGGTGGAAAAAAAAAAACCAACACAGAACAACCACTCTGAAATCTATAAACAGGAAATACATCTATTAGGAATTTTTGTTGCTGTGCAGCAAACAAAATTTTCTTTATCTTCCAAGAAGGCAATATTGAGTTTAGTCCTTCACCTCAGTCCTTTGGAAGGTGACAGGAAAAATCTTCCAGATGAAGGACAAGAAGGTGACCAGGAGCAGCACACGGGCTTGCCAAGGGGAAGCTGAATTCCCTTCTGCTCCAGCACTGGTGACAACGTTTTAAACCATGAAAATCCTCCAATAAAGGACTAAAATTAATCCTATGTGACTTCAGAACTTGGAAAGCATTTATCCTAATAACTTGTTTTCTATTCTGTTCCTTTCTTGCTTTCCACTCAAAATAAAAAAGATCCCAAGTTTTAATTTAGGCACTTAATTAGGTATGTGGAGTTAAGTGGGCTCCAGGCCTACGGATGAGATCTGGGACAACAACATATGGCTTCTAGAGAAAAAAAGTCTGGGCACTTGCACAGGGGGTAAAATCCAACAAATCTTCACTATACAGATTGTGTTGTACACAAGAGAAAACTAACAGTCACCAAGAAAAGGTATTTACTATGTCTCCATTCTACTGAAATTATCACCAAAGTTTTTAGGACAGATGTGGATTGAGGGAAATAATAGGAACAAACAAAGGAAGGGCACAGAAAAGAAGCATTAAGAGAACGAGGGGGAAAAGTGAGTCACCTGGAAGCACTAACATGTTCTGAACGTTACACAGCAGTTTGCCATGCTACTCCCTACAGAAAAATGACGTTTACGTCAATGTTACAGGAGCAGGTAAACAAGGTGATATAGTGGCGTCCCATGCTGCCCTCTGCAAAAAGGGGAGATCTGTATCACTTCCAGGAGAAGGAACAGTGATGGAGAGGTGCTTTAAGGACGAGGGAGAAAAGAAGTTCTCTGAAATCAAGGTCCTAAGAAAACGTCTTATTAAGGCATTAACTACACAAATCATCAAAGACGACAGACTAGGAAAGTTCAGAGTTTTGACAACGCTCTAGTCAGAACTGTGTGTGCAAATGAAGCTCAGTCATTTCTAAAGGCTTTTCAAGACGATTGGAAAAAATACCCAGAAAATATTACAGGAAGATCAGATGTCTGTTCACAGCCATAGAGAATTATTCAATCCATCGTTTATCACCAGTTTCTCAAAATTTCCAAGAAAAAAGTAATCCTCTAGCTGTGGTCACCACCACGGAGCACACTGAGGTCACAGGGCTCAGCGAGACAACCCGTATTGTGCAGTTAAAAAAAAAGATGAGTATGGAAAAAAACAGGATATAATTTGTATTATTTATTTGTAATTTGAAACTTCTTGAAAAATGATAAAAAGATAGAATACAACAATAGCCATTAAGCTTTCTATCTGAGGAAAAGGCACATTTTGTAGGGTATTTTCAGGACACTCTTGAATTTTACGTTTAATAACAAAACTAAAAAAATTTTAATGGTTTCTGTCACTGCAAACCCTTATCTATCACCACATGTAATACAGCCAATATTGAATTAATTTAATTGATACCAAGATGTTAATGGGTTCATACGCATTAGTCTGCCATCAAACCTCAGCAAGAGAAATCTCCTCTGGAAGAGTCCTGGGTGCGTTATAACTGGAAGCTTTCAGGGAGGGGTTTACAACTTCCAAATTGTGTGTGCGTGTTTCATTCAGATAGGACGAAGGGCTTTTGAAAAGCTTCCCCAAAGAGAGTCCCTGTTCTCTGCTCTGGGAAGCTCGCTGCTCTGCCCAGCAGCAGCAGGACTCAAACACGGAGGAAAAGCTGCTGCCACATCTCCCAAATCTCAGTTCTTTCTGGCCAGACAGGACGCTAACGGGTGGGATCCCTACCAGGAAATAACACGTTTCCACGGAACTGTGCCTGAAACACAGGATTTCAGTGAAACCTTGTTGCACCCCAGTGACCTTTCACCAGAATTTATACAGTTCCATGAAACGTTCACATTTCAGTGAACTGGCAAATCGCGGTTACAAAACATTTGACTGAAGTTTTTCCAAAGAGCTAATACAACCGAACTGCTTATTCTGAAATGTGCATGCACTGCACACGGGCTTGAAGAGTCTATGAATGTGACAGAGGGAAGGGGGCACACACGTACAGACACATGAATACAACAGGATCCAAATTTGGGCTGCTCTTCCTACATAAAAGCCTCTTCAGATGGCAAGTCCAGCTGGCAAAGCGCCACGTGAAGTGTCGTAAGAGGCCAGAGCAGCAAGGGACGCAGCGGACGCGGAGCAGAATCTGCACAGCTGCCCGCAAGTGATTCTGTGGCGCACGCTGTACATCACCAAGGATTCCAGAGGACGAGGAACTGGAGCCAGCTCCCCCACAACAGCACCGACCGACACAATCTGCGGCCTCGACCCAGTTCACACTGACAACTGGTGTGAGATCACCCCCGTTAGATGCTGCCGTTGAGTAAGGTCACATCAGAAAATGCCATTTGTCTGTGCCAAAGCGTGGTGTGTGCACACGTAAAAACATCACTCATCACCTCTCTAAAATATCCACATTAGACATGCGTTTAGGTATCAGTCTTTTGGGAGTAAAAAAGCAGCAGGAACTCTTGAAGAGCCCCGTGTGTGCGGGACACCTTCGAGCCTGCAGTGACACAGGCGCCTACCCGGGAACAGGATTTTGCCTGTGCAGGTACCAAACACGAGATGATCACTGAGCCCATAACGGGACACGGCTGTTCGTTAAAAACTGGTAATTCTGCCCCATCCCGCCCCACGGCTCAGCACAGAGACACCACAAATCCTGTAACCCAGGTAAACGTAATTCCTCAAAGTGTTCCCCGTACCAGATAAATAAACCTATATCCATCAGCATTTAAAAACCAGAAGCAAGCAGAATGATACAAAAGTATCATCACTTACCAAGGAGGTGACTTAGCAGTACCAAGGACTTTGGTGCTCTGCACACACATGAAATCATCGACTGATGACAAGACAGCTGAGAACAAGCTCTCCTTTGTAAATTGAAATAAGGGAAGCCTACTTTTACAGCCCTTATTAGAAGCGATTTAATTCTATTTGCTTTAGTTTTCTGCTGTTCTTTTTCAGTAGAGGCATTATCAGAATGCTACTAGTTCTTAAAAAGTGATGGTACTTTGTGATTTATATGGGCTTTTCTGTAACTTGCAAGGGCATTCTGGGATCTTGCAAATGACCTGAAATGTTCAGGAAAATATCACCCTTTCAATATGTTGGGAATTGTGGAGAAACTATTTTAAAAATGGTTTCAACATTACTCAAATTTATTATCAATTTGATATCAAAAATGACCCAACAATTTAGACAGTTTACTGCCAATGAACAGCAAGGTATTCTTTTAATCAGGCTGAGAGATGTATGAGAATAGGGTTATTACTGACAAACATGGACTGCTACTGATTTCGTAATTCTTGCACTGTGACACCGAATATTCCCATTAATATGCCCTATTTGTCAGCATATTTGAATCTCATTAGAAAGAGAGTCTAATTAACGCTTCATAAATAAAACATGTTCTGTCAGATGAGCAGAGATCATCTGGAGACAAAAATCCCATGGAAAAAGGGTCTGTCCCAGCTGTCACTGATTGAGTTTCCAAAACAAAACATACTCGGGCTCTAATATTTCAAAAATTTTTATGTGCTGACTTTTCACGGGGAACGGTCTCATGTGCTGAGCAGGCACCGCACGGACACAGCCCCCAGGAGAAGGTGAGCAACACCTTGCTCTAAAGATTCGATCCTGAACAAGGACACTTTGAGACTAACGAGAGTTCTGACCAAGTAACAAATCTATGATTCAGCTCTGGGAACAGGCAAGAAAAGATGACTGAATGCCTGTCAGAGAGTGCAAAACCACATCAGGTACTCAATATCCACAGGGCATGAGCAATGACAAGTAAAATGCTCAGAAGTGAACAACGAAAAATTAGATTTGTGCTAAGTTCTGAAACGAGTGCTGTAGGGATTATAAACGGAATGAACTACAGTGGTAATTCAGCCCAGAGGGACGTGAATCCCTCAGAGAGACAAAGGTGAGAGGCGACAGGGTTACTCTCCATGTCAACGATGCGATATGGTGTCAAGAAATGACAAATGGTTATCAGAGTCAGGTCAAATCAAAGAAACTTGGAGGCTGGATGGGAAAACGAACTAAGTCCCATGGGCACAGAGGCAGAAGGAGCAGCGGGACGGCCAGGGCACGGAGCTGCCCTACGGGTGACCAGAGGAGCTGGGCTGCCTCGGCCTACCCAGATACGGCTGGAAGGAGGGACGAGTGCTGAAACGCACGTGAGAGGAACACGGGGCTGCATGCTCCTGGAGGAGACGCGAAAGATGGAGGCAAACGGACAAATGAGTGAATTAAACTGCGTATAAATTTGTGCCAGAAGATAGGAGGTCTGTAACGACCACAACAATCAGACGGCCTCTGGTTCTTGGAAGCTCTACAACAGTCTTCCAGTCACTGGGAGAGAATACAGGAATCAAAGAAGCTTTGCAGCTGTTGAGACCAGGCCGTGTACGTTTGCGAGACACGCGACAGGGTGCCTGTGAGAGCAGGTGCTGACTCCTGCAGATGTTCGTGTACACGGTTCACTACAGCACCCGAGAACCGCACAGACTGGAGGGCACTGGGCTCTAATTCCACCAGAACGCCATGAAAAAGGCGTTAAGGAAACACATCGTGTCCCGCACACGAGCAGAGAGCAGGAAAGCAGGACCGTGCTCTGGATGCTGGAGGCAGCAGCTGCCCCACGCCGGGTCTTCTATTCAGCTCAGGGGCTCCAAGGCAGGGCCACTTCTCCCACCTGGCAGAACAGTCCTCAGTCAGCTTCCCAACGTCCCAAAAAAATCTGCGATGGAAAAACCCTGATTTCACGCAAGAAAAGTGACTTTTCCTCTGCCTGATCACAAATCAGATTATTTTGAAAACCTCCTACTTAACTACCACAATATTTAGTGTTCGCTTTCTTACTGATTTCAGTTGCAGAAGAACCAGGTGGTTGTTTTTCACCTTTTTATTCATGTCTCACTATTAAATGTAATTATTTCTTTTATAAAAACATGGATTTTATTACAACGAAAAACGAATCACACGAAATCTTATTAACTCTTCTGCCTTATGGAACATAACACCTTGGAGAGAATACTCATCTCCCTGAAAGTGCAGTAGGCAGCATGTAAAGCAGATAATATGCTTGTGTGAATAGCAGGTCCAGTACAGCAATGTCACATATAATTTTATAAGAGCATTAAAATATAATCCTATTTATTGGGCAGTTTTGGTTAATTACATTTATTCATTTAAAAAAATAACATTAAATGTGTTCTGGAGTTGCAAGTGTTTGCATACATAGCACTGAGCCTTGCAAAGCAATGATTAATGGAAGACGGGAAGAATTAACGTTTACATTCTGATGTACAAGGGGCAGAAAATTTTCCATGTGGGTTTTGGGGGGGGAAAGCTTGGACTGGTTTATGCTCATTTTCCAAGCAAACTGTAAAAATAACGCAGTTGCAAAGACAGGCCTGGCTCTCTTTTCCCCAGAGAAAGCTTTTTCAGAAGCTGATTGTTGAACGAAAAAGGTACGCAATTTGGAAATTCTTTTGAGTCAAATGGAGTATTATCTGAAAAGCACTGACCCAGATTCAGTGCCAGCACAGAAAGAAGTCTTATGAATAAATTTCCAAGCAGATGGCATTTTTGAAGCTATTTACCTGTCTATTTAAACAAGCCTGTTTCTGACCTTTCTCATCCAGCCTGGCCGGGATGGAACCTGACTGACAACTGATGCCACGAACTTCTAATTTAAAGATTAAAACAGCTGAAGCAAAAAGCAAAATAGCTTCATTATTTGAGGACATAAATCATGATTAAATAAAAGATGACAAAGTACATCCAATCCTGAAACATGCCTGGCTTAACTGAGCATTTCTGTTTCTCCAGCTATAACTTACAGGAAAAAAAGAATGGGCAGTATCTGGGAATCACTGTGTGCCCGGCGTTTGGAAAGGCCGGCGCCACACGCCGCCTCGCTGGCCCTCCTGGGAAAGAGGTGGCTGGGAAAAGGGTCACGTAGAAATGATGATGGTGGGGTGAGAAAAAACAAGGTCAAGACAAGTTAATCCCCAAATCTTCTCACAGTGTAGAGTAAGTAAAACGAGGGAAGACAGAGCAGTGCTTTGAATTGATTTGTTGATGGACAACAGCAACGGGACTACGTGTGCCCAGTACGAAAGTGCCGGTCAATTATTCTGACATTTTCAGTGAAAATATAACAGCTGAGAAGGGACGATGAGAGAAGTGCCCCCCGCCCGTCAGCGCAGGCCAGGAGCCCCCGGATCTGTGTCAGGCTGCGGCGGCAGCTGCCAACATCGCTGCACCTCAGCACTAATTCTGGGGCGAACTTCTTCCAAGATGGCCAATATTGGGAATTTCTACAGGGAAAGCCAAATATTTTGCCCAAATCCGCCCCAGTTCTTGCGGTAACTCCGTTGCAGCTAATACTCGCGTGGCTGTGACTTTCACTCTGAATCTCCCCTTTTCTCAAATGCAAACTGCCCCCCACTGTAAGTTCCTCTCACCCACAGAAGAGCAGCAGATGTACAGCAGGAGACGTTAGCAACAGAAATTCTCATAGAAAGCAAGGCTTCTCTTTTCATAATGGCTTTTCCTTAAACGCACCCTGCTCCTATGCACAAAATTCTAACCAATTTCCCCTTCCAGGACAAGCCAGTTGAAACCTTATAACGTCAATCTTCCTAAAGCTGACAGCGATCTCTTCTGCTGGTTACAGTGCGCTTTACAAACAGGCTTTCCAAACTATTATTGTCCGTTTTTTCTGAGCATCTTCCGTATCATTTTTTCAGCCGACTTTAAAACTGCTGAGTAGCTTTTTAACAGAACTTCAAGAGGAGCTCTGACATAGGAACACACACGTTTTCCATCAAAACGAACAACCTTTTCATTTAGCATAAAAAAATCTAAGGGAATTTACAGGCTACAGAAGCGCTGAAGTAAGAACAGAATAGACACTAGAACAATGCTACTTAGCAATTCCATCAGCCGAGGAAAGGCATACTGAGCAACAGATTTCTACTTAAAAGAAAGTGTGCTAGGTTTACTTAAACTAAAGTAAGAAACTGTCTGATCTGCAGCTATCCGAGGAGTCAGCAGAACCGCAGCGACTGGAACGGGCAAAGGATCTGTCCTGTGCGTGTGGCCGGCGGATGGCATCTGGCTGTTCCCTCACCCGCCTGCCAAACAGATTTTGTGCTCTCCACTGCACACCACCCTGTGTTTTAGCAAGGAACTTATCTGCATGAAAGAGATGGAAACACAGAATGGTGGCTAAAATTGCTTTTGGGGTGTACCAGGATTATTTTCAAATTTACAAGCTAAGAAAGCTGCAGGACACGAGAAGAACAGAACATTGCACAATACACGCAGGGCTTTGTTTCATCTCCTATGTTTTTTCCTTCACAAACCCAAGTCTTTAATAAAAGAACACAGAAAGAGCACGGTTCATGCACAGGGCTGCAGCTCTGCCAGCTGGGACTCCTTCTGGGGTCTCCAATCAGACTGAAGACCTCAAAGGACTCAGGATTAAATTAAATTTTCAGCAATCTCTCAATAACTTCTACAGCCTTCTGAGAATCACCTCAGAGAAGGCTTCTAAGAATCAAGCAGAAACACAAGGTTAGATTCTACCTTAAGCACATACCCGGAGTAACTAGAGAGAACCTGTTGGAGTTATTTCGGAATTACAGCACGGCAACATACAACTGCAGTGTGGCCTATCTGCAGGGCAATGGAGCAGAAATTCAGCACTTGGCCATCTCCGTAAGACGTCTGGTTCCTTTCTTGGCAGAACAATCTAATGAAGCACAAAACTAATGGATCACAGTAGCTCAAGTCCTGCCGCTGGAGTTTATGCTGCCCACAGATTACTCAACATAATTACAGCTCTAAGAATCATAGTTTATTTTCTGATGTAAAAATTCATGGTAAATGTATTCATAAAAGAGTGAAGCAGTCCTGAAGGAGAAGCTGTCAGCATCTGATGGAGTGATAAAGGGCCTTTCCCAACCGAAATTAACTGGTGTTCTTTTATCTGTTACTACTTCTTGATCATAGTACTTACAATCTGTGTGCTACCCAAGCCTGAGCAAGGCCCAGCTTAGTGCCCATCCACACATCATTTTCTCACTTAAATTTCACAGAAATTATTCTGAGTCATCAAACACGTTCCTGGTACCAAAATCAGACATTGTGTTTTAACAAGAACTCCATGTTCATTATTTAATCCTTGTATTTGGGTGGTAATCCCTGGTCAAACAGGTCAAAGGCAAGTTGTGCTGTGCTGGGCTGCAGTTTGGGCTTCAGCATTCATGGACAGAAAATTATTCATCACTAGCTATAAGTAACCACAGGAATAGCCCAGGGAATTAGCTATTTGCACACCATCCCTACAAAACAGCATATCAGAGTGTATGTGAAGTGCGATTTGCCAGCGATAGCAAGGCACTAGCAAGTCCTTGGAGAGCTCAGCAGAGACGCTGCCCCAGCTCCCCAGCACTGGGCAGACACGGCGCAGGAACAGGCAGCTCCAACACTAAGCCCAGGGGCACTCAGCAATGAGAAGACCCAACAGCTTTAGACACTTGAGAGCTGCTGAAGGATTTTCATATTCCTTTCAGTGAAGCTGGTCAAGAAATAATGAAGACAGGCTGTGGTGCTGTGTGAGAGGTGAGGGATTTAAACACTGCAATAATGCCGTCAAAAATCCACATAATTCACACGCAGGAGTGGCACAAGGGATGTGATCTCTAATTACATAGAAAAAGTGTATTAGCAGATCAGAGATATTAGGGTAAGATGGTGTCTCTCTCACTACAGGAGCAGCTCATTCTGTGCTAGGACTGTACTGTGCTGCAAAGGATCTGCTGGGAAAACACATCACAGGAGCTGTTCCAGTTCATGTGTTGTTTTCATATACACAAAACAAATCCTAAAAAATCATTTGAAACCCTTCTTGTGTAATTTCCAGAGTAATTCTCTTCTTTTTTTTGATCAATAGCTTTGAATATCCTGCCCACCCAAAGCTCACCCTAGTGAGCGTTTATCTGCACACACTGTCCGTCCCTGGCAGGAACCGCTGCAAAGCTCCTGGTTCGGGCTCTGCTGCCCCGTGCCAGGGAATCGGGCAATCGTCCCATGGGGAGCGTGAGCTACAGGAGACGCGCGCTCAACCACATGGTAACTGCGTATTTACGTCATTCTTAATGACCTCACATCGTTTGAACGGAATTCCTACACAGTTTTAAGCAGGTCGAAGTGGCTTCTCTTTTAATACCATTCTTGGAAAGATCTGAGTCAATAATTACCCTTCTAGAAGAGAATAATAATAATAGTAGGGAGGGTTGTTATTCCATTGGTATGGAATAAGAGCTGTACAGACAGAGAGCCTAAACCAAGAGTGCGATTGAACAGAGGGCAGGATGAAGGGGGTGCCAGGAAACACAAGGCAGTTTCAGATACACGTTTTCTTACAGTCTACAGGTACGGAGATTCTGTCCAAACACACCAGGAGATTCTCCCACTTTACATGCAATGAAAATGTGTCATCAAGGAAGCGTGTAAAAGACTTGAACTTTTGGCTCCATGCAGATGTATCGAATTGATTCAATTGAATTTTCATTATTTCAATGACAGCAAATTAACTCCAAAACCAGAAACTCTCCCTGAGAATAATTATTTGTCATTGTTTTGCAAAGAAAACAGGAAAGAATAGGAAGGTCAGAAAAAATGTGTTAGAATTTGATCCTTTATACTGCCCAATTTCTGCACGTGTTTCCCAGCCAGGCGTTTTGGGGTAGGATTATCCCACGTCCTCCTCCTCTCCCTGCTCACAAAGGGAACAAATAGAATTTTCAGAGTAGCCAAAACAGATTTACCTATTGTCATTTCAGAAGTTTTATGGAGCCAAAAAGAAAAGAAATCTTTATTTTATCATTAATAAGCTGTACTACTCTAAAACTAGTCTGTCAATAAGAAAAAAGGGCAAGTTTTACTGCAATGGTGGTGGAACTTTCAGCTTAATTGTATGTTCAGAGCAGCAACTGACTGTGGTGCACGTCAGCTATTTCATACAAGTGCAGTAATGCAGCCACAAGCAGACAATAAATCTTGGTCTATATACATGTTGTGAAGATATTTAGGAGAAACAAGACATTCAAGTAGCAAAAAAGAAACAAAATAACTAAGATAAATTCCAGCACCAATTATACCATAATCTGAAGAAGAAAAGCTGGTGTCTTTGCAAAGTCGGAGAAAATGGCAGATGTCCCAAAGCAACTGGAAACTGCAAAACCAGTTACAGTTGAAAAAACAGAGTGACCATCTACAGGGAAAATGAACAAACACTTGTCTCCAACCTCAGGGCTGAACGAAAGCTCTTTGCCTGCTCTACGAGTAACGATCCATCTTGTCTGTTTAATGAAAGGCACGTGCGTCAGCAGGATGTACATGTGGAAGAGACTGACATCAATGAGAAATCCACTGTTCCCTTGACAGTAGCTGTCGTAAGATCTGCACGTCGTGAGGAAACTGCTGTGCAGTCCTGCTGCCCATCCTCGCAGCCTGCACCTTTCCATCCAGCACCGAGGAAAACCGACATCAGCAAAATTACATTTTCCCCAACGTACGAAAAAAAATTGAAAGAAAGATCCTTCACTTATTTACTGCCTTCCTAGAAAACAACCAAAAACCAAACCACACCACCAAACTCCAAACTGCATTCTCCAAACCAAGTATAAACTTACTCTGCTTATATCGCAGATAAGAAACACTTAAGTAATTACCACTACTGTTCTTTCCTTTCCTCTTCTGTTCACAAGCTGTATGGGAGCAAACTGCAGGGTCTCTCCCTGAATCACCACTAACACACTAGGCAGGGCTTATGTCAGTGCAAACCTAACAGTGGGGGGACATTTTTGCTTCTGCTTAACTTTATCCCCACTGATTTTCCCATACTGTCTCATTTTTTCTTATCTGTTTTGTACTTAATAGGCCACTAAGATATTCCTGAATTCCAGAGCTTCCACCCACTCGCAATACAAATACTTGCAAAAGTCAGGTTATCATAATGCTTAGTAAAGCATGTCTGCTAAAAGGAGCTCAACACACATACGCTTTCTTTATCTAAGAGAACAGCAGGTACAAGTCCTCCTAAACTCCCTTATCCTAAGCACACATAATCCCATTTATTGACACAGTAATTCCATTCAGAAAAGTACAACTACAAACACGTCTCCAGGGTGCTGCAGTACCTGGCTTTGCACAGAGCTGGTTACTGGCTGACACTGTTATTTACACGCACAAACACTATTTTAATTAAATCCCTTAATTTGCAGTTTATGGTAAATTATCTTTGAGGAAAAAAAAAAAAACAACCACAACAACAACAAACCAATAGCAGTGTTTGGAAACAAATGTGCACAGGTGCTTTGTGGTTCAACTGTAAGCAAGCTCCTGACCCTGGCTCCGTCCTGCCACAGGGAGCCTGGCCTGGACACCTGCTGCAAAGAGCCCGAGCGGTGAGAGGAGCGGGAACTGCAGCGCAGCCCAGCCCGGCCGCAAACGCCTCTTGAGAAGCATGCTCTTCACACCTTCTGCAACCACAACTGAAGCTCAGCAGCCTCCATCTATTAACAATCACTTAGATTTCAACCAGCAGGGTCTGATAATATTGTGTCAAGTTCAGTTTGTTCTGAATGTAATCTTTAAAAGCATTAAAGAAAAATTCAGGTGTTCGTTCCCTTTTAAAAGCAGACAATTCTTACCGTCATTTAGGAAAACAGAGCTGAAAAGACTTACCCTGGCTTTACGCTTAGGGCTGCAGAGTGTGTCCTCCTGCTGGAAAACACTGCGTGAGGCTCACAGTGCCCTTTTTCTGCAGGGTGGGCAAAACACAGTTGCAGAGTTGGTATTAATTTTGTGACAAGGAGACAAAAGGTATGATTTCCTACATCAGCTGAGCGTTAACAGCTGCTCCTCTACAGAATTCTTGTTAAGTCAATTTTACATCTCAGTTTGTTCACTCTAGAATGCAACATCGCCATTTGGGAAGCTTCCAAAAAAAGGGTTATAGAATCCACAAACCCCTGCTTGCTTCATTGGATGGGTGGGGATTGCCACGCAAACTGCGAGAAGGGCAGCAAGTGAGAAGAAAATGAGATGTCTGATTTTTCGTGCTGAATAATCAGTAGCATCCCCCATGGTTTCCTGTTTATGCCTTTGTCCCATTTGAGTTTTTATCCACCACGGTGTTTGAAAAAACAGATGTCAATGTGGACCTATAAATACCACAGAGATAAAACTTTCCATGTATTAAGTTTTGACATTTCTCCCACAAACCACCATTTACTCCAGAGAAGAAATCTAAGAAATACAATTTGCACTATGTGCAGTTTGCTGATCAAATGAGAAATCATTCCATGTTTTAGTCCCAAGTAGAACCTGTACCAATAAAAGCATTGCTGTTACCCGCTTCCGTGCTTCGCTCAAATGCCACGGGCAACGATTCACTGTTGATCTAAAAATAGCTTTTATCTTGAATAAAACATACAAGTCCAGCTGCTTATTTACGTTCAGTTTCTGTTTGAATAGAAATGATTTGCTGGCAGGAGCGATCTCATAAAAAATGTGTTGGACCTGAACCAAAGGAACCTTCCCAAGCCCTCAATGCCGGACCATCAGCAACCAAACGGACACAGGGTCTATAGCCTTGGTGACACAGAATCACACAACACCTGACAGTACCAGCTGCAGTCCAAGGTGTATTTCTCAATTTAACTCACAGTTTCTTGAGTATCTTTTGTCTTCTAGTTAGGTCTGACATGGGACAGACTGGATATTCGCCACCCACCGTTAGCAGGGTGAAATCCCCGTTGTTCCTGACCGTCATGCATTGCTTTTGTGCAGACTACGTAACGGTAAGTAGAAGTGTCTTTTTTTAATAAAATCAAGCCATAATCTGCTGCAAATTGGGTAGATTCATCAGCCAGTGAGACTTATGCTATTTTATATACACATCTGTAACGTCCTTCTTCGCAACCTTGGTTTTGGCTATTTGTGTACTGTTGATACACAATTCAACTATAGTAAAAAGTTAGTAGTGGCGCGATTGGTGTAAGTGAGCTGAGGGCAAAAGAAGAGCCAAACCTACACCCAGAAGATCTGAGGTTTTGGACGCAAATGGTTCCAATACATTTGGTTAGCAATTCCAAACCTATTAACATACCAAACACATTCAAGACTATCACAAGACCTTCTCTCTTCCTCTCCTCTGCATTTCACAGCTGCTCTCCACTTCAAGGTAGAACCTTGAGGTCCTTTGAAAGAAACAGGACTGCTATTGCCAGCTGCATGCTCTAGTTTGAAAACAATGACTGAAAGTACAAGGTCTCCTGCTCTGTCACGCAGAAAACTCTTGTGTCTTAAGCGCTAGGTACAGGTTGTACGGTACAGCTGGTTAACCGCATACATATAGGTGACAAATACAGCTTACTGTCCGATCCCTGTGTCTGCTCTAGGTATATGGCTGCTAAATTAAGTTATTCCAATAGTGTTTCCTACAGGAAACTAAGTGCTAGCTTCTCATCAGCATCCCTGCAACATTATTTAATTCCATCTTTGACCCATCAACTTTATTAACAAGAATAAACTAATACCATACTGTGCAGAATTCTGTCTCCTTTGGATCCAATTTTAGAAGTTGTGGACCATGTGGAGGAATAAAACAGGAATTCATGTCCTTGAGTTTAAGAGAAACAACATGCCTTGTGTGTCGAAGAGCGCAGCTGAAAAGAGGCAGGTGAGCAGTGTCCCCCAGTGTTGAGGAGCGCACACACAGGGTGCAGAGCAGTGTCACAGCCAGGCCACAGCACTGGGGCTGCCCGGTGACCCACGGCACTGGCCCCAGAGGGAATCCAGGCCTGGGGTGGCAAGGCCAGCAGATGCACGTCCCAGTGCGGCTCAGGATGAGGACAACAAGCGCAGAGCTGCCATGTGCACACGGAGGCACCGCTACCAAGGAAAACGCAGACAGCACGGTTAGTGGGTGACTAAAGCCACCGTTTCTGTAAGGAATCCCTTATAAAAGGAAACTGCAACCAAAAATAAACATTTCAGGCTCAGTTCACTGAATGATAAGCATTAAATACTTTTTCTCATCTCTGACAAGTCACATTTGAATTCAGAAGAGACCTCACAGCACCTCAAAAAGCACGGAACTTTTCCCTTAATGACAAGGACGTGGCTGATGAAAAGTCTCTGATTTGTCATCTTCTCCTACAATGCAGCTCATTTAGAAAGCTTTAGAACTGACTAAAGCTCAAAACTAGTGCTCAGAATAAGCTGCCTGTTCTACAACAGGACAATGCGAATGAATTTTCTTCACTCGTTCTCGTTCTCAAATCTGTGTCAACATCTGTATGTTGTTGGGATTTCAAATGTGATTGTTCAAACAGAATTAGAGAAGAATTTACTGTGTGCGAGAGGACATTCTGGTATGATGAAAGGAAGAAAATCAAAGCTTTACAGTGTCTCTTATGATGCCATTTAAGAAATTTACCTTTCATTCTACTCATATGTACCTTATTTGCTGCTTTTTATAAGTGGTTCAAGGATGCACAGTCCATAGCTCTCTTCTCATTTTCACTTGTGTAGAATTTCACTGACATCAGACAGCAAGGTTGATTTCATATTCTGAAAAGAAAGCCCAGTGTATCTCTAAGCAAAGGTTAAAACAGAGCAATTGAAGAAGCGTTTATCTTCATCGCATAGTTACCTCACTGCCGAAAAGCTGGAGATCACGTGAGGCTTAGTGAGATACAAGCGTATTTTACTTCTGCTTTGTTCAGTCATGACATATCGAGTTTAGTTTCTCTTGACAATACTGAGCAGTTTTGTTCTATTTTTATCTTCTCAAACATAGGATAACGTCCCTAAAAGCAGTGTAAGAACACCAAAACAACTTCCGTAGCCAAAGTTGAGCCACTGGAATCAAAGAGCCCAATCTTCGTAAAAACCTCCTCAGCAGATGCACTACTGCCAGAAAATGGGGTTTGGACTTGCTATCTCACAACACCAATGCACGAAGCAAGTGATTAGAAACCTGGGTCCTGTCAAGAGATAGAAAGCTGTTAAAAGACTTCAGGGAAGTGGAGCCAAGATGCCTGAAGCCAAAGAAAGTTTTCCTCTCAGGAAATGGTTTGAGATAGTCTTGAACTGATTATCACAGAATCTGGAAGAGGCAAGCAGATTTTTCAAAAGGGGGAAATCCTTACTCCTTAAATTGGCTGAATTTACTTAGGAAAAACAAACAAACAAACAAAAACAAAACCCAAACAAAACCAGGCAAAAATTAAGGATGGAGGGAAGCATTTGCAAGTTCTCATTTGCAATACTGAAGGATTTTCCTTTATTAAGTGCAAACTCAAACTCCTCCAGATTTGCTATTAAGTTATGACTTGCCTACAAATTTTGGCACTCCAGAGCAGTCTCTTCTCCGGCACAGGGAGCCCTGGGGATACAGGTGAACGGTGCTCATTCAGGATGCACGTCAGAAGATGAACATCAGGCCATTCTGCAACTTGTTTCCATTTCTTTCCTGCTTTGGGAGCTGGCGAGCATCAGGTTACTGCAACATTCGTCCTGCTTATGCTTTGCCAGGCCTACAGGCACAGACTGCGGGCTCATTTTCCAACTTGCTTTTCTGTTTTTTCACCTCTCTTAAGCACCTGTAAATTTATACTGCTGATACAACTTTTCCACTCTAAATGTCTCTGAGTTCTGACTTAGCTGCTTTCAGCAAAAATCTGGCAGCAGCAGTATGCCAGATAACGGTGTGTATATAGAAAAATAAATAAATATGACTCACAAAAGAAAACAGATCTTGCTCACATGCCCTGTGCAAAAAAAAAAGCCAAGTTCTGCTCTTAGTTGCTCCTTCACAGGGGTGACAGAAACCCCAACCTTACAAGGTCTTATACCCTTATACCCCCACTGGAGACAATGGAGTTCACATTCATTTTCATCATTAAACGGTAAAACGGGTCTGAGCAGATCTGGCTGAGTAAGGCAGGGCAGAGTGAGAGTTGGGTGCATTGCTTTGCCAGAGACAGCTTTTTCTTAGTGAAATCCTCCGGTCACGACTGAGGTCTGAAGCTGGTAACCACCCTGGAAAACAAGCACTGGTAATAGTCACATCAACCCAACGTTCCTAATTGAGACGTGTTCATTTTCCAAGCGCAGACTTAGTTGTCCACGGTCATCTGACATCCTGATCCAGTTAAAAAATCCTTCCATGTGATCCAGCCCAGACAAACGGAACGACTGGCTGTGCAGTCATGGGAACACCACCAGGCCTGGATGGATGTTCCGTGCAGGAGCTTTACCATAAAGGGCTGAGGGGCAGGAATGACTTAGCAAAACGACAAGCAGTGATCGAGCTAAAAAAGCTGCTCGGATCAACTGGCTGGCCTAAACACATTGCGATTTCCACACAAACAAATAAAGGGACACAGATAAAGGTGAGTTTCACATTGTGCTGCGTGAATTGTTGACGGGGAAGCACAGAACCCATGTAAAACGCGGCACATGCGACGGCTGAGGGGAAGGTGGCTGGAGAGAAGGGGGAGTGCAGCCGCAGAGCCAGACACGGCCCTCCCTCCAGCTCCGTTCACCACTCAGTAACTAATACGTTCATTAGATTAACACAGCAACTAGATTTTTCCTCTTATCGCTTAGCAAATCATATTACTGTAATGAATCAGGTATACTCATCTTCAGACTAAACTACAGTCACCGGTAATCTTCATCCTATTAAATTCCATGGAACTACTTAAGTGCTTCCTCTGGAATTAGTACTAGTTATCAGTACAGCTAATGGCGAGTGGTTTGAGTGATATAACCACATACTTCTTGGCTTTATATAATGAAATAAAAATGACATTTTGATACAGTATGAGTTCAAATGCCTTCTCTCTCAGTGTCTACCCAATTTAAGTATTTCCCCTGTGTATTTCCCAGAGCGGGTGTTTGATCATGTTTTTCCTGAAGATTTCCCCACTGTTTATCAGTGAATAATCAGCTGGCACAGCACAAAAGTAGAGCAGCAATCACAGCAAAGACTAATGATGCTTCAAAGGACTGCTAATAAATATACACAGTAGGAAAAAACTGCTCTGAATTGGCAGAAACTAGGCTAAGCCCTGATGGTTCTGCGGGTTTTGGCCATTTTTCAGATATAATGCCAGCGGTATTTACAACAGGACGCAGAGAAAGGGCCTGACAGCAGAATATTTTTTCTCATGTACCACCAGGAGCCATAATTCTTGTTACGCTAGTGATAAAAACAAGAAAAAAGGTATCATCTTCACCACAGAGAAAGAGTATACGTGTATTTCTTACAAAAGCATACCATTATTTAAATCTATGCATCTGAAAGAGAAGAAATTTAAAATTTAATATAGAGTGAATATAATTCATATAAAAAATAAGTTAGTACTATGACGGAGCAGAAAAACACAAGCAAATAGAAAAAAAAAGCTACAGTAAAACTAAAAAGTTTCATGCATAAACTTACATATTCCTTACAAGTGGTATTGACTTGAGCTTAAAATGTTCAAGGGTGAAACTTAAGTGTGCAAATCACTTTTGAAGCCTCAGGAAGGTTTAAATAAATGCCCCAAAATGTCAGCATTAAGGGGCATTTTAAGAAGAACCAGGATTTTCTGCATAAGGGGAAAATGATCCTGGAAAAAAGATCCCCGCCCTGTCCATGATGATTATCATTAATCACCCCCAGATTCTGTATGTGCACAGAGCCGAGCACACGACAAGTCCAGCAGCACCGAGCGCTCTGGGAGGCAGCAGAACGCCCAGGACCTTCAGCATCAGACCCTCCCCAGCTGGAGGGTCCTTCTCTGCGCACAGATCGGGCTCAGTGCTCTGGGAAAAGGAGCAATGGCAATTACAGGCAATTTGAAACCCAGGAACACACTGAGTCAGCAAAATAGCAAAACTTTACTGGGTACTTCTGCAGTATGAGGGAGTAAAGCTACAGAAGTGAGTTCATGAACACATGAGAAAATAGGAAGTACAAAAAACACTGAAGATTCTTGTCCTAATGTTAATACAATTAAAATTCCATTTTAAGTTATTTTTTAAATTCCATATGCACTATAGTACTGTACTAATCAACAATGAAGAGTGTGAACTCTTGGGTTCCAGCAAGTCACGTAAGCCAGCTCATGAAAGCAATCCATGGAAGTCAGCGTGTCTTTGAATGAGCCATACGTACATCTGTGGAACCAATGTCACCGCTTCCAAACTTTTTGTTACTCAACTGCATCTGTGCTGGGTAGCTGGATTGTGAATGTTTCTTATCACTAGAGGGAGCTACATTCCCACGTTAACACACAGACAAATGCGAACACTCCATTGAAAAAACTGGGTAATCTTTGCAGTGACTGCAAGTCACGCTGTCTGGTTCCCATGCTCCATCTGAGCTGGGCTTAACTCGCAGGTCCAAGGAAAACGTTCATGTTCGCTGACTTTGAAAAGAGGCTTTAGGAAGGTAAAAGCTGTGGATTTTTTTTATGTCGCTCATGTCTTTCCTGCTTATTTTACTTTAGCAGTAACCAACGCACCATGGCTGGCTGTCCTTACATGTTACAGATTATTCTCACATGTGCTGCACCCAGACACCACAAGGGACAGCTTATGATGACAGTATGTAAAGAAATTGGCCAGTTATTGATTGCTAAACCTGTAAAACTACATCTTCCTCATTATTCTCATTTTCTGTAGCGCACACTTTTCAGTCAGCTTTCCCCCTTCCCTCTTGTACACAAAACCTTAACTCACATCCCTCTCCATTGCAGCGAGAAGCCAAAGCAGCTGAGCGTGAATTGCTGTTTTTTCTACAGGCAATAATGAAATTATTATAATAATGAGTGTTTTTCTACAGGCAATAACAAAATGCATTGGTGGTTTCCATCACAGCACACAGGACAAGAAGCAAACCAAATACACAAGTTAAATTCAACAAGACTGTCAGATGCTCCTTTATTAAAGATGCCTGAGCAGGGCTTAGTTTCTTTGCCCAGTAAGACACTTCAGTGACCTCTAAACACATAATCAAGACGAGTGGCAAAAGAAAGAACTTCTAGACTTATTTCTCACGCTGTATGTAGCCTGAGGCCTGGCTCTAGCTGTTCGGATACGGGTTTCCCTGAGGTCAGTTTGTCATCACCACGTGATACATCGATGACATTCAGACAATCACTGAACTTTACCCCCAGCTCTAACTCCTGTACTTGAATTTTCAAAGCAACACAAATCAAACTTATACAAGGTTGGTATAGGGTGAACAACTGATCTAATTCCTCTGAGCCTCATTGTACACAGTTAGGTAGCAGGGAAAATCACTCAACATGGCACGGGAGGATTAGGGACCACACACAATGCTGGGTTTGGATGCTGAGGAGTCTAACCCTGGCCATTTTTTCACCTCGTTATAACAGACATGAGGACCTGGAAGATGCCATGCCTACACCCTCTCCTTTAGTTACTTTATCAGGAAAAATGTGACACTCAACATGTTCTCTACAACCAGAGAGCAGATCATTCATGCAGGTTCCAGCTCACCCAAAGAAATCAAGAGGAAAGGCTGAGTTACTTCCTATTCCCTGCATCTTAGAGATGATATTACAATGCACTTATTGGGACATACTTACTTAGATTGCAGGTTATCTTGAGTAATGGATCTCATGATGTCCAGCAGATGAGCTCTGCCTGTGGTTGCGCGACACGTGGTGAAACGCTGGAGAACCGACTAACTCGGGTTTTGTTTGCATTGCAACACAGAATTTCTCCAAGAGCAGCAAGACTCAGTCTGGTGCTTGGCCCCTCTGTGCTTACACCAGTGAACCACCTTCTGTCTCCCTAACCCTGCCAATAGTACAGAGATATACTTCAGGATCTATGGAGTTAAAACATTTTTTCTCTCAGTTCTGCTGCTGCTACTGAGCTGGCCTGAGTGGGTTTGCGGGGCTGGAGAGGAGGATTTGCCTGCAGGCTTGTTTTCTTTTGTTTCGTGGTGGCATTCAGGCTGCTCACCCCATAGCAAGAGCAAAACAAAACCAGTTTGTGAAGTCAACTCTTCAAAACTCATCTCTGCCAAATTAGAGCTGCCTGTATTGTGCAAGTCCTGAAGGCAGTTGGGGGAGTTCAGCAATACAAAAAGGTATTTGTTTTAAATGCACTCCCCTTTGTTTCAAGAGAACAATGTCAATAAGGATCTCAAAGCTCTGACGAGGCGGGTCTGGTCCCTCTGGGGCTCAGCGGGGGATCAGGGATGCCCAGGGGACGTGTTTCTCAAACCAACGTGTCCCAGGGATGTCCGTGAGACCTCTGGTGTCTCCCAGTTCCTAAAGCAAAGTCCAACTGCCGTATCTTCCAGGTGGACTGACTCCCCTCGGAACGCGGAACAGAGGTTGTGCTGTGGCAAAATCGAGTAGAAACGAGAACTGAAATAAGCCTGGAGAGGACAAGAAATTTGCTTAAAATCAAAATTTTCTGTGTATTTTGTCTTCCTCTTGGTGTGTTTTCATTCTTCTGGATAAGCAGATGGGAAAGGTAATTTCTGGGCCTTTTTTCAGGAACACACTGATCTTTGTCTGGTGGAGTTTTCTACCTTTCGGCACGATATCTGCTATACACTAGTGTGGTTTTTTCTCATCTTCTTAAGAGAAGCTTCACATGCTACAGGTATAAACCTGAAGTCTGAGCTGAACCTCTTGTGAGAATGGGAAGAAGTTTGGAGACTGATAGCTTTTAAACCTGGATTCGCATATGTCCTGGCCTAAAGGCTCCCAGGTCTCTCACAGACACTCCTCTTGGTGCCTTCGTGCTCTTCTGAGTCCCGAGGAGAAATAACCACAATGCTCTGGGCATCCCTGCTCCCACAGAGAAACTCCACACAGAAACTTTCTTCCTAATTAAAACATCCCTTGGAAATCACAGAAGTTAAAAGACACAACTGCAACTAAGGCAGATCAAACACCTTGCCTCTCAACACCACCTTGAACAGAGCAGATCTTCCTGCCTCTTCTGGGCTTACACAGGTATTACTAATAATCCTGCATGTCTTTAATTTCCTTACTGAACATCAGCTGCAGTTAATGCTACACAGCATACACAAATCTGCTGAACAAGCTGGTGTATTCATACCTGAGGAGAATTTCCAGGTGACCAACACTGACTTTTTTTTACACAGGTAAATATGGACTAAACACTTTTTCATATGGGAAGAAATCTGGATATTCTTACCTCCATGAGGCCTTATACTCCATAACATTTGGTAGTTTCTTATTGCTGTCAGAAAAGACTCAGCATATGCAGCAACACAGAGACAATGGTCTTACCAAGGGTGAGGAAACACTCCTTAAAACCTCCCCTCCTCTGGAGAGATGAAGGACTTGCCACTGTGACCCAGTCACCGTCTGTCTTGTCCAGCCTCAACTTCTTGACTTGACATTGGCTTGCTTAATGATTCAGTGTATTTATTATTTTTAAGAAGGAATCCTACAGTCTCTCATCTACTTTTAGGCCACCGTGTTACTTTTTTTACACTTCGTTATGGAAACAAGTAATTGTTGCTAATAAAACCTCGGAAATTCCTCCATGTGCTTTAACCTAGCCCTAAAAGAATGCTAAAGCACTGACAAGGACCTGAAGAGATTGAAAGTGATGATAAAAGACTCAAAGACTCTGTACCTTTGATCCCAAATGATGCTCTAAGCCATGTTATGAAATTAAGTCTAATTTAAATCCCAAACATACACAATATTTTAATGGGATCAAGGTTAATATATATGAAAAAGCTCTCCTGCAATGTTTTTTTTAAACTGTGTATTCCCCCAGACTCTAACCTAGTAATTCTTCCTCATCCGCAGTAATCACTAAACTCTCAGTAAAGTTACCTAAGTTTTTGCAGGCCACCGGGGCTCCACAGGCACTTGCGGCTGCTCTGTGGGGCTGTTCTTGGCAGGTACTTGTCAGTCTCCTGTCAGTGGCTGCTGTAAAAAGCAATCTCTAAGAGCCTTCAGGAGGTTTTTACGCACTTAAGATCTCCCTGTTTGTCCGCTCCAAGGCTGCCTGTCTTGGGTGGTTTTGACTGGGGAATTTAATGACAATAAAATTTGCTGTTGCAGGAGAAGTAGCGTAGCGCAGAATAGTATCACCACGTACAGATGGGAGCAGCTGGAGCTCAAAACAGCAACAGGAGGACTCAGTGCTAATAAGCACAGATCCTGAAAGAAGAAATAAATAGCACAGATAGAATGTGTGGGAGAGAATGCTGCGTGCCTGTAATTTCAGGCAGGAGCCAGCTTACTTTACTCCTCCTCTTTAAGGTCATGATCCATTGAGACTTAATGCCATTTTGCCACCAAAACAAAAGGAAAAGATAAAAAGCAGAAAAACGCCACGTGGAACTTGCTGCAGACATACCATGGACATGTTTGGAGGCGAAGCTGCTCCCCACCTCCTCCTCCATGGCACAGCGTACCATAAATACATCCCTGCTCTGTCCTCGGTGTGCGCCTGGGGGCTCCTCAGGTACACACACGCTCACCTCTGCTGAGAACAGCAGAAAGCAAAACTATAAGCAATTTTCAAAGCTGCTAAACCGAATTACAGTATCGTGAAATTTAAACAGAAAGGAAGTCTGGTAAGAATGACTTGTACTGATAAGGCCACTTCAAACAGTGACACACCTCATGCATTTTCCAGCACTTCATCCACACAAAGATCCACACTGCTGCCAAGTGCCTTAAAAAAGAAGAAAAAAACACCCCTAGTCAATCAGAGGGGTAAGGACAAACCTCTTAGTATTCTCTCCAACAGTCCCAGTTACTCCTGGACCGCACAAACACGTCCTTCAAACTGTCCACAACCTTCTGAAGGTGAAAGCAGAGAAAACTAGCAGAGAGAAAGGGCAAACAGGGTTGCATGTTATTGAAAGTGTATCTACTGCTACTGTATCTCTGCTTACAGAGATCTACAATGGCATGTAATGGCAAAACGTAAATGGAAAGGAGAATGGAGGAAGAAGGACCAAGCATGTGGGAGTCAGGAGGTGGGAGAAAGATGAGCGCAGAGTGACACTGCTGGAGAGACCATCATGGGAAACGGGAGAAGAAAAACAGTCAGTGGATGGCAAGAGAGGGGGCAAGAGGTGGCTGCAACATGTAACTAGTAAAGGGACAAAAGTAACGCTCCATCGCCAAATACCACAAGTTATAACATACACCTTATGTCACGATCTGCACCCCAATGTTCTTCCAGGGCTCCAGCCAGACCTCTGCTCTCCAAGGGCTGTCCCCTCTGCTGAGTCCTCCAGGACGAAATCCCACCATCGCTGAGCCACGGGACGGGAAGCAGAGGTGGCTGCTGCTCTGTGCATCTCTGCCAGGGGATGGCAGCACGTCCTCCATCGCTGCCGGGGCCCTTTGATGCTCTAGCTGGACCATTTCATCCACTTCCTTGCATTAATGCCCACAGCCCTTATAGGTACTTGCGGAAGGTCCTAACGACTGGCTGGCATAATTAGAATCCCTCCCTTCCATAGACATCTGCTGTACCAGCCAGAAAGTAAGATTTAATTATCTTCTTAACCTCTCCAAAGACAGATTTCTGTCTTCCACCTGAGTTTCAAGCTCTAGCGTGTGAGGAATTAAAGTAACGTAAGCCAAGTGCTCAGTATCCCCTGAAATACCTTCACACTGTCTCGCAGTGTCTCAAGAGTTACATGGACTCGTGCAGTTTGGTTTCAACAGAGCACATCTGGAACTGTGGTGCATGCACGCGTTGTATCCTGAGTCATTTTTATGACAGATTATCACTCGTTTTTTCTCACCAAATTCTGTGGGAATCTGACTGAATCAGACATGAATAAGGACTGAATCAAAACCTCAGGACCTGGTTCACTGGAGACCTAAAATGCAGAAGTAGCACCCCCGAGTTCAAAAAAGTCTAAAATTAAACATTAATGTTTTCAGTGGAAGTTCACGCGACTGACTCACTCAAGTAGGTCTTATCTTCCAGTACTGAAACTAGAAAAACTGGGGTGACTGCAGCCTCCATAGAGACCATTCCCCTGCCTCTGAAACAGTACTATCAGCCCAACAGGTAGAGCATCGTCAAATTGAGTGTGAACTGCAAAATCACGCCAGTCCCCAGCCTGCCCAGTTCACAGCTATTATCTCTACTAGCCATACCAAGGTCTACACTGTATCCACATATGCTTAATTTAGCTGGAATCACAGGAATATCCTCAATTACATGACTTTTAATCTCATATTCAGTAGCTGTGGAAAAATCTCTTTGAATACAACAGTCCTGGTGGCATGCTACAAGGAATCTGGATTTCCAGAATTCCACCTTCAAAGACTGCGTGTAATACCAGCTCATCTGAGAAAATGTCCCCAGGTTCTGGTCATCTTTCATAGAAGAGAATTTACTCTGCCACCTCCCAGTAACTCTACAGCCATACCAATTAGTATGTTACGAGTTCAAGAATGCAACTTCCACTGGCAGCAACATTAATGAGGATCTATGTTTCTGCATCTTTCCCACCACTGGATATCAAAACTTCCAGGAGTTAATTCATTCCCATCCGTAAGGAAGACAAAGCTCTATAAGCCCCATCAACAGACCAGGAAACTGCTTCTCAGAAAGATGCAGAGGTCAGCACAGAAAGTGCGAACAGAAGTGGGCAGCTTGCGAGCAAGGGCTGTAGCTGCTCTGCAGGAGGGTCCCGCTGCCATTGCCATGCAAAGTTTCTAAATGGAGCAGTCCCATTTGGGACAGCTGACGTGTGTTTCTGTACAGGTGAGAGGGAAGACCAAAAAGAATTGTTAGAAACCTCTTTTACCTTCACCCACCCGTGAACACACCGGCAGCATAAGGTTATTTTCCAATAGGAAATAAGAGCAGTGCTAGTCAACGCTGCTGCATTTTCAGTCATCAATTTACAAAGACAGGAAAAATACTGATGACGGTTGTGTGTTATTTTCTGTTCTCTCATATTCTGATCAGCTTCAGATGAGGACAGACACGAGTCTGCATGACCTTAGCTGCACCCCAGACGACGCTGCAGACAGATCATGTCTCACAGCTATTTTTTGGTAGGATTCCAGTTAAGTACACCAAGGTCTACCCCACCTACAAATACACGCAAACTTACACTCTAACATGCCCTTTTGATTCCCTTTATGTGCAGACAGTGACTTAAAAGGAAACCCTCTGGCTCGCTGCCCCACAGAGCCGCTCAGAGTTACACCATGTCCTGCTTTCTGCAGCTGGCAGCTCGGGGGAGCAGGAGCCCCGGCCGCGGGCACACAGCTCCCGCCGCGGCTGTCACGTCACGAGAAGGCACCTCAAGCTGCAATTTGACCCCTTCATGTGTGGCCTAAGCGAGTACTGTCTTTGATTAAATATTCCATGCTACTGCAAACTATTTCCACTTCAAGCGGAGATTTCTTCAAGAATGTGTAGGTATGTGGGAGTTGGGGTGTAGGAGAATGTACGCGGATTTGAAAACAGGATGACTTGACTTTGCTTTCATTCCAGCTCATCACAACTTGCCAGAAATCACTGCCCCTTAACAGCTGTTTCAGAGCCCAGATAAAAAAGAGCTGGCAATTTCAAGGCAGCCAATGTTGACAACGCTAAGTGCCAATGTTACGGGCATGACCCTCGCTGGCAGCTGCACTAGATGCTCAAAAATCTTGTGTGTGGAAGGAGAGGCTAAGGAATTTTTCACTCAAATATTAAAGAATTTCAGCTGATTTTGATCTCAGCCTGTTTGAAGAAGTTGTGAGTAAAAGGACTTACGGGGTGTCAACAGAGACTCCGCACAGACTCACAGCTCAAACAGAAGCATGTTGACTGAACTGTGAAATACTCACCAAAGCTGCTCGCTGTGTAAACAGAATTTGAGTCTCCAGTGCTGTGAAATCAGCCGTCAGGAGCATCACATTCTCTCCACTGTTTTCTAGAAGCAGGGGGGGGGAAAGTAAAAGTTTGGGAATCATAAATGTGCAGTGAACTCTGCTAGTGCAAGTGCTTCTCTATCAACACTTCTTTTAAATGTTTCTAATAATGGGATGCACATACTTACATTTGTTCAGTTACAGAGGCAATTTGCACCCACTTAGAGCTCCATTTGGAGAGGTATAAAAATAGCCTGGTAAGAGGAATATGGCCCATTCCTTATAATGATTACTAGAAATATAACTAGAATAATTATCTTAGTTTCACTAATAACATGAACATCAGACAGAAATGTGCCTTTGAACATTCTGTGACAATCTCCTCAGCCATTAGAGATCTGAACGTGGTTCCTGCAGAAGTTCTGTTCACTCTTTCACACCACTCCTGTGCTCTTGAGCTGACTCTTCAAAAGAACGGAATGATTTTGGAAGAACGGAAAATCTCCCAAGATTGTTCCAAGATATCTCAAGATTTGGGTTCACAGAGCTGCCCATTTCAATTACATGCTCAGTGACAGAACCTGCAGCTCTGCTGTCATTATTTCACAAGGGTGTCAGTATACATTCTGTGTTTCTTCTTCCATAGTTAATCTTGCTGTATACTGCCCACAAACACGGAATATTATGGATACAGTAATACAGCATTCAAAAGGGAACTGAATAATTAATAGTCTTCAGCACAAATAGGTCATTTGTAACTGTCACTCCTGACTGGGTTACTGGATCAGAGAAATAGTACTGATGCCTTGCACTGCTGTATTGCTTCCAAATATGTCTCAGAACTTTGAGTTCTGGAATCATCTAGTTTCTATTTAGGGAAAACGTACTTTACCTATACTGTAGTTATTTTGCTCAAGTTTCTGCTAGCTATTTTTATTTTCCTTGTAAACTGCTGGATACTTTGCCTATAATTGTACACATACGAAATTTGGTGATATGTGCTTTATTTAAAATACGAGCTACAGTCTGTTCTTTGACTTGTAGTATTTTCTGGAGGAAATGGTTATAAACGACTTTCAGCATTTCAGCTCTTTGTAAATTTTCAGTTAAGGTGATTTTTTCATACAACGTTTCAACTCCGGTGCAACATCCCAGCACATTACATTTTCCATATTGAATAGTAAGATCTCTTCCCTGTTTAATACTTTTCGTGAGAACAGGTGCAAGGAACATCTTCTAAATATTAAACACTAAAATCACAGAATCTGAGGGAGCTATACATCTTCATTGTGCTATATTGTAGCTTTTCGATATTTGCATCTATTTACTTAGAGACTTTTATGGAGAAAGCTAGAAAGAATTTGTATAATGTTAAAACCCAAATCATGCATTAATTTTTCAGTTTTATGTTTTTCTCAAAGATTTTGCAGAATGCTATGCAGACAGATATCTGCAAAATTGAAGCAGCGATGTATGTGTTTGGCTACCAATGAGAGCATCATGACATTTGCATATTATGACAACATGCTGCAAAAATATACATCTTCATTAATATCTTATAAATTAACAAGTTCAAAATTTTCATACAGAAATGCCTAGGAGACAATAGATCATTTCTCCAGGGATTCCTCCACATCCCTTTTGCAATACTCTGGAATAACACAAGAATATTCTGGCAGTGGGAGTGTTGCTCCCTCTGAAAAATTTGCTCCAAAATGTTTGTGACAGTGAATTGCGGAAGGTAAGCACAGAAGGTGACCCGAGACTGTCTGAATGGATTCAAGTGAGCAGGAAAATGAAAGGGTTTGAAGCCAAACCACTCGGATCACCCTCTCTGCAGTCGGAGATGCCACAGTCCACATGGCAGGTACCACTTCAATTCCTTCCAGCTTGATTTGATCCTTGTGTGACAATCTATCCATTTCAACAGTCAATACCATAATTGCGTCATAACTTTAAAATTAATGGAAATCACATTGTCCCCAATCCTTTTAAAAGAAATGGCATGAAATTAAAACTTTCCGCAATATTTGATCATTATTTTCAGTAAGAACGCAACACCTCACAAAGCAAGTGTGTGTACTGGGAAAACGACATTTATACAGGCGGAGTTAGAGCACTGTAGTTTTACTCACATCTTTTACCATGCTCTGAAATTTTCTTTTCTGTTCTCTCCTTTAACCACTTCTTTGAGATACATCTGTGCTTTTTGACATCCGTCTGAAAGAAATCCTCTCTTCAGGGTACATCTGGAAAACAGTTAACAAATAATTGTGACAATAGTGATCACTGTACTTTGGGTGACAGATCACTTGCTTCTGTCTACCAAACTATCTGTACTTCAAGAGTGCCGTCAACGTATCCTGCAAGAACAGGGGAGTCAGCAAAGAACATCCATCAGGAGAAAAGAAGGTCAGAGTTACCGTCTGCACGTAGGCTGCTGTTTGTCTGGGAAGCAGAACTGCAGAGTGTCCTCTGCGGAGAGCACTGCCCAGAAACACGAGAATGCAAGTGCAAGGCCCCCAGGAATCCAGCCCTGAATAAGTTAACACATGAAATAAAAGATTTAAGCAACATCTGTGCTGCGGAAGAATGCAGATGGTGATTAATACCAATTGTGGGCTCACTGGCATGGCAGCTGTGTCAGCGGCAAAGCCCCGAGCCCCCCGTGCTGTCTGAGGAAGGAGCCAGCACTAGTGTCGCTTTCCACCACAAGACTATTGCTGGTGGGCACCCGCAACGGACACCGTTCACTTCACGGTTTTGTGAATACATCTCTGATTTTAAAATGTGCTGTGATCCGGAGGATAGGGTTAGTGCTTCTATCACCATCTCGCCTCAGCGAAGCGGGTACACATTCATGGAGAGGCCACAAAACCTCCAGCCCAGCCTTGCGCTCACCACTACACAAGCCATTAACAGCTCAGTTAGACCCACATCTCACAAAGTCACATACGGGTACTCCTGCACCATCCGCAGATGCACAGAACAAGGGAACACAAGAAACCTTCTCTCTCAGCTCTCCTTGCCGAGAGCCCCTACCCCAGGGATCCGCAGATTGAGTGTGGGGCAGCTCACACACCCTGGGAGAAAACGGAGCTGGGTCCTGGGCAGAGCTCGGCCGGCTCCCTGGGGAGCAGCTGAACGCCCCCGGGCTGCGGGGCACCCTGAGCCGCCTCCTCGGTGTGCGCGGAGGGGAGGCTGCCCTGGCAGGACCAGGGCTGCGGCGCCGCAGCCGCAACACGCGGTGCCAAGGTCGGAGCATCCCCAGGGAGCAGCACGTCACCCCAGGTCAGAGTCATGGGGAAGGCGCAGGTTTCTCCTTAATTTTATGCATGTTTTTGTGAATAAATCATTCCTGTGTGCTTTCCTCAGGTTCGGGCTGTCAGTCATGACACAATAGCAGTGCCACAAATTAATCACCACCTTTCTCATCAGCTGCTGCGTTGGGGCTCCCACAGCCACCAGCCCTTTCTGTTCTCTACTCTCCTAAGATCTCTGGCTTCACTTCTTTATATCTGACATTCCGAAATTTCACTGAGGTAATCAAGAATCAAGCCTTCATGGAGGAGAAATTAAAAAAAAAAATCTTCAACTCTAGAACTACTCAAGCTACAGGGTATGTGCCTCCCTCTCTCCTTGACCTAAAACAAGACACAAATCATTCATGTCAGTGCACACTGCTAAGTATAAAGTAAAGGGAGTAAGGGAATCAAACTTAATTTTAGCCCAATGAAAACAAATTTAAATTATGAATTTAAATTACTGCAAATTATATGGAACAGTGTTGCATTACATGACCACTCGTACACTGCTTGACTTATAAAAATGAAAGATTATTTCAGCAAAATCCATTCTTCACAATAATAAATATAGGAGATAACTAAGGCACATCGAACCAATGTATTCCCTTAAAATATCCCACTGAGGTGATATAAATCAGTGGATAGCATTGCAGGATACAAAAATATTCTTACATTCTTCTCTTTTCTTTGTTCAGGAGTATATCAAATGCATCAGCTTCATCAGTCACAATTCAATAAAATGGAAGTTGGATACATTATGCAAATCAAGATTCATTTTCTTGGCAATGGCGGAGGAGCAAATATCCTGTCTGGACTTCCCTAAGTATGTGACAAGAATTTATTTACCATTTATTGTCATCTGATTACCATGAGCTCATACTCCAGAATCTAGTTCTGTGTTGTTTCTGTGCATCATTCTAAGACACAAACCCAACCGGTTTGATAAATGCTCTCCTGTAGTAGGTGGTATCTGGGCCTTTCAGAGCAAGATCACTCTGGTGATGTGGAGGTGAACCCCCGAAACAGACTGCCAGGGAACCACTCCATCTGAAAGAATTCCATCATATATCTAGCAAACAATCCAAAAAGAAAACCTGCCCAGATTTAACTTTACTTTCTGTTTATGTGGGTATAGATATAAAAGCCAGAGATGGCATTTGAGGAAAATCTAAACTGCTATCAAAGTAAAAAATCCCATTTCTAATTGTCATGCAACATCTATTAGGTTTTGATAGAGGTTTAATGCTTTTTAACATGAATGATTCTCATTCGGTAAATCTAAAATGCCCGATATTTCAAAACCAAATGTTTCTACCTGGGTGGTCGCACTACAGCAGCAAGAAGAGTTTTCTGTCATTAGACTGTAACCCACTTCAGAGGCTTTTCTTGGTGGAGGAATGCAAAGATGCATCTCATTTCATTCGCTCTGAGCTTCAGACCCAAACCCAGCTAAAAGCTCCCAGCCACGTCCAGTCACACAGCACTGCTGGGAAAACCCGTGTGGCTGCACAGTCGTACTGAGACAGAAACCCCTCAGCCCACTTAGGGCTGAGCTTGAGAACAGGAAAGACTTATGAAGCTTCACCAAACTTTCATCAAGTGTGAGCTAAACGCTGAGTTCTTGATAAAGTCTGAAAATAAGTCAGTGGCAGGTCCTACTGTGTGCACTCTGGAAAGTCTGAGCTGTTATTCCACAGGATTTAGAAAGTCAGAGGCTCCTCAGATCTCTGGGATTTAAATGCATTAACAGCATTTTCTGAGCAAGCTTTTACAGAGCTCTCTGTACAGCAATTAGCTGTTTCCATTAGTCTTGCATTTCTATAGAAGCCAAGCACATCCAGTTAAAAGAAAAACAAGAAAGAGTGAAAGTAACAACCATTATCAAATTATTCTCATTTTTAGTAACAGTGTAATAAGAGTCCTTCAATATTCGATTCTTATTGGACTTGTGGAGAAAACCCAACACTAAGTAGGGCTCAGCTTCAGGCCCTGAAGCCCCAGCACAATGAAGTTGGGATGTGAACTGACTGGCCAGACAATGCAAACCCACGGAGCAGTTAACATTTGGTAATCGTCTCTCTGTAAGGGAAAACTTCCCTTCCACACTTGTCACTCATCTTGATGACAGGGAATGCATGCACCTGTTCCTTTTTGAGGCCTGAAAGGTAAACCTTGTAAAAATAACCTTAATGCAAAATCTGCTTGGGTACTATGAGACTCGAAAATGTTTTGCAGACAATAGAGGTGGGTTTCTTCTAAATTCTGACTTCTACAGAAAGTTTTTCGCTGGACTTTTACCTCAAGAAAATTCAGGATCTAATGTTTCACCTTTTCCAGAAGAGGGCCAAAAAGGGGAAAAAAGAGAACACTGGATTAACCTTAAGAAGAATGATAACGTGATACCTGCTGAGCGATCTCCTTCAGCTTTCGGCAAAAGGTCTGCATAGGGTACAGACGCCCCCGAGGACAAACACATGGCCCACGACAGGCACGTGCGGCAGAGGGAAGCTGCAAACTGGTATTCAGTGGCAGTGAAGGGGAGCATCTCACCCATGAGGGCTCAAGTTCTGTATTTATAGCTCAGATAAAGTGGAAACGACCATAATGTGATGCCTCCCGAACCTGCCAATGACATCAAGGGCCACCCAGAACGCCTGGGCACATTGTCCGTCAGTCCGTGCTTTCATTTTTCTCCTTCACACCCCAGACAGACGGAGGATTTCTTTGTACCTGAAGGGAAGAACTAAAGCAGAAGCGCAACGAACTGTTGGTCAAAATAAACCAGCCCACGGCACTCTCATAAAGTCCTGCTTTTTGAAGCAGGTCTGACATACCAGCTGGCAGAAATGGCAAATGCACTCTTTATTACCCAGAAATTCTCCCATTTTCTCTTAAACTGAACACCTCGTGCCTTTTTCCTGTACAGTGAGCAGCTATGTACAGAAAAGCATCCAAATGAAGAAACTAGGGAAAACAATATTCTAAGATAATTGCGCTCACTTCTAGGATGGTTTTTAAGTGCAGTGGGATGCGGCCACTTCTGCCCTTGGAAACGGCCAAAGGACTATAAGCTGCAAAAATTGCCTGACAAATGTTTTTCTTTCCTTCCTAGGTGTAATTTTGTTTAGTAAAACTATCCTTAGAACTCACAGTGAAACACTGCCAAATTTCAAATATGTATGAGAAAATTCTTAAATGTCCAGTTCATGCAAGTGCATATATTCCCTCTAAATCCTTGGGTATAAAAAGAATTTTGCTTTGCCAGTATATGAAACATTTATGTAAGCATTTTAAAACAGACTCTGGCGGTAGCAAAATGACTGTCTTTGTCTTCAGGAGCTCATGAAAGCTTTCCCTCCGCAACACAAAGAGCTGCAGTCAGCTCCTTCTCAAGCTGAGAAGTCTGTGAGACGTGGAACTACCAGAGGATTAGGGACAAAATGTGACACTTCATCCACACCACCCTTACCAAAGGGCTGGCTCAAAGTTGCCTGAAACTCGTGTTTCTAGTCTTGGAGTTCAGATGCCAAAAAAACCCAAAGAACTCCCCCAAAAAACCAACAAGCCACAGCAGAGTAAGACCTGCCCAGATGTCATAAATATTTTCTGCGCTGGGTAGTCCCTGCACAGGTAGCAGCATTTGCAGGACTCTGTCCAAACCTGAATGCCCACGATGACAATGACACAGGGACACAGACCCCTCTCCGTTTCAGCTGCTGCTTTGTCCAACGTCTGCTGAGACAACATGTGTGTCATGCAGCACATTATGCAACAGAGAAATGAAACATTGAAAGGTTCCTTTCCTAGACTGCCTGTGTCTCCTAATTCATTTAGCAGCAATAATCTCCCAGGATTCTCTTAGAAAAGTAAATGGGTTAAACTGATGAAGTATTTTTAATGTGTGTTGACAAAGGTTCAGAATGAATGTACAGTTACATTAGTTAAATTGGGGACTACTCTGCTCATCCCCAGTAAAAATGTCTTTCTCTTTTATTATTTAAAGCTTCTACTTCTTAAACATTTCATTATGTAGAAGGAAGTGGTACATCACATGCTAATTCACTGGGAAAACATTTTTGCATTTTCTGCAAAATCACACTAGAGAAGCCATGGAAAATGTATTTGCTTCATTTTCACACTTCCTTTAAACTTAATTGATATACAATCTTTTTCCTTTTCTTTCCCTACTTTCATTGTAGGGCCCTGACTAAAGATCCAGCCTAAGACATCCCTGTTTATGCCTCCTGCTACCAGCTATAAACCTGACCTAACAGACGCGGCAGGGGTGACCAGGTGCTGCACAGATGAGCATCACTGGGACCTGGCACTGCTCTGATGTGGCCTGATGCCCTGACAACACCTGCCCTGTTAGACACACAAGATTTCTGAAGTTGTGCTGCTGTGTGTCCCTCCAAGACACGGTGATCCTACTCAGATGCACCAGAGCCAAGGAAGAGCTTCCAATGATTCACAGCAGCAACTGAAAACTGGTTTTCTCCTTGTGTTTCTCTGAGCTACAGACTGAAAGCAACATCGTTTTTGCTTCCCCTGTTAATAAAAATGACAACGCTCTTCCATGTTTCATTTGCATTTGCCCTGTGTCAGCGGTGGCGATCTGTTGCCGTTTCTGGCCAGGCTGTGCGCTCCTGGTGTCTCCCCAGACGGACAGAAGGCGGCACACGGGCAGCCTGGCTGCGCGACACCGCAAGCTGCTCCCGGCAACCGCGCAGGCCACTTCTTAGCCCATGTTCAACTCTCCAGTTTATGCTAAACTAAATTCAACTCATTTAGCTACACTGCAGTAACCTTTCATTTAAATCTTAGCCAGTTCTGGGTTGATTTTTAACTATGTATCACTGAGACGGTAAATTGTGAACCCCATCCAGAGTGCCAGAATATCTGTAAGCCTGTGCACAAGCCCTTGCATTTCAATATGTATTTGCCTATATTTGCAAGCAGATATTGTTTAGAGGTGGCTTTGCTCTTGAAACACCGCTTTCTAAAGACTGAAGCCATGGAAGTGCAGATAACAGCCTCTCCAGTAAAGCAGCAAGGTTTTGTTAAAGAGAGCAATACTGTCTGGAAAAGGAGCTTGGACAGAGTTTTCATTTATGTCAATGATCAAAATCAGGGGCACTGTTTTCAATCCCTACGTTTTCAGTCCCCACAGTGACAAGCAGAGAAGTACAACCCAGAAGAAAAACTGCAATGGTGATCCTCCGCAGTGATAAACTGCCTGTCTTCACCCAAGAGTACAGCTGAATGGATGATGGGTCTGGTACAGGAAGATAACAAGTAATGCTTCACCAGTCTCGCTGAGGAACTCAAGTGTTTTCTGAGGGTCAAAAGATGTTTAAAGGATCATGTAATATTTTCAGATATCTAATGAACCTTTCTTTTTCAAAAACTTCTAAAAAATGACATTTCATGTTCCACTGTGATGCAGTGCTTTGATCTTAAAGGTCTTTTCCAATCTAAACGAGTCTATGACTATGTCACTCTTCACTACAGATCTGTCTGCCAAATTGCAAATGTATTTCCAATGAGCTGGGAGGCAACTGTGTTGTAACTGAGTCTGCCCCAGCAGCACACTGACGGTGTACAGCGATCTGGAGTCTGACCACAGAACCTGGGCGTAAGGAGGAATTCCATTCTGGTGACCTCAGCGGTTTTAAACTGTGGCACCAAACACTGCCCAAAAGCTCTGTCAGGAATACACAGACACAATGTAATGATTATGGAAAAAAAAAGTCGGAAAAAAGTGCTGTAGAAGCATCATCAAAATACAATGGAGACCAACGTAATTTCCAGCATCTTCCTATAATCATGCCGACTTCTTGAGGAGGAGGAAGAGGTAAAAAAAAAAAGAATCTGAATAGGCCTGACATCCCCCTTTATACACCCCAAACAGTAAGATTTTTATTTTTATCAATGACAGTACCAATTGTGACAATACTTTCTCACTGGCATGTAGCTTAGACCCTGTTTCTTCTATAGCACACCAGGGCCCCGACTGGTTCATTCTGGCTTTCCAAACTCACCGGTACTCGTCAGCTCTGATGTGTTGCCTCCTCTGCTCTGGTCCATCTTCCAGTCTTTGCTCAAGTCCGGCCTGTCTCCAGTATCTTGCTCTGATGAGCTGATCTCTGCTGACCTGTGAAAGACAACACCGATCAGACTCGGGCTCCTGGCGAGCTACTCTGAGAGCATTTCTCACGCTGAACTGACACAACACGGTGTAACGACAGTCAGAATGTGGGACCTTACCTGACACCTTCCCCAACGTTCTCACAAAAACAGGAGCTGAATTCTCTTTCCAGTTGCTATTATTCCATTAACTTATCAGCTGGACATTTCTATTATCATCTTATGTGGTACCGTGAATGCTGAGAAGTGAGAAGAACTGCTCCAACATCCTCTCACTTTTTTTTTTTCCCTTTTTTTTGCATAAAAGTTTATCTTTCTATATCCATTTCTTCATGCCCCAGATGCTCATGACTTGGAATGGCCGTATCCCCACATTCTGTTGACATTTCAGCCTGCAAGGTCTCTTCTTCTTGAGAACAGGTCTCTTATGGTACCTAAAGTACTTCAGATGTCAACAAGAAAATTCAGCAGGCAAGGGAAGACTACACACCCCCACACTGTCCTTCCCAGGCAGTCCTCCTGCACTGCCCACTCCTCAGCTCTTTCTACAGGGAATTTCCCTCAGCTCGGTGAGGGCAGAATTCAGGGCTATTTCGATCAGACAGTGACAGCAACACCAGGCACTGGTACCAAGGTTGTGGGCGATCTGTGCACACGTCTGCAGGATTCACAAACACTCAGGCCTGCTTGGTATGCTAGCTGAACTGCACGTGAACTCCCTTTTTCAATTAATTCTAAAATGATCAGGTATAATTTCTGGTGAAGAACAGCAGTTTGGGGGCTTTTTTAGGGAGACACAAATCCTTACAGCAGCTGGGCTCGAAATTACTTGCTGGAAACTGGCCCGGTGCCCTGAGCTCCCACGTTGACTTCCTCAGAGTTTCCTGGGACTGTCAGCAACCAAAGGATTTGGGGATATTTCCAGCATCTTCAACCGAACAGGCAAATGGCTTAAGAAACAAACTGGCACTTGCAAGTAGAGTAGGGTAAATGGCTGATCCTGAGGGAAATTTTTCTGCTTTTCATCACACATTTGTATTGTTTTCTTATTCTCCACCACCAGTGATGATAACTAAGACCTGACTGCCAAGAAGTGGGTTTTAATTGCCTTTATTTGATTCTTTTTAGAAGCAGAAATAGCATGTTGGAAAACAAGAGCACATAAGAAAGCAGAAACCCCCGTGTGTGAGCTTTGTGCTCGGGATTAGAGCACGGCCCTCATCCCGAGCACAGGATCGTGAACAGGGAAAGCACAGCTACCACGGCTACGTTTGCACAAGCTGCCTGTCCAGCAATATTCCCTCCACTCCTCTTCTTGGGCAATCAGCAGAACTGCTCAACCAGCTGGGAAGAACAATCAATCACACACTAAAAAGATTTGTTGACACCTTGTGTCAAGCATCATTCATGCTCCTGATTCTTTTCCATTTAAACAAGAAATGAAAAGTAGAAGGTATTTCTTTTTTCCAAAGTTACAAAAACAAACAAACAAAAAACCACGACAGACTTTTCTGACCCTTGAGAAAGACTTTCCCGTTTCACGGTAGCACAAACGCTGAAGCCAGCACTGCTGGGCTAGGCAGTAGTGTCTCACACAAGATCACACAACCTTCCTCCTTGAGGCTGAAGACTGAGCTGCTTCAAATCCTGCAATGATGCTAAAAACTGTTAAAAAGATGCAATAAAGATCTATTTTTATTACACAAAACATATTGCATGCTTGCAATGACTGATGGCAAACAGGAGAGTTGGATGGCTGCTGAAATTGTTAAAAGACACAAGGAGGTGCACTAGTTTTATTTATTATTTATCATCAATCCTATTTAGAATGTATTGTTTCTGTTCATTGCAAGCTGACATTATGTCCTCTGGTTCCTTAATATATTCTTTCCTTGTTTCCATGCAGAACTACAATGTTTGTGAAGCCAGAAGTGCTTCCTTTTCAGAGCACCTACTTCCATTTCCCGTATCGTTGAATTGAAGTTTAAGTTAGTCTGTATTTTTATGTTAAAAAAACCACCATTTCTAGATATCAAGCCAGGCCATGACTGCTGCTGAAAACACCTGGAAGAGCTGGGTTCCCCCTAAAAAGAAGAAATTGGGAATTAATTCTCCATCACTTTTCCCTCTGTCCATCACCACTGTTCAGCCCAGATGAAACCCGGCAGAGAGGGAAGAAGTGGTGTCACTCTGCTAAGCTTGTTTTACTGCAAAATATGGACCATCTACATGTATTAAAACACAAAGCTACAGATTCAATGCTGGTCAGAATGTCAGTTCTTCTAGGTAGAAAATTCCTGGTGAAAAAACACATCAGTCCTGTATTACACATGGCCTGAACATAAACAGGTTTTACTCTTACTGCTTTAGATAAAAATCTTTCTCCCTTTCCAAGGGTTTATATCATTTCACACTTATAGGAAAAAATCCCAAAAGTATTTCAAATGGGATTCAGCCACAGCTGCTCTATCATAAATCTAGAAAATTAAAATGTACAGTGAGACAGTTTGGCTAAACAACATCTTAATTTCCTTCACGTGAACCAGCTTGTATAAACATTAACAACAGCAGGGTTGGGGAACTTTTTCAGAATATGTGAAGGGAGAGAAAGAGACAGCAAAGGCAAGAGGCAATGCAGCCATAGAGGAGGCTGAAAGAGGCTGCAGGATTACACAGGGGAGCCAGTCATGAGAATTAACAGACAAATTCTCTGGAGCCAGGGAAGGAGGGAGGGGGAACATTCCCCACAGCCACATCAAGTCAGATCACTGGCTGACAATGATGAGAAAACCCCACCGGAGCCGCTGCGGGTACCGGTGGCAGTGGGAAGAAAGAGAGGTGCACAATCCGGCATCAGCTCTGCAACCGAGACAGGAACTTAATCGATACAATCCAAGAAAAGAGCTCTAGTGATCACCTTGCAGCCTTCCCAAACAATTCCTACGCTAGTTGAACACCATCCTCTCTCTCAACAGGTCATTCCTGAATCCTGATGAAATTCTTCCATTTCTGACTGTAAACTTTTGCTGTAAGACACATATGGGCAGCACGCCAGCCAACAGTGGATACCAGGTGTAAGTGACTTGTCAATGTACTGTACACTTTGGCAGGAATATCAATGAACTTCCTATGAACAGCAGAGTCAAAATTAATAACAAAACCACACATGGCATGCAAACTATTTCTTGCTCTTGTGTAACTACCTAAACTGGCAACTGGCCATTCCTAATAAAAATATCTAACCCAAAACTACAAAAAAAAAAAAAGGAAAAAAAGGAACCAAGAATCCTACAAGTCTTACCTCTCACTTGACTAACCAGAGGCACATGATGAAGATACTGTGGTTTGTTAAAGGAAAAAGAAATTGTCATTGCTGATGGAAAACATGTTTTGTCCTGCTGTCAGCAACCAGATGGCAACTAAAGATGACCCGTCAAAGGAAACTGGCAGGAGTTTTCCCTCCCCCAGCTAACGTGGATATTAGGTTTGACAATAATATTCACTAATCAAGGTCAACAGATTCAGGTGAGGAATAAACATAAAAATGAAGTAGTCACAAGGCTTAGGAAACGAACATGATGAACTTCCCACCCATCAGTGACACAGAGTCCCGGGACAGAAGGTGTACGGTGCTGTTGGAAGTACCCCCGTGGGGCAGGTACCACTCGCTATGTGACAATGCAGGATGGAAATCCTTCAGCCTTACACCCAAGGACTAAGCCCAACTTCCAGTGGTGTCAAGCACACACAACTACCCCTAACTGAGGAGTACACCTTGAAAAATCAGATCCAAATGCCATATTAAGAGTTAATAATCAGCACAAACTGAGTTTTTTCTCTCTGCAGTTTTGTTGCGCAGTTTTGTTTCCTACACAACAGCGTTATCCTGACACAGAGCCAACACGTCTCTTCATGCATCAGATGGCGCAGCGTAACCACAGGTATGTCCCTCTTTCAGGTTGCTTAGTCGTAACATGACCCCACGAAGCACAGCCCTACCGAGCACTATTCTCTGTAGAACCTTATTCATGTAAAAGCAACAGTTCCCTTTGTAACCTCCCGACCAAACAGCAAGACTGAGACTATTGTCAGACCTTTCCAGCTGCAGGGACACTTGGAAAGAACAGTTTCTCGGAGTTTTATTTTAGCAATCTGGACTAAATTGTTCCCTGTCAGATCAAATACACTGATTATATCAGCTTGTGCAGGTATAATTTCAGGATTGTTCCTGCCCTTGATTTTAAACCTGGCATTTATATTCAAGTTTGCTGTAACTGGTCCATGTAGCTGGAAGCTTAGAAGTCAGTCGTGTGTGTTTTCCTCCTCCACCACATCTCAAAAGCTTGGGGACTGAATGTGTCCATCCAAGGGTGCCTGCTGAAACACAGCCCACACGTCAGCACGATTTCACAGGCCTCTACCTTCCTCGAGTTATTTCAGAGAGCCGCCTGCCAAGCTGGCCTTTCAGGACGTGCCCGGGAAGGCAGCACACGCCGACGCTGGGCTCTGCCGTGATGCAGCACTCGGATCACACTCACCCACTGGCACAGCACAGCGCAAGAGTCTGCACTAAAATACGGATTCCGTGGCCCGCACATGACCCACCTTTGGCTGCCAACGCTGAAAAACACTGCTCCACTGAGAACAACAATGGTGATTAAATACTAACATACTCCACGGTCAGTTTGGCCACATCATTATTTCTCAGTGGCATACGCTATCAGGAAAAATAGAATATGTAGGTTTACACTAACCGCCTTCTTCTCCAAACTGCTGCTATTCAGCAGCCAAGTCCCACCAGAGTCATTTCCAGACTGGTCAGGAACAGCAGCAAAAGGCCAAAGTGCAGATACCTTGAGTACGAGCTGATTCACCTGACGGGTGAGCAGAGAGAAGTCTAAACACGCTGAATTCTGTTACCAAGAAGCTGCAGTTTGGCTTGGTAAAAGGCATTGGATGATGGTAACTGTAATAACAATAAGAAACAAAGTTGAGAGCAAAGCGAAATGGTGCAGTTCCAATGCCATGGTCCCAGTGCGGGGCTCTGCAGAGCCAGCACGGCCCCAGCCCAGCAGATCCCTGTCTCTCTGGCTTTCCTTTTATCCCAGCTAAATAATCTCACTGAGATGTGTCTGCAGTTCGTGTCCTTTTTTTCCTCACATAGCTCTTTCAGATTCCTTATATGCCTGATATATGACCACTCAATTTGGAATACCAACTAAAAAATACCAGGATCTGTCCTTCCATTCATGGCTATATTCTATGTTGAACTCAGTCCAAAACAGCTTATTGGTTCCTAATGCCCCCATTTCTACATTTGCATGATTAATTACCTCAACCTTGAACACTTCATCTATTGTATTAGCCTTTCTAGCCATACTTTGAGATACAAGTTAGGACAGACTATGCCTGTATTTTAAGAAAAGCCCAGAAACCACACACACCTGTGCTAGTTCGGAGACTGCCTGCCCTCCCCACACCAGAGGAACATCCCTGGGCCACTGTCCATCCCCAGTGGCTGGTTACATCCCCAGACACCACGGGGCTGCTTACAGGAGCAGCACCCCGCTTTCAGCGCACCTCATCTGCCCGCGCTGCAGTTTTCTCTCCCCGGTTTTTCTCAGGAGGGGTCCAAGATGATCTGGCAGGATTTGTTTGCAGCTCGAGCTCAGTCTGGCTATAAAGGCACCATGGACTCACAGAAGTGCACCTCTGGGCTTTGGCAGGGTCCAAAAGCATAAATACAGCATAATCCTGACTTTCCACTGCCTCTGCTACTACCCCACAGCAAACATGAACTGCAGAGACATGCCTAAGAAAGGCTGTTTTAAGATAAAACAAAATTTAAAAATCCCTCCTTTTAAAACAGAAGCACAAGGCCCCAAGCAAAAACACGCACACAATTAAGCTGATTTGTGCACAGAAATGTGGTAAGCACATGAAAATCCAGCACATTTCTGCACAGCCTTGGGCTTCTGACTCTATGGAAATCCACCCCAATATATTAAAATCTATTTTTTCTGCGAAAAACAAAAACCCCACCAACAACTAAATTGCGCGAATTGAATAAATATGACCGTCCCATACTAGCTGAAAAAACTGATTACCTGTTTTCCTTTAAAAAACTAGCACTGAGGTGTTAATATCCATTTTATTAATATAATTGTCTTTTCATTAAAAAAAAAAGGAAAAAAACAATGGAAGAATCTCTTCTGTTGAGGTACAAATTAATCACTAAGTCACCAATCAAAAGTTAATAATCCAAACAGGGTTCTACTTTTCAGACCAAAATGAGTACAAATCGCAATCCAGATTCAGTGAGAAAACACCACCCCTGGGCTGAATTCAATCCAAAAGACTTACTAGTAGTTTGGTTCATTAAATTAACAAAACATTCTGATGTAACAAGATTTCGAATATTGAGGATCTAGTAAAGTCTTTTTCCTTAGGAGTCAGTCGCTGTGACGTCCCACAGTTGTGCCTCAGGGCCTTATTCTGTGGCAATATTGGTTCTATCAAACAACCAAATGCTCTTTCAAAAAGGAGTGATAAAACTTTCGGAACCGAAGGAGGGGGAGGACTAAGACAAAATCCTGCAACCAGAAGGATTTTTGAAGCACTCGGGCCATGGTTCATTCTGCTACCTCTCCTGATTCCAAAGGAGTTTTCTCACTCACTGATGGGAGGCAGGTTACGCCAATATTGAATAATTTCAGAACTATAAACCCCACAGAGGTTCACTCATAGAACCCATCAGTCCACTGTTCATTTGATTTATGAAGTATTAATCAAAACAAATGCTTCTGTAAAAATGTTTCATCTAGATAACTGTTGCTGATTCTACTTTACACCTCATCCACCAGTCTTCAATTTTCATATATAACAAGGTTTAAGAAAATATCTGCTTTATAAATTCAGAGAGTGCCATTACAGAATGCAGCCTGCGCCCCGTATTTGCTGAAATGCTTGTACCGGAGATGTGTATCATGGTGTAAGTATTCTGCAGGGACCAAACCTTTACTCCTTCTATGATGATCTTCACTGAGACCAAAGCACAAAGAACAGACGAAGCCAAAGATCATCAGAATTAGTTCCTGACAAACAATAAAGTCAATGAGATTCAAATCAAACACTAATGTTAAAGACACTTACAGAGCAGAGCTGCCCCTTCGTGGCTACGCACGTGGCGAAGCACCTCGAAAATGGCAAAGTATTTGCTTCCTTTTCCTGAACGACCACCCCGGGCAGCAACACTCCAGCACCAGCTGCAGCTGCTCTCGCTGGTGCAAATGGGAAGAATAAGTTTGCTTTTATTGCTCAACAAAAGCTGTTCTGTTGTGACCGAATGTTTGGGGTCTGTGACACTCCTGCTGCCAAACACCTGCATTTGTTCAGCCACATGTGCGAAAGAATAATATTTTGTGATTCATACTTGTCTGTCAGCTACCAACCACGACTAGGTAACTAGTGAAATTTCCTGGGAACTCTGCTTCGACGTATTTTAGCATTCTTCACGCATTGTATAGCAAGTCGGAATAACTGAGTAACAAAACCCAATCCGTTTAGCTCAACATCAGGGCAATTCTGCATTAGTAAATACATTGCAGAATGTATTGTGGGGGCATCCAGACACTTTATTCAGTTGTGCTTTTTCTGTCATATTTTTCTTGTCAGTACTGACTTGCTTCTTTTTATATAACTAGTGAGATTCACCCCTTGGTTCTATTGGAAGTTATATATTTTATTTATGTTCTTAGATAACATAATCTATATATGTATTTTAAGAAGCAGGACTTCATCTGACTTGTTCTGTTTAGATTGAAGCTATCGTATCAGCTGAAAAACTAACAGACGAACTTCCAAAGAGCAGTGTTGTGCCCTATACCTAGAAGAATATAATTTACTTATGATGCCAGCAGAGCTAAAGAAAAAAATTCAGCACTGCCTTCTTAAGGTGTTAGGTACTGAAACACTTTCTCCAGTTCTGACGATAACGCACAGAAGTGAACGTGTATCTGAAGCTATTCCTTCCTGTCCAACTGTGGGAACAGCAGTTGTGCTGCAAGGTCATCGTGTCCTCCAGCTTCTGAAAGCCCAGCCGAGCTGTTCCACAGCAGTGCCACCAAACCCGTCCCTCCTTCAGGACACAGAGCCGGGGAGCGGAGCTGCTGCAGAGACAATCCCAGCAGAGCTGACGCTGCAGCGCGGGGCCCTGGCCGGTGCACCAGCGCTCGCCGGCTGGGCTGGAACCGGCACCGCTGGGATTTGCTGAGAGCTACTCAACTCCATCACTCTTCTTCTACGGCGTGGGAATTTAGAAAATAACTCCAGCAGTTCACCTGGCTGAAACCAAGAAACATTTGTAGAACCGTGGCAATTTCTGGACTAGCTTCACACTTCATTAAACTCTGTTGATGTTCAGTGAAGTCCTATTGCATCATTTCTGACATTTAGACATTTCCTCTTGTTTTGTTCCTTGTGTATAATAAATTACTTCCATATGTATTTTGAATCTAATGAATGCATGAGAGGCTCTTTACTATCCATAGTAATTACTCTGCAGTTTAAAAAACCAAAATTATTCTTTTTTTTTTCTCTTTAAAAGAGAGAGAAGTTCACTCTGGGTATCAGCTCCTGCCGTGTTTGCTCACTTGTTTTATTCAAGAGGTTTTCTGAGACAAGACAAACATAAGAATTAGTACTGTGGCTCTCATTCATGGTAGAACTAAGTCCTGTGCTTTCTTTAGAAATGCCCACTATGCTGGGCAAACTTCGGAGAAAAACACTAAAAACTAAATATGGACTAAGTCTATAAGGCAGAATTTTTTTGACTCCTCAAAATCATGGTCAGTTTACAACAAAAGTACTGAAAACTCATACCTTTTATGTTAGTCTTTCTAAAGTGCTTATAAAGTTTTGCATTACTCTTAATAAACAGCACCCTTTATTTTAAAGTCTTTATGATTATGTTTTAACAGCTTCTCTTGTCAATGAATACAATGGATGCACTATATTGAACAACAACAAAAAAAACCACCACATCATCACCAGAAAGCTTTTGAATTTTTGTTAATATTTGCCTGCATTATTTTTTAACGTATTGCCTTCAGAGTCATGTTCAAGTATCAGAAATTTACACCAGCCTACATGTAAAGGAAAAGGAATGCAAAAACTCAAAGGTGGTCTCTGAAGTCAGAATAATGTAAGAGATGAAGACAGAATACAGGCATGAATATAAAGAGGAGGGAAATTGCAAATTCCATTGCTAGAGCATTGTTAGAAACCAAAACCAGTTTTCATCCAGTACTGCTCTTCCAACATTTACTTCATTGTTGAGGATAACACTGCCAGATAAAAATGCTTTCCAAATATTTTATTAACAGCCCAGTACTTTAGTTACCAAGTAATCTTTCAGAGAAGTTGAAGGACCAGATATTTCCTTCCCATCCTATATTTCCCAGGAACAGTGCCATGAGCACTTACATTTCAGAGCAGAGGTTATTTTTTTAAACAGCTGCTGAGGTTCTCAAGGCCCAGAGCATTGGTTTTCACAGGCCCCTCTCCTGCACTGTCGTACGCTCCTGATGTTCACGGTTACTTCACACACCTGCACTCCGGACTCGGTACACAAGGACAGCTGCCATACTGACGCATTTCTTTCCCTCTGAGGGTCACAAAGCTGCCACTTTTCAGACAAAACAGTCCAATAACAACTCCCAGCCAGAAAAACCCTACAACTCTTGCAGTATCTCAGAGCGTGCTCTTTGAAACAGAACCTGGTGCTGACCAGATGAAGCACTGCAGGGTACGTACACTGCCTGATATGGCGTGCTCAATTATTAATCACACCCGTCATTTTATATCTATATTTAATCAGGCAGCTTAAAAGAAATACAAGCAATATGTTATTTTGGCAAAAGACTCTGTGTACTATCAGTATTTACGATGTCTTCCCATTCTGAAACACATTGATTTATATTAAGGAAGACCTTTGAGCTCACTCGTGTCATTTGCGCGGGACTTCCTCGGCAGGGCTGCGGTCCCAGCAGCCCAGCTGAAGCTCAGCAGCGGTTCTGCAGCACTGCTGGGGGAGCGGCTGCCAGAACCCTCGCTCAGGTAGCACATCCTCCCCAGGGCTGTGCTCCGTTCCTTCTACGAATCACGTGGAGATATACTGGAGACATGCAACACGTGGAGAGTGTTTAATACCTGCGTCACAGCCATCGGTTCTCTGTTGTGCTTACCCTTTCCAAATACCACAGAGCAGCCACACGGACTAGACCTTAACTACCAAATCCAAGCATCTTCAACCAGGCCAAGGTGCAAGAAGAAAGATTTCTTTAGACTTCTCCATTAAAAATAAATAATGTTTATGTAGGATTTTAGCATCCAAGGGATACACAGCTACATATGGAAGTTTCGTGTGTGAAGCACAAATATTCAACCCAGGAGAAACGGCTCCTTAACATAAGAAAACTACCTGGAACTTTGTGCTTCCTTAGCCTTTCCTCTCTGCGCTGGGCACGCCAGCGGGACTGCCAGGCATGGGTTGGTTACCTTTTGGCATCGTAATACCCAACCCCAAGGAATGTAACTAGCTTAGGTTAGCCCTAAAATAATTCCCTTACAAAGGCACTGGCAGAGCCATTTCATCACTGCTGTAAACTGAATTCGTACAAGCAACTCCACAGCTCTCCATCTAGATTTATTACTATTACCAATTCCGTAAAACATCTACAGTTATTTGAGTGGCTGGATTAAAGTTAATTGTGTGGGAATGAATGCAAGACTGTCAAATTCAATAAACACATGTCCACCTTGCACTAATCTTGAATTTGACTCAAGAGAAATTGTTAGAACTTGAGGCAGGATACACAGAATACAGTACAGTTTCAGCTGGATTCTGGAAAACTGAATGGCTCAGTTACATTCTCTCCTGATTTCTTTCAACTCTTGGAAGTGTTCTTGGCTCTCCTCACAGAAGCTGAGTTCACGCATCCTTTCCACAGGACACGGAGGCTGATGGCCACCTTGGCTTCACACTGGCATTTTATTCGGAACACACAGTCCACTACCCAGCACCTCCCAACAACCCGCTCTTAGCAATCCAGACACGTGGCATCTGCTGCCCAGGCTGCACCACCGAGCTCTTCATCGGTGTCCATCTAGCTCTACTGTGTTGCAACAGCTGTTCATGCTGAGATTTGTCTTCTCAAAACGTTTTTATTCTCTACAATGATCTAAATCCCCGGACCAACTAGGAAATGAAAGTGGCATACAAGACAAGATGCTGTTTTGTTTGGTTGGTTTTTTTCAAGTTGAGGACACACAAACCAGAACATTCCTTGCAAGGATCAGCGACTGACAGGATGCGATTTCAGACAGTAACTTTCACGTTCAGAGCTGTGGGCAGCTGAGGTGGCAGCTGCAGGAACCTTTATCTGAAACATCACCATGTCCACGGTCAGAGGCAACTAGTGGGGAAGGTTCTCAGGTAAAAACACGTTCACAGTGTTCCCTCCACCGCTTGATCGGACACACAGTTCTCGGTGTTCCAGTGAAGCCAGTTTGTTAACATTCCCAGCAAACTGAGCAGCGCAGGCACTCACAGGGAGGACAGAAAGAAGATTAAAGGATTGATCTCAATCCATTTTGTCACTAACTGGCTGCTGAAGATTGAAGGTTGTTCTGTTCTGTTCTAAAGCTGATTATACTTAACACTGATGGTGACAACTACGTGACAGCTATGATTGTATCTTGTAGAGATAAGCTCCATGAACAATTACAACCATGTTATATTTGAATTTTTAGAGCTCTAAGTGTCACTGAGAAATAGAAAAGAAATTAAAGACCTTAAAACAACATCATTAGAAGCACCATGTTTCCTGACTCAAAGAGCAGATGATACGTAACCAAACATTGAAGTGGTCCAGCATTTAATATTGCCTCTGTGAGGCTTCAATTAAGTACATAATGTGGAGGGAAAATCCACATATATTGGGGAAAAAAGGAACATAACATCTTCAAGAAATATTACCAGCTGCCGGAATGGTTTATCATTAATTTTGCATGCATGCTCATTTAAAGTGCATGACAAATTGGAGCATACCACCTGCCACAAAAGTGTTGCTACCTATTACGTACACATAATTTTAGGTAGAAGTTGTTCACAGGGTTTTGTGTAACACACGAATGTCTTCTTTGTGTAAGCATTAATAAAATGGCTAATACATTAATACGGTAAATGGGGCAGGTGGGCCATTTACAGACACTCGAGCATTAAAATCAAGAAAGATTTGCAATTAAAAGAAATGACAAAGGTATGCAAAGAATAGCTCTTTTGTTAGGATAGTTGAGGTGAGATAACAACCAGTCATCAAGAAAAGGTAAGAAGATTATTTCTGAAGATGACAACAGCATCCGGTGCCAGCAGACTGCAGCATATGAATGGAACAACTCAGCGCCAGCCCTTTCTGAACACTACGCTCAATGGTGACCGCACAGAACTGCTCCTTCACTAAAAGACTGGGTTGGTGGTTTGGGGTTTTTTTTTCTTTTAAAAAAATCTACCAACTTTCAGATGACGCTTGTCATCACTTAAAACATCCTGATACAGACTAGTAAAAGAACAAAACCCCAACATCTTCCCTATTACAAAGACACAACAGCAACCAGTCACATTTTCTCCCACTGAGCTCTGTTTCAGACACCCTCATTCCAGTTTTGCTCAACAAGATCACCCTTATGTTACACCTCACGCACTGACAAATTCAGACTATTCCAAAAAGGTGATTGCTAAAGTCTGCAGACATTTCTGTTTCAGATTCCAAAGCGTTTGACCTTAACAGCTTCCCCTGATGGTATATGGGAGCGCAGGAACAGAGAACAGTCACCTCTAAGAAGCGGCTTTATGGGACGGATGCATTCATTGCCATTCAGAAACCAGGAGGGATTAAGTCCTCCATTCACTTTGCCAGTAAACTCCCAACTCCTCATTATTTGAGCAAGGAAGGGTGATATCACAGCCTGCCCGACCGCGCCAGGTGAGAAAGCCACGATCGTGACAGGAGGGACACGACTCACGTCTGGAACAATCTCTGACGTGCGTTTCAAAGTCCTACCAGTCACAGACAATCAGACGCAAAACCTTTTTTGAACTTCACAACTCTGGCTGAAGATTTTACAGCTGTCCAAAATGTCAGTAGCTACTGATTTAAAACGAACAGCTCTCTAAAGCAGTGAACAGCCTGGCTTCCTCATAGCAGCTGACAGTTTCTAGCATCGAAGCACCCGGTTCCTTCCTGCAGGACGAAGCACAGCTCCCTAAAGCAACCAGAAACGAGAAAGGAGCTTCCATGAGCTCTGCACACCGCCCAGCTTCCCTGGGCATAGCCTGGCTGACACCAACCTACCGTCTGCACGATCATCATTACAACAGGAAATCATCTGAGCGGGGCAGTTCAGATTGCTAATTGGGGCGTACTTCTAATGACACAAGTACCCTGAACCCAATATCACTGCTGTCAAAAATTGTAGTCTGGGTCTTTCTCCCAGGAACCACAAAATGCCACTGGAATACCCATCTCGAAAATGAAGTTGCTGTGCCTTTTTGTCTGGCTTTCACATGACAAACTCACAGTGGTAATACCAAGTGCGACCATCAGATACTGAGAAAAGGAGGTTTACCATTTACTTGAACTGTGTGCAATATGCAGGATAATTAAAAACAAGCTGCTGTGGTACCCTCAGTATAAATGTCAAACAAATGAAACAATAAATACCACAAAACTAGCGGCTGGAAGAGTTATTCTGCAATGCCCAAAAGAACACGAGCCATGGAAGGGACAATGAGGTGAAATTCCTTATGCTAGAATGTGCGCTGGGGGGTGGAAAGTCGAAAAAGCAGCTAGATAAAATCTCAGAAAACCTGAACAAATTCGAAATGCTCGTGTGTGGCTGAACGAACACTTAGACAAAAGCCCTCCCAGTAGAGATGCTCCACAGAAAATGTGCCCGGTGATGCTGAGCGATTACACAGCCATAAGAACCATTCCAGAATGTCAGTGCTGCCTCAGCACTCTCTTTTGGTTTTTTTCAGAATTATTCCTTGCACTAAGAATAGTTTCAAATTGCTTGGCACCTCCCCTGGTTTGACAGAATTCAAGTGTCTGCAAAATAACTTTCTGCAAACCTAGACCCAATGTCATCAGCTTTACGTAGTGTAATTTGTCAGATGGAAATAGAATACTGCAGAAAAACAGAATACAGTTATGTATCAAAACAAATAAAGCTCCTGACGGAGATCTCTGAAGGAGAAGAATTCTATATTTGGCCTTTCTGGAGCCATAATGACGTGTACTGACCATCTCAAGGGTAAAATCTCTGCCATGCTCCACTGAGAGATCATCTGAAAAATTATGGAAGGATATCAGCAGAAATTGTGACTTTCTGTAACGGTATTAACTATATCTCAGCTGTTTTAAGACTTCAAATAGTTTTTGAAGCCTGACATTGATTTTTCTGAAATATTTGCATCCCATACCAGCAGTCAACAGTATCTGCACAACTATGGTTTTTAGTCAGTGACTTCCTCAGGTTTCTGAACTGATCTTTCATTAAGATTGACATGAAAAAGTTTCAATTCCACTTTGAGGAGCTGGTAAAATCAGTTCAGGTTAATAATGGCGAGAAGATCCCATCATTTGGCCCTTACTTGTTATTATTTACTCTCCTGTCAACATGGATTACATTTAATCCTTGGAGACAATTTGGAACATTTTTAAACACATCCCGCTCCCGGACACGAATTCGTAATGGCTCCTTTGTGTTCCGACAGACCCTGAAGCCCACACATGCTGTAACAAAGGTGATTGAGGACGTACCACAGGATGGGAGAAGCATTTTGTTTCCTTCAGGAGATGTCTGCCCAAGAGCTGTGGGTGCCTGACAGCTTTTTATTTTCTGTGTGGCTTGAAGGCTGTTACCAGAGCAAACACAGTCCTGCTCATTCAGAAAGAGGCTTTGCAAATCTTTGATGGGTGCCGGTACCGGCTATCACACTTTGGATATTTTTCTCTGTGCACTGTAACGTACTAGTATTTAGCTTAACTTCTGTATAATTCAGTATTTCCTTCCCTCACTATGTCCTAAAATAACACTTTTTATTCCAAATCCCTGTCATTCTGGACAAAAATGTGTATGGAAAATTATTATGTTGGGAAGATGTATTTAAACAGTTGCTCAAAGTGCACAATTTTACAATAGTAAGAGCAAAAGTAAAGTGCTGTGGCTTTTGGCCAGAAGAAATTTTCACTCCAAAAATCTTATTTCATATACGCAGTCATTTCCCCAAAGAAATAAAGCTGTTCTTGTTCATGGGACGGGATGGATCTCTTCTGAACACTGGCACAAAATTTAAGATTAACTGACACAAAGCATAACTTAGCTTGAGTTCTCTTGATTAGGCATCTATTGGCAGCTTTTCCTGAACTATGAGGAGTAACAATTAACTTCAGATGGAAATATGAAATCTAAATTACAGTTGCTAAATGTAAGAATAGCAGAGAGAAGATTCTATTATAATAAGATATATTCAAATTACATACACAGCACCTTTAATTTAGGAGAGCGGGCTCATTAGGAATGGCAGAGACGTGGATAGATTATGAAGTTTAGCATTTCTTTCTCTTCCTCAAACCTGATCATGAATGACACAAGACTGTACCTTGTTTTCTCTCAAAGTTTATAAACAGAAAATCTTAAAACAGCTTTTCAACTCTATAGGCATCTCTCCTATAGATACAATTTACCTCATGTTCCACTGCACCTATTTTACATCCTAAATCTTCCAAAAATGAGTCGCTCAGCTCTTGGAGAGGACCAGGAACTGTGCTTTAAACTTTAACAGAGCAACGCCTGGTCACGCAAGCAGCTTGGCAAGCGGGCCTGCAGCTCCGAGAAACGACTGGCGCTTCATTTGCAATCTGGACACTTCACTTACAGAGTGTGGATCAGTGAGACAGGTGCCAATACATCAATACACTGATCTGAAATACTTGAGACAAAGCAGTCAGTCTGCTAAGTGAAAGTACTTCCAAAACATCTTTTCATTAGGAAACTCTTAGTCATTCTTCTCCTGAGTGTAATTACTACCTGACGTATTGTTTCCCTAAAGTTCTGTTTACTTTCCCACCCACCTGCTCTAACGTGGTCAAGCTAAAACTGAAAGTGCTAAAAAAACATGTTGAAACAAAACCTTGCCAGATTTTCCTGTTTTAAAGGTCTTACTCAACTGCCAGAAGCTACAGAGAAAGTTTCCTTGACATATTCCCCCCATGCAGGCTCTGTGAACTCCCCCAAGCCCCCCGCGCAAAGCAAACCCCATTTAAGCGGACAGATGTTATCTTCCAGCATACCCCATCTAGCTCATCAAACTACCCAACTCTCCCCCTTCAGCACACACCATCTTTCTCTCTTTTACAAAGCCTGAAGCGTAGATACCTTCAGCTGTAGCTGTGTGATGTGCGGGGGCAGCAGTGACATGCTGAGCTGACAGCGGGATTGCTCTATAGCCCCCACGGGACAGCAGAGCAAACTGCCCGTGCTGGCAGGAACCGGCCAATCCCCAGCACAGTTCTGCTTTGGGGGAGACATTAGGCAGTGAATTACCTTCAAAAGTTAGTAGTGTAGCTACACCAGGACCTCATCACTCTACATCGGCTGTTTGCTTTGCTAAGTACAGCAAAAGTTAAGTGGGTACTGCAGAGAATGAGATTTGAAGTTATTTTATCTATTAAAAATCTCAATTTATTGATACTGTTAAAGTGGTCCATATTACGCACATAGCTAAAAGTGAAGGAGAAGTGTTACTTATCACTGATGTGAGACAGTACTGAAACACTGGATGGAATTCAGACAAATGCAAGTAGAACCTTAGAAGGAGAAGGAATGGAAACAAGTGAGATTTCCAAAGCAGCCATTGTTTTGCTTTCTTTAGTTTCTTAATGTTCCAGCTCCATGATGAACAACTTCACCCCATTTAGTAACAACAATAAAGGGTTTTGAAAAGTATTTGCTTCATCTGGTGGCAGCTACAATAGAGAAATGACAGTTTACAGATTTATTTTAAAATACGTGAAGCAGAAGAGCAGTTCCCAGGACTCCCCCATCTCCCCAGCGCAGACTGTCACCTGCCAGACTACGGTCCTGCCTTCTCACCCTTCTTCTCCATGTAAACCTCGGGGGAATTTCCCACACAAAGATGTCCTTTAACAGACAGTTCTATTATTGTGGCAGCGCTCCATGTTTCAGAGCATCCATTTAATCACAGCCATTGCTCTTGGACAGCTTCAAATATCTTCCATTCATATTCAGACTACGACATTTCACTGTTCCCTCAAATATGGTCAACTCACATTCACTTGTCACATTTCAGCAGGTCATGGAAAACAGAGTAAACTAAATAAAGATCCCTAGTAAGAATGGCAGCTGATAAAGAACCAGTATCTTCATAGGACCATAATTAAACCCATTTTCTAGTGCATTAAGAGGGAGAAAATAATTTACAAAATAGACTAGATTTTTTCCAAAGGCATATAAATAATTTGTGAATTCAACTTCTAATGGAAAGCAGGTAGGACTTGTACTATAAATGGCTTCAGCTCTAGAAAACAGGAATGTTCATTGAACACACCCTGTCAGGTAACCACAGAAAATTCTTCTTTAGGAAATACAAAATCCAGAAATGTTGCATTTTTTTGGCAGCGGATAATTCTAGCACGTTACATTGCCTTGTCTTAAATACCACCCAGAAACACATGGTAAAAGTATATGCTATGCTAGAAACTTCTGTAAGATTTCAAACATTCTTGAACTGCTTCTTTTTACTGTAAAAAAGCAAACAGCCCAAGTGAGGATGCCTTGGGAACCGCAATGCTATTGCAGAAATGCTCACGCATACTGAGAGAATCAAAGACAAGTTTTCAGACGTGTCACGCTGAATATGAAGGAAATATATTGAAACCTACTGTGAACAATATTTTCAAACTTCCAAAGTTTCTTTTCGGTACTTCTGGGCACTCAGCTTCCCGGGACTCCAAGGACATCTCTGCCCACCCACCACTTACTGAGACTCTGGCAACTTGGCTTGTCTCTGGGTCCCATGTTTATCGTGCGGTGCCCTTGCAGAATTTCACAAAAGCTACAATGGAGAAAAGCTTTTTCTGGCAAGAGTAAAATATAAGCATTTCAAAACAAAAGATAACAACGACTGTATTTCCAAAAATGTACAAGCTTCCATGTGCTTCCATCGTATATCTTGCTTTGGCTATCACTCAGGAAGGCTATTAGTATTTTAAAAAAGGGAAATGTGCCAGGAGCTCCTTTTAACACAGTATTTTTAAGTTATTCCTGAGAGATCATCTGATTAGCCCCAGGGAAGTCATGATTTGACAGCAGGGTGTTAACACAGTTTTCCATTAAAGCAGATACATACAAACAGAGGTGACCGCTTAACAGATGAATGGTACAACTACAGCTGTAATTAAAGCATATACTATGACTGACATTTTCCATGTGATTTTTTTTCAGCTGCAATAAATGCTATAACATATTCATTAACTTTCTTTTAGCAAAACCTATTCATAAAAAGCCAGTGGTGTCATCTCCTCAGGTGCATCTTTATTTAATCAAGCTGTTGTTCTTACTCCAGCAACTGAACTCCCTGAATTTAGCATATGGTCCAGCAAGGTAAACTATTAAAACTTCAGAAAGGACTTCTTCAGAACTTCTGAAATTTCAGAACGTCTGCATCTTTCGAGCTGCAGCTGCGATAACACGTGGACAGGCACAGCTCAAAGCACAGGAATAACACACTGAGCTACACTTGCTCCTGAGCTTACCAGCATTAGAGGAATATTACGTAGTCCAGTATCTGTCTGTCCCTCTTCATTGTTTTCTAAGCCTTCTGTGTATCTCAGCTCAAACAAATGAACTTCAGGTGCATTCTTATTTTATTAGAGCCCAATGCAGAAAACTAATTATTATTACACTGGAAAATCTTACTGTGCTTCTCCACCACAAGATGAGAAGGAAATTGAAAACAAAGTATCTCTTGTCAATATCTTTAAAATAAGTAAAGCTGGAAACTTCATCTTTTAAAAGCTATGAAAATCTTAACCAGACAGCGGCTGATTCCAGTTTCCAATCTCTTAAAATGCTGCAAGCAGAAATGGTTAATTTTTAAATCCCAAGCGAATTTGGATTATTCCCTCTAATCCCCATTAAATCATATGAAAGATAATGAAAAGCTATTTTGTTTTAATCATTATTAGCAAAAGCATCTGAGAAATCTTATCCTTTAATCTCCACGTACTGAAATATTAAGATGACTATACCGGCAATGATTTTGCTACATCTGCCAAAAATGATGAATCTTCCCAGCTTTAGATACGCTGGCAATAGGGAAGCTGTAGCCAATGTGACCATTATTAGAGAAGGTTTCCATGTTTATCTGAACGCTAGCAAGGTCTTGCCAGCGAGCACAAACTCATTAGAAAAAAAAAAAAAAACAACAAAACCAAACCCCAAAGTAGATCACATTAGCACACATTTACATCTTGTCTCACAAAGACTTCAAATTTTCATCTCATTCTACCTAGTTGATCTCACAGAAGATACAATGCGTTATCATTTATCACCCCAGCAGAATCACCCATCTCTAACAGTCAGCTTCTTAAGAAACCAATATCCACGTCACACAAAGTCTAAAAAAACCCCAAACCCCACCCGTAACAGAAAAGGTACAATAACTTTTCTTTATCACTACCATCCCCTATCAACTAAGATGATTAACCAAGGTGATTAACCAACGTTAAGCTATCCAAGATCCAGAAGGGTGTTTCAGTAGTGTTTCAGAGCATATGGCACATAAAACCTGAGAAAATGTAGGAATAACTATTTACAAACATTCTTGTGAATTTTATTTTGGCTCAGTCATCTTTACCAGAGCAGAATATTACTTACACAGTAAAAGAAAATTCCTATCTGCAGTCAAAAACTAATAATCACGGCAATCATATATGCTGAGAACAAATAATTTTTTGTCTCAGGTGTAAAAAGTGCATCTTATGAATATTAGAGCATCCAGTCAGTGAAAAAACATGAATAATGTCACACGGCACATCACAGTTTGAACTGATCTTCCCAAACAAAGTACCAGCTGTAAATGATGCATAAGCAAATAGAAAATTTACCTAAAACTATCAAGAAAACCTTGAATAAAATATAAGGTAGAAGAAAACTGTCTAGGAAGAAATTATAAACTGTAGACGGAAACAGCTGAAATCTCACAACGTAAAAAGACATTTATTTACGCTACATTTGAAATTTAAAAATGCACAGGGCAAGGTTAACTCCTTGTAAAAACAGACCAGGCAAACACACTGCACTAGGTTCTTAAGCTGGTTGAGACCACATGCACAGAGATGCTGTAATTTAATTTTTGTTCTCTCACTAAGCCAAACACACCTTACCGCAATACGCAGCCTGCCAAGGCCAGACACAAACGGGAGAGTCACAACTCAGCGGTTCTGTTCGGTACAGGTCTGAACGGTGTCGTGGAGTGCAGGATGCATTTTACACTGCTGCGGACAGAAAGAACCCCAAATAAGCACCAAACACGCGTGCTGCCTATGCTGAACGATTAACACGGCTCTCACCCTCCATGGTCTTCCCCGTAGTTTTATTCCCACTAGCAACACTGTAAGTTCCACTGTGAACCAATTTACCACTGAGCTGGCCTGACTCTGCTGCCTGGAGAGGCTGCACGGGACATTCTCGAAGGGCAAAGGTGGATTTGCACCAGGACGGCTTTTCCACCAGGACACTTTCCACCAGGACGGCCTTTCCACCAGGACACTTTCCACCAGGACACTTTCCACCAGGACGGCCTTTCCACCAGGACACTTTCCACCAGGACACTTTCCACCAGGACACTTTCCACCAGGACACTTTCCACCAGGACAGCCTTTCCACCAGGACACTTTCCACCAGGACACTTTCCACCAGGACACTTTCCACCAGGACAGCCTTTCCACGCCTGGGCTGGGATCAGCCAGAGAAGAACAGGCCGCTGGGGAGATACACCACCCTGGATCAACTAAAAGGAGGGAACACCCGCTAGAGAAATCTGGGTTTGAAACTGCCGAAGGATTCAGAATGCTGTAAAACCATATACACAGAATAGGGAGAAACAAAGTGAAGCAAGCTAGCTATGCACCTCGTGAGGACTTGGATTATTTTATAAACATCACTTTGTACCATCCCCTCACATAAATCAAGAACAGCTTGGACACAAATACTTCTTCGAAGCATGAAAATAAGGAAAAAAATTATATAAGATCTAAACATTTTGGAATATTTTTCAGAGAAAGTCTTTCTGGAGTGAAGGTTAAATTGTAATTATAACAATATTCTAAAAAGAGGCCTATGAAAATATGAGGAAATCACATCAACACATTATTGTATTTCATAAGAATTTTCACAAAATAAATACTATCATTTCCAGTCCTCAGAAATGAAGAAAGGATGTCGCAATTTTCACACAAAGAAATAAATTTAAGCAAGTGTATTTTTTAGATTTTCACACATGGTGAGAAGGAAGCAAGAGTTGCCATGCACCCAAAGTAGGTATTATCCCCTATAAAAAGAACTGTCAGAATTTGCTCTTATTAATGTTTAATTTTCTCTGTCCACAAGACCTCTGCTTGGCAAATTAAGATACATCGTCACCAGCACCAGTGAAGAAAGAGAGACCTAAAGCAGTTAAGCTGTTTCTCCATGTCTGCACCGAAAGCCTGTGGCAGCCCCCAAAATAACGCAAAAGCATCTGCACAACTTTCTTGGGGAAGCGATTCCAGCTCCCAACCCCGCGCTGCAAAGCGGGGCTGTGGCAGAGCTGGGCTCAACACCTCCCCTCAACTCCCACAACACGGTTACGAATCTCGCTGGAGTTACTCGGGCTTTGTGGTGGAGCAGCACGGAGCGCGGTGCCTCCGTGAGCAACCCACAGGCTGCTCTCGCTCGTGCTATACTGAGCATCCTTCATCATCAGATACAGCACTTCATATTTGCTATTAGCCATTTCTTTTTGGATAGGAAAGGAATACATCTAACTGGTCAACAGACCAGAAGCCTTTTTTACCATGGCATTCCCCGGGGTTCTCTCAGTGAGGGAGAGAGAATAACACGCTGTGGATCGGGCTTGGTGCTTCAGCCAGATTCCGTCTCCTCTCTTCCGCCTGAGTCACTCTCGGCTCCCCCAGGCTTCTCCGCAGCTGGGCGGCCGATTACTTTGGCTGGGAGTTGTACTTGCACAGTTGGTACCACCTGCTGTAAATTTTTCAATCCTTGTTATCTCTGCAGCAGCTCTTGGCCTTTCAAAAGCTAATTCAGTGAAGAAAGAGGAAGGGACAGTTTGTGCTTGATGTTTAAACTGCAAATTTGTTTTCCAGAAACTCTTCAGACTGATAGTTTTGATTATATTTTAAGAACTCACAGTGTGACACAATGAACCATCAACTCCTGCTGCTGCTATCATTTAAAGAAAGCCAAACTCTGTGCTGTTAAGTTGGATGATCAGTGGTATAAATACACTGTAATGCCAAAGGCCGCAATGGAATTACTTTGCCTGCTGCTGACAGAGCTACTCTGAAGTTGTGTAAATAAGAGAACCTCTTTATATAGATAAAAAACAAGCTGTAAGGCACACGGAACACTTTAGTATTTTTCTGTCCATCCCACTCCTAACAACAGTCAGCATTTTTAGAAACACGTGTTTTGAGTACTGAGGATGCCATCAGTCAAGTAATGGGGGAGGTAATAGAGATAGTAGTTGTAGTGGTTACAGAAACAGCTGAATTTATATTCTGGTATTTAAACAAGATTTACTTAAACTCATGGTAGCATCAAAACTTGAACATTCCACAGAACCAATTGATTTAACATCAAGTGCACTTGGACTTCTGCGGTCAGGAGATACGGGTACGGATCCAAACTAGTCTGAGAGATGTTGATACTCATTACAGCTAAAAGAAAATCTGAATGTGAGCCTAGAGCCAAATTTCATAAGCCAAACTCACTGCTAATCCAAAAATAGATCTGAACAGGTCAAATTTAAAGGAAGTTTACACTCGCTTTGCTGTACAGGTAAGCAGACTAATTTTTATTGTTCTGTGGTCTCTTCACAGGGTAGTCATTCAACAAAGAGAAAAAAGCTAATTATGTTTTGGGTACCTTTAACCTGGCAGGAAAAATAGCAGGTTTGTGCTACTATGAGAAAGCTGACCATTTGTCTTCTGCCTCTTCTCACCCTTACCCTCCGCCCTGTCCAACACAGAAGCCTAACCCAAAGCACTGAGATGTGGAATAGGGGGAGGAAAGTATTTTTAGGTTATGTCTTTTGCCCTTCCTCTCCGGGAAGTAAACAACACCAGAAGTTCGGACTTGTTCTCAGTTATGCGTAAAAATAAACTAGGACTTCATAATAAAATAACCTGACATTTAACAGACACTATCTGATCTCCCCAAAAGATACAGAAAAATGTAATACTGCAGAACTTTGTAAATGGCAAACAGGTAGGATGGGAAAAGCAAAGCCTTCATAATCTTTTTTAAACACAATTATGTGTTCAAAGATCAGAAATTAGCAGCAGTCATGTACACCTACAGCATGATGCATACATAGTGCCTGGTTTATGTCTACTTTAATGTCTTATCAAAAACGTAAATATAAATCTCAGAGAAAACACACATCATATGGTTTAAGCCTGTGATGTGTTACCAAGATAATTTTGAAAATCTATTTCCACACTTTAAATTATAAAATCTTTGAAACTTTTTCTTGTTCTCTGCAAAATAAGCATTTTTCTACTTCTCATCTCTCAGGTTTTTGTGTATTTAGAGATGCCCTAGTTCAAAATATTTCCCTGCCTAAATTGGTGGCGTCTTTAAAACTTCTTAAGGAATTTAATAGGTCTGGAAACTCTTAGTAGGCTACTAAATCCCCCTATAAATCCTTGGCAAATTCCCAGACTGCCCATTCTCACAGGGATACATGGCCTAATTACAAATCCATTAAATACGGTGAGTTCAAGGGTCTGCTTTAACCCTGAAATCATTTGATCCGCCTTACACTAATAGCTTCAGTGAAATAGAGAAGAGTAAAAAAGGACAAAGCCAACAGGAAAATAAAGTGAAAACAGGGTCAGAGAGTAGGCAAAACAAAAACAGGAGAAAAGTAAATGGCAGTTGAAAAAGATTAGCTTTGCCCTTTCACATTTTAAGGTAGAAAAACTAATGTAAACCCTTAGGAAAAACTGGTCATTTTCTCTCCCAGCTGTGACCTGAGAAAGACAGTTTGGAACAGGACAACTCTCCCCTGTTCTCCCAGCCCAGAGTCATGGTGCGTTTTCCCCGTTTTCTGTACAGTACTCATGTTAGGCAAGCTTTGTACTTTGTCACTGGGGATTAAGAAAAGACCAAAAAGAGACACTTAAGTCATGGACTTTGTTCAAATTATCTCATTGTCCAGAGACATGGAGCCAGCTAATCTGTGACACTGAAACAGAACTTATTTTTCTTGCAGATTATTTGCTTATGTCATTTGGATCACAAAAAGAAACTCCAATCTAGGGTGCAAGCAGCAAGAAAGAACAGAAAATGTGACTACTGATTTGCCACGATGCCGGGCAAGGTGGCATCACTTACTGTTTTGTTAAGTTGTGGCTGATTGCTTTCCAGTGACCCAGACATTACTTATGAATATTTTAATCTGACATCCTAAATTTAGACATTTCTTTCCTCTCATGTTTAATACCTTCCCGCCTTGGCAATTTTCTTGATCGTAAGTGTACTCAACACTCAGAGCAAACATGGCCTTTAGTGTTCAGCATGCTTATTAGGCTTGCAGTATGTCAATGGCTCATTGTTTTAACAGAGTATGACAATGAAAAGAATCATACCCTTCGGCATGGTGCAACCTGATTGGCAGCTGTACCAGTCTTGACATTTTTCTGACCCACTGAGAAAGCACTCACTTTAGGATCTGTTCTTCAAAGAGTTTGTCTCTCCTGATAAAGACCTCCTCATCTATCAACAACCTCATGTGGTCAGCGCACAACACAGGTGTGCAGTATTTCGGTAGAACACTACCTTGTACATAATTCCCACACAGCACTGCAATGCCCTACTGTTTGTATTTAGTTAATTATTTGTTTGCTATTGTGAACAATAATTCAAAGTGGTGTTGGGCAGGATCCTTAGATTTGAGCATGTGAGATAAAGACATATAAGACAGGCATATAAATACAAAAAAAATCACTTTAATCCACTGAAATAATGAATATTTTTTCCCTTGCTTCTTTGCTGTAGTTTTAATTTGCACACTATGATACCTGGGCGGAGATACTCGCTATATCTTTGATTAATTGTGGATGACATTCTTTACAAGCCTCTAGAGAAAGCAACAAGGGCCGTGTTATTGCAAAGGTTCTGTGGCTCTATGAACTCACCAATAGCTGGTCTCCAAACATGTCCAGGTAACCATCACACTAGAAGCAAAGTGGACCTTGAAAAGGCAACTCGTACGAGAGCTCTTCTGAGTGCAAGCTGGACACTCTGTTCTGAAAGGGCGTTTACACTGTACAGCACAGGTGTCACCAGCTTCCCAGGCACACTCTACTCAAGCACCCACATTACAAGAGCTCACATAAGATTTTACACAGCATCACTTCAAATTTCTAACAAGTGCAGGACTAGTTATTGCCTGGTAACTTCAGACCATGCTCAGAATCTGTTCTGTGACTATGAAGATCCAGATCCAGGGCTAGGTGGCAAGGCATTTAACAAGTCAGGTGATAGTTCAGAGCTGCTTGACTTTTGTCAGCTTTTTCTACATTCCATTCCTAAGTCTCTGGGTGCTCTTTAATGGAATGGACCACTTCAGAGACCCTCTTTTTTCCACAGAAGGTGGGCAAAACATGATTTTTAATCTACACTTGGTTAATGCTACCATGACCTCCAGAAAACATCTCGCTTCTGTCTTAAATTTCGGAACTATTAATACTAAGAATTGACATGTACAATGATTGGTTATTGCGTTACCACACAACAGAGAAGTCAGCAACACAAAAGAGAAATAGGACAAGCACTCTGATGGACAAAGCCAGATTTACTCCTTGCATAGTGTTTATACCAACACCGGTGCCTCTGGAGACTATGCAACACAGTTCAAACCCTGGATGAATCCAACATAGCCCCCTGTTTTGTATTTCAGTAGAAGTAATTATTTCCACAAATCAAATTCATGTACCTTGTCTCAACAACAGGACAGGCCCTTTCATGAGCTCACTCCATGGCTTCCAGTCCGAGTAAGGCTGGTCAAATAACAGTTCATGGATGGCCAAGTCATCTGTGAACTATCGAACGGATCTAAAAACTTGTGCTCCCTTATTTCTTGGTAACTTTAATTATCTTGTACAGACACACCTGGCACTATCATCGAATCACAGAATCCCAGAATGTCAGGGGTTGGAAGGGACCTCGAAAGCTCATCCAGTGCAACCCCCCCGCCGGAGCAGGAACACCCAGATGAGGTTACACAGGAAGGTGTCCAGGCGGGTTGGAATGTCTGCAGAGAAGGAGACTCCACAACCCCCCTGGGCAGCCTGGGCCAGGCTCTGGCACCCTCACTGGGAAGAAGTTTCTTCTCAAATTTAAGTGGAACCTCTTGTGTTCCAGCTTGTACCCATTGCCCCTTGTCCTATCATTGGTTATCACTGAGAAGAGCCTGGCTCCATCCTCCTGACACCCACCCTTTATGTATTTATAAACATTAATGAGGTCACCCCTCAGTCTCCTCCAAGCTCCAGAGCCCCAGCTCCTCAGCCTTTCCTCACACGGGAGATGCTCCACTCCCTTCAGCATCTTCGTGGCTGCGCTGGGCTCTCTCCAGCAGTTCCCTGTCCTGCTGGAACTGAGGGGCCCAGAACTGGACACAACATTCCATATTATGATTCAGCTTCAAACAGTACCGCAGTCCAATGCACACTTAGCCTTAATGCACTATATCGTAGGATCCAGCTGCTATCATCTAGCCCAGAGAAACACAGAGCAGGCGATCCCGGCCTGCTCTGGTCAGTATTGCTGCTGCCTCCCTGGCATGTCCCGCAAACACTGACCCCAAACGCTTCACATCATCCACCGACCCCACCGCACAGGCCCCTGTCCTGGCACGTCGCTCCGCTGCCCAACCACAGGGCTCTCTGGCAACACCAAGCTCTGCAATAAAGGCAAACAGGAAATCACCAGAGGCAAATAGGAAATAATAAAGACGATAACGCTAACAAAACACAAGCAAAGCTTAGGCTTCCAAGATTATATAAGCAGCTGACTTCTCCAAAAGAGAAATACTTACATTTGAAGGTAAACTATGCTGTCAGGGAAATGCACAAACGGAGAATTAGAGCTGGTGGTGCAGCTGAGGGCAGCAAGGCCGCCATGGCTGAGGCGCCGCCTCATCCCTCGTTCCCTGAGCTCCCGCGGCGGGCATTGCCTGCCGCGGGAGCTCAGGGAACGAGGGATGAGCCGCACAGGGGTCACACCGAACAGGGACCCTCCTCCGGCGGGGCAGAATTCACCACACCGACAACAATTACAACAATTGCCCCGTTCGCTGCGGGCGCCTGGGCCCCAGTCCCCGCCCCGGCCGCACGAAGCCGCCTCAGCCTCCCGGCGAGCGCCCCCTGGTGGCCCCGCCACCCCTTCCAGAAGGTTCCAGGCGGGCCGAGGCGGTGGCGGCGGCGGCTCCTCGTTCTCACCGAACACGCGACCGGGCGGCACGGTGACCCGGCTCCTCCGCTCCGAGGCTGACCGCAGTGCGGGACCGGGCTATGTGGTGCCGTGGCAGTGGGTGAGTCCCCCGGGGGTGCGGAGCCCGAGGGCAAACGCTGCCTTTGCCTCTGGTGATTTCCTGTTTGCCTTTATTGCAGAGCTTGGTGTTGCCGGAGAGCCCTGTGGCTGGGCGGTGGAGCGACGCGCCAGGACAGGGGCCTGTGCGGTGGGGTCAGGGGATGACGTGAAGTGTTTGGGGTGTGCTGGTGGCTCCTTGTTGTGCGTGTCCGTAGTAGTTTCTGCTCCAGTTGTTGCTGGAGTAAAGGCCTCTCTGTGCTCGTGCTCATTTTTTTTGCAGTGCTGTGGTTTTTTAAAGGTAACCGGAAAAGCGTGACTAAGCTTTGCATAGTCGTATTTGCACTGTGCAGGAAACCTTGTAGTTAATTCATCCGAATTCTGTCTCTTACCTTTTGCTTCTGTTTTTATATTGTTACCAACTTCTATGCTGTCTGCATATTTCATGTGCAATTCTACCTCACTTCAGTTTTTACATATTTCTTCCATAAAACCCACCCACTATTTTCCCCGTAATGCTTACAAATGCGATTGCCAGGATGGCTGCAGAGAAATTCAGGGCTCCCAAAAGCCTGTTAGCCTGTGTTAACGGAAGCTTTGTGTGTGGCTTTTAAGCAAGCTCAAAAACAGACCAGAAAAAAACTGTAGCTTTTCAGCCAAGCATTTTATCACGCTTGCAAACACCTGCAAATCAGTCACACTGCAAAGCCTGTCGACTCACAAAGACAAAGCTTTGCAACACAATACAATTAGACCTGAATAATTTAGGCACTGAAGCAAATATGTTGAGACCTAGTCTGTTTACTTTCCTGAATGAGAAATTACCCAGCCTTGGATCCATTACAAACCTACCGAGAAAAAAACCACAAGTGAGTAAACAGTGTGTTAGACTTTAGCATCTGAACTCCTCAGTCCAAGCGCACTGAGCACGCACGGGGCCACGCGGGGAAGGCACGGCGTCCGTGTTCCTCTGTGACATAGGACTTGATGGGGAGAAGAGACCAGCTGCATTAAGATGGGCAAAGTCACATCGGCAGCATTAATGGTGACTGCCGTTTCTTTCCTCAACACTGACTTTGTTACTTCAGAAAAGTGAGCTTTCCCAAAAGGAAATACAAGTATCATCAGCATTGTTTCAGAGCAATACAAGTGAGTCCTAATTCCCTAAATGTCACCCAGAGGTCATGTTGAGAATAAGGTCTTACTGTTGTCAGTTTGGACCAACTGGAGAAAACAATATTGAATGGGTTATTGGCTTTTCTTCACTTGATAAAGAATTCAAGTTGAGCTGTTGTGATGCAGTTTGTTTTTCTGAAGGCTGGACAGTGCATCCATTTGTGTATGTTGCTCTGAACTACCTGTGGCCACAGTTTTTGGGAAGCATACTTCCCTAGTCACTGCTTTTTAAGAGATAGTACTACTATCTCCTCTCAAATTAGTACTGAACAGAAACCTTTGTTTTTCAAGGACACTGATGATGACAGTGTGCTTTCGTTAACTCCTTTTTTCATGATCTAACTCTCTAAATAATATGCTGAGTTTTCCTTGGTTCTATACATTTGCCCTGTATTTGTTATATTTGTATTTGTTGTCCACCAGCAGTCCAGAGTAGTGTCACAGTAGTGCCAGATCCCATTAAACTTACCCCTCGAGGACCAGCCTGTGCACTCTTCATCTTCTCTTTCTCATTGAAAGCAGTAGGATTACTTGAGCGTAAGACAACTCAGGAAGGTTATGAGGACAAACTATTCCAATCTCTAAATGTGAGGGTTTCATTATTTTTTCAGTTCTGGGGTGAACTTTCTGTTGTGAGCTTGCTTTTTTTTCTTCACCTTTGAGAAATTACAGTACTAGAAAGATGAAACTGAGTAAGAGGAAAGCAAATACTTAGCATTTGACAGGAATCAGTACAAGCTCTAATCTGCTTTTTGGTTCATCTTGGCATTGGCTGTACACCTTAGCAATGTGTAAGGAATTTCCACTAATAGAATGAAGCTATTGATGTCTTATTATCCCTTAAATTACAGGGGATAAAAATGACCAAATAGACTATTGATCTCAGCTAGGAATTTGTGTAAGTTGTTCATACGTGGAGCTTGAAGGTCAGTGAAAGATGGAGCTTCATGTGTGTGTCACTTACTGCAAGTCTCTGTTCAGCTGAGGCAGGGTGGGTGGCAGGCGGACAGCGCTGAGTCCCGCTCACCCTTCCGGGGCTGGGGAGCCATGGGGTGGGTGGCGGGGGGACAGCGCTGAGTCCCGCTCACCCTTCCGGGGCTGGGGAGCCATGGGGTGGGTGGCGGGGGGACAGCACTGAGTCCCGCTCACCCTTCCCGAGCTGGGCAGCCGTGGGCAGCAGGAAAGCCATCCTGCAGCAGGACTGTGCTGATCAGAGAGCATTTGGGCTATAGCACAGGCCTAATACAGCGCACAGTCTCCTGCTACAAACCTTGCTGCTCCCATCGCCCACGGGAGCATCAGCAATAGGTCTTTGCTTATTCTCGGGCATGGCCTCACACTGGTGAGTGGATGGGAGATTTCCCCAAGTAAGGTCCAAACAGGAATCTCAGCACTTGACTCACAGGTCACACCTCTTGTAGCCTGAGGATATACAAATGTCTAATCCCTCTTTCCAAGCACAAGGTTCTCCAAGAGTGGAAATTCTCACACTGCCTGTCAGACATGTTAGTCATCTTTGGACTATTTACAGTTTTCCAGCTGAGTTTCTCCCTTTTGTCTTTGTGGCAAATTAGGCAGTTATGCTTTTTTAAAATTTACCTAGAATTTTTGAAACAAGTCCTTTTTTTGCCATTTTAGTTCAGTCTGTTAACATACATCACGCTCTACTTTTCAAGCTTTGTTTTAGTCAAGGCTGTACAATAGGTATCTAGTTACAAAATCACACATTTTTAACAATTCCTCTATTCTCATGTTGCTTGATGAGATTGTTTGCGTTAGATGTCTTCAAGGGAGCAGTAACATCAGGCCTGACCTGCCAGAGCGGATGGCTTGTTCTAGTAACCAGAATGGAACGCTGCAAGAATGCAAGAAAGATTGAAAGTGAGATACTTATATTAATGTGAACACTGATTCTGAAAAAGATACGATCAGCATTTTCCCTATTCTTGCCTGTAAGAAAATACAGTATTTTGTTCTCTAGACTTCTTGAAATGTTTTTCCTGCATAGTTTTGGTACTTCTGCTGCCTTTTCTGTGAATAAAACCTTATTTGTTCTTGTTTCTTCTTCAGATGTTCATGTTGGAAAAATGCTTCATTTTTACAGCTAATGCTCAGTTAGCACCTTTTTGGCCTGCTTTCTCTGTTGCATCTGCCCTGCAGATCATTTGCTGTGCAGTTCCATAAAGAAGGCAGTAGTCAGTTTCCACCCTTCTTAGAGAGGAGGAAGGTTGCCCCTCTCAAGCAGCAGAGATTTTAGCGTGTGTAGCTGGTAATAAAAGATTTCAGAAATTTCAGCTGCCATTTCTGCCTCAGAGGCAATAAAGGTGCTTTCAGGAATGCAGCATAACTGAGTGTTATGTCTGGCTTGAGGAAAGGAATGACAGCAACTCCTTGATGCTTCTGATGCTGCCGATTTATTAGTAAAAACAAAACTTAATAAAAATGAAATTTAGTAAGATTGAAACAAGTATCTTTTGATACTTGGCTGAGAGTAGATCCTACGACAGAGCTCGGAGCTGCCTCTCCATGCAAGAAGTCACAGCTGTCTCCCTCCTGAGAAGAAATCACTCAGTGAATGAGGATGTAAGATCTTGCAGAGAGTGTGTGACTGCATTAATTTGACAAAGGCAATGAGTCTGCATGGAAACGGGCACCAAGCATCGCAGACATGCAGCCGCTAACCTTCCTCGTGCATCATCCCTTTCCTTCTCTTGAACGGACTGCAAAGAAATGAGAAGCCGGCGGGGAAGGAAGGAGCAGGCTGCTCTCGCGCTCCCGCTCGGCTCTCGCTTTGCGAACGGCCCCGGTCCTTCCACCGGCAGCGCGGCGGGCACAGGCGGCCGGGGAGCGCCGGTCCCGGCTCGGGGATGGGGCAGCTCCATCGGACATAACGCTCCCCGCCCCGCCTGACTGCGGGCGGCAGGTCCTGCCCTCCCCGCTACCTAAGCGCTCGGGGAAGCTCTGCGAGGTGAAGAGCGTGGCTTGTCGGGGCGGGGGGGGCTTATTTGTTTGTTTCCTGCCCCATCACATTTTTATGATCGCGAAGAGGAAGAAGCCTTCAGGTCACCCGGAGAACTGCTCGGCCGGCAGCCCGCAGACAAGGGCTCCTTTGATTGCCAGCAGCTTCGCTGTGCGGCGGCAGCGGCGAGCAGCGGGGAGCGCCCCGGGCTTTGATGTCCCGGCGATGCCGGCGCCCCGTGTCCCCGCCGCTGGCCGCGGGCGGGCCGGGCGCTGAGCCCCGCCGGCCGCCCGGCGCCCCGGCAGCCTAGCCAGCCGAGCCTGCGCCGCCTTCCCCCGGGACCCGCGGGCGCTGCCCCCCGGCTCGGGGCGCCCCGCGCCGCCTCCACCCGGCGCTGCTCGGGGATGTGCGTGGCGGCCCCGGGACCGGACCCCTCCGAGCGCCTGCCGGTGAGTACGGGGACAGGGGCCGGCGGGAGCGAGGCGGGACGGACGGGTCTTCACGCCGCTTCCCTGCCCCGGTATTCCCGAGGGGATATCTGACCGTCCCTAAGTTCGGAGCCTCCCCAGCGTGCGTGGTGCGGGCACCGGGAGTTGTGCCGTCGGGGCGGGCAGGGCTGCGGATCCAGCCTCCCGGAGCAGCGCCCCGAGCCCGCCGGGCACCCCGACCGGCACGGCGGGACCGAACCGCCCGAACAGCCCGGCGGCGGCGGCGGCCCCTCCTTCCCTCCCTCCCTCCCGCGGCGCCACCCAGCGGCGCCACCGCCCGCGCCCGGGGGGGCCAAGGGCAGCGGGGCTGGGACGCCCCCGCGCAGCCGGGGCGCGGGGAAAGCTGCCGCTGCGCCGCGGTGCTGGCTGCCGGGGTGCCCCGTGGCCTCCTCACCCGCTGCCTCCGCTTTTACCCTACCCGGGGGTAGCTCATCTGCACGGGGCGTGCTACACAAGTTATTAAAAATAAACCACAACGTACTCTCGAGACGCGCTACGTTTTCTGTAGAGACTACACCGCGAACCAAGTAAGCCACATTGCGATTTTTACCATGCACATCCCGAAAAGAAAAGCGAATGCATTAACTCCCCGTGCCACCTAGAGCAGGATCAAAATAATTTCAGCTGTCTGCTGTACCTAAGCTTTAGTAAGCACAGGGGATCACAGAAGCACAAAGAGAAATGTAAGGAAACCATAATACCTAGGCTTATATCTGTTTAAATTATTCTCATACTTTTGCTGTGCTTGCAATTAGCACATAAAGAAGCTATTACCTGGTGTTCGTTAATGCAGACGGGTTAAGTTCTCTAAATAACTAGACGTAAAAATGAGTCAGTGGGATGCCTTTAAACACGAGGAACACTCCTGCAGAACAGAAAGATCAGCTCACTTGGAGAAACTTAGCTGACTGTATTTGCACATGAAAGGTACGGTGTTTCTTGCTGAATCTAATCAACTGTGTTTTCAGTGCTCTAAAGACACCATCGGTCAGAAGATAAGCATCATTTCTTAAATTAGGCTCCAAGTGTTCAGATGATTCTGGGACCTGGTCAGTAGTCGGTATAAATAACATTTTTTGCTGTTTATTATGACCAAAAGTGAGAAGGATGAAATGGTTAATTGCTTTTTTATCATCTGATAGTGCAGGGCAAATTTCTACGTAGTTCGCTCTTTTACATGGTTCTGTGGGATTTTGTTTCCGGGGGTCAGAAACCACTTGCTGATTTGACTGAAAACCTACTCTTCAGAGAAAAATAGCAGCTCATGAGGCAAACGCAAGTGGTTGTAATGGTCCCTATGGGTTTGGAAAGCCAGAGGCTGGGCAGACCTTGCAGGACTCCAGCACCACCAGTCACTTTGTGCATCTTGATGTCCAGGGAGGAGCAACAAAAGGGGAGGCAAGACACTGAAATAAATGTTCTATCATTCATTTAGAGAGGCAGTGTTAGTGTGAGAGTGTCCAAGGATCCACTGAGCCACAGGGAGCACAGGATCTGTTGACTTAGGTCCATAATACCCAGTTATTTGACATCTTTATTTTATGAATAAACATCCACACTTAGTGACGTGTTTTTGCAGGGGAGGATCCAGCACTCGGGGTGAGGTGGGCATCCCAGAGGGGAAGAGATATTGGAAACTGAGGAACACACATCAGGCAGAAACAGAATGTCCAGAGGAGAAGCAAAGACTGGATATCTGAAAGACTATAGCAGCCTAGGAGACAAAGATTAATACAAGCCTACAAAACAGTTAAACCAGCCTGAAATAATTGAGTTCAAGTCTTGGACTTGAATGGATGCAGAAACAGAGAAGGGTTCCCCTGTTGCTGTTACATGGACATAGAGAGTGGGGAGAGGGGTGTGATGAATACAAGGAGTTGGATGCCCTGACCTGCACCGCTGGCTGATCTTGTGAGGGGCCTGGAGAACCGTGTTGGGTTTTCATTGTGAAATGCTGAGAAATACATTGCTCTATGTATAGGAATTTTAATCTCTGTCAGCAGATCAAAGTCTGGCCCTCAGTAAGTGGGAGGAGATGAAGAAAGAGCAAAGAACTGCAGAACAGCAGTACTGCAAAAGGTGGCCGAGTTACCTCTAAAGAGCGACAGAAATAGTCTTAAAATCTACTACTGCATACGCATCCCATGAGTGATGGGAGCTCATCCACACTCGCACCGTTTGGCATGCATGTGGTAGTTACTGCTGATTTACAGTGTTCTCACCTCCAAAGAGAGGGTGGTTGCACTTTGTTAAGGATCGCTGGGAGGTTCCCTGTCTCCAGTGTGAATGTGACGGGCTCCCAGCAGAGCCTGATTGGGATCTTCTGTTTTTAGAGACAGCTGTAAAGCTGTACTCAAGAATTGCTTACATAATATTTTAAGAAATGACAGCAAAGCACAATGGCATATTTTGACCTTTGGCATTAGATAAGCAATTGGCAGATAAAGTTAATTTTTATTCAAGCAGAGAGACTTGCTTTTTGCGGGCTTGTGAACTCCTGTACCATCATACAAGATTAAACCACAAGGGTACGTTTGAAAAATAGGTTTGGGTTTGTTTGCCTGCCTTTTCTATTTGGTGGCCTCTTCACGTGAAGGAAGACCACTCTTCTCTGTAAATGACAAGTAGCGCATGGTATGTACTTGTGTGTGTGTGTGTGAGAAGGAGAGAATATTTAATTTCATGACTAACCTTCTAGTAATGTTACAAATAATTTGAAAACTCACCCAGAAAACATCTTTGCTACTGCGCAGTTGAGGAGCCAGTTTCAAGACCTATGGCTCAGTGTCAGTCCTCCAGTGATTTTTCCCTTTTCCTTTTCAGACGCTGGGTTATGGGCAAGTCAGAAAGCCAGATGGATATAACTGAAATGAATACTCCGAAACCAAAGAAAAAACTGCGATGGAGTGGCCTGGAAATCGGGCTAGCTGTTGTAGTGATCCTGCTAGCTATTGTAGCCATCACCATGGTAGTTCTGTACGCAACCTATGACGGTGAGTACACGCAAACTGTCTTTGAACATACACATACATAGGAGTATAAAAGTTTTTTAAGAAATGATGAAAAAATGCTTAAATAAATAGAATGTTATTATATAGTAACAAAAAAATCTAAGTTGCACTGTATTAAAATGTTGTATTAGAAAAGACTATGCTGCATGGTATGTATAGCTGCACTACATCAAACATTAAGAAAATAAAATGACGTCAGCTCAGAATTATTTGCCCAATAATAGAAAATTATACCTGACCCACTGTATAAAATGAGATGATTAATAGCTACATCATAACCATATTTCAGATGTATGTCACTAGACAGTATGACACAATTATCTGAAATGTAAAGTTGCATTTACACTTCCTGTTGCTGGACACTGACACAAAACTGCTTTTTTTCCAGCAAGGACTCTATACATTCATTTGTTCATGCAGAGTTGTGGTAAACACAAAACATCTGCTTGTTCTGACTGAGCAATACTTCTGTTTGTAATTACTGCTTCAGTAAGCAAAAAACTACAACAAACAACACTGCTGAAGAAACCCAAACTACGGGGCTTCTTCTGTATCCCTGGATATGTATGAAAATCCTAGTTTTTCTTTTTACAGGCTGTTGCAGCAAGACCTCGCAGCGAGTGTAGTTGTACTGAGAGGTTTTGTGATTCAGCAGCCATATTAATAGATTTGAAAATAATTCAGTTGAGGCGTAAATACCCTGATAATTTCTGGAAAAGATAACACAAAGAGGCTGAAACTTCCATTTGGGGTCAAAATAGAATGTTTCCTTACATTGGAAATGAAATGCTTTGTTTCATTTTTAAGTACTTAATAATTTTGTTTAAACTTTTTATTATAGTCTCGTTCAATTAGGGAATGGAAAATGCTATTCTGAAATGAATAATAAAAATGTTTTATTTCTAAAGTCTCAAAAGGAAACATTTTCACATTCCTGAACCTTGTATTTTGTTTTGGAGACTTCAGAGTGAATGTCCCAGAGTTTTCAATTCAAGATTTTTTTGTCATTGAAGGGTATTGCAAAATTCAAACTGACTTTGCAAATGTCTTCAGTCCATGTGCTATTTTTCTCTTAAATTTCTTCTTTGTTATAAAATAATACTTTGCTCATCTCTAATTGATTGAAAGAATGTTATACTCTGATGACTACAGAAATTCCACACGAGTCATTAGCACTGAATGACCCTAAAGGAATGAAGAAAACTGTATTTAAATTTAGAGCCTGGTCCTATAAATATTCACTTACTGAGTGTAAAGTGTCCATTTTATCTTACTGTACACCTGCAATTAAATGCAATTCTAAAGTGACTTTAAATGAAAATATTTACAGTAGGTTTTATTAAACTGACATTCATTAAGGAATTAAGAATATGATTGTATCCTCTTTTAGATGGGGTTTGCAAGACATCAGACTGCATAAAATCAGGTAAGAATGAAAATAATAACTTTCAAATAAATTTATATATTTTTAAACAAAATTACCCCCATGTAATGTTCCCACCTAACTGTGGACAAGTATGGCACATTGAGGCATGGGATCTGCTAACCAAAAGAATGTTCTTAGCATATCCCTTCTATAAATGTAGAATCCGTGCTGTAATGTTGTCAGATCTTACAAAGTCACCAGGGTCTGGCTACTTTAAGGCTTAGACTCTCCTTTCAAAGAACGCCTCCGGCTTCAGAAAATGCTTGAAGTCAATCACAAGATGGCTCTTCCCCCACACCCACCTCCAAGTCACAATTCGAGCAGAAACGGTGTCTCTAAAGAAGGTACATTAAATAAAGTCTTGGTCGTCGATAGCCATTAAAGATGCCCTGCTACTGTTTGAGGAGATGCAATGTTAATCTTCATGTCCAGAAAAAATTCCAAATTATATAGTCTGACAGGTTAACTTCATCCTTCGGTAACAACTGCATGAAAAACTCCTAGTTTCCGTCCTGGTCTGAACTCTACTACAAAGCTACTACGATGCACGAGAGCACCGCTGAGCTCCACACCACTTACCTCTGGTGGAGGTACCGGGTGGTTATCCCTGCTCTCCTTCCCCCTCATCTCTAGTTCTCTGTTCTGTTTTCTCCTCCAGATCAATTCATGCTGCTTTCCCTTTTTTGCTCCTCTGTTCCCAACTGTCCCCATTCTCTGACACTCCCTCCACCGCAGCACCCTGTGCTCATACACAGGGTAAATACCGGTAACTGCACCATAATGTTATCAAGGTTTGTGAAATCCATTCCAGTGCAGCACAAGAAGATACCATGAATTAATAATTTGTGCATTTGAGCATTTTTTTTAATAAACTGACATACTCCGCTAATTTTCCTGAGCTTAGGCAGCACAGACTGATGAAAATAGAGAATTTTGATCTCATATCTATTTTACCCATATCCTCTCCAGGTCACTGGTTGCTATTTCAGCATATATTACTTTATTTGTAAGCTATTAAAGGAACAACTGGCAATCAGGAGTACTACAGTAACATTAATAATTAAAAGCAATTGAGATAAGGTTCTACATTCTTCAGTGACAATTAGAAAATGGAATAAACAAGAGAGAATATGAACAAACCCAAACACTGGTTCATCAAAGCAATACTGAGGACTAACGAAAAGGATACCGTGTGTTATACGTATTTTTACATGTATGAATGAACCTGTATTAGAATTAAAATAATGAAATATCCATCAGTGTCACCCTTAGTATTTCCAGAGTGAAAATGTCTCAGTGTGTACAGCTATAAAGCTTCTTTGGGCACAAGTTTCAACTTATAAATAACTTAAAGCATGTTTAGGATTCTGTCCAGCCTAATTGGTCCCACTGACTTTGAAGGGGCGGTTCGTGTGTCACTGTGCTAATGGGCTTGCTTGGTAACAAAGTCACATTTCAATGATTTTAATATATCTGTGGTGTCAGCCAAATAATGAAGGGTTATCTTGGGGTTCAGATGTGCAAATTACGCTCTTGAGGAGAGTATTCTTGAGGAGAATACTTAATACATGGATTTTGCATGAAGCCCTAAGTGGAAGACAACTGTTCCCGTGGCTGAGCTCTTTCTGTTACGTTCGCAGTACTTGAATTCAAGTTTTGATAGAAGTTGGTTAGCTAATATTGGCTAACTTGGGCTCTCCAGCAGAAACACTATGGTGGAGGAGAATTTTTTCTGTGACAATAGTAGGCAAGGAAGATTAAACAGATGCTGGCTACAAAGAGAGCAACGTGATTCCACTGTTAAAGCAAGGTTTGGTATTACACAGACTGTTAATAATTTCTCAGATTTACGCAAGATGTAGGTTTCTTGTTGCTTTGGTGGTGGTTTTTTTTTGCAAAAGTGACAAGACAGTGGATAAGAACCATCTTCTCTTGGTGTCAGAAGATTTCTCTGTCCTACCGCTACTTTTTGGCAGGGCTGGCACGCTGCTCTGAATGAGCCACCTGTGATGTCCATCCTGGCTGGTAAAGTCCTTCTTGCTGGACTAACACACGCCAAGCTCATCCCAGGGACGGGGCTGCCCCTCAGACGCTGCTCCGGCCAGCACAGAGGTTCACAAGCATGCCCTCAAAACAGGAAATGTCCCAATAATGAGCATCTTCCTCTTTCACAGCAAACAGGTGGAGCTAGGACAGGAATGAAGTGCAACCATTCAAAGCGAAGCCCTTCCCCTCAATGAAACAGGACAAACTGGGCAGAAACAAGCGCCAGAGGTTACACAACCACAGAACAGTTGGGGTTGGAAGTGACCTCTGGAGATCATATAGTCCAGCGGCCCTGCTTAAAGCGCGGGCAACCACAGAAAGCTGCTCAGGATCCTGTCCAGTCAAGTTTTGATTGTTTCCCAGATGGAGACTTTGCAGTTTCCCTGGCAGCCCATTCCCGTGCTTGATCACCCTTATAGACACCCCTCGGTAAACACAGGCAATGTGTAAGTCTGGAAGTTATGGGCAGTAAGGAATAGTAATTCGTTGTTCACTGACTGGTACTTCGGTCTAGAACATTCAAGCAGGCTTGAGCCTATTCTAGACTAAATATATTTACTACTTCCCTCTTCAGAGCAAACAAATGTATTCATTTATTTTCTCTAAAGATTCTCTATGCCTTGATTTGTCTTGTATTACAGCTGCCCGAATGCTTGAGAACATGGACACCAGTGCAGAGCCTTGCAACGATTTTTACCAATATGCCTGTGGAGGATGGCTTAAGAGGAACGTCATTCCAGAAACCAGCTCCCGTTATAGTAACTTTGACATTTTAAGAGACGAACTAGAAGTTGTTTTAAAAGGTCAGTGGGATTTATGTTTGTGGACTATATAAAGTTTCTTCTTTGGCTTACATGTTACCCTAATAAGATGTGGTTGTCTAGCAAAGCTTAAAATACTACCAAATATTTCAGGTTTTTATGTTCAGTTCAGGACAAACCTACCACAAACTTTGCTTGGAGAAAGCTGTGGAAGTTGAGCTGCTGTGTGTGACACGAGTGGAGCTGAGCAGACCTGACCTTTGTGGCAGCCGGACTGTGCGTTCTAACACGTGAAATCCATACACTACCCACACGCACTAACAGCAGCCGAGCCAGGTGAAGAGAAAGAGGTGCCTGTGTCCAGGTCAGCTGCAGTGCTGGGACTTGCTCTCTGGCAGCCCTGTGTCCTGTGTGTCTGTATTCCACCAGCTCAGTCCCAAACAACAGGCAACCAGGTTTCTAACCAGTCACATCATCAACTTGCAAGTATTCCTTTTTCCACAAAATGCAATAGTACCAAATTGTACATATTCCCATTTTCCAGATGAAAATAACAGACAAGGAAGCCAGTTTATACTCAGGCAACATTCCCCAAACCACTCTCTCCAGACTGAATATCATAATTGTAAAGCAATTGTAAAGCAGTAATTGCAATAGCTCCGAGAGGGCGGGCAAGGCCCCTGGGCAAGGGGCTGAGCTGGACCGCTGCTCCCGAGCCAAGAGGCATCGGCTGCGCAAGTGGAGGCACCAGATGAGGCTTCCTCAGGCTCTTTCTTACAGTTCAGCTGTTTTTACAGAACTCTGATCCACAGTCCCACGGCTGCACCCTACCCAAGCAGACCTTGGACACTAACAGCTTCACCCTGGCTGCAGTGGAGAGACGGGTTCCTTCAGGATCTTTCCAATAAAGAGCAGATATTCAGATCTATTTGCTGTTTGTGTGTTTCAGATGTCCTTGACACACCAAGCAGCAATGATATAACAGCAGTGCAGAAGGCAAAAACACTGTACAGATCATGCGTAAATGAAAGTAAGTGCCTCCTGACTTTACTGCACATAAGATATATAAATATCATCCGAACACTCCCATCTTTGCAGTCAGCTATACCTATATCCTGCTAGTTTCTGTGCATAATTTTTCAGAAATTCTTTGTGAAGACTCAGATGTATCCATTCTATAGAGTCAAACAGGAATGTCAATAATAAATTTAGTATTTTATCTCCTGTTTTACTAGCTTTGATATTTTAGGTGAGATTTACATTACTCTTCAGTTACCAGTTTGCTATAGATATTTAAATTCAAATCCTTGCAGTTAAATGTGAGTTAACTTCTTTGGTAGAAATTATCAGGGATGAGGTGAAAAATAACCGTCCAACCAGGCTTCTGGAAACACAGGGAGATCATGTATTTCAAGCATTTGAGCTAGATGCTGCCGCTAGGATGAGGAGCAGTAAAACAATTAGCAGTGCTTCCTGAGTCATGTTTTTATAGTGTCTATAATGTTATTAATACTTCTCAAAACTATTATTTCAAGCTATCTGCAGAGTGAAAATAAAATTGTTCTTCAGTGTCACGGTCCCAAGGATTTGCATATGCTGTTTGCAGTCATGACTGAAACGTTTTTTAAATTACGTGTTAAAGCACAGTCATTGGTCAGAACATACTCCTATTGTGGTGATGGTAAAACATATTTCTCAGCTTCATTATTCTGAACTCATGACAGTATGTAAGATTTGTGTGTTTTAAAATGTCATGGTAACTCATTTCATTCTTTCCAAAAGCTACCATTGATAGCAGAGGTGGGAAGCCTTTGATCAGTTTATTGCCAGATATATCTGACTGGCCTGTAGCAACAACAAACTGGGAATCTTCCTATGGTAAGATTATCTGTGTTTATTTCCTTTTCTACATTATTTCTAAATTATTGTACTTTTCATGGCCTACCAAAACCAGAGACTGAATGTACCTTTCATTTGCCCAGGTGCTGCTTGGACCGCTGAGACAGCTATTGCACAGCTCAACTCCAGATATGGAAAAAAGGTCCTTATTAATTTTTTTGTTGGCACAGATGATAAGAATTCCACAGCCCATATCATCCATGTAAGTCTCCCTGGGTGGCGTTACCTTGTCAATCATAAAAATGCAGCAAAATAACTAGAAGCATAAAGATAAAGGTTAACCAGGAGAAACATTAGTGATTTGAATTTTACTGGAGTAAGTTGTTGATGAATGTGTCAATCTATGTAGTTTTCAAACTCAAGCTATCAGTTTCACAGTGTCCTGTCTGTCCTCAAAGTGAACATCTTTATTCTGTGCACTCATGCGCTTATTCTCAGCGAGGTGAGAATAACACAGATATATATAGACATACAGACACACGCTGTGTGTACACTGAAGACAGACATGATCTACTTAGACATGCATGCAAGCAAATAAGGAAACATGATTTCCTTACCGTGCCGTTCAGGCATAAATCCCTGTCGCTGAGAAGCAGGGCTGCGGTGCCAGGGTTGTGTTGTACGAGGCGCTAACGGGACTGCCGTCAGCTGGCACTGAGATGAAAGGGGCTGAGGAGTATGTTGGCTACCCTGTCTGTAAATGTAAGGTGATCTCCGCAGATGGAAAATCCCGAGGAAGGCAGTATTACGTATGGGGAATCTTCACCGGGTACTCCTGACGCAACAGTTACAAGAGCAAAGGTCTAACCTTTCTTGTCAATGGATAAATAGATCCTTGACCTTTGCATGTATGAATTTCAAAGATGCAGTAACTGCCTCGTCTTCGGAGTGTTTTGTCTTCTGTACATCCACAGTTTTCACACTGATTATATGTAGCGTGCATTGTTCAGCAACAGAAAAAAAAAAGACTGAAAAGATGGACAAAAAGTATAAGGAAAGTGAAAAGAATTAAAGGAAGGCAATAGGATGAGAGAGAAACTCCCCTTTGGCCAGAATATGATTTAGCAAGAGCGAAGCATCGGCGACCTGTAATAGACTAAGGAACAGTACAGTGCTATGGCATTTTGTCCCTAAACGCTTCTTAATTTTTATTTGAATTTATAGATTGATCAGCCTGGGCTTGGCCTGCCTTCTCGTGACTACTATGAATGCACTGGTGCATACACAGAGGTAAGGTGAGGCTGGCAAGTCTCTCACTGCACTGTAGAAGTTTTAGCCTATATTTTCAAGGCAGGCATATCCCCAAGAGTGGGGAGAGGCAAAAAGCAAGAACAGTCCTTCCCCAAAGAGATTCTGGTACCACCCCTGGGAAACACCACCAGGAGAACGAGCAAATAATAACGAGTGTTTAAACGAGGTTGATCTGCAGGTGAGAACAGCAGGTCAGAAGAGGAACAGCTACTTGACTTTTTAGGGCCTCTGGGAAGGAAATAAACATGAAAATTCAGCTTTGTTCCACAGCTTCTGCCAAGCTTTGCAGCTCAATCCAGAGGCACCTTGTCACTGCCCAGGGTGTATTACCATAGACACGAGTGCTCACCTGTGATCACCCCCATTCTGTCCCTAAGAAAAGGATGAAACTTCCAAACTGTGATCAACTGGCAGGTGTCAGGGGAGTCCAGGTGTCCTAGTGATATCACTAATAGGCTTGGGAAGAAAAAAAAGAACCATTCAGAACCAAAACCACACTTTTCTGTAGGAAAGATCTGGAAAGATCACAGTCTCTTAAGTCAACTGCTTAATAAAAATGCAGCAGCTAAAGTATGTGGTATCATAGAAATTGCTTCGGATACCTAGAATCTCATATGGTCTTCTTTAATTCACGTTATTATTCATACTCATTTTCATTAACCTGTTAGCACTGACACTGCTAAGTCCTTGAGAGCTGACGTATATATATATTTGCTGAAGTCACGTAGCTGAAACTGCTACCACAGCAACCTTTAATTACCCAGTTTTCTTCTGTGTAATTAAATGCAGAAGCAATGAGAAAGTATTCAAAACATTTTGGGTTTGTAGGTATTTTGCTGACATGCTAACAGTCAATACCCTGATACTGATCACATTTAATTACAGATCATATACTAGTAAAGACAATTATTAACATATTAACTGTTCAGTTACATTATTATCATGTGTTATGATCATTCCCATTTTAATCTCTGACCTACCTAAACTATCACACTACGCTCTACTGCTAGAAAGTAGAGGAGGAAGTATTTAAAAAAACAGAGTTTATCACTGAAAGGCAGATTCATGATACTCTTAAAGCAGGAATACAGCAGGCGAGGGCCGTTCCTGCTCCATCCTGCGCTGACAGCAGCTCCCTTGGCTCCGGTTCCTGCTGTGTCACGATACTCACGGAGCAAACAAGGATCTGCCTCCTGCACTCCAACCTCTGCCTGTCAGCGCTTCCCACCACACACCTACAACTGGAATCTGGGAACAAGAGATTTTAAAAATCTTTTTCTCTTGGAAGATACATGACTTCTCTGCTCATACAGGAGTTATTCCCACTAAAATATCTGAGGGTATTTATACAGTCCATCTGAAGTTAGCTGACTTAGTTCTTTGCTACCTGACGATACCATGATCTGCACTTTAGGCCAAAACATAAAGTCCATTAATTGGTACCTGAATATCTCTGTTGACTTACTGGTTTGGGGTAATGTCTATATTCAATTTTTCTAAATTCTATTTGTATATTTTAAAATGGTATTTACAGGCTTGGTATGCACTCTCTTTTGTGACTTGTAGCTGTCAGTGGTTTAATGGGATTTTTCTGATAAAATAATATCTCTATTAAAAACAACACTTGAGCCCTTCAAGGTGCTGTGAGCTCCCTGGTTTTTGCAGGCTAAAGCTAAAGTGCTTTCCTGAGCTGCTCCGAGTTTTGCAGCCCAGCCTGTCAGAGCCCAGCCTGTTCCAGCCCAGCCTGTTCCAGCAGCACAGCTGGACAGATGTGTTCATCCAGGGGGTGCCTCCTCCAGCCTCTGGAGCTGAACACGCCAAAGTGTTTCTATTCATAAAGGTGATGACAGGCATACCTTATTAATCCTAGGTTTTATCACTGTTTTAGTAGATTAGGCTATTTTGCATAAAATAATCTATTATTAGATACAGAATACTATGTATTTTTACTTGCTTTTAAAAAGCATATTGAAAAAAGCGTTTTTGTTGATGGAAAAACGAGTGTGGCTTATCAAAGAGGAACTAGAATAATATGAAGTTCCATGAAATATAATGAGATCCGTAGATATTTGACAGTGTAACATTTAACAGAATACGCTTCCATATTTACATTCTTATCCTGGGTGAATTCTTTTTATGTTAAATGTAATATATACTATATTGTCTGTCGTATATCTACCTGTACTAAATGTTGCGAGCAGCAGCAGAGGAGCTGCGCTGTCCGGGAGTCGCTTCCCCACAACGCTCATTCAACACAGCCCAGCAGCATCTCTCTGGGTTTTATGTTTCTGGGAACGTTGCTCTTTGGAAGCGGTATTTTTGGAAGCTGTAATTAAAGTAAGCTAGAAAAAACACAGGTGATGGTTTAAATACGGGCATACAAATGTCTCATTTTAAATAATGAAAACGCAATGCAGTGGTTGAGAGTGTTTAGCTGTGAACAGTGCTACAAATTATACAGCAATCTTCCAGGAGCAAATTTTCAGTTAATTTCTGTTTGTGATCTAACAGTATTTCAGAATAAATTACTATTAAATGTTTAAGAAAGGAATGAAGAAGTGTAGTTCATAAAATGTAGATGCAATCTTAATCAAGGTATGCTATACTTTGAAGAGTTTTGTCTTTACAATGTATTTTTTTCCTGCAGGCATGTTCTGCTTATGTTGATTTCATGATTTCTGTTGCTAAACTAATCCTACAAGAAAGAAATATTTCTTTCACTGAGAATGAGATTTCTGAACAAATGAAGAGAGTTATGGACCTGGAGAAAGAGATTGCCAATGTAAGAAAAACTTTAAAAATTATCTTTTAAATAACTGACATTTTTCTTAACACCTAAGAGAGCTAAGTGTAAACTGAGTTGTTAAGTTACTTGCTAATGTTATTTTGTGGGACCAAAAGCTGATGAAAAATGAATGGGGCCTGGAACACCAAGAGGACGCATAGTAAGAACGACATGCCTTCTGATGAGCAGGGGAAAACATTTGAGTTGTTTTCCAAACAGCAAAGGGAGAGACAGACCTGGTTTCTGTTCAGTCTGGTTTACAAAGTGAGTTTTGGGAGACGTCTGGGGGCTGGTCTCCCTTTGCCCCGTTCCCCCAAGGGCTCCTGCTGATCAGAGCAGCAGGTTCCCACCCTTGCCCTGCCGGGCAACACAACGTCGTGTTTGTCCTGCACAAGCTGTTCCACAATGCTGATTGTTCCAAGTGCATTTTTAATTAAACACTGTTCTCCACTAAAGTATGGCTTGGAGAAAGAGCTAGAATTTGAACTTGCGTGGAGAAAAACACATTGAAAGTCAAGCATTCATGAGCAAAACCATGGCCTGTAATTATTAAACATTTCAGAAGGACCTGAAGCTGAGGATGACTGTAAAACAAGCTAAATACTAATTTTCTAGTTTCAGCAATTTTTCACGTCACACTGATAGTAAAGGCACATGTTTGGCAGAGGAAGACCTTTCCCCCAATTTGTATAAACTAAAACCATCTGATTTTGATTTTCTTCACATTTTCCTGCGAAACGCACCTCTAGGCTTAGATGAGAGATGGAAAATTATTAGAAGGAATTAATTAGAGAAAGATTTAAAGGGAACTACGAAAGGAAACCACAACTGCAATGCCTGTAGAGCAGGTGCTGCTGGCAGGTCCGGTTGGTGGTGGGTGAGCTGCTGTTGCCCCGGTTTAAACCTCTCATCAAAAACTCAGCACCAGCCTGAGCGTTACTAGAAGAGAGCTGGCATTGTGCTCTGGAGAATTTGTTAAAGGAAACACGGAAAAAAATACTGAATGCACAATAGATCAGGAAAGAGGGAGCAGAAGAGAAATCTTGTCTAAAAAAGGATAGAGATAAAATCAGGCTTGGCATGACAGATTTTTCAGAACAGTTTAAAGGGGTAAAATCTATTATTCCTGCTCCTGACCAAGTCATTTAAGAGCACTTGAGGCAGTAGGGGGGTAGGTTCTCCCGTGAATTATTCTCACGGATCAGGAGGTCACTCTTTTCCTGTAGTCATTTGTGCACCTGCATCCTCTCCGCCATCAAAAAAGTGGAAGTTAAGAGGGTGGAATCTGAGGCGAGCAAGTGCTGATGCTGTCCCAAGGTACTTCTGCATCAGAACAAGGGGATGAAAGAGGATACACAATGTGCTTCAGCAGCCTGCAGAGGCGTCCTAGCAAGGAACACACTGGTGTCGGAGGAAAAGAACAGAAAGAGATCCAAGGAGTGTTCCCAGACCAGGGGAGTAGTTACCCTTAGGTGCTGGTTTTGTCTCCTCAGTCTACGTTGTCCACACTTTAATTCCAGAGACTTTTTTCACACTCTGGTGCAAACCCTCATTGCCTAGACTAACACGAAGCGTATTTCTGAGTTACGGCTCCCTTTCCACAGAGGTTCCAGAAAGAACGTATCAGATCGCACACGCATCCTGACCAAACGCTCACTGCATTCCCACCGCAGCACACTGCTCAACCTGTACTCAATACATACATCTCCTTTACTCCCAAGATCTTGCACCTTGCATCACGAGCCCATTCTTGTGTTGTATCTGTTGGTAACAGCATCAGCGGTTTCAGTGCCGTGGGTCTGTGTTCCAGGGCTCCTGCGCAGCCTCAGCTGGTGATGCTCCAACACAAAACATCCCGAAAGTAAAGCTCCATTTTACTGTCAGAAATTTAATCTGTCCTTTTATATGCTTTTTATATATGAGACACTGACCACATTTACATGCTAGGTACTTTACAGTTAATGCAAATTTATGTTTTAAGCCAGAAATACTTATTTTCTTTCTTTTTACTTCTTCTCACCAAACTTCCTGTGAACTGACTCAATGTACTTAGTTATTTTCTCATGATTAACTTTGACAGGCAACAACAAAATCTGAGGACAGAAATGATCCACTTTTGCTGTACAATAAAATGACCTTGGCACAGCTCCAAAACAACTTCTCATTGGAAATCAATAATAAGGTGAGTAATCAATAAGCTGATATTTTAACCTCTAATTTATGACTGATGAGATTGAACAATGAAGCCTGAGATTTTTTTTCTTTTAAAGACATTTCTTTCTTGGGCTTAGACATATTAGAAATTGAACAGGATACCTGATGTGCACACTATCTTACCTAAACATCTGACGACACATAACTATGTAAGACTGTGCTTCTGCACCAACTGTATCTCCTGACTTGAAGGCAGATCTCACCCTCTGCTTCAACATAAAGAGGTGTAAAGAGTAAAGGAAAAAAAATATCATGAGTTTGGCTTACACTCATGGATTCAGGATGGTAAATCTTGTAAACCCTGCACATGCATAACCCTGGCTGGCAGTCTGCAGAGTATCCTTTGCAGAGGACAAATTCCCCTCCTGTAACGACCAGGGCAGCTCCAGAAAGCCCAGGACAGAAGTTAAGACTTATAGTGACCAACTGACTCAGATACGTTGTAGTGTGACCATTCAGACCCTCTCTGTTTATCTGGAGCTGTGGATTGAGAACAGCAATTCCAGGTTTTCCACCATTGCCTCAGCAAGCTGGGCTCCAGAGCAAGCAGAGCGGAGCCCTGGAATCCATGACTGCGAATCAGGAACATTCTGCCCATTCCTCCCCGTGCAGCTCCCCAGGACGTTTCAGCTCTGCCTTTGCTCCTACCCCGAGCCACGGCCCGTTTGTGCACTGTAACCTTTAATTCATGGCACCACGAAGTCCGGCTAAAGAGAGGCAAAGATCTGATAACACAGGTGTGCCTCCTCTGTAACACCACGTCTTACCAGACATGGTTATTTTTTATCAGAAAGACTCTACTTCAGTGTCTTGCACAACGGGCAGGCGGGTTAACTACTGTGTCCTGCGGAAAGCACCGAGGTCTGACCAGCAGGAGCGCGTTACTGAGTCTTGAGAGGCCAGGAAGGTACTATGAAGTACTAGAATTCCTACCAGTTTCATAATCACTGCGGTTCTTATTGACTTTAAATTCTTCAACTTTAAATGATATGACAGCTCCGTTCTGCCGAGCTTCATTTGTTCCCCAGTTCACCTCTCCCAGAGGTCTCAGCTGAGCAGTTCCCATCACAGTGACAATGTCAGAAACCAGCGGCTCTTGTCACACGGTGGTATTACTCTGGGTATTTTTAGTTCCTGGGGACTGCTGCAGATCAGCAATAATCATCTGCTCTAAATTTATCCAAAAATGCTCAAAAGACATATAATGGGAGTTGGTAGAGTTGTTGTAATGGTCTAAGGATAGAACAGCAATTATTCCTAAGATTAGCCTGAAGTTTGTTCCTTCTCTTTCAAACCTGAAGTGATTCTGTTCCTCAAAGCTCATCTGCTTTCCTCAGCTACGTTACTTTGTCTGCTCAAAGACATTACCTCTGCCAATAAAACCTTCCTCTCAAAAGATACAGACTGGAAAAAATCACCAATACTTTTCAAAGCAACAGGCATAACAAAAATTTTTAAAATTAACAAAAAAAAATTTGAAAAAAAAGTACAAAGATTATTTGCTTTTCTTAAACGTAACACCTTCCTTTTCCTTAGTACAATGAGTGCCTACCCGAAGTGGAACAAGCACGGAGTAGCTGCGGAGTTTTGGTGCTGATTTGCAGCATCTGCTGTGACTTGTTTTGTGGGTCCAACGGTGGCCACGGGGGCCGCGGGCAGGACTCTCGGGGCAGGACTCTCGGGGCAGGACTCTCGGGGCAGGACCCCCAGGGCAGGACTCTCAGGGCAGGACTCCCGGGGCAGAACTCTCGGGGCAAGACCCCCGGGGCAGGACCCTCGGGGCAGGACCCCTGGGGCAGGACCCTCGGGGCAGGACCCTCGGGGCAGGACCCCCGGGGCAGGACCCTCGGGGCAAGACCCTCGGGGCAGGACCCCCGGGGCAGGACCCCCGGGGCAGGACCCTCGGGGCAGGACCCTCGGGGCAGGACCCCCGGGCCAGCCTGCAGAGCTGGAAGCAGACGCTCCACAATGGCCCATCAAGTGCACCGGGAATCCCCCTGCCCCGGAGATACACACACACACTGGACTGAAAATCAGGCTGCTACTCATGCATCCATTTAAAGGTTTTCAGCCAAATACAGCAAAAAGGCAACCGACAATTTTACTTACAATACCATTTCTGCTTTTCTAGACTGCAAGGAAAGGGTCGGAACATTTTTAACTGTGTTAGTTTGAGATCACAACAATGTCTCAAACCTTTCTGCTAAACACTACCCTATTTTAATAGGATTTTAGAGCTGTTTCTTTATGATTTAACCATATAATAATGCAGATTGATTTTCCAGGTATTCAACTGGTCAAAATTCATAAACGATATAATGTCAACCGTACAAATTAACATTGAGAACACTGAACATGTTGTTGTTTATGATCCAGAATACCTTATCAAGCTGAAGTCTATTCTTAATAAATACACTCCCAGGTAGGTATGTTAGGTATTTTTGCTATCTGCATTTTATTTCCAGTAAACTTAAAAAGCCTAAAAACATTACCAGCTTATTACTGTTGTTTTGTTAAACAGAGATCTTCAAAATTACATGATCTGGCGATTCGTAATGGATCTTGTCAACAGCCTAAGCCGTAACTACAAGGACACAAGGAATGCTTTTCGTAAGGTGCAGAACTTAATCTCTCTTTAAGCTGGAAAGATGACATTTTTGAACCATAAAAGACAATTTTTAATGTAGCTGTAGTATATAAAAATTTAATGTATTTTGAATCTTGCACAGAAAAGCTAGATGTGTTTGCTGAAGCTTCTGCTGGAGCGTACACATAATTTGTATGATACGTGCCTGACAGCTGGAGTGGAATGGAAAAGCACTGTTCTGGTGCTTGGTCTCCGTGTTTTTCTGAATCTAAATTAATCTCCACTTTGATAACAGAACAGTCCCATTTATCTGCAAATGATTACAGTTCTGATTGACTTGTGACAAACTCTTCAGCGTTCAAAGTCAAACATTATGGGCCCAATCTTGTTTTTCAGTCATTTGATCCTGCAGATATTTTAGTGCTTTTAAGGAAATGCTGAGCAGTTTCACAAACAGATTTGAGATGGAAATCCTTTGTACTTCCATAGTAGAACTTCCCACTCTAAGTTTGCTGAGCTCCATTAAAAAAGCTTAAGGCCATTCTGTTCTATCTGTTGGTGACCCAAGAAATACTTTAACATACATATACAGCTTAGTCAGTTGGGTCAGGTTTACATATCTGAACATATATATATGTATATGCGTAGTCATTCTGAATGAGTTACTATTTTAATTAAGCTCCGTACTGCTAATGTTTATTACTGAATTTGCTTTAAGTTCTGGGGGAGAGGGGTTGTATCTACTTTTCCTATATAAACTTTTGCTATATGAGCAAATGGCTACTGGTGCAGCCTGTTTGTGTGCAGGGAGTGTCTAAGAAAGAACGAGGTTAAGGACAGACAGATTTTCTATTCTATTTATCTGTTTGTCAGTAATGAGTTCCAAGCAGCTGCACCCTGTCAGGCTCCTCAGGCAGACCTGCACAGACATCTGTGCTGTGCTGTAACGTTTGCCAGAGACCATTCCTGTGTCCCTAATGCTTTAGGGTGAAAAGAAACATTATTTCCCTAGGAATTCGTTCAAGGTGTAGCAGTTACAGAGCTTTTAACACCAGAAGTGATTGACCTGTACCTCTGAAGAGATGAGTAGCTGCTTCATTATGGAATATAAACTTCATTCCAGAACGTGATTGCAGAGAGTTACCCTGTCTGCCATATTCTTTGCATTCAGGTGTTACACCTTTGTATTATCCACTTGGCTTTATCACATAGTTATACATTATCATGACATAATCCTTGCATACCTTGCAGCAAAATCCCATTGAGTAAAGAAGCTTCTACTCTGCAAGCTCCCCAAGGTGGGAGGCTCTGACAGCAGCAGCTGCTTGGGTCGCAAACACAATCTTATCCCTGCAGAAATGAATTGGCTGCATAACCACAATGGCCTGTTAGAGCTGGAACTGCAACACGGATCCCTGCAACGGTGTCAGCTTTGTGTCAGGGTGTTCCTCTTTAACATCGCCCCTTCTTGGCTTCTAGAGTGCTTTTCTTCTCTCTACCTTTCATGTTTTGAAAGGATAAAGAATATTGGTAATGATTCTCATATTTCCTCAGCCTGTGACACAGTCCCATGACAGAGTGAGCCCACCTAACTGTCATAAACACAAATGTGAATTAAATGCATGGATTTAGGGTTGTCTGGGCTCCTCAGAAACACGTCTGCCAGTCCGTCACCATTCTCCCTCACCTTGTGTGGGCCCAGATGTCACCGTTTTACCTACTGTTTATGTTTCACAGGCACTTTACGGCACAACATCAGAAACTGCTGTTTGGCGTCGCTGCGCTAACTATGTCAATGGCAACATGGAGAACGCAGTGGGACGACTATATGTAGAGGAAGCATTTGCTGGAGACAGTAAACACGCGGTAAAGCTTTTAGCAAACAGCCTGTGTGCCACCTAAGTGTCACTTAATTGCCACTTACCATGCAGTTCTTTACACAGCTTTGATTACACTTTTTATTACCCTTTTCTATAGAGCGGGTCACTTTCTAAAAACCCTAACCTTCAGATTTGCTTCTCCATCAGTGTAGCACTGAGGAGTAACCGCAACGCCTGTGCTAGGGGAGTCATTCCTTTGCTCTTACATACTTGTGCATGACTTGTCCTGGGCTGGCCTGCTTTGCAAGCGAGCGACCACAGGGTGACGGAACGCGTGAAATGCGAAGATCACGTGTGCCCTCTTGGAGGGACAGAGCCAGCACGGGTTCTGGGAGGCAGAACCCAGAGCACCGCGGGCACGTCAGCAATGGGCCCCGCAGCCAAAACGCACGTCCAAGAACAGCCCCCCCTGCAACAAACAGTCACCGCTTGTTCTGGGAGACTGACGCCAGTTCACATCTGCCAGCGCAGGCACAGGGACAAATGTTGTTTCTGTTTGGCTTCAGTCACACAGAAAATTACTCAAAATTAACCTGAAGTTAAGCCTTAGTTGACTCCTATCACTCCTACTTTAATCCAGGCTTAAGATATACCATTTTTTGTGGTTGACATATGCACAATGATTTGATCAGATGCACGGCATCCAACAGATGGATACCTGACAGATTTTTGTAATCTGAATAACAAAACTGCCTTCTCTCTTGAGCTCATGGCCATTCCCCTTCCTCCCAGAGGCCAGGCCAGGTGTACCACCTAACGTGAGCTCGGCCACAAACAGCACACACTCAACACCTAGTGCGGAGAACACAAGTCTGGAATAAGCGAACTGTCACTGTGGAAACATAACTAAATCACTTTAGGTGGATTTCTAACATTCTGATGTTTTTTCCAAGGTGGAGGAAATGATCGCAGATATACGCGATGTTTTTATAAAAACCTTAGATGAACTCACCTGGATGGATGCAGAAACCAAAAAGAAAGCGGAACAAAAAGTAAGTTAAATTTTGAATATTGCTAATGTTGTGTATTTCTATAAAAATCAGTATTTCAATTGTTATCCCTGAAAAAAAACAAGCAGCAAGATCTATCACTATTTTATATATACAAACCCACATATATCTGTGTTTAGATAGGTACAGAGGCTCACAGAGTTCTTAGATCAAAGCCAGATTACATGGGAAGGGGCCTCTGTGGAGATAAGCACACAAAATAGGAGGAATCTATATACAAGATTAAGCCCTTCCAGGCAAATCAGCAATTAAGGAGCTAGATAATGACTATCTACAAGAAAGTAATACTGAAAATGAGAAGAAACGATTTATGGTGATCTGACCAGCTATTAGGAGCAATAGGACAAAAAACCCCACGTGAAACCGCAGGCCGGACACCATCAGTGAGTTCTCTATTAAGGGGAGATGTAGTTCATGTAAGTCTGGAGTAAGTAACAGACAATTAGTTGAAGAGAAACCCACATGCACTCCACGGGCTGCTTAGAATCACTTGTTTGGGGGAATAGCCTACATCAGAAATTGTTTGTGTAAATAATGTGCTTTTACTGCTGAATTTATTGAGACACATTTATATGGAAATAGAAGAAAGAATTGATAAAGAGTGTATTTCTTTTACTTACTCCTGACATCGCCATCAAATACAAATCAATATTTGGCTATCAAAAGAAACTGAGTACAGTTCGGGTTAAAAAACTTTGTTCAGGACTTCAAATCTTCAAAATCTGGGACCACTTAAGTAAATTACTTCACTCCAACGTAGATGTGGAGCTAGTTAAGAAATATGGATACAGACCCAAACTGAGTCAAACTGTACAAATTTCTGGAAATTTATAAATGTGTTCTCCTATAATGTAGTGACATTAAAAAGCATCCAGTTATTAATTTTATTTCTATTTTAGATGCTGTAAAATATGCCAAATATTTCAAGATTTCTACTATTTGCTTAAACGAGCCTTTCAACTCAAAAGCGTAGCTGAAGTATGTTTAGCTTTCTTGTGCACATTTCTGTGAGTTTACTTCAAAGGAAGAAACAGAACATTCTTTCTAGAATTTTCTATTTCTACAATTAGCCAAAAACGTCACAGTGCTTTCAAGGAATAAAAAATGTAAACAAAACCAATATATAATTAACATCTGGCTGTTCTGCAGTTGCTTCCATATTGCACTTATTATGTAATTTATGGTTGATTTACAAATATGGCTGGATTTGCTATGGCTATCAAACGATCTTGTCCGCAGGCAATAGCAATCAGAGAGCGGATTGGTTACCCAGACGAGATCGTGAGCGATGACACGAAGCTGAACAGCGAGTACCAGGAGGTGAGTCCCCACAACAGGCAGCGGGAGCAGAAAAGGGGCTTCACGCAAAAAAGGGTGAATTTCCTCCACAGCCAACAGAATAACTCTCTTTTGTGCTTGGATGCACAGGTGTAAACACAGATGTTTTAAAAGCAGGTGTAGGACACCTGATCCAGTACAGACAGTGATAAGAATCTGATGGTATTTCAAGGGAATGTAAAAATTCTAGAGGAATTATGCTAGAACAGAACAGTCCGGTATTTCTAAATGTGCCACCGACTGTCAAAACACTGGTTGCAGTGGCTGCAGGGTTGCATAACGCAGTAATGGCATCTATTTACGGATTGGAATTAGCCCCTGAAGTGTGACACTGAGCTGCCCGTAGAATTTAAACTGCACCTGAGCTTTTCACTGCAAAACCTGACCTCAGTATGCTACCTTGTAACATCATCTGCAAGAGGAACTCCATTCACGTTATTTAGTATACATGTACGTTCAGGCAGGATATGTCTTACAAGTCAAAGCTTTAATTTTGAAAAATACAGACAAATAACCAAAGTATGCTTTTCAAAATGCTGTTTGAGCCTTTTTTGTGTGTTCTAAGGTGGAATTGCAGCTTCCCAGGCTGGTAGCTACTGGTTTCAAATGGGAACTCCTACAGGTTGGGTCAAAACCACCAAATGCTGAACTCCACTCAGTCTGTACAGAGAGAAGGAATAAAGATCACTGGAAGAAATTATACAGCTGGTAGCATATATCCGGCTACAAAATCAAGTCTGCAAACCAAGTTCCAATCGTAGATCAAAAAATACTCTTAAAAATGCGTTGCTAAGCTTATCGTGCTTAAGAGTAGATTTTCCAGATCCATCTCTTTTTATTGCAAATGAATAACACTGCCACTTTCCCCCTCTTTTTTTTAGTTGAACTACAAAGAAGAAGAATATTTTGAAAACATTATTCAAAATTTAGTATTTACCCAGAAGAAAAGGTTGAAAAAGCTTAGAGAAAAGGTGGACAAAGAGGAGTAAGTATTTAATAATACTGTAGATAGTCTTTCATTCCATTTGCACAGGAGGATGTACATGGTTGGAGGGTAATTGGTGATTATTTAATGCTTGAACGACCTTCTTTCCGCACTGTTTCCTCCATGCAGTGGGCAGGTACGAGAGCATTGCTCATTTCTCCACAGCTGGACCTACATTAGCAAGTTGGGCAAAGAAACTGAGGGATGGTGTAGAAGGTTAAGTGTTCTGGAGTAGGTCTGGGGTGGTCCCTTGGCTCCTGAAGGGGATTAAGTGGACTCCAGGAGAACAGCTTTTTAATTAAGTTCATCTGAAAGATGAATTTCATCCCTGAGAATTTCGCTGAGCCAAAGAAAGTTTGATTAAATGAGGATGAGCAGGAATTTACTTCAGAAATGTCCTCCTGCTCTGAAGTGATGAATGTGGAACGCGGAGGTACCAGAGACTGACCCGGCACGCTCCCCAGCTGCGCTGGCAGCTCCTCCTGCCTCGGCTCTGGCCATTGGGAACTTAAGCCAGATCAGAAACCTGACTGCGGTCACCATCAGCCATGCTCACTTGGCAAGACACTTCATTTGAACAAGGGCTGCAGAGCTGGCTTTATGTTGAGGAGGGGAGAAGAGAACTAGATTTGTACAGTCTAAAAAAGACGAGACTAAGGGGAGGTCTTATTGCTGCCTTTAACTGCCTGGTGGGAGGCGATACAGAGAAGCCGGACTCTTCCTGGAGATGCACAGGGATAAGACAAGTGGGACCCAAGTCAGAACACGCAAAATTCTGACTACATGTTAGGAAACGCTTTTGACTGTGCGGGTGGTAACACAAGACCTAGAGAGGCTGTGAGATCTCCAGATCCCCATCATTGGAGGTACTCAACTCTTGAATGGACAAGCCTCCAAGCAGCCTCATCTATTCAGCTTCACATGGGGCTGCATCACTTCTCAAGGTCCTTTTAACCCAAGTTATTCTATGATTCTGTGTTTCTATTTTCAGTTACTTTATCATTTTCATAGTGCTGCTCCAGACTTCTTTTTTAAGAAAAAAAATCAAACCCTGCAACTGTTCAGACTCTTTCTAGTCAGTCATCATCAAATACTTTTCAGAAGATGAAGTTTGTACCTCACACCTCTGGAATCACCACTGTGAATTTTCCAAATACTGTGTCAGAGATTTTCAAAACTATAGTTATTATTGTGGATAAATAGTTCCAACTGTTGCTTTTGCTGTTGTTTATTTACTTATCATTAAGTGAAAGTTTATATTCCGCCTAATAGCCACCTCACTTCTGTTCTGCCTTCAAGCTGTGTTCGGCTTGTTCAACTGCTTCGGCTCAATTGAACACAACTCCTAGTTTGTTCTCACAAGCCTGAGAGTTAGAAGTAACTGCTGTAAGGTGCATTGCATTCAAAGTGAGCCTGGAAGTATCAACCACAATTGGTTATCCTCTGATAGTTACAATTTATTCTGCAAATTACTTTTCACTTAAGGAATAGAAACTGCTGGAATACTTTGCATTGCTTACAATTGGCATATGCGATACAGTGATAAAATACGTAATTTATCCTAGAAATTAGTTTCATTCAGAGAGCATGGAAATACAACTTCAGCTGTTTAAGGCCCTGCTATTTTTTTTTGAACTATTATCTCATTTTCTCTGACACATTTTCTGGACTATTATTAAGTGTACAGTAATGAACCACACCAAAACACTAGCCTTGCTTGCAGTTCTAAGAATTTCATTAGGTGATCACTGCTGAAAGCCAGTAAAACTGTAAACTACAAAAAAAGAGTCAAAACTCATTATTTCCCATGTGTCAAGATGGACACAAAAGCAATGCTGAGAGCCTTCATCAAGGACAGTAGGTATTACTTAAATTAAACCACAGCCCTGTGAATCAAGCCGTGCCTCTGCCACAGAGCTCATCGGGATCTCTGCATGTATTTTCATTCCTCAAAAATTGTGTTACGGAAAAAAATAAGAGTTTCTAAATTGATATTCATAATGTACTAGTATTTGAGATGACAGCTGGATATATGACAAGTGACACAGAAATCCTTTTAAGTAAACAGTCTTTTTAAAAGTTCCATTATCCCCAAATGTTTAGATACCATTATAACCTCAGCTTCTGTGTTTCAGTTTCTTTATATAGGAAAATTTGCCAGTACAATGCTGCAGTATGAGCAAAAATAGAAACGAAACCTAAGTATCATTGTTCATCTGTTTGGATAATGAAGGGAAAGGGCTACTAAAATGATTAAATGATTGGAACGTCTGACACGGAGTAAGAGGCTGAGTGCGAAATGGCTCTTGGCAACGCGCAGCATTACCTCCCACCGCAGTGATTCTGCGGGGCTGTCTCTAGGCTTGTTCCAGTCATCAGCACCTCTGCCATTAAGAACTGAAATTCTAACATTTATTCTTCTGTTGTTACTAGGTGGATAAGTGGAGCTGCTGTTGTCAATGCTTTTTATTCGGCAAGTAGAAATCAGATCGGTAAGGTTTACTAACTGCCCAAATTATTTATATATGTGTATGTATTTTTAAAATCAAGAAATGAAATTATTTTAATGTTATGGGGGTTGCAGAAGGGCCTCAGTGCAGCAAAATTGGGTTTCATTCACAGTGTTTTCATCTCCTCCTGTTTTGAATTGCCTCTGTGCAGAATAAGGACAGAGGCTTGTGACCAAATACATTTGGTGGCTCCAGCCTTTCTGTTTTAAGGGACAAGCAGGGCTTACAGTACCACTTTTACCTGCCCACTTCAGCCCTGTATTACGTGACGGAAGGAGGAGGTGCCAGGGTGTGGATTCCAGCGTAACAAACTCCCGTGGCCGTGGGCAGCAGCGAGCACAGGGCAGCACCAACAGGGCTCTTTCCAGCCTGCTTATTATCCTTCAATTTTCCCACGGATCTTTCTCCTATGGAAAGAAACTGTACTGGATTTCTGCTGAAATGCGAGAAATATCTGTTTTCTTTCTCTTGTCGTGTGAAAACCATCACCTGATTCCACTTTTTTGTTCAAGTTTTGTAGAGTTATACACATCCCATTCACAGGGAGGATGTACACTTTCTATTGCTGCCACAGGCTGAAGCAGAGGGAAGAGGCCTGCATGGGACCTAAAGTGTAACCAAACATTCCGTGGAATTTTAGAAATTCATTTATAAAAAGATCACAATTGCAACATGATTTCACTAATTTGTTTCTTAAAAGCTTAGAAAAATAAGCACAGAAGTGGGTGAAGAGAACCGCTCTGTTGCAATTCTTTCATTGCCGGTTTGGCCTGTTCTTATTGATTCTGGTGGGAGTTACTGATATTTTCAGTGGAAGAAAAGATTCCTCTCTCTGAGACTGATTTGTGGTGGGGGCAATGATCAAATGATTTATTCTTCTAGGGTGACACCCTCCCACTTCTCATGATGTGAGGTTTATTTAATAATGAGAAGGCCAAGTGCTGTAAATTGGAAAAGTAAGCTGTTTTTTTGCAAAGTAAAATGGCAACAAAGACAAAGAAAAGCTGACGATTTTGCAAATGTCTGAAAAGCCATTTTGCTTTACCCCAGGCTTGAGGGGCAGGGGAATGGTCCTGCTGATCTGTCCCTACTATCCTACAGCCATTACCACATGTCACTTCACTTGTTGCTGGTAAAGCTGAGGAAACAGCCTGACTTTGGCTGAAGCGCTCTGTTCACACTGCGTACATAGGCTAACGAGGCAGTGCCTTAATTGTGTTGTGGGGTGTTTTTTTTGCAGTCTTCCCTGCTGGCATTTTGCAGCCCCCTTTCTTCAGTGCATCCCAGCCCAAATCTCTGAATTACGGCGGCATTGGCATGGTCATCGGTCATGAAATCACACATGGATTTGATGACAATGGTAAGGCGCCAAGTCTCTAGGTTCAAAACATACAATGCACAGAATGTTTTACATGCTTTGGTGCTTAATCATTCCAGAGAGCAGATTAAATTAAGATGAATTTTCCATATATAAGACCAAATCTGGGTTTCTGAGGCTTTGCAGTATTGTTCCTCATGATGACCCTCAAAAGCAAGATCCAAAGAATTCACAGACCCTCCTGTAGCTGCTGAGCTGCAGCAACAGCCTGCGGCACACGAGTGTTTTTAATATAGCTGCTGGTCACTTGTGTTTCCCAAAGGTTACACCAAAACCCACCATAAACTACACCGAACTGTGCCCAGGGCGTATCACTAGGCTGGTGCGGGTCTCGCTCTCAGACCTGCCCACCCGCATCCTTCATTTCTGCACCCGCACGATGAGCAATCCAGCCCCGAGTCACCACGCTTCCTGAGAGAGCCTCAAGCCCATCTCCTTATGCAGCCTGAATTAGTTTGTTTTCCTTCTCTGCTGAAATATAGCCCTCCTAGGAAGAAAAAAAAAAAAAAAAAAGAGGGCATCACCTGTCTGACTGCCTCATTACTGACATTTTTCTTCATGAGTGATTCATGAGTGATTATACATACTCGCTACCCCACTTACTGCATCAGAAACCAGTGATTATACATACTCGCTACCCCACTTACTGCATCAGAAACCAGTGATTATACATACTCGCTACCCCACTTACTGCATCAGAAACCTCTTCTGTATACTTAATTCTGTTAACATATTATTACAGGCAGAAATTTTAATGAGAATGGAGACCTTGTAGACTGGTGGACTGAAGAATCAGCACGCAATTTTAAGGAGCTATCCCAGTGTATCGTGTACCAGTACGGAAACTTTTCATGGGACCTAGCAGGTGGACAGCACGTATGTCATATTCCTTTGTAACTACCAATGTTCTTTCTAATGAGGAAGCACAAAATCTTATGTCCTAGACATGCAAAACCTTATTCATGTGAATGTTCTCTGGGTTTATGGCCAACACTGTCATGCCTACATGGGAAAAAAAATACATAAAAGAGAGATTCCTAAAATTAAAGATAGTGGTAAGAACTCCACACATACACTGACTGTTCTACAAGAGGCAGGATATATGCTGAGAAAGAGCGGCAGTCCTAGAAGACTTTTTGCAACCTGAAAGGCTCTCTTTTAATTCCACAAAGGAACAGGAGAAAAAATTTGGAAGTTTGAACCTCATTTCCCCAAATCTTGATGCACAAATAATATACACGTCCCCATCACAACGAATCCTGCCTGCTGCTTTCTTTCACTTAAAAGTTTCTTGCTCTTTCCCCAAGGCAAATATCTGGACTACAGAACAAAAAGAGAAGAATTGGGTACAGTAGGAAAGAACAAGATGATATGGAGATTTAGGGCAGGCAGGCAATCTATATGTTGCTGCATTTATAGCATTCCACACAGTTAAAATTATTAGGCATTCAGTGTAGCGTCTGTGCCTGGAAGCCCTAATTTCACGAGAACAGGTCTGTTCTGTGTCCCAACAAGATCAATATTCCATTAACTCACCAAAACAGGTGACGGTGACATAGTAATTACTCATACTGAAGAGACCAGTCCTGCTCCTGTTAAATGCAAACTGCCCCTGGGAGGAGACAGCGCTGTGCACGTGTCCCCGCATGTCACTTCTGGGGTGACCCCACCCTCTGCTAATGCCCCCCAGTACCCAACCCAGGTTCCAGCATCTCGAGCCACCTGAGCCACCGCCACGCTGCTCCCACCTGCTGCCACGGCCCAGAGCTACAGACACAGCACATTTCCACCGCGGTTACTCGCTGAGCTGCCATCGTGCTGTCACCAAGGCACAGACTGCACCAGTGCAGTCCTGCATCTGCCACACAGCGAGTGACAATGACAAGGGAGCATCAGCCCTGGGTCATTGCTGCGCAGTGCGAGGAAAGTAGTTCACTACGGGAGCACTCAGTTGTGTTGCGCTGTAGAAAACCAGTTACTTTAACATCCACCTTGTGGATTTGAGATGTCCCTGGGCCACCCACGGCTGGTCCCTCAGGAACACAAATGTCCCTTGGGTGGCACCTCCCACAGTTCAGTGGCAAAGGAGCAGACACGAGAAGCCATTTCCCCGACTACCACTGCCCGGTTTTTAGAGGCTGACAAAATATTCCATCGTACAGAGTAACAAAAAGATAAAATTTCCAGCCCTGAGGTTTTCCTAATCTGTGTGTTAAACTGTTGGGACTCACAGACAGACTAGTAAAAATAGAGAAGAATATTTCAACATAGTTTTCTGCCATTTTTTCACACATTAAATCTAGAATATCATTGCCCAATCAATATCTTGGTCTAAAGGTTGAAAATACTTTAAAAAAAAAAAATTACAGATTCTCCATTACCAAAGCTTAATCATCTTTAGTGACACTTCACTGACTTACAAATACCATATCAGCTAAATAGGTATCTTCTATGTGTCTTGCTACCAAAGAGGTACCTAACTTGCCTAAGATACACGAAAATCCTTTCCAGCAGGTTTGCTGATGTCCATTAACTGATATTTTCAACTATTTGGAGTTTGGAATCTTTTTGTAGACTGTACGGACAGGTTCTGCCCACTTCCTCTAATTGGAACTGTAGTAAGAAGCTGAGGGTTAAAGACATGGAGAAAATAGGAAGAAAGAATGAACACTGCCTAAGGACCAGCAAACGTGGGTAAGAGATGAGAGCCCAGCGAGCTGGCTGAGGGGAATTAGGGCAGACAATGGGACCAGCATGGATTTTGAGACAAGGGAGGCAAAGACTTTTCAGAGATGTTTACACCATCTTCTGATAGAACTTCAGGTTTTAAGGGAATTCTTGTCTTTAAAAAGTGAAAAACACACACAAAAAACACACAAAGGTCCTGATTAAGCTCTTCTTTTCCAAAAAGTATACTTTTCCTTTCTATTTTACAGCTGAGTGGAATCAACACACTAGGAGAAAACATTGCTGATAATGGGGGTGTTAGACAAGCATATAAGGTAAGAAGTATCCCTTTTTGTATTTTAGCCAAAACCATCGTAGATTAAGAAAATTCGTTTCAGAACCTTTGAAGAAGAAAAAATACTTTTGTGTTAAGGACAGGATCATACCTACTGCGTCATCAAGGCATGATACAAAACTATTGACCAGCTGCTGCATTTCTTTCCTCTTATTATTTCAGGGTACATACTATCTGTTCCTAGTGCACTCTTTTTCAGCTGACTTCTATTTTTTTTATCTTTTCCCTTTTGTGGATAGAGAATTTGTAGAATGACAACATGTACTGAAGCACACTTGCACCACCACCTAACCAGAGGGACGATGCCGACAGCCGCCTGCCTCTGGCTGGCTGCACCAGCTCTTTTATGCCAGGAAGGAGGGAGAGAATTAATTTCTTCTGAGCTCTACCCATAAACAGCCTCTCCCTACACAGAACACTGTTCACTGGTCAAAATATTATCTTGTACAAGTGACTTGGGTCCCCTGTACAGGTATCCAAAGATGTCAGTGACATCTGGGCTCCTTGTGCCAAGTCTTCCATGGGACCTTGCATGCTTTTTGCCCTTCCTTCCATTCTCTTCTGGAAATAGATACTTAATTCCTTAGACTGGCCAACTTTGAGACTGAAAGAAGCAAAGCTCTCCCCTTTGGGTAGAGGGTCGGGAGGTGAGAAGCAAGTCGGCTTCTCTGTGACCTTCTCTTGTTACTTGCAAATCTGATGGTTGCAGGCCTTAATAACACGATCCTCCCTCTGCTTCCCTCAACACCTTGGTCCACAGCAAAACATTCAACACTTGACGACTGGAGTGCTGTCCTTCCTCAACACCGTGATGGGCCATCTCACACTTCTCAACATTATCATCACGGCTTCTGCAAACAAACCATCACCAGCACTTCACTACAAACATACCCACTTGAGGGCAAATATAATTCTTAGTGAGAGTTTAAAGAATCCTTTGGAAGCCTAAAACAGGTGTTAGCATGGCACATTAGTCTGATGTTCAATTCCTGGAACATTTGTGCATTTAAAAAAACCACAGTACAAACCCATGAAAGGGGGTTCTCTTTCTGAAAGGAACTGGAGTAACCACAGAAAAGTTAGAAGGTCAGAAGTATTACCAAAAAGAATTAGATACTCAATTAATATGATAACATTATAGAAATAGTATGAAAAGGTCCAAAAGGCATCTTGAGAGGTCACCTAGTCCTGCCCCCCTCCTCCTGGCAAGTAGGATCAACCATTTCTGTACGGTTCAAACACACCGTAGGAGAAGTTCTGCTGCCTCCTTGCTGCAGTTCCAGTGCCACCACGTCTGCTCTCACCAGTGCAAACAGAGCAAGCTGTTCCTTTCTCTTCTGCGACCTTTTCTGTATTTGAAGACTGTTACATACTTGAAGGCTCAGACTTGACTTCTTTAGACTAAACAAACCCAATTCTTTCAATCTTTCCTCATAGGTCATGTTTGCTAGACCTCTGCTCGTTCTTGCTGCTTTCTCCTGGACTCTCTCCAGTTGGTCCACATCTTTTTGGAGCGCAGTGCCCAAAACTGGACAGCATGCCCCCGCTGAGACCTGGCCAGTGCCGAGCAGAAGGATTACTTATGTATCCTACACAAGGCACTCCTATTTATACATCCCAGTATGACACTGGCCCTTTTTGCAATGCTGGGGCACTGTTGGCTCTTGTTCAGCTTGTTACCAGTGAAACGTGCGGAGCCTTTTCAGCAGACCTGGTAACCGCTCCTCCCAAACCTGCCCTTGTGCAGCTCACTGGCTTCACTCCTGCAGTAGCTGGCACCAGCTTCAGTCAGAACGTTTCCCCAATTTGCCAGCATCTTTTTAGCAGTAATGATGTATTAACAAAACATTGTTTGACATACAGTCTTCATAAGACACATGAAAGCAGCTGTTCTTACTATGGAAAGGTTTTAAAGTCTTCTGCAATTTGTTTTGTAAAAAAGAAATAAAAAAGAACAACGACAAATTAAAAAAACCCTGATTTTCATAATGCAACATTAGATAATTGATAGAATTGATTTCTTCACCTTGCAGAATCAGTTTTGTGCTAGTAAAACTGGATCCTGGAACTCTGCATTGTATACAGGGAAAGCATATCTTACCATAAGTGTGTTATTTTAGACTCTAACCCAATAGCTGGCAAAAAAACCCACTAAATATATTTATGTGACAAACACTGGAGAGAAAAACAAACTGTAAACAGGCCAAAAAGTAAGTGTGTCCTATAGAAGCAGACAGAAAAGTTATTTTTTGCCACAGCTGAAGGTTTTTGCCCCACACATCTCAAGTCTAATGGAAAGAAGGAGGAAAAGAGGGAGATGAATAAATGAGGGCAACAGGAGCTGGGTCTCTCTGGTTTGGAGAAGATGAGACTAAGGGGAGACCTCATTCATGGTTATAAATATATGAAGGGTGAGTGTCAGGAGGATGGAGCCAGGCTCTTCTCGGTGGCAACCAGTGATATGACAAGGGGCAATGGGTACAAACTGGAACACAGGAGGTTCCACTTAAATAGGAGAAGAAACTTCTTCTCAGTGAGGGTGCCAGAGCCTGGCCCAGGCTGCCCAGGGAGGTTGTGGAGTCTCCTTCTCTGCAGACATTCCAACCCGCCTGGACACCTTCCTGTGTAACCTCATCTGGGTGTTCCTGCTCCGGCGGGGGGGACTGCACTGGATGAGCTTTCAAGGTCCCTTCCGATCCCTGACATTCTGGGATTCTGTGATTCTGTGAATGAATCCTCTGATCACCCCGATTGTCTCGGAGCTCATTTGTGCCCAGCCAGCCACTTGGCCAGGGATCCACCCCAGGGAGTCCCCAGCTCAGGGAGCCCCCTGGGGTGCGCTGGCTTTGGGGCTGCGCCTCCCAGAGCAGCACGCTCGGCCCTGGGGAGCTCTGCCGTGCAAGCTGTGTCTGCAGGGCACCCACAGCACCAACCGGGCCGCAGGGCCTGCCAGAGACACTGCTGGGTGACAGACAGAGCGCTGGGTGAGGACAGACAGCGCAGGGGCTGGGGGGAGCGCAGGCCTTGCTGGTGCTCCCCACACCTGCCCCTCCGCTGCCGGCTGACAACCTCAGCCCTTTCAACTATAGGACATATTCTATTTTTTAAACACAGAACAACCTTGCTTTATGCAGTCATTAATTAACCCTGTGAAAGGATTTGCTAGGTAAATATGTAACAGACCAATGGAACTTAACACATTAATTATTATAAAGCTTGCTGAAGAACATTACTAACTCTCTGTAGCTACTGTATTTCAGAACACAACTGTCCTCCTTTGCATTCTTAATTTCTTCCCCTGTAAGCACAGTTATGCAAAAATGTTATCTGGGTGTACTCATCTTACTGAAATGATTCCATTAGCCTTGACTTCTTTTTGCTACAATAAATAGCCTTCTTTAAGCCTGTCTGTCTTACCATTCATTCCAATATAATTGGGGCAGCTTCACTAAACGGGTGTAAAACAGCATTGAAGGCCCATTCAGTGAGAAAACTGGCTCGATTCCGTCAGGTTACTCGTATCACAGGACTGAGAAATGGCGCTGTCATCTTCTGCTTAAAGGTGGATGGCCAAGCAGTCCATGAGTTAACGATGTCAAAGAATCCATGTTCCTCCTTGTCATAATTTCATTTCAACTGTCTGGGCTGGAAGTTGTAACATTTCTACTCGATTCACCCTACAGGCCTACGAAAACTTTGTGAAGAAGCATGGAAAAGAAAAACTTCTTCCTGGTCTTGAAATGAACCATAAGCAGCTGTTTTTTCTGAACTTTGCACAGGTATTCTATACTTCTTGACTGAAAGCTTTGAAAATCACTTGAAGTTACAGTTTAACAGTAAGTCAGAAAGCGTTGGCTGACTCGCAGTTTTGCTGAGAGCCGACAGAGCTGCCACGCCGAGCAGCGTTCACTACAAAGTGGTGAAAATAAAGTCTTGTTAGGTATTTTTTATCTTCTCTAAATAAATTAATTCAGCCACAAGTAAGTCTGGCAGACAATTTCTTGTGCCCAAGTGCCTTTGTCTGAGGACAACAGTATACTTTTTAAAAAATAAAATATACATTTTTTTCTGTATGTTCTAATGTGAAATTTATTCTTGTGACATTAAGTATTTCACAGTGAAACGACAGCAGGTCTCCTCCTGGACAATCTCAGTGCTAACAAACGCTTTTCTTTGTTCTGTGTGCAGGTATGGTGTGGAACATACAGACCAGAATATGCCGTGAACTCCATCAAAACCGACGTGCACAGCCCAGGCAAATTCAGGTCAGCATGTACAGTCATCATCAGTGCAATCCTCGGGTGCAATGCAGCTTTTAGCGGCAGAATTTCAACAACTCTAAACAAAAGGCCAGGCTGCGCTTCCAGGGTTGATTTAGGCACATACGCAGAAATCGGCAGAGCACACAAGATGGCTGAGAGACAGACAGACAGGCAGTCCCTCCAGCGCTCTGTGCTGACACAATAGCCTCAGACCTCCCAGGAAGCTCCTCAGACAGAACAGGACTCTGGGGGAGTTGTCCTTGCTCTTGAGAGGTACCACTGAATTGTGTCCACAGCACTGAGCACCTCTGGACAGTCATGTTCGCAGGACACAAACGCCATCACCTGGCTGTCACCAAACGTGCGGGGCTGGCGCAGCAGAGTCCCAGTGACTGTGTCTGGAATCCAGTGCTCTCCAGAAGTCCCCTGGTTCCTGCAATAGCTCCTGCCAGGGTTCTCCTAAAGACCAAAGGCTGTGGATGGAGTTCGTCCTCCACTAAAGTCACTGGTAAAATCTCCAGTTAATCTGTGGTGGAGAAGAATTCAGCTCCTTTTAAACAGTAATACTGACATGACAGAGACATTTTTATCATTAGAGTGAGGAACTCCTTTGCCATTTAGAGCTAGAAAGAAATAGCTGTTAAGCAAATTGGTATTTCTGCTTTGTGTACTCAGTCAGCCTTCCCAAGAGCAGGTGGGCTTGAATTCAGCGGAGTCAAGCAGAGACTTGGCTGCTCGGGCTGAGCACCTTTGGGCCAGACTAGGAGCTGTCCTTTTTATCTTCAGTCAGAGCAACCTATTCATCAGTAGTTTAAAAACAGGTTTGCTCTAATAAATCTGTTTGGCCAAATGCCGTGAGATCAAGTAATAATGTAGATATCACAACATCACTGCTAGCTTTGAAAGGCTGTGTCATCTCCAGGATTTACGTACACAATAGCTGGATACAATGCAGTACATTAATTCCAGTATCCTTCTTTCAACGGCTTTTCACCAAAGACTTTTTTTGTTTATCCCACATACTCAAATATTTAGTGAAAGCAGGGACTGTTCCTTCAATTGCTGCTTGACTGGCATTTCACTGTGGGTGGTTTCTGTACTATCTGCAGATCTCTCCCGGAGGCAGTTTATGCATCAGGTCCTACAATCAGCCCAGTTTGGTCCCCATGCTAACGAGGTCTGTGCCCGCTCCTTGCATATCTAATGGGCATGACTCACAAGTCCTTTGAAGTTCACTAGTTCAGCATCTTTGTGTAATTGTATTTGTGTACATCTTGGATATATCACATCGTGTATTGTGCTGGTTTTACATCAGTATGAAAGGCTGTAAACTCTATATGAAATGACACAAGTATTAATGAGAAGCCATACTAACATTTTGAGAATGTGAAGTAATTTTCGGGGTGAGGGCCCCCTAAAAGCTCTACAATAGAAAGCATTTCAGTACACAAAACACCCACAAAATGACTGCCTAATGACATACCCTTTGAATGCCACAAAGGCTCCCAGTGTGCCTTGCTCTTTATTTGGGGAGGTGGGGTTTTTGTCGGTTGGTTGTTTTAACATCGACTGCAGGCTGTTTCCCCTGACAGGTAGGACAGGCAGCTCTTCATAAAAATTGTCAATTGCATAGTACAATTTCAGTTTATGGGCTGACAACTCTGAGGACTGGACAGGTAGAATCTGTTGTCTACCAGAAAAATTAAAAGTTAACAGAAAGATGCCTAAGATCACGTAATTGTGAAAAGTGGGTGAAAGAGAATCTGTACTCCCAGTGTTATCATACAAAATTAAAACATAGCAAGTACAATAACGGTTACGGGTCAAGCCCTGCTTGTGTACCAAATCCCCGTAGTTCTGGGCACATTAGTAAATGCAGCAGGATTCTTATCCCACTGCTGTTTTATCTGTTTGTAGTAACAAGTGTCAGGAGAGTTTTATTACACCAAAATACTTTTTGCTCTGTTTCTGGCAAAATCCCATTGTAGCAGTTCTAGTGAAGCCCTGCTAGATCCCGTAAATACAAGACTTTTGGGGTCATCGTTTTTTCTGTGCTCTCTCCCGTGGTGCTGCTGGCTCCCCACACCAGGCAGTAGCCAGTCTCACTTTTTGGCTGTAGAGGCCATCAAACGGTTCCAGATGTGAGCTGCGGAACTTCGCCACAACTTCTGCGGACACTGCCTGGTTCTGTTGAATCTAATTATTAAGATTACTCACAGAATAATCACAAATTACTCAAAGAAACAGTTCTGCAAATAATTCCTGGTCCACGATCAATGTGGACCAGTACATATTGATATTTGACATTTGAAGCTGCTGTCGTTCTCCTGTGTAGATCCATGCAAGCTGTATTTCCATTCCTGAAGAAGCAACTCCGAGCAGATATATCCACATATGTTCACAACTACACATATAGAAAGTGCTTTAGCTGGCATGTCCTCACACTCACTTGAAATCTGTTCTTTGTACGAGTCGTTTTTCCAGGAAACTCATTCACTGGAACGTTGGTGGAGAATGCCCAGAGAAGCAGTATGATCTTAGTTAAAACTTGATTGGCATAAAAATGTACATGAACATTCACTGGAAAGTTACACCGCAGTCCTCTACCTCAGGGGCTTGTTTTCCCTTTACCAAGAAAGGTGTCAGCAAAACATAGCTGAAAAAATTCTGTGAAAACTAATGACAAGCAATAAACCTGTTCCTAGTGAAATAAATGGAAGTTTTGTGAGAGCCAGTAAGGAAGAAGGGACAGGTCCTGCCTTTTGGGGGCCGCAATAGGGACCACACAACCCAAAGAGAAAATACAGCCACTGCTCGAGGTGAAATGGAATAGTCCGAGTTCAGAAATTATGGGCGTTTCCCACAGAATTTTGAGGTGATGCAAAAAAGAAAGTTACAAAATGTGTGTTTTCTTGTTTGTTTTAAACAAAAGCAGTCAACAGCGACAAGATGATGTTGTTTTGTTTTAAAGGGTCATCGGATCATTGCAAAACTCTCCGGAGTTTTCTGAAGCCTTTTCATGCACCAATGCAAACTACATGGATCCTGCTAAAAAGTGCCGAGTTTGGTGACGGAACTGCAAACCTTGCATCTTGAGAAGCTTTCCAGAAAAAGAGAAATTTTTAACTAATTCCAAGAAGGAGAGAAAGGAAGAAAACTGAGGGAACTATGCTAGAATCATCACTGTAATTCTTAGTAAACAGGCAAAAATAAAAGAATCAAACATGGAATGGAGGACTAATGCCAGTGCAGCAATTAGCTGCTCTTGCTCATCGGCTGCTTTTCCTGTCGCTGAACCCCATAGAATCTAAATCACTTGAGGGTGTGCAGTAACATCTCACTCGTACTTAATCCTGTTCCGCACCGGCCAGTGGCTTTCTGGATTTATTTTAAAATGTCAAAGTATAACACATTATCTCCCACTGGTTGGTGACTGCATATTTCTGATGGAGCGGAGGAAGGAAATATTAAGTAACACACGGTTTTAGACATCATAACATGATAATGAGACAACAGTTTATATCCAAAGTGTCAGACTTTGTACCCTCTGCTGTTACGATAAATCTGTTCTACCAAATGTCTTCATTTTTACTTGAAACCGTTTATACAAGAGGAGTCCAAAGACCTGCTGTGCTTAAGTAACCGCTCACTAATTATTCCAGCGTGTATTATCTGAAGTCACTATTTACAACAGTTTATTTACTGCTTTCCAGCCAAACTGAAATTGTAGGTAAATTATTAATTTTTGAAGATATATTCTATAAGATTGTGATCCAAGACCCTTTCACAGTTTTCTAAGCTTTTCCTTGCTTTCGCTAAAGTTGGTCTTTTTTAAAGTTTCTAGTAATGTATAAATCATAGTTTTTATATTTAAATCTGAGCTACACTTTTGACTTGAAGTGTTGTAATATATTTTATCAGAGGCAGCACAGAGCTGGGAAACTGGAGTGAAGCACAGCATCGGGCAACGAGCCCACGGCTCCAACCGCAGCTCTCCAGTGGGGTCACCTAGAGCCAAGCTTGCAGGCCGACTTTCTCAGTGTTTAGGGTCTGATCCTGCACACGATTTGTACATGTTCTGATTGATGTCAGTCTTCACATCAGGAAAGCTGCACAGCTGATTGCAAGAATGAAGCTTTAAGTAAGAAGGAAAAAGGCTTTAAATCTGCAATGACATGTATTAAACATCCTCATGCAGATTGCAAAGGAACTTACTGCTTTGTATATCAAAGCAAACAGATTTCCAAAACCAAGTACCACATACCTCAGATGACTGCTACAATAGGTATATTTAAAAACCTATGTTCCTTTTAGCTTTCTGAGTTTGTCATCTGATAAAACCATTTTGATAATAAACTGAAATTATGAGACAAATGCAATGTGTGTTCTTTATAGGAAATAGGCAAGTACAAAAAGAACCCCACCCAACCACAAAGAGATTTCTGTATTTGCTGCTGAGCACCACACCTCAACATCTATAACAACTGACAAATGAGAATTCAAATAATTCTATTCTAGTTTAAAAGCAGGTGCCAGTAGGTTATTTAGCATCCAAGGAGATCACACCAAAATTGCCTGCAGAAACTTCCACTTCCAAGGCTTTTCCCCAGCAGTGTGATAAAGAGAGCAGAAAATAAATGCCTTGTCATGAATCGCCAGCGGGAGCAGCAGCACAGCCCATTGCTGCTGGGGCCGGGGGCTGCACCCCCAGTTCCACGGAAGCGATGGAAGATCTTTGCTTGTGCTGCACCCAAAGGCAGCACAGCGAGTTCTACAGACCCTTTGAGGGCACACAGGGGACCTGGAGGGGCCCTGCACCCCCACTGGAAACCCCTCCTAGCCACAACAGGGAAGCAAAGAGGGAAAAACAGAAGTTGGAGAAAAGCAGTAGAAGAAAAAAAAAAAAGTTGTATTAACAGGGTTTTCACATCTCTGCTGGGCCCCTTTCTCCACTCCTCTCCACATATTTGTCATAGAACTTTCTGTACTCTTCATCATTAACCCTGTACATCCAAATGAAACTCAATCCTTTACAGATTCAGGCCCATAAAACTATGAAACGGAAAGTACCGTTATCCCCATTTTACAGCCAGACATGGCAAGACTCATCCAAGACAGACGAGAAATTCTGAAGGTAACTAAATAAACCAGTGGATCACTAGATACAGACTAAATAATATTAAATACAACAATCAATAAATACGGAATCACTAATAATCAGTGAACAGAATAGCAAAAAAATCCCATAAGTCAATACAGGTAGATGTAATGTCTGTTCAGTAGTGTATCCACAAGCTTTTCTGCCACACCTCATGTTTCATGTGCCTGCCGGACAGAAAACTGGAAGAACATGTTTATTTTTGGAGACAGGGATTATTCCCTTTAGTTTTCAAATGCAGGTGTACGGCACAGTGAAGATTTTTTCGCTTCTGACTGACCTCTACACACATCAAAATAGTCTTGATTCACGTGAGCTCCTGCTGGAGCAGGGAAGGTGAATTCGTATGTACTATCAAGGATACGGTCGTTTCTTTCACCATCACAGTTAGAAATAAAGCTTCCCTGTGGAAAGGATCCAGCAATGCTCTGGCCAGAGCAGCAACAGATACTCAAACAAAACACAGACACACTTGATAGCTGGATTTAGACCCGTCATTGCATCCAGCTTTTATATTCATGAATTATAAGACTTTTCCCAAAACCCCCATTTGATCACTGCTTCCCCCCATCTGTTTTACTACAGACAGACCATGTGTAACAACGAGCTGGGGCACTGAAAGAAGTGTGTGCAATCCAAACCAAACAATGCTTATGTCCAGAGAAATGGGGAAGTTTCCCTAGTGATTGTTGGCCACACAGAGGGCCGGAAACATCCCCCTTTCATTACATGAAAACACTGAATCAAGCGAATAGACATCTAGAAAACCTACAAACACTCCATGATTTGATATAAGCGAGTGAGAAAGGACAATGTCGGAACCAAGATATTCAAACTGTTAGTAGAAGTCGTGTTTCCACGTGCCCCTGCATCACCTCCAGCCCCAGCCCCTGCGTGACCCCTCTGTCCTGCGCACGGGTGGACGGGCCCCACCAGCCGGGCTGGTCCTTTCCTCCTTTCCCTCTCCAGGAAGGGTTGGCTGCGCTCCTGGCTACGGCAGCTGAATCAGAACCGTGGGGGTGGCTGTTAATACTGATACAAGCCCTAGTAGGAAATGACTGTACTCCAGAACCATGAGAAAACAGAGAAATCATCTGCAGTACAGACCTGGCTCTCAGTGTCCCCGATACCAGCACCGGGGTGGGCACATCATATACCACATGTCATCAGTTTAGTCCGCTCCAAAAGTCAGCTGGCACATCAGCAGGTGCAGGGAAGCCTTGCATTAGCATTTAACAGAGAAACAAGATGTAAAACACACATCTTAGAAACCAAACTTTAACAAGTGGCAATTACCATTTCCTCACTCAAAAGTGAAATTCAGGTCTTCATAAAAGAAACAAAGCGCTAGCAGTTCAGAGGTCAGGTATCCAACATTAAACGAGCAGTGACAATCAGAACATACCTTTCATCACAGCTTGCAAACTAATTAGTGCCAGCGAGGATTTTCCTTCTCAGAGCATTAAGATCTCAGGGAAGTATTAACAGACATGCCATGGGCAGCATTTGCACCAAAAGCCTCAAAAACAACACCAAAGACTGAAGGACGCGTCACTCGGTGCAGTGTTCGTATTTCACTGCTGTGTCAGTTCCAGAGCTGGGGACTCGGACAGACCGCAGCGCATGAGCTCACCCTGTGTGCAAATGCTCTCCAGCGTTCCCCTGGGCCTGGGGCGAGGCGCTTCACCCAGTTACTACCCCAAGTTATCACTACAGTAAACGAGGCATCACTAGCAAACACCGTGTTGCTAAAACGTTTGTATTCTCTGTAAATTTTATCTGTCTTGCCTACACTGCCTAAGAAAATGTATTGCCGTTTTACTGAAAGAATGCTTAGAATCAAGTTGGCATGAACACCAGAAACATGAAGAATTTGTGACAATATGTAGAAAAAAAAATTAACTGGTGCCCTACGAAGTGTCCATCAGTGTGTGTTCCTTAATGTGCAAAACCAGGAAGAGTCAAAGCAAAAAGGGGCAAAACCCCATCAGTATTACTTCAATGGAGGTAAGGAATTTTGGGAAGAGTATTCCATACCAAGAGAGAAAAATGTGTTAATACCTGATAAGAATTTAAATTAGATACCTCTCATTCTCTCACCCTTGATAGTTTTACTCTTGGTTTTTGTTTTCCAGTCACTTAAGTCATGTTCCATCTGTATTCTCTTACAGAAATCAATTCCTTACAAACGACCACACAACCACACAGCCCATCTGCAATGTTTTTCTTCATCTCCTGCCCATTTATGCTCCAACTTCTCTTCTGTATTTTCCTTTAAATACATTCACACAAATTTTGGCACTCTCTTCTTTGGTACAAAAAGCAGTTTTGGAGCCTGTCGCTGTGCAGGTCTACTCATAAACATCTTCTGAGCTATAATATAGCAGGAACATCTGCTCCCATCTGGCTGTTCCTGGCAGACTGACCTGCAGTTACAAATACCTGAGCGAGCACCAGCCAAGCAAAAGGGAATGTCCTACGGTACAAACACTGTGTAACAGTTAACTGCCAAAATATTGATTACTTGTATCACCTTCATCTCCTAACCATTAGGAAAAAGGGATGAAAGATCTAAATTAATGACATAAAATAACTGTTGTTCGCTTGTGCTGGCTTTGCAGAGCCATGTCCAGGATTTGTGTGTGAAGGCTGCTGCAAGGCCAGCAGGATTTGGAGGCAGTCTCAGGACTAGCAGAAGTCAGCTGCGGAGGACTACAGCCCCAGCCCACAGGCTGCGCCAGGCTGCCGGTGTCAAACCCTGCCGGCTCCCAGCCCTGCGGACACCACCGAGCCAGGCAGGGAACAGCTGGAGGAACGTGAGCTCTTTGTCACAATGCACTTCGCAGTTTTGCATTCTGGATGAAATGTCAGCTCAGCTTTTGCACAGTATCCTTATTAACACCAACAAAACATAAAGGAAACAAATACATTTACAGGTATGAAAAACATATTGTTAGCTAGCAGCTTGCTCTGATCTACTTCAGTGCAAGAAAGACAGTGTTAAACTCAAAAATAAATTTAATAAACCGTGAGACTGAGATACAGCATGACCCAACGGGCAAACAGCTGCATTTGTTCATACTTCTGGGGAAAAAAAACACCACTACTCAACAATTTTAACTAAAAAAAAAATATTATAAACAACTGTCAGCTTCTGTAAAATCTGAGAGTCAGAGCTGACTGAAATTGACTTTCCATAGCAGCAGGCTGACAAAACTTTAGGGAACACACAAAATACACATCCATACTGACCTTGGTCAATGATTTGACAATGTATTAACAAAACAGCTCCCAAACACACAGAATACAGACCCATCACTACATAATTCAGCTCAGTACTGCTGAGATGCTCCCCAAGGGGCTCTGGGCCACCCCCAACATCTGGACTCCATCAAAAAGCTCCAACGGCCAAAATGCCGCTGATAATGACCCTTCAGGACTTTTCTTCTGAACAAGGGAGCCCTTGACCACTACTTCTCCTTAACCAGGTGTTACTTATTTTCCTACATATGCTACATTTACATTTTTTTTTCCCTTTTTGAACCTATCATTTTTAGATATTAAATCACAGACCTTTAACTCCAAAATACAAGTTTTCTCAATCTTCTGTAATGCCTAGTAGAAAATCACAATATAGCAAGAAAAAAAATAATATATGGTACATACTGTGTCCTGAGGAGCCATAATGGATTTACAGCATCCACTTTCATTTAGTTATATACATGCATTGGTACCTATGCACATTGGAGAACAAGCAGGCAAAGATGCAAATATAGTGCACACAGAAATTTGTATTATATGGTTTCTGTTGGACCTTAGAAGTCAGAATTCATTCCTCCTCCTGCGCAGGTCACCTTCTGGTAGTTGCGCATTGCTTCAGAAACAGCTTTGTTTAGATATTGTTCAGATATTGTGGTACTGCTTCAGTTAGAGCCTTGAACATCAGGACTGACACCAGCAACTTGATTCAATATTTATGAGAACCTAATGTAGAACCTGTTGCCCTGCTGGTGTTGAGATCTCCTACACTAGGCTGGACTTTCTTAGGGACTGGGCTTTGTGCCCACATGAATTACGTGCCTGTGGTCCAGCTACAAGGCAATGAAGTGAGGCAAAGTCATTAATCACCATGATGAGGTACGGTAACCCAGACAAAACGGGTGGCAGCAGGAGTAACTCCCAGCTGCTGGTGTGGAAGGGCTGGTGTCAGCGGGGGCACCAGCAGAAACTCCCAGGCTCTCCCTGAACAAACCAGCTGGCTGGTGCATCTTCAACCAGATGCAACTACAGAAGGCTACAGGCTCACCAAAATGATTTCACCTGTTTATTACACAGGACACACTTCCTGCCTGTGCTGAGCCCAGCTTTCAGGAGTGCACGCAGTAAACCCAGCTGTCTTTGTTGGCTCTACATTCCTAATTCTAGTGAGCCGCTGTTCTCTAGATCTCATCCAAGTACGGAGCTTCTCTGCTGACCTTCTCCCTTCATTACTACCCAGAATAAGATACTTAGACAGAACTCTAGTAGCTACCTTTTGATTATTAAACCCATAAGCTATTAAATCCGTTTTAAATAGTTCAGCTTGAGGTGGAATAACTCTTTATCTTGTTAAGACTACCTCCAACGACCACAGCTATCTGGATATGCAAGCAGTTACAATCATTCATTAAATCATACCACTTTGTAAGTAACAACAGAAAAGGCTGTTACAGGTGGGAACCCTGCCTGTCCCCCAGCCTGTCAGTACACCCAAATTCATAAGCCACGGGCACTGAAACGGTTGCTGAGGATTGCTCCTTGCAGAGACCAGGCTCAAGGGGCTGGAGAGCATCACAGCGATGCTGCGGCAAAAACGTTACACGCTGGTATATTTTAATCAATAAGCTGTGACTGCAAACAACCTGAACTCTCTGCAACTGCCTGAAGATCCACAACCCTCTTTCTAGACAAAGGGAGCAAATAAGCACTTTGGAGAGGGGGCTGGAGACGAGGTATGGGCCACGTCCCCAAGAGATGGTGTCAGCACGGTTCGTCGCGGCTCACCGCACCAAGACCCACGTAAATGTTAAGCACAAGAGCTGGCTGGTCAGCCTGACCGCCCAGGGCCACGGGCAACAGCCAGTGCCCGGTTTGGGCTGTGGCTGCACCCAGGGCAGGGCCAGGACAGACTCAGCTCCAGCTCCTGCAGCTGCTGAAGCTCAACACACCTGGCAAACCAACCCCCACACACCACCTGTTCCCCAGGGTCAGCTGCTTAAACATCAGTAAACAAAAAGTGCAACAAACAAAGTACAGTCTTGCTACATAACATGGAATATTTGCTTTGAACAGAAACAAACCTCTCATGAAAAGAGAAAAAATTAGAAATCCTCTGTTTTCACACAGGAGCCAATGTTCCCTGCAGCTTTGCACAAGAAGAGCATTTTAAAAAGCAAATTAATTAATTAATTAATTAATCACGTGCAATAACCCTAAGGAAGGAGCACAGCTGCAAGCCCTCTGCTGCACTCAGCCAGGGCCCACAACAGGCCTGCAAAGTAACGCGGGGCTGCACTGGGCCTGGGCTCCCGCACGCAGCACAAACGCCATCTCCGCCGTACCCGACGCAGTTCAGGCCACAGCGCCCGCTCACCAGGCAGGCTCGGCCCCGACACAGAACATCCTGCTCCTACCTGCGGCGGCCCCGTCTCTGCCGTGGGTTCCAGGTGGGACGAGGCCTCGGTGGGCTGAGCCAGGACAGCGGCCTGGGGGGGATCTGGGCTGAGCGCCGGGCCGGCCCTGCCGATACACAGCCCTGAGGCGGCTCCCGGGTGGGCTCCGCGGGGGCGAGGGCTGCGGATGCGTCTGGGGCTGCCGGGGAGGGCGGGAGGGCAGCGCTCCTCACCTCAGCGCCGCTGCACCACCCACCCCGGCAGCCCCGCGGCCTCGGCACCAACCCAGGCCCCGCCCCTTCCAGAAGGTTCTCTGGCCCCGCCCCTCACAGCCCCGCCCCTTCCAGAAGGTTCTCTGGCCCCGCCCCTCACGGCCCCGCCCCTTCCAGACGGTTCTCTGGCCCCGCCTCTCACAGAAGCTCCTGTCGCCCTCCAGTGACGCCGTGTAAGGAACGTTTACCGAAGAACTGTTGTTTTTACAAAACTGAGGACCTGGCGCCTGACCCCAGCAGGGGGGAAGGACCGAGAGACATCGGACTGTGAATCCTTTGTGTGAAACACGGTCTCTTCCCGGGATATATACTGGTACCTGTATGCATACTGATACCTGTATTTACAAGTGAGGGTATTGTACGTAAACTGGGGCAGGGTGGGGATGGTCTGTAAACCCCAAAGTGCCCAACCAATGGGGAATAGGGGAGGGAAAGTGCAGCCGGATTTTGGGGGGATACAAGCAGGGGCGTTTTGCCCTATTATATGTGCCGACCTTCGGGTAGAACACCCCCTGTTGCAATATTGTTCTTAAAAAAATCGCTTTGCTGGGAGATCCTGCCTGAGCCTATTACATTTGCAAACTAGTTGTTTCCTCCAACTGCTGGGGAGAGGGGTCTGTCTTTAGCAATGGGCCCAGTTACTGCCACAGTTAAACCCGGGCTCAGCAGGGCAGGTTTAAACTGGGCTGCGCAGGAGAAGGACACGAGGTGGGCAGAGCGCCCGGGAGCCGCTGGTGTGGGTTAGGGCTGGAGCGGGAAGGTCTCGGCCTCAGCTCCGGTCCACAGGCTGGGCTTCTCGCAACAGCTCCTGCCTGTGTAACATCCTTAAACTGGATTACGAGCATTGAAAAATACAAACAAGAGACTGGAACAGTAACCAGGGAGCCACACGCAGCATCCTGGGACAGACGGACAGAAACTCAGCCCTCATCAGCTTATTCAAATAGCCCATCAGGGGGTAACGGGGAAAACCAGAGGCCGCGGTGCAAACCTGGCAGCCATTCTCTGGAGCAGCAGGAACACCAACGTTCCCACTTAGCTTTTGTAAATAAAAATATGGACAATAAATTAATCAATAATCTCAGAGCATAGAAAACATCATCCTAGGTGGAAGGAAAACATACAAATGGAAAGGGGCCTTGAAGAGGGTGTCCCCCAAAACATGTGCGGGCCACCTGGGCTCATCGTGATGCCATGAAGCTCGTCAGACCTCGGTGGCATTGCAGGGTAACGGAGCCGGAGTCCTCTCCAGCGTCATCACCACCCCCGTGTTTTACCTATTGGCACAGCAACAGGAAAACTGAAGCTAACGCCACGCTTTAATAGCGATGCACCTGAATTTGGGTAGAAATGTGAACGTGTATGTTTTCTTCTTCTAAATCACTAATGTCTGTCCCTTTGAAAGAAAAAAACTGAGCACCCAAACATTCACTTTTCAAGAAGAAAAAAAACCACCTTTTGTTACCCAAAACACCCCTGCAAGTGTGGGAAGCTCCAGCAGTGCATTGTTTAGTTTCATTATGAAAAGACACCCGAGTGGGTTGTCCTGAAGGTGGTTGCAAAAGGCCACTTTGCCGAATGGTCAGTGGGCTTTAAACAGTGTGTGGGATGCATATTTTCTTGGAATAATCCTCTTTTTATTACTCTACAAAACTGGCAGGAAATTCTTTGTATCTAGTAAGTCTGCTTCACAATACTGAAGCCAACCTAGAAAGTTATTTCATTTTTCTCTGCCAAATCAGATCTTCCTGCTCTCAAAGATCAGGTAAAGCTAAAACATATTGTAATGTTTATATTTTAGCTCTGTAACATTTTAATTTGAAACATTCGATTTCAAATGCTGTGGAGACACCTGAAAAAGCCCCTTGGGTCAACTGGATTTTTCAGAATGATTTTCATCGGTACCTGGTAAATAACTGGAAATGTAGATGTACGTTTGTGGTCGCTATGGACGGCTCTGTGCCGGCAGCTCTGGGCCAGTCCTGCGGGAGCTGCAAACCAGATACAGCGGCAAGTCGTGCAGGGTGAGAAACACCCTGTTTGCCTTGTCCGCTGGCAAAGGGAAGAACAAGCTCATAAGACAAAAGGACTTCGTATAACAGCAATCACTCAACTCCTTAGCACAGGCTTTCTGGGAGATTTTCAACAAGACCAGAGAATTAAAGTACATGTGCACCTACCTCTGTGTCCAAGAGCCTCCCTGTGGTCTGGAGTCAGAGCTGGGATCAGTCTGGCTGGTCTCAGCCTTAGAAAACGAGTGCCTGAGATGACATCAAATATTACAGCTGCCTTCAGGCACAAAGGCAGGATGACCTGTACTGCCGCATGCCTGCGGGATGTCTGCCCATCCATTTTCTAAAGCCCTCCAGAAATCAATAATAATAGTGATTATGCCTAAAAATGTCTTCCAGTACGTTGGTGCCCTTGCCATAGGGACAGCCTGACTCTCACTTGCTGGTTCTCTGTTCCTTCTTGCCCTATCACCGAGATTATTCCCTTCCTTTCAAAAAGTCTGATATATTTATATTTTATTCACTTCCCATCAGCTCCCAACCGTTCCTGTGGAGCCCACGCCCGGCGCAGGGGCCGGGGAGGCCTTGACGCCGCTGGTAGAGCCGGGGATGATTTTGTGCATCTCTCAGGCCATTTTTCTGGTATTCGTCCCAGGACAACGTTTCCCTTTCACACCAACGCTAGTACATTGCTGACCTGAATTCAGGCTGTGTTACGTGGCAATTTCCAGGCACTTTTCTGGAAATTGCTATCCAGCCAGCAGGTCCCTGTCCTGTATTTGTGCTTTTTAACCGTTCCTGCGAGGTGTAGAAATTGAATTTTCACCTATTGCATTCCTTTTTTTTTTTTCCAGAGTAGTTAGTTTCATTTTGAATTCCAGCCTTGTTCTCCAGGCTCCCTGGGTTGCACTTTTCCTGGTGCTGGAGGGGGCTGGAACTCCGAGTGGTCTCGATCCAGTTCAGTGCCCACTGAGTCCAGCAGCATTTAGTTTGATAGGAACTGAATCGGCTGCCAATGGAAAAATACAAAATTGGGCCCTGAAAACCATGTAAACAGAGGAGACCAGCAGTTAATTTGGTATTTATCTACATAGTATAAATTAAAACCAAATGTTTTAGGATTAAGGAAGTCCAAGTCACACATTTTAGGATGCATTGCTTCCCGGTAAGTGTCCCTGTCTGCCTTTCATGTTCTAAAGGCCTTTTCAGATTTATGTATTAGTATGCTTGCCTGACTGTTCGCTTGCTTTTTTAAAAAAAGGAAGTTAATGAAGTTTCAGAAAATGTATTTGGACACTAACAATTCAGATCTTGGGACAGGGACAGTGTACCACCACAACATTTTAAATTTAATATTTTTTTTACTACGAAACTTTAAACATTCTCTTAACTCAGTTAAAACTTGCCCAAATACATTGAGATACTTCTTCCCCGGCTTGGCACATCTCACAAATGAGCCAAACTCCCTTTTTGGTCCACCACTGCATCACCAATTCTAGAAATACTGTTTCCAAAACTGCTTCAGTTCAAGGTGGCATCAGCAGAGCCTGCTGGAGAGCAGGCAGGACTCCAGAAACTGCTCACTCAACTACAAACCATTTGAATAACTGCTTTCATGATTCTTCCTAAATGCATTTCAAACTTTTGTTGTGGATAAAAAGTGTACACCATGTTTACAGAGTTGATATTAAAAATAATTCATTTTATACATGTTTTTGTCATTAGAAATGTCAATTCAACTTCCAGGTTCTTCTAATTAACATTATTGTAAATTCTTCTGTCCTGTAAGGCAAAGAAAATGACATTTTACAAGGTGGCAGTGCAAACCAAAGCAAGCACGGGTGGTGTACAATAGCGTCCGAGTCACTCACTTCTCTCACGAGAAGACGATGTAAACCATTAGCGCACAACCCACTATCCAGCCGACGGCAAGGAGTATCGGCACAACGAGGCGGGAAAGCGGGACTTGGGCTGAAAGAGAAAAAATGGTCTTTTTCAGAAGGGCTAAAAAGTTACACAGACACGTGGAGTCCAAGGCAGGCCATGGCTCTTCGAGGAGCATGCAGAACGCAGGACTAGCACTTTATAGAAATATGTTTCTGTACAGCATCAGGATTTCAAAGACCCTTTCTATCAGTTTCCTACAAATATCAGAAGCTTGTAAGGAAGCAGCGTATCAGCCTTTGGGATTATATTACTTACCAATATATGACACCATTTTAAAGCACATCTTTCTGCAGGTTTTTGAAGGGATTAATAAATAATGTAAAATTATACACAACACCTCGCAGAGTTTAGATCAAGCTGACAGTCTTCGGAAGGATGCTCAATAATTTAAGGTTTTCCTCATTGCTCTTTTAAAGCTATGCGCAACATAAACACGTCTCACCATGATATTGCATGGTATATCTACTGAGAGGGAAAGAGAACATGTTGATAGAAAATCTGCATATGCTGCCACAAAAATGTAAAACAGATAAGCAACTACACAGCAAAAAGATCAAACCCTGCTCTGAAACTGGGTGTCCTTTTGCCACAGGGGAGTCCTTTACCTGTTCCATGTTATTCATTTGACACTTTGTAAGGTAAAGCTACTTCTGTTGGGAGTCATTTCTCTATAATGACCATGTTTTCTAAAGGTCCTATTACAAATAAAGGGCTGGATCCTGCTGAGGTACATGGCAGAGTTTTGGCAGCTCTGCAGAGCTGCCGTTGCGTCTACAGAATATGGTGTTTTGTCAGATGAGATCCAGGTTTAATGCAGTGAGATAAGAGCGGCAGGCGAGTCCAGACGGATGGGCAGGAACGCTGTGCCCAGCGTTTGTCACGAGGCAGCGAGCAGATGCCTCCGACGGGTAGAGTTTCATGGGAGCCATGGGCAGTGCTTGTGTTTCAGAGCTTAAGAACAGAAATGACCGTGAGATCATTTCCTCTGACCTCTGTGCTGCAGAACAGATACCCCAAGACCTGAGCGGCAGTAAAGTAACTGCTTGGAAGACAAAGTTTAGTGCCGTGAGCGGGAAAGGCTGAAGCGTGAGATGTGCACAAGGCTTGGCTGGGTGTGACATCCGAGCAGGTGACACCTTCGTAAGGTCTCGGAAGAAGGTGACAGACTCCAAGGCCTCAGTATTTGGTCCATAGGAAAACTATCCTGAGTCTAAATGTGAGGCTCAGCCTTACCCTCGCCACAGACCAGGGCTGTGCCATCAACAGCCAGGAAGAGCATCTGCATCCTCCGCGTTCCAGCCCCAGGGGGAGGTGGCTGCAGAGGGACCAGCAGCAGAGGAACACGATCATTCTAAGCAACTGTGGTTTTGAAAGAAAAAAAAAAAAAAAGAAAAAAAAAGGAAAAAAAAAAAGAAAAAAAGAAAAAAGAAAAAAAAGGAAAAAAAAAAAAAGAAAAAAAAGAAAAAATCTTTACTGACACCTGCAGGTGACCAGCTAAAACCCTGAAACATGAGGTTTCATTATAATCACCATGTAAATGAATGCACATGAAAGCAGAATACTGAGAGAAATGTGGGTTATTGCAGTCAGCAGTATTGCCGTCAAACAGACCAAGGAACCAAACTCTGGCTTCTGGGAGTTGAGCCAGAGCCTGTGGAAATCAAAAGGCCAGTTCTGGATGGCAGCATGAATAAAGGCATCTTACTGTGACCTCTGTGTGTAAGCTGGTGTTCTAGCCACAAACTACTTTCCCCTTCCCCATTATAGTATTTTTTCCTCTACTTCAAACATCAATTTTATCTCTAAATAAACAGAAAAGCCCTGGGCACTGCCTGCCATGGATGCCCAAGTACCCAGAGAAGCCAAGGATCCCTCGACTACAGCATACAGCAGCACAGGTTTCCCACCTAAATACAGCCTAAATATACTGATAAACTTCATCTGATTGCTGTCTTGTTTGGTTGTTTTTTTCCCTGAGGTTTACCTTTTATCAAGAACAGTAAGTTGGCTTGGTTTTGCCATCTGTAGTTGGTTGAAACTCCTCCCAGCTACCCTGAGAAAAAACGCTGCCTGTGCCGTCACTGAGCTGCCCTCACCCCTGGAGTGTCCGAGTCCAACCACACTGACAAAGGCACCCCAAGGCACCAGGCGGAGAATCTCCCAGGACTTCAAACAGCAGAGGCTGGGCAGGTGAAGCAGGGAGCGTGTCCCCGCCTGAGCCTGTCGAGCGTCAACTCCCAGTCCTGTGTTCCCTGCTCCAAAACGCCTCAGAATTTCACAAAGTTTTCTTTGTGTTGTATCTCATATAGGCTCCCCCTGCACACGCACAAGCGGAGCGCTGACCCATCGCTGGGGTGGCCGGGTGGCCACCACGCCAGTCAGCAGAGCGAGAGGGCACGTGGCCGTGCCCAGGGGACCGTGTCCCCTGCACGGCTCCAGCTGCCGCCGCAGCAGACAAGCTTTTCCAGCTGTGCTGCCAAGACAGGCTGTGGCGCTCCCGAATCCCGCTGAACGCCAGCACTGATGCGGACAGGCTTTGTGCTGATGGCGCTCGCCAGCATCACATGGAAAGGCCCCCGGAGCCGGCGGTTCCTCCGTGCAGCCGCTCGTTGCAGCCGGGCTGCCCGAGGTCTGTAACGGGGCGCAGCTGGACCCCCGGCGCCCGGGGTGCTGCTGGCACCAGCCTGCTGCGGCTGGCTGCTCATCCACACGCTGCTCTTCCGTTGTTTAAACAAAGTTAAACACAAATAACAATACATATCCTACCAATGTAAGATATGGCTAAGTACTAATTCCTGATGGAATACCAACATCCATATAATTTCTGTCGATACCAATGAAAATTAAAATTAAGAAACAGCATTCAGTATCCTGTTATACCTGAGCTTAGTAGAATTCCACTTTCCTTCTTAGATACCAGTGCTAATGGTGCAAAAAAAAAAAAAAAAAAAAAGATTAAAGTCTTTAAAAACTTTTAACGTAGCTATGAAGATGTATTAAAAAGTTACTTTTACAAGGAAAACTACCTGAATAGCTGTGTAGACAGCTAACACCACGTTTAAACTTATAGTCATTTCACCATCCAAACCTCTTACAGTGAAGTCAACAGAAAATGATAATAAATATAAAATGCATCTTTGTAGAATGCCTTTTCTCTTCGGAGAAAGTGGAAATGTGCTTATAATGGAAAGGTCATTATTAGAATTTCATTTTGCTCTGCCACTTGGGATTAAAATCTAAATTACTGTATGTTTACCTAGCATTACACTCAGATTTCAGCTACACAGACAGTATATTTAAAATGCTGTCAAACATAATTAAACAGAACTGTGTAAAATGAGTTAAGTTAGTCAACTTTAGATTGTAACTACAAAAAACTACAGAAAACAGAACTGGTAGGATTCACAAACACGGGAGGAACCCAAGCTACTTTATACTCATTGCTGTTAACACAATTAGCTTTAAAGTGAGTACACTTTCTTACTAGTAAAAGTAAAATATATAGTGTATCAGACAAGAGCACAAATAGCTGAGTATTTTCATGTTAATTTGCTCAGATGTATGGATTTTAAGAATACACGGTCACATTCACACTTAACTGTGCACCTTACCTGGTTCTGCCATTCCCCCCTCTGCCGGTGTTCTTGGCAGGTTTTCAGGTTTGCTCTGCAGTTGTTCCTCTGAGCCTCGGGATGCTTTAAATAGAGCGATATGTGGAATGTGCCGCAGCTGCCTCGCGCGCGGTGCCAGGTTTGGGCTGGATGCATCCAGTTGTCTAAAAAGGCAGGAGCTGAAGGGATCCAAGGGTCCCCCTTCCTATTCCTGCAGCTGCACATCTGTTTCGGAGAAAACCGAATAAAGAAGGGTCAGTTTTGAAGAGGGAGGGAAATAAAGGCAAAAACTACTTCATGGCCTCTTTACAGCCATAAACACCACATGATAAGTTCACCTAATATTTATATGCATCCACATATTTAGAGCATGACAGGGGTCCAGTTCGCTCTTAGTCTCCCACATCTTCTCTTGCTTCTCTCTTATCAAAAAGACACGCCAAGTCCTATTCAGTAATAGTTGTATATGTATTTCTGTAGTTATTAGTTACTTGCTAAGCATCACCAGGTATCTTGTGCTCCACAAAGCACAAAAGTATGTTTAGCGTCTTCTCTCTTCAGAGTGTTCAGTCATCATTACTCTTATGGGTAGTGGGTAACAAAATTCAAGGGAGAAACATTCCTAAAATAATTTAAGAATGATTTTGCCCTAAACGGGATAAATCATTGCAAACTGCAGTCTTTAATTCAGAAGAGAAAAAACATGGAGATGAGTGCCAGATCTAAGCCAAAAGGAAAAACCGCACATTAGCTTGTATCCCATAAAATGAGAGTTCCATATAAAGATCCCTTGGAGTGATCCCAGACACAGATTTTGACCAGGAAGCCTACAAAACCCACTCAGAGTTTATTAGGGAAATAAGGTCCTGTACAGAACCCTCAGAGGGACACACACAGGCGCATCACACATCAGCAAAAAGCCCCTAACCAAATAATTTTTTTCAGGCACAGGAGGACATTTTATCCAACTTTCAGCAAACTTACACATAACCCATGTCAGAGCTGTGCCTGGATACTGAACGAAACGGGGATTCTTCCTGCATGTTTCTGAAATGGAAAAGGACACAAATGGCTGTTAAAAGCCATTCCTGATAGCTGGTGCTTGGGATGCTTGGAAGGGATGGAATCGGGATGTTTGTCCAGTTCAGAGGAATTGTTGTGCTCTCCCAGAAGACACCACAGTGCTCAGAAACACACTAGGCAGATCTTCTAAAAGAGATTTTATGTGCTTGTTGATTAAAGATTAAATACTTTACAGAAAAAGATAAATTTCCATTATCACCTTTCTTAAGAATTGCTTCCTCTCTTCCAGTGGCTGTGGAGATCACATCATCCTTGGAGCTTTTGCATGCAGAAAAAGAATTAAGCCAAAGTTAGATTCTAGAGCACCAGCTGGAAAAAATACTGGCTTTTCATGCCATCATGATCTAACTTGTTCTAAAGCAGGTTCAAAACTCAAGTATTTCATTTGGAAAGAACTAGAACTGGCTATAGCAGCAATGCAATCCCAGTCCCTGCCCAGGAAAGGTGCAAGTACATGGCCAATGCTACACCTACCAAAGAGCTGAGAGAGACAGCCTTCAGAATGCCCATACGAAATGCAATTAAATGTCTGGTTATTTTGACAGGAATAATATTTTTTGCCCTAGATGCAAGAGTGGTGGGCCCATGGCTACACGACTTGTGTCCACCTGCAGGGTATTTTCATCTGGAATGAACAAAAAAAATGAATGGCACTGGAATATTTTAAATACAATTATTTGCATTGCTGTGATCAGTATCCTTTATGTGTATATATATGCACACACATATATACACATATATGTAAGTCTAACCATGCTAACATCCACAATGTGATTGAGCGGCATTCAACTCTGGCAAAACTTTACTGAAGTCAGTTGTTTTACACCAGAGGTGAATTTAGCTTTGTATAGATTAGTTTTATTGCATACTATAAGCAGTCCCCATTTTTCAGTCTTTTGAGTGTGGCATGAATTCTAAGATGACAATTACAGAAAAATAACTGAAGTCAAGTCATGCCACCCAAGGAAGTTTTCATCAATTTTTGCAATCAATATCCTGACCAACCTGTTCCGCAGTCTGTGCTCACTGCCTCTTGGGTTCTTGTGTTTCTGTTTGCACGATGAGACACTTCCAAGTTATTTCCAGTTCTGAAGATAAACCGGAAACATCAAGCTTTATTGTCCACTGGTGTCTAGAGACCAGTCTAATCAAATGGGTATTCTAACATAAGAACTGAAACTGCACATTCTGAGTGCTGAAGTTTCCTGGTGCTGGATGTCTCGGTGTCTCCAATGTTGCTTTTGCCCATCCTCTGCATTCCTGAGCAAGACTGCTTAAAAAATTCTTGCCTTTCCCCAAGCATCACGTAAGGAAAGTGGTTTCATTACTGCTTATCCAAAATGGGTATACTCTTAAAATAAAGCTCAGGGCTACATAACGTTTTATTATGCTGTGCACAATTCAGCGTATCACATCATCTCGAGACACAAGAATACAATGCGAGCTTTACATTCTTTGTCTAGCTTTGCTGTGGAGCAGACTTTTTGGGATAAGATCCAATTTGTTGTAAAAAGAAATACGATCCTGTTCTTTGTGTAATAGATTTACTGAAAAAAAAAACTCAACACCACAACGTCTGTGATACAATAAGTTCATTGGCTGCATAGCTGTTCCCGTAAAAATCCTATCTGGTTTGGTTCTGCTAATTATATATACACATCTGATCTAATGGAAATAATTTCTCCCAGGAACCATGTATTCCTAACAAGACAATCTGACCTTCACAGATTGGGATCTTTCCAGGCCCCGTTGCCTTAAGCGAGGACAGAGAGTCATTGCTCTTCACCACAGTTTTGCAAACCACTGCCCTGATTTAGCTGCAAGCACAGTGAGGAGCGCTCTGCAAGTCTAAGGCATGAGGTTAAGGGTATAAAAGTTGTAGCTGCACAAAGAATAACGTAACAATATAGACATTATTTCAAACAACACATCTTGTGTTTAGAACGGAGGAATGAACTACAGACGTAAATTCTACAATAGATTTCAGTCCAACAGCCAAAAACAAAGCCGGGGACATTTTCAAAATATGAAAAACAAGGAGAGAACACAATGCTTAAGAAAAAACTCAAGAGAATGATCCGTGGAAAAAAGCATCTACTTTTTTGCCTGCTGAAGAATAATACACAAGAAAAACAATTGCCTCATTTTTATTTGTGTTTCAAATTACATGCTGATCTGTGTATGGTTTTTCCCGTGTTTGTGCTGGGATGACGAGATACTCAGTGTTCACAGTCGGACGCTTAATTGTGGTTCAGAAACGAGATCTCTTTTTTAGCCTTCAGTTCACGGAGGGACTCACACAGATCTGTCTCACTTAAAGCACCCTTTTGAACAGCCTGGCTCATTCACTGCTCAAAGCGAGAAATGCACTTTAAATGCCTTAAATGCCTTCAGTACTTGAAGTGAATTAGGGGCAAAATTAGGAGGAGGAACTGAGTAAGCCAGCAGGGCTGTAAGTCTTTCCGGAAGAGAAAGCAGTTTCAAGGGGAAAAGCAATACTGATGTTTTAGAAAATATTAAATTATCTGCTTCACATCCATGTGGACTTTGCCAAAAAAAATAAAGCCAACATGAGCAGAAGTATATTTGTCCAGCTCTAGCAGGTAGACTGGTTATATCAGAGCTTTCCAGTGTCTAACCTGGCACCGGGGCCACAAGCTGACAGATACATCGCAACATCATGTTGTTGGCGACTTGTTTTCCTGTAACACAGGCGCGGATCTGCGAACAGAAACCGCGGCAGCTCCGCATCCCTCGTTCCCGGCACTGCCCGTGCCGGTACCCGCGGGGCCGGGTTCACGGGAGGAGGTGGCGGAGCCGCACACAAACAGCACGGCTCACCCTGCGCGGGGGCTGCTGCCTTAGACAACACGCCGGGGAAAGATTTAGCTACAAACCATCACCCATCGCCTCGGTAACAGGCCAACTCTTCCCCTTTTGTACCAGACAGGATTCCTTCGCAGCACGGTCCCCTCTGAGGAATCCGAGGAGCGCAACAGAGAAAGCAAATACCATCTGCTTGGGAACAGCACTGCGGGTGCATTTGCCGTGCTACTTCTCGTTTAGTGCCTCATGTTTGGGAAGCAACTGTCAGAAACCTCATTAAAACCCTGCCCGTTCTGCAAAGAAAATTGGCGATATTTATGGTGTAACTAGCTAATGTGTTTAGGGTACATTCTAATCTGCATAATTTCACCAGTACCTAGATATCGAATATCAGAATGTGAAATTTATCGTTTGTTAGCCATACCTCTAACATCTGAAAGTCTACATGAGCATTCAGTAGACTGAAAAAGAAACACTTTTGGTTTTACAAATCCTGTATGATTCGTGTAAGTAACTGTAGGCCACACTGCTTTATATTCAATTAGAGGGACATATCAATTCATCTTCGCAAAAGGAAAGCTCCAAGTAATAACATCTTTATAGCTTTGTAATATTCGTACTAATTCTTTTAAAATCACAGGGTTTTTTTCTTTCAATTGAGCTTTTTCCGTTAAAAAAAATCCCCTATGATTTACTAACAAATCTAAAGCCATGTTGATATGTGCCTTGGGTTGTTTTATTACTTTGCCATACTATACTCTCTTGTGACCTACAGAGTAATGTGAAAAAGCATTCACAAAATAGATATACGTGTGAAAAATGCATCTAATGAGAAGCATTTTTTTTGTCACTATCTTATCATTTGAAAGCTCTCTCAGAAATTGCTAGAGATTACTTCCACTCCCATTTACATGATGGAAATAAAGGCTGATTGTTGATTTGTTTGATGACTATGCTACTGAAGACCTGAAAAATTCCATTTATTAAGCTACTAAATATTTAATTGCGCACACTGTTTCCTAGGGCGAAGGGTATACATGGCCATTTCTCTTGGTAGAGCACTTCAGCTGAATGCTGAGATGTCTGATTAAAAATCTGTAAATATAATGGAGAAACAGCACTATCAGTGTAGAGACCTATATGTGCAATGTCATTTCTGGATTAGTTCCCCACTGGCGTCTAAAAATAATGTCGATAACGTTTTGCCTTTGTATAGTTCCATTCTGCTGGCTGCCGAGTGATTGGTAAATACCTTTGGAGCAGGCACAGGGATAATTGCTGTGAATAAATCTCCCTGACACATAATTTATGAGAAACTGTCTCAGCTGGATTTCTTAGTACTGAGCTCTAGCTGAGCGACAGGCGAGCGGCACCACAACCCCGCGGCACCACAAACCCAGGGCACGTCGGCACGGCCACGGTTTCCAGCCTGTTCTGGTACCTGGGCAGTTGCCTGAGGGGCAGTTTTCCCATTTCAGGATCCAGTTTTCCCATTTCAGGCTGAAAGGGGCAGGAGAAGCTCAGTGAGAGGCAGCCGTGCTGCAGGCCAGGAGCAACGTGGGACACCCCAGTGAGGGGCACCTTTAGCAGCCCCATAACTCAGGATCATTATTCTCAAGTGCTTGGGTATTACATCATCATCATATTACATTATTTTAATTATATTTATATCACGATGCCCTCGCCTTACCTAAAGAGATGGAAAGCACTGAATATTAAAGGAGACTTTTGGTTCATTCTAACTCTTGAAAAACAAATAACTGAACTGCACAGCTGTGGTGAGGGTTCCAGTTCTTGGTTCAGCCCTGAATTTCCTGGTTGAAAACAACTTACTGGACTGAAGATATTATAACTGCATTCAAAAACAAACGCTGGCTTGTATGATTTCAGCTCATGTGCTGAGCAAAGTCATACACGGGCTGAAAACAGTTTTATTTGATCTTACTGTGTCCTCTAAAAGAACATTAGATCATGCCAGCAAGGAACACGATGGCAAAACACAAACTGGCTGAAGAAAAAAGGATATATTCATTAACATAAACTGTGAAAGACTTTCTAAAATGCTGTGTTTATCTGAAATTTAAATAATCTATTTCTTGATCTGGTTGCTCCAGCTAACCATAAACACTAGATAAAATGGAGCAAGATGATTTCAATGTCCTCTCTAGAAGAAAATGAAGGATTTCTGCAGAATCTTTTATTCTGGATTTTCCCATATATTAGGAAACTACAACACAACTGAGTATAAGCCAGCCCTGGAATTGGAGCCCTAAAGTCACCCACCTAAGCTGCACCTTCCCCAGCAGAAATCCCTGCAGACATCTCCGATCCGTACAGGTGGCGAGTCCCTTTTCCTAAAAATGGGACAAGCCTGAACAAGGTTGGCAGTTAGTGAAAGGGGACAAAATTCAGGACCAGAAGACAAATTCTGATAAAGCTAAACTATCTCGAGGTCAGCAGAGCCGCAGCCAAGGGTGCCAGCTGGGACAGGCAGCGAGGACGTGGCGTTTGTGAGCGGCACAGAGCTCGGTGCTCCGCACACTTACCGCTGTGAACGCAAGCTGCATCCGCGGGGTCTGCGGCCCAATGTGAGCCTGCCCTCCTGGGGCGACCGCTTCAGCCTCCCACCACGTTTTGTAGACAAGGAGTCGTTTTCTCCCTCCTTTGCCAGGTGACTCTGGCATCAGTTTGCCTGGTTCTGTACCTCGGTGGGGACCAGCCCCCCGGCGCGGTCCATCTGCTGCTGGGAGAACAGGAAATGGAGCTTTCTTCCTTTCCTTTTCTGTAGCTTCTATTTTCCCTTTTCAATGAATCCTCTGTGCTGGGGAAAATATGCATTTTTAAAATTACCAGAATAAATCACTTAATTCAAAAGAAAACTTCACAAGCCTTGAAAAGCCATTAAAATGTTACCAAGTTTTATCCAGCCAGAAATAAAGCCTCAAAAACATTAGAAAATTGACACTTCCATGCACAGATTTTGAAAAGTATCTTACTTGTAAGAACACAGCCAGTCTTTCTAGCTAGATATACAATGTGAGCACCAAGTCTGTGCGGCAAAGGTGGTGTGAAGAGCAGCAGCTCCCAGTCTTGTGCTGCAGTACCCTCTTGTGCCAGACCCGGCAACTTCAGACGTGCAGGGAGCCCAGAGGATGCTCCACGGCACCAGTCAGCTGAGACACTGCACAAAAAAGGTGTGGGGTTTTTTTGAAGGAACTAAATATGCTGTACTTAAAACTTTTATCGGGAAATATATATTTAGTGGTTTGGGCTTTGAAAAAGCTGAGTGTTTCCTCACTCTGGGGTGTCGTTGGCCCTGTTCAAATGAATCCTGCTACAGTTCTCGGAAACGAAGCAGAGCACCTGAACCTGTGTGCACGGGGCAAGAGATGCTAACGGTGACTGAGCACTGGCATTTGGGCTGCTGCTCACGTCACCCGAGTAACTGGGAGCAATATCTACGGGTAGCAACACAGATTTTAGTGTTTGACTTTAATGCTCCCCTGCCTTTCTCATGTTTGTAGATTCTTTACTGAAAATGTATTTTGCCCCAGACTGAGCTCCAAGAATGTGCTGGTTTTCGCTTGCTGCACCTCAGAAGCCGGTGCTGTTAATGAATCACAAAAACAGGCATCAACAATTCGCCGCCTCCTTTCCAGAGCAGCCACAGATCGCGTGCGTTAGTTAAATCTGGCCACGGCAACAGGCCCAGGCTGTTTAAGAAGCGGCAGTCGCACACCCACCTACATCTCGCCTCACCATGTCCGTGGTAGACAAAATTCACAATATTTCCTAGAATCGCAGACTGCTTTGGGCTGGGACTTTAAAAATCACGTAGTTCCCAGCCGCCGCCACGGGCAGGGACACTTTCCACAGCCCGGGCTGCTCCGAGCCGTGTCCAACTCGGCCTTGGGCACTCGCGGGGCCGGGGCGCCCCCGGCTGCTCCGGGCAGCCCGGCCCGGCGCTCGCCGCCCGGCGGCTCGGCCCGGGCGCTGCGCTGGCTGCCAGCAGATGGCAGCGCCTTCCTGCGGGCCCGGGCTGCCAGCCGCCTGTCTGGGGCGTAGCGTTCCGGAAAAAAGAAATCCGAATCATAAAAAAAAAAAAAAATTACAAATTCAGTATTTGTATAATGAATTAGATTACATCTTATTTGTATAGGAGAAATATTATTTTGTCCTGGATTTTTGGACACAAACCTCCCTTAGGATATAAAGCCTACAGAAGGACAGTAAAGAACAGGTTTTCCCTTCCTTTCTCACCCACCCATACACACAGATACACTCTTAGCAAGGTTTTATTTCTTAAATGCTGGAGGAATGGTTCCTTTTCCATTCACTCAATGATACCTGTGCCCTTGTGGCCAAGAAGGCCAATGGCATCCTGGGGTGTATTAGAAGGGGGGTGGTTAGTAGGTCGAGAGAGGTTCTCCTTCCCCTCTACTCTGCCCTGGTGAGACCTCATCTGGAATATTGTGTCCAGTTCTGGGCCCCTCAGTTCCAGAAGGACAGGGAACTGCTGGAGAGAGTCCAGCGCAGGGCCACAGAGATGGTTAAGGGAGTGGAGCATCTCCCTTATGAGGAAAGGCTGAGGGAGCTGGGGCTCTTTAGCTTGGAGAAGAGGAGACTGAGGGGTGACCTCATCAATGTTTATAAATATATAAAGGGTGGGTGTCACGAGGATGGAGCCAGGCTCTTCTCGGTGACAACCAACAGTAAGACAAGGGGTAATGGGTTCAAGCTGGAACACAAGAGGTTCCACTTAAATGTGAGAAGAAACTTCTTCTCAGTGAGGGTGACAGAACACTGGAACAGGCTGCCCAGGGGGGTTGTGGATTCTCCTTCTCTGGAGACATTCAAAACCCGCCTGGACGCCTCCTGTGTAACCTCACCTGGGTGTTCCTGCCCTGGCAGGCGGATTGGACTAGATGATCTTTCGAGGTCCCTTCCAATCCCTGACATTCTGTGATTCTGTGATTCGTCATAGTCACAGACATGAAAAAATTATTTAAAATAATCACCACATGAAAAAAGATCCCAATTTAATCAGCATTCAGAAGGCAGCTCTTTCTGCTCTGGAAAACATCTCCGTGATCCGTGTTTTTGTTACCGCTTCTCTTAACCCCCCCCCCGTTGTTTTTATGGAGCGAAGAATAAACACCACAACCCACCCGTCCTACCTCAAAGAACATTTGCGATGCACTCCAAGGGACAAAGGATGTCCCAAGGACATGTGTCTGCATCCCAGCCCCAGGGGCAGCACGAACATCTGCGGAGGCAACTGGATTGTAATATGCTCTTACAAAAAAATAGATATATAAAAAAATTTTAAAAATTAAATCTATTATTCTACTTTGTTCTATACATTTCTATATAATCAAGAAAACATTCCTGATGCTAATGAAAGTGGTAGCAGTGGCACAGACAATGTAATCTGGTTTTACTTTGCCAGGGAAGGCAGATGGGTTTATATAATAAAATCCTCATCCCAAATATAAAAGGCCAACGCTCATTTTTGCAAGGCCTTCCTTACACACAGAAACTCACCGCTTTAATTACTCCAGTTTAAGTTAATTGCTGCAAAATACAGAAATTCTTAGTTCAGTAAAAGGTTTTTCTCAGATCCAGTTTATTCCTTCTTCATTTCTACTCAACTCAGATAAGCTATCTCTAAACCTCATAAAGAGCACATTATCTTTTGTGATGGCTTAAGTGCTGTGAAATGATGCTCCAAGTAAGAGGGCACACAGAAAAGCCCAAAGGCTGAGACAAAAGGAAAAGATGACACTTTTGAAGATTTTATATGGGGATAGTCTCTAAAAATAGCCATTTAATAATTTATCTTGAAGTTTAAAGTAAAATCCATGGAGAGGCTGCATAGAGGCTATATTGAGTGTGTGGAAGATACAACCCCTCTGGGGGTATAATAATCTATACTAGATTATATTATTGGCAGATAACGAGAAGCTCATGTTTTCTGAGCGTACCTCAGAATTCTTCATTTACTGTTATCTCAGCACCAATGCCTTTGCTGGTTCAGCATGTGCTCTGAACCAGACACCAGGTTTTCTGGGTTACAAAATCAAACATATTGAAGTTAAAATATTCCCTGTGTTACATGAACACTTACAAACATCACCAACTGCCAGCAATAGTTTAGAACACACTAAAAGCCCCAAAGAAGCACAAATTCACTTTTCCTCTCCAGAGAAAGTGATGCTGCTGATAATTGATTTAAGTATGTTCTGTGAATACTAATAATATCATCTGATATGTTATTCATGCAAAATGAGAATTCTAAAATCCCCCTGCTTATTTTCATATGAGCATACCCATGGGAAGAAAATAGAGAAAACAGTTTCATTTCAAAATATTTTTGCATTTTTCAGACATTCCCTAAGTGGACTTGTTTTTTTTTTCCTGGTAGCTATTTCTGAACAAGCAACACAAAGTTCAAATGCTGTCAAATGCCAAAGGATGTTTTCTTCTAAATGAACGCTAATTAACTTAGCATAGGTAATTACATTGACTTTAGGTTCTGTATTTATTATGTGAGATTCAAACCAAGACAATATTCAGTGTCATGTGGATTTTACCTTTATCTTTCTGTATTGATATATTAATATATATTTCTTACTTGTGCAAAGTTCTCAATTTAACTATCTGCAGTGTACTGCTCATCTCCTTGATCGCTGTTCCTGCAGCTCCTTTGCCTTGAGCGACTGACTGTGACCCTCACGGCTCCAGGTCCTCCTGCATCTACTGAAGACCAGTGGCCACATCCCATAATATCGCATTGTACAGCAGTCAGGAGGGTCGGAATAGTTTGCATGTCAATGCAGGATTTGGTAATGTGGCTTTATATACTTTTAAAATAAGCTCGGGTGAATTAAATATGATCCCGGAGAATTCCCATTAAACCAGCGTCCTTCACACGCGGATTAATTTAATCCTTGGATCACGGCTTGGGTGACGTTCCAGGAGCCGGGAGCTGTCACCAGCGGTGCCACCTCCTGTCCCCGCCAGGACAACTCCACCCCAGCGCTGGGGAAAGGACCGTTCTGTCCCAGAGCCCACGTGCTGCAGATGCAACTGTCTCCTTGGGCACAGGAACACTCAGATTTTAGCCAAATCGTGTCGTGACCTCAAACACGGCAACGCATGTGGCAACGACAGCATAAAAAAACCTACTTAAAGTAGAGCAAAATAGTCTTAAAAGCCTATTCTTTGGCCTTTGTCCTGTGCCTGACAACTGCTGGCATGCTAGCAACAGAGCGAGGGGGCTTTTGTGACAGCGGCTCATCTCATGCTGGCCGCATGTCACCACGTGGAAACAGTTCCCAGTCCTGGTTTGCCCAGCCCATGTCCACAGCAGCAGGTGAGAAGCACTTTGCTTCAACCCATCGCCAGGGCCGCTGTGGCATGAGGCCTCTTGATTGATTAGGGGACTAATGATGGACAGCAGGTCACGTTTCAGGCTCCTACACAAGACTTGTTGGCGTGCAGTATATTTTAGTTGATCTATTTTTATCTAACTTCTATATTGCATTTATTGCTGCGAAATCCCTGGATTTTACTCCCCACGGCCGTACTGGCAGCTTGCACCCAAGCCGCTTCAGGGAAACCACTCCAAAAGTATTAAGTTCTGTATATATAATATATATATATGCATATACAAGTTGCTAAGATCAGAGTTTTGCTCTCTTTATTCTATGCTCTGGACTCTAAAACTGCAGTGATGACGTAAGAAAAGCTTAACAACCGAGACACCTAAAAATATTGTCCCGGCAAATGTCAGGCTGGCTGTGCTGGCAGCCGGGGCCGGGCCGGCACAGCTCGGCACAGCCGTGTCCCCGTCTGTCCCCAACAGCTCCGGGTGACACCACGAGCAGCTCCGCAGGGCTCCAAACACCCCGTCCCTCTTCCCAAAGATCTGCTGAACTGTCTGTGTAAGATCCAGCCCACGTACCTGTGCATTTGTAAGACAGCCCAGCCTCGTTGCACAGAAGGTGTAAATGAAACATTTCGGGGGGCAGCAACCGAGGCTTATGTTGCACCGAGACTGCAGAATAGCGTCTGAGAGCCTCTCTGAGCTGAACGGCAATTTTGCCGAGCGAACCCAAGCAACTGAACCCTGGAACTGCCCTGGCAACCTCTGTAGTTCCCTCCAACCTCCCCGAAGTACTCAGTATGCTTTAAAATGTCAATAAATTAACTTCGTCGTATGAAAATAAAAAAGCTTGGACAATTCTCTCCAGACAAGTAACTAATACTGATAGAAGGAGCTATTTTTTGAGTTCTTGCTTAGCTTTCATGAACAGTATAGGAGAGCCCAGGCTTTTAGCCACAACCATTTCTGTTCACTCCTGCAAATAATTTATTTGCTTCCTTCCTGGCTGGACGAGCTCTCGCCCTGTTCACCCCAGTACATCCACCGAGCTCATCACAACCGAAGCAGCCAACCCCCGGGTAACGGTCTGCTGGCATCTCCACCAGTTACAACTCCCAGACACAGGAAATCAACTGACCCCATCAAATAAACAGCCTCATCTTTAAATGAAATGCTTTTTAAAATTGAGCATAGATAATATTAACAAATTCCCAGTACTGCACTTTTCCCTTATTTAAAAGGCTTAAGATATTATACCCCCTTCTCTCTGTATAGACCAGTTCATGTTATATAATGTATGTGGATTTGCTTTGACCTGATTCCAGATGGCAATAGATTATCAAGCCAAGCCTGTACAATTGTAATTTGGTGGAAAACCGGTCAGGATTTCATTACGTATTGAAATTCTGAAACTGTTCTGAATATTTCAAATTAAAAAGGCAAGTAGAAAATAACCCTTGTATTGAAATGATCCTATTGCATTACCTTGGCTCATGAATTTATATTGGGTGCATATTTTATCAGCTCTTTTGCTACTTTTCAACATCTGTACGTGCAGTTTGTTATGACAAACTGTGGGACAAAGCGGGGCCCGGGACTCACGGATACAGGAGGGGGGAACCCAGCAGCTCCTGCTCTTCCCACCGAATGGAAAAGCTCCAGCTCAGGTCATGCAGAAAGGGAGTTTTGGGTGCAGGAGGAGCAGTCAGACAAAGAAGGGACGTGGGACAAGCTCTCACACGCGACGGGTTGCAGGTTTGCTGGTGCCGACCTCTCCAGGCAGGACAGCCGGTCTGACTGGCAGGCGGATGTACGGCTCTCGGAGTTCATTAAAACCAGGAGAGATCCCTGGAGGAAAACAGGCTTCCTTCCAGCGACCCGAGGAACAGCGTTGCCCTTTCACACTCCATCAACGTCTCCTCTGAACCAAAAGCAAGCAGAAAGCCAGACTGCTAATTTCTCCTGCCAACTCAAGGCCAGTCCTCAAGAAACCCATTAAATACATTAATTTCCAGTCTTATCCTTCTCTTCACACATGATGTCAATGCCACCTGCGAACTGTAGTAGTGGGCAGCTTGTTTGGACAGATTTATTTTGTCTTGTGCTATTACACTGCTCAGCTGCTTCCTGGCCTATATTAATCCCCCTTTATTATTTTTCTAGCATAATTAGTGCTGTTAACTGATTTGCTGTTAACAGATGATTCCAAGTTCATTGAAGGAGATATCAAGACTACAGAGTCTCTGACCCTCCACCGCCAATTTTAGCCATGTATCAAAGAGTCTCTAAGAACATGTTAGTCATTGAAATCAATCAGAATATTGGCACTAATTTTTTCTCTTTTGGGGGAAATACCATCATAACAACACAGATCTATGGGGTACAACACACCCGGCACAAGCAGCTCTCGCCTGTGAAGCTCCTTGGACGAAATACAGAATCTCAGTGCACATGAATAAAATCAGAAAGGTCGTGTTCACAGATCAAACTGCAAAGGAAAGAGAAATCCAGCTGGACCACTTACAAAATGAAAGGCTTTTATATGTCTGACTCATACTCCCTCACACAAAGAGCATCTTAAATACAAATGAGAGTATGTAACAGTATAAGGAGATACACAGAACGTAAGTAACTACTGTTTCTGAACTCTCTCTTTTTACACCATTTTATCTTTCTGTTGTTACATACCGTCGTGTGTATTGATTTCATAAACAGCAGCTGCTCCGGGAAAACAAAACAAAGCCAGATAATTTCCTTTTTTATTAAATCTCTTTCCCACTTTGTCTTCTGAATGATTTTAATAGCCTATTTTTGAATGATCCCTCTACACGTTTTCATTTTGATACATCCTGCACCTGTGACTGCTCCCCTACAACATTTGCAGAATTGCCTTTTTTAAGGAGAAAAACAGGAGCTTTTCTTTTTCAATACACCACAAGGCTGATCATCTAATCTCAAAAAATAATGAATGCATCTAAAACCTGGAACACTGTCATTCCTGGTTCCGGCAGGCAGTGGGATGTCTGACAGAAAGTACCACATTATCTCATGTTATCCAATGAGGTAAGTAGATGCCCAGCACTTTTTACCCTGTTTTGTACAAGCTGACAGCATCACTGCAGCCAAGTTTCATGTCTTCTCTCCAAAACTCCAGCCAATGAGCCCAGGGTGCTGGTGTCGGGGCAGGTCAGGGATGCGGAGACCGAGCTGCTCTGCGGCAGAAGGGCTGGAGGAGAGAGTGACAGTTAAGAACTGTGTGCCACTTACTTTGTGCTTTCCAGTTAGAGCAATGGCATTGCACCGAAGATGCATCAATATACCCCGTACCATTTTTATTTTTTGGAGGGAAGAGCCTGCTAAACCTGCTTTGCCCAGTTTGGGCTGGATACCCAGCTCAAGAAAGGAGATTAGGACTGTCCTAAGCAGGAGCGAAGCAGCAGCAGGACAGGTGAGAAGAGCCCTTCCACATGGTTTGTGTCTTCTCAGCAACGAGATGGGACCCTCAACCCCCACACCAAGGTTATGTCAGGCAGAAAAAAGTACAAAATACCCCAAGGCAGCAAAAGGGAGGTTTTAGTAGCTCTACCAACGTTACCTTGAACAGTGGAGTTGACTCGGGAAAACGCTGAAGTGAAGCCGATGGCTCCTGACAGAGCAGAGATGGGGTGGTAGCGCCTCGTGTCTTCCTTCAGTTGTAACGAACCAAACTTGTAACCGTGCAATCAGGCTATTCCAGTGCGCTGTCCTGCTTTATTTTTGAGATTATTGCCAGTCATTCCTTGGCTTTATAAAAAAGCAATTAAAATGCTTGTAGAGTAAGCATGGCTCAAGCCTGTCTAAACAGTTCTCATTTTTTAACTTATGTTTTATGGTACAAGCACTACTGCTACAATGAATTAGTCATTTATTTATTCCTGACATTTATTACACTGTTATAAAATTCAGTAGAGGATTTCATAGAGAAAATAAAACAATTCTCCCATAGCTACTAAAACTCCATGTGTAACAATTTTCAGAACCAGACGATTATTGTGTAGGCTGAAATTTTACAGACCTGTGGCACTGCAGCGGTACTGATGATCATTTCCAGATAACTTTAAAAATCCTATTAAAGTTAATCCATATTCACCCTATTCGTATTTGTATCTCCTGATATGTGAAAACTCACCGCACCACAAATTAATGGATTTTCAGCTCGGCAAATGCATTTCCCGCAGTGCACGTCTGGAGCATCTTCGCGTACATCGCTAGAGCGATGCATCGATCCCTGCTCCCAGCCAGCCACTCAGGGCTTGTTGCCACGAACAAGGTGTTGTAAAGAGTCTTTCTGCATGCAAGTCATACTTACACATTCTGGTGCTTTATGCATCATCAAATCACCTTCTCAAAACCACACTTTCTCTACAAATTCAGTAAAACGTGCCTTGCTACATAAACACTCGTTTCCTGGCACAGGGGAAAGGTGCTGCTGCATTTCCAACAAAGCCCAGTCTTAGGCGTGAGCCAGTGGCTGGACTAATTAAAGTCAGGACTAGGAGCAGGAATCCAACGAGGTCTCTGTATGGGAGGACAGACCCCCAGAGCTTGAGAGGACTCCGCAGCTGCCGCCTGGCCTGCTTCACAAACACGCGATTAAAAATGAGCTTCTAGTTTCAATTAAAAAATCCATCCAACATTTTTCTCTGCTGCCATGTCCCAAGATTAAACACACTACAACGCCCTAAAGCAAGTGCTGGGGAAATAAATGATCCTCTCTGATGCAGTAATTCTTGAACGTGTATGTAGGGAATTGAGGACTACAACAAAGCTGCCGATCATATAACAAAACTAAAGCAGGACCATACACAGTATGTTTGGCAAAATTCTTGAGATGCACAAATCCTTAACAAAGTCATGCTTCGCCACATTTATCCATCAAAGCTCTCGCCTTCAAACAGGGCTTGGCACACTGCAATCCTATCAGGACAGTAGTATTTAACCATAGCAAGTTAGATGCTGTGAACTTTTCTGTCCATATCCAACAGTTCCCAGATTCAAATATATCTGACAAACAAGACATCACCCGTCATCGTTTTCTACCTCCTCAGCTGCTGTCACTTCCAGGTACAGGTCCTCCTGCCTTTGTTTGGGAAACAAATGGGTGCCTGTCTGACAAAAGAGCTGCCATACCTGCGGATTTTATTGACACATACCTTTGATATTCAGAGCAGTGGCTGTGGGAGAGGCGCTTCGGAGAGTCAGCCTTTGTTTTCAAATGCACATTCATTCACTTATATTCCACTGAATTTTAATCTAAAGAATAATATTCTGCATATGCCACTCTGATTCTTTTTTCCAGTTTCCATAAAGTTAAAAGATTTGACAAGGGGCCAAAAGAGACAGAAATATTTGAGTCAGTTCCAACTGCACCTAGAGAGCTTCTGCTCTGCTTTACGAAGCTCCTGGTCTCCATAGTTACAAAAAAGTTGAAAAATAATGATCAAGCGTTACCTTAAATGCTCCCATGCAGAATAAAAACCTAGAAGTGCTCAGCAAGGCCCGGTGTGACAGCTCGCTGGAGCGTGACTCCGCTCTCGGATCCCGTGGTGCTGGACACTCCGCACCTTGCTGTGCTCGGGTGGAGTGAAAACCAGGCAGTTCCCACCTCTCTGAGGGGCAAAGCATGACGTAAGGAATGGGTTTCCAAGCTCCAAGAAAGCTCTCTGTCAAAACCAGACCTGGAGGCTGTGATCTGGTAACTACACTGATCAAACCAAAGGTAAAATACTTGCCACGGAAAGCTAAGGCCGCCCTGCAGCTTGCTCCTATACAGACCAAATTTTGTTTTCCTTTATAAAAGGGCACAGAACAGAGTCTCTGACTCAGAGCAAAAACCACAACGATAACAAACAAACAAAACAATCCCAAACCCCCAAATTGCAAACCATTTCAGGGAGACGCCCATGGCGCCCCAGCTCTCCAGCTGTCCTGCAGCAGCGGCAGCTGGCGGAGCACGGACAGGACCCACCGTCTCCCCACCAGCAACGCTAGCTGCTGATGAACAGGCGTATTAAGTCTTGACAAGATAATAGATTCAGCAGTGCAAAGTGACATACACCAGCGCAGCCACGTGGACAGGCCATATGGACACGCCAGTGTCGAAAAGAGAGTCCTCAGCTGTGGTCTTTTCCAGCAGGATGTTTGCTGGCTGAAGGGGAGTTCCACTGGAATACAGCTCGCTGTATTGTTTTTCTAAAATCAAATAGAAGTCTTTCAATAACTATTGGGCTTGGGGTTTTTTGTTTGTTTTTAGCTCAGTAGTTTGTTTCACAACAAAAGCGTTACAAAACACTTCCTACAACTTTTCCTCTATAGCAGGGGTGGCAAACTCATTCTCACCGGGGCCGCATCAGCCTCGCGGTTGCCTTCAAAGGGCCCAATGTCGTTTTAGGACTGAGTAAATGTAACTACTCCTGCATTTATACCGTCCTAAAACGACATTGGGCCCTTTGAAGGCAACCACGAGGCTGATGCGGCCCCCGGTGAGAATGAGTTTGCCACCCCTGCTCCGTAGTGTGGAGTGGCAAAAAGGAGAGGAACCATGACATAGATGACAGAGGAGAAATTCTGAACAAATCTTGACACCAGAGAACCTGTGACTTCACTAATTTTTCCAAACATGACACCCCTAAGTATCTCCAAATAGATCTGTCAAATGCATTGAGTTTTGAAGCAGTCCCAGGGAAATGAAAGCTGCGGATAACATTTGATCTACGCTGACTACAACAAATCATGTTTGCATTGGGCCAGACAGCCAGATTTTTCACCACTACACACAATATAACAAAATCTGGCTGCTCTCGGCCAGTCAATTATCTGAATTGAGTGCTAACTATTTATTAACAGATCTTCTAATTCATCTTTCATTCTCAGTTTCAGATTTCTCCAAAGTCTTTTCCCACGTGTCAGACCAGGTGATTTGTATGCACAGGCTGTGCCATTGAACAGAGGGATCTGACAGCAATGGCATATCCTTCCACAAAAAATGACAGGATAATAAGTGGAGATCTTGTTAAACTTGGCTACCGTAAATGGAACTGCTTGTTTACTAATATTTCACAGTCAGACTGACTGACAGTGCTTTACTTGCCAGCTGCTGGATGTATTGGCAGCTGCTTTTTCTTAGGCTTAAAGAAATAAAGAAAAACAATGGAAAAACGGGACTTTCAGAGGCAGTCTGGCTTTTTTTTTTAAAAAATATTTCAGCTGTCATTGATGAGCATTTGGAATCAAATATATATAGAGAAGCAATTCAGACCAAACCCACAAAACCAAACAATCTTTTAGAAGTGAAAAGGCAGCTTAACTTTTTTCCTTAGGAAGAAAAGCATCAGCTGTTTTAGTATGCATTTGTTTTCAACAGGAGATCAGACTTCTATTTAAAAAACAGCAGCAATGCCAACTCCAAAAATTTTAGAGGGATTTTAGAGGGCCTTGAATGTGACAAAGGCCACAGCTGCAGGTGTTCCTCCTGACTTGTGCTGGCTGTTTTTCAGAGGAATTGTGTCCAAGATGGTCCAAAAGGAGTATTAAACACTTTGGAATATTCTCCCCAGTGAGTAGCATAAGTGAACACGAATCCTTTGGGGTTCGTTAGTGGTTCTGGGTCTCGCTGTACCTTGCTGTCCTTGCAGTTATTGTCTGTGTAAGGACATCCCGCCTCTCCCTTCCTCCGGACCCGCCACTCCAGCATCAGCACCATCCACACACCGCCCGGCTGTAGGAACCAGCACTTCTCTGAATGCTGCAAAACAGGAAATTTGGTTTGTAACTTAACGAGATACGGGAGCGTTAGGAGAATATTGAGACAATATATTGTCACAAAAGAACAACGAAGAGGATGGAACCTGTTCTTCGGCACTCTGAGCACAACTGCGCAACATGCAGCTCCTGCCCTCCAAGACCCAATGCCAGCCTGGGGAGTTGAGTCCCATTCAGAGGAAGCCGTAAAGGCTTTAATGGACTTGCACACTGAGAAATCCTGCCTAGTTCAGCGTAATGTGATAAAAATATCAAGTGTGCTTTCTGTTAGGATTTTTTTTTATTATTTTTTTTAATTTTTTTTTTTTTTTTTTACATCTAAGTACCGATCTGCTGTACTCTTGTGCTGATAAAAACCTGTTGCTCCCAGCCTTGGAGGCTGACGGAGCCCGGGGCTGCCAGCCCGACATGGAACTGACCCCTTGGCAAAGGATTTTCCGCACGCGCGGCTCCTGAGCTACCGAACTACTCTGAATTACACGGCAAAGTTTTGTCTGGCAGAAACTATAAGTCTTTCTAGAATGCATATCCATTCAGTGACTGCAGTCTCTGGACCGAGCGCTGAGCTTGGCAGGGATTTAATAGATAGAGCCCCAGAACTGCCATGCTTACAGCACTGTTTCCCACAAGTCACACCAGCACTTTCTCCGTAACTCACTTTAAAACAAATGAAAATAGATTTGATGCATATGACCAACGACTAAATTTTGGTCTAATTTATACTTTTATAGAGCTCAAACAAAATACATAGTTATTCGTTGTTTAAAGCTTTGTATTCAGAAGCAGAAGTCTGCCGTTGCTTGTATTTATTCATCCTGCTAAGCATCTAGCATCTCTATTAAGTGCAACAGAAGGTGCTGCCAAAAGTATCAAAAAGATAGAAACCATTTCATTTGGCACTGGACCGAATCCCTCTGCATGGTTTGCAGCAAAGACCTACAGCAGAGAAGGGCCCGTCCTATGGGCCTGATAATGGATTAACTTGAATTAGTGGCAGAAGAAACACACGCTTTCACATCTTTCGGGTCAAAAAAACCAAAAAACCAAAAAAACCAAAAACACCCCTGCTTTTCAGCAAGGAAAGAAAAGGGACGATTTAGTGCCACGTGTGATCAGGCCTTTCCCCGGGCCCCTGCTGTCCCGTCTAGCAGCACTCCTGCTGCAGAGCTGGCAGCGCTGCGCCTGGCGCAGGCACCCGCCACGGGGGCTGGACGCAAAGGACACTTCTGAGGGCTTGTCTGTCGAATTAAAAACTGTATTAATGAGAAAATCTGGTTTTATCTCATGAAAGAGCATATTGTCTTCAGGGAAATGCAGAAAGATGAATTCTCTCACGCTGCTGTGGATGGGGAAGGATCCCCCTACAACGACGGTCTGGTGGCTCCCGTGTCCCCTCAACTGGGACCTGGGGTAAACCAGCGCAGCAGTTTAGCTCTCAGTCACCTGGCTTTGCCTGCGTGGCCGAGACATCGTCTGTGTCCCCCTTGCCCCTTGAAGGATGCTGGCAGCCTTATCCCAAATTGCTCTCAGATTTGGGTTTTTATTCCACTAGCAGATGCCCTGTGTTTGCTCAGCCTTTCTAGTTGAGGAGAACATCTCTGGAGAGCAGCAGAGACTTTCTGGTGGCGCCACATCCTCATCTAGAAAATTAACGTGCCAACAGGTTCTCTCTGCTTCACCAATACCCTCGACCACCGTACGCTTTGTGTGTGCGCAGGACTAAGAGCCAGCACCACCACTACCAGCCTTAGAAAGCTAACGAGCACCCAATTAAAACCAGCCACCTTACGCACCTTGTGCATACGGCCAGAGCATGAAGACTCCTCCAGCGGGCAACACGCATTCACGTGGCTGAACCTTTGCCCACTGACTGCTAAGATCAAACCAGAACATCCTAATGATTATTTTCCAGGATTAGGAAGGCAGCTGATTAATGCGAAAGCCTCGTTTTATGCAAACACTATGCATAACGAGGTTCTCACTCAAGCAATGGGGAGAAAGTGGGAGTGCAGGTCAGTATATTAATAGCTACTCTTGATTGAAATGAATCCCAAACAGCACACATGCCCTCACCCTTAAGACAACTAGGCATATATTTTAAATATTAAACGTCCAAGTCCCAAGACAAAATAAATACAAGGGTATTAATTACCATCTTCCTTACTCAGCATCACCCCTATTTGAAGATCAGATATGGAAAAGCACAAAAACCCTCAGATGTGCTTTAAATCAAACTGCCATCCTCAGTGTTACCCTCTTAAACATCTTTAAACAGACTGACGCTGGGTAAGTAGTAAAGAAACTGGGGAAACTCCATCAGCTTCAGTACTTCCACCCTGGATCTGCATGGCCCTAAAGAAACCAAGTTTAGCACTTGATCGCATTCCCTTGTTCTACTGAACTCTGCCTTGCAAGAGGATTCACCTGGATACAACTAAATTTTCATTTTACTGAAGAAAATATTAGTAATGCTGAAAATAAAAGAGTCAAATTAACATGAATTGCAGACACACTGCAACTCTATATTCCATTTTCTCAGTAGTAATTTTCAGCAGAACTGCTCCACTGAATTTAAAAGTGCCACTTTAGACTAATACATCTTTAACTGAAATAAGATTTTGCCTATAAACGTTTAGGCTGTGAATCACTAAATTAAAAGAAAGAATCCACTTTAAAATGCCTGTAAGTCAAATGACTGCTTGAAAACTAAGCATGAATTAATCATCTGCTTCAAGACATCTGTTGCCCTTAAAAGTGTGCTTCCTTAAGACTATTATTCCTTAAAACAGGATCACAGAAATATTGTCTGAGTTTACTGACAAACCGAAGCCTATATCCAGATGTACTTAAATTAACCATCCAACTAATGCCATTACAGAACGTTGCATGAGCCAGGAGTAACTGAGCTTCAGGGAAACGACTCACACAAAGGTGCCGGAGCAGAACCAGTTCAGGGCTTTATCTCCAGCACCGGTCACAACAGGGGAACAACACCAAGTCCTGTGCGATGCTGCGTGAAGGTTTTGTCCAATTTGGGGGGATTTCCCCCCAGAGCAGCAGCTCTCTGGTCCCCCGGCACTGCCCTGCACCCTGAGCGGCGTCACCGGGACGTGTCACATCGCTCGCTGCTGCAGACGCTCCCTGTGCTGCCCCAGAGCTTTGGGCTGTCAGACACCAGAGCTCCTGCTCCAATGTCGTTCTGTACATGGCCACGTTCCCTGCACACTGGGATTAGATCTTACTGCTTTGAATACGAAGGAACTGTTCCCATGTCGTTATAACGCCTGACATGGAAGTTCATGTCGCTTTTAAATGCGCCCACCAGGAAAAACTTGATTTGCAAGTACTCAGCAAATAAACTTGTAAAAATTTAGTCAGTTCAGAATCTCAAACTCTCAGACCATTTTGACCATTCCTTACCCGTATCTCCGCGGCACACGCGTGCACGTACAGGGAAGCAGCAAAGGCAGGTGTTCAGTCGCTGCAGCTCCACCGCGGAACAGGCTGAGCGTGCTCAGGCTGGAGCTGGACCCGAGAAACACCGTCAGGACTAGAGCAGTGATGGAGTCAGGCCGTATGGAAAGACGAGTCCCCGCTGCGGAGGGTTTACATCTCAAAAAAAACCCAACTGTTCCTTAAGCAAAGGGCTAATAAAGCCACTGCAATAGCCACAGCCGCCCGCCCTCCCCACACGACCCCTTCTTATACGTACAAATACACACTTGTATCTTACGTACAAATATCTTGTATCTTATAAGTACAAATACACACTTGTACCTCTGACATGAAGGTATTTGCAAACAGAGAATCACAAGAAAGCGATGAGGTAATTCAGCTGTGAGCTGTACCTGGAGTGCAAATCCTCCCATCCGCTCCATAGCTATCCCAGATACTAAATTCACATACTAAAGAACACATTTCAACTGCCATGGCTTTTTACAATAACAAAAAGTAAAAACAAAGCCATGCTCAACTAGGCCAGCACATGCACTGCCCATTTTCATTTATTGCTGTCTCAATCAACACAGGCCTCTATAAGATAATCTCTGATAGAAATTCAATTTATTTCTCCTCTTGCCCATCTAAGCAGATCTGTAATCAGTGTAATCACTGCCACACTGTCTCATCTGTGTGGACTGAGGGTCCTGAACATTGTTCTCCCTGTTGCAAATAGGAACAGCATCAAAATCTTACCAAAACAAATCCAAATGAGCACAAGTCCAAGAATAAAACCTGCCCAACATGCTTCTGGGGGAAATTCTGGCTGTTCTTCCCATAGCTTTCACTGTTCTTAAAAAGGAACTGTTTTATTGTTTTACAACTTAATCTCATTTAAGATGAAAATGGGAAACTAATGAAGAAAGCTCTCTGGTTTTTTGTTTGGTTTTTTATTATCTTGGCAAAGCTGAGGCTTCTCTGGACCTGGGCAGCTCCGCTGGCCCCTGGGAGCTGTACAGGTAGAGTTTACAAACCACGATCTTGAAAACACAGAATTTAAATGTCGCTCCTGAACAATGACCGTGATTTACCACCTCATCCAATCAACCACATCGCACCATCTCGGCACTGCCAAAATGCAGCATGACCGGCCAAAACAAACCAAATGCTTTCAAAAATACCGTTCCACATATTTCCTTCTGTTTCTTGTGTGTTCCAATGCCTGTGTGTTCCCATCCCACGGCCCACCGCAAATCGCTCCCCTGGCTCCTGCGGCACTTCTGGGTCGACGTGGCGGCTCTGCCTGGGCAATCACCGCCCCTCAGCCTGGTAGGGTGAAGAGAAGAAACAGAAAAACTCCCTAGCAGATCATTTTGCCTCTTTGCTGTGCATTTCCATCAGAACATCGGCCCCTCTGCCAAGAGCAGAGAATGTGAAACTGGATCCCTAACACCACGAGTATTTTGTACTGCTCTTAAAAGCAGGGGCAGTCAATATTGCAGAAATAATTATATAGAAGTAACTAAAAGCTCTTTTTACTTTTGAATTAAAAAATATGTTTTTTTACAAAGTAATATTTCAATCTCTTTTTTCCTGCTATTACCTGTTCTCTGCAGACTTTGAACGCATTTTTGCTCACGGCAGGGGGTTGGACTAAATGAGCTTTGAAAGTCCCTTCCAGCCCAAACTATTCTGTGATTCTATGAACAGATTACTTCGTGCATTCTTTCATAAACCAAGAAAGTAATTTTGGCCTGCTAACCCAGGATGGGAGCCACTAGCCTTTACTAGGTGAAAATAATTGCTTATTCCTTCTTCCCATTTTTCCTGCTAGGCAATAAATGCATGCATTAGATGAGAAAGGGTAAAAACATCTTCAGCATTCATAACATTTTTGCTTTTAAAAATGCTTGGCAAGACATACAAAATAGCACAGATCCTTAGTGAAGAAAGCAAGTAGTTTCTTCCAGCTGATTTATACCTACGTGCAGTTAGGATGGAAGACAGCTTGAAAAGGGAGTTTTAGAGGAAAATAATCCATTTTCAATTGCTATTGAAAGTATAGGAAACCAAATACTACAGATGGTAGGAATCTGTTTAAAAACTTTTGCTTTTTCTCCTTTTGAACTGAATAATCCCTTTGTTTGATTTTGTGTTCTGCTACTTCACAACCAAGCTTCTGAAATAAGAGTGTGAAATAATCACGGGTTATCGTTTGCATCATCCTCGGTGCACTGGCTTTTCATTTTCATAAAGGTCATTTACTCTTTTGCCAAAGAGATAAGCGTCACCCCTTTCAGCAAACGCATAACCCGATCACGCTCCAAGTTTCCAGCAGCACTTGGCCATTCACACCATTTATTTATAGCGCCCTCCTCACTGCGCAAAACAAATCTTGGCCCTGCCATTTCTTTGATTGTTTAGAAGAGGCTTCACAAACGCTTATCATTATTTGGAAGAGTTCCTAGTGATCAATCATTCTGTTCTAGATTAGGGAAAGTGACAGAAGAAATAGCAAACAAAACCACATTCAAATCCACAGACACTTGCATCCAAGAGTATAAAAATAATTGGCTCAGGGAGATGCCCCAATAGTTAATTTTTGAATTTTCAACTGTGTAGAAAATTGCACAGGGCTGAAATTAAAATAATATGTTCCAATATTTAAAGGAGTAAATGCAACAATAGAGAAAACTCTTGCCTAAAAGACTGTAATAGAAGTGGGGCAAAGTAATTAAAGTAATTAAAAAAAATAAGGAAATATTTATTTTAAAAGAGTTAAAGGACAGTAATGCAATTAATACCAAACCACATTGAATTACAGAAACCAGATTTACTGGACATCATGGTTTTTTATGAATTGTAACAGTTCAGTCCATACAGGTAAGAGTGATGATGAGGATGTGTGTTTATTCTTCCATAAATCATTTAACCAAATGTTTCATGATGTTTTCACATTTGTGGTCATTACGACACTTGCTAGAAGAGCACAAATGTGGTTTAGCAGTCAGATCTCCACATGGAACTGCAGACGGTGAATCAGTGGTGAGCAAGAGCATCTGGAGTCCCGCAAGACTCGCCCATGGCCCGTGCTGTATCAGGACCTGAAAACAACCTGCTAAATTGGTAACGGTCAAGGTTTGCAGAAGACACCAAAGTCTGAGGAATGTGAAATAATAAACAGCACAGTTCTGAGCTGGACAGCACGGTAAAATGGTGGCAAGGAAAAATACACATCTGAATGCATTTCAGAAGGAGAAAAATACAAATGATATTTACAAAAGTGGAACTCCACCCTCTAAAGAAAGAATTAAAAAATGGTTGAGAGGCATGGGAGATACCCACTGACCAGATGCTTCAAGTGTAGTATTGAAGCCAAAAATATTAAATGCCCTCACATTATATTTATAAACACAATCTGGTACAAATCATTCTCTGTGCTTGTGCAGCTGGTTGTGATGCCTACAGTTCTTCAATGGTGCTGGGAACTTGACGACCTTCACAGGACACCTCCAGGAATGAATAAAATATTTTAAAGAGAGACTTCAGGGGTTTGATCCATGTAGGGTGTCAAAGAGAAGGCTGTGACTTCATGTTTATGAGAAACAAACTTGTGTGGTAAGAGCCGTTTCAACCGAGCAGTCAAATTAAACGTAATTTCATGCTGGAAAGTGATGCTAGACAAACATCAACCAGAAATATTTGGTTTTAAGCCATTACAATAATCAGCATTGGAATAAACTGAAGTTTGCAACAGATTCTGCTTCAAAAAAAGCCTTCACTAGATAGATTTACAAAAAGCTGCAGCCTTGTTCATACACAGTTTAATTAATTTTGGGAAAGGACTGCAAAATGAATGGCCTTATGAATGTCTGAATTACAGATTACTGGTCTGTCCTATCTGTATATCTAAGAATCCTGGCTCCGTACAATGCTTCTTGTTATCTACATACCAGATGCTCAGAGAGCTTTAAAGATAGAGATGAGGTCAGAATGTGCTTAGAATTCTTGATACGGCATCTCTTCATTTTATTATCCACTACACAAGGCTACTGAAGAAAGGATTCTTAGTTCTCCAAAACTGTCCCATTCCACCTGTTATTTAGCATCACGTTTTAGCATCACTGTATAAAGTATATTTGCCCTGATGCTGCAATCATTTCTGCAGCTCAAATTCACAATAATAAGGCAAACTGCTTTCTGTGATTCCTAGAGTATCACCACGTTAGCCCACGACTATGTCACATCACACCAGCTCTGGACTCATGTCACTCATCCCCACCAGCGACACCACCTCGTCCCCCAGATGCGGGAGGAGCAGCAGTTTCCAGAGGTGCCAAGGCCGTCTTTACAACAGGAATCCTTTATGCCAAGGATCAGAATTTCACAGAAAAAGTGGGTGGGGTATTTAACCACTATCTAGTAAGGCACATGTATCCCCAGTACGGCTCTCCCAGAGATGTGTCTGGCCCAGTACTCAGCAATGAGACCCTGCCTGCACTGACTGGTATTAATATTACACACCACTCACAGTTCTCATCACCATCAGAATGTACTTCCGTGTATCTCCCATTCCATGAAAGACAGTGAAGCTCACTCAGTTTAACTGAAAACTGAAGATATAATAGAAATCTTGAACAGATATAAAATCCATTGGCAGTAAAAACATAACCTGGTACAGAATGCAGTACATCTCCTTTAAAAATGATGGGTTTACACCAATGACTCCATTAGAGATGATATCTGCGCAGCTCCTATTCACCTTCACCTCCCACACAGCACACACCAAAGTACTAGCTTAGAGTTTAGCAGATAAACGATGTCTTTCACTTTCTGTTCCATCTTTTGTCCTTGCCCTACATTTCTACCATTTCTAAGTTCCAGATTCAGAAGCAATATGGATAGGTTTAAGCAAAGGATATATTATTGTTTATACAAACTCTCATCTGGAAAAAAACCAGAAATTTAACTTGAGGTTTCAAGCATCTTTGATACCTGCTTATAGAACGGTTCCTAATTCTGTGAAGCCCTCAACCACCTACATAACAGTAAGCGCAGGAGCAGCCCCCATGGCTTTGGGGACTAGACACACATCGTGACCTGGCCCAGAGAACCAGTACTGTGTCGGGAACAACTCTTCACCTGCCTGTTCTGCGAGGGCAGCACGGACCCAGCTCCTCCGGAGCACAAGTTCTTCCTTCCAGAGCCTGGATGCTCCCTGTTTCTAGTAAATTAAGAGAGAGATGGTCAACTGGTTGTATTGTAAAGATACCTGGTACAGCTGTTTTAATACAAACTACTAATTATGATTTAAATGTGTTATATGGAAGCATTTCCAGTCTTCAAAATATTTCATCGTATCACCAAGCTTCCCTGAGCAGAGGTAGCTGGTAGCCCCAGTATCTTCACGCTCCTGTACTCACCCTTGGTGATTTCATGAATTCTTTGTGCACTGAAGACATCCGTTTAGGGACCAAATCTATTTCTGAATACAACCATTCAAAATTCAAGTTCCGCAGACTGAAAAGGTCTCTGTGACAATATCGCCTTTGCAAGCAGACAATCTTTCTTATCAGTTTTCCACGTCTGGGCCCACAAACTGCCCTACAGATTGATTACTGCAGAACTGAAACGAATGGCAGCTGACAGCAGTACTCTGTCTTCTCACCTGCGCTAGATCACAACAAGACCTTTGAACATCTTGAATACTCTTACTCAAGTTTTTCAAGGCTCAGAGTGTTCCAGCACTGAGAGGTTAGAAGGTTTTGGTACACACCAACGCTACACCACCAAAAAGAAACTCCTAGAACTGGAATCTCAGTGACTCAGTGAGACACACACACACATACACACACAGACACAAACGAAACCCAACAAACACCAAAACCACTGAGACAGATCTTCCTTTGGCTTGAGTCTACACTGTAGAAATCCTGCTCCACTTCACTGTTCAAATTTCACTTTCACACAAAGAATTGCTCCCATCTGAATTAACTTCTAAAGTTAAGAAGAAAATATAAGAGATTAAATCATAAGACACCATTGCAATAATCTATTCTGACCTCCTGAACACACCATACAATTTGTCTAAATTAATTCCAAGTAAAGCTAGGAACAACCTTCAAATCAAGAACAGTGCTTTCATCTCCTGCAACAGAGATCGTATCACTTGCCTCATTCCAAGGCACTGTTAATGGCAGTTATTTCTAAACAACATGTAGGTCTTACTAATACAAATAAACGTATCTGGACACAGTGTGTGAGCATCTGTGGCACACAGAACTAAATGGGAATACACAGCCAGTTAGACAGAATAACCATGGCTTCCTACCCAGAAAAGAGAGAGTGCTCAGCTGCACATTTCCAGCTAAGAACCAGGTCAAATGACAGATTTTTCCTTTTCTGAAACCTTATTGCAAGCTCATGACACGACAGATGTCTGCAATCACTAACTACTGTTAGTTTAAGCACAACTGTATTTGCTATAGTTTCAGTAAATGTAGCCAAGTGCTTAAAAATCTAGTTTAATGATGTTTTCAAGAATAATAATACTCTGCATTACAAAAGGAAGAGGTAAAAGGTACATCTTTTACATATAAGAAAAAACTTACAGCGAAGGCAAAGAATATCTAGAAACCAAAATAAAGCTATGTTGTTCCCTACAGGGAGGCTTCAGGTGTCTGAGATTACTCACTCAATTCACTTTTAGCATTCATAGAAAAAGACGAAGGTGGACAGTCAAAATAGTTACTCTAGCATGTCAGCTTTAAATATTCCACTGACCGTCAGCAATTTAGCAATAAAATTACAAATATACAGTAAACAGATCTGCTACTGGACTGAAGTTACACACGCAACCAATAGCAAAAATACATAACAAAATACACAGAAATTCAGTGTTTTCCATTCATAAATGCAGAATTATTCCCGAATTCCACTCTGTCCTGAAATGAGCATTCACACCAAAAGGGAAGACAACTGTCCTACTCCATAGAGCGGGCAGAAGACAAAGCTACACGTCACTCACAAATTTGGACTAACCCTAATTCTACAAACTCTTTGCTGTAGAACCATAGTTCATACATGGAAACATGTAAAATTAACAATTAAGTAGCAGCCGGAGTGAAAACAGTGATGCTAACGAAGGGTCGCGTTCCGAGACTGCTGCTTGTTGGGCAGCACGAGCCCCAGGTCAGCAGCCTGATCCCAAGGAATTACCAGGAACAGAAAGCACTATGCTCAGTAGAATTTGCACAAAAAGCCAAAAGTGACCACTAAAAATGTTTTTCCAAACAGCAGGATAGGATATGAGGAAAACAGAATATTTTTGCATTCCTTGCAACGTTAGGCTTTTGAGCACAGACATGCTCGACTTAAAAACAACATGCGTTACGAACACAGAATGCTACAAATGCTCACCGCATGCAAATAGTCCCCCCGACTACTTCAGTTGGTCTTTTCTAAATCAAAGCAAGACATCCATAAGGGTGGAGCATGGCTTGTATTTACATAAGCTTTGACAGAAAAGGGCACGTTAAATCATGATTGAATCACTAGCATGAAATCGCATTTCTAAATAATTTAAGCCCTCTGACCAGTATTTCTTGCTAAAAATCCTTCATTTCCATGGAAGAGTTTGTAAACATTGAAGACGTACATTTGTACAATCTACAGTCTCAGCAGGAAATAAATTTCAGGCTTATCGTCACTACTGGGTTCCAGCTGCAGAACAGCATCGTCCGTATACAACCGGTCGCCGCAGCCGTAGTGCAAAGCGGCGCACGCGCCCTCCGGCATCCCCCGGCCCTCCGCGGCCTCCCCGGGGAAGCTGTTCAGGTACCTGCCGATGTACGAGCCCGTGGAATGCCTGTTGATGATGTGAGGAGATGCTGAAGGCTTGTTGCGAAGGACAACCCCCGCCACGCTGCTCGTGTTGGAAGCTCGGTGCTTGCTGGCGGCCTCCTGCCTCTCCTTGGCACGGCTGGCTATGTTCCGCACCCTGCTCTGGCTTCGGGAGGAGAGCTTTCTGACCAGCGCCCTTGGGCAGTCCTCCTCCGGCTGCCGGGAGCAGCGCGTGTGCCGGCTGTCCTCCTGCTCCAGGGACACCAGCTTCCTCAGCTGTTCCGTCAGCGCATCCGTAGAATGCGGTCTCATATTCTTCATGGCAGCAAGTTTCTTGTCTCTCATGCCCGATGAGATAAAGCTCCTACTTATGTATTGATACTTACTTTCAAAATTGCAGGAAATATCCTCTGATGTCAAGTCACCCAGACTCTTGGATTTGCAAGGGCTGGTCTGTTTGATGGCTGAAGGCAATGGGAAAGCCAAAGTGGTTTTGAGCATGGGTGAGTGCATGTTGAGCTGGGATCTCTGGGAGGTACACGTGGCATTTTTCTGTTTATCTGAAGGATGATGACACAAAAAGCCAGCGTTTTCACATATGGGAAAAGGCAGCTGACTGGCTGCAGTGCTGACATTGTCCGGGCAGCCCAGGGCAGCGACACAGAGCTCGGCGCTCGTGCTGTGCCCACAGGTCCTCTCCCCACCAAGTCCAGTGTCCTGCTTGTGCCTCAGTTTCAATGGGGAAGCCAACTGGCTCATGTCCTCCCTTTTGTACCCACACGCAGTCACCAAGAGCTCTTGAGAATCCCCGTCTAGCTCTACAAGACTGCTGCTTTCTGAGTTTTCACCAGTGGGCGGGTCAACAAGTGTCTCCTCAAAAATGAGGCTATTGGAAGCAAAAGAACTGGTGGACTCAAGGACTTCCCAGCTCGTTCCACATTTTCTTTTGGGATTTGCATTTAGCAAAGAGAGAGGTGAAGGACAAGGACAGCTAGGCAAGTTATTTTCTCTATTGTTTAACTTTTTGTTGCAAACTAATTCGTTGTGGGTCTTGCATTCTGAAGTTGGTGTCAGCGTTGCCTCATGGATAATTGTGTACGCAGAATACTCTGCAGTCTCAGGGCTGGAGATCATGGTAGTGTCTGGAGTTGAGAATAACGGGGATTTGATGGATTTTGGGGTAGTGAAGTTGTGCTTACAGAGACTGCTGAGACCTGCAGGATGCACGTGTGGGTGTGCAGCCATCACACCGCAGGTCTGGCCGCTGGCACCGTGGAGGCTCGAGCCTGCTGTGAGATTAGTTTGGTCACCTGTGACATCAACCTGCCCGATCAGAGCTGAGACAGCGCTGTCCAACTCGCTCTCGTTCGCTAAAGAAACTTCATCTATAAGGCGAGAAATGTCACTGTCTTGCATCGTCAAAGTGGAGTGCAAATCAGGAACATCAGAGGAAACAGTAGAAGAAATATCTGTCAAAGAAAGAGGTGCTGCAGTGCTTTTCTTGATGATGTCATTTTGGGGATTTTCCATCTCTACTTTTTGAGAAAGGGAAGTCCCCATAAGAGTTATTTTCTCCTCCTTAGACGCTTTTGTGTCACCTTCCTTTTTATTGTCTGCACAGTTCTTGTCATTTGTTTTTTCTGTCGAAATTTCAAAATCAGAGCCCTGCATTAGTGGGACAGTTTCACCACAAAGATTATTTTCCTGATGGCCTGTGAGGTGATTTGTTTCAGTTACACCACTTGCAAACACTAAATTTTCAGATTGCACCTGTAGAGATGGTACTAAAGAGTCAAATGTAGTCTCCTTCTGGTCATTCTTCTTAAACTGAGATGCCAAATTTGAAGTATTTGCTGTTTTCTCAGAACATGTAAAACCAGATTCTTTCGAGTTTGTTTCCTTCTCGTTTGTATTGTCCTCACTGTTGGCTAAATTAAATACGAAACATATTAGTTGCATACAATATAGTGTTCTGTCTATTAACAACTATTTTGTCCTTAGACAGACAAATGGAGAACGCAAAATTAGGTACAGTTGTGACAGAACTCAATTATGGGGTTGTGCAGGTTTAGTACAAATTATCTGTGTGATATGAATAAATGGAAAAATACAACTGCAGGCACTTCATTGAAACTTCCTTTGAATGTCTATTACATCAAGCACGTGATGTAATATCGGTTGCAAATAATGTTAATGAGGTACCATATCATAGCTTGCACATGGTATTACCTTCAGCTGTGTTCCTATTCAGATTTGTACTATAAAGAAGCATGGCAATAAAGACAGAACAAAACAGCTCTGTTAAAAAAACATATTTTGAAACAAAATGCATGCTTAAAAGAGCTGAGTAAAAAGCATCAAGTAGATGGATTCCTGACTGTATTTTACATGTAATTAGTGTAAAATGATACAATGTAAGGATTTAAATTTTGATCTTCTACAAGCATACTGCATTCATGACAGCAAGACTTTGAATTCCATGAAAAATATGCATTAGATATTTCCTCCACCAAATCTTCTTACTTGTCTTTATATGCCAAATCTGAGCTCCATAGAATCACTTCAGTTGGAAGAGACCCTTAAGATCACCGAGTCCAACCATAACCTAACTCTGGCACTAGCCTATGTCCCCAAGAACCCCATGACTCACTCTTTTGGAGCTTTTAATTAAGCAGGGCCTATAGAAGTAAGCTTGGCATGATAGATGCTGTTTCTAACACTCACTAGATATTAGGTGCCCTGGGAAGAAACGAGAAGCTCTGAGCATTCACTAATAGCGACTGACCTCCCCAGTACAGTAGGAGCTGTTTTTAACAAATACGGGCTTAAAGGCTGATCTCCAAAATTTGAAAAGTTCCCCAAGCTTTCCAGTGTTCCTACATAAGGATGGAAAAGATGTATATTTCTTGGATTTGTAGATTTTTTTTTTCCTATAAAGAACAGGGGAGAAAATGGACAGCACAATGTCTGCTTGGCGTAATTCCCATTGAGGCAGCAGAGCTGTGTTCAGCCACGGTACTTTACGCAGAAAGGTCTCTGTTGGCCAGCCAGCCCTCTTCAGTCTTCACGGCGTCCTGTAGTGACAAACACTTCATCTGACTAGTACCTCCCTGACGCTGAAGTCACCTCCCAGTCTAAAATATTGGGGCTGAACTTACTCTCTGGTAACACCCAAGCCTATTTCTGTTGCGTTGTACCTTTTCTTACCATGAGCCAATTGCTTCCAAAAACTAAAGGGTCTGGGTTGCTTTTCTCTGTGTCCACCAGCAAGCCATGGCTGGCCCTGCAGCATAGAGAAGGGAGAAAGTCCCTCAGGGACAGAAGAGGACTCTGTCTGGAATTTCACCTTCGTCATGTCTCATTTCTTTATACCCAAGGTGTCCAGTCCTCCTCCACAGGGGTCACAGTGCAAACCTTACAGAGACTTGGATGGACAGTACCTAGTCCTCTCATAGTTACAAGGGGCAGGATTCATTCTCTGGGACAGCTTTTTAGGTCATCTCACCAGGGCCTGTGTTTTCTGCAAAGGTCATTTTGCTATAAGTGAGTAGCTGAGACCTCCAAAAAGCGTGGAACTATCTTATAAAAGAATTTTGTGTCTTTGTGTGTAGCATCTTTAGGAAGAAACATCTAAGAAATTATTACATCTGTTGGGAAGACTGGCTGAGCTGTATGATCTTTGCAGGCTTATCTAGAGGATTTTTCAACGTAGAACACAGAATTTCAGAGTTAACTTCCTTTATAGGATTATCCTTTTTCCTGCCTACAGTTTCATCTCAGGGTGGTAGAAAAAGAATTGGTTTGATTTTACTTGCTGTTTCTCCTGAGTAACTTGTTTTACGAGGCAACGTGCAGGTTCTCTGTTCCTTCAAAGCCACTAATATGGGCAATTAGAACAAAGCTGGCTTGACAACAGGTTCTCATCTGGGCCCGGGAGGTAGTTCTCCTATTTTAGGGTGGCTCCTGTAGTGGCTGGCAGCTGCTGCTCGAGAGCTGAAAATACTCAGAGCAGAGCAGCAAGAGGTTCTGGGTGCGCTCCCTGCGCCTGAGCGGGACAGACGGACGGCGGTTCCAGCTGTCCGGCAGGCCTGGCCACAGGAACGCCGTGCTGTCAGAGCTGCCTTGTCCTGCAGCCTCATGGGACAGCCTGTATCCCTGCACGTGCTCCTCCCAAACAAACAGCCCCAAAAATCAGTACAGACACCCTAGAGAAGGGACAAACTCAGGGTGGGGACAGCAGGTCTAATGAATTACAGCCAGTGTACTCAGAGCTTCCCAGACTTATTCAAACATTCCAGTAAATCAAATATTAGGCGGGTCAAACACACTAACCTTGCTGTAGTCATGGGAATAACTGGATTAGAAAACCAGGACTATTATTGCTGAATACACTTTGAAAAAACTGTTTCAAGAATTAACTTGTTCGAAAAAACTATTTTAAGAATTAAGTCGTATTGTGTATCAATAATACAAGATCAAGATTTTATCCTAACATATGCTTTCCATATAAATGAATCAAATTAAATAACCCAGGTTAAGAGGAGAATACCAAGATGTTGGATACAAAGTCTGACCTACTTTTACCCCTCTTACATCTATTTGAAAGTCTGCTTTAGCCTTTCTGCACATTACTTCCAAAACCACGTTGCATGCTGCTCTTCCTCCTTAAAAATGGGGAAAGAAAACCCACCGTGCCAGCAGCTCTGTTTCCGTAAGTAAAGGGACAACAGCAAACCACAAATTGATGAAGTGTAATTGAAGGCTGGTTCTTAAATTACAAAATTTGACAAGTGCCCTTTTACTTCCAGAAATTATTGTAATTCATTTGCCTAGTTTGGAGAGCAGACAGCTTTCCAGAGTGTCACTTATCAAAGAGTTTAAGGAACTGTTAAAATACTGCACTCTTAAGCACATGTAATTTTGCCCAGTAACTCTTACTGGAGTCAGATAAAACTACTGGCACAGGAACTGCAGAAATACGTCTGTTAATAGACTATTTCAACCTACTACATCAAAAGTAATTTTGGAAGCATCTTACCAGATGCGTTTTCTTTTCCTTTGGCATCTTGGGCCGTTTCATCTTCTGGGCATGGCAGTCCTACAAGAAGGTATTTGTCCACGGGCATAGAAGCAGGACGTGCTTGCAAAGTCCGGCTTGTACGCCTTACAACTCCTTCTTTGTCTTTCAAGTCTACTGGTTCAGATGCACTGTCTTTAATTTCAGTAGCTTCCAGAAAACCCATCTTACTTTTCTTTCTACCTTTTGCTGGTGCACTGGCTGTGCGCCGGAGAATTCGATCACCAATAGATCGCTTCCGTACGTAGTGTCCACTGGTTTCAGCAGAATTGTGCTTAGGGTTCTTGTTAAACAACCCTCTGAGTCCTATCAGCTGCTTATTCTGAAAAGAAAAAGAATAACCACAGTTTCGAGCGAGTTCAGACCATTATATAATGAGTTCAATGAAAAGGGCTGCTTTCAAAGTATTTATGAATGATGAAGACAAAATTAAAAATGCAGCAAAGCAAAAATTCACACCAAGCAGTTCACATCTACTCTGGCCAAGGAGCCAACAGCATAGGTCTCCATGAATTCATGCATGTCTCTATTTCTCCTCATTAGGATGGCAGCCTGCCACAATTACAAGAGACGTTTGCTCAAAGTCTCCTAACCAGAAATGACAGACCGTTCAGAAGTGTACTGCAGCGACAGGCTACACATTCACTTGGAGCATTATGCATGGGCTTCATCAAAGCAAAATTCAAACGCTTCTGAGTCCGAATGAAGAATGATGTAAGTTTGGTAGTTGCAGATCATGCGATTAGGAACCATTTGAAAAACCTGTGCCCAGCAAGTCCAAAATGCATGCTAATTAAGTCTACCTTTGTGGCTCCTAGAAAGTGCAATATTGTGTAACTGGGATTGAGGATTAAAGGGCTCCACTGAAAGGCAAAAAAATGCAAATACATTTGGCTAATTTTTTCAAGACTGTGATACAAGCATATAAGGTAAACAGTACATCAGCTGTAAATATAACCCCTCTACAGCAAATAATTTAAAACTGTTTATTAGTCTAATGTCAGTGTTTCTCAATCTTGTCCAGATATCCTCACTTATACGGATGCAAAAGCGCATTCAGCCTTTGTTTATACATTAGAAACAGAATATAGCCCATCATTAGATGAATAAACTGATGCAGAGATGAAGTCTCAATAGGTCTCCCCCCACTTCTTTGGTCTTCCCTGCGAAGCGACTCTACTATTTTTCTGGAGTATATTTCTTCTCCAAAGAGCACATGAGCCACGAGCAACAGCCAAACAGGCTGCCCCACAGACTAGCACCCAAACCGTGTGTGATCTCACAACACACCCAGAGGTGTACAGATTGGGGTATATATTGCAGATGCATTCACAGCTTTTTACCAGTGTAAATTCAGGAGTAACAAAGTCTACCAAAGCTTCTCTTTGGGCACAGAACACACGCAGCCGAGTACGGTCAGTGCGGGTCCCTCACCGCCCAGCCCCATCTGCGCTGGCGGAGACAAGAGCAGAGAACACGGGAACGCTGGTCCCTGTGCAGAGACAAGGATGCCCTGAGGGACACAGACACCCAGGTGACTCTCAGAGCCACCAGACCATCCATGATCCAGTGGGATTGGTGAGGATAAAGGTTGTGGGGTCAAGTGGGGATCTGGACTACACCAAATCTCAGCCCCCACTCTCGGTTATGTTATTTTCTCTCTGTTCCACTGAGCTTTCCTTGGGTGGTTGTACATATTTGACATGACATTTTCTGCATCCGCTCTCAGAAGGGAGAAAGACTGAGGGCTAACTGTCCTTTTCAACATATACTCCTTCCTAATTTTTTTAAAATCGCTTCAAAGGGCTATTTTATTTAACATCCTATTGTATACGGCCTTAATTTCTTTGTGCTAGTTATCTCCAATGACCTCTTGTAAACTGCTCATGAAAGTAGCAAAGCAGAAATGCAGAGAAAAAGCACTGTGCTTTTACTTTCATTTTAAAAACATTTTTAAATTTGTAGTCTTGCAGAAAAGCAAAATGTATGCACTAAAACTTAAAAGATTTAAAGCTTAAATTAGCTGCTAAAAATAGCTTGTCAAATGTCATGTTCTGGTGCAGTTACAGTTCAAGATTCACTTCTAAAATAAAATTAGTTTAACACACTGAAGCAATGTACTTACTGTATTGAGATGTGATAATTCTCATGTGCTAACAGTACGAACATTCATATGTACATGCAGGCTAGGACTGGAGTATGCTATGCTTTCTTGGCTGATACCTGCAAGGAGCCTCCCCACATACTATGAGCCCCATCCCTCTGCCTCCCAGGCACTCTGACAGCAGCGTGTCTGCGCTGATATTGTGGGATTTCAGCCCAAAAGAGCCACGGGTTTTACCGGCCATGGGTGTGCTGTGAACAGGTGCCCTGGCTCAGTGCTCCTCAGAGAAAACGCTACGAATAAGGATTTGCAGTTTGCTTCCTTGAGCATGCTGGTGCTTAGCAGAGTATGGATGTACCCACACAGATACAAGCAGAAATGAAGACATCAAGCGGAGGGCAGCAGAGAAGCAGACATTGTGCTTTTTCATTGCTGTGTGATCTGAATAATTGGTTTAAACTTCACTACTGATCAGTGCCAGAGAGCTAGGTACAAAATGAATCTGAGCTGCAAGAATCATTTAGAAACCACACAAATCCTGTGAGGTTCTGGGGTATGTTTAAATATGTTTTTATCAGAAAAATTACAACAACAAAAAAATTAAAGTATGTAAATCTCTAGATATGCCTACCTTGCCATAGATCTCATTGATGGTTATATGAACAAATATGGATGCTTCTGTCAGCCCTTCTAGATACACATGACGATAACCTAGTAAAACAAAAATATTGCACCACAAATAATCAACAATTTGCATTTTATGCACAACCAGCAATAACTTTCTATAAAAGTGAAATATATACAGTAAGCCACCTTATGCTTTTAGTAAAACTTATTTCCATTTTCACAGGTTTTCCAAGCCCCCCAGCACAAACCATCTTCAAGTTATAAATCAGCAGTAATTTCCAAAAGCACAGACACCCAAACTCCTTCAAGTAACAGTGAATATACCACCCTAAGATACCAGAAGAACTGGCCAAGCTCATACACGAAGTCCCAGAGATATAGGCGTATGTCCTATGCTGATAACCTCATCTTCACATTCACAGGTGTTTGCTCTTCAGTTAGACCTCTAAGTCAAGGAAATGACGTGGGACTAACCAGGCACAAGACTGCTAAAGGCCAGAGTTCGTTGCCCAACAAAGTCTCGCCCAATAGGGTCGTGGTCCCAAACAAGAAATCGCACCAAAGCTATTTCAGGCATGTGGACGGTAAAAGTGAGTGTTTCCTCCCAGACAGGATTAAACCCTGTAAAACAAACAGGTATTTTGCTAAACAAGTCCATAGCAAGCACTAGCCTCAGTTTTCATGACGCACAGCAAGAGGCGTAAGAAACAAGCATACCAAATCCACAAATGAACACTGATTGCTCATCGAAGATGCTCTCAACCTCCATTATGTAAGCAATTAAATAAGCAAGAGATGTGGCTCCTGGGCTGGTTTTACAAACAAGCAGAACGGTTCTGGTTGGGTAGCTGGCAGGGACACAAGGCAAACTGTTCTACAAAACTATGTTAGGCTAAAGATTGGCCAAACCACGAATTACTCCGTTTTTTCCCCACGTGGTTTTGCAGCTGCCTATGAGAGCTAGTGGCCACCTCTCCTGCTGCAACAGGCTGTCCCACTCTGTCTTCATCTCCTTCCCAGGAAGGCTGAGGTGGCAGTGAAACTGTCTAGGACATGATTTGTTTTCATTTCATTTCAAGTTATACATGTATTTTATATAAATAATAATTTTAAAAAAATATATATTTGGAACTTCTGCATAAAGGGAGATTTAAGAACGACCCAGGACAAAGATACTGTGTTGAACAGTTCTTGTCCTTCACGTCTTGCTTGCCTGTCTCCCTACATCAGAAATTTTGTCTGGAAAGCAGAATTTGTTAAAATACAATCATTTAATTTCATCAAGTAAGAAGCTTTGCAATCTAGAAAGTAATAACAGATACTGAATCATTTATAATTACTTAATATTTTACTCTAAGAAGAGGAAATCAGCTCGATTATCTTACCGTTGTCGTCAACCACCCTGGTTTGATCTTTACAGCAGTCGACAGGTAACCCAATAATTTCCACCTCAACAAAGGGATCTATTATCTATTTTTTTAAAAACAAAGTATTTTAAAAGCAAGCTGATGATGCAAGTAAAGGTCAATTTTTAAGGAAATTCATGCAGAGAGTTAATTTAATTTCACATGAGAATTCAAAAACCTTTGATTCACATGGATTTTCACGCAGCACAACCATGGGAAATGGCTTCATGGAGTGTGAGTGGCTGTAAGGTTTGTAGCCACCTGTGACTAATTTTCAAAAAGAGTGAAGCCACTCTCAAAATACAAAACAAATTAATTCTTAAACATCATGCGTAAGATACAGACTCTGTGGGAAAATGTAGTATTTAGTGACCAAAAGTTTGACAGTATCTGAAACTTATTGGTGTATTTAAATAAGGAGGAGGTTCTTTGAGTCGCACGCTGCCATGTCACCCCAGGAGCTCTCAGGGAAGCGTTTGGTGCAGTATCTTACCTCTCCTCGGTCTCCTAACATGGAGTCGGGAGGCTTAGGCAGCTGCTGTCCGCTGATGATTTTCAGGATAAGCTGCTTTTTAGGACTGGCAGGAAGTGGATCAGCAGAGTAGGGGTTGAATGTGCCTAAAAATGGCAAGGAATGCGAAGAGTAAGGAAAAAGATACGCGCAATAAATATCACCCACCAAGATGCATATAGCTCCTTGCTTGCAGCTGGCTACCCTAGGACACCCTTTTCTTTTTTAAACACATATTAAGATGGAGCCCTCAAAATAGGTCTATAATAACAGCAAGAGATTGTGTAGAATCATAGAAACGTTGTGGTTCGAAAAGATCTTTAAGATTATCAATTCCAACAGTTAACCCAATGCTGTCAAGTCCACCCCTCCAAACCGCGTCCCCTAAGAACATCATCTATGGCAGTATTTGCACAGTCTGAGAGTTACACACCATTTTCTGAGGAAAAATATATATGAATTCTGAAGTAAAATAAGCTTACGAATTTATGGAAACTTGATTCTACATATGTTCTTATTTTTCTTTCTTGTGTCTTGGTAACTTCACCATTAAGACATTTTCTGAAAGGCTTGATACCTACAGTAATAAATGCATAGTGGGACATTACCTTTGCACATCTGCTGAGGTTTGAGGACATAACCACAGTTGCCATTTACCCTAAATTTTGCCTCATTTAATTGCATCACCCGTCCCTCAGACTGGTAGTTTAGTGCCACTGTGGAAAGAGAAGACTCCGATGTAAGATATTTACTTAGCACATACGCCAGAAGTGTAGAAGTAAGATATTCCTGGAACACCTACCTAACTGGCAGCCAACGCTCCAGTACGGTAGAGGATTGAAGTTGCTGGAGTCGATGCGATAGGCGGAGGGATAGACCCTTGTCAGCTGTTTCTGGTTGTACAGCATGAACTGCTCGGCCTTCTGCTGCATGGCCTGGTGGGCTCTCGTTTCACTGAATGACAGCACATTCCCTGTCGATCCTGTGGATATCGGTAAATCCACAAATGAGTTACAAAGCTACAATGACGGATTTTGTTTTGTCACACGCAAATCACGTACATTGCATAACTGAAGGGCGTGAGTTTCCTCTCCCACAAGGGTCTTTTGCTCTACCCTCAAGTTTCCAGACTAAAAAGGAAAGCCAAGCAAGAGCTTAAGCTAATTGCTAGGGCCTTTTCTCCTGCAGAACCCCAGACACGGTTGCTATGAAGAATCTACAGAGAAATCTGCAAACAGCAGCATGATCAAAACCATTTACTGAAGAGCTTATAGGTGGGGGAAAGACAGGCCATGCAGGGCTCTGGTTTTGCTCTTGTCCTTGTAACACATTAATAGCTGCAGACAACTCCTTTCTTTCTCACAGAAGTTTCTGCAAGCTCACCCTTTCTCTAAATAATAATAAATAAATAATCCAAACAATCTTTTCCAATTCATAAGTCTTCTCTCTGAGAAAAAGACCAACCAGAAGAGTTTCTGAGGCAAGAGTGTCCAACTTTGGGGGGTCAGTCAGACCAACTCAACTGCACCACCTCTCAGCTGGGATCAGGAAAGCCCAGATCTAGAGGAAAGGCAGCTGGAGAACTGAGCTCTGCTGAGCCATCCCTCCTTTCCAGAGGGCCCTGAGACAACAGGCAGGTTCAGCAACAGCACTGAACCAAACCGCACCCGCACCTGCCAAAAAGCTGAGCTGTCTCAGCTCAAAACGACGAGACTGGAACTCTACAAGGCCGTGTTCTTGTAGCATTTCTTGGACTGTTTCACCACCTTGCTTCCACGCTCAATTTGTCCCATTGAATTAGGAATTCATTTTATAGGAAGTACAGAATTTCACACACAGTTTGTTCACATAAGTTTGATGACCTTTTCTACAAATCCCTCTGCAACCTTCTCGATTTCCATTTTGCCTCTAACACGGCTAGTGAAACAACTGCACACTTTCTGAATAAGTAACACATGTATTTATCACAATTCAAATCTATAATGTTACTAAATGCTACTTAAAATGGTTAGTGTTAAAAGATGATGACAAACTCCATAGAACTGTGAAACCAGGAAAAGGTTCTCCTGAAAAAGTTTCATTTTTAAAATTGCTACTAAACCAGGAATGCCATAACAAACCAAGGGAAATGCTATTTCTTAGGGAATTGAAAGGTGGTGCCTTATTCTTTCCCCATATTTAAGTAAATGGGACAGGCAACTAACTGCTCGGCTTTTAAAACATCTTTGAAAAACAAGGGGAAGCTTGAGAGACATGTTTCCTCTCCAAACAGAAAAGTGAAAAAGGCAGGTGTGAGTCTGGTGCCGACAGCCTCACCGTCATCCACGATATCCTGGGCGGCCACAGAGTTGGTGTACACCACGAGGTCAGACAGAGCTCGGCACAGCTTCACCGTTTTCCTTCGACGAGCCAGTCTGCTGAGTTAATATATAAAACAAAGTGGGGAATTTTTGAATATTTGAAGCATATTTCAATCCCCCTTTCTGTTCTTTTCATCCCTGTGAACAGGGAGCCACATGGGGTAAACGTCCTGAGAGAGGGCTCCCAGATGACTGTTCCCCATGTACCTCTACAGTCACACTACACAAACAATATTTTTCATTTAAAACATAATGAAATAGCTGCACCATCACTCTTCTCGACAAAAACAAGGCAGACGGCTCTGACCTGTATCTGAAAAATCGAGCATTTCAGTGACAACAAATGCATTCTCAATGGCACTTTTTTGATTGCTTTTTCTTTACATTCTCAGATGTAATAAAGTTGGCTGGGCTGTGATGTACCCTTATTTAGCCTAACCAGTTTTCTCTGAGCACTATTTATAGCATGCAAAATGTAGATTGGCATTTTTCCATTAGAAGAATACTACTATCACATTTCTTTTCAGTTTAAGGGTAATTGCTATTTGCAACCTGTGGAAACCTACACAATCAAAATATCAGGCTGCAGCAGTCACAGCAAAATACACCCCAACAGCAGTGTCACAAATGAGCTGCTCTTAAGAGCAGATTTTCTTGAGGCAATGACACATAAATATCGGTAGTAGTAACGTGCCTCTGGCTTTAACTGAGCTGTGAACCCATGGGGATCCAGAGCTCACCTGTGGAGCTGCCCCGTTTCCCTCCCAGGAGGGTTGTGCAGGTTTTCTTCATCATCTGACGCGCTGTGGTATTTGGATGTTGCCTTCACAGCTTTCTGTTGGGAAAGAACCAAGCAGAGGCGGGTCGGCTTATGGGGTGGTTCGATAAATTCACATTACTGTAATTAACCGAGTGAGCTGCAGCAAGTTTGCAGCACAGGACCAATGTCCTGCAAGGATGTAGGATGATCCCTGGGGGTTTGACAGCAGAAAACCCAGGGTGCTATGTCAGTGTTCCCATTCGTATGGAGAAGGAAAGCCAGAGCAAAGCATCTGTGCCCTCAGCTCACTGCGGCTGACTCCAAGCCTGCAGCCACGGAGCAGGTTTATCTGCTGGTCAGCAGACAAATCCAAGCCTGAAGAAAGTTATTTCTGCAAAGTGGCCAGTCCATTGCATGCCACTGAGTACTGTGCAGCTTCCTTCCCCTTCTCCCTCCTGACGCGAGAGGACAACGTCACTCCACTGTCTCCAGTACACCGGGCACTGGTCCTGCTGAAATTCTAATGGATGGTATCGTATTTAATGCACAGTGACACACAGTAAGATCTAAATGTACAGTGCATTGCTTCCGCCTACCTCTGCTTCCCCTCCAGTTTAGAAAATTTAACAAATTCATTCATGAAGATGAGAACAGAGTCTGGGCAAAATTTTCAAACATCACCTTTCTGTTGCCTTTTGAGCCACGCATACGAGCGTTCCAGTTGTTATTACAGTGTACAGTAAAGAACATAGCTATGATAAAAAGATGAAAATCTCAAAAGCATCTTTTTTCATAAGCACCAATTATTTAATAGTTTCCAATTTCAACACATTCCATCTTTTGTAACACTCACTATAGTTTCAAGTGAGTTTCTTTAATTCCCTTCTCATCAAGAGGTAATTAACAGTATAACTGAGAGCTCCTTTTGCTCACATGGCTAATTGAGCACAGATTTCTTTTCCCCTGCTGGGTTACACCAATCACGTACATAATTTAGTTTGCTGTGTTTAGTGCTGAAATAAAGTTGACTATATTGGAAATCATTTGCATGGTTCAGTTTTGGAATCCGAAGGTCTGCACTGCAGATGTTTCCTGCAGTTACCTTGCAGGAATTGCCAGCCTTAGTGGCTTTGTCCCTCCATGGGCAGTTTTGAAAGAGTTTATACATGGACACATTTGGCACAAGAGCTGGCTGAAAACATCACAAGTCAATATCCCTGGGTGGATAATTCTGTAACGCAAAAATATCAATAGTAACCACCCTTCCCAGGCATCCCTTTAGCTGGAAAAGCTTAAGAGTGAAGTTACTGGATGTCCCTGTTGCCTCAGTCTACAATACAATCATTATTTTAAAAAAATAATAATAATAATTAAAAAATCTATATATACCGTCCTGGTTTTTTTCAGCAGAGATGATATGAGTGGGCTTTCCAACCTGCTATAGCCATTAGGATAACTAGCTGAAGTAATTAAATTATTGACACACTTTCCAGCCCTCAGTGTTCCCAGCAGTTTTCAGTGGCTGACTTTTGCCCGTGACATCTCGTTGTGCAGCATTTGTTTTCCCACCAGTGAGCACCAGTTACAGTGTGAAGTGTCCACTATTGTGCACAACACGTACTCACAGATCTCAACACATACCAAGTAATGTGCACTTAGCTCAAGCTGCTGAAAGAAACGCAACCACTTTAATCTGATGTAAGCTTATAATCCAAGTGTACACATGAGTCCTGGTATTGTCTGCCTAGAGAATTTTTGATGGCTCCTGGCTGGCTTCAAGGCAGATAAGCCGGTGGCTGATTAAGCTCCATGATGTATTTCATAATTGCTGGTTTTCCAAAACGGCTGCTCAGTTTATCAGTGACAGAAGGTGCTCCCTGCTCAGCTGCAGCGTTCGCCATGGACACGGGCATACCGCAGGCTGGGGCAGAGGATGCCGCTGGTGGCAGCGACCCAGCTGCAGACCTGCCACATGCCTCTCACAACAAGCCCGTCTGCCGATTTATTTACTTGCTATCTGCTAATTGACTCTGGGAGGAAGGAAACTTTCAGTTCAATCAGCTCGTGCTGAGGCTACACGTTCAATAAACCCAAGCCTGGAGGCAGCGTGGGAGTGTGGGAACAGGGGAGGTGGATGACAGGACCACATTTGTCAGGACGTGGGAACGGGAGGGAACATGGGCGCACTGTCCCTTTTGGCAGCTGCTGTCTGTCCAGCTGTAAAATGAAACCACGCGCTCATCGGAACAGTATTAGCTCTTGCTTGGTTCAATAGAGCCGCCACAGTGAAGACCCAGCGAAGCAGCAGACAATTTGACCTAGCAGCTACACAAACATATAAGTACTATACGGAAAACCATGAAGAGATCAGAAAAGAACACGTTTTGACAAAGCAGGAGCCCAGAGCCAGCACTCGGTCACAGCAGCCCCTTAGAGCAAACAGAAATAGAGCAACAGCCCATGCTGCACAGCACTGCCCAGGGTATGAAACACTAAAACTGGAGCCCAAATGGAACAAACTCCATCAGCTGTGTGGACAGAGGTCTGGAAAAGGAGATGCTGAGGGGTTTGTCTACACACTCTGCTGCAGGTTTGATCAGAAAAATCAGCAATTTGACATCACTAGTAAAGATGACCTTTTTGGTCAGGTAAGATTTTTTTTTTTTGAGTTTGTGTGATCATCTTTAAAGGGTTCTCCATACTGCTAGCAGCTAATATTCCTCTGAACAGCAATAAATATACCAACGGCAATCACGTAGTCTTTCCTCGTGCCCCCACGCACACCAGGCGTCTCAAGCAATAGAACATACCTGGTATCTCTAGAACACTGTCACACCTAGAACAGTAAACTGAGGCTCTCATTTTACTTACTTTGTGTTTACCGAAGTTGCCCATTAATGATCGACTATGAGACTTTTTTCCACCTTCTTTTGTGTCCAGGTTCTGCGCAGAGAAAGTGCAATAAAAAGTGTAACTAGATACCTTCAGAAGTATCTTTAAAGAGTCTGCTACAGAATAGAAGTGAGTTAAAGTCTAAACACAACATACTGATCTTTAAACATAAATTGAAATCCAAAGTCTCCTTACAGGATTTTTCTGATTTATTTATATACTTGATAGCTTAGCAATCTTTTAAGAGTAAGAAAAAATATTAACATTAACACTCAAGACAAGAATGAACCACGTAGAAAAGAGTCTAGCAAAAACAGGCAAGCAACAACACAACACAACACTTGGAAGTGTACTTGCAAACAGCCACAAAGGAAAAGGGGAAAATAAAAATCTCCTAACAGATAAATGTGGACTTTTCACAGGCAGCCTGAAGTCAGATCTTCACATTTATAGCCATGCCCCTAGGCATCAGTGAATTCCTGGCAGCATCGAGCTTTTCCTGTCAGAAAAACACAGCCCTTCATCTTCTAAAGAGCAAACCAAAGATGTAAAGGTGCTGAAGAACATCCCCCCTAGCGTTTCGGCAAGTCCTATGAACTCCAGGTATTCCCTGGTCAGTGCTGAGGTGGAATTCACTTCTGGCTGTCGTAACAATAAGGGCACTAGATGGTTTCCTCAGCTCCGGGAAAGTCAAAGATTTGTTCCTAACTCAGGCTGAAAGTCTCTGTAAAATGTAGAAGGAAACCTTAGCAGATAAAGTACTTTTCTCTCTCTGATAAGAGCGGGAGGTGACAGTTTAACAGCAAATCTAAGCCAGTACCAGGCCTGACTGACAGTGCCGGACACGTCGCTGTGCTCCCTTGGCCCCCAAAATCCCACTTGATTATTACTGGAGATGGTACATAAACTTGCATTGTGAATGGCTTTTTCTTTAATAATAGCAAGTCTTCGAGAAATGAAAGGCATATCAGTAACAAAGTAAAGGAAAATGAGATTTCACCAGCAACATAGTAGAAAAATTTCCCAACAGATCCCTTTCTGGTACATTAATTATACTGTAACTACTAGAAAAGAGCTGGCTAATGAGTTACAGAATTACTGAACCATCACAACACTTAATCATTTAGTTGTCTCCCATCTAGGTCAACAGTTGCTATAAATTAATCTTCCAGTTGTTTTAATTTATTATTACTAATTGTTCAACTCTGTATTGCTTTAAGACCCCTGAAAACAACAGTCACATCCCATCAGCCTTCACACAGGACTGCTGCAGCAAGGGAAGAGATCTAAGTGTCCCTTAATAATTTAAAATAAGTTAATTAGAAAATTCTATCATTGAATATTATTATCTGACAGATGTTTGAATAATGCACTTGCATTACTGAAGTATTTTCAGTATTCTGGTCACATCCATGACAAGTAACGGGTAATCCCAGGCATCACATCCAACACCAACATCTTACAGAAATTTGCAGTCTTTAAACAAAACTTCTGCCCCCTCAAATCCTATCTAGGGGCCAATCATTTTCCAGATACCAGAGAACATATCAAATGTAATTATTCTACCACAAACTAATATTGAAATGGCTCATATCTGATCATATTTACTAACACAGGGAGTTTGCTCTGTGAAATCCCACTTTTCAGGCCTCAGGAAGGCCCAGGGGAACAGCAAGCGGCCTGTTCTCCCTGCACAGCCGCGCCTGGAAACAACCTCCTCCGTTGGGTCAGATAGCTCCATCCTTTGCATTTTACAGCCTCTTCCCACCACAACACCGCCGTGACCAGATGCCTCCAGCATCAGCACAAGACATGTATGTTTTTTGTAGTCAAGCCTGGATTCAGGCAAAACTCTCATAGGTCCAGCTTCGGAGGATGAGATTGGTAAGAACTAAATAAACCACACAGAGTGGGAAGATGTGTGGAAAGTAGAGCTACATGTATTTGACCTTTAAGGCCACAGCGGTTACCGAGCAGGGACATCCCCCCCAGAACAATTCACTCTGTAATTTAACAAAACTGAGGTTCACATCTGGCTGAGGTGAAAGTATGGTACCCATGGATTCATGGTACTGCCTATTGATGTACTCTAAATTACGATACATTTGACTGTTTTACAAAAATAGTTTGATGTGAAAAAGGAAAATAAACATACCACTCTTGATATAAAACAGTCTGGGCACGAAAAATCAGAACCTTGCTTAGGGCAGTAGAATGCCATGTTTTAGTGCTGCACAAAACAACTACCAGCACTAAAGGCAGACAACGCTCTCAGTTATCACGGCTGGTCTTGATAGGACTAAGGCAACAGAAAAAGGATCTTTCCCCAAAAACCTAGACACAAACCAAATCGCTTGACGCCATGCTTGCAATATTGGTACTTGCTTACAACTATTGGTACTAACAAACTCTCAGAAGTTGTTCCTAAGTTATCAGCTTTCTCATCTGAAAAATGTGCAACACACATCGCATTGTCGAATGCTTAGAGCACGTGACGGCGAAAACCCACGTACCTGTTTCAGGTTAACATTTAAACCCTCATGAGTTGCCTTCAGCAGTGCTCTCACAGTGAAGCTGTCAGGATCTTCCTTGTCCCTGATTTGGGATTCTTTTATCAAAGATTCTAGTTTGGTTCTTATAAAAGATTCCACCTGGTGCTCAGTTGCACCATTGTTCTGAAAGACATTAAGAAATAAAGTTAAAGTAGATTATTACATCCATCACTGCTGGGACAGTCTGAGGACAAATGCTTCAGGCCATGCAGCGCTCCTGACATTTCCTTTCTCTGTGTGAGAAAAACCTTCTTGCATAATCCTGCCTGATTTTGCCTCTTCTGATGGCGGCTTTTACTGCCACTTCCATTTTCCTCTTTCCTCTTTAGTCGTCCTGCCACATCATTTACGCTGCCTCCCCCAAGCACAGTCCAGCACGTGGTTGCCCCAGAAGCTGCTCTTGGTGGGAGCTCTTTGTTCCAAAGCAGCTCCAGCTCTGACCTTCTCTTTCAGGAGTCAGTATGAACTCCCAGCTAATGCACTTACACACATCCTGCAAAATATCAGACAGCCTCAGCATTGCTAGATTCCTGCTCCGAACGGCAAGACACATACTGTGTTTCGCATTGGCTTTAAGAATTGCCAAATTTTGTCCTGGGTCTTTCTATTAAAGAAAGCATCATCTCATCAGAAGTGCTCAAGCCGTGTTAGTGAAGCACATGTCGGTTCCACAGACCGCTCCTATAGCGCAGCACGTAACAACGAATCAGGCATTTTGCTGGTTCAGAACTGGCTGAGCAATCTTCTCTCACCTTACTATACCCATAATTAGAGCTATGTTCATTCAATACATACTTTTCCCCCTGAACTTACACCTGTGGAAGTTTGTATCTGTATTTAAACACACCATATTCCTAAAGACTTATGGGATTGGGAGTCTTCAAGCTTCCTCATAAATTAGTGAATGCCAAATATTTCCAATTCTGTAGTAAATATTAAGAGGAATATAACATTCTGAGTCACTGAGCAAGCTGATTTTATCCTACGCTTCAAGTGTTTACTGCAAGGCTGTACTTCTGTATAAGACTGTCTTGTGGAACACAGGGGCTGAAGGAAATCCAAGTGCAATCTAACCTCTAAATAACGAAGAAATTAATTAATCATGATTTTGTCCAGTAGCATAAATGGAGTTTGTTTATCTAAGAGGGAGTGGAAATGAAATCAGCTTTTCTGTGTGGCGTACTTCAATCTGCAAAAAGATGCTGCTGACACTGCAACTTTAGCAGCATCGTGGTAGAAGAACCAGCATAAACATACAATTCTCTGAACCAGTGCAGATGGGGACTTGTGTTACCTGTAAAGCAAATCCCAAGCTATTCTGAAAAACCTTCAACTGCTAATAGCAGGCGGGAATGATACAGACAAATTAAAAGCTCAGTATGTAAATCAAAACCAGTTAATGAGAACTACAGACAGGTGTTTCTATGTGGCAACAAGGTAAACTGACTGGGCTACGTTCAAAAGTGGAGATAAATATTATACTCGTTAAATATTAATTGGAATTTGATCTATTCTTTCTGCATCTCCCTAGATAGTATCTATTTTGTTCAAAAGTTGTAACTGGTGAAGCAAGGCTGCCTCCTGACTAGAAACAAGCACCTGGTGCATGATGTGTATTAGCATTACACAGCAGCTTCTGTTTTTAGTAAAAAAACGCATTAATAAAATTAACAGCAGAAAAATAAACAAGGACTTAAGCAATAAAGGGAATAGAAAGTGATCTTCAAATGAGGACTGAAAATAATGTTTTATACCTCAAGTTTTTGTCATTTGTATGTCTCCTTTCGTAATTTTCGTCTAGAAATTGTGTAGCAATTCCATTGTGCCATTGCTTTGAGTAATAGACATTTGCAGCTGAAAAAAGCCTGACACGCTTATAGTGCTGGCATCAATGTTTTCAGTCTAGTGTACCTGAAGTACTTAAATTTGTCATTTATATGATACAAATGACAAAGTGTGCATTTCTGAACAGTGTCATTCCATAACTAAATGTGGAAGTTCTGTATGTTAATTATGTAAGTTCTGTATGTTAAAGACCAGACTTAGAGACCAAAGTTGAAAGCTCTCATCTGCCAACAAGTGTAAGTAGGATTATGGGGTATGCATGTAAGAAATGTAGAGGTGTAACAGTTCTGGGAACTGTGTATATGCACATACATAGCAGGGCTTTAATTTGCAGTCATCTTCAATCTCATCAGCGCTATCCTCATCTGAAACTTCTCCTTCCTCAGCATCTGCTCCAAGACTGTGTGGCAACTTCTTACCCTACAGTGAGGAGAAAAATATTCACAATAAATGTTTTAATGTGAAAAAGATCTTTGCAAGCTCTTTCAAAAAAAGCATACCATCTCTGAGGCAAGCCAGCAAGTATCCAAAAGATTTTTTTTTAGTTGACTCCCAGGTATTCCAGGCTTTCCCCTAAGCGAGCAGACTGCTGTATACTTAAAACTCGAGAAATCAGAAGCTGAGATCTGGTTATAGCTCTTCATTAGAGTGGAAAATACAGGTGCAAAAGAACTCCCTGCAAGCAGCCATCAACGTGAAGGAAGCAGTGAAGCCTAGTTTAATATTGCATGCTCATGCAAGGCTGCAGGCAGCAATCCAAAATTAGTTGCTAATCCAGTACTGTGAACGTCATATACCTACATTAGAAAGGAACTACTTTAATTCCATGTCTAGTTTCCAACATCCGATTAGAGTGGCGAGCATCAAACAGAGCTTATTGGCTACTTCTGGTAAAAAAAGACAGGTCAATTATCTTTTTCAGAACTTTTATCTTGAATTCTTATCTTGAATTCTCCTGTTGATCTGGCAAAGCCCAACCACAGAACCTGAGAGATGTTATACAGGTCTCTGCTCCTGTCTGCTGCCGCAGGAGGATGAGGATGGTCCCCAGCTCTAGCTGGGCTTTGCTTTGACCCGCCTTGCAAACTTCCCAGGGTGGAGGCTCCCCCACGCAGCACCACCACAGCTGGAAAAGCTTTTCCTGCCATCCAACCTGCACCTCCCAAGCTGTCACTTCTGGCATTGCCTCTTGCTTTACCGTCTGCTACTTAGTAAATCAACCTCTTAAACTTTTGTGTCATGACTTCTGTGTCTTCCTCACTGGCTGCAGAAATATTTGCAGTCTACCTGTTTCATCAGTGACAAAGGTAAATAAGAATTGCACCCAGATTTCTGCAGGAATGAAGAGGATTGATTTGTAGACTGCATTTTGAAATTAATAATGCTGCCTGGCTAATTACTGGGTCAAATTCACTTCACACTGGCACCTTTATACTGGCTTAAATCCATGAATATTATTAGAATTACTCTTTATGTACACTAGCAAGGTGAAAATTATGCCGTTACTGCTTTTTGGCTAATGAATCGATACTGTGTTTCAAATGTATAAAACAGAGTGAAATAACATCAAAAAGATGAGAAAAGTTCACATAAGAACGGCGCAGCACCAAAGCTCTCTTGCCTTTTGTGCATTGACACAGTATTTCAAGGCAGGTGCGCCAAGTTTTGTCGCATGACTGACACGACACACTAAAACACCAACACTACCTGCTTCTTAGTTCATTAACCAGCAGGTACACAACAAAACTTATTCAGCGAAATTCAAAATCACAGCTGAACACTCAAAGGTTTTCTAATTCAGAGTCAGCTCTGTACTATACATTGAAATATGTCCACGACAAGCTAAAATTGTGAATCCTTGTAGCCAGCTTGATACAGAGGATAGAAGGGGAAAACAATATGTAAAGAGCTCACAGCGAAGTAATTGCCCCATGTGTCAAAGTAAATTAGACAATCCAATAAGCCACAACTTGATTAATCATCCTCTCAAATGTCTGCCTTGCTTTTCTTTCTTATTATATCCAAATTGGTCTTTGAAATTCCTTTCAGAGCAAACGTGTTTATAGCAAGAGGCTCGAGCAATCCCGCATACAGCACTAACTCCGGAGCTCAGGGGCCTCCTCTCGGCTACTCCTGCACCAGCACAGCTCCTGAACCGGGAAAAGTTTCATTTAATGAACTGCTGCTCATTTCAGGGTGAGGGGAAATGCGTGAAAACGCAAGAAATTTTCAAACGCTTTTATAGTGCTCCAAAATACTTTGTCTAAGGAGGGACTGTTGGATAAGGTTTAGATACTATAAGCATACGAACCATACAAAACAATATCCACTAATAACAAAAATAGACAAATTAAAAAAAAAAAAAAGAGATAAAGTGTCAGGTTCAGGCAACTGTGTCACAGTTCCTGCATAATGATGCATTTTTCTGTTCTCAAAAGAACAAGCTCAGAATTTTAACATAGTGCATCTGTACTATTCCACATGGTACTGCTGAATTGATTCTCCAAAGCTGAAGAAAGTCTATGATAAAGATGACATGCTGACTTTTGTTGCTTTTTTAAACACTGTCAGTAGCCAGTTACCTTCACTAGGATTTTCCCTTTCAAGTTTTGAGGGCTAGGAAGCTGTCTGGAATCTCCAGTGATTACAGATGACAAGTCGAGTTTGTCACCAAATATCTCCTTCAAGTACTGAGCGATCTTCTTCTGCTGTTGAATACTGCAATGGTTTTCAATAGACAGTATCACCGGAAACCTAGAAACAAAACCCCCAGACATTGTCATAACTATGTTCTAAGAGAGAAAACCTGCACGGCTTACCAATAAACTGATTTAAAGCAGTTTGCTTTTGCATTGCCGGTAGTCTGGAAACAAACCCCCTTTGGGAGGAAGGGCTCTGCACGTGAACTCCACATCCCCGCTCGGTCAGAATTTCAGTCCCGGGGCGACTCTGCCCTCTCCCTCCAGCCCTACCCACCAGCACACAGGGTGACAACGTTTGGAACCGCTGGTCACCGAGCGTGAGGCACAGAGAAACCTGCAATAAAGCTCAGCAGCAGCGCTAAGCCTTTTTGTTCTATGTGGCTGAGCAGAAATTACACGATTCCTTTGCAAGCCCCATGCAAAGTCTTCACAAGCTGTAAGTGATCAGCAAGCTGCTCCTGGAGAAATGCATTCTGAAATCAGATTTGAAGGAACTGCTGACTCCTCTCTGCTTATCTTCCAGAGAGTGATAGCTGTGTGAACAGTTTGCCTTTTTCTTAATAAGTGCAGCTACAGTGAGCCAACCCAAATCTCTGAAGGTTGCCAGACTCTGGAGAAGGAGAATATTTGGCAATACTTTCCACAAGACTCTCCCAGGCTCCACAAATTTACAGCTCAAGTTTCTTGAGCTAAAGATGTTGTTTCTGTATAGAACAGCCTATTTCTCCCACAGATGTGCCCAGTTGTTTTTCAAATTCTTGGCAGCCCCAGAATCCTATGGCAAGGAACCCCAGAGCCCAACTACGCACCGAATGAAGAACCACGACTTTCAGTTCTGAATTTACCACCTCCTATTTCTAAACAACAACAACAAACTCTTGGACTCAGGATCTTTGGGGGTTTGTTTTCCACATGCCCATTGTTGGGTCACCTTTTTTTTTTAATAAATAAAGAAAAGCAAGCATTTTCCCTTTATTCTCTCCAAACTACTCAAAACTATATACCTATTCATGATTGGAGACTTGTATAAATATGGTTAAACTCCATGATCTTCATAATAAACTCTTATATAGTACCATGGCAAACAAAACAGGATTTGAACATTACACCAAAACTCGGTTTTTATTTCCTCATATTACACAAGACAGTTTTTCAATTTTCCTGCTGAAATAAAGTATTTTCCTTAGGTAGAGAATATGACAGTATTGATTTTAAAGCAGAATTTCCCTGTGGATATGAGTGGAAAGTTCTGTTCAAACAAAGGACCAAAATAATCTGTAGATATTCAACAGTCTCAGACTGTTCAAAATATTACTGAGTTTACAATGTATGAAAGGTCTTTCTAACTTAGGTTGAAATTTCTGATTTGATTGATGAAAAGAGCTCATGCAGTTGAACAATAAATATGACTCAGGCAATAAACAGGGGAATAGAATCAACTTTATAATTTCTCAGTGTGTTTAAAGGAACACAGGTACTTCCTGATGCCAATTGTTGATTTTGACACGGCTACTCAGAACAGACAGGTATAGCTTCAAAACTGACTCTACACTTACTCATTTTTGATGAAGGCGTATTTATTGATAGTTTCTGCCACATCACGGAAGAGTATTTTAGAAGTCAGAGTATAGCCATGGTGCACTACTGGCTCTCCATCCGGACCATCCCAGCAATCCACTATTAAGACAAAAAGGCAATGCATTAAGAGACGCCTGTGACCTTAGAGGTTTCTGCTGCTCTTGCCTGCCAGCAGAACTCACATTCACTACCCAGCCACGCAGGAGTTAACAAGTTTCATTTAATCTATTATGACCTAGCAATTGAGTTAAGACTAACAACTCAGTCTTTTTGTATGTCATATGAGAAATCTGCAACCCAAAACTGTTTTTTCCCCTTATACTAAACTGAGTTTTTTCTCTCATGTATAAAATTACCAAGGTCTAATAGGTCAAATAATGTCTACAGCTATCTCTTGGAAAAGTGGCTTCTGCTTCTGGAAACAAACCATTTCAAAACAACTTAGTCTTTTTCCACTCCCAATTAAACTTGTAGTTTTATAACTGACTAGAGTAAGAGTAGCATCAAATCCATCACATGCAGAATGGACTAGGACGGTAATACTTTTCTGAATGAATTACTGTACCCTGGATTTACACCAAACTAGTCACTAGTGTTGCCTCCACAGGAAGTTAAAAGCTTCACCAAAAGAAAGCTAAAGAGTTATTACCTAGACTGGATGGCATCTGCAACAGTCTTGAGGTCAAGCAAAATAACATGCGACTGTGCGCTATAGTGAACTTTCCTACAGAGGGGAAAGTAGTGATAGAACACCCAGTTTTCTCAAGTTCATTTTCTCCAATTAATTTTTAAATTCAGATTAACAAATTGTTCTTCTAGAGATTAGTTTTGTAATACTAGTCATCAAAATTTAATATTGAGTTTAAATTTGTCCAAAGACTTTATTATACCCAGAATCTTGAAGAGAAAAATACTAACGTTCTATTATTATTTAAATCACACAGAACTTAAACAAAATCCAATGTGATCTCCAGGCTATCAGACAAACAGTATCTTGTTTTCTTCTACCAGCATCCAGCCGATGAAACATCATCCCACCTCTCTGCTGTGGCACAGCAAACCCAAGTTCCTCGACTGTGAGGCGGTGCCAGAACTCGATCCAGAGCTATTTCCTCACCTGTCCTCCTCCTATGGGCACTTTTCATCTCCCTTTGCATCCGGAGGAACTGCCTATGCAACCACCTGCTTTCCCATTCAGCTTACGAAAGAAAAAGGTCTTAGGTCTCTCTTAGGAATCATTCCTGGGAAGCAGGAACCTCCAGCCTGGGGAACTACAGAGCAGAACTGCAGGGTCCCAAACACATGTCTGTCCGTTGCCTCAGTGGGGCTTGTGCAACAAAAACGCTTCACATAAACATGGAACAGAAAATGGAAAACTTGCACTGGCTGAGAAAAGCATAACAACAGAACAGCAGGCAGGAGAAAATAGTGGTGCCTATGAAGTTTGGCTGAGAAGGTCATTCCCAACAGAAAAATTCCCATTTAGGATGCTAGAAAACAGGAGTTTACTACTGAAGTTAGACAGTGAAGCATTAAGGCTTTGAGTTTGCCACTGGCTTTGCGTTTAAAAGAAATATCCATCATACTTCTCACAACCAGCAAGTCACACGAAAAATATACCTTCAATACATCGGCAACCATCCTGCAGCACCCGCGCGTACATCTCCACCCTGGACTGGGACAGCAGTTGGTCTCCTGTCAGGTACGTGTTGTGAGACGAAGCAATGAAGTAGTTACAAAGGGGTTGGTCCATGTCCTGATGCACTTCGCAGTGCAGCGGATTAAATATATCACATGCAGGACTGCGCATGAAGTTGGTGAAACCTTGGAACAAAGAGAAATGTCTTTGCTGTAGATGCAGCATATCTTATCAACAAATCATTTGCACTCAGTGCTAACTCGCGTTCCCAAAATGACTGAGTGGCACAGCAGGGATTCATTCTCCTGCACCCGTGTTTCCAGCACACTAACTGCTGTGTGTGGCTTGGCTGCTTCACTGCAAACCGCAGAGGCTGCACGGCCCGAGTCCACTGCTGGCACACACAGGTATTGCTCTCTGGAGACGATGGAAGTTCTGACACCTTTGAGAATGTTACATTCCCAAGATGCAACCCTTGTCCTCAGACAGTTTTCAAACAGCTTTGAGCTAGAAAAGACTGTAATCTAGAAAGACACACTTATCACTTCCAAAACAAAAAAAAAATCTCAAGCATTTGCATAACATGACATTGAGTTAAGCCTCTTCAGAAATTAATTATTAACAACAACCAATAGTAAAAAAAGAAAGTAGGTTCTAAAAGAAGCATAAAAGCAACAAATAGTAGCTATATGAGAAGACTGAAAAAGCCCACAGACCAACACAGCCACTGCCCAACCTGTTTTCAAATCCAGCGTTTCATTCCCCCCTTAAAAGGGGAAAATGACCAAAACGCACATGCAAAAATTCTCTGAAACCCTAGAGAACTCCCTACACAAATCGAGGGCACAGACTAAGACAAGTGTGCGCAAACTGCCTTCTGCAGTTCAGACAAAACCGCTCCGCTAATAAGCGGAACAGAAGGTGTTATTGGTTTTTTGTTAGAATCAGTGCAAGAAAATATCCTCCCTCACAATCATTCCATGAGATAAAAACAGTCTCTTCATCTAGATGCTGCTGTGAGCAGACAGCATGCAGCTAAACCACAAGCCATTACTGTTAGAAAACCTGTCATCTTCTTGAGCTAGTATCCCCTTATCCGCTCTCAATTCTTGTTAAAGCATTGGTGTAACAGACAAACTGGGTCAAATACTTCAGCAGCATCAGTCCGCATTTCCTGGGATGCTGAATTGTGCCTGGGAGGGCGAGGGACCTGCTCGGAGGAACACAGCTGGGCAGGAGGGAGGGAGGCAACCTCAACCTGACCTTCAGCAAGAGGCAAAGGATTTGAGATGCGCACCACGTCTCCCCCAATGGAGCCTCCTGACGGGAACAGGTCAGAGCTGCCCCGTTCTGCTCCGTCACAAGTGTAACATCTTGTAAATAAGAGGAGGCAGAGGAAATTCCTCAAACACCGGGCAGCAGAAGAGATGTAGGATATGATGCTGCAAGAGTCTAGGTTTGGAATTCTGCAGATCTGCCAGGGCTCTGTGCTGCTGTGGCAGCCCTAGCTTACCGTTTTCTCTGTGCTGCAAGTTTATGTCCCTATAAATGAGATCAGCATTGAACAGATAGTTTTAAAAATATCTCTTTTGAGAATAAGAAACATAAAATATTCCCGAAGGACAGGGCAAATAATATTAGCCCTGAAAGCAACTCAAACACAAAAGAAACAGCAGTAAGATTAAAAGCAACAGAAATGCTTTCAGAAGTATTTTTTAAATGTCATGGCTCGTCTGTTTTGCTTTCCTTATTTCAGCCTAAGTGCAGTGCCCAGGGTTGCACCAGAAGCTTCTTGAAGACCTGGGAGGCCATACTCAGGGTTAAAGTACCATGCAGAGGAAGAAGATTTCTCCTTCCCCCCCCTCAAAATCACCGTGTAAATTATGCTGCTTAAGGAAAGCTATTAACACACCACAGCATCTCATCTGGTTTGTTCCAGTTCAGATTTTGGTTTGATACCAAGCAGGATTCTGGATAATTATACCATCTACAAATGCTTTCGCAAAGAAAGCAAAGAAGGTATTAAAACCCAAAGAAAATGCAACTATCCGTATTTTGTTTCACATAAGTATAAATCAAAGGACTGCATAGGAGCAATTCCAGGTCTACAGAGATGGAGCAGAATGAAAACTTTGCTTTTATTACTTCAGTTAGAACAGGCTATAATATAAAATATATGCTATAGAATGTTTTATGGTTGTGTTTTACAAATACACAGTTAGCAATAAATCCACACAGGCCTAAGGCATTCACATTAGCGTATGATGGCTGATATATTGCCGGATAACATCAGCTGCTAATTCACTCCACCTACTCTCGTCTCTCCCACGTCTCACAAAAATGCACCTACGCTACTGACTGCTGATATTCTGTGTAACTTTCAATCACAGTCAAATATTACAAGCTGCTCCAAAACACTGTTAAAGCTTTTCTATTCCACTACAAGAAAAAAAAAACTAATTCCGAAATCAAGAACTTTACCTTCAATCCCAAGAACATTTTGCTTCTTGTTTTCTTCTGATACTTCAAACTTCTGTATGATGTCAAGACAATATTCTGGTGTCACATTATTCATCTGCACAAAAACAGTAGTGTTGGTGCACTTGATTTTTCTATCATGTCACCCACATGTCAAAATCTACTTTAGGCTTCTGGGTCCAGTTGAAAAACTTCATGATCAAACATTGAGTTCAGTCAAATATGAACAGGACAATCAGTAACACTACTGTAACAAAGACTGCAAGATTTTGATGTGATTTTTGTCAGTGCTGCACAAGCCACATGGCTCTTACCTTCAAGAAGAAAAATAGGAGTGAGAGGTAGCAATCACTTGAAAGCTGGATCATTCTAGTTTAAAGATAAAAATTAGCCGCTAATCATATTTAATAATGGTTACACTAGGCAATAGTGCTGAAATGAGAACTATGAAGTTATATTCTTTAATATAATCTACTTAAACATGCGAAAAGCTTTGGCAGGGTTTGATTTCATTTTCATACATTTTCCAGTTCTGTGATTTCATTACTTCCCAGAGAGTTCACTGTAATATACAGCCTATGAGATAAATAATTAGATTCTGAAATGAAAACCAGCAGTTCTTCTGAAACAAATAAGAGTTTTGTCCTCAGCTTCAACTAGCCCACAACTGAAGTCCTAACTGACTGGTGGGGCCAGAGTATCACCATACACTTATATTTCCTCTAGAATTAAGGTTAAAAGTAGCTTCCATCACTCAACTTTTCCCACCCCACTGCTCCCATAAGTTGTAGAGAAGCAAAGTGAGAAGAACTCAGATTGGGTGTATTTCATTTAGTGGTGACACTAAAACCTTTGACAGCTTATCCAAACCACGGTTGCGTTTACTGTTTGCACTCTGCATCCTTTGTCAAAGTCAGCTCCAACAGCCCGGCACCGAGGCAGTGGAACAATGGAGCACGCAGGTCCCTCTCTGTGTCACCCCCGTTAACACCACTGCTTCAGGCAAACACAGGAGGGAGGTCAGTCAGCCTGCAGATTACACAATAGTTATTGTTTAAATCGGAAAACGGTCCCTCTGCAAACTGTTTTCTTCCTAATGGACTGCTCCTTCAGATGGCAAAACCAATTCCATTTACTCTGCTGTGTCTGTAGCCTTTGATGTATTTGTGCTTTCCATTATTTCCCATAGCTCGGTATTCCCAGCATCAGCATTTGGCTCTATGGAAATCTAAAATTAGGTTGAGACTCTTGACCTGGTCTTCTCCAAGGGCCTGATCCTGCCAAGCGCTGAGCTCCTCCTCAGAAATGTGGGTGCTGTGACTGACCACATCTCATAACACCCAAAAGGCTATGGCCTCGCTATGAAAAATCGCCAGAGGAGGGGGAAAATTAAACAAGTCAGTGTTAGAAGTATAGTAACAGAAGGCAAGTGAGCAGTTCAACTCCTATGGGGACAAGTTGAAAAACTTGGAGATATTTCCCAGCCTTTCTCCCCTTCACACTTCCCTCTGTTCTCCTGCATGGCTGGGCCCCCTTCTTCTCCAAATACTTTATTTAGATCTTCAAGCTAAGCCAACAGACACCTGCAGGAATTACACAGGATAATAGAAATGAGAACAATTCAGTAGAGAAAATACCCGATTATCCTAGGTCAAGTAGATGCTGCTGTTGATTGCAAACACTGTTCATGGCAGGCCCTCCTCAGCACAAGCTGGCCAGGATTCACTTGTTCATTATCCCCCACAGCTCCTTGCTGGCACTTGTGTGCTCTAGGAACAAAAATGTCTCATCTAGTCCAAAGCTGCATCTGCCAGGGAAACATCCACTGATTTGTGCTTTTTAACTGTTGCTTAGGAGAAATTATGACTTTGGCTAGTAATATGAATTTGTTTTCATTCGCTTTAAAGTATTGCACTAGAAATAATATAAACAGTAATGATCATGGTTGATGGCTGAATATTTAGATACTAGATTAGATATCTAGATTACTAGAGATGTGAGACAGCAGAGCTTCCAGAATCTCTTAGATACGAGATTACTTTCTATATTCCTGACGCAAAGCTTTAACTTTGATACAGCCTTTGAATGACTGATAAGACCTTGGTTTTTAGGTAAATGAACTAGCAATTAATTTTCCTAAAATAAGGTCCTACAAAAAAGCAATGTTAGCCTTAATCTTCAGTAGGAGAAAGAAGAAGGAAACCACTTTTGATTTCACCAGTCTCCTTGGAAGCAGCTCAGACAAATCTATTGCCAAAAATCTGATGCCACCTGAAGCCGCAGCGCAGAGCCAGCTAACAGGAGAACCCCCTTCTCTACAGGCCCACAAGCCAAGAATGGGAATTGTTCTCATTGCCCATTCTCATTGGAAAGCAAATAATAGAAAGGAAAGTATTATAGAAGTTAGGAAAAGGAAGGAGAAGTTAGAAAATGCTAATGACAGGTGTTCCTAGACATGATGCCAACCCACTTGTGTCAACAGTGCTCTGATTGTTTAGGCTTTAGTTGTTCACAGTTGATCATTCTATACGAAAAATCAAAATATAAACAATCAAAGCAAAGACATTCTTCCAATTTCAGATGTCAATGTAGAATGTCACGACATACTGAGTCATCACATAAATCAGTGTACTGCTTATCCTTTTGCGGAAGGCTGAGCGAGGGAGGAAGGCATGAGCTCCCTTTCCAGCTGAAAGCACACAGGTTTTTGTGGAAGGTAGCAAAGAGTGACCAGGCATGATGACCTGGTATTGTCTTCCTTCTCCGATATTAACAAGTTCCACAGTCTCTCCTCTTTTCAAAGTCCACGAACTAACGCTGACATTCTTAAAGTTTCCTGCTCCTTTTGGGGTACTGGTTCCTGATATCCTTCAGTACACACTGTCTCAGATCATAGCCCAACATCACCAACACGCCCTGGCATATACCGTCTCATTATATCCTTTTATAACTTCTTCCAAGGAAGCAGGTACAGTTGTTTCAAAACATTCATTTTCTAAAAGTGTACTTAATCCTCACTTCTTGTCACATTTTCACTATTCACCACATCACTAGTTATTCCTGCAACACTGTATAATTAGTGCAGACAAATCATCAGACTACACTTACTCTCTTCAAGGAGGTTTAACTCAAAATGCACTAGCCCATAGTGAATAATTAAGGAAAAGCTTTATATAATTATATGTGCATGTTCCGACTGTGTAATTGTTACAAAACCACTTTCTCTCCAGTCCAATTAAAGTGAGCAGGGGCATTATTTTTTGCCCCCAGTTTCACTTGGGCTGTGTAGGGCAGCAGCTGTCTTAGAGGCACTGGTGTGGTACCAATACGGCAGCATAGCATCAGCATTTCGTCTGGTTCCTGTCACTCAGGAGGACGACAAGGCATGTCACACAATAACGCAGCACGATTCTGGAGCACACAGAGAACGCTGCCAGAGGTGAGATCTCAGTGGGTTCTTTCTCAGAACAGATGAAAACTGTATTGCAAAGTAACTGATCCATCGTAAGGCAGCAGGTGACAAGCAGGCACACGGGAAACCTCGCCCTCAGAAAACCAAAACTAAACATTTCAGGTTTATAACACCAAATCAGCCTCAAAACTGAGTAAATCTACCAGCACAAGTGTCAAAGAGGTCTCTGCTATGACTGAAGTAAAAGCACTTGATGCGATATGGATGCAGTTGCTGGGGAGGACCAGCTCAGACACAGCTGCTGGTTTATTAGTACAGGGCACTCGTGCAGGGACAACCCTCAGGCGTACAGATGTGACCAGACATCCAGATGTAACTGGACATCCAGGGATGGGCCTCCCTCCCAGCCACTTGTGCCAAGCGGACTGCAGGACCACAGTCATTCCAGGAAAGCAGGCTAATTTCTGTTCTTCTGACACATGAAGCCATATAACTGCAATCTCAATAGCAGTGAGCTGAGTTTAACTGCACCTAAGTGGAAATAATCTGACTTGCAAGCTCTGGGGTGAAGTAAGAAAAGAGAAGCCAGCTTAGCAAGTTACCAATAAACCCAAACTCCTTTTGTTCTATCCTCAGGCTGCAGAATATTTAAAAGCCTTGCCAAAAGAGTAGCAGATGGAGTTGGACAGACTGTCCACACATTTCCAAGCAGCCAGACAAGACCAAAAACGAAATACTGTTTGGTTGAAGGCATTTGAGAGCTGCATTATGATTTGAACCATTATCAGCTTTTGGAGGCAGTCTTGGAACACCTGAGGACGTTGTTATCACATCTGTGTTCTGAAAACATCCCAGGGTAAAGCTGGTCCAACACTGTTAATGCTGGGCAGCGTGAACAAAGGCAAAGGAAGTGCAATGTGCTTCTAAACTACACTGCCGAGAGGTTCATCTACAGGAGATCACGCTTTTATTCCAAAACCAAACAATAATGTTGGGCAGAACATTTATAACCGATAGTCCTGTCCGCATTCAGCATTTTGAGTCATGTATAGGCAGAAGAGGGTGCAGTACGCCAGACTTGACAGTCGACTTGTTTTTTGGCCGCATCAGTAGTTTCATAATGTCCTTGTGCACCCACAAAGACAGCTCTTCTGCCTCTTTCACATGTTTTTCTTCCTGCTCCAGGTCCCTGAGTGCCCTCTCGTACCACGGCTCTTCAGCTCTTCCTGGGCACTTTGGCATCTCCATGCCCATGCTCTCCCTGGGGCTTTCCCAGTGTCAGCCTCGCTGCGGCTGCTGTCAAGGGTACTCCACTGAATGGCACCAAGTAGAAGGCAGTCATTAAAAAGGAAACAAAGGAAAAGGCTGTGAGCTCAGAAGACTTAGGGCATTAACATAATGGGTAAAAAGATGAAAACATTTTGTGCTTTCAAGTTGTAAATAGCAGAATTGCCATGGCCAGACTGCTTGCAAGAATGTGTGTGTTGGGGCTACCGCAGTGAGATCAGGGATGCATTTGGGCTGGGGAGTCATACACACCAGGGAATTGCCACAATGGGGGAAATTCAATGAAACAGCTCAGACTGTTGATATCTTATGCTAGGGCTAACTCAGAAAAAGCAGTCATCACAGGTGGGATCCCAGAACGGCACAGGAGGTTATCCAGTGATTGAGGCAAAACACAGCAGCTACCTCCAGGAAGCTCAAGCAGGTTGGGATGTTAGTTTCCATTTTTGAGAGGCTGTTTTGCAACAATATTCTGCAAGGCTGCACAGGGTGAGCAAACCACCCAGGACCAATTGCCAGAAACGAAAGAGTCCTAGGGATGACAAAGTTCCTTCCATGCTCCTCACTGTCCAGTGTACAAGTTCTCTCCAGGGGTTCCACAGACCAGCTTTGTAGTAATTTGGTCTTGTTCAATATGGGCATGAAAATCTCCATGGAAGCAACATATTTAGGAATGGCTAGAGATTTTTTTTTGTTCAAAAAGTTTCGTTCATAAGCACAGAGGAAAATCTCTGATCTTGACCCAACTTTGCCTCTTAAGTTACTTATGTTTGTTTTGTTTGTTTGGGTTTTTTTTTAATTCCTTATCAGTGTGTCTGTTCCTGTGGTTCCCTGAGCCCCACCTCTCACAATTGATTCTCTCTGAGGAACTTCAGATAGAAATTCAACCTTCAGATGCAAAGTTTTCTTTGCGCAAGTCCCACACATCTGTGAGGAATACCTGGAAAACAGATTCATCTTGATGTGTTGCTGCATTAAGCCGTGCACAGGCACACCATTTGTAGATAATCAGAAATAGTTTGCTCTTCTTATTTTGTCATGTGTTTCTAGATTTAAAACATATCACGTATCATCCTAGTTTAGAGCATTATCTGCCAAGACCTTCACTCCTGAAAGGCATCTCCTGGAAATACAAACATCCCCTCACAACAAACAATCCAGACAAGTTATGCCAAGAGAAAGCAACCACGCTAAGACACACGATAATCAGCTGTAACTAATAAGTGTGACTGTTACCTGAATGCCATTATAAACTAACATTAATCGTCTCGTCCTACACTTGCTTTTCCTCTTTCAAACACTTTCTAGAAATACTTAGAAACCAATAAAGCCTTTAGATTTGTTATATCATCTGTTCTTTCCCTCTGCCTTGAGCTAAACTTTTCCATTCAATTCTTTCCCTCTACTTGAACATATTTATATGTAGCTATATATGGATGCATTGTATTCCCATACCTTCTGTTCCACCTTTAGAAACTGAGCAAGTTCTTCCACAGTGAGGTGATCCTTCTTGTCACTGTAGCTTAAGAGTAGTAAGTAGAGATCTCGACGCAAGGACATCATCTTGTAAAACACTGAAAACTCTTCAAAATTTAGGGTTCCTTGGTTCTCATCTGTGTCCGCTTCCTAAGAGGTAAAGACACTCAGGTAAGCTGCTGAACACAGGTGAGTTCAGGGAACAAAGCACAACAGGATTTACATACACAAACAGAAATTCAATCAATTCTAGTCTGCAAGATTCTCTTCAGACTCAAATCCTAGTAAGTTAAAATAACTGCAAAATTTATATTATAATCTATTGGATTTTTTGGTGAAAAGTTACTACTCTAGAGACACAGGTTCTCTACGAAAATCTCAATTCCATCTTTAGTTTTAAATTTGTTTCCCTGTAAAGAGGCTCACCCTGGGCTTTATTCTGACCTCTGTTACTCTCCTGTATGCCCTGCAGTTATCCTGGATTAAAATATAGCAAGGAACATAATAATTTCACCTCATGGCTTCTTCTAACAAGAGTTTGACATTTTAAAGACTCGTGACAACACCACAGTCTTGCATTTCCATTAATTCAAACGGCACGACTCTCAGCCCCTGTCAGCACTCGGTAGGGGGGACAAGTCTGCAGCAGCAATAAGACTCCACACCCCAATATATACCAAATAGCCCCAGTCTTGATGGCAGTTGTTTATCCTCGGAGGTAGGAAGAGAAGAAAAAAGTACTTAACGCATGTTAATACAAGCTTTTTACTGTGAACATCTGCCTAAGAGGATTGCTTTGGATTTTCAAAACAAAGAATATATTCTGGAGAACTGCTGGCAAGCATTATGTAGGTCTCCACAAAAAAAAAAAAAAAAAATTAACTTCAAGGATGCTACAACTCTTACTAAGTTTGAGGATGTAGGCAGATAATGGAAACAAAGTGAAATAAATGTTTAGAAATCTGCAGTTGTTCCCATGAATAATGTCCTTCGTTCACAGCTGTATATAACATTTTTTTTCCTCTGTAGTTATAAAACCCCTCATCACATTCTGTTAAAAATGGTGCTTCCTTCTGCTCCATTCAGAACACCGTCTGTGCGGAGTCCTTTTAACACTGACTTGGCTTTGAACCCATTGGTTTGTCTTTACCCTGCTACACCAAACACAGAGTCTTCTCCAGATGGAGAGTATCCTCATCCTGCTGTCGCTCCTTCTTCTCAGTAGGTGCGATGAACACATCCCTGGCCACTTTGCTTTCCAAGGATCCAGCTTTACTTTCCCTTCACATAAACCACTCTTAACAGAGGAACCGATCTTTAGCCCGTGACTCGTGGTGCGCACACAGGCCGAAGCAGCAGCCCCACGCTGCATTCCCAGATGCAGGACCTGGGTGTTTCATAAGCCTGGTCACCCCTGTGGAGCCACCGGTGCCCCCCAGGTTGGGGGCTGTTTGTGCCACGTCCAAAACTGTAACGCCACGTCCCACAAATGTACCACCTGAGCAGATCAGGTGCCAGAACAGTGCAGAGCAGCCAGACGTAGGGGCGAGGATTTGTCCCAGAGTTACTTTGCTTTAAGTCCTGGAAGTCCCTAGGACTGCGGGCACAAGCAGTGCTCATGGGGTAAGGCCTTTAGGACTGAGCCCTGAACAGTAAACAAACCTTCAACATTCCTTCTGTATTCCACCTCAAGAACTTTAACTAGGCCTGTGAGGTCTGGCATATTAACTCGACTCTAGGCTGGCAGCAACTGCAGCAAAATAAAAATAAGTAAACCAGTTTATTTCTAACCAAAAGTTGGCTCTGATTATACAAAGGCTGATGGTTGCCAGAGTGCCCTACTTCATTCCGAGACACTTTAAAAGTGCTAAGTGAGCTACATGCTCATCCTCTCAGTACCTGGCTTCCCAACCGTGCCTCTCCTGCAGCAGTCAACAGCATCAGCAAACCCTGAGCATCTTGGGGAGCTGCATTTCATTACATTTCATTAGTGTTGCTGCTGTCTGAGCTACAAACTCAGATCATAGCTAGCAAGCAGAGAAGAAAATAATATCCCGCTATCTGGTGTCTAATAAGATTTTAAGAGATGTAGTAGATATGAAATTATTTAAGTGACATTTCTAACTTGTGGGAACAAGTACAACCCAAATGCACCTCTGCAACACAACCGAACCAGTTTCCACACTTCTCAAGTTTTTGGGGAGTAATTTATACTCCACAAATATACCTCAAATGCAGATTTTATGCCAGACAAAGAACTTTTGACGACAGAAGATTCTTCAACTTCCCCATGTTTTGTAGTAAACCAGCTTTTGGCTGGTACTGTTTTTAAAGGGTTAAGAGAATTTTATTTTGGTCTTCATTATGTCCTTGGCTTATTTTTCCTACAGTAAACACCAAGGCTGGTGGAATATGGTAACTGCTTTCAGACAACAGAAGTGAAAAATTGATTCTGGTTAAGTAAGAGGAAGTTGTTAAATAAAACCCCAAAACTAATTACTTTCATAAAGCTAGTTTCTATTAAACAATTTTCCATAAAGGAAATGAGAAAATATTTCAATAGAAACATAGTAACTTCATTGTCCAGCAATGCCAACATAGAGCAATCCAGTTCAGAGATGAAAACAACAATGCATCTGAAAAAGTAATATTAATAAATGGTCTTCTGTGTGGTTCACATTGTTAAAACAATGTTCTGACACATCTTTGTCTCCAAAATGTAAGAATTCAAAAAGGTCTGTGAGGTGTCGGAAAGGACAGAGTTTGTGTCCCAGCTTACAGATCCTCTTCTGGATCTGCAGATCCAGATCTATCTCTGGTCCAGAAACAGACCATAACTGGCACTATCTCAGCACAGCAACGCTGTGGGTTAGAGGCCACGCACCTGAAACATCTGCCGGACCTTCCTGCGGGGCAGGTTAACGTTTAGTTTATGCATCAGCTGGTGGATCTCCTCAATATTCAGCAGGCCATCCCCATTCTTGTCAGCCTCCTCAAAGGTCTGTTTGACCCAGCTGCAAACACGTCAAGGAAAGGTAGATAACCAGGAATGACTGTTTTGACCCTTCAGTAAGAATTTCACTAACAAAATGCAAGACTGCCCCCTGACTTCAACTGAGTTTAATCCAGTTCCTAAGGCACAGCTGACGTTTTACTGCACAGAGGAGTGTCCATGTCAAACCCATAATCCATGCTTCCACTGCAACCAATGGTTTTTGGTCATCAAACAGGAGGTGAAAGGACATCTTGTGCTGAGGTCACTGAAAAACAAGCCAGAAACACAGGCTCAGGCTCATAAAAGGATACTGATCATGTGTTCTCTGTCGCTTAGCGAGCGAGTCCTCATCGCTTATTCCAGCCATCAAGTATTTCAGTCCTGTGATCCAGGTGCGAGCTTCCTCTGGGTTGGATGTGATCAGATCCAGCGACTCCATGTGGTTGCCGTGGTAAATGGTGAAGCAGCAGCTGGGGTCGAAGTTCCCCTCGGCGTGGCGGTGGAAGATTTCGGACTGCCGGCCTTCGGTGACTTTGTAAATGGAATCGATGACAACTGCGGGGAAAAGGGAAATCAAAAGCTGACATGCTTGGATATCCACCCCATTTCTTTCTGCTTTTGAGCAATTCTGAATTATTTAGGCTAAATGGCATTAAACATTTTTAATATACATCTCCATATCCAAAAGAGGTTTTTCATTTCAAGGCTTATCCTTGCTCTGGCTGTGCCGTGTGCACGTCCAGCTGCCTCAGCACAGGAACCAGCAGGCACAGCAAAGCTCTTTGAGTGCTCCCCGCTCAGAATTCAGAGAAACCCACAGAAAATGTTGACATCTGACTGAACTACAGCCCCCTTCCTTTCATAATCCTGAACTTTTGGTAGGTGGTTAAAGTCTAATCACTCTTGAAAAACTTCATGTAAGTATCACCTCACATTTAAAATAAGTATCAAAAAGCATTTAATCTATCAAAAAAATACTGTCCAGTCCTCCCTCTGTAATTCACATTCTAATACTGAACTGCCCAAGAAATTAAAAGAAATATTAAAAGTTTACTTTTTGCCTTTTCGCTCTTCCTGGACGGTCTCCATCGAATGCAGGTCCTGTGCTCATCCAGGTAGAAGAGACGAACAAGCCCTTTGGTTCCACTCTTCAGCTTAACCATCTGAGTCCCAGACTGCATAACACTCATGCATCTTTCAACTGCAAAGCACAACAGAACAAATCCAAATAAATGGCCATCTAATTCTACTAATAAAAAGACTTACCGGCTTTCCAACATGTGCTGAAGCATATACATTTTTTAACTTGCACTTTTAATGACAGGAACTAGTATTTGTTATGTAAGAGACATACAATTTCTAATTCTTCACAACTAATTTTCCACATAGGAAAATAAAAAAAATTGTCTAAACACCTTCACAAAGGAGGCAAAGAAAATTTTGCAATATATTGAAGGAAAATATTTTATAGTTGTTCCATGCTTACTTCTTTTAAATATCTTTACAATATTATACACAGTACTGTAATTTTAAACTGGCACTGCAAATTTTGAATGGTGACATTATCATTTAAACTCCACAGTGCTTTGGGCTCAGTAATCCTTTCACTTATCTCTTGTGCTTTTGACACTGTTCGAGCTGTTAACAGAGTTATAAATACACACCCCCTCCTCCCTGCTACACACATTTACACCCTCTCCATCCTGCTACCAAATTTCAATCACACACTCTGATGATTTCCCTTTATTCGCCCATCCCATCCGGGATGATAAGGCTTTGTTTCTCTGTGTTTTAACTAAAATACACCCATCTCTTCCATTTCATCTCACATCTTCCCTCCTACAGTTTTCCAAACACCACGACCAAGATAACATTTCCTCTTGATCTCAATATATCCATGCTCTTCAATTACCTTCTCCTGTTCTCACCCATCCACAGCCTCTCCTCAGTCCATATCACTCCCAATTCACCTCCCAGATGATGTGTTTACACTTTGGCTGGCTCCCAAATACTATCTGGGTCTGTTTTTATCTCTTCTTATCACCCTTCTTCTCTTCAGCACTTCTCCTGGTACCACGACAAAGACTAAACCACCCTCCCATTCCTCTCTGCCAGAGCCAGGGTTTATTTCTCAGCTCCTGACACCTCCTCAGCTCCCCCAGCAAGAGCCCGTCTGCCCAGAGCCCTTGGGCCCAGCTGTCGGTGTGGAGAACAACCCCGCTGCGCCTCGCCCAGCATCGCCGGGGCAGACACAGCCAGAGCAGCGTCCTGAACGCAGTCAGACACGGCACGAACAGCCGCTGTGGCTGGAACAGCTTCCCTCAGCTGCCTCGCACAAAGCCCTTTTTGCTGGCAAGCCAAACTCCACATCAAACAACCGCATCAGATGCCGTGTTTTTGCTGAGTTGTCTGTCTTGGAGGAACAAGGGGACTCAGGTTGAGCTGAAAGGAACCGAACTCTCCTGAAAGCATCCCAGACGTGCATGAGCGCAGTAAGTTTGTCCTTTATTATGTCCGTAAATATATGGATTTCCCTGAATCATCACATGGGTGGGTTTGGAAATGCTTTAAGATGAACCAGAAGAGCGACACAAATCAAGCCAGAAACAGCTGTTGTACAGTATCCACACGCTGGCTGCGGCAGGTTTAACTTGTATCTATCTGGAGATGCACCAAGTACCATGGAGACAAGGCTTTACACCACAAGGGATGGAAAACTCAGAACCTTAAAGGGCAAAGATTAAGTAAAAATAAGTCTCTAAAACTTACTTCATATATATTTATACGTATGCACATATCATGCACATCTTCTCTGAGCCTTTCACCTTGGAACTGAACTCAGTTGCCTTGCATTCCTACCTAACAACCAACCAAGAATTGTCCTCCAGCACAGAAATAAGGCTCTCCGTAAGAAAAGGTTGTACTGACACGTATGGATACACAAATGCAAACTGCTGCATTAGCCCGGCATACAAACTGCACACGTTTCTATTTCACTACTAGAGTGATTGATTGCAACAGGGTTTTAGCTCAGGAAGAGGTTTAGCAACAAGCTACTCAACATAGAAAATCTGCTGCTTTGCCCATAAGCCCATCAGTTATTAATAAAAGTCTGACAAAAATAACTAATTCTCATAAAAGTCTTTCTATTGTCATCAGCTCAGCTGTCATAAGAAAAAAAACCTGGTTTCACCAAGATGTTGTTGAGGGCCACTAATAAAAGGCAGAAGAAAGGCAACTACGTTTCTTTAGTGTGAGAAAGGCAAGAAGTGGGCCACACTCAGATAATTACAAGCAACAAAACCATGGGGGGAAAAAAAAAAAATCATAAAGGCGATCCAGTTTCTTCTTCACTCTTTCAATTGCCTAAACATTTGCAATTTTTATAGTTGCATTTCACATATTTGTTTTCAGACAGGCTTCAGAATCAAAGTTATATGGAATAGATTTTAAAACACTTTTTTCCACAAATAGAGTGGAAGAAATCCAGCTCCTGCCAAATATCTCAGTTGTCTCCATTTCTCAAATGCCATCTGCAATAAGTCTAGTGCTCAAGTAAGCACCGTCTTTTCTGCTTGCACTTTTCCAGTTCCAAGAAAAAAACATCAGGATGCAAACATTTAAATAAGAATAGTAAATGTGTAAGAAAGTTAATTGCATCATCCCCACTGCGTAGGTGTTAATAACAAAGAAATAATCCCCTTTAAAGAACAGACTACAGGAATAGAAATATCACATCATTCAAAGCCCCATTGGATTTCAACTCTGGAAACAGGTTACAAAATACCCCATCCTCTCCTTCAAGCTATTTATAAAATATAAGCACACAAAGAAAGAGTCTGTTTCCAATCTACTGCTAACACACTAATTTCAGTCTCTAGCCCGACATCCACAAGAGACAGACACTGCACATCAGCAGCTGAATGAGGGGAAGTTACTGAGCACAGGCCGTTCAGGATAAAGCTCCAGAAGAGCAATCCACAAATGCTTTTGCTAATGAACAGGAAAACCGGTTCCAGAAACACATTTAATCCTCTACATAAACCACGAATACTGAGTAAATGAAGCATCTCCTCAATGCAGATACATATTAAAATTAGAGAAAGCAACACACGGTTTCCATTGTACAGTATTTTATAACACAAGGACTAGCTGTGCATTTATTTGCCCAAAGTCTGAAAATGAACTACGTTAAACTAGAATACAATGTATTTTGAGTTATGAGAATAAAGAAAGTTAATTAGAAATCCAGATGAAATATTATGCTTATATTGTATACTTAAAGCATTACTTTAAAATGAAAAAAAACCCACCAAAAAACTTAAAACTACAGAGTCACTTCAGTTTCCAGTTATGCAGTCTTGACAATCTAAAGTCACCCAAACAGACGTCCTGTAGTTTAATGGCTATTAATAACATCAAAATACCAGTCTACTTCTTCCTCCCACAATAACCATCTAAATCAAACCAGACCTGAATGCAAAGGTTGTTTTTTTTTTTTTTTTTTTTTTGTTCAAGTGACGATAATCATTCTTAGTTGTACACAGGTCTCCTTTGGCAAAGCAGCCACATTTCTATTGAATGGTGAACCAGATACAAACCCATCTGTGCCAGCTGGACCTTTTCGGAGGTGGCCACGCTCCCCAGCACATGGTGAACCTCTGAAGCCAGGAGAAGAGCCATCCAAGCCCCTGCTGAGTCCAGATCTTCCTCCAAATCCTGCACGTTAGGCCGACACTATTTATTCTACCTGACAACACCGCTCCTCGCTGTGGAATAAATGGAGCTGCTGCCTGGGCACACTAAGCTGGAGCTCTGAGCACCAACCATCCGCAGCCTTGCGTCCAACAAGCATCTAATCCGCCCCAAATCAGGCAGCACTGCCGTGCAGCCAGCTCTGCTCTCATCTATCCCCGCGTGCAATCAGGTCTTTAACAACCACGGAGCAGCTTAGCCCTGCACCCTACAAGAATCTTTCGCAAAAAGTTACAGCTCTGGTCACAGGTTTGACAGCCATTCCCTGTACAAGCCCCTTTTTCAATAGTTTGCCATTAATTTGGTTGAATTCTCAACAGTGGCAGTTATGATGTGCACATCCGCCTGCTGTGGTGCTTTACTGCAAAGCCTTTAAGGCAAGTCAGACCCTTTAATACTAGAAGGAAAATATTTAGGGAATTAAAACATCCTTGGCAGCACTTTCAGTAAAATAGAAATGCGTTTTGTTACACATCACAGCAGTGGAACAAACACCCGCTCCCCAGAAAACCTGTTCAGCCAGGATTCACTAACTGCGCTGGTGACTTCGCAGCGTGCAGGGGCAGCACCAGCACCCAAAGGATGCCCACGGTTGGGCTTGATGATCTGAAGGGTCTCTCCCAACCGAAAGGATTTTATGATTCTACAACATGGGATAAGCCTACAACAAAACCTTGACAGAATACAGGTTTTGGGTGAACAGGGGTTTATTTCACCTTTTTAGCCAGTATTAGTGGCATTTCCCTTTAATCTTATTTTTTCCACCATTGCCTTCAAGGAACAAACAGAAGCAGCTTAAGGCCCCACGCGTTGTACTCTGTGAGTCCTACACAGTAAGTCACATGCACATGCTGACTTTCAACTACATAAAATTCCATATTTGTCCTGAGTTCAGCCCCAGCAGCCTGTTGTCACAGTGGCACTCATAGAACCACAGAATCATTTCAGTTGGAAGAGACCCTCAGGATCATCGAGTCCAACCATAACCCAGCCCTGGCACTAACCCATGTCCCTAAGAACCTCAAATAAATGCCTCTTTAAACCCCTCCAGGGATGGTGACTCCAGCACTGCCCTGGGCAGCCTGTTCCAATGCCCGACAGCCCTTTCCGGGAAGAATTTTTTCCTGATATCCAATGTAACCAAACCTCCCTCACCCCGAGCAGAATCTCATCCACATTTCTGTCAGCTTGTGTGAGACAGCACAAAGAAGTCATTAGACAGTGTACACGGCTCTTGAAACAATGAGTTATTAATTCAATTTCAGGACAGCCAGTAAAACCTATTTTCGCAAGGGGCAGTGTGTGCAACTGCCACACGCAAACAGCTCAAGCGTTCACAGCAAAGCCTTTGTAAATTAATACAGTTGGCCGTTAACAAAACAAGTACAGCAGAATGTGAATATATTTGATAGCTTCAGGAACGGTGTCCTACAACAAATTAAGATTACACCACCAAAGCCGTGAGATAGATTTTTTTTTTTTTAAATCAAAGATCAAGACACATTTTTTACTTCTGTCCACAAACACAGTTCTTTCTTATTTTTCTGCATTCTACTACTATATGTTAACAAATTAATATTTCAAAGTGCAACCAAAAGAAAAAGGGTTTGGTCTCATGTCTTGCTTTTATGGACTTAATGTCACAGCTGTCTGACAAAACAAAAAGATTAAATAAGGTATAAAGAGCATTACCAAACAATGAGAAGTATAATTATGAAAGAGGATATAAATTGTGTTTCTAAATTATATGCAGCAAGCTGCATTAAGCCAGCGTTAAGCTCAAGGAGATAAAAAAACCCCATAAAACACAGAAGTTACTTTTTTAGCTGCAACATCAGCTCTTCTCCCCTACGGTCAGTATTTTTGGTTTTACTACATGCTTTGCAGGTATCCAGTCCATTTCTCTCTTCACAGAAGAAAAAAAGACTCCCCACTCCCAGCAGCAGGTGCTGTTCCCCCCACAGGCATCAGCGGCACCTCTGCAGCCGCCTCCAGTGATTTATTGTGCTGCGGTGCCCCAGGAACCAAAGCAGGACCCCACATCTCCCCTGAGGTCACTGCTCTTGTGCCATGGAAGGCATGCTTTATCTTTACTCAAAGCCCCAGATGGCACCACAGTAATTCTCTCAAGTTCTCAGACTTAAAACCCCCAAAATTCCACAAACTGAAGTCCGAGCGTGGCTGTTATATAAAAAGTAGAATAGAATATTATCTTTTCAGCTGGAAGGTACCTACAGTGATCATCTAGTCTGACCGCCTGACCACTTCAGGGCTGACCAAAAGTTAAAGCACGCTATTAAGGTTGAAGCGGACGGTTGGTGGGCGACAGAAGAGTCCCAGCCTGCTCCTGTCACCAGAAACACGTCCCTGGATCCAGCACGGAGCCCATTTTTTATTGACATAGATGCACATTCCCAGAAGCAGGCACTGAAAAACACGCAAAGAAGAAAGCACATCCCCCTGTCCCCCCAACTCCAGAACAGTACACAGTTAAACTATTGTGAGTCGAGTAGTGAAGAGACTCTGGATGTGATCACAAAAACCATTCTCATTTGTCTGACCTCATCACCTTGTTTTGCAGTCAGTTATTCATCATTAGTATGCTCTAAGTTTGCCTTTACGCTAATGCCATTAAAAGCCATTTACTCCCTACCCCCAGAGAGCATATTTTCTCTAAATCCCACAAAAAAGCACTAATATCCAGCACAACCCCCAGCTCACCACTTATATCCCCAAACTGGTGATTGCTGCTTTGTTGTGTAACAGCCCAAAAGAGCACAGACCACAGAGGCAGTTCAGGGAGAATCGACCATTTTTAACAGTCACATCTCATACTTTATACCAGATTTTAATTTGATTTGCAGCAACTCTTCCAGTCCCTTGTGGAAGTTTACATTAAGCTTCTTACATCACAATCTCTGTGAAGTCCATGGACGAGAGAAGGATGATCTCTCGCACTTCTGCAAATCTCAAGAAATGCTCAGGAAAGCCAGACACGCACCAGCAGAGCCAGCAGCTGGAAACAGCACAGGTATTTCACTTCAGCCCTCACAAGGGTAGAGAATCCAAATGAGTAGCCAGCAGAACACAGCCTGTGATTACTCAAAACAATTGTGAATGGCCTACAATCAATGAAAATCATTAAATCTGAAAAACAACCCAGGCTTGCAAATTCACTAATTATACGCAAACAAAAAAGGGGAGAAACTGAAGAACAAAATCATATACTACCCAGAGGGGGCAAAAAGTAAAATAATCTATCAGCACAGACTTAACTCGTTGTAGGTCTGGGAATGGGCTGGTGTTGTCCTTTTGTCTTAGAAAAAAATAAAAACTTGGGAGCAGTAACTCCCAGAAGTCAGGTTTCTGAGGAATACCTGCTCCATAGTAACTGCGTTTCAGTTCACCATATTGAGATTGCTGGCTTAATGCTTTTCATGTTACAAGTGAAAAGTTTCTGCTGCATGTTTCTCTACAGCTGATCCTTGACTAATTTTGGCAATAATCAGTTATTCTTGTCCTGAGAGCATCCAGAGTCCTTTCCCAGACTGAGGCCCCCTCCTCTTTTGCACTTAGAGATCAGAAAGGAAACAGAAGTATCAAAACAATGACCTGGCACTACAATATAATCCCAAGAGTTTTAATCATCCTTATTCACAATCTTCTACAGAGCATTGTGCAATGCAGAAAACGACTTGCTAGAACTTTATTTACAGGGCCTATGAGCCCCTTTTTGAGATCTCCACCTCAGCGCAGCAACTGAAATCCAAGACAGCAGCCCCCAGATACAATGAATAATGCATGTTTTCCACCTCTGCTCAAGGATACCTTCCTTCTGCTAGCTCAGCAGACTTCTAATTACCACCTTCAAGAAATGAGCCCAGGTTTCAGGACTGTTACTGCTACTGGTTTCTGAAATACAAAGATCTCCTTCCTTCAGAAATAAGTTGTATCAAAGCTGCTCACTTTGAGAGCCCTGGTGCCACTGCAGCCCAGCATGGCTAAGGACTGTGAATTTTCCATTAAGACTATGGAATTGGTTCTTTATTAACACTGAAATCACAATCATTTAAACCACAGACATGGCCAACTGCTAAAACATGTCACGTCAATAGAGTGAGCAAAGAACACAGATTTACTAGGCAAATACAGTTAACAAGTTTGCACATTCTAATCCTCATTATTGCACGAGGATCCCTCAGCAGGGAGGGCACAGCAACTGATTGTGATACTCTAGAGCAAGTGGAGGCAGCAGGCAGGAAGAAACAGAGGAGGAGAGTCTCCCGCGCACCTGCCAAGCAGGAGGCAAGCGGCCGGGTCTGTTGGTGCTGCTGTGACAGCCTCCACAGCAGGTTTCAGGGCAAGCAAAGGGCAGAGAGGCATTTGGCTTCTTGGGCAGCATCCTCACGCTACCACAGCCATTCATAAGGAGCAGGAGACATCGTTCTGCGGGCCTGTGGCTGTGTCTGCAAAGGAAACCCTCGGGTCTCCCCTTAGCTGGCAAGCTTTGCTCAGGTACCAGAAGGCATGGCGATAACTCGCTCAAAGGAGCTCAGCTGAGTCACCTGCGCTGAGACAGGAGCTCCTCTGAGGCCACACAGCAATTGATAAAGAGCAGTCTGAAAGGCCTCCCAGGAGCTACATCTCTGGATTCAAAGGTCACGGTGGAAAGCACTAAGCTACAAGCTCTTTCTCTTCCAGAATCCCATGTCTGCCCTCTAAAAAGCAGTTAAGTACATAAAGAAGGATCACACGCCCCAGAACCAAGCATGTCTCATTCTAAGCTTGCCTTTGTTGCACAGCATTAAATGCCATCCCTGTTCCTTGATCCCTTATGTACAACCCAGGACTTCAATTAAATACGTTTCCCACTGCAACATATTGAGCTGGGTCAGACCCCCTCATTCTCCCCCGCCAAATGTCATTCCTTTATATCTTACCACCCTGCTTAACTTCTCCAGCAAAACAAGAAGAGAACTCCACCAGAACACCCTTTATAAAGCTTGCTCCAGTTCCCACACTGGGATGTGCAGAGGATGAACCATCCCAGCTTCAGCACTAACAGTGAATTCTGATGTCTGCAAATTTCTCCACAAATAGCAGTATGTCACAGCAACCTTGGCACTGTACAGCATCACAGCCTGATGAGAGGAGTAAATCACAGGGCACAAGAGCAGCTGGAGCTGCAGGATGAAGCAGGTGGAAGAGGGATCCGGTCCCCAGCTGTGACAGGGGCTGGGCTGGAGGGAACATCGCTTCCCCCTCCGGCTGCCCAATTCATCTGCATCTGGGGCTCCATTCGAGAGTAGGAGGGGAAAAGGCAGAGTAGAACTGAGGGTGGAGTTCATTAACCTTTAAAAATAATGAATGAAGACAGTGCAACTGATGATATGAACTAATCTATTCACACTCCTCAGAAACAGTCATTTTACTGAAGAAACATGTCTTCCTACTCTATTCTCAAATTAACTCGGTGCAAATCAGACAGCAACTCATCTGTGGACAAACAATGAATTGAGTCAAACACCAAAGTAATTTTATTACTGAAATAATGATGTTTTGAGCATCTGAGTTTCATGCTGATCAATGTTTCTATTGGTAACATGTGAAAATGCCGCCAAACCAGTTATCTGTTGCACTGTTGAGAATACCAATAACCTGACGAAGACCAGGTAAAACCTTCCTCACCTACAGCTGGGTTTGCTGTCACTGCAACCCAGATGTTCTGCTAAAGCAGTAACAAGATAACTACAAAGCACCACGACTCATCAGCCAAAGACCCACACCCAAGGGAAGCTGTGCTGTGCCCGTTAATGTCCCATTGCTGATGTCTCTTTGAGCACAAGCGCCTTTCCCATTCACAGTGGTCGGCAGCCATAAAAATCACAGGACAGTTTGGGTTGCAGGGCCCTCCCCAGCTCCCCCAGTGCCCCCCCTGCCTGAGCAGGGACATCTGCACCAGCTCAGGTTGCTCAGAGCCCCGTCCACCCTGGCCTGGGACGTCTCCAGGGATGGTTCATCCACCACCTCCCTGGCCAACCTGGGACAGGCTCTCACCACCCTCAGGTGCAACAATTTCTTCCTCATGTCCGGCCTGAATCTCCCCTCCTTTAGTTTAAAACCGTCACCCCTTGTCCTGTCATAAGATGCCCCTGCTAAAAAGTCTGTCTCCATCTTTCTTACAGGCCCCTTTAAGTCTGGAAAGGCCACAATAAGGTCTCCCAGAGCTTCTTTTCTCCAGGCTGACCACCTCAACTCTCTCAGCCTGCGACCTCACAGCCGAGCCGCTGGCAGCTGCCCCTTGCTGCGAGGGCTCACCGCAGGGCCGAGTCGGTTGGTGGGCCAGCAATGGCACGCGTGGCACCGCTTCTGCAGTTATTATGTATTCCTTCATCCAGGTGCTATCGGAACATCTGCGTGCATTGTGCGAGGGCTGTGATTCGGCTTTCACCAGGAGGTGATGAGCACACGAATACATCCATGCGTACAAAACACAACACCGTGCACTTGTCTGGAGCCGTGTCACCCTCCTGTGTGCGGGAACACGTGGGAGCCCAGCCGTGACCCCACTGCAATGCCACCAATGCAGCATGACCCGAACCAAGGGACACGGAATTGGACTTCTTGGTTCTGCATCCTTTAACCGCCTCCAGAGACATGGTAGTGCTACAAACTGGAACAGTTCACAGAAATTTGGCAGTTGCTATTGTATATGGTAAAGGAACAGGGACTACAAAATTACCTCAAACTGAATTTCACTATCAACTATATACTTTGGTATGAAATGTGTTTATCTACACATACGCACATATTTACATGAGTTTCAAAAATTAAACCTGATGTTTTTCTTCTAGGATTGTTCCAAAACCCCCTCGAATAAGCCGGCTCTTGTAAATTATTAAATGGGGACATATCCATTACCTTCTGCGCCTCAGAAAGCAGATGGAGTAACACCTGGTCTCCTTTACCTGACCATATGCGTCAAAGCTTAATGTAGAGTTTTGCGTAACCAAAACCTCCAAAATAAAAATACAGCATTTTGAACTGTAGCATACCAACTCCCACATCGGAGGCCTTTCCCCAAGAGGCTAGACAAATAATAGGCACAGCTATAGTATAAGAAATTGAGACTATTTCCTTTCCCAAGTTCAAAAATACTTATCAAGTCATCCTTGCTACATACACAGAAAAAAACCAAACCTCCACAAACCACACACAACACCACCACAAACAAACAAATCTCCAGTATATCTCAACCCTCAACACTACTCTTACATTTTTAACATGCTTCACTGCAGGCAAAACGACATTTCGAAGTACAATCCATGACTTTTGGTGGCTTTATTTTAGAGTAGTTTGTTTTGAAATTGTAGATAATCTTGATAGAAAATGTCTTCTGAACTAGCCAATTTTGACAAGCCAGCTCTTTGCTAAATATATTTTGCAAGTATTTCTTTAAAAGCACATTATCAAACCATTAAGAATAAGCAAAACATAAAAATAGAGTTTCTCTACCATGATTTCTCCTCCCCTCTACAGTGTTTACTCAGACATTTTAAACTGTAAGTTACGGAATAAAGTTATTCAAGACATCTTCCTCTTTTTGTATCATCCTTCTACAGTTCTTGAAAAGACATCTTTCTCATCCAATGCTGTTTGATCAGAATTCTACACATCATTTGCATATGTTATACTATTTATAAGTGCTACTAGGAAAAAAACCAACAAACACAAAAAACTATTTTCCATAGAAAGCCATGCCACAGCAAAATGACCAATAGATGAAAAGATCAATAATTTTTTTTTTTAAAAAGCAAATACATTTGCAATAAGCTAGGCTAACATGAGTGCAGTTTGTCTGTAACACAGGAGCAGTATTTCACATATAATCCACATGTTTTCATGGAGAAATGTACTTTCAAAGGAATACAAAAATTACTGTACCTACAGTAATTCCAAACTCAAACATCCTTACCTTTTTCTGGACTTAAATTTTTATATACTTCAAGGTCTGCCATTAAATTTGTAACCTATGCATTATTGGCAAGTAGAATGGAAATTCTCACTGCAGGAAAGCCTCAGTTTAATCTTCATGTCTCCAGAGCTAAAACATTTGGAAAGCAATCCTTAGAAGTACAGGAGAACATTGTCAGCACTGCTCTTTATGAGGAACGATGAAATCTTGATGATCCACCACACAAAGACAGGAAAACACAAATCCAGAGACAATACCAGACAACTTTCTTCAAAAGCGAGGAGCGCAGGCTGAGAGGGCAGCTGGCAGCATCCGCTGTGAGCCGCTGCCGGGGGAGCGCGGGAGCAGCGACCGCTTCTGGTCCGAGACGTGCACACGGCGCGCAGCCATGAAGACGCTCCAGGCAGTAAGAGCGTGTAACGCCTGGACAGCCGAGCTGCCCGAGAGTGAGGAGGTCCTGCCAGCACCTCTGGAGGCTGGTGGGGAGCGGATTACCGTACTCCGGTTAAAGAACAGGAGAGTGACGCAGGCTGAATGCAGAAGAGAAAATCCACCCTCACTCCAAAGTAATTCCCAGCGCCTGCAGCCACGGCGTGTGCGAGGCAGGAGGAGAGAACCCCGGGGACCGCACACCCTGTCCCCAGGGTTTGTGCCCCCTCCTCCTGTCTCGGTCTCTAACTGGAAGGGGAGCAGCCGTGCTGCAGAATCAGGCTAGCTGGAGCACACAGCATGCAAATGGGTTAGTCTGTGCATCACTGAGCATTTGATTTCGTAAGAACAAGAAGTCTCCTGCGAGATGCTGAGCACTAGCTCTCCCAGGAGCTGTAAAAAATTACCATGCTACTGGTTAAATACTGGGCTTGTTTAAGCAAACTCAATGCTACTGAAATCTGTAGGCTTATAGTCAGTGTGGAACAACAGGCAGAAACACTCAGACTTGCATAAATTGCACATATGACAGAGCCCAAAGGGACACAGTGATGGAAAGCATGGCAAGAATAAAGTAGCTTCCGTACATAATGCTTTGCATCTGTGATTTACTGCATTTTCTGTTTCACTGTTCAGCTGGCTTTTTTACATCGGCGCACCAAAGGAATCCCCAGCTGTATTCTCAAAGATTGTGACAGCAATACAAGGACAGAATTTGTCTAGCACATGCTAGGAAAAAGTTACACAACAGTGTGGCTGGCAGGAATAGGAAAACAAAACCCAACATAGTTCTACACACCTGTAGAACTTGGGTGAGATAGGAGACAAGGCACAAGTGGAGCTGACACGTTTTACTTACTGACAAATCATTATTTCTTAGCTGTTGCCAACATAAGACTTCCCACGGTCACCATAGGTCATGATATATCACAGCACACTGCAAGATACAGGTTGACTATACCTAGCAACCTACAAAATGAAACACCCCACAAGCCCACTGTGGGGTCTGTCTTGGCTGCGCTCAGAGTTTGTGCTTCTGATCACCCTCCCAGCTGAGGACGCAGGACATGGCAGGAGTCGTGCTCTGCAGGGAGAACGTCACTCGTGCTCAGCTAATGTGGGAAATGGGACAGCAACATCACCACCCCCTGGATCACACCTCAGTCAGACGAAGTGATGTGTTATAGCTGCGATTCAACAACAACAAAAAATAAACCATCACCACTCTATAGTTTAATTCTTGATATATCAGATTGCACTTGATAATGTGTTAAGTGCAAACTACTCCACACTCCTATCACTCTATTAATTATGAGAGGAGCTATACACAAGCAACTTTAACATCAAAGCTGCTCTGTAAGAAAGGTTGCCCAGTCACTAATACATTCCTTATTATTTTGTCTTCAAAAAACCAGAAGTGCTTAAATGCTATATGGCTTTAGAAATTAGAGCATGCTATATGGGTTCGCAAGAACATTACAGCAAACAAATTAGGACTTCTATGTAATTCAGGGGGCATGTGCCAAATGGTATGAAAATACTTGTAGGTTTATTCAACTTGAAAAAAACAACCAACAAAGACCACCTCCATAACAACTCTTCACTGAGAAGCCAGGTTCTGCATCCAGTCCCTAGCCCTGTCGGTCAGAGTCAGATCTGAAACCGATGTGCCCTTGAAGACACCGCATTAGAGTTCGACTGTCTGCAAAGGGAAAAGTCAAAAAGCAACTACTTCTCTTTATACCATCTGACACTGCAGCTACATCTTACTGAAGCAGTGGCTGAGTAACCTTCGCATCTTCCCTGTTGACAGGCCGGAGAGTTGGGCGGGGAAAAATTTAATGAAATATAACAAGGGAAAATGTAGAGTCTTGCATCTGGGCAGGAACAACCCCAGGTTCCAGTACAGGTTGGGGAATGACCTGTTAGAGAGCAGTGTAGGGGAAAGGGACCTGGGGGTCCTGGGGACAGCAGGATGACCATGAGCCAGCACTGGGCCCTTGTGGCCAAGAAGGCCAATGGCATCCTGGGGTGTATTAGAAGGGGGGTGGTTAGTAGGTCGAGAGAGGTTCTCCTTCCCCTCTACTCTGCCCTGGTGAGACCTCATCTGGAATATTGTGTCCAGTTCTGGGCCCCTCAGTTCCAGAAGGACAGGGAACTGCTGGAGAGAGTCCAGCGCAGGGCCACAGAGATGGTTAAGGGAGTGGAGCATCTCCCTTATGAGGAAAGGCTGAGGGAGCTGGGGCTCTTTAGCTTGGAGAAGAGGAGACTGAGGGGTGACCTCATCAATGTTTATAAATATATAAAGGGTGGGTGTCACGAGGATGGAGCCAGGCTCATCTCGGTGACAACCAATGATAGGACAAGGGGCAATGGGTACAAACTGGAACACAGGAGGTTCCACTTAAATTTGAGAAGAAACTTCTTCTCAGTGAGGGTGCCAGAGCCTGGCCCAGGCTGCCCAGGGGGGTTGTGGAGTCTCCTTCTCTGCAGACATTCCAACCCGCCTGGACACCTTCCTGTGTAACCTCACCTGGGTGTTCCTGCTCCGGCAGGGGGATTGCACTGGATGAGCTTTCGAGGTCCCTTCCAATCCCTGACATTCTGTGATTCTGCGCTCCACTCTGTTCTCAGGGAGATCACAACGCTCCTGCTGGGAGTGTTTCTGCACAGCCACATCATGCAAAGGGCGACCAAAGTCTCCGAGTCGACAGGGACACACCAGCTTTCTGAGGATAAAATTGTTATTCTGTCGCCTATATTTCATTAACATCAATGATCACCATAAGACAACAGTACTACTGTTTCAACAGCCACCACTGTCTCATAGGTACTGCACAAACCCAAGACAAGGTTTGGCAGGCAACCTAACAGACTCACTCATATGCCTGTTTTTCCTACTTATGTTTTCTGCCTCATAAACCCTTCCCTGGGAGACCTTTGCCAATGACTTGCATGCTCAAAAGTCTGTTTTCCATCTTTTTAAGCTGGTTTCAAAATACACAGGATCCACCCTCTAAGCCCCATCTCACCAATAGGCTTTGACTATCTCTGCTACAAAAGTACTAAAATTGATTAAGGAGGTGTTCATTCACTCAAAATCCATCTCCCCCAGACTAATATTATTTTCCAGTTTTCTTAATTTGCTGTTCAAAAAAGATTTTATCATTAAACCACTGGAATTATTTTGAGATAAAACAGCAAGTACCTTCAGGTACAAAGCAGATAGTGTCAGAGCACTATCCCTGTCATTTCATTTAAAAAGGGGATTAAATGCTTTCTTGTAATACATGCAAACTGTAATTCTTGTCTTCTCTGCACGTAGTTACAGATACACTTTAATTTAAAATACGCTGTAGTTCAGCTCACAGCTCCTGGCTGAGCTGAGGGAAACGTGTCCTGTTTAGTGCCGAAAGCAATGCCAGAGGGACACAATGGCGCTGGCTTGGTTTGCGGTGTAGCTGCCAAACCAATGCCAATGTTTTTAGCTCCCTGGAAGAAAACACACATTAAGCCTCTCCTCCCCAGACAGCTCAAGGCTGCTGGGCTACAAAACCAGCTAAAAACCCCCTTGAAAAGCACAGCAAACACCTTTATGTCATATAAACCTGAACCAGCAATTCCAGGGCAAAATCCCTGCCGGGTGCAGGCTTAGACTATGGGACAGAGACATGACAATGCAAGTTCTACTGCAAAATATTCATTTTCCAATAAAAGAGAATATGATTTAACTACCAGCTTTGAAATTACAGCATCAGAAGAATATTAATTTTCTGGCTCATCAGTTTTTTTCCCTTTTCACTATCAAAATAGCTAGAAACCAGTACAAAGACTAATTCTACTAAAGAGCAAGAAAAGCTGATTTGAGAACTTCTACCTCTTACAGTAAATAGATAATGAAATAAGATATCAACATCTTTATATTTGTCATCCAAATTTCATCTTAGACCTAAACTGTAATACAGCCTCCTCGTGAACAAAACTTTATATTAGCTGCACAAAAAACTTGTCATTTTTTATCAGATTAAAGCCTTTATTAACTCATTTGTCACTAATGAACACACAGTTCTTTGGAAAGCTGAAAAAAATCCAAAGATGGAAGGAGAAAAACACTTGGCATTAGAACTTCACCACCTGATCCACAGGCTTGAGACAGATCCCACATACAGAATTCCCTTTCACCAATGGACAGGTAGACACAGGGTTTGTAGAAGTAGTTACACATTCAAGGAAGCACCGAGAGGATGTTTCTTCAGGCCCTTTAGGCACTTTTTAAATCTATGTGAACTTAAATAAATTCTTTAATGCCCTTCTTGTATATCTATTTTCAGTTACAGCTGGTTGTCTCAAGGAATGAATTGTGGATCTTTCGCTACATGAATCAGAATATAAACCAAAATATAAATTACTGCACTATTACCTTGTCCTGCTTTCCCAAGCATCATTATAAAACTTAAATTGAAGTTGACAATTAAGATGTAAGCCTGAATTCTGCAGTCTCCATCTGATATCTTTAGCACTGTAGCCTCAAGCGCAGGGCTTGCATGAGGCTTCAGCAGAGCTAATTATAAAGCACTGCCCATCAGCAAACACCAAGCCCAACGTACATATGCAATTCAGCAAAGAATCCATATTGTTCCCCCAAAACTCTTGTGCTCCATTAACCAAAATAGACCATTTCACTGTATAAAAAGTAAAACATAATGCATTTTATGTTTCCATTCACTGGGCACAGAAGTTCAAGATCACCGAAGCAAAAAACATCCAAGAACTTGCACAAAAGCTCAGCTTCTCAGACCAAAATGAATGGAGAAACCACTGCAATAACACCTGCCATAAGCAATTTCTGGGGAAGCTGTCCAGAACTGGTTGTGTAACAGCAGTAGGTGCTCATCTAAGAAAGATGGTACACAATTGCCTCCTTTACATTTGGGAAATCTTTGAGATGATCTCTCAAAATAAGCAATTGCCTTGGACTCAGTCTCCCCCCCGACCCCTCAACTCAGGTTGTATGTATGTGGGTGATTTGGAAGAACCTTTTGAAGGATGAGCTGGATATTCTTGAAACAAGAGCCCAAGAGCACATGCAGGAATCCACATCAGCAGTTTCTCTTGCAAATCCACTGGTCACTGCACATTCTCAGACAGTAAAATAATTACTGAAAAATATTGTGCTATTGCCAGCACAAGACAGATGTTTGAGCGCCCCAAAGTGCCATTTGAAGCCAGTGGAAATACGACACCCACGGTAGCGCCATCCCGAAGCTCCACTGCAGCAGCTCAGGACGTCAATATCCAAGTCCAGAATGAAGTTTCTGTCCTTCCCACTTTTCCCAGGGGCAGAAGAAAGCGTTCTCACCACAATGTTCCCCACCCATTTCTTCAATAAGACATTCAAGGCTACCAAAATGCTTAACACAACTCAAGTGCCCATCTACCGTATGGGCTTATCCAGGCAATGGGCTTTCCAAAGTGAAGCAATGGAGCAACCAAACCCGCTCCAGCTGCTGTGGTCTGAAGGTTGTGTGAAACAACCGTTTCCCTTCAAGCAGAAGGTTTACACCAACCAGCACATATTTTTTGAGTTAATAGCCACAGATGATAAAAAACATGAGTGAATTTAAACAAACTTTGGAAAAACTTACAGGTAAAGTTAACAAATGCAATGATCTAGATGCAGCTCCTGGCTCACATTGCTGACCAGCCCATGCTGGGAGCATGTGCCACAGGGAGGGTTGTTTTTTCCCCCCTTTATACTTTTAGCCCCAAATATCTGCTGGCAAAGTAGATGGATGTTTGATCTGACAACGCAGCCATTTCTACATTGTCACTCCCAGCAAATAAACAAAATATGATCCACTTTTACTTTGAGAAAACAAACAAAAAACCAAAATCTTCTTCCAAGCCTAGATGTACTTTGTATTTTGGCACTGCTTGCAACAGGAAGGAAAAGTAGGTTCATCAAGTCCTCAAGGCTAATTGCTTATCTGTTGTATTCTACAGAAGCTGCTAAAATAGCTTAAACCCAGATCTGTCGTTGGTTTGCCATTCTCTGTGTGCACATACAGTGCTGCATCTCGCTGTTACTGAGGAAAACTGACATTTTTGCTTCCAGGCAGATAAGACTCCCTAGAGTACAAGATACAGCAGCAACCTCCACTTCTGTAACCAAAAACTTCAGACCTAAATAGATAAGAATGTTAATATCCTGCAAATACAGCTATTAGCAGCTTTTTCTAATAAAATTATAAAATTATGAGAAATCCTTCAGCAATTTTGATGCACATAGCAGTTCAACATTACACATATGAATGCTCAGTTGTTACTCAAAGACAACCCGTTAAAGCCCTGTGGAAAGGCACCCAGTTGTGTATCAATACTTTTTCTTGCCTAACAACATGCAAGTCTCTCAAAGCATCATTAGTAATTACAACTTCAGAGCAAGAGTACAAATAGGATGCTTTAACAGTTTTCCCAAAACTTAGCAATCTCCACCTCAAAGTATATTAGTTTTTTCCTGCATTTTCAATTTGCTCTTGTGCCAACTTCCCCTATCAGTTCAAATAAGCCCTTTCTTCCCTAAGCATTCCCTTTGCAATGCATTTATAGTCAGCAGTCACATCTCCTCTCAGTCTCTGATTTTCCAAGCTAAACAAACCAGACTCATCTTGTCTATTCTCCTGGTCCCTTCTGCAGTCCCGTTCTCTGCCCGTTCCTGAGCTCCCCTTACTTGAACACGGCGTTAAGCTGGGCCTGGCAGCACTAACACGTTCATCTTACTCCAAAACACCCCAAATTGCATCTGCTTCCAACACATCCATCACAGGAGCAACCTCCTGTTGCCACATCTCGTATGGTCTGTCCTCCAGCACCTCTGGCCTACAGCTGATGGTGTCCAAGCTGGAGTACAAGCATTCACTGCTTTCTTCCAGCAGAGGTTCTTTGCCATTCCTGCAGAGGCACTGTGCACTCCAACAGGTGATACCTGCAGGGCTGCAGTCTGGTTTGGGCATTTCTCCTCGAAGTCAGGGGGTTTTTCTCCTTCGGTTGGGTTTTTTTGGGGTCGCTTTTGGTTTTCCTTTTTGTTTGTTTGGGATTTTTGTTTGTTTTACACAACACACAATGTTTAAACTACTCCAAATAAACACAGAGCTTCAGCATTCTTATTTATGCAGTCCACAAGAGTTTCTTGCATCTAAACACCTCAGCTGGAGGTGATCAAATGGAATAGCATCTATTCAGGTTCTTACAGCAATGCAGGTCCCAGAAGGGTATGAAGGAAACACCAGAGATGAACACGGTTGAGCAGCAAAGTTCAGATCATGTACCTCTGTCGACACTTCCAGTCCTGCAGTCTCTATGCAGAAAGATGATCCTGTGTTTAAGAACACCAGCTGAGGCAGTGGGATATTTTTATTTGACTCGCACCTGAGGTGCAACAGTTCGGAAGAACTACTACCTGTAGAAGACTACAGGTTCAATTACAGATAATAACCATGTCACCGTACTGTGACCTTCCAGACAAGCCTGGTACAGCTGAATTATTCCACTGCTCTGAACAAAAGAGTGTAGTTTAGATAATATGAGCAAGATTAAGTTAACCTGATATCCTACCAACAGCTGTCAAGTCCCTATTGGCACAGGTCTGGAAAGAGGTGGAGAGGCCAGAAGGTAAAATTAGAAACTAAGAGAGAGAATTAATTACAATTATGGAAATGCAATTTAAACAAAAGTTTTGTATTTCTGAGAAACCTTAAGAATAAATAATTGGCATAAGTAAGTGACTCCAGTAAGTGTGAACAGCTATTCTCAGAACTGCTGAGACAAAATCGGCTATTTGCTAAGCATGTCACAGCTTCTTGCTGTTTCACAATTACAGGATATTAGCATTCATAAATGTAGAAAAATAAACTAATCAATAGCTCTGTGTGCGTGCTCCCTGAAGAGCCATGCTCACTGTATCAGAATATGAAACTATAATAGTAGTAGCTACCAAAAAAAAAAAATATCATGAACACACTGTGTAAATTAGAATTAAAGGACAGAGCTGGACACATACAACCCAAACACTGAAATGTCAGCAAATCACAAGGGGTTCGATCGAAGTACCTTCCCTGCTAACAGATAGTACCCATCCCACATAGAGTTCACATTAGATTTTCTTTCCTAATTTCCCAGTGGTGTAAAAAAAAAGTTTTAAAAAAGTAGAATTTCCTTACATCTGCTGAAGAAAATATGGCGTGAGGCACAGGTAAGTTCTGATTTAGTTGCCTGGCATTCACTTAGTCATGCAAAGCCCAGAGTTCACTGCTCAGTCCCACTTGGTGTCTCAGAGAGGAGGAGGAGGTCAATCAAAACACAAGGCGGCCACCAGGAAGGGAGACAAGCACCCAGCCTGCTCACCCATCCCTCTGCTCTTTGTCAGGATTTACAGGATTGGAAGGCTCACCAACAAAAAGCAAACCCTTAAAAAGCTCCATCAACCCTTTTATCTGCACAGTCCCATAGGAAACCAACTTCTCTCAAGCATCAGTAGCGACATGCACACATCTCCTTATGTCCTGCTGCTGGGAACTGTCACCTCTGCCACTGTTGAGCAGGGACTTCAGCTCCCTCCAGATCCGCAGAGTCAAAGTATCTGCCACTGCAGCACCTTGCTTAGGCTGAGGTGACAAATGGGAAACCCTGAAGAATTCTGTCAGAGAAAAATAATTATTCCTATCCAGTCATGAATGAAAGATAAATTAAACAAGCCATACAATCTTTCTGCTCTAAAATTCCTGCTAATTATGTCTTCTACTTTAGACAATTATCACTTTGCAGACTCATCTCTTCAATAGCTGTTCATGGATTACCAGACTCGGTGCTAATGGATCATTATCCAGCCTTCGCGGCATTAGCAGGATAAAGACATTGTGCTGCTCTGTGATAAAATACCACCTCAAGTCACAGAGCATGGATCAGACTTTTCTCTCACTTGATCCAGAATAGCAAAACTGCAAAAACACATTAAAAACGTAGCTGCTCCATGGTAGAGAGAAGCATGATTAACAAATATTTACCAAAAACACTGCAAGAGTGCTCAGACTCAGCAAAGGTGAACCTGGGTCAAGACATCTGGGAGACAACTCTCTCCTTCCACAGTGTCAGAGAGAACTCAGAAGGAACATGATCCCACCAAAATCAGTGGGACTGGACGAGCAGCCTGAGTTTCATTTGAGAAGCAGAACAGTTGTGCCTGGAGATGACAGGTTCACCAATGACAGCTTCGTGAACTGTCTTCCCTGTAATGCGTGCCCCAAATGTAGTGCACAGATGAATTAATATGACAATGCTGCTGCCAGACTGACTTACAGGAAAGTTATTAACATTTTTCCAGTGTCCCAAATAGAACTAGTAGTGCCTATGGGCAAGAAGAAAAGCAGTACAGGGGAAAATGCTGTTATCTCTGAATAAGCTTTTGTTAAGAAGATGCACAAATTGACAAATGATTGATTCTCACACTAAACCATTAGTTTCATAGATGGTGACATAATCACAGCGACAAAAAGGCAGATACAGTTTGGCTTACAGTGGGTTGCATTTTAGTTCTGTGAGCTGCAAACCTCGCCAGCTTCCTGATAAACACAGTGAAAATGGAGATGTAGGTTCTCTAGAGAAAAATATTACCTCTGCTTTCAAAAAGTTAAGTATTTCTATCTTCGATTGATAAGCATTCCATGCTGCTGTTGTTAATAGTGCCAAAATCTGCCCTAAAGCAACAGTTTTAATCACTGACCTCAAAGGGAATAAGGAAATCAGAATTTGGAGTGCTCAAACAGCACAGGGACAGCTCCCAAATGGCAGTGGTCCCTCACCCGCTGCAGGAGCATGGGCCGGGCTCAGCACTGCTCCTTACCCTGCCCAAGGGTAAAGCCACTCAGCAAGGGGAGAGAACCCACGTGGCGAACGCGCACACTGGCAAGTTCATATATCAAGTTTTAAGCATATTAAAAAAGAGGTCCTGAAAATGAAGTATTTGATATCAAACTGTCTTCAGTGTATTTCCCAACTTTCCTATTGGAAGGATATTTCTAATAACTGAACAATCATAGCACATAATCCGTAACAGCAAGAGACTAAGATGTACAGGGGTTCACAAGAGACTAATTAGGAATCACTATTAGGCATCTATTTTGCATAAACTTCTGATCAATATTTGGAAGTCAAGCTCTTTCTGACACTTTCAACTCCTACTCACTAGCCGCACAAAGGACGGATGCACACCTGCAGATTTTGCTGGAGCCATTCTAGAAACACCTCCGGAAGAAATGTTTAAGCGTAAGGCAGTGCCAGACCATGTGAACACAATCCATTTCACTCCAAAACGCAACCACCTCCTCAACTCAAAGCGGCTCTGCCCTCTGCAACTGCTGCTCTTCTCTTCTCCAGGCTTTAATACTTTTTAGTTAGAGCTGTAGCTGTTTCCCGGCCAGGAGCTCCTGCCTGTCGGTGGCCTCACATTCCTAAACCAGCCCCGAGGAAGGGCTCTCTGCGTGTGGAGCAAGGATGCACGGGCAGCACGGGAGCGCCCCCTGGTGTCCCGCGGGCAGCCAGCCCGTGCCCATGGCCCCCCCGGGCACCCCCGCACCACCGGGCACCCCCGCAGGGTGCGGGCACAGCAGGACCCAGCGCTGCCTTCCCACCAGATACAAATCATCCATCAACCCCTCGGAAATCTCAGCTGTGTCTTACGGTAGGAAACCCAAGAAGCCAAAAATATAAGTTATAACTTACCATGAAACACGCCATTGTCCACTAAGAAGTGCCTACAGTACTGCAGACAGCTCTTCTTATCCAGACTCCAGTAACTCATTGTGAGATGACGTTCTGCTCACCATCAAAGGCAGCGACCCTACCAAATAAAACGGAGTATTGATAATTAGGAGTTAACTCACAAGAAATGCAAGCGCTATAAGAGTATTGGTGCCCTTTATGCAAAATAGTTCATTAGCTTCATACAAAGCATCACAACAAATGTAGTCACTCTCCAAACATGCCAGTGTCCAAGGATACACAGGCTATGGGTGCGGGTGGATCACTTGGAGCCAGAGCCGGACTGTCCCCGGTCCTTACCAGCAGCATGGTTAAGGCTGCTGAAGCGAGCCCACCCCACCGGCCAGCACTACGCCTGCCGTGGGCACCTGTTGTCACAGCCAACCCCCACGGCCCCCGCAGGCTGTTGTGGGGCCATGGAGAGATGATCAATTTAATCCATTTAAGGATGCTGTCTCATATTTCACAAACTACGGACACAACACAGCAAACACCACAAAACTATATATTCTCCTCAGTGAAGGTTACAAAAGAAAAGGTAAATATAAGGTAATTCTCTCCAGATTTCAAGAGCACAGAGTAGCGCTATGTGGGTGCAGAGCCCTTGGCAGACATTCCCCCGTGGAGCTCGCGACGAGCTCTCCTGCAGATGTGCAGTTTGAGCAGCACCTTTGAGGCGGCACAGTTACACCAGCCATGCGGAATGTGTGTCCTTGAACCCCAAGGGATCCCAGCTTTGCACAGGGAGAAGATGCTCTCAACCCAGAGCACCAACGCTCCCCTGTGCTGAAGCATGGGATAAGCTATTGATCTGTTTTACCACCTTTTCTGCTTCCCCCACCTCCATTACACAGCTGATCACCAACGGGACCAAACAGAAAGAGTAGGAGCAATACCCTCCCTGGGAAATGCCACCAGCTGAGGACATCCCAGAGCACAACTAGGGAGCCCAAACGCTCCCCCTCGATGGCTGCCTGAACCTAGAGCTCCCAGCACTGTCACAGGATGAGTTCTGCCCCAAACGCCAGCAGTACAGACAAGCCCAAAGTATTCCCGGGTAATTTGCCACAGATGCTATCATCAATAAGTGCTGGGAGTGGAGAGCAGTCTTTTTGGACAAGGCCCCAGAGCTCTGCTAGACCAAGCCCCCGACAGCCAATTTTTCTTGGATCCAGCCAATAATATTTATAAACCAGTTAAAATGGAAATGCACAGCAAGCCAGCGCAAAACAAAGACCAGCCCGGTGAGGGGAACGCGAGTGGCTGAAGCCAATCACTGGCAACGTGAGAAACAACCCCCCTTCAGCCCCGGGAGCGTTTCCATCACAGCCACTCGCTGTTCCGCTCCTGCAATCCGGGACAATGGGAACAATCAGAACAATTATTTTCAGAGACGTAAACAGTAGAAGTTAACTCATTAATAAGCTGGTGGTTATAACTCAAGACAAGGCTGTATTTGTTTGAGTCATTTCATTGAACTTCCATTCAAACAATTTCAGCCTTTTGTTTTGCAAGCTGGACCTTGCAAAAATCTATCCCACCCAGCAGGACTTCTTATGCACAGTTATGGTTACAGCCAAACAACCAGCAGTTCACACTGCTTTGATATTTGCTGCTGGGAAAACAAAACAAAAACCCCATAGACTCCTTGATCTCCTGACACCGAATCCTTTCACTGCTCCTTCTCCCTTTGCTGTTTTATGAAGTTCAAGACTCTGGTTTCATCAATCCAGCTACCTTTTCCTGTTACAAACCCACTTTGGCCTTCTATTTTATCTCCCTCCCACCTTCACTCTGGCCACCCCAGCTGCTTTCTTGCCCACGCTTGGCACAAGCAACCCCAGCTGTCTGTAGCCAAGCAAACCACCAGCACAATGTAAGGACACTGCTGTTCAAGCCTCCTCAGAAAGCTACTTTCAGGGGGGCCTAGTAGCAAATTCCACAAAACGAAGATGTTGCAGATGTGGGATTTGCCTCTCCACTTTGTCTCTATAGGGAGGAGGGATGGTCTGAATGACCCACTGCAGGTGTGAGCCAAACACACCTGTTTCTGGTTTGCTCTGTCTTAAAACTATCACAGTCTCCACTGCAGTATTTTTTGGGGGTATGGCCTGTGTATTGTTTACACTAAAGGCATATTTTAGTAAAATTTGGAACACTAAACAGTAATACCTGTTACTTCTGCCAGATTTCATCTTCTACATTTCTTGGACTTTTGCCCTTCCCAGACATGAGCTTTCACTACAGCTTGCCATAACTAGGGCCACTCTTCTAGCATTAATTAGTAAGGTACAAGCTGTTAGTTACTTTTAAAGTGTAGGAATAATTTACCATTGTGGTCCAGCCTACTGCTAGGCTTTTTGCTTTAGGCTACAAAAACTACAAGTGGCACCACATTTTAATTAAGAAAATTGTATCAAATATTCATCACTAAGAATTTACACAAAATAAAAAGAGATCTTATCTCCTGCTCGACTCCCGCACAGAACTCATGTCACAGGGGGAGGGATTTATGGGGAAAATGTTTCTATTGATCTATCCATGCAGTGGCTCTGAAAGGAAGCCCTGGGCCCCCTCTCCTGCCTTTCACGGCTCCTGCCAATACAATCCCCCTTTGTTCTTGCACAGAGGGTTCTCCCACACCACGGTGGCCCCTTGAACAAAGGTTCTCTGGCATGGCAGGGATGAGGGCAGAATCCCAAAGTGGCTGCATCAGCTGATACAAACATCCTGTAAGAAAACCTCCGTAAGGAATACCAGCAGTTCTTCGGAAGGTCCTCAGAGTTATTTGCTTGCTCTGTTACAGAGCGCGGGAGAGCCCAGCCTGGATCGTGCCTTGCTGTAGTGTACCAAAAAAGGCAACCTAAACCCAACCAGCCACATGCTTTGGGCCAAAAACCATCATTCCAAAAGAACACACACTTAGGAACTTAACTGTACACAAATTTGCACCATTTCAGCAACAGTAACATTGCAGAAAAAGAGCATCCTGTTTATGTCAGACCTGAATGGTATCCAGGTTGTACATGTATAACTTATTTTATACACGTAGAATAAGCTAGATGAGTATAAAATGCCAGTAAGCATATAATTATGTTTAAATAAGTTACCAAAATTCTGAACAAATGTAAATCTCAGTTCAAAACTACTTTGTGTAGCTACTTGATAACACAACCAATAGAGACTTTTCCGCTCTACAGCTTACTCAGCTTTGGGGTTTCACTCTTTCACGACAAGCAAAGTGCCTGCAGGTCCAGCCCTGAGCCTGGCACAAGACACTATTCATTCTAAGAGGTAAAGCAACTGGTGCTTCGCTACCTAAGCTAAGAGATCTTACTCCAGTGTGTCAAGAATCCATCTACTTTATAGCTGGATAAAATGTATTGACATCTAAATTGAGCAAGGGAGTCTATCATGTAGTCTGCAGAAACATGGGAACTTGAAGAAACTGTATTTTCTGTTTTGGCTGATGAATTTCCATTAAACATGTGTCAGCTGTGTTCCATAAGAGATGTCCTTCCAAAGAGAAGAGCAAGAGCTATGATTAGTTCTACTGAACTGCACTTTACAAGAGTAATTAATGGAAGTAAACCAATTTTGCACAAACAAGTTTGACACAAAAAAAAGAAGTTAAACTTATGTATTCATATGTGCATGCAGGCATATACATGTGTCTGTGTAGACACCGACAGATGAGATGAACAAATATGATTTTTTTTTTTTTTTTGGGTTATCAAGATAGTGGGTGAACTCCTCACAAGGAAAGTTTTGTTATATACATGCTTTATGAAATTATTCTATTACAAAAGTTGTAGAGAGGAATGTACGAGATACTTGTGAATTTAGGTTGTGATAGATGCTTCTTATTAAAAGAGGCTTAACACAGAAAACTTAACACCTGACAACCCCAGTCTCCCCGTATTCTGCAGTTTCCTCTCCTGCACAACAAAACCCCCATGTTTTAGTGAGTTGTCAGAGAAGTAAGATGCTCATTCCAGGGATCACAGTGTGTTATGCCAGCAGCTGGAGAGAGAGCACTTGAGAGAAACATATTCTCAGCTAGGGTGACTGTTATGGTTAGCACTAAACTATTTTAGAAAGTAGCAGTATAATCTAAATATTTATCTGCACTATTTAACCTGGACACTGTACAGGTCCCGAATGTGAAGAGGGTATTAAGCACCAGACAGGAACTGTCTTGAGTCCTGTGCACAGCTCAAGGCACAAACAGATTAATTGGGCGTTAAGTGAGCAGGACACGGGGTGGAGAGATTGCTCATCTCACCTTTTCTCTGCTGCCCTCTCCCCTTCTTGTTTCTGAAGCACTTGAACAGATAACATTATTAAGTCAATCAGATATTGTGAATGGCTCCTACTAACAGGACAGATACTGCAGTTCACTCGTACTTCCCTCTGACAAAACCAGAGCTCCTGTTTCAGAGCTTGCTGTTCCAGCATCTACCTAGTGGACATATTCTGAAAGTATGATTTATTAAAAAAATGTATTCCTTTCCTTAGCACAAAATGTTGTTGTTGTTTTGATTTTGTTTTGTTGTTTTGTTTGGTTTTCGTGCAAGAGGGGAAACTGCAGAATGGTAAAACCAAGTATTTTGTTAAAAGTTCTTTCAAAGTAAAACAACCAACCACCACATGTACTTGGCAATTCTGCCTCCAACAGAAGAGAAAGTCCTGAAAACACTGAATATTCAGAGGGCTCCAGACTTTGGAAGCTTGCACTTGTTTCAGATACCTGTTAACGATAAAATTTACAAGCGACACAACAGAAAACTATAACAAAGAAAAAAAATAGGTTAAAAATAAGAAGAGCAATACAGAGTCAAGCAAAGGACACATTAAGTGATTGGAAATAATAGTGTATTAGCTCCAGCTCTGTCCATAGGGCACTCTTATAAGCATTCAAGACATCTGTATGGCAGGCAGAAAGCCCAGCTGGCTGGCACTAAGTAGCAGGAATATACTGTCCAGAAACACTGGTCTTTAATCTGGCAGCTGTGGTGGCAGTGGAGGATCCCAGAATCTCTGCTGACTGCCACTGTGCATCCAGTGAGCTTCCAGCAAACAGGAAAAATAAACACCAAATCCCAGTACAAATACCACTTTGAACTTTCCTTGGAGAATAGTGAGGTGTAATACTATTCAAAAGCTAAGCAATGTGGCTTCACGATAGATCTACATCCATTATTGAAACAGAGCTGGGTTAACTGATTTACCTTAAGTTCGAGAGTAAGCAGAAGATTCACTTGCACACGTTGGGAACAGAATGCAGGCTGCCCAGGCGTGATCACTGGTCTTTCTGCACAACCTCTGAGTTCAATCAAGAAATGTCCAGATGAAGATCTACATCATTTCTAAAGGTGCCTCAGCACTCAGCAGCTTGGCAAACACATTGCAGTGAAAATCGGAGAAGACACTTATCCGAGGACATACTCTCAGTAGTCCAAGGGCTCAGCCCTTTGTTACACTAATATTATGAAATAACAGATACTGAAGAGAGGGAGGGAAGTCATTTGCAATTCTGTTTACACCACAAAACGCAACCAGGAAAATTTATGCTCTCACCAATTTTCTTTCCCTGGAGCATGTTAAAACCTGCTGCAGGATTTCTCCTAGGCTAGTTTATCAGTAGTTATCAACAGGAACTTATTTCCAGGCTTTATACATGAGAAAAAGAGCTGCTGTTTCCAGTACATGTTTTCACTTTCTTTAGAAAGTATCAACAAATCTTCTGGTGGAACCACCTTCAAGCTTTCAGAGAGCAGCTGCTGCACATAGGCTGTATCCTTTTTTTTTTTTTTTTAAATAGTATCCACAAAACAAAGTAGCCATCAGATGAAAAGCTTATCCATAGTTAGACCTGAAAACCGAATCTGAAGAGATTATAAAATCCTAATATGACAATATTTCATGAGGCATTCACCCATCTGCAGTCTTGGGCTTCTTATTTCACTAAGCCACTAACAGTCACCCAAATATGGCTAAGCATTTAAGCTGGTCTGAATTCATGCAGATTTAGATTTAACTGTCATATAAACCCAGGCTCTAAGGGTTCCAAACATCATCTGTGCACATCTCCACTTTAATCAGCATCAAATATCTACATTCACTCAAAATAACCTGCATGAATGTTGCTAAAGTTACACTTACAGGACCCAGGCAGAACAGGCAAGGCATGGGAGCTGCATGAGGTGAAAGATCCATACTGCTGATACAAAGACAGTTTTGCCCACAAATTGGTGCTACTCTTAAAAAACAAAGTTTCACCTACCTACAGTGTAAACTATTTTATAAATGTATGGATACTTTCCAGAATTTAAATTATTTGCTATAAACAAAAAGCTTAAAAAGCACCACCAGAGTTCCAGTTCTGATGTCAGTTGGCTGAAGTGGTTGAGAAAACTGCTTCTAAATACTTGTTTGTTCAATCTACAGCAGCAAGAAATAGCATTATCATCACTTGTTGCCTTCTGCCATTGCTCCTGCCACATCACACCACAGCTCTCTTCATTGTCCCCAACTAGTCTGGTCCCTTGTCCCAGCACCAACACTCTGCCTGGGACACTCGGGGAACTGTTCCCAGCTCCACCTGGCCAGTGCTGAAGGAGCAGAAAGCAGGTGGCAGTGGCTGCACATCTCTGTCCTAAGAGCACCAGTGATCTGTGAGGTTCCACCTAACCCTAATGGCATCTCACTTGGGTCACGCCAGAGGACTGATGCCCACGATTTGCTCCATAAAGTTCCCTTTCCTTTTGCTGGGGAGGAGCAGGTAGATGTCACACACAGCAGCACATGCGGTGTCTGGCCAATAGGTCCCAGCCCTGCTCCTGCCCTGGCAGCCCACCTAGTGCAGGCAAGAGGCCAGTCAAGATGTGTTAGTCCGTGTCATGGACAACTCCAACCTGCCCTACCCACATCTGACAAACAGCAAACCTTCGTTTTCCCATCTTCTGATGGAGCTTTTGTTTCAAGTCATTTCTCTCCTCTTTCTGGGAAGTCATGAAAAGCACGCGTCAGCACAACCTGCTGCTGAGGCAGGCATTAGAAAGCATTTGAACTGACTGCCCACGGCAACAGACCCCGAAAGGGAATTAGCATTTGCTCCCCATTCCTCAAGAAGCCTAAATGGAATTTTTCTCCTCTTTAAGGAGTTATTTCCACGTCGTTGGCACACTGCTGCCTCTATTGCTTAGCAGGCACAGCTTCGGAAGAAACCTCCCTTGCACACCAAGACCACAAGACCCACGTGTTTGTCATCAATTGACACAGTTGGTAATTGCCAATACTCTTCCCTTTTTTCTTGTGGAGACACTACGAGCCAATGTGTCGATCACCTGCAGCTGGAACCAAGACCAAGCAAAGAATATGAGGCTCAGCAATGCCCAGTTTAGACCCACGCAATTACAGCCGACACATCCCGCACACCATTTCAGTGGCACGCTTGGTCATGCCCAGTGTGCACAGGGATGTGAACTTTGTGTCGGTTCCAATAAACCTGGTCCGTGATGGAGCATGGGCTGCTGTACACAACAGCTTGTCTCCACTTGAAATTTCTTGCAAGCAAGCTTGACTCATTTCAAGTTGAAGAGACTCACATGGGCCTCTCTTACTGAGAATGTTGCACATGGCCCAGCGCCCTTGAAGTGGTTTTGCATTGTTTACCGGTGGACCTGACCCCCACAGGTTTACGCTGCATCCCAAGCATCGTGTCCCTGGCGTTTTCTAGCACTGCAATGAGTGCTTGCTTCCAAATGGCTGTCAGCAGCTCTGCCCACCTCTCCCCTCCCACTGCCCTTCTGGGAACCTTAATAAGTGCCTATCTGCAGCAGCAGACAGTGGCTCACCTTCTGGATCTCACCTCTAAAGTAACGATAATGCCCTCAGTGCCCATAGAGACAGAACAAGGAAATCACCTATGTCACAGAAAACAATTCCGGTTTTCTCAAATAAACAAGAAAGAAAAGGAAAAAAAGAGTACACACACCCCTCTCCTGGCAATCAGATCAGTCTGCACTAGCATTGGCCCACCTCAGCAGTGCTCCCCTTACAGACTTGGAAGCAAGGACAGATTTCCCCCAGCCCCGTCCAGATCCCATGGTTCAAACCAGTTAACCTCCAGTACGCTGCTCAGCTCTGCTCCACCACCTGCAGGAACTGCGTTTTGCTGGTTCGTGGCTTTAACAGCCTTCCAGGATAAAAGACATGGTCACTGCTCAGAACATGCTCTGCATCCTACTGTGCCAAGAGGAAAACACTTAACTGTGCTCATAAAGCCTCTTCACTTCAACTCAGTCAAGTAAATCTGGAGCACGAACAAAAGTTTCTGCAAGACTCTACAAGGGAATTACAGACGGCAGTCTTAGCTCCTCTGACACGGGCAGGGAAAACTGTCCTGTAGAAGACAACACAGGGGGTCTCTAATAGACCTCTGCTTTGAATTTGGAATGTTTGTGATATTTTTTAACACTCAGACTTCTTTATATTTATTAACAAACATCCAAAGCAAGAACAACCACCCCCCTCAAAAAAAAAAAAAAAAAATCCACCACCCCCACACCACCCTGTGTAGCTGTGGCCCTGTTTTTGCCATCTAAGTGATCAATTTTAATTAAATCGGATCTTGAGTGACACCTTAAAAAAAAAACATTATTCAGATTTCATTAAAGAAAAAAACATTCTATTTATGGAAAGATTACTTTGTAGAATCAACAGAAATACACAGCTTCAGCATTAAAGCCTTCCCCAGAAAAAAGGGGAAGCTAAATATTGAACAGAGGACTAATTTTCATTCCGTGTTTTGATGCTCACCATAAAACTGTTTTACTGCCCCGAGTATTTCTTGACAGTGTTTTAAATTACAGATCGACTCATGCAGAACTGGGATCTGTTAATAGCGGGTGGCCTCTCCTTCGCTTTTACGGAGTGAAAATTTTATTCCTCTCTACAAATACCGGTGATTTTGATCAAAGTCATCGTGGGACACCCGCCTCACAGGGTGAAAGGACAGAAGCATTAAATCAATTCCCTAGGCAACCTCCCAAGCTGAGCCAGTATTGTTAAAATAATGAGTTGTGCACCGCTTGATCCAAAACCACCAGCTGATCTCCATTTTTTTAGACAATGGGTAGCATAAAACCAGAAAGCATCTGCAACCGGTCAGATCATTTTTCACAAATCATACATCTTCAACTGATAAAACATAACATTTTTTTCTATAACAGCCTACTGGCTTTTTTAAACCTACAAAAAGCATCCTTCAGAGTTTCCTTTTTGTTTTGGTTTGGTTTTTTAAAGTAATGTTCTCAAACTTAATGCAGGGAGCTAACATTTAAAGAAACAGGAAGACTTTTCACAGCGTGCATGCACTCTGCTGTCTCTCACCTCCCAAAAAGTCTGCATTTTCTTTCCATATATATCACATTATCTTTAATTCGGGTGTCTTGTTGCAGGGTTGAATCCTAATTCTTTAGTAATGTTACGTGCAGCTATTCTTTCACATTTCAAAAGAACAGACACCCAAAGTTTTCTTTTGCTTCCTCGAAGTTTTGTAACATACGGGCCAGAAGTCTCAAGGACAAGTAAATCAGGAGAGTCCACTGAAAACAGGCAAACATTGTGCTTTATAGCTCAGGAGTTAAAGCACACTTTAAACAAAGAGCCTATGACTAGTTCATCAGATAAGGCTTATATCTTTCTCCCTGGAATTTAATAACACTTCTTCTAAAAACACTTTTCGGTCAGCTAGAGTTGAAGTTCCCAGAATTATACAGCTGCTTAATTACAACAAAACATACGCAAACTATAATTCCCAGCTCATTGTACTTTCTTTTTTTTTCTCTTGAAAAAAAAATGCTTTATGGAGTAGATTATCAGCCCTCAAACACGGTATTTTTAGGAAGGACTCAATGCAGCAAGAGGTTTGACTGTTTCAGCACAGGTTTGCAACCAAGCGAGCTCCTGCGACACTCTCCGGGTGATGTCCTCCCCTCAGCGGGGTCAGGATTTTACGTTAAGCCTCATTTAACACAGTCTGGTTTAAATCTAAGGCACACCAAGTGGCTGCAGTTTTCTCTGGCTTTAGCTCATCACGGAACCGGGTGCTGCAACTGTTCCGACACAACGTTAAAGCAGAACCTCTCTCACCATAAGGCAAAACTCGGTTTTATCCTCCAAGAGACGGGGCAAAGGGCCCAAAAGAAGACTGGAAGTTTATCCGGCGTGATTCATTATTTAACCAACTGAACAAACACGGCCACGGCAGCCGCCGGAGCAGCCCCTGGTGCCTCCGGCCACAGCTCGGAGCACCGGGCGAAGCCCCCGGGCCCGGCTGCGCCGCCTCTTCCCCCGGGGACCCCACGATGCTCCCGCGGGTGCCCCGGGCGGCTGCGGCTCCGCAGCTCCAGGGGAAAGAAAGGGCACGGTTCCTTTGTAAAGCGGCTACAACAGCGTCCCGCGGGAAACACAGTGTCGCACCCACCAGAACGTTTTAACCGAAAAAAAAAAAGTTACACCTTGTAAACCCTCACCTGAACTTTCGGCTGCAAACACCGGCAAAACCCAGCACCAGCTCCCAACACGAAAGCCCAGCGGAGGTTACCGGAGGGGTGGGGAAGGGTCCGACCCGCCACCCCCGGCCCCGCCGCAGGAGCCCCCGCGGGGCCGCACCGCGGTCACCGCCCGCCCGCGCCTCGGAGCGGCCCGCCCGGGGCCCGGCCCGGCCCGCCCGCGCTCACCGGGGGACACCGAGTCCGGCTGAATCCCGTCCCCCCCCACCACCACAACCTGCTCTCCGGTTCAAACACACGGCGCTGCCGCCCGCCCCGCCCCGGCCGGGCCCGCCCTCCGGCGCGGAGCGCAGGGGAAACCCGGAGCGGCACCGCGCCCGGAGCGGATCGCGCTCCCGCCGGCCAGCGACGTGGCGGCGGCGCCTCAGGCCGGCGATCCAGCCCCGGTGTTGCGGCGGCCCCGCGCCCGCTCCCATTCAACCTGCTCCATTGTGTCCCGCTCTGAGCCGGGGGGACGCCGCGCTGCCCCTCAGAGCCGCCCCTCGGAGCCGCCCGGGCCGCTCCCGCCCGCAGCGCTGCCTCACCTCACCTCACCTCACGGCTGCCGCGGGACGAGGGCCCCTTTCTCTGACCCTCCTGACGGAGCCTCTTCACGGCGGGACTCACGGAGCCCCCGAGCCGGGGAGGACGGCCCGCCCTGAGGCGATCCGCGGTCCGGCGGGCTCTGAGGGCGCGGGGCGGTTGCCATGGAGACGCGCGGGACCGGACGGCGGCAACGGCCGCAACGGCCGCAACGGCCACACCTGCCGCGCGGCGGCCCCGCCCTTCCTCACAGCCCCCCCGGCCGCTGGAGGAAGTCAAGTCTAAAACTCCACTTCTACTGTTACAACTTTTTATATCTGGTGGTCCCGCGGGCGACTGGGGAGCGTCTTGTAGCGAACCAGCAGGTGTGAGCTCTGACAGGCTGGGAAAAAGGGGACGATGGAGCCTGGTGACTCTGCGGCCTCTCCTGTCCCCGGGAGCCCCGTGGCTGTGTGGCCAGGCCTTGCTGCTTTGCTAGTGAGTCAGGAAAGGACACTGACAGCACCATACCTGCCGCTTCGGGTGGGCCCCGAGGCAGCCTGGCGGTGTTTGTGACAACCATTTGCCTTACGTGCTGCACCAGCAATAAAAACCCCATGCAACGCTGGAGGTATTTTTCTTAGCGAGCCATTTGGAGGCATCTCCTTTCACTCCTTACGATCTTTTTGTATGGCTCACAGCGTATCCAGAGTTGCAGGGCCAAGGCACATGAGCTAAATTGCTTAATTCTGGTCTTTATTCTCAGTCACGAACTGTATCCTCTGCTTGGAAATACTCCTGCGTGCATTGCTGCTGTGGCTGAAGGCACAGGATGACGCTCCTCAGAGCGTGTTTTTCTAGAACAGAGAAAAGTGCTTTTTCTCCCCTGACCTCCCAGCTGGTTCCTCGGAGCTATTTGTTCCTACTCCCCTTACGGGTTTTTCAGTAGACAGGCCTCCCGCAGAGACAAGATCAGCGACCTCTCAAGACTTGCACATATGGAAAGCGAAGCTTTGAACCGAGTTGTGCTTTTTTGAGGGGGGAGAGTGTGGTGTTTTAAAAAAACAAACAAACAAACCACAGATAAGCCCTGGATGATAAGGAAAACAGCATTAACAAACAATTACAGGAGTTGACTCTCATGAAATGATTTGTCACCGCAGTCTCAAACCACTGGGTTGCTCTCTGTGAGACCAGTGCTGTCCACGACACCACCGATCCCTTACACAAACCTGCTTCCCTGGGTTTGTGTTCTGACCAACAACTGTAGTAAGAACACATCGCCGAAACTTCTTGTCCTGTGCAAAAAAATATGAAAATACATGAGAGGCCCAAATTCGAAGATTTCGATATCCCTCTCCATAGTTCCTTCTGAAATTAAGACTATCTCCCAGCCACAAATACAGCGAAGGAAACTTCACAAATTTAGTTCCAACTAAGAGGAGGACAAATAACTGACAAAGCAGCTGTATTTGCACCTTTTAAGTCCTTCACAAGCCACAAACGAACAGAAAGGATACAGCAATTTGCTGTAATTTAGAAAAAACTCTAGGGCTTTTCTGAACTTTACCAAGGATAATAAGGGCTAAGAGCCAAGACTGTGAGGGAACAAACCTGGTTCTTACGTGCTCTCACCTCACCTCCGCTCGCCAGAAATGTATAATAGCATGAGGTTTCCTGAGATTTTTCTCTCAGCTTTACAGTGGATTTTTGCGTTAAATCTTCCTACGACTCATTTACAAATCGGAAGTGCGAAGTCCAGGTAGAATTATACTTATTATAGAAAAAAACACACCATAACTGTAGAATTATGCCCAGTTTGGAAAAGCTCTACTTCCCAGATGTAGGAACAGCTATAATCACCCATAGGTAGCAGATCATTGCTGAGACTGAGTTTGCAATTGAAGTTAACACTGAATTTAGGATGGGACAGCCAACCCTGAATGTCCAAGTACCACGGCAGTGCTTGGCCGGGCCCTTCGCTGTATAATGCATAAACCAGATGCGCCGCTTATTTTCATTTTTTTTTTAAACAGACGCAGATTCATGGTTTCCAGCCCCCGCCGAGGTCTGTCTCTGCCCCCAGAGCCGCATCCCGTCCCCCAAGCTGGTTTCCAACACCCAGATCTGCGCTGCAGGTACTTCGTGGCCAACTGCTCGCTGTGCTTTGCAAAAACCACCTTCACCTCCAAGGGGACCCAGGAACAACAGCGGTGAAGAAGCACTGACATTTATTCTTACCGGAGGAAAAGCTGCTTTTTTTTTTAGGATCTCAGGATTCACAATTTTGCCCTGAAGTCCGCTGAGAAAATTATAACATAGCAACTAATAGTCAGACAGGCAATGCTCAACTATTAAGATTTTTTGTTTTGTACAACACACTTCTCCCTAGTATTTCATTGGTAAGGAATCACATAGAAAGAAAATCGGTAAAATACTTCACTTTAAATAAATATTGGGACTGTGGAAGGTTAAACAAAGGTCAAGTGATTGGTATTGAAAACATGTGACAATGAACATAAGAAATCCAATCTTTATTCTGAGAATATTTACAAAATAAATAATAATAGACTCTGATAAACTTAACACTTTTCAAAAACAAAACGAGAATTTAAGTTCTTAGCACAGTGTGGTCCACCTTTCCAAATTTCATCTTAAAGTTTTATTTCAATCTGATTTTGGATATTTACAGAACCATCAGAAAAAACCAGCATAGGTTTTTCTTCTTCGAGTGAATGTTGTCTTCTACAAATTTGGATTACTGACATATTAATTTATATCCTTTGATATACCAAGTGATATTTTATCCAAGAAACTCCCGTTGTTATGACCTTATCAGCTTTTTAAGATCTGCCATAACAAATTACAATGGATACAAATGGATAACAATGCAGCCCATTATTCAAGATGAAAAACTTTTAAACCACAGATAACACACAAAAGTAGCATAAGAATAGAAATCAAACAAAACGCTCGTCTATAAACACACACCACAAGCTTTATAAAGGCCTGAAGTAAGAGTTTTCTAATCCATGTGGGCTAGGTAGTAATGACACGTAACAAAGAAGCATTTAGATGTTACATTTAAATTCTGGCACTGGTTTTTATAACAAACTTCTACTTTCCACAAAGCACATAACACAGGCAACTGCCATTCCTCCAGACAAGTCTTTTTACCTTAAATAGAATTTCTTAACCAGCTCACAAATTGTTTCAATGCCTGTACAAATTTATTGCTGCTTATACGATCTCTAATTCTTTCAGAGTAACTTTCTTCTTTCCATATTCCTTTCTTTTTCTTCAAGGCCTTTAGCTCGGCTCGCAGGAGCCTTTTGTGCAGCCTCCAGTACAGGCGGGACTCGTGGTGCAGCCCTTCCACACGGGCTGCTCTGCCCAGCCCTTGGCTCAAGATCTCTTCATTTAAGCACACGCTGAGAAATCGACCCTATAAAAAGGCACAATAAATATGATATTCACGCCACCTTTAAGACGGTTTTATTTAGATACAAGCTTTACTTCTGGCTCAATCTGCCCTCTGGTAGAAAGAGTTAGGAGGAACCCAGCTGAGCGTTAAAACCGAATACTAACGCAAAACATTTGTGAGAGACATTTGATGGACTGAACAAGAGGCTGATCAGCACTACACAATATAGCCTGGCACCAAGAGAAAAATACACCCATGTCACCAATCAGCCTGTAAAACTGCTGGTCTTCCAACCAGATTTACGAATCCAACATTGAAAATCCGCATCAAGATACATAAACTATAAATAATAACATTCCTTAAATGTACTGAGATAACCGAATTGCACGACCACAGTCAGACTCAAAACTGCAGACGGAAGGCAACTTTTGTCACTATACTTACCTTATTTACTAAAACAAGGCACTCGAGCGCCTCGTCCTCCCTCCCGAGGAGCTGGAACCAGACGATCTGCGTGGGTCTGAGCTCGCGCTGCAGCCAGGCCAGGGCGCCGGGCGCCAGCTGCACCCCTGCCAGCCGCACCAGCAGCAGCCCCGGGCTCTGCCCTGCACACACAACCCGGTTAGCAACACAGCAAAGGAAACTGCAGGCTTTGCACAGACCCTCAGCTCTTGTTAGTGACCTTATTGCCATTGACTTCAAGAAAAAAGAACCTATCTTAGCTCCCCAAAGCACTGCTTCCTTGCAAATAAGACTTTGGTCTCACCTCTCCAGTGAAAAAAAATGTAATTCAAGATTGCACAAGTGTTTTCAGCTTGTTTGTTTTATTTTGCATACAAATAGAACTGCTTTCGTTAGCAGTCACTATTATTTTCTCTGAAGGGGCAGAAGCAACAGGCAAGGTATCTGCAAAGCAAGTGTGTGACTCGGCTTCTGCCAAGTCTCAGAAAGACTGTGCGTAAGAAGGGCTGTGTGGAGGGGTTTCTATAGGGCTGTGTATAAGGGTTTGTATATGTAGCTGCCAGATCCTCATCCATAAATAACCACGAAATCCCAATAGCATTTGTGTCAGGAAGATGAGCCATGCAAGCAAGTGAACTGCCTGTGTGGCAGCTTTTGCTGTCGGAAAAACACAATGATAATGACACTAATTAACACAAATACTGTATTGGGAAGCTCTTTCTACAGGTCTCCTTGCAGTCTTGTATTCCCCAGTTTCTCACCTGTAAAACACGGAAAGCCCACACGGCAGAGCCAGAATTGCACCGTCCCTTTCTCTCTCTGCTCTCTGCAGACACATCAAGAACATCATTTCATCCCTGCCCTCATTCCTCATATTCTTTTACTCACACTTTCTCTGTAGTGATGTAATGAAAGGAACACTAATGGGGATGTGTTCCACTTCCAGGCCTTTCTCGGTGATGTGGTGTAATTTGCCCCGCAATTTCACATTCTTTTCTACAAACGCCACGGGTATATCCAAAGCACTTGTAAACTTTGTTGTCTATTGATGGAAAGAAGAGCAAGACAAAGTTTAAAAAAAATGTAGAGCAGTTACAATCACATTAAATCCAACTTCTTAAAATAGTTTGGCAAATTACAGATCTATTATTAGACAGCAAGGGCAAGTATATATATATTTAATAGCTATCAGCTGCAGAAGCCATTATGTGCCAGCCTTGCCAGACACTTCAGGATGGTCCCTGTTTTCCAGGACTTGCAGCATTAGGGGTGGGCATGAAAGCAAGGTTTAGAGAAAGAACAGAAACGGCCATTTTTTGAGCGGTGCACATTGAAGTCCACTTAATTCCTATGAAAAGAGCGTTTTAGCAGCGGCCTGAAGGGTGCTGGAAAGTGGGGAGAGGAAGCTGAGACATGGGTCAAGTCTGAGATGTGGGTCAAGTCACTGGCAGAGAACAGACACACAGCAAAGGCAGAGCAGGGAGGACGGCAACAACCTTGGTAAGGCAGTCAAACAGGAGAGGGACAAAAGCAGGTGCACACCTTTCGAGAGATCACAAGATTAAATTTGACGCCATAGCTGTCAATGAACGGGAGGATTCAAAGGGACAGTTACGTGGTCATCCAGGAAAACGGAGCTTAGCGGGAGCCAAGACCTGGGCCGCGGCAGCAGCCCCTGGTTCCAGAGGTCTCGTTTTAAGAAGCTGTTTGTAGAACACTGACCTACACAGCTGTGAGAAGTACCGAGCTGTACAACTCATGTACAGGTCATGTACAACTGCTGTGAGACACCAGCCCCTGGGGGAAATAACCCCAAAACACCAAGACTAAACTCAAAGATCTTCCTGTTCGATGTTATTTACTCAGGAAACCCTCCCGTGCGTGATCCATGAGGTGTCCTGCCAGGAACGCAGGAATTCAGGACCTTGCAGGCAGAACGTATCAAGGTTTTTACAAACAGAAATTGTTGGAGTCTGATCGCATTTGCACTGGAAGCTCCGACGGCCTCATTAATGCATTCACAAGCACTTGGTTTTAAAAACACAAAACCAAACCAAACACCTCCCTCCCCACACAAACAAAACAGAAAAAAATAATTCTGATGACATTTGGTAATTGAAGTTAAAACTTTATACTAATATTCTCCCATAGCAAAGTGCATTTGGAATTGTGCAGAGAGAAGCTCAGAGGAGCTGTCATTTTTTAAGCAGCTGGAAGAACAAGGCAGAACGTGTCGCTGCCTCTGCTGAGATGCAGCTTTGGCTGGAGCTGGTGGTGAAGCGTTAGTACAGGCCACGAACTGGTCACTTCAACAAGTGAAGGAAAATTTATGGCCTTGCTTAAAACTATCTGAAAAAGCAATTCTGTTCATGGAAGCAGGGAGAAAAGATCACAGAATCCCAGAATGTCAGGGGTTGGAAGGGACCTCGAAAGCTCATCCAGTGCAACCCCCCCGCCGGAGCAGGAACACCCAGATGAGGTTACACAGAAGGTGTCCAGGCGGGTTGGAATGTCTGCAGAGAAGGAGACTCCACAACCCCCCTGGGCAGCCTGGGCCAGGCTCTGCCACCCTCACTGAGAAGAAGTTTCTTCTCGAATTTAAGTGGAACCTCCTGTGTTCCAGCTTGCACCCATTGCCCCTTGTCCTATCACTGGTTGTCACCGAGAAGAGCCTGGCTCCATCCTCCTGACACTCGCCCTTCATATATTAATAACCACGAATGAGGTCACCCCTCAGTCTCCTCCAGCTCCAGAGCCCCAGCTCCTCAGCCTTTCCTCACACGGGAGATGCTCCGCTCGCTCCAGCATGTCTGTGGCTCTGCGCTGGACTCTCCCCAGCAGTTGTGAGATGTGAGGAAACCACCACTACTTCAGCTTTATTGGGACTATAGGTGTGAGACAGTTTGGAGTGTACAGCAGAGAGAGGAAGCGCTTGGGAGCTGGGAATGCAAAACAGGCTTATGAGTTAGAAAACAAACCGGGGCGAGGAAGGTCGCTCGGTCCAGGCCGCGGAGATGCCGCCTGAGCGGGGACACCGAGAAACCCCCGGGCCCGGCCGCGCCCCCAGCCCGAGGGCGCCCCCGGGGCCCGGCCCGCCCGCACCCCGCACTCACCATGCGGACACTCCGGGCCAGCACCAGCACCGCGGCCACCGCCAGCCCGCTGCTCAGGCTCTGCGGGCAGAGAGAGGGGCTCAGCGGCGCTGGGGGGCTCAGCCGCTCCCCCGGCCCCGCTCCCCCCGGCCCCTCACCCGCAGCAGGCTCAGGTGCGCGTCCGCCCACTCCGAGAGCCGCGCCAGGCCCTCGGCCGCCCCGCCGCGCCGCTCCGCCATGGCCGCCGCGCCACCGGCCCGCGGGGACGGACGGGAGCCGGGGCGGGGACACGGGAGCCGGGGCGGGGACAGAGGAGCCGGGGCGGGGACAGAGGAGCCGGGGCGGGGACACGGGAGCCGGGGCGGGGACAGAGGAGCCGGGGCGGGGACGGACGGGAGCCGGGGCGGGGACAGAGGAGCCGGGGCGGGGACACGGGAGCCGGGGCGGGGACAGAGGAGCCGGGGCGGGGACACGGGAGCCGGGGCGGGGACACGGGAGCCGGGGCGGGGACACGGGAGCCGGGGCGGGGACAGAGGAGCCGGGGCGGGGACAGAGGAGCCGGGGCGGGGACACTGGAACCGGGGCGGGGACAGAGGAGCCGCGGCGGGGACAGAGGAGCCGGGGCGGGGACACGGGAGCCGGGGCGGGGACAGAGGAGCCGGGGCGGGGACACGGGAGCCGGGGCGGGGACACGGGAGCCGCGGCGGGGACACGGGAGCCGGGGCGGGGACACGGGAGCCGGGCCCGGGGGATTCGGGCCGCACGGGGAGCGGATTGACGGGTCGGACCCAACAGCCGGTTGTAATGAACTTTCAAACCCAAGCGCGGTAGCGCTCGGACAACTCCCAAGTCAGACCCCGGCAACCGCCGGGGCCGGTTGTGGGTGCCCTCCTCGGTCTGGTGTAACTTAAACAGAACCTTAACCCTTCAAAGCTGTCAGACACCTCCTCTATTGCACCATGGGGAACGATCTTAGGAGAAAAAACAACTCTGGAACATTCCCGTATTCATCATTGTTTATTCTTTTCCCTAGCAGATATTTGTAATTCGTTACCAAATGGCTCAAGCCAACTGTTTCTCTCGGCAGAATCACATGCGATGCTCCCATGTGGTCTTTAAATTAATACATGCACCGTAAGAACATAACCAGGCAACGGCATAAACCCGGATTGCTGTTTACACAAGGCTTCTGTGTCAAGCCAGTTCCAGGTTTCCACATGACCAGGTGGTACATGAGACAGTCACAGCTTGGGGTTTCAGGAAAAGCATGGATTGAGCTGGCAATTTAGAATCCAAGGCAGCAAACCCCACGCTTATGTATAAAAATAACAACCAACCAACAAAAATAAGGTCCAAATTAAAACAATTCTTAAATTACTGGCTAAGAGGTAAGTTGGGCAAGTAAATATTACCCCTGTAATTTTTTTTTTCAAAGAAAGCAGTAGAGTTGTTAGTTTTACTAACTGTGAACATTTAAAATTAAGCAATAAATATAGAAATAGTGCAAACACTCATTTTTAGCAAAAACGTAGCTTGTACCCAAGTGACAATTCGGAAGTGCACTGCTGACTTTGCTCCAATGTGCATGTTGGGCAAAATGCTAAATAAATAGTAGGGTCTCATTGGGGGCTTGCAGAGTCAGATGATGTTGCTGCCTGCAAAGCCGCAGTTCTCACGCTGCTTCCACATACTGCTTACTCAGGGACACAACTCCCTCCCTCCCCCATTTTATCAGGTCAAAAATCATCAGAACACCATATCTTATCAGAACACTATCTCTTATCAGAACAGCATTTATGATCATGTTGAAACTGCACCGAGAACACCCAGAGGACAACGAAACCAAACAGCTTTAGAGAAAATGAAGAACTATTGACAATCAGCACTGGCAGATCCTTCAGTGTCTGTAAAAAAAGGTGAAACGTGGAGCTGGTATTTTAAAAGCAGAACGGTTGGTTGTTGTGACGGACGGCACCAGAGCTCATGGTCCTGGGGGGGCCGCAGCGGGTGCACGACCTGATCCCACCTTCCGCAGCTTCTCCCACCCGCGCTTCCCTCACGCACCCTCTGGGCGCTGGAGCCACAGAACTGAAGCGCAGCACCGTCTGCCTCGCCAGGATTTGGAGAAACAACAAATTGCACCCGCGAGCGCAGGTGACGACAAGTTTCCTGCACGGTGAAGTCCCCTAAGGACACAGGAGAGCTGTTCCTGCTCCCCTCCCGCTGACCTACCCCAGGACCTGCCTCATTCACAAACATCCCGATCAGGAATTAACCCAGGACACAGGAACACAGTGGGCTGCTTCTTGCTGCTTGTCTTTTAAAAAAGTTATTCTTTTATGTCAAAGATACTAAAGCGTACAATAATTCTAATATTTCAAAAAAATAAATTATTTCACTTTAAAATAGAGTTGGGAGGAAAAAAAAATGTAGCAAGACCAAAAGTTTCCTGGTTCGTTTCTGCAATCTGCTCATCAGCTGGCATAGCAGGAACATTTCTGACTCATGTTACAGAATAGCAACATAGATAAAAAGAACTAATCTTTCAGTTGTTTCTCCAGTTTGAAAGAGGAAACAATACAGGTCAGAATTCATATATCATCACTGATCTGGGGTTTACGTTTAGATGGTGCATGGGATGCACCCGCGGGTGCTGAGGGAGCTGGCTGAAGTCATCGCTGGACCGCTCTCCATCATCTTTGCCAAGTCTTGGGAAACGGGAGAGGTGCCTGAGGACTGGAGGAAAGCAAATGTCACTCCGGTCTTCAAAAAGGGCAAGAAGGAGGACCCGGGCAACTATAGACCGGTCAGCCTCACCTCCATCCCTGGGAAAGTGATGGAACACCTTATCCTTGGTGCCATCTTAAGACATATCAAGGATAAGAGGGTCATCAGGGACAGTCAACATGGCTTCACCAAGGGGAAGTCATGCTTGACCAACCTCATAGCCTTTTATGAAGACGTAACAAGGTGGATTGACAATGGCAGAGCAGTGGATGTGGTCTACCTTGACTTCAGCAAAGCATTTGACACCGTCTCCCACAGCATCCTCACGGCAAAACTGAGGAAGTGTGGACTGGATGATCGGGTAGTGAGGTGGACTGCAAACTGACTGAAGGAGAGAAGCCAGAGAGTTGTGATCAATGGGGCGGAGTCTGGTTGGAGGCCTGTATCTAGTGGAGTGCCTCAGGGGTCCGTTCTGGGACCAATACTATTCAATATATTCATCAATGACTTGGACGAGGGAATTGAGTGTACTATCAGCAAGTTTGCTGATGACACCAAGCTGGGAGGAGTGGCTGACACGCCAGAGGCTGTGCTGCCATCCAGCGAGATCTGGACAGGCTAGAGAGTTGGGCGGGGAAAAATTTAATGAAATATAACAAGGGAAAATGTAGAGTCTTGCATCTGGGCAGGAACAACCCCAGGTTCCAGTACAGGTTGGGGAATGACCTGTTAGAGAGCAGTGTAGGGGAAAGGGACCTGGGGGTCCTGGGGACAGCAGGATGACCATGAGCCAGCACTGTGCCCTTGTGGCCAAGAAGGCCAATGGCATCCTGGGGTGTATTAGAAGCGGGGTGGTTAGTAGGTCAAGAGAGGTTCTCCTTCCCCTCTACTCTGTCCTGGTGAGACCTCATCTGGAACTGGTGTCCAGTTCTGGGCCCCTCAGTTCCAGGAGGACAGGGAACTGCTGGAGAGAGTCCAGTGCAGGGCCACAAAGATGGTTAAGGGAGTGGAGCATCTCCCGTGTGAGGAAAGGCTGAGGAGCTGGGGCTCTTTAGCTTGGAGAAGAGGAGACTGAGGGGTGACCTCATCAATGTTTATAAATATATAAAGGGTGGGTGTCACGAGGATGGAGCCAGGCTCTTCTCGGTGACAACCAACAGTAAGACAAGGGGTAATGGGTTCAAGCTGGAACACAAGAGGTTCCACTTACATTTGAGAAGAAACTTCTTCTCAGTGAGGGTGACAGAACACTGGAACAGGCTGCCCAGGGGGGTTGTGGATTCTCCTTCTCTGGAGACATTCAAAACCCGCCTGGACGCCTCCTGTGTAACCTCACCTGGGTGTTCCTGCCCTGGCAGGGGGATTGGACTAGATGATCTTTCGAGGTCCCTTCCAATCCCTAACATTCTGTGATTCTGTGAACTCGGCAAAATCAAAATTAATGTACTGAGAAGCAATTTTCAGCCCATCTTTATAAATAACAAGTTTCACTGGCACCTTTAGAAATAGTGAAAGAAAATTGCAAAGTAAAAGCAAACTCTAAAACATTTATAAATTTAATTTCTCACATGCTGCAGATGAGAAGCTTTCCCTCAAGTCACAAAAATAATAAATCCCCTCGCAATTATCTAGGTGGGGACAAGATGTGGTTCAAGTAAGCTGCCCTTGCTCCAGTGAAGCCACAGAACTGAGGTGCCTCGTACACAGTTAATGGTGAGGCGTGAAAGGTGCACCCACCTTCAGCTAAAAATCTCTGATATATTCTTACATTCTTTTTGTGCTTATGCAGAGGTGAAACTAGAAGACTTTAAGTTTGGGGACTGGAAACAATGTGCTTTTCTTTAGCTTGACTGGTTCTGCTGTACTTGAAACAACTGGTGCGAACGCGCCGTGGCTGGACGGCAGATCTGCAGCTCAGGGTTCAAGTTTCCACAACCCCCATGGTGTCACTTGGATGGGAGAGGGGACACAGAGGAACGAGTGTCAGTGCCACTTGGTCACACTGTCCCCTTCTGGACACCTCCTCACTCCTCGTGCCACACAGACACTGTGTACACGCCCGTATGTCCCCTCCCCTCACTAAAAAGCTGGCATCAATTTACTGTTTTCCTGAAACATACAGGAACAAAAGATCCACAACCCCCCTGGAGTATGGGTCACCAAGCAACACTTCAAATATCGACAAGGCAAGAAGCACAGAACAGAAAAGGAAATCACATACCTTTCAAAGGTATTTTTAATACTTTTCTCTTTTAATATCGATGTAGCATATACATCCAGCAACGTGCGAGTGCCCCTCTCCAGGCGTACAGGCCGCGTGCTGTACATCACTAAGGCACTCGGGGGAAGTCGTTTCTGATAAACGCAACAGGAACATTTCCAAGACACAGCATCAGTGACGAGCTCCTGGAGCAGCTCTACCGCAGGATTTACCTTGATTTACGTGGCAGCAAGTCATACACTGGCTCACTGGGAATTTGGCAAGTTTGTCATCACCAAATCTCTTCCAAAGGCACTGGTCATCTTTGCTTATCCCTAGCTGGGAACAGACGCATTTTTTCTACTGATTTTGAAATTGAATATACAAATTTTAGTGACATAGAGGAATCAACGCTATCGATTCATTCCCTCAAACAGCAACCGTTGTCCACAGGCCCGCACGCCCTCTCCCTCGTGTGCCAGCTGCTACATGACGCAGTTTACACCTTCGGGGCTCAAGGCTTAGAGTATTGTGCGTTGCTTTTAAGTCCTACCTTACAGCAATTTTTCATCAGGAAAGTACTTTGAATGTAAATCAAAATGCTTTGAAACAGCAGAAATAAATTAAACAAATGTAATTTGTTTATAAAAATATTTTCTTATAAATCTTTAAAGCTTATAAAAGCCAGAAAATACATTTAAAAGAATCTCTGAAACATTTCATCCTTTGAGGTGCGGTTACAGTTCATAAAGTGAGAAGAAACAAAGCCCAGAGACATTTAACATTTCTCTTCCCACAAGGAATTCCATAGTACAACACACTCAACCTACACATCAAAATGCCCTTGCCATCCTTCCCCGGGCCAGCCCCCCGCGTCAGATCATCTCTGGTTGAACAGAAAGAGCTGGAGCTCGGCTGACGCAGCTGCTGCTCAGACAGACATGGCACAAGGAGTTTTTCCATAGTCAACACATGGAAATTCAGACGTCGGTTACACCAGCAACCACGACTCTGAAACCAGAGCTTGGGGATATGTATGCAGTACATAGGTGCTGTCTTTTAACAATTACTTTCTGAACCGACATTTCCATAGAGGGAGGGGAAGCGGTATCACATACAAACATACCATGTCTCAGCCATCCTGTTTTTCAGTGGTGTGGCATTTAAAAATATCTAGATTCCTGCTTATTGATTATGGGATATGTCTTTGTAATAAAACTAAAATGACCTTGCTAGTCCATCCAGTATTTCAGCTGCGTCAATTGGTCCTCTTGCACTTCCAGGAAGACTGTCCTTCGTCCTGCAGCTTTTTAAATTTTGGCCCAAGTAGGAACCACCAGCCAAACCCCAGAATAACGCAGATGACAGACTCCACGTAGTAACCATCCAAGGTAGTAATGCAGGAACCACCAGCTTTTGTGCAGAGCTGAAACACAGGAGCACAAGTTGATGCCTTAAGTATTCCCTGGGAGATAAACACAGACTTTTAGAAACTAGGCATTAAATATCCGCTTTTTTTTTTTTACTTGCTCTTTGTTATGACTAAATGTATTTGTTTAATCTTCCTTGTTTCTTACAGAGATAGTAGGAGAGGCTTTCAAGTGCACCATTGGTACGAAAAGCAGCAAAACTGTCATAAAACAGTAAATGGAGCATAGTCCCTTAGTCCCCTGGGCCAATAACTCAAGAACACACAAACTGTCTGGCTGTCGCAGGCTGCCCTGAAACTGCAAACACTGCTCTTAACCCCATCGAGATTTTTTTTTCCCCCAGCTATCCAAATGACTTCTTTAAAAATAATAACCTTGCATCTCACTACACTGGACAGTACAAAATGCTGCATATTTCTCAGAAAAAAAAACATGCCCAGGATGTTTAATTGCAGAACTGGAAGACAGAAGATCCAGAACTTAAAGGGTACGTGTGTAGCACACGATACGTTTCTGCTATTGTTCAGCTTTCAATCCTGCGATAATCCCAAGATAAATCAGTCCTTTGGTTGAGGTTCTGCCAGCATTTTCATAATTCTGAGATATGTCAAGATCAGATTAGGAATCAGGAGGGAGTGGTGGTGGAATGTTACCAACTGGGAGGATGTGAAGCAAGATCAGAGGGGTGAGGTGAAGGAGGAGAGGCTCAAATTCGACAGAGGCCCGGGCACAGGGCAGCTCAGCAGCGGCAACCCAACGAGAGACGGGCAGGAGAAGCGCACACTGCAGAAAAACTGCAACTCCAGTTCAAACAAGGCATGTTTGACTCCATGGTTCATTTAGAGAACCTGCACATCCCAAAGAGTCCTGGCATTCGAGTGTGAAATAAATCTCAGTCATGAGTGCAGGAAAGCAAAACAAAACACCAAAATCCAACCACAAACCCAGAAGTCCTCCAAACATTTCCACCCTCCCAAATAGAGAGGGTAAAATTTCTCATTTGCTCATGAGCAGGTGAATTTGAAACCCTGCTTTCCAGGCAGGTTTGCGTCCCGTTGTTTGATCTGCGCACAGCAGCACAGCGAGTTCTTTGTTCTCTTCCACATTGCTGCCCAGAGCTGGAAGGTGGCCAGTCCCACCACTCCATTTCGCATGGAGCGTGAAGATCAAAGACAGCAAAGTAACGTCACGGGAGAAGGTATCGGGGTGTCCAGATGGGAAACCTCCAGAAGGACAGAAGGAACAAAAACCTACCACAAAACTTAAGGGACTTGGGGGACAGCCAGCCTGCCAAGAACAGAGTGTCTAATTACGCAACTCTCAGCTTAGCAAGGTTTGCTCTCAAAAATGTTAACACCAGGCTCCTTGCACCGCAAAGAATGGGGCACCGATCTAGTGCTTCTAACACCAGCTTTTCATCCTGCCCAGAAAGAAATGGACAACTACTCTCCAGCTGCAAATCTTTGGTAAGATGTTAGTTATTAAGAGTGTACAGATGAAAACAGATTTAATTTTATCAGACAGGAAGATTAGCTCCATCAGTGGAAATCTTTAAGCATAAACTATGCACTATGAAGGTTTTCAAAGGCAAAAAGAACCTAACAGAAGCAATTTCATTAGGTAAGAACTGAACAGAGACCTTCACAGCTTCCAAAACTTACTTCTGCAGCTGCTGTAGTTCCGCAGGTCTGTTCCTGGGCTCCTGCGCACTCCTTCACCGTGAGCGGGTCCACAAGCCAGAGAGCGACAGTGGAAGGCCAGTTTCCTCCCAGGTTCGACACCGTGTTTAGGAGCGTCATGTAGGTCCCTCCGATCAGCGGGTCGCTGACTTTAGCGTTGAAAGCCATTATTGCAACATACATGCTATACAGTGTGATCTACAGGAGGTGAGAAAACCCATGGCACAGTAAGGTCTCCCCAGTTACAGACAAGGACAACATAAAAACTGTTCTGAGCGATGACTTGAAGTTAGCAACACTGACTGAAAAGTAACCCAGCAGCTGAAAATTGCACGAGAGAGAAACGACCTCTGCAGCCTGTCTCTCTGCTCACCCCACGGAGCGGCCGTGCTGCTTGTCTGGGGTGGCGCTGAAACAGAGCCAGCCACACAGGCACCGCAATGATTCAGGGTAGCAAACTGATGAACAATAAAGCCAGCTCAAATTGCATATAAAAATAACACTTTCATGTTTTAAATCAACTCTCAAGGCACTGTATACATTTTAGTTCTGATCCAAAGCCCGGTTTCTATCACACATTTATTTTCCAGGCCTTCGGATCAGATCCATTATGACATTCTTCCAAAAAATCAATGAAGTATTTTTTCTGGGACCAGGATCACATCACATTATGGATCTGCACAATAAGCATGATCATCATCGTGGCTATGAAACTCAGCATGCTGGGATTTCTCCAGCTCTATCACGATTTTGAGCTTCTGGGTTTGGGGAAAAAAAAATAAATCTGTGAAACAAAACCAGATCTGGTGAACTAAAAGTAACTCCACATAAGATGTCCAGTGGAGCGCATGGAAGAGGGAGAAATAATATTGGCAAGAGTATCAGAAGTAAATACAGCCGCACAGCACAACAGGTCAGACCCAGAGGGATTCTGGTGTAACTAAGGTCAAAAGCAGATAACGGCATTTACAGTCCTCTAGTTGAGGGATATGAAACACCCCTGGGCTCCCCCACTTCCCACACACAGTGTTACCTGATGTAAAGCATAACTCAGCAGTACTACAACATAGTAGTAGACAGGAAATCCTCCTTCATGTTTTACTTTAGGAGTCCACCATACCAGAAAAGCAAATTCCAGGCCAAGTAGTAATCTGGAGGAATAAGAAAGATAATTCATAATTCAAGGAATTCTTTCCACGTGTTTCCTTGATACAAAGCAACTATTGAACATTTATACATACAGAATACATTAAGATAGTTTATGTCTAAATAGTTACAACTATATCTATCTCAGAATTATATATTAAATATTTGGCAAGCACTGAAATGGAAAACATTTTATACCTAGACAATTCTGTAATTCTGTCTTCCATAGAAACATAATTCACTGCCAGATCTCCTATACCAGCTCTCTCCCCACCCCTTCACACAGAAATCTATTTTTTAGAAAGCAATACACAAGATATTCAACCAAATTCAGCTGGAACAAGGTCTACCCTTTTTTTTTTTTTGACAAACACATACATAGTTGCTTAAGAACAAGTTACAGTAACAGCTACATTACATTAACTGAGTAACAGCATTAGGTATTTTGCTGGATTCATTGGTTTTACAACTCCATAAGCAAACTCCTGTATAAAACACAACACAGAAATGAAATGTCTCCTTTTTCGCACCAGCCTGACTCAGCTTCTTTCATTCTCCATTGCCTTGGCAAAGCAGATGCACCGAGTGACTTCTCAGTGCATTCTGCCTCTCTGACATCGGGAATTTTACACCTAATTTTACAGATCCAGTCAGAGCGACTCATGAGTAAGGAACTGAATAAGAGCAGGAGACTGCTGCTCCAGCGCTGTTGTAGACGCATCTTAAAAACACCTCATGTTCTGCTTTCTTACATGTGATACTACATGAATCATCTTCAAGGCACAAGTCAGAGAGATTTCAATGGACTATGAGAATTCTGACACACTTTCTTGTATCTGGAACTTAGAGAGTTACACAAGAAATCCTACACTTGAGCTGCATACGCAAATTAGTACGCTTCTATAAAATGCAATTGGTTTGTTTTTACCTGAAAGGCATAGCTTTGTAAAATGTGTTCAGTGGCTGGGGGCCTGCAGTGTATTTGCTGATAATCAGAGGCAATATGATCTGCAAGGGAACCATCGGAACTGCCAGCAGAGCCAAGTGCTCTTTCGGGACTCCCTCTTCCACCAGTTTGAGTCCCGTTACAGCATCTGCTGCTGAAAATCCAACCTGCAATGGAAGTTACACAAAATAAACCGAGGAAAGCAGCGATAGTCTGGCTATAAATTCAGCTTAATGTGATAGAGTACAAGTCACTTCTGTTTCTGATTTGATTTCCAAGGGAGTTCTGAGAAATGTTCTACACTTGTGCCCTCTTACTGTCATCAGTGCCAAAACTATACCAAGAACATGAAACGTAGCAACAACTTCCATGCCTGTGCTCTAATTGCTGTTGGTATCCATGATAGCCAACCAGAAGCTGTGGAAACCTGGTTTATACAGAGTTGCAAATTCTGGGAATAACATTTAGGTCAAAAGAAACATTTTCTGCCCTTCTCAGACTATACAAACAGCCCAGCTGTTTAAAAATGTTTAAAAACAAATTACTATAATACTAGATTGTAATCAAACTGCTCTTTAATGCTTGTGTAAACACTGAGAAAAGCTCAAACAGATGTTCTCTGTTGTACAACCCTGCTTGGCACAATGCTATAAGCAATTCTGTTTCACATTTCACGTGAAAATTCAGAACTCTGATGACAACCACTAGCAAAACTAAGAAATAAGTTACATCACAGGGCCTCAGCGACCTTCCAGACTCCAATATCATCAGCATCTAACAATTCATAGATGTATTTACGTACTTTTGCTGTGAGGATCAAGAGACAGAAAGTAAGAACTGCTGGCATCTTGATTATTGAGAATAGCAGCCTGTATGTGTCAGTGATGCCTTTTGTTTCTTCTTTTGTTGGTGTTAGTTCCTTGTTTTCCTTTTTCAAAAGGGCAACCAGTGTAGTGGTAATTAAAAAGACAGCTCCCCAGAAAAACAGGAAATCTGGTGGGGAAAGAAACAAACAAACCACAACATCATCAACACTTCATTAACAATTCATTGAGTATTGAAAATGCAGTTAGTTTGCAAAAATATAAATCTAATAATCAAAATTGGATAAACACATTACTCATTGACCCTCCTAGAAACAACCAAGAAAAGCAAGCCACAAACACATGGCTACATGCAGTAGCTGAAACAGCTTTTCCCTCTGTCACCACGTTTGCTCGCGATCCAAGACAGCACAGCAGCAGCAAACCGGGGGTCACTGCCCTGGCGTTCTGTGTATTATTAACCACAGCGAGTGCATTGGAGGAGAAAGAGAAATAAAAACAACAATGTTGAAGGATCACACATGCAATCACCAAAAGTTGATCAAGGAGGAAAAAACACACTTAGTAGTTACAGGAAAGGGAAAAAACTTCTGAGGAAGGAATCATTCACAAGTCTGCAGTTGATTTACTGTGTGTTCATGTAATTATTCTGTGCCTCAATTCTATACTCTCTATAGAATACGTATCTACCATCAGAAGGAAATAAAGATTTTTATTTAGGAGTGTAAAGATATCCTGATGAAAGTTCTTACACAGTTGTCAAGTAAAGAGTCACCCAGACAGGTCTGGTTTAAGTGGCTGTTATACACTTGCTAACTGTTAAGGGCTCTATTTTAAGCAGATATAATATTTGCTAAATTGTGGATTTGAAGGCAGCAATAGTAAAAACACACCAATGTTTTAAGACAAGTAGTTTTTGAGTCAGTAAATGGACTAATCTAAGATAATACTATCCTCTGCCTTTCGTAAAGGGACAAGAAAGAACTCAGTCACAGGCAGAGGGTACAACAGACACAGCCTTTTATCTTCCTGGTCACCAGCAACTCCCGAAGCCTCATGAGGAGCTGAGAGTCAGCAGTGAGGGCTGGGGAAAGGGCAGAGACAGTGCAAAGGTTTAGGCAATAATTAGCTGCTGCTTATGCACAGGAAGAGAAAAGCACAACAGGCATGGAAGAAAACACAGAAAGACTGCTTTACTATATCCCAGCATTCTTGGTGTAAAAGAAAAAAAAAAAAAAAGACATTTTGAATCATTTTCTGCTGCTTCCACAGCAGTTTTTTTTTCCCCTTTTCTAAAGAAAAGGAGAGAAGATCTCATAACTACTCCTACTTTTATATAGTCCTAAAATTACATTCAGCCCTTTGAAGGCAACCGTGAGGCTGATGTGGCCCCCAGTGAAAATGAGTTTGACACCCCCGTCATAACCAATGCTGTCAGATTGTTCTCTCCTCTATTAAAAACAAAGGTACTCTGAACATATATTTCTAAGTAAAAGATGAGTCATGCTAATCACAGCTACTGTCTACAAGAGACATACAAGAGTGGACTCTAATAATAGCACTAAGTGTTACAATCACAGTGAAAGAACTACAGTGTGAGGATGGGAATAGAAATAGCTCTGAACATCATCCCATGAACATTCCTGATCAGGTCAGCCTCTCAGCTGCAATACGGCAATGGCTGCATTAGCAGAAAATTAAAATTAAAAAAAAATGGCGGCCATATAGTCCACTAACAGACTACATGAAAAAGAACTTTAAAGTTGTAGTTTACACAAGGAATTTCTAGCACAAAGCTTCCAGTGCCACCAGTGCTGCCTGGCCACATCACTATTTTGTCTCTGCCTCTGCAACATTACTAGTAAAACAAACCACCGTACTGGGGCGAAGCGAGCTTTTGAACTAGACCAGGGACAGACCAGGCTGGACAATAACCAGGGGCGACGGGTGCGCGGGGGGCCAGCTGTTTTGTCACAGCAGCTTTAAGTAATTCTAAAGCAACACATCTCTTCGCAGGGAAAAGGGCGCTCCACATTTCAGCTACCTTGAAGGGGCTGTTGCTTTTGCTTCTCCACAACTTGAAGGTGACTTGGGATCATGGAGCGCCGACCTGCTCTTTGCCCGGTATCGCACTCTGCCTACAACAAAAGCCCTCGGACAGCCACCCTGGCTCACCAGGGGCCCCGTTACAACCGGCACCAGGAGCAGAGAGCAGCTCTCCTGGTTTCCGTGAGCTGCTTCACAGGACCGCTGCTCTGCAGCTGCCTCAGGAGAAACGCGGACACACCAAATCATGGCACACAGCCATGGGAACAAGGGAACAGGCATTTCTTGCAGCCAGTTTTGCCACCCAAAGAAACACATCCTGCAACTACAGTGTCAGAGCAATTTGCTTTTCTTCCTCCACCAGGTTAGTACCAAGTTATCGCTCCAGGACAAGTCAAACAGGCTGTGGTGGTATTTTTGATAGCTGTTCGTTTTGGTTTGTTTTTTTCCCCCCCAAACCAGCACTTTTGTAATAGTAACAAATCCATTTATACAAACAGTACTGAGAAAAACAAACCAAACCAAGACAACAAAACACCTGGACATAGGAGGGAATTACAGACAAACGAAGCTCTCTAAACTGCACCAGTGACTTGCAAGTTGCATCAGCAGTAGGAGACGTCAGCCCGCTGCAGGAGCAAGAGGGAAGAGACACGCCAGCACCGAGGAACCACACAGCAAGGGAAAGAAAGAAAAGCAGCAACCCAGGAGAGTCCCTTTGAGCACCACTCTATGCTTGGTGACATGTAGACCAGACATAGGGTTATCAATAGGAAGGAAAGAGGAAGATTAGCTAGCAATTGAAACAGTTGCACAGACAAAATAAGTACAGCAGTCTTGGAAACTGATATCCTGATTTATCAGTAAGATCGGTACGGGACAGAAAGCAAAAACTCACCTTTAACCAACAATTCACCTCAGTTTTCGCATACATTTTCTCTTACAGGCAGAGCACTGACTATAAGAGAGGCAAAAGAAACTAAACCCATGAGAATTTCCTCTTCATTGCTCGCCATGGTCACTCTGACACTGCAGTCACAAGTGGTGCCAGTTTTTCTTGTCCTCCCATAAGCTGAGCTGGCTAACTCAACCTTGCAAGCAAAATGTGCATTTTAAGCATCTTCTATGTAATACCCCTAATATCAACCACCTCTAAAACCCTTCTGAAAACAAAATCCCAAACAACCCAAAACCCGCCAAGCAGAAGATATCCCTACACTAGCAGCTAGTTATGGTTAGATTACCAGACCCCATTTAATCCATTAGAGAGAAAACAAAATCCCCCTTAATTTACTAAAATAAGGCCTTCCTTCAGAAATTGGCTACATGGTCAACACTGAATAGTTGTTATTTCTGTGAACAATATCGTCTTGGAAGAGTAATTTTTTTTTAATTTCCTCTTTCCTTTCTCATAGAAAAAGATGCTCTTAAAAGGTCTCCTTAAAAAGAGACAAAGCTTTTGGTTGGTTTGGGTTTTTTTAAACAATAATCTATCCACGGTCATTAAACTAGGGGAAAAAAATTGTCTCCAAAGTGCTTAGCTCAGCCAAGATAATGCCAAGGCAGGTCTCCCACACTCTTAAACCCGGAGAAGGCTGGAAGTTCAGTCCATGTAGCAGTGGATTCCACCAGCCTCCCGGCGGGCTCTGCCTTCTCATGGGCAAAGAACAAACCAAACCTGCTCAGTTCACAGCGCCAAACCATGAAGCGAGCTTTGGTCCAGGCTGAGGCAAGAACCATCCCCATCCCAGCAGTACCTGAGAGGGTCACGATGCCCTGGGGCTGGGGCTGGAACCGCAGGTACTTGTTGCAGAAGGAGGCCGACTCCAGGGCCAGGAAGAGGACGTTGCCCAGGAAGTATCCGGCCGTCTGGCCCACGGAGTTGCAGGTGGAAGCGTAACCCACGTTCTCCCTGGACAGCATGGTCAGGGCCCAGCCGTCCACCGCAATGTCCTGTGTCGCCGCCAGGAACTCGAAGAGGAAGAAAGTCACGGTGAGGGCCACCACGTCGGGGCCCCGGCCCTCCCCGTCGCCCAGCAGCACGTCCACCTGGGTGGACATGTAGATCATGAAGAGCCCCAGCACGTACTGCGTGGGGACCAGCCAGGACTTGCGGCGGCCGAAGCCCCGCAGGTACACGGCGTCCACCAAGGGGGCCCAGAGCAGCTTGAGGCTGAAGGGCCAGAACACGAAGCTGAAGAAGGCCTGGTCGGTGTAGCTGGCGCTCTTGCTCTGCAGGATGAGGGGCACGCTGCCCGCCAGCCCCAGCGGGATGCCCTGCAGCACGTACAGCACCAGCAGCAGCAGGATGCTGCCCAGCTCCGCCCGGCACCCCCGCGCCCCCCGCACGCCCGGCTCCGGCGGCACCAGCGCCTCGGCCTCACCGCCCGGCAGCCCGTCCCCGCAGAGCGCCAGGCCGGGCGGCGCCTCGCTCCTCACGTCCAGGTAGTGGTGGTGGCTCGCAGCCCGGCGCTGCCGGCCGCCCTCCTGGGCCACGATAGCGGGCGACATGGCGGCGGCGGCCCGGGGGCCGAGGCGGGAGCGGCGCCGCCGCTGAGGACACTCCGCGCGCCGGCCCGGCCGCCGCCAACCGCCTGCGCCCCGCCCCTTCCGGGCACGCGGGCGCTAGCGGCAGGCGTGGCTGCACCTCATTGGTGCGCCGCGGAGCGACGTCAGGGGCTGCCCCACCCTGATTCCCCAGCTCCGCCCCCCGGGGAGGTGGCGCCGTCACCGGCCCCGAGCGGGACGAGGTTCGGTTCCCGGGCGCGGCGGAGCCCTGGCCGGGCTGCACCGCCGCGGTAGAGGGGGAAGCTGCGGGGCGTCCCGGAGCCGCCCCGGCGGCGTTTGGGCTCTCGGCAACGCTCCCGGTGCTTTCAAACCTTCTTCAGCGAGCGTGCACCCGCCACGGGCTGGGGAACGGCTGCGTTAAATGAACGGTAAACAGACCAATAATAAAAATTAGGTACCATTTTTTTGCTCTTTGGCTCTCCCGTACTAACAAATAAAAATCAGTAGGAACCAAGGTAAGTAAAAGTTACTTTTCTCCCACCCTTCCTAGTCATTAACACAGTTACATGATAACTAGACCGTCAGAAACACGCTTTGTGTGTCCCTTTGCTTCTGCTTTTAATGCTTGAAGAATTTTTTTTTTTAATGCTTGAAGTAACTTTTTCAATTCTTGAAAAACCCATCACAGCCATAACACAATTAAAACATTTACAACCACACACTGCTATTGCCCTTAGGATAAAGTTGTTTGGAATCAGAGTGGAACTAGATGCTAGTTCGCAATTTCATATATAACTTGAATGTTTGTACTCACGCCTTTCCCAATTTCCTTCTCTTTTCACCTGAAAAGACCAATTAAAAGTTCAGAGAAGCGTTTCCAAAGTATGTTCGGGACATTGCCGGGAGAGCTTCACGGACGCAGTTACCGTCCTCGGCGTCTCTTAAGAAATCCCACCTGAGCAGAAACAAAAGACGCGCTTCACACCACACGACACCGGCGTACAGGAAAGCGCTTATCGAGTTCTAAAGTCTCCATTTCGGCCTTCGTTTGCACCCTGGGAACGGACCGAGGCGAGCGCGGGGTTGCGCTACCGCAGCCCGGTTGGGCCGAGGGGAGGAGCTCCCGGCCTGGACCCGCTGCGCGCACGCAGCCCCTAAATCCCGCTTTCTGACCCCAGAGCCCCGGCGCCGCGCTCCGCCCCTTCCGCCGGAGCGGGGCCGGGCCGGGCCGGCTCCTCCTCCCCGCGGCGGAGGCGCAGCCGGGCGGCATTAGCTCATCGCGGCGGCCGCTCTGCGCGGCCCTTTCTTCCCCCTGCCCGCCTCGGGGCCGCTTCCCGCCGGTCGGAGCGGGCGCCGCGGCCCGGCCGCCCCCATGGCCCTGTGCAACGGCGACACCAAGGTCAGTGCCCGCGCTCCCCGGCCCGGGCCCGCCGGGCGCTTTGTGCCGCCGCTGCCGGGCCCGGCCCGGCCTGGCCGCCTCGGCCGGCGGGCACATGGCGCGGCGGGGCCCGGCCTTTCCCCGCGGCCGCCTCCCGGGGCTGCGGGCGGCCCTGCGGCGCGGAGCGGGCCGGGGAGCGGGCCCGGGAGCGGGCCCGGGCGGCTGCGGGGGCCGGTGCCCGCCCGTCCCGGTGCCCGCGGCCCCCGCCGCTCTGCTCGCTCTCACGACGGTGGCAGCGCTGCGAAAATGATTTCATTTCACAATCTGGGGTTTGGTGGGTTGTTTTTAGACCTTGGCTCGTGGTGTGGCCGAGCCCGCCTGGGCCGGGTCTGGTCGGTGCCGCCGGGGCGAGACCGAACGGGGGTCCCCGGGGGGCTGGCCAGCAGCTTTCCCAGCAGCTGGCCGGGTGCTGGTTTGGGCTTTACACGCGAATAGGAGCGGTAGCTCCTTCAGCCAACTCGAGAGAAAAGTTGGTTCGTTTAATTGCTGCGGGATCAGGCAGGTTTGCTGCGCGGGGGCCGCTGCCCCCGTCCCGGTGACCTCCGGGATCCCGCTGCTCCCGCAGTGTCCCATGTGTCTGGTTTGCAGCAAAAGTGGCAAAGATGATGCGTGTGGCTGTCCCCCTTGCACGCAGGGGGGACGAAATGACTCCTCTGCCTTCATGAAATTGAAGTTTTTTCTTGATAACGCAACTTAGAACCACAACCCTGCAAGTTGTCTCATGCCACTTCTGTAGTAAGATAAAAGCCTTGTCCTAGACTTTTAATCTAGTTTGCAAGAAAACGTGACTCTAAGGATTTTTTTTTTTGTTAATACTCGGTTGGTCCATGGTTAAGTTTTCTGACACGCTTTTCCCTGACCATCGACACAATGTCCTTTCCTGGCTGGGGCTGCTCTTGGGCTCCTCTTCTCAGGGTGGTGGCACCCGGAGCCAGCTGTGCCCTGTGAGGCTGGTCCTCTGTGGTGCTCGGAGCCAGCTGTGCCCTGTGAGGCTGGTCCTCTGTGGCACCCGGAGCCAGCTGTGCCGCGTGAGGCTGGTCCTCTGTGGCACCCGGAGCCAGCTGTGCCGCGTGAGGCTGGTCCTCTGTGGCACCCGGAGCCAGCTGTGCCGCGTGAGGCTGGTCCTCTGTGGCACCCGGAGCCAGCTGTGCCGCGTGAGGCTGGTCCTCTGTGGCACCCGGAGCCAGCTGTGCCCCGTGAGGCTGGTCCTCTGTGGCACCCGGAGCCAGCTGTGCCCCGTGAGGCTGGTCCTCTGTGGCACCCGGAGCCAGCTGTGCCCCGTGAGGCTGGTCCTCTGTGGCACCCGGAGCCAGCTGTGCCGCGTGAGGCTGGTCCTCTGTGGCACCCGGAGCCAGCTGTGCCGCGTGAGGCTGGTCCTCTGTGGCACCCGGAGCCAGCTGTGCTGCGTGAGGCTCGTCCTCCACGGCACATCCTCGCAGGAAACGGGTAACGAGAGCAGCTTCCGCGGTGGGCCGAGTCCCAGCAGCCATTGGAAATCCACGTGCGCCTTATTAAAACTTTTCTGAGATAATAAGGGGTTGGGGGGGATCTTGTATCAATCTCGGGGATTGCCAGAGTTTGAAGGAGTTACTTTCCTGTTATACTTTGAAATAAAATATGAGTAAGCGTTCTTATACCTGCTTAATTTTAATACCACAGGGAAACAATTAAACTCTTGTAAAACCTGTGCTGGCTGGAAAGTGCTAGATCAAGGCTCCTGGTTTAGGCTTGTCCTAAATTATGAGTGTGGGTGAAAGCTCAGGGCTGAGAGCTTGGACAGGGGGGCCGCTGCTACAGATCGGGCTCTGCCAGGTGCTTCTGGGTACTCCAGAATCTGGCTGCTCTGTATGTTAATGTGTTTTATAAATTAGGTTAATGAAAATCCTGTGAGCCTGTGGGCGTGTGAAATGCTGAAAAATTCCCTGATTCTGCAGAAGTGGGCTGTTAGGAACGTGCAAGCTTAGTTTAAAGCACTAGGTAGGTACGGAGGGATAAGGCATGTGGTGTCCTTAGCCGGTAAGGCAAGCCTGATGGCAGGTCTCCTACCACAGCTCATTATAGAACTCATACATTTTTTTTTTGGTCACAAAAATACCTGGAAGCTTTTTTACTTCCAGTGGTACCAAGCGGTAGAGCTGAAACGCTGGCTCGAGGCCGACCCTGATTCAGCTAATTTAAATCACAGGTCACCCTGAAAACCACATCATACATGAAGGATTCCTGCTGTTAATCAGTGGGCAAACAGCGGTCTGGAAATACAGCATTTTTGTAGTGTAATTGCTTTGTCTCATCAGTTGTAGAGAACAGTAGGAATCCTTCACATATGATGTGGTTTTCAGGGTAACTTGTGATTTAAATTAGCTGAACTTAAGCATTTTTCCCCCCATTTTTCTCTTGGTGTACACAAGTTCCATTCTGGTTTTAGTCCCACTCTTGGGACGTCGCAACGGTGCCTCTGCTCTGTCCCATCGCCTGAACCGCCTTGGATGGCTGTCAAACCAGCTTCGACAGAAGTTCTCAAAAATAGCAAGTTCTCCAGATTTTTGTGAAAATAGACAAGTCTAGTTATACCTCTACTGAGGGGAAAAAGAGCTTTTATTAGAAAGTGGAGAATCTGCACTAGGAAGAGGGGCTGGCTCCATAAACCCCATCCCTGCAGGGCTGGGCTGCCTGGGATCCTCTTCATCTTTCTCCTGGCACATGTATGGTATACAAACACATGAGCTAAACTGCCGTGCTGGCTGCACGTTAACAGCATCTGTTCCTTTTTTTGATTGTATTAAATGAAGTTTCCCTTGTTAAATTCGAGTTCAAAATCTCTAGTCTTGGAACTGTGCCTTTAGGTAAATAAAGCCAGATCCTGTACTGACTTACTGCCTTTCTCCTTCCTCTTTTTTTTTTTTTTTTTTTTCCGTGTGGTTTACAGTAGCGTTTCTGTTGGGCTCTCTTCAGAGCTGGACCTGCTTAGAGTTCTACTTGAGCTCAAAAGCGAAGTGCAAAATCTCCTGTGACACAGTCGGTGTGGTGAGAGTCGCCTGCGTTACCTCCCGGGCTGGGGCTTTGCTTGGACGTACGCAGGGGATGTGCTGTGAGGATGCTGGCAGCAGAAACGCACAGTGCCCTGTGTAGTACTGGGAGAAAATTATTTCAGTCTGTAGTTTAAGCCCACGTCTAAGGGAGTAGTGAGCTATTAGGCCACCAATTGAATGTTTGGGTTTTTTTTTCCTCTGGTGAGGTGCGTGTTGCCTTGTTCGTCTTGCATCTCCCCATAAAGAGATCTGTGTTGCTCGATGGATGTGGTGCTTTTACTGGATTTTAGCCCAGATGCCATTAGCATCGTCTGAGGAAAAACCTTCTGAGCTATGATTAGACACTGGCTTTTGAGATTTTGGGAGGGTATTAATGGACTCCCAGTGAAACTTGGGCAATGAGCAATTACTTGGAGCCTTAAACAGCCATCTTACAGGGCCACATAAAGCATTACGAAGTAATCGTAGTGCTGATGCCGATATCTGTGAGAGTTCCTGCGGTCGCTGTGCAGGATGATGCTGTGCTGGGCAGGGATGGATCGGCGAAGGGCTTGGCCGGGTGCTCGCGCCAGGGTCGGAGCCTTGTCCCCTTCATCTGTGTGACAAAGGGGTTCGTGTCACTGTCCTGCTTTTGCTGAGAACTAAGGGAGGTGCAGGCTTGTTTGAGATACAGACCTCCTTATGCTGCCTTAGGCAAGGTTTCTCAAACAATTGCTGTTGTAACTTGGAGCTCTTTTTATTTTCATAGAATCACAGAATCATTTTGGTTGGAAAAGACCCTTAGGATCATTGAGTCCAACTGTTACCCGCCCCGTCACTACCCCACGTCCCTGAGAACCTCGTCTCCACGTCTGTTCGGCCCCTCCAGGGATGGCCCCTGCTCGCTACACCTGACTGCTCCAAGCAGCTTGGTGCCTTCAGGGTAGGACTCTGGAAACAGGATTTATTTACTAGCTTTGCCGTCAGTCCAGCTGAACTGATGGCAACAATAACTTGCTTTTAGTATTTTTTTGCTGTAAAAGGTAAAAGCTGCCCTGACAGACTTGTCCTACTTGCTTATTACTCGGTGTTAGGGTCCGACGTCTGCAGGTGGGACCCATCTGTGTGCCCGGGGCTCCGGAGGGTCCCACTCATGTCCTACCTGTGCTCTCGCAGGTGGAACTTCAGGCACTAAGCCAAGAGGGCTGCAGAGTTTTGGCCCTGCGCAGTACAAGATACAGCACATGTGTTTTGGAATAATTTAAGGATTTTAATAAAAAAACAGCACTGGAAGGAATAGTGCTTGCCACGAGATGAGATCTGTAAAGAGTAAGGATGTTGGTCTTTCTCGCAAGAGCTGCTAATTTAGAAATTGCTAGGTGGAACTGCCCAGAATGACTCCAAAAGTGATTCTCTCCCTTTCACTGGAAGGGAGGACAGTTCTGGTGGCCTCTCTCCACCTGACCAGGGTTTGAAGGGGTGTTTGCTGCCGAAGGCTGCTCTCCAACACCTGCGCTTTTTGTTGTGTACCCAAGACCCAAACGTCATTACGAGCTCCCTGTCAGGCATGCTCAGCAAGAAATTAAGTAACTGACTCTAACCTGGATTTAGCTCTATTTTTTCTGCTTGCGTCCTTTAATTTAGATAAAACCTTTTCTAGCTTGTGTAAACTTTGGACATTTCCAGCGTGCTTGCCTTCCTTGACTGGTTTGAAGGTGGTGATCTGAGGTGTCTCTCGGTAGCTGAGGAAGAAAGCTCCACGGCTCCTTTCCGTGCGTTTGTTGGGGAGGAGCAGTTCTGATGTTCTCCTCCAGAATGACCCGTGGTTGATGTGGGGATGATTATCTGACCCACGTGGAAATCCTGTGGCTGCTTTCAGAGCCTGGGCAGCGGCGGCGGGACCTCCTGCGAGCCCCGGTACCGACGTGCCGCACAACTCTAACATGCCACAATTGAAACTTGAAATGGTCCTGAGCTTCAAGATGTGTTTGTTTCGAGGCAGTGTTTGCCGAAGTAAAACCCTTCCTAGCGTTTCCTTCATCAAATCCCATTGGCAAGGAAACGGTGTAAGCTTTAAGTTAAGGGAAAAACACTCTCAAAGTAAGAAATTTCTTTAAGCAGCAGAATTTTTTCTGCATCAATTTCTGGGTGTCTTGCAGTACGGTTGAGTGCATGTTCTTCCTTGAAGATCCTCTGATAAGGACACTGCCATGGAATAGCTGCCTCTTTTCACAGTTTCTTTTTAGAAAATAAGAAGTTTGTCCTCGCCTTTTCCAGCCCTCCTTCGGATTTAGCTGAAGTTGGCCAACCAATTCAAATGTGATGGGGTCAAAGAGAACCATTGCTTTGTTCTGATGTGGAATCTGCTTGAATGCTGTATTCAAAAGTTGAGGGTTTTTTTGAAAAATCACTTTAGCAGAGACATTTGTTCTCAATTTCCCCATTTTATTCTGTCCAGGAGGTAATGTTAAGTGCGAGCTTAGTGTATGAGGCAACATGATGGGGAAAAGCATTTTTCTTCTGACTTTGCAGTGTCCTGTTTTGCACGAGAAAAAGGCACATGCTTTTAATTATCACAGAGTGTGCTGGGTCTCGTATGGAACTGTAAAATGGAAAAAGCTGGGGCGACTGTAGCAGTGAACAGGGCATATCACTTGCTATTTATGGAACATTCTGCCTTCGTTAGCTTAGTAGCATTTTTCTTCCTCAATTTGTACCCTGTTTGATTTTGGGGATGTCATGTTTGTGTGGGTGTCTGGGAGGGATGTGCTGTGTTAATGTACAGCCCCTTTATCTTGCTAATGCATCTGCTGCTCTTTATAAACCTGAGGATGTTTTCGTTTAGAAGTTTCTCTGCTAGTCTTTATTTTAATCGTAAATTAACACATACAGGCAAGCTTTGCAGATATTAGTTGTTTAAGAGATGTGACTTAAAGCCCTGCCACGTGTCACACAAAGCGCTGCCGTGGGTGCTGTTTGCAGGCAGAGAACGCCGGAGGAGAGCTCAAGGATGGGCAGCACCACTACGAGGGAGCCGTGGTCATCCTGGACGCCGGGGCGCAGTACGGCAAAGTCATCGACCGCCGGGTGCGCGAGCTCTTCGTCCAGTCCGAGATCTTCCCCCTGGAGACGCCAGCCTTCGCCATCCGAGAACAGGGCTTTCGGTAGGTCCCGTCCCGCGGCTTCTGCTCTCCTCTCCTTTCTAACAGCTGCTGCGGTGTTGGCAGCGCTGGAAATGGCTTATTTTTTTAATGTGCAAAAGCTCTCGTTGTAATGATGCTAATCATTACAATTGTTAATCATCAACCTCGTTAATGTTTATAAATATATAAAGGGTGAGTGTCAGGAGGATGGAGCCAGGCTCTTCTGGGTGACCACCAGTGACAGGACAAGGGGCAATGGGTGCAAGCTGGAACACAGGGGGTTCCACTTAAATTTGAGAAGAAACTTCTTCCCAGTGAGGGTGCCAGAGCCTGGCCCAGGCTGCCCAGGGGGGTTGTGGAGTCTCCTTCTCTGCAGACATTCCAACCCGCCTGGACACCTTCCTGTGTAACCTCATCTGGGTGTTCCTGCTCCGGCGGGGGGGTTGCACTGGATGAGCTTCCGAGCTCCCTTCCGACCCCTGACATTCTGTGATCCTGCGATCATTGCATCTTTAGCGAATCCACAGGAGCACCTGAGTTTTGCTGGGGAAACTTGTGCAGCAATATACATTTTGTTTATTTGCTTCGTAACGCCTTCATGTCAGTTCAACCTTTTCTATTTGTAAGTATAATTTAGGAGGTTGCATTCTGAATGTGTGTCTGCAAAAAAAATGAAAATATGTATCTGCAAAAATTTTGATGATTTTGCTGTTTTATCTGTTAAACTAGAGTAACTATTAATTAAGAAAACACGTTTTGTGAGCTTCTAAAAATTATTTTCTTAGCTTATGTTAAAAAATTAAATAATTAAGGTGGATACTGAAGATATTGTGGTAAATCATGTCAAACTGTTTCTGAGAAGCAACTAAAAAAAACCAGCTGGAACTACCACTCATTGTTTGCAGCAAGAAAAAGTCTTACAATTATTTAGTGCTCTGTACACTTATTTTTCTTTTTTTTTATGAGGCTTTCCACTGTATGCCTCTTTTGTGTGGGGAAAATAAATACCCCAAAGTCTACAAATCATTAGAGACCCCACTTGTCAGTTGGGTACAAATCCAGAAATACGCTGCACGTGTGCATGTTGGTTGTGCCTGACCACAGATAAGACAGTGGTGCTTTGTTGCAGAATCGTCTTTTTCTAATCAACTGGTAAACAGTATATTTTAGTAAGTCAAATAGGAACTTGTTGATCTCTGCTGAAAACACCGAGAACAGAAAACCCAAGATCTGTTTGATCTGTCTGGTAGCTGTTGTGTGAATAATTTCTCTTTCAGAAATGTTCTGAAAAACACATTTTCTTGCCAGATCTTCTTTATAATTCTCCAACAATCAAGTCTTTTAAAAGATGGACATACCCGATAACTGGTTTGAAAAGAATTCCTGCATCTCCTATGTGTGGGATTTGAGGTGTGGGTCGTGGTATTAATGATGATTTATCTCAGACCTGTGCTGTTTTGATGCGGGTTTGTGATGGAAAGACCTTTTCCCCCTTTCTTTTCACAGTTGAAGGTTCTTCAAAGTCTCATGATTAGACCTGTTGGACTTGCCATTCCAAATAATTGCTCTCTAAGATGTGGCAAAAAATTTCATTCAAAAAGTCACTTCTCAAGGTTAAGGTAGTGGTTTCGGGTTATCGGTTACCCAGGTGGGTCGATAGACTTTGTGTCCACAACGTCGGTCAATCATTTGCATCCAGGAGAACTCAACAAATACTGACGCCAGCCGCTGGGCGCCTTGATTCAGTGACCGCTGTAAAAATGAGCTCGTGGTTTTACCGCAAGATTTGGATATATTAATATATTCCATGTGTCATGGGAATAGGCTGGTTTCATGGTGTCAGAGGGGGACTTGAGTGAGCCGAGGAGCTGCTCTTTGGTCTCTGCTAAAGTTCGAGACAGGCAGCGAGACTGAACATTTTCCTAAATTGTATTTGGATGTTGTATTTAAAGAGCCAACTCCTCGATTTTTCACAGCTACAGAACAAATCTCCAGTGCCAAGTTTCATCTGAGTGTGACATAAGAGTCAGCAGTTTCCACAAAGTCCTCCCGGTCCTGGTCTTGGGCTCTGCTGGTCTTAGTCCGAGCTCTGGCGCAAGTCCCGAGCTTGGGGCTCAATGCCTGCTTTTTACTCTTGGTGTTTTGACGCGGTCCCTGATGTGCCTGTAATCCATTGCAAATAGCCTTTCCAGAGCTAGGTCAGGTTGTTTTGGAAGCGGTTTAAGGTAAACCAGAAAAAGATACATTCGTACCAGCACAGGAAGGTATGTAAGAAATTACAAGGCGTTGCAATAAAACTTCCAGAATCTACATACCATGCTAGTTTTAGTTTCTCCTAGACAGTTGAGAAGACACTGATTCCTCTCTCACCCTCAATTCATAATTATTTTTTCTTAATACTCGGGAAGATTGGATAACCTTTCTGTATTCTGTGGCATTTTAATTGGTATGGAAAAAAAAGGTAGATTTTAAGACTCTAATTTTTGAAAAAGACAGCGTATAACTATTTTGACTTCTCCATAAGAATGTTCAATTTGTAGGTGTGGCTATATTTCCTTTAATTAATATTAAGTAGTGTTCTGTACATCTGGCACTTAAGCAAATGCCTCTGTACGTGGAGTTATTAGAAGCAGTAGTACCACCAGGCATTAAGAGTTTGAAGGCTCTTTCTAGCAGAATCTCTGTTTAGGAAATTTATCGTGTCTCTGCCTTGAACAGAGGTGCCTGTACATGGATGGCAGGGACCAGTTGTTCGTGGGCTTGTTACTACATGATTATTTCTGCCCGTGGTACAGATGTTCGAAGTACACTGCCCGTTTCTGCTGCTTGAAAATGGAAAAATTCTATTTCGTCACTACTTGCATGACAAACACTCTAAATAATGCTACAAGAAAGCATTTAATCCTGCATATGCAACTTCTCTCTCGTCCAATTTTGCATTTCTCGCTCTGGATAAGAGATGTGATGTCCTGTGTGAAATAAACAGTCCGAGGTCTGGTGCACCTGTGTTCAGTCCTGGCCGAGGCCAAAACACGTTGCCCAGCTGGCTGCTGCTTCTGCAGGTCACGGTCTTGCAAATCATCCTGATTTGCAAAGGTCTCTCCTCCCCTTTGAAAAGACTTAATTTTCTGTTATAGTGTCAAGTATTAACTTCAAACCATAAATGCTTGCACGTATTGGACTTTTAATTCACAACCTGTTGCTAATGCCATCTCACTTTGTAACCGGGTGGATTAAGGGACATTTTCTCAGCAGCTCTAGAAATTTGGGAGTCTGGTTTTTGAACACAACTCCCCTCCAGATGGCACAGACATCATGAAATATATTTTTTTTTTTTTTTTTTTTTAATGCCAATACTCTGCATTTGATCCCAGCCATCTTACTTCTCTCATAGTTGACACTTGGCTATGAGGAATTTAAAATACAGTCACTTTTTAAGATGGCTTGTGTTTGTTTAAACTGATCAAATAGTTCTCTGATGAACTGCTGGTTTTGACAGCTGTAGCATAGCAAAGTTAATCTATATGTTAGGATATCTCTCTTAAAATATATCTTACAATATATGGAGTTGTAAGAGTATTATGAGGCAATGTCAATGTTTAGAGCAAATAGATTTTAAAGTAAACACTATATTGGAGTTAATGTTTTCTTTATCTTTTGTCTGCAGAGCTATCATTATATCCGGAGGACCAAACTCTGTGTACGCGGAAGACGCACCGTGGTTCGACCCAGCAATATTCACAATAGGAAAGCCGGTTCTGGGGATCTGCTATGGCATGCAGGTGCTGGCCACAGATCAGTTTGTCTGCAGCCGCCTTCCAGGCCTCGTTTCTGATCCCAACGGAAGATGCACTGCTAAAGGACGTGCTTTTCAAATATAAGCAATATGCCACATGTGCAAAAGATACTTTTAAAGTGCTAATTGGTAAACTGAGCATACTGTGTCGTCTTCTCTTGGCTCAGCTGCATCAATAGCATAAATGGTTTTTCCTTAAGTGCTGTGAACTGAGTTCATGCTGCTTTTTTCTGTCACAATAAATACAACCTGGCAGTCACTGATTCTGCCTAGCTGCTATTGGAAAATGTGTCCCTCATGTAAATAAGTGGAATGGTTTTTCCCTTTGGTTTTCAAGTGTGGAATGTTTCTAGCATAGTTCTTAAGAGTGCTTAAACCCTCCTGCCCACAAAACATGTATTTACCTCGGGGCTGGCTGGTGACCTGCAGAGGTCTGCTGTCCCAGCTGAGGAAAAACAAACTTCCAAGGGGACAAGGGCTGGATTAGATGCTGCTGTGCATCTTGTTTTGTTTTCCAGGGTTAGTGATTTCCTAGGCCTTCAGAGGTGCTGAATAATGGCTGGAAAAACTCCTTTACAAAGGCTGGTGATTACGGAAACAATGTTGGCACTCCCTGTTCTAAAGGGAAATGTGTGTTATATTAAAATATGCCTTAAAATGCCAGGCGAATTGAAAACCACGCTAGCTAGCCTCAAGCAGGGGAGTTCCTTAAGGCTGACTTTATGGAAATTAACCAAGTGTGGGTATTAATGCACTACTACTACATTATAAAGGATTGAAATCAATCAAGTACAATAAGATCAAACTGTGTCTAAAAGGAAGTTTTAAATCTCTGAAAATTAAAGTAGTTGGAAAGTGAGACTCTAATACTTTTCTAAGTTACCAGTTATGTTTGTAAGGAAAACAAAAATCTTTATTTTGAGACTTCTGAAATCTAAAGTGCAGATATCAAACTCCAAAGGACAAGGTGAGGTTTTAGAAAAAAAACTGGTTGAGAATTTTACTACTCTGATACAGCAAGGATTATTAAGAGTCACAAAAATAACTGTAAGGGAATAGACTCAAGTCTTTGACTGGTTCTCCAGAGCTGAGGAGCCAGATCTTGAGAAGTTTAAGCCTATCAGAGGGCTTTTAACTAAAGGGTAGATAAATCAGATTTTTGCTCTGCAGCTTAACTGTTTCTATGATAACCGGCCTCGGGTACTCAGCTGGTTTGTAGAGCAGCTGTTCATAAGTGCAAGTCAATGTACACTAAACCAATGTACACTATTAAATATGCATTATTTTGTAAATCTCTACTTCTTGTCTACCGCTCTGGATTTCTGCTGCTCATTGTGCGCAGCAGCAGCCCCAGGTAGACTGACAGGGCTGGCAAAAGGGAACAAGCACACTACAGAACAATGATTAATTCTGACGAGAATTCTTACCCTTTTGCAAAATGATATATTGAGTATAATCATGAAAAGCTGTGTTGGTAGGTATTAGAGGGCTAGAGCTGTTGTCAGCCACAGGCAGATTGAGGTATAAAGTGGCACTAGACTTTGCGGTGCTTGCTCATGTGATATTTTTGCTTTGACAGATGATGAATAAGGTATTTGGAGGTACGGTGCACAAGAAGAGTGTCAGAGAAGATGGAGTGTTCAGCATTACTCTGGATAACACGTGCTCACTGTTCAGGTACACAGGCATTTAAAGTTATCAAAACAATATTGGAAATACCAGTCTGGAAATTGGTGGCTGGATGAGAGGAAGCTTATTCTAAAGAAAACAGTGAAATTGCACCCATACTAATTTCTAATAAAACTTTTACAGCTGTGTTTTTAAGTAAACGAGTTACACATTTAAACACATTCCTAGGCGTAACTTCTCAATTGACTCTAGAAATGCAGATATGTTTGCTTGGGATATTGTGTAAACCCTTTGTTTCAAAGTAGAACGTCTTCGCTAAGGCACCATGAAGTGTACCGCAGCACGAGAACCTTGGTGTTGAGCCCTTCTCCTCCCGCTGCGCAGTGCGTTACTCTTGTATTGGCTGCGCCCATCCCCTTTTTGAAAGTTAATAGAAAATCTGAGAGCATTTGCTTTCTACCTTCCTTTAAAATCACTTTATGATGTTTTATAAAACCAGAATTGGATTTCATGGTAGTCTTGTCAATGCCTCTTGAGTTCTTTGTAATAGTTCAAATAGTTTACTCCTACCTGGTGTCCCAGTTTTATTAACTCTCCCCTGTGGGGCTATTGCAGAGCTTTATACCCTGCCCGAAGTCTGAGGTGCCCAAACTGTCCAGAAAACACTTAGGTTTGAGCAAGAAAACTTCATTTTATTGGAATAAAAAGCAGGACTGCGATATCCTGATTGACTCTAGGTGACTCTGCATGTCAAAGAGGGGATCCATCAATATTTATGTGTTTCTGAAGAGAAACAAAAGAAAAAAAGAAACAAACAACAAAAAATAAAACAAGCAAAAAACCCCAAACAACACAACCAACCAACCAAAACAAAAAACCACACCAAAACAAAACAAACCGACAAACACAAACCCCAAACCCTTCTGAATTAAGATAAACCACCTTTTGCATGAAGGATGTATTGTACAAGAACTTAGGCAGCTTCCAGTGGAGTGGAGGCATCTAAGAGCCGGAGATGACTCTTTTTGGGAAGAAAATCCTGCGTGTATTTCAAATGAGCCTGGTCAATCAAGATGTGCTTTTGTTGGGATCCCTAAGGGCTTCTCTTGGAAACATAGGTCGTTAGGTCTTGGTTCTTTTTTTGATTGATTCTAGTTTTTATTGTGTGTTTAGGGGCCTTCAGAAGGAAGAGCTTGTGCTCCTCACCCACGGGGACAGTGTGGATAAAGTAGCTGATGGATTCAAAGTGGTTGCGCAGTCTGGGAACATTATAGCAGGTATTGATTTTATAGAGAAATTGTGTTTTGATAGTGTTCATTAAAGGAAAAAATATGGCAGACAGTGGTTAGACCCAAATGGGAACAGACTCTCTATTAATTGCCAAATAAGTGAATTGTTTTTAACAATTTCTGGTACGTGTTTGCTCGTGTGTTGTGCTGTCCTGAAAATAGAAAGAAATAGATATGGAAATGAATGGTCCTGGTTTGAAACTGGTCATTTAAGGAAAACTTTATTTTTACAATTCGTTATTTTAAAGTATGCGTGTGTTTGTTTCTCTTTGAAATAAAATATTGTGTGCTGTTAAGTCAGGGGAGAGGAAGATGTACTGTAGTGTGCAGCATAAGCAGCGTCTGGGTTTTGCACTGTAATAGTACAAGTCAAACACTGTTTAATTACTAAAGCGTGATTAACTTGTTATTGTATTGAATATTGTTGCATGCATGTTCAACTGAGCAAAAATAATGTTGGTACTGAAAGCAGTGTTTCAGACATCACACACAGATTGTCACAGAAGAATGTAGGACCTTAGAATTTGGGTTTTGAAAGCTACTCAAATTATTGAACGGAAACAGCCTCTTTGGGTTGCTTTCCTCGGAGATGGGAGACCTGCGGGGGTCTGAAGTTTGCTGAGCTGATGAGCCACTTCCTAACATCTCAAAAGTATTCACCTGGTTTATTTTAAATCTTTCATTAAAAAAAAAAAGCCCCAAACCCCAACCCTTTTAGTGTGGATACAGCTGTGTCAATGTGGCTGGTTTGGCGGGTTGTATGAGGTATTGTGGTGAGGAAAAAATAATAATGTAATTTATTTCCTATTTACAGAACGGTTTTCCTAGCATGTCTGAGTGTTTTCCTTGGTTTCTGAGGGATTGTGTGTTCTGGATATGTAACAGTACCCTTGGTCTTAATCTTAACCAGAATCTTTAGTTTTAACTGGTGATTTGTGCTAAAATATGGCAGAATAAATTGCTCAAAAAGCGTATGCTTGACTTTCTTGGGTATGCATTTCACTTCCAGTTTCTTTTTTTTGTCACGCTTGTTTCTTTGCCCCGACAAAGGCATAGCAAATGAATCTAAAAAACTGTATGGAGCACAGTTCCACCCTGAAGTCAGCCTCACCGTGAATGGAAAAATGATCCTGAAGAATTTCCTGTATGATATTGCGGGATGCAGTGGTACCTTCACCGTGGAAAACAGAGAACTTCAGTGCATTCAAGACATCAAGGAGAAAGTGGGCTCCTCAAAAGTCCTGGTAAGTAGATTGAATTGAAGCCCAAAGATTATTTGCAAAAGCCTGACAGAAACACTGGCACTGAAGAGTTACTCAGGTTAGTCTGAAAAATGAAAAATTGTTGTGGTTTGGGTGATACATTAAACAGGATTTAGAAAGTTTGCACAACTGGGTCGATACGTTGACTTTTCTTCCAAATCATTGCCTGTAAGTCAGCAGTCTGTTCTGATTCTCATAGTTGTATCCGAATTGTTTGTTAAGACTTTCCCTGTAGGCAGCTGACCAAATGTGTGTGTTTGGGTTTTTTTACCTTTTTTTCTCCTCATTCTTAGGTTTTACTCAGTGGTGGTGTGGACTCGACGGTGTGCACTGCTCTGCTGAACCGAGCTTTAAACCGAGATCAGGTCATAGCTGTACACATAGATAATGGATTTATGCGCAAAAGAGAGAGTCAGTCTGTAGAGGAGGCACTCAAAAAACTTGGGATTCAAGTTAAAGGTACCATAATTTCGTTAAATATGCCTGCCACCACTAATGACGTGGCCAGTCTCCTAAAATGCATATCTAGTGTTTTGTTTCATTGATTTGATCTTCGCAGTTCTCAGACCTTACACACCAAAGCACGGCTGGTAATTTGGAACAACCCGGGCCTATTCACAACATTTCAAACCTAAAATATTAAGCTTGTTAACTTATTTGATCGGTGCAGATAATGAACTGACCCATGTCTTCTGTTTCTGAGGTCTGAGTTGTGCTGCTGGGGCACAGCGCAGCAGCGGGTATGTGCCTCAGTCGCTTTGCTGATGGATGAATCATCCTGCTCAGCTGCAGAGCTCATTTGGTTGCAGTTTTCTGCAGCAGCCTGGTTGCCAGTCCTCCACTGGGACTTTATTTCTTGTCCTTATTCGCTTTCTTTCTAAACTGTGAGCTCATTTGGGTGATTGAATGCTCTTACAACCAAAATTACTTTTTCAAGGCGTATGCAGACTGGGCTGCAGTAGCCTGATGCAGCAAAGTCTAAGCTCTGTTCTACATGTATCTTTATTTTTTTAAAATATTTATAATTTTTTTTTAAGTGGCCAATCTGTCTTGCACTCTGCAGACCAATAAACCAGTGCTCTGACAGGCCACCAGAGTAACAAATTGAGGGAATCCCTGTGCAAATGTTCCTTCTGTAGGTTGTGGAGTTCAGTGCTGGTGAAAGATGCCAAAGAGCCTCCCTCTAAATTAAGAAGTATAATGTACCATGAGTAAATAGCACATCATTTAATTTCGCTTGCAGAAAGGCCTTGGGGAAATACTGTCCTGTAAACTACTTAAATAAATCAAGTAAATTCTAATCTAAGAGGAGAAGCAAGAACTGACCTTTCACACTGTTGCCTAGCCTCATAATGTGAAAAAAATTACCCACTAGAGTAGGGTTAATAAGAGAAATAGAGTGCTTTTGCTACATTAATTCTTGAGGTATTGAACAGACCTATTTAATGCAGCTGATAGTTTAAGGACTGGAATGATTTTTCTTTTTTAAAGCAATAGAGTGAAACTCATATTTTTCAAATTTGCATAAAAATCTTTACTGACTTCGCCAACGAATTCCTGTAATTTCCTACAGTGGTGAATGCAGCTCATTCGTTCTATAATGGTACAACAACTCTGCCCATCTCGGATGAGGACAGAACTCCACGTAAAAGAATCAGCAAGACCTTAAACATGACGACAAGTCCAGAAGAAAAAAGAAAAATTATTGGTGACACGTTTGTTAAGGTAGTGTTTATAATTATTTGTTGGTTGTGTGGGTGGGTTTTTTTGGGTTTTTTGGGGTTTTTTTGGTTTTTATTATATGATTTCTAGATAAAACTTCTAAGTCAGACTGTTTCATTCTGAAGCACGGTGCACCCAGAGGTATCAGTGATCTTATAAGTTGTGGATGACCTAAAGAAGTCATTGGTACGTTACCCTAAGCCTAAAATTTTTGGCAGTCAGTGGTCACAACACTGTTCACAAGCGTTGTACTAGGTCCACCATCATGTTTAGATATACGATATTGTTTAAGCAACAGCAATGAATGGCCAACCTTCCGTGTAATGTTTTTTCACCAAATTGATGAGTAACCTGAATTTGGACACATTTCTGTTGCTTTACTGCAGATGAGCCATTTTCCATCTGGCAGCTCCCGGCGTTGGTGGTGCAGGGAGAACAGAACGTTTAGTGAGCAGTGATGTTCCTGTTGTCTGAAGATGCTCTTTCCATTTGCTGTTCAACAAAATCTGGGTTTATAGGACTATTTCAGCAGGGGGCTACTGTCACAATTAGTTTCCCTGTTTGTTTGCGCTTCTGCAGCTCAGCAGCATTTGTTGAGCAATCCGTTATCTTCCTTTAGACCTTTGACAACCAAAAAGTAGATTGGAACATTTTTCTCCTTTCTCTTCATCATCTAGATTGCCAATGAAGTTATCGGAGAGATGAACCTGAAACCTGAAGAGGTTTTTCTTGCTCAGGGCACGCTCAGACCTGATCTCATCGAAAGCGCTTCCCTTGTCGCAAGCGGCAAAGCTGAAGTCATCAAAACTCATCATAATGACACAGAACTGATTCGAAAGTTAAGAGAAGAGGTAAATGAAAACGAGGGTGCTGGTGACGTGAAGCTGAGTATCAAAAACGAACAACTTCTGTGTTTTGCTGGTGTAACTGTCTCGTGTTGATGGGGGCTATTCTGATGAGGCCCTTTAAATTCTGTTGTAATATGTTGCAATTTATTACCCTTCTTTCTAGTTGCTACATTCTCAAAGTTGTCAAAAGCATTTGAGTATTGTCCAGCACTGGATACTGAGGAAGATGACAACAGATTGAACGTGGATTTATTCAGTGTGGATGACGTTGCTTGCTGTTTTACTCCTTACCCTCAAACCAAACCCGTGTTCTAGTAAGGAAGCAGAGCAAAACCAAAAGCCTTTAGCAGGAGAGTAGTTTCAGACTTCTCAGACACCTTTGTTCTGGCTCAGCTGGAACTCCTGGTGTAATGGGTCACTTATTCCTTCTGTTGTGTCTTGTTCTGAACACTAGTTGATGAGTAACCTGTAGGTACCGATGGTCCAGATCTGGCACATTGTGGATTCAGGCAAGAGCAGTGACGGGGCTTTAGTTGAAAGATAATCAGCTCTTGTTGAGAGAGAGGGCCAAAATTCTCCTCTTGAACCTCTTGTAGCATCCAGCACTGCAAACACAGTATTATCCTCTCTCTTGAGAGAGAGTAATACATTTAAATGGGGTGAAATCCAGGGATACTTCTTCTGGGTAACTACAGGGGTGAGTTCTTTCTGTTCTTACACAGCTTCGGCATCACATTTCTAGTTACGTGGTTAACCTGCTGGGCTCTCTGCCAGCAGTACCCTGGCGGCACACGGTCTGTTTGCCAGTCGTCAATTTAACAACCCCCAAATCTTAATGAAATGGCCCAGCATGGACATCTGTGGGTGCTGAGCAGAGCTTCGAGATGATGTGAACACAGGAGGCTGAACTGTGTGAAGATAAGCAGCCCCAGTCCTGGCCCTTTGATTGTAGCCCCGATCGGTCTGTTTGGTCCAAAGTCCAGAAAAGCTTTTCAAATGCTTTTCCCGCGCAGAGCTCTGAAGTGTTGTCATATGAAGCAGATGTAGGAGACTTGCCTTTTCTGACATTAGAAGGCAAAGTTCTCTGACTGTTATAAAATACTCTAAGAACGAACCAGCACGAGACATCATGTAACCCTGTTGAAAGGTGCTCAGTTATTAGTAAGTGCTCAACTGCAGGAGAGACGAGGAACTGTTTGTGATCCACACTTGTAATATTCATTACTGTGCAAAGTATTTTCAGTGCTTTTAGATTGGTTTGAACATGTAAAGAAGACAAGAAAGGTCTGAATTTGTGAAGGCAGAGCCAGCTTGACCTTACAGCTATATTTACGCTGATTGAGCCATTGATGCTTCTGGCACACACTTGAACTTTCTTGTCTTATCCTCTGTCCTGCAACCGTTTTACAAAGCCCACATTCACATCTACTTTTGTATTCAGTGTTTATGTGAGAGCTGGCAGCTGATGCTGTGAGAAGCCAGCCAGCCTGACTGCCATAACCCAAACATTTGAGGGTTTTTGTTTGAATATGTAAGCTGGAGAGTAAATTGCTTTTACTTTTGTTAAGGGTAAAGTAATAGAACCACTGAAAGACTTCCACAAAGATGAAGTGCGAGTGCTCGGAAGAGAACTTGGTCTCCCCGAAGAGCTGGTTTCGAGGCATCCCTTCCCAGGTAGGGGACTTGCTCTGTGCTGCTTAGTGAGGGGCTGTTGGTCACATCGGTGGTGTTTAGAATATACTTCCCCTGCAGAATAATTTTATGTTGGGGCATAAAACTTACGTCTAAACAGAGGAATAAAAAATGGATGGATTTATTAAAGTTTTTTCTTAAGCAGGATCTTTTTTTCAGGAGAGCATTTGAGAGCAGCTTTATGTGTAGTGGATTAAAGGAAAAGTTTTGCTTTAAGGAAACTTTTAAAGGAAAGTTTAAAGGAAAACCATTTGCTTTTAGCTGTATTTGTTTCTTTTTAGTTGTATAAGCCAAAGCAAGAATTATCAGTAAAGTGCAGCTGAATGCTGCCAGAGCTGTCAAATGTATCTTACTTGAAATAATGGTCCGTATCTACCTGCCTTTCTAAGGGGTATTTGCCGTTTTGAAAATGATGTTTTCTGCTGTTATTCTCCATGAAATCAAAGTATATAATAGAGTGAAGTCCACATGCTTTTAAGAGGGGTATTTTTCTGTCCATGCATTTTAAAACCGTCCTGCAGGGTGGGTAGTGGTGGCTGGCAGAGCGCAGAGGCTGCTGTGCTAATGCACCGGCACCACATGAAACGCAAGAAAACAGCTTCAGACATTTCCAGCAAATTACACAAGCTTTTGTGTTGAGTAGCTGAAAGGTCAAAGAGCCTTCAGGGGTCTTTAAAACCAGGGGAGACTCAAGTGTGCGCTATAAGCAGCTCTTTCATCCCAGCTGCCCAGCAAAGGGGAGGAGGAGGCTCCTGTTGGCTTTGGTTTGCCACCCACCACACTTCATCACCACTAACTGCTGCTTCACACAACCATCCAATTTAAGTTGTAGATAAATAATGCTTAAATGGACCAAGCAGTTTAATCCAGAACGATATTTGCTTGTGGTTTGTTGATTTTTTTCGGTCTTGTAAAGTGTTAAGACAAAGCATAGATACAGTGGCAAAGTCTACTCAGTGATTGACCTGCTGTTCCAGACGTTGTCACATTTTGTAGATGAAAATTGGCTCTTCTGTTATGTAGTATAATGTTTTTTCACCTTTGCGTTGCAGGTCCTGGTCTAGCAATCAGAGTGATATGTGCTGAAGAGCCTTATGTGTGCAAAGACTTCCCTGAAACAAACAACATTTTGAAAATAGTTGCAGATTTTTCTGCAAGTGTTAAGAAGGTAACAAAATTTCTAAGTTCTAATATGCCTAAAAGTAGTATGATCGTTCTGTGGTGGCCTGCAATGAGGTTTAAGCTACTAGTTTCAAACTCCTTACTTGTACTCTTTAAGGAGTAATGCATTCCAGTACAACCCACTCAAAACCATTCCGTATCGTGCAGTAGAATTTTTTGCACCATGACTGGTGCAAATATTAAGCAATTTCTGGAAAATGCAAGTTTATATACCTTTCATATAGTAAATAAGTTTTGTTTTAGTTAAACTTTGTGCAGGTGAGGATTTCTGGAGATTTTTCCCTCCCTGAGATAATTGTAACCTCCTAGATCTGCACGTCCTGACAATCCCTGAATGTCTAAATGAAAGCGCAGGAGTGAGGAACTAGCGCTTGCCACATGTCCTGAACGAAAACATCAAATTTTAATTGATGATGTTTTAGTTCTCAGTCTCTTAACTGTTATGATTACTATAAGCTCACTTGAACTGAATTGCAGGGGCTGGAACGTCGTTAGCAGAGTCCGGCTCTAACTTAGTGTCCAGTGTTTTGGAAGTTGTTTTGAACTAAAGGGGAGTATTTCCTTGAAAACTCATTGAGTTGCAGTGTAGCATAACAGGATGTTGCTTTGTACTCTATCTGAAATAAACAACAAAAATGAAAAGTATAGCTTTGTGAAAGAGGATGAGCATAGGAAAAGAGGTTCAGCTTAAACTGCATGCAGTCCAATCCAATAAAACTGCCTTTGCTAAAATTAATTATTAAAGGGTTTTTTAAAAAATAGTTCCAAGGGGTAAATGTGGACTAAATTTAAGCAATCAGCTACTTAAAATGCAAATAAAATCATTACTTGTAAGTTGTGTTTGCATGCTTGGGGGCTTTATTTTAATTAAATTTATTTTTCTGCATCGTTGCACAGCCACATACTTTGCTACAAAGGGTCAAAGCGTGTACAACTGAAGAAGACCAGGAGAAGCTGATGCAGATCACCAGCCTACATTCACTGAATGCCTTCTTGTTACCAATCAAAACTGTGGGAGTGCAGGTAAATGGATTCATTCCAGGGATGTTCTGAAAGCCGCTTCCCACAGCGTGGCAGCTGAACTGAAGCGCAAGAATTGCCGCTTTATGGTTGAAAATAAAGGGCTTGACTTGAGAACATAAACTTCAAGTGACTGGGATACCTACATTATTGTCATTTGTTGGTGCAAAGGCGTTGAGACATCTGAATAGACACAGGAGCAAATAGCAGGTGTCGTGTTCGAGGATACCGTTGACGTTGACTAATACTGGTCACATATGGGCAGTTTCTTCATGACTTCAAAATCTCATAGACCTCTGCTGTATTCCTCTTGCGCCCTTTATGGCTGAGAAGTCCTAGGCTGAGTTGATCAAAAAAACCCCTCTGCTTCTTACACTTGACCATGCTTATTGCCCTTTCCTGCACTTTTTTGAATGGTGCTATATCCTTATCCTTGTTAGGAAAGGAGCCAGAGCAGGCCGGTCAGGGTACGGGAACACTCGAATCTGCGCCGTGACAAAGTGATCACCAAACGCTGAGCTGCCATTCTCACAGAATTGCATGCACTAACTTGGAAGATTTCATTACTGAGTACTCATGGCTGTAAAGTACCTGTCTTTGTTTTATCAGTATTGAATTACACCTTTTATTATCAGCTGTGTAATCTTGTGGGTCTCTTCTGAAACTCCGTGCGGCCAGCTTTTCTCACTATTTTTAATAGCAGTACTATCAGCAGATTTCTACAGGCTCTCTTCAGATGGCGCCGTCAAAATACCAATACACAATCAGCCCCTGTGCTCAGGTGACCTTATCTGAATCTTTCCATTCTGAAAATTTTCCTTTTATACGCTCTCGTTAGCTCACAAGAGGTCTATCTTATTCTGTATTTTCTCATTCACTTGGTGTCTCTCAGTGTACTGATTTCACCAGCTCAGTGTCTGATAAATGTTGGCACAAAGTATGGTCCTGTAGCCTACGGAATGAACGGGAAGGTATTGTGAACTATTTTGGCACCAAACCGTGTTCAATTAATATTTTTTTTTAATTATAGGGTGACTGTCGTTCCTATAGCTATGTTTGTGGGATCTCTAGTAAAGATGCTCCACACTGGGAGTCTCTTATGTTTCTCGCCAGGCTCATACCACGCATGTGCCACAACATAAACAGGTAAGTATTTGGAGTTATGTTTATTTCTAACGATCTACTTCATGTATGGACATTTAGCATACACAAGCATTCTCTTGTTTATCCTACGCTAAAACGTTTTTATATGTATCATACGGAGGTTGCAATTACACAATAAATCAAAGCAGGTTTATTTCTGGAATTACTAGCTTGAAAAATAACTCCATAGCCTATCTCCTCAGTTTTATTTTTAAGCACTTGATTAGACAATATCCAGTGTAACTTATGCAAAATCTTTTTTGAAAGAGTCCAGGCCTGTGGGTGAGTTGTGGTGTCTTGCGGGTTTTTCTTGCTTTGTGTCAAAAAGAGAATTTACATGGGACTGTCGCTTCTAACGGCACACAGGAAAGCTCCAAAGCTGGGCAGTTTAATCTTAATGGAGCTCTTTGTGAATATGCCTTTTTGAGCTACTTGATTGAATAGCTCTTCTAGCAGCTGAAGCTGCTTAGATATTAAATCAGTTCTGGAGAATGCATATCCTTCTTGCCTGGCTGGAGACTTTGACAAAACTGCTTATAATTGCTTATAGCAAAACTGCATTTTGTCACGCAAGTGACACCTACTGCAAGAGGTATTATTCTTAAAGGCGAGATCTTAAATTGCAAGATACTTCTTCAAACTAAATGCAGAGGGTACAAAAGAAGCTATAAAATCAGGATTGCATGTGCAATTTCAAAGTATGTGCTGGATTTACAGCGTCGCTCTCTTCTTTAAGCTCCAGTGGATTTAATCCTCCCCACACCTTGGGGTCTGTTTGCAGGATCTCTCGTTGCTGTGTGTAGGGATGAAGGTTGAGGAGAGCACTGAAATAGTTGCTGTTCTGCCCAGCTGTGCTCGCAGACTTTGTGTTACAAACAAAAATACAGAACGTAAAGCTCGCGTATTTTTCTGCTTTGGATTTTAGACAAGTGTTCTTGGTTTTATCTACGAACTCAAATAACCTGTGTGAACACGTTGTAGTAAGTCTGTGTATGAGGCCCATCAGGCGATATTATACTTTGCTTTTTGTTCTTCAACATATAAAACACGAGGAATGAGATTGAAAAATATAAAGCTGATGTGACTGGTTTGAATGCAGAAGATAGCTTATTACAGCTGTAGTTATGTAGATTTATAAATTAGGATGTTAGTGCCCTGTGATGAAAACACAGCTATTCATTAACAATAAGGTTTACTATTCAATGTTATTTTTTGGTGGTTTACTATTAAGAGAGAAGATAGAAATTGTAAGCACTTATTAAGCAGCTTTCTCAGAATAATCTTAACTTCTACTGACATCAAAGAAAGATTGAAAAAACACCATTTTGTGATACCACTGAGTTAGTATTTCTGTTTTTTTCAAAGGATTGTGCTTTGGAATAAGTAATATTGAAGCTATCGCTAGCCTCTGGCAAACCAGAGTAAATTACTGTGTTTGACTTCCAAAGCTAGTGTGCATGTCAGGTTTATAAAATATAGGCATGAAGTTACGTTAAGCTCTAGTTAGTAACTAAGGAGAAAAATCAAATATTATGCTTTTTTCCCCTAATTTTATTTTCTCACTGCAATACTAAAGAGGCGTCCTTCAGGCAATCTGTTTTATCCCGTGTACACAAAATGCGTTTTTCTGCCATCGCGTTTGTTTTCCAGAGTTGTGTACGTGTTTGGTCCACCGGTCAAGGAGCCTCCCACGGACGTCACCCCCACGTTCCTGACGACGGGCGTCCTCAGCACTTTACGTCAAGCTGATTTTGAGGCTCACAACATTCTCAGGGAGTCTGGTAGGTGCTTCGCCTCATCCCATGAGTTCTGCAAACTTCTCCAAAAAGTACCGTTAACCAGCTGAAAGTCGACGGAATCCCTCTCTTTGCTGACGATCTCCGTCATCAGCGTTTACCTGAAGTGAAGACACTTGACATGGTTTCTAAATCATGGTAGAAAGATGGGAGCCCAAATAGTACGTTTCTAATGATGATGACGCTCACGAACTGTGGTGTTTTCATATTTCTCAAAGTGAAAGCTGTATTTGTAAACCCAGCCACGTCGGGCCAGCAAACGGTGGTACTTCAAACCACCAGATGATTTGGTACGTGGGCAGTGTCTGGGAATATACTAGTTCTGAGGTTCAGCCTATTTTTTTATTTTATTTTTTTAAATTAATTACATTTGAAGATGTGATATGATATGTGTGGAAAGCAGTTCATCAGACTTGCCTGTGTTTATATAAATGAAGTTAAAGGATATCTCCCTTTGAAAATGCATGTTCTGTTTGCAAGGTTGTCATAACAGAATTCGTACAAAATCAGCCTCAAAATGCTGAGGATAACACTGTCAATTACACTTGTAAAACTGTAGATGTGTCTCGCTAACTTTTGGTGACACGTGGCTTTGTGTGAATGAATCGCTCCCAAAAATAAGACGTGAATTTTTTAGTGAAAAAGGCTCTGTGTGGCACCCGCTGCAGCTGGTGCACGCAGGTGAGATCCTGTGTCAGTGCAGGCTGCTGCGGACCCAAATATCAGAATTTTAGATCATGTAAACAACAAAATTAGGGACTCTGTATTGGCTTTCAGAAGGACACATTTAAAAATAAAAATTAAAAAAAGAAGAGAGATAATCGTCTGGAGTTACCAATCAACCACCAGCAACAGGGATGCTGAGGAGCTTTCTGTTAAATATGTTGAAGACAGAGAGATAGTTGTGAACCGCTTTGTTTGGCTTGATATGGGAATAGATAAAACCTCATGGTTATGTTATGTGGGAAGGAAGGTAGATTTTTAAATTGCATTCGCGGGCAATTACAGGGCTAATGGAGATTATCTGGTTTTGTTCTGCGTGCCTGCAAACCCTGAAGGGTGTTTCAAGGGGCAATTTGAGTTGTTATACACACCACTAATTACATAATCATATAACGAGTGTGGATCTTCTAAGGTGTGGTAGCAGTAGGGAAAAGATCCCAGAAGATCTAAGTGTAATAATAATATATAATAATATATAGTTCAAAGTACATGCGGGAAATTCTGTAAAACTTCTATCATGTTCGTGTCTTTAAACCAAATTAATTGCACTTTGTACTACTGTTTTCTGAAGGTTATGCCGGAAAAATTAGCCAGATGCCAATAATACTGACACCGTTGCATTTCGATCGGGACCCCCTACAGAAACAACCTTCCTGTCAAAGATCGGTGGTTATTCGAACTTTTATTACAAGTGATTTTATGACTGGTATTGCAGCAACTCCTGGTAATGAGGTTCCAGAAGAGGTAATGTGGATTTTCAGGTTTCTTTTCAACATGACCTATTATAGTATTGCAGATGCCTCATTTTGACTTTCTGCCCTCTCTCTTGATTCCTTGTCCTGACTTTGATTTTATGGCAATTTTTTTGTCGTCTTCATAGTATTCGTTAGGAAGAATATGGTGGTGTTTGGGGCAAAAAAACCTCACAAAATGAGAAGCTGGCAGATGAATATGAGAAACTTCAAGGCTTTCCAACAGAATTGAGGCAAAGTACCATCAATTTAAAAAGAAAGAACACCCCAACTATTCCTGGGATTTTGAAATTAATTTTTTGCATTAGTAATTGGAAATGTCCTGACTTTAAAAAATTGCCCTCGATCCCCACTTCTGATTTTACTGACACCTGCTGTTTGACATCTCAAAATGTGCTGGTTTCTATTTAGGTCACTGAAAGGATTTAGGCATATTTTTCTGGGAGACTTTGTCCATGTCCAGTTTCAAGCACTTGGTCTCTGTGGGAATGCACTGTAGATGAAGAACAGGATTGGCTTTTTTAAAAAACATACTTTAAAAGCATATAGGCACTGTTTAGTAATTGTATGTAACTGAAGCCTTCCACTTTAAGGCAGCCTGTCCATTTAAAAGGAAATTATGCAAGGCTAAGTTACAATATGAACTATTCCATTATATAAAATGAGGATTCAAGTTTGTGTTTAAAACAAAACAAACACCAGAAAAGCCATAACCAAACAAAAAAGCCCACATTCTTCGAAGTGTAAAATGGTCATTTTAAGGCTAGGTAATAAAGTGGTAACGAAATAGAAGACATGGAAAATACCTGTATTTATGAGAACATAATCAGATTTGATTAAAAATTTTCTGTGTTTTTCTACGGAGAGCAACGCATTGATTAATTAATGCTTGCACTATAAACCAGCACGTGGTGCCAGTGGCCTTGGTGTGAACCGTTGGAGTTTTAAGGAAGCTGAACTTCTAAGGATCAGCAAATTCACATCTAGAATATTTTGCAAACATGAATTGGTTGTGAACTCTGGAGAAAAACTCTCAATGGAAACTCCTTTGGATGCTGCTTTCTGGTTTTTTGGTGTGGTGTTGGGTTTGTTGTTTTTTTCTTTTTACCTTTAGAGCTGCCTTTTTGGTTTTGAAAGGGGTTTCACTCTGAGCTGTCGTTCAGCTGGAGATAATGGTCTGAGAAAAGTCTGACAATGATCGATAGCAACACAACAGCCAATGTTCCCCCTGGACTTTCACGGAACAGTTTGGAAGCTGAGGAGCTGCTGCTATGAGGGAATTGTTTATTATCGGGTTTATTATCTGGTTTATTATCGGGGCCGAAAATCAGCACTTTCACAGTGTAACTGCAGATATCCTGAAGCCAAAGGTTTTCTTTAAGCTGATTTTATTTCTTAGTTGGTGGTCATATGCTAATAGCTACAGGCTCTTTCTCTCCTGTGTATAACAGAATTGGTGTGAACAAAATTTTCCTCTTTTAAGCTTTTCTCAGGTAGTTTTTATCGGGTCTGTTTTACGTGCTTTCTTCTGATGATTTTTTTTTTTTTTTTTTTTCCCCTCCACAATAGGTTGTGTTAAAAATGGTGGCGGAGATCAAGAAGATTCCTGGCATTTCTCGGGTGATGTATGACTTGACATCAAAGCCACCAGGAACTACGGAGTGGGAGTAATTAACTTTTTTTTCTATTGAAGTACTGTGTGCAGTCTAAATCATATCAGAAACCATTCCCAGTGTTGACATGCAGTACTGTGAAAGAGCGACTGGAGCTGCTACATCGCATCAGATTCCTCTCCGGGAGCAGAAACCTGCGGTTAAGAGCTTTGCTGGGGATGAGAACGAAGTGAGGCTGAGGATTTGTACGGGTAAATAATCATGGCAGCATTGCCGGTGCGCAGACAGATTCCTCTTGCTTTTGCCTTTGTCTTACCTATTCCTCTTTTCATGTGTTTTATTGTTGACTGTCATTTCAGTGTCTCTCTTTTGGTTTTTTTTTTTTGTACACTGCGTAAAAAGAGGCAGTTTATTTTACTTCTACCAAAAGCGTTGTTACGGCCTAAAAATGCAAAATGAATTCTTTGTGACCAACTGCTTTTGAACGGATTTATTATAAATAAATATTTTGCCAAATGGAGTAGTGAGTAACTGTTGAGTTGTGGAATTACTGTGTATCTGTTGTATACTGTTAAGCTTGTTCTATATTGTTTGACGTATTAGCCCACGGCAATAACATTGAGCTCCAAGAGAGTAACGATGAATTATTACGAAGTGACCTGTCTGTCCTCACCCCCTTTTGCATCGCTCGGTAGGTGTGCGTGTCAGTAATGGACGTGTATACATCAGCTAATATTTAGTGTGCACTTCATGTATGCGTATGTCAAATTGCAGACAGGGAAGGATCTTTGCTTCTGGGACTCTGCCAGGAGCATAAAAACGGGAGCGAGATTTGGAAGCTGTTGCACCAGAGCGACTGGATCTGCAAATCCTCCTCCTGTCCCCAGGTGCTTGTGCAACGGTCCCTTCGCAGCCGCTCACGTGCTTTGGTTACAGTTTATTTTCTGCACATTCGCTTTTACAGGAATTTTTTGTATGTGTTGTACTTAGCTTGATCTTTAAGGTCATCGTAGTCGTTAGTGTGGAGTCAGCTGTCGGAGGTGACGTCCCCGATCCCGTAGATCCTTTCCGTCACCCGCGTTCTGCTGTTTCTGTAGTTACGTAAGCAATAATTTGAGCGGTGGTTACTTGGGTCACCCGTGCTTTCCTGCTGTGTCGAGGCCGAGCTGTTTGCACCCACCGCAGAGTTTTGGGCGCGTCCCGCGGTTGCTGTCGGGAAGGAACCTGACCCAGGTACCTTCCCGGCGGAACCGCACCCCACATCCTTTGGTTCATTTAAGCAGTTGCGTTTCATTCAGCTGCGCGATTACCGTAGTATTGTGGGGACGAAATACTTGTTTTAAACTGTTCCATAACATGGACTATTTAGTGGCTGTAGCTACTTACATTTCCACTCGCGTAGATTTGTGAACTGGAATAATGGTTGGAAGTGTTTGTTCTATATTCTTTTGATTGCACACGTTTCCCTGTTGTTCTTACATTTACTGCCTACGCATTATGGAAATCCAGTTTAATTTCTGCTTATAGGAAATGGCGAATTTGCATCAATGTATTTTTTTGCTGAGCGGTGTTTTTTCAGGTGGGGAGGGAGGTGGCGTCGCAGCCCTTTGGGGACACGGGTGCGCGGGGGAGCAGAAATCTGCCCCCCCGCATCCCTGCTCCGGGCACATTCTCTAGCCTGGGAAAATTGAACTTAATTGATATCTCGGTTGCCCCCTTTATGAAATATGGGGGCGGTGATTCTCACCCATGTCCATCATAACCTCTTTGAGCCCTTTGGATGAGCTTTTTGTGGTGTAAGTGAAGTATTACCAATACACATGTTCTTTCGTTACTGGACTGTGATCTGTAAGAGCTGTTAAAAAACAGTGTAAGTTGGTGTTTGCTGTGGCAGGATCTGTTTTAGCACGGGTTCTGTTGGAAAGAAATTTTCGTGGTAGCTTGTCTCGAAAGAAAGCTCCCTAATGCAATCATGGCCTTGGAGTACATTCGAACTTTTTGTCAGAAAAAGCTGAGGGTACCTGTTTTCCTCACTGTGTTGGTATCTCAGATGTGAAGGGTGCAATGACATGAAACGAATCTTTTTGGTGCGATGCAGAAATCCTTCAGCCTTTGGACGCCACAGCGGTTGCTGCTCGTTGTCAGCCGCTCGCTCTTGCTGCCCCGCTGCTGGCTTGTGTAACCTCGCCAACAAAAGGCAAACCGGGAGGAATTACTACAAAGTAATGCGAAGAATATAGGAATCATGAAAAAGTAAATAAATCTGCAGTGTATTCACTGCGTGTTGCGCACCTGGATGTCCTTCCTGGAGTTGCATCTGAATTATAGGTGCGGTATATACGTGTGTTTTCTGCGGGTACTGGTGTGACATACGCTTTTACCGTCTTTAATCACCTGGGTTGCTTTCATGTCTAACAAAGCGGAGCTTGACAGCAATTCCCATGCTCTTTAGGAACATACTTTATTATTATTATTTTTTTTAAGCCAGAAAATTGAATATTGAAAATTTTAGGCTTAAATTATTGCACTATGATCAAAAGGTCTTATCCAAGTGAAATGGCTTGTCTTTAGCTCTCTTCCCCTGTCTGACGCCGGTGCCGTGTGTCGTAGCTGTGGTGGGCTGTTCTTGGGAAGGTTGGTGTTATCCCAGCGGTTCGGAGTGTTTGCTGTGGAATCCGTGTGTATCGGACACCCAGAAGTGGAGAGAAACATAATGCTCTGTTCACATTTCTTAAAAAATATATATATATATTTAGCACCTAGTTTACAAACTAATAACTGTAGCTGCCCTGTACAGTTGTTCACCTCGAGTCTTCAGTAAAACATGTCAGCAGTTAGAGGAATTTGTATTGGGGGCGTTCCCCGTCATTCTCAATTTTTAACATTTTTCTGCTTGTGAGATGATAAAGTACTGTGAGCCTTAATTTTTATCCACAAATAAAAATATTATGTTTGAACGGTGGTGTGACTTATTTTTTGGGGGGGCGGGGGGGGCTTACGTGTAGAAAATGAGGGTGTCCGTTTTGGGTTGAAAGAGCTGTTTTGTGGCGGTCGTGACCGCCCTGGGGCGAGGAGCTGTCCCTTGTGTCACCTCGTGGGACGTGGTGTCCCAGCCGGAGACCCCAGCACCTCGTTGCATGGGGGCCGCGGTTGGTTTTGTGGCAGAGCTCTGCTGCGGGTGTTGAACTGGCTTGGGCAGCAGCTCACAGCTCCAAGCCCGCCTGCAAATTTATCCTCGAAAAATAGAAAAAGCTGAGATAAGAGTTATGAGCACAAACCTTCATGAGCAGTTGCAAGGAGCTGCTGGAGAGAGTGAGAGTGGGCACAGGTGGTTTATCATGCTTGAAGATCTTTACGCTCCATCAGCAAAGCCAACAAACGTGACAGCCGGGGTTTCTGGGTGTTGAATGATTTGGCCTCGACCGCCACGGCGGTTCTGGCTCCGTGGGGGACACGGTGGGAGCGCGTTTGACCGAGCCGCTGCTGAGGGGTCTGTGATGGAAATAAACCCTTTTTCCCCCAATAGTGCCGTTGTTCTCACCCGGACACCCCCGTGGCGTTTCTGGGTGGCTGCGGCACCCTCTGCTCCATCCGCAGCTGGAACAGCCGCCCCGCGCTGGGGACCCACGTACCCCACAGAGTCTGCGGGGCTTCCGTACGGGTTTGGGAGGGATTGTCTTTCTGTCGAGAGTCTTCAAAACAAATGTCACGCTTAGTGTGCTTTTTCTTCTGCAGATCAGTCGTGATGGAGATGCTGGGGCAAAAGCCTCTGTCTGGTTTCCAGAATTTCGGGAGAGTGCGAAGGGACCTCGTGGAGAAGCAGCGGGAAGGATCCCAAGGTGAGGAGGACACGCGAGTCCCGGCTGGGATTTGGAAGAAGTTTGTTCAGCTTTCCAGCCCAGGCTGTTCCCGCAATCCCGTGCGCTGCGGCACGGTACCCGCTGCCGTGTGTTGGAGTTTCCCTGGTTTGTTTCCTCAGTTTAAAAAAATTCAGTTTTCTATTGACATTGCATCAGTTAAGCTACACTTAAGACCAGGGCACCTGTTTCTGGGGCTGCTGTTCTTGCCCTGTGCTGGTTTTATTTAAAGGAATCCTTCACTGTCTTGCTTCGCTTTAGTCCAGTAATGATATTTCTAATAGGACAAAAAGCTTCTATCTTGAAACGTTTCCTCAGCACTGGCTGTGGGGCTGGTTTCCTTGCTGGATTAGGAGCAGATTGCAAAGGGATTGTAGTGCAATGATTGTAACTGATTTCACCACGATTCAGGCCATTAAGCCATTTGTCTAATTTGTAAATGTGAAGAAAGCCGGGAGTAAAGTGGGGTCGCACAGCGCAGGCTCGCAGCCAGACCGTTTCCATGGCTCTGCCCAAAGATCAGATCAAGAGGCCCTTGCGATTTTTCCTTCTTAGATCTAATTTCCCATTGAATTTTGTAATTTCATGCATCTCATCAGGGCACAGAAGCCGAGACAAAGTGCTCGCGCCGTCCCAAGGATAACGGCTCCTCGGTGCCAGGAGGTGAACCGCATCTCATCCCGGGAACGCGTTATTTCTGGTCCTTTAATTGCCTGAACGAGAACTGCAGAAAACTGAGCCAGTGCTGTAACTTAATTACTTCATTACGAAATTGAAAAGTTTAAACGTTTGAATAAGTTGGCTGGCTTTTGAGACGTTGATGCCCTCATGGTTTTGCTCGCGCTCGTTTTGAAGGTGGCAAAGGCGGACCTTGGAGATGGCATCCTAAACTCGTAAAGCTCAGGGAAATGAGGAAAAAACAAAACGAAAAACCAAAACAAAGCCCCTAACAACCAGACAAACCCACCCCAAAGTGGGGTGCGTCACTGCACGCTGAAATGCTGATTTTTATTCCCGTAAGCATCATGAGGGGACCAGGTGTTTGGTGGGAATTCTGCTAGGAAGTATTTCCAGGCTCTTTAAGAACTCTCATGAGCGATGGGAGAAACCCCAGCGACACCCCCGTCCCCGCCACACGGCTCCCAGGGACTGCGGGGGTTCTGCGCTGTCCCTGCGGGGCCCACAGAACAGCGGGGGGGACGTTTCTCCTGCCCTAATCCTGTCCCCAGAGGAGCAAATCCCAGGGCGGGGGGTGCCAGGGGCTGGAGCGGGGGTCTGTATCAGTCCGGTGCCCGCCAGGGCCGCGCTTCAGCCTCGCTTAATGACTAATGTTGGAATAATTCATCCTCCCCCGGTGGCTCCAGGGGAAGGGTTGTCGGTCCTCAGCACGAGGGAGTGGGGAGGAGACAGAAAATTGCGTTTGCAGCGGCTGCTTTGGCCGCGGGGCGCAGGACGCGTTTCTGCGCTGCTCCCACCGCCCCGGGCTTGCGAGCTGCCGTGTGCCCCGCTGCTCCCACGCGGTCCTTTTCTGCGGCTCTAATTGATTTAAATGTGTGTTCAGGACCCCTCTAGGAGCTGGGGTATTTTTCTCGTTGATCGTTCCCCGGAGTGGTTTGGGATACAAAGGCCAATATAAAGCTGTTTGCAAGATTTCTTCCTTTTCCAATGTTTTGGTTTTTTTAGTGTGGAAAAAAGCATGGGAAAAATGTTCTGAGGTAAGCGTAAGCTTCGTGGACAGCCTGAGTTTGAATTGCGTATTAATTAAGAGAAATACTAACTAAAGAGGAACACTTTCTGTCCCTTGCAGGGTCTGGCAGCAGGTGACAAAGCTGAGGGGACTGTGCCCCCATGTGTGTCCCCTTGCTCCCCAGGGTGCCGGGCTCTGCAGAAAAGGCTGTTGGCCAACCTATTTACGTGCACGCTTTCCTTAATGAAGAAGAAAGAAGTAATTCCAAGCTGCCGTGCATAATTTAGCACGCGCTCTGACGTGGGCTGGTGGGGACGGTGACCCGGGCACGGACACCGGAGTCCCCGCGCTGTCATTTCCCCGGTGCAAAGCGGCGATGCTGCGGGAGAGAGAAGTTGATGGCGTTTCTGTGCCGTGGCCTCCTGGTCCCGGGGCTCTGCCCGAGCCGGCGCTTGGCTCTTGTTCGTACAGCTCTCACATGTCGGGTTTTATGTCCAGAACTTAGATTTTTCTGCAGCTTTTATCCTTTGGGTCCTCTTCGAGGTGTGCCAGTGATTCAATGCTGCTCGTGCAGTTTGCTCCGTGGGTTAATTTTGGGATTATTTAGGCAAGGTGACCTGCAACAAGTCACTTAGAAGTGCCCAGCTTATCTTTTCATGCCTGAATCTGCCTGGGTCTTGCCCAGCTGTCTGGGTTTCTTGGCGTGGAGGTGGGATGCTGCTCAGGACATTGGGAATACAGGGGGAATCAGTGGGTTTTTAGGGGTTTTAGAGGGGGGAAAAAAAAGAATAGGAGATTTCCTTGCTGACCGCAGCCCTGTGAGGGCTCTGGAGAGATGTCCCCCTGCTCCTATGGGGCTCCAGACAGTGTTGGGGTCAGAGCTCGGGGGACCAGGACTGGAGCGAACGTTGTACCTGTGTGACGGGAGCTGGGGACCCAGCACCGTGCACACCCGGTTTGAAGGTGACTAAGTCAGGATTTGGATTCAGGACGATCCTTTGCGCTTCGCTTTTATTTTTAGTCCGTTCTGTAGCGCTGATTGCCATGGTAACGCAGCAGCATCGCGCGGGTTCTCCCAGGGATGTGGCAGCACAGGAGCAGGCGTGGGGACAGGGCTCCCGGCCCTGGTTTTTGGGGACAGGTGGCAGCTCAGTGTCCCGTGTCTGCTCCATCCCGTGGGCTCGGTGATGGTCAGAGCTGGCACTCGCTGCCACCCCTGCCTGGGCTCTGCCCCTCTGGGATCCAAACACGATCCTCCAAGCGCACAAACCTGTCCAGGAGGAATTTTAAATGCATCCTTGGAGCATTAAAGCTGCTCAGCAGGGGAATTAATCACTCAAAACCTTGTCAACCGGAGTGGTTCAGCCTTTTCGTCTGAAATGTATGCAGAAAAGTGAAGAACAGCGTGGGTGGTTCTGCACCTCTTGGTACTGTCTGAAAGCAGATGCTGGAGGATCCTCGGGCTTCAAAGGCCGGTGTGTGTGTCCCAGAGCAGAGCCCCGGGCGGCCGCTCGCCTCCTGAAAGCTCTGAACATCTGAATTCCCCTTGACCGTGGAAAATCTTCCCCTTTCTAATCATCGATGCCTTGTTCACCGGTCACTCTCGGTGCAACCCGGAGCAAACCCAGAAAAGCCGCTCATCAGTGATCTCACTGAAGACTCACAGAATCACAGAATGTCAGGGGTTGGAAGGGACCTCGAAAGCTCATCCAGTCCAACCCCCCTGCTGGAGCAGGAACACCCAGCTGAGGTTACACAGGAAGGCGTCCAGGCGGGTTTTGAATGTCTCCAGAGAAGGAGAATCCACAACCTCCCTGGGCAGCCTGGTCCAGTGTTCCGTCACCCTCACTGAGAAGAAGTTTCTTCTCACATTTAAGTGGAACCTCTTGTGTTCCAGCTTGCACCCATTACCCCTTGTCTTACTGTTGGTTGTCACCGAGAAGAGCCTGGCTCCATCCTCGTGACACCCACCCTTTATATATTTATAAACATTGATGAGGTCACCCCTCAGTCTCCTCTTCTCCAGCTCCAGAGCCCCAGCTCCTCAGCCTTTCCTCACACGGGAGATGCTCCACTCCCTTCAGCATCTTGGTGGCCCTAGCCACAGCACTCAGCACGGAGGAAAAAAAAGAAAGATTCATTAACGTACTTGGGAATTTTTCTTTTTGTGACAGGACTGGTATTTGGCTCCGAGATTATAGCTAAAAATTATTTGAGAAGGTGCAAGGCTGAAGAGAGCTCGCTTCTGCTTGGAGTTTTCTGACTGCAGCAGCAGGACTGGCTGGAAGCCGAAGGGGCTCCTGTGCTGTCCGAGCTGCCCACGGCGCTCACGCCCTTCGAGGAGCAGCTGGGGCTTCCCAAGGGGCTGCAATAAATGCCGAGGGAGCAGTTCGGCTCTGCTGCCCCCGTGTGCCAGGGGAGGTTTGCTGTCAGGTCTGGGAAACACGGGGAAACCAGATGTTCCTTCCCCAGGATAAACATCCGTCAGGCTCTGCTGCTGGGATGGGAGCGGGGCAGCAAAACTCGGAGTTCTGCTGTGAGCCGGGAGAGGGCTGGATACACGGAAATACGTTAATACCAGGTTCTGGTGTGCTGGATGCTGAAATGTCTCTCTAAAACCCAAAGTGTATAGATATATCTAACTCTTGGTTGTCCAGTAATGTCCAAGGTGCAGCTATTTTCCCGTTTCCCCCATAAATGCTGTTGTATCACGGTGTCCGGGCTCCCCGCCCCGGGTTTTGGGGTGACACGGTGCCCGTCCGATGCTCCTCGTGGGTAAAAGGCGGGGGGTGTGCTGGGGGAGGCAGCGCTGCTGGTGTGCACGCGTATTTCACGCTTGTCGTGCTCTGCTCCGGGCAGCCGGGAGGGTCTCAGCGCCCATCTGCTGCTCGCTGAGGGTTTTGGGGGGCCGGCCGGCAGGGGAGGATAACGTGCAGAGCCGGCACGGCTGGGGACCGCAGTGCTGAGGGGGGAACCGGGGAACGGGTTTAAAAACCAGATGAAACCTGGTGCAGATCCAGAGCATTCTTTTTTTTTTTTTTTTTTTTTTTTTTTAAACAGCATTTTGAACCCGTTCTTTGTTTCCCAGGCCGCGCCTGCTTGCCGTGAATGGAGGAATGAACAGAGGGAGGGCTGTTCCTCCATCCCACGAGGGCTGACGGGATGCGGATCCTTTTCCCAGCTTATTCCCAGAAAATGAAGGAGGGAATGCCCGACCAGCCACGCTGGACTCTGTGTCCCGGGCAGCGTGGGAGGGAGTTGAGGCCGTCCCTGGCCGCACTGCTCATCACTCGCCACAGCGCGCTCGGAGGGCGAACCACTTAAAGCCAATTAAGGACACGGCCAAGTCTTTCCCTGATGGGGTTTCGATTACCCGAAGGAGAAGCCGGTGCGGAGCGGGAGTGCCGTCAGCTGAAGGCGATCATTGACTCCTGCTAATTGGACCCTGCATTTCAAAATTACTGTGCTCCTATGGGACGAAATCTATATGTTTACTCATATATCACTTACCGATACTTTCCAACTCAATCTACCTGTGGAAGGCTTGCATTTTTCTGCTTTAAAACCTCGAAATAAGACCTTCCAGGTTATTGACTGCTGCTAATTAACCTGCTCAAGATGAGCTGTCTATGTACGCAAACAGACTCTAATGTGTGTATACAGAGCAGAAAAAAAATCGGGGAACACGTATTAAGAGGCTGGTGTGGAATCTGAAAAGCCAGGGTGGATTTTAAGATCCTTTTAAAAGCGGGTGGATTTTAAGATCATTTTAAAAGAGGATGAATTTTAAATGAATTTTAGTCGAATTGCAGGATCAGAACTTGCATCCTGCATCACTTTAGTCTGGAGCGAGGCAAAATAAATTTGTCGTGAAGAAAACCAGGACAGAATTTCCTTGCGTGATGGTGTGAGGCACTTGTTGAGCAGCAGACAGATTTAAATGAAATGCACATCTTGACAGAAAACTGCTTAAGGGATTTTTAAAAAAAAAGCTTTGAAAATGCAAACTGTGAAGTGTGGTGGTTCATCACGGGAACCTAATGCTTTTCTGAGCAGAAAGCATCTACTGTGGAGGTTTTTAGAAACGCTTGTCTTATTTGCATCTGAAAAATCAGAGGTCAGAGGACAAAGTATTGAACCCATGTCCTGCCCCTGGAGGCGGTGAGGCTGGTGGGTGTCACGGGAGCGTTTTGCTTTAAAACTGGCACCGCGAACAATTCATTTTTATTTTTTAAATGGCCGTTCTGTACCTCTGCGCTTGTCGTTATTGCCGGAACCTCCCTCTTAGTTCCAGACAGCTCGGGATTGCGCGTTTAATACGGATAAGTGCGGGGCATTACGCTGAGGGATTAACGCCCCCATAACGCTGAGGGACCCGGCGGGGACCCGGCTGAGCCCTGGGGACACCAGCAGGGACCCGCCGGGGTGGGCACGGGGGACCCCACCAGTCGGGCAGGGACCTTCTGCGTAGAGCGGCACCGCGATGGTTTCCTTACCGCGTGGCCAGGGACAGCGGCTGGAGTAAGAACCCAGTTTAGCAAGCGTTTTAAGAAGAGCTATAGACATTTTCAGAGCCTGGAGGAAGAGTATTAATAGTAGGTTATAATTTTAATAAATTGCAAGTGCAGAGCTCCTATATATGCTTCTATACATTTATACAGTGCATAAAGAAATTAGAAATCCAGAATTATAACCAGAATGGCTTATTACTTTAACCAGTGGCTGCCTAGAAAAGCAATATAAGAGGCAGGCGATGCCCCCAGCCCTGAGCAGGGGCCACTCTGGAGCTGGGGGGACGGGGAGAGGTGCTGGGGGCAGAGCCGCCCGCAGCCCCCCAGAGCCACCCCTGAGCAAGCCCGGATTTTCAACACAGCTGCAGAAACGCGGTATCAATATTTAAAGGCAGCTGGCTGGCTTTGCTTTCTGGAAAATGATCTTTCTGCATTTTTTATAAGGTGAGCCGGGGTCTCCTTACCTGCCAGAACATATAACCATCCGAGAGACAATATCCGATAGCGTTACCTGCCTAAATAAGACATTAGGGGAACATCTCCCCTCACAATAGCCTGCGGCGCCACCAACAATGCTCCATTTAGAGAGGAACAAATTGTCAGCATCTGCTTTTAATTTAGTTTACTTTTATGGTGACTGATACTGTTTAAGGTCTTTGGGAACAATAGGGTGTTTCTGTGGTTAAGGAAATGATAAACATGGAAGGCTGACTAAGCACAATATGCCTTTTATAGAACTGGTTAAGAACTTTATTTTGGTTTTGTTAGCCAATTTCCAAGTGAAAGAACTTGACTAAGCTTATAAGCCTTGAAACTTAAATATCCGTAAAATAAATATGTGTATCTTCAGCTGCTAAGGATTGATTTAAAGGCTTCTGGAGTTGCTGGAAACCATTTCTTTTTTGGGAAGTGCTGGAAAGCTTAATGGCAAATGAGGCAACATTTTAGAATGGACACAGAAGTAGAATTTCTTAACAGCTCAATTTGGAGTAATTTTTCTAGAGTTTTGCAAAATTTCCGGAGAACACTTTAGCGCCATCCCTGCTGAACAGGCTGGAGAACACCAGTTTCTGTGGAAGGTAAATTCTGTAGGATTTCTTCCCAAAGGGAACAGATCTGCTTTCTTAAAAAGCATCTGAAAATGTTTTGTTTCGTGGCGGGTTTTTTTCGGTTTTGGTTTTCTCGTTGGTTTTATTTCCCGAAATGCAGCGAACCGGCAGTGGTGCCGCGGGACACCCCTGCGATGTGTCCGGGATGGGGCATCCACCGCCTCTCGGGGCAGCCCGCGCCGGGCTCTCACCGCCCTCAGCGTGAGAACAATCCCCGTGAGACACCCACATCCTCAGCGCGGGACGCGGGTGGGCGACCGCTCTCCTTTCCGATGCAAAGGCTTTGAAATCCTGCTTGCCTCCCGAGGGCTTTTTTCCTCTGTGCCAGCCTCTCTCTCCAAACAAGCGTATGTTTGCGCTCCTGAAGTGGCTGCTGTGAATAGTTCTGTAATCTCCATATCAGCTTTTACATTTCAAACCAGAGAGGGAAATTAATTCACTTCTCGTATCCGCTCCTTCCCAACATTTTGTCCAAGCACCATTTGCTCAGCAAGCAAATGAGTCGGGGAAAAGTCATGATTTCTCCTCATCTTCAGGGCGACCCAATCCCTGACTTTGTGCAGCGCTGTTGCAGGACGGCAGCTGCTGCGGCCGGGCTGAGCTGAGGAGCTGGAGCTCTGCCCGCGGGAGGAGGAGGAGGAAGAGGAGGAAGAGGAGGAAGAGGAGGGCTGGACCGTCCAGCTCCGAGTCCGCATCCAGCAGGAGCCACGGTGCGGTTTGGGACGAGCCCACGTGGCCGCAGCTTTGCCGTGGATGGGAGCACACGTGTGGCTTCACCTGCGCTGGCTGGAGCCCCCAGTGCTTACAGCTTTAGTGACCTGGACCTTTTTTTTTTTTTTTTTTTTTTCCCCCCACTATTATCCATCTAAATACCTTGTTCTGTGCAAGTCCGGTTTAGGTGCGCTGCTTCGCATGTGTTTGTAGGTTAAGAACTGTCATCCTCGTTTATTGCGAAGCGAAGCCCGCTGGCAAGCGGGCAGCTGCCGCAGATGTTTCCATGAGTAGGTTGCAGCTCTTCTTTCCAGTTAAGCTCCCCAGACACATATCTAATTACAGCTTTGTGGCCGGCGTGAGGTTATAGAGGGAGGCGAAGCGCGTACTGAAAATCAGTTTAAACGATTTGAGGGCAGCGACTTAGTGCCGGGGGTGCTGCCCGGGCGCCAGGGCGGGACGCGACATGCTGGCGGCACGGACGGGCACCGTGGGGAGCAAGAACGCCGAGGAAGCCCTGAAGCTGCGCAAGCAGTCGGTGCTGTCGCTGGGGAGCAGGGACAGAGCCCCGAAATGCCCGTCGGAGGGCGGGAGGGAGGCGCGGGGCCGCGCGGGGCAGCCCCAGCAGCGAGCGCGGCGCCTGGCGCTGCTGCGAGAGCTGGAGACCAACTGGTACCTGCGGCTCTGCGAGCTCTCCCACGAGTTCACCATCGCCTACACCACCGGCATGCCCCACAGGTACGTGTCGCAGCAGCCGTTTGCACTCCACTAATCATCATCATAACAATAATATGAAATTTTACGGCTTTATCAGTCTGACTCTTCTGATTATTCAGGTTTTCTTTTTTCCTGCACTGCGGTGGATGTACCTGACGGAGCTGAAAATTCTGCAAACTGGTTTCTTAGTTTCCAGAACTTCGACGCAAGCCGCCTGTGGTTGGCTGTTCAGCTTTATTTCTCGTGAGCTGTTGTGTCCGAGTGTCTGTAACTTGGTTTGGGTCTAGTTGGAAAGTTGCTGCTGTTGTGCAGGGACTGGGTGGGTGAGAGGAGGAAATAGCAGGAAAGGCTTTGCTGGGTGCTGCTGTCCCCAGGTCCCCGTGTCCCCATCTCCCCGTCCCTCCCCGGAGTGAAAAACCCACTTGGGAGGGGAAACCTGCAGCTGCTGGATTTCTAATTCCATCCATCTTAAATGTCACAGCCTCCAGAATCTGATCTCACTCCTTTATAAAAAATATAAGGGGATCTTGGTATTAGTGGAAATTAGATGCGCGACTCTCTAATCTCCTGCACTGAGTAGGATCCTTAATGAAACGGGAACCTAAATACGAATTGCCGGTGTTGCTGTCTCAGCCCTGAGCAGCGGCAGCGCGGGGACGGGGTGGTTTTGGGGACCGGTGGAGGGAGGACGCGGGTGGCATTCCCCTCGAGGGACAGGGCTGCTGCCAAGGGGTTTCTTCGTTTTGCATGGCATCAGGAATGGGGGATTCCAGAGCAGTTGGGCGAGATCTTCCCTAAGCCCGGACAGAACGGGGATGCCTGGAGTGTCTGGCACAACACAAGATCTTGCAGACATGCTGGGATTAGAAATTAATTAAAATGTCATTAGAGTAAAAATTAGAAACAAGATAACTGAAAGGAAAACAAGATAAAACTATGAGAGATGGAGCAGGTAGTTGTTAAGTGCAGAGAAGTCGAACAAAAGCCCAATGAAGGGAATGGTCGGGTCTGTAGACTGAGCAGTTTCGGTGCTGTAAAAACAAAGTGCTGGGGAATAACTTTTGGGAGAACAACGTTTGTAATGATGCTGATCTGTTGAAGCCCTTAACAACCCAACCCAGTGAAACTCTTCTGTCTGAAATATATCTTTGGGCTTTGCGGAAATATATCTTTGCTGTTGGTTTGCTTTGCGTTGGAGACGAGGAGGGGGCTGGATCTGACAGGAGGTAAAACGAAAGGGAGTTTATTCACTGTGTCTCTCCTAAAATAACGGGAGAAGTCAGGGGTCCCCGTCTTCGGGTACCGCGGGGCTGGGAGGGTTCTGGGGGGATCAGGGCCCCCCCAGCCTGGGAGATGGGGCCGTGGGGGCCCATTAGTGCCCTCAGGGCCCTGACACGACAGCCGCAGGGAAAAAATAACCGAGTAATCCAAACATCCCTGCCAAACTCCGCTCTGTGACATTGAATTATAATCTTTTAAAATATGTTCTGGGTTTGGGATCAGTCTTTGTTTATCTGCTTTGAAAGGTTTAGGGATTAGTCGAGTTCATGATACATCCATCACTTGATTATTTAACTTATTTTTCCAATGTATTTGGGATTGAAATGACAGCCAGAAAATGGGTTGAGTGTTTAAAATGGAAGAGCCTCAGAAATCTGCCCCCGTGGTGTGTATCATTGTCATGGTTTGTTCACTGTGGGCTGGTGTTGGCCAGAAAAGGTGGTTTTTTCAGCCAACTTCTGGATGTTATCTTGACCGGAGGGTGCTGGATGCTCTCGGGCACTGGCTTTGGTGATGCCATGAAACCTCTGCTGTGTGTCCCACCACCCCTCAGGGATGAAAACCCTGAGAACCTGAGACTTCTTGTTTGCTGTTTACCAGTGAAATAACTGCTTGTGGGTTCAGTACGTTTATTTTTAGGCAAAGAGCTCAGACGCGTGCCTGTTGCTCCATGCCAAGAGGTAGCAGGTTCTGTGGAGCGGGAGGTTTTGGAGTGGCTGACGGCATCTCAGGGGCTTTGTTGGGTCTTCTCCATCCACACATGAGCTTCTGCAGGGACGTGCAGCCCCCTGAAAGCTGCTGCTTGTTCCCTCCCTCAGCTCCGATGCCTGTACCTTGTTCCTTTCTCAAGTATTTTCCTTGTCTGTTGTGTGGTTATTTTTTTCCTTCTTGGTGTCTGACTGCTCCATAGCCTTTGTTTTCTCATTAGCTGTGGAAGCCCCAGGAGGCTGCAGATACTGGGGAAGTTTCCAGCCCACGGAACCTGAGCTGTGAGAGTTCACAATGGGCTATGAGGAAACAAAATGTTTTAAGGACTTGCATGAGAGATGCCCAAGCCCTGAAATAAACCCTGTGAGAATATTTGTTTTACATTTATTGGCCTTGGATTGACTCCCAAACAAATATTTCTCATTATCTAAATATAAGACCTGGGAACCAGGGTCGGTGCTCTATTCCCACTGGCAGCCCTCATCCCTCGGAGGACTTGGCCATCGTAGGTTCCAGCAGATGAATGAGATTGCCGATCTTGGCCAGAATCCATCCCGGGCATCAATTAAAACGAGCCAATTGCGATAATATAAAGAACGTCTGGGAGAAAAACACTGCTCCGTAGTCTTGTGGTCTTCTTGGGCAACACGACCCAGCTGAAGCCATCGGGTACTGCTGGGAGGGTGGTGGCACCGGGAGCTGCTGAGGACCCCCACCGCAGGGGCTCGCTGTGCACGTGTGGACCATGCACTTGTACAAACCCGCCTGCGCGGACATCCCGCCCCCCAAGCCCAGCCTGCAGAAGCCGAGCGAAGCGTCGCTGAGGGGCAAGAAGCCAAGCGGGGGTCCCAGGATGTGTCCCCCCTCCTCGGGGATGCCCAGCCCGGCCGCCGAGCTGAAGCAGCTGGAGAAGTTCCTGCACCTGCACGGGCTGTTGCTGCTGGAGACCGTGCCGGCGCGGACGGGGATGAAGTACAGGTACCTCTGCATGTCCCTTGCTGGGAACTTGGTGGCTGTTCGGTGGCAAACAGCCAAAACTACGGGAAACTCGGCCGAGGAACCAGCCGGCACCGTGGTCAGTCTGTGTCCGTGAGTCCACGCGCGCCTGCGGGCAGGCTCGCGGAATCTGAAGATATTGTCTGATTTAGGAGCTTTTCTTCTCTGAGTTTTCTGAGCTCTGCAGGAATTGGCGCGACTTTGAGCAATGGTTAATGCATGTGACCCAGCCTCTTAAAACTTTGAGGTTTTTTCCTTCTCTTCTAAGTTGTGTCGCTCTCCTGAACTGCCTCTTTCAAATCTGGGTGGAAGGATTTGCCCTTTCTGATGTTTTAATGAGAACTCGTTTATTTATGCACATTAAAAGGATGACGACCGAACAGCAAAACGGAAAACATGGAGAATAGAGGCTTTTTGACTGTGGCTGGTGTTTCGATGCGATGTATGTCCCTGCCCTGCCATAAAACTGGAGCAAATGGAGTCAAAGCCTGAGAACCAGAGCCTGGCTGGGTTCAGGCTGTGAAATATTACTATTGTTAATATGTGGCTTATGTGTTAGAAAGAACATCCAAGAGAGAGGGTCTCATCCACGCCGGGAACAGGGACAGCCTGGGCAAAGGGGCTGTAGGACGATGGGTGAAGGAGACATGGATGGGCTTGGTCTATCGGTTGGCCTTTTTTTTTTTTTTTAATCAGAAAAGATTAATTGAAGAGAATGACATCCCGTATCGAAAGCAGATACATTCTCCATGCTCCTAATAAAAGAAAAATGTCTTCAAAATGTTTGCTTTCCCTGGAGACTGACTCTTGCCCATGGCTGGTCTGAGCTTAAAACTGAAATAAGATGACAGGTTTGCTATTTTTATGGAAACAGCAGGGTTGTGTCACAGCTTTAGCTGCTGGCCAGGGACATTTGTTGTTTGGAGACACTGTCCAGGGAGGACAGAGTGAATAATAAAGTGCTTTGGAGCCAGCATTAGAAGAAATGGCAAAGGGCTTTGTACGTCTGCTCTGCCGGCGCTGGCTGGGGATCCTTGGAGCAGGTTGGGGTTACGCTGCCTTGAAAGCCGGTGTAAAGAAAGGGAGAGCCGAGCCCACGGGGAGGGTTCAAAGGACGAAAAGGGAAAACGTCCAAAGGCGATGGAGCAGCATTCTGGGGAAGCCGTGCTCCGAGCGGAGCTGGGGGAGAACGAGCCCTGGTGTCACTCTGGGTTAGCCGGAGCGATGCTGTCCCCAGTCAGATACTTTGATTAACTGGGGGTTTTTGGTGATTTATTTTTATTTTTTTTTAAACTGGAAGCTTGCCTCCCTTCTAGTGAGAAATTCTTCTGCTCCCCTTCTGATGATCCTAATCCCACGTGGCAGTTGTTTGAAACGGTTGGTGTCAGCACACACAGGAAAATTCCCATTTATCTTATTTCTCTGTTAATTCTGCACTTTCTATGATGTTGGTCTGCTCCGGACATGGTTTAATGCTTAAGGTGCCCTCGCTGAGAAGCACAAGTGGTGGTGTAGCCACACAGTGTTCCCATAGAGCAGTTTATGATCTGGTGTCTTAAGTTTCCTCTCCAGGAGGTTGTCCTGCAAACCGCAGGAGGCCGATGTACAGACACGTCCCTGGTGCCGGGCCTGGCCGCTGCCGAGGCCAAAACACATCGGCCAAAACTCGGCAGAAAACGTGCTCATCCCGCAGGAAAAAACCTGCAAAGAGGCTGGGGAGAAAACTTCTGCAGGGATGGAGACCCAAGCCGCAAACCTGCGGGAGACTGGGTTTTGAAGTCACAGAAAAATGTAATTAATGAGATATTCTGGGAGTGTCTTGTGCTCCGGGGTAGCTGGTGTTGGCTTTGCCCGGTGCCACAGGCTCCGTGCAAACGGCGTCACACGCCTCCCTGTTTCTCAGCTCATCAAATCATCTTCATTCATCGGAGCCATTAGTCATGGTAAAATAAATCGTACGTTTAATTTCTGTTGAAGCTGATGGATTCAAGCACACGCTTAATTTTAAGTACATGCATTTTTCATAGCTATAAAATACTGCGTTTCGCACACGTCATCCCTGGCAGAAGGACGGACGGCTGTGCAGAGGGCTCTGCTGCGGAGCAAGAGGGAGGTTCCAGCAGCCATCGCTTGCTGCTTTCTGGGGATTTTTGCTCTTCTTGCTTTGGAAATACAGGGGCTCTGGTAGCCTGGCTGTGAGCTTGGATGTCGTCTTTTCCAGCATGCCTTGTTTTGCCTTCCAGACGTTTCTTCAGAGATCTGTAGGTCTAGTCTAAAGACAGCACAAAAACCCCTTCAACCCTCCTTTTTTATTAAGAGCTATTTAATTATGTGTGGAAAGTAATGAATTGTCAACAAGAAACTCTCACTAAAATATGCATAAGCTGGTTGGTTTATAGGATGGTTGGTTCTTTTTCCTTTCATTGCTTTAGCAAATACAGCTTAGTTCGGCCTATTACTGAATAACCAGCAGCGCATGAGCTTAGTTTGTTTCTGCCGACAACAGTATTTCTCTCAGATGAAATGCCATTTGCAAAGCCAGTTTGGTGCCTTATTATCCAACGGGGTGTTCATTGCGCGGCTTCCTTCCATATGCACTTTGGGGGTTGAGCTCTGAAGGACTGAACTGTGTGAGCTGGGAAGTGATGACTGTAAAACTTCTCAATATTCCGCTCATGCACGGTTAAAATAGCATCTCTTCACTTGGGCAGCTGCAGTCCGAGAGCCTGGAGGTGAAATGTTATATGTAGATGTCTGCAAACACACCCGGGCAGCTTTTGCAGAACACGCTGTTGGCAAATGTTCTATGTGGAAAGTATTTATGGAGGTCACAGACTCCCGAGGCGCTGCTGGCTTAACCCACACCACAGCCTTTGGAGCTGGGGCGATAGTTTTCTGTTCATATCTTATCTGTTTCATATTTAGTTGAGGTTTTGTTCAGGGAGGGTGAATTCTTCATGCAGCACACAAGCCCCTGGCAAACTCTGTTTTTTGGAGTGAGCCCCCAGCCAGGCTGTCCTGCATCCCGAGGAAGCACTGGGATGCTCTGCCCGGTTCATGTTGCTTTTGCTGGTGAAGCTAATTAAAAACTTGAAATTTAGGACTGTCATGCTGAAGCTCTTGTATGAAGACTGGCCAGCAGGTAGCTCTTGGCAGGACGTTTCCTTTTTATTTTCTGATTGCAAAGGGAAATGTCCCCATGGCAGAGCAAGGAGCTGGGCACGGTGATGAGAGGGCACCTGCAAATCCTCAAAGTCATGGCAAAACCCACCCGCAGCTGCTGCTTTTTCCCCAAATCACTCGCAGTCTTGTTTGACGTGTGAGGAGGAGAAGGTGGCTCCTGCTGTGATAAAAACAGCGCCGTGACCAGATAGCCAAGATCTCTTCATTCTGAAAAGTGAATGTACTTGCTGTGGCTAAATACAGCAAGAGGAAACACCAGGGAGCTCTAGGGACAAACTGGTGGTAAAAGGGCTGATTTGTATGTCTAATTTGGTGTGTGTCTTGCATTGATACGAGTCTGTGTCAGGAAAAACAATAAGGGAGTGAAATACGCAGTGTGCAGCGCCAGGATGAACCTTGCTCTTCAACTGCATTGTTATTTACTTTCTGGGTATGACAAGCGATCAAACATGCTAAATTTACTGGAAGGGCTCTCTGGTTTGGTAACCTCACCGAGACTATCACGGCACGTGGGTAACGGGGTCAAATCCTGAAATAACAAAAGGCTTTTGGTGAGTACCAGGATCTGGTGGTGACCACCGAAGGCATCACCGTGGGCAAAAAGAGAAAATACTCCTGCAGAGGAGCTATTGCTGAAACGTGCCCCTCACCCTCGAGTTATGTCAGCTTGTGGTAGACACAAAGGCAAACACCATGCTGGAAAAGTGTAACATGGATAACAGTAAATACTGTTGTGTTTGTCGGGTTTCTTTTGTTTGTGGGGTTTTTAAATTTTTATTTGTTTTAAATGATTTCTGGGACCTGACATCTCAAATCCTGCAGTCAGTGCTGGCCATCCCTTTTCGAACAGATCCAGTAAGCTGGGCCACAGAAAGCAGAGGGCTCTGAATGAGGGGATTGCCCCTGAACCCGGTGCTTAAACAGGCTTTTAGCTCAGGAAAAAGGCGATTGACAGGGATTACAGCAGCTGTGTTTAAAATCAGCAACAGCCCGTAGCAAACAACTCGCTGTGTCCCATAATGCAGGAACCGGGGGGAATGCGAATGACATTTCTGGACAACAGGTTTAAAATACAGGAAACGTTTTCCTTGTGTCTTGTAATGAAACTGGGGAACTCATTGTCATGGGATGTTTTGGATGCTGGGGGTATGAGCATGTTCAAAACGTTATTAGGTACCAGGCTGTCAGGGTTTAAGCCCAGCTTGCAATCCAAGCCGTGAGAGCCACTTGCATACAATAAAAAAAATACATAAAATTTTTTTAAAACCCAACAAAAATAATAAAAACCATTTAAAACCCCTTAAAATTCTAATGGAGGGGGGTAAGTGCCTGATTTGGGGGCATGTTGGGGTGGTTTTTGGTCATAAAATGGTGAAAATTGGTGAAAGAATTGAAAGGGCAGGGAGAAACTCATGGACTGAGATAAAAACAGTTTAATAAAATAAAAATGCTAACATATGAACAAAAGTAAAAGAAGTGATACTCGATGCAATTCCTCACAAACTCAGTCCACCGAGCAGCTGGTCTTGGGAAGACAGAGCACCCTGGTCCCGAACAGCCGACCTCGGGGAGAGAGAAAAAAGGCAAAAAAAGCAGAAAGGGCCAGAGAGCAACCGCAAAATGGCAAAAAACCAACGGTCAGAACTCCCAGATGGAGCTGAACTGGATCGGAGCTGAACTGGAACGGGTCTAACAAGCCGGAAAACCTGACTCCCGTTATACCCCAAGCGTGATGCTGGTGGTAAAGAATATTTTCATTGCCAGCGAGGTCTGTCCCATCCATGTCCCCTTCCCGGCTGCCTCACACCTGCAGACAGAGAGCCCAGAAAGACCTTGGTCTCCCCAAAACCAGCTGAGATAGCAGGAAATTCTTGCATTCTCATCATACCAACTCAAAACCACTGGAAAGTCACTTGAAGAAAGCATTAATGCCTGGGCTTCTATCTTATTATTCTCAAACTAAACCCGAACAAGGAGCAAGCTAGCTACAAAAAAGAAAAGTTTCGAACTGCATGAGCAGAATTAACTCAATTTCAGTCAAACCAGCGCACAGACAAGACCATCAAAGGCTATTAAATACAAAGGAGTGGATTTAACCACTAGCACAGCAGATTTTTTAGATGGCAGATGGCAGAAAGCAGAGATGATATACCAGGAAAGGCATTACCCTGTTTTTGTTCAGTTCCTTTATAATCTTTTCTCGGGACCGGCTCCTGGGCCCTGTCTGAGCCGCAGGGGATGGGTCGGTGTGCAGGGGGAGCAGGCAGATCATGCCCTTCAGCCCTTGCCCCTCATTCGGGGGTCGTGTTTGTGTCCCTGCAGAGGGGGGAATTTGGGAACGATGCCTTTGCTACGCCTGCTTTTCCAGGCTCCCTTGGTCAGGCTCTGTTCATGCACTCAAGCTTTGAAATATCTAATTTTTAGATGGCAAAATATATGAGAGTGCTTGATGTGGTCCTATAATCCTGCACTGTAATCCTGTCCTAATCTGCTCAGTTCGGGGCACAGTTGCATTATATTTATTGGGATATAGCTTAAAGCGTTGATGTTTTCCCTATTTCCTGTGCAGATGGATCTATAGAGCTGCATCCAGCTGTGTCCTTTTTTGATAGCCAGTGTAGTTTTTCGTCAATGGTTATTTTTTTCTTTTTTAGACTGCTCAACTCTGCAGCCTGTTCTCTAGTGCAATGGTGACAGCAGATATTCCCACGTCTATCCTTTTTCCAAATGATTTCAGTTTCCACTTGCTCCTTGCATTTTGTATTATTTTTGCCCATATCATGTGCGAATGGGGGAGGACGGGATGAAAACAAGGGAATGTGTGTGGGTACGGATGCGAACAGGTTATCTACATGCTTGCATGGTGTTCGCAGCACAATATTTCCTCCTTGAAGTAAGAAATCCTGTTCTCCTCCTTCGGAAGAAGGGGACATAATCCTGTGTGCAGCGCGAGCCCACGTCCCCGCTGGGTTTCGGCAGGAGGAGCTCTTCAGCTGCGGGGAGGACGCTGGATCCCGATCCTGCTGCCGCCCTCGCCAGCCACGCACACGCGTGAACGTGCACACGCGTGAACATGCACACACGTGCACATGTGTGAACATGCACACACGTGCACATGCACACACGTGCACACGTGTGAACATGCACACACGTGAAAATGCACACGCGTGAACATGCACGCGTGAACATGCACACACGTGCACACGCGTGAACATGCACACACGTGAACATGCACACACGTGCACACGCGTGAACATGCACACGCGTGAACATGCACACACGTGCACACACGTGAACATGCACACGCGTGAACATGCACACGCGTGAACAGGCACACACATGCACACACGTGAACATGCACACGCGTGAACATGCACACACGTGCACACGCGTGAACATGCACACGCATGAACATGCACACGTGTGAACATGCACACACGTGCACACGTGCGAACATGCACACGCGTGAACATGCACACACGTGCACACGCGTGAACATGCACACGTGTGAACATGCACACACGTGCGCACGCGCTGCCTTTCGCAGTATAAAGTCCTCAATGACAGCGACGAAGCCACGTAAAAGCTCAGATCCCCGCGCCGGCGCTGCCAGGGTTACTCGCACCTCTCGGTAGGACGCTCCCCATGCCGGGGGTGGAAGACAAAGCAAATTTCATCCTCCCGGTTCCCCACCCCAGCAGTAAATCCCGGCTCAGCCTTAGCTGCGTGCATCAGGAATTTGCACGCTCGCTCCTGCTTTTCGCACACCTTCTGCTCCTGTCGAGCTCCAGCTGAGAGCCGGCGCTAGCAGACGCCGGGTAAATGAGCAGCTCGGTGGGCAGGTGCTGCGGTGCAGAGAGCAGCCAGCGCCTCTCCGGGGGGCGCCTGGGAAGTTTGGGCTATTTCTGCGTTTATTGACATAGAGGTTTGAAATCTGCAGTCTGTGTACATGCCCTGGGATGAAGCTTGGTCCCTGTGGTCTTGGTTAAAACGGGTTTTATCTGGGTGTCTTTTGGCTGACTTTGGGATCTGCTGAGGTTGGGACCTCGCTGTATGTTGCACTGACATGAAGTGCTGAATGGTGGATCGGAGGGTTTGACTTTAGGAAAATCCCAGCTAAACCTTGTCCAGCAGCTGTCGGGTCAGTGCTTTGTGTCAAGGCTCCATCCTTTAGGAACTGATCATAAAACCAGGCTCTGGCAAGGCTTTGAAGAGCTGAACGTCAGCGCTGGGCTGGGCGCGGGTCTCTGTCACCCGCCGTGGTGTGTCATTGCAGGCAGCCGCGGTTCAGGGAACAAAAATGGATTTTGGTCTTCAATGCAAAGCCAATACCGATGCAATTGCAACTCTTTTGCTTTGCTGAATTAAAGTAAATAACAAAACGTGATGGCAGCTGCTCTTGCAACATCGTTCCCCTCCTGCCCCATCCCTCCCACTGCCAGCTCCCAGTATGAGCAGAAAATGCCGCTTTCCAGCCCTGCAGGTCTGTGGCCCAGTCTGCGCTTAGAGAATTCCTGTCATTTCTCTCTCTTGGTTATTAATCCTGATTTGTACGCTAATTGTTATTGATAGTGAGTTTTCATTGCGTTCAGAATTTGCAGGGCATACCAGCCTGTGGTAATACAAAGAGGAAACTTTCCTGGAAATTAGATGCTCTGTTCAGTGCAGCAGATTCCGAAGGAAAAGCACTTAGGATAAGAAGAGCCCTTCTGAGACCCAGGGATATCAGGAAGAATTTAACAGAGTCAAAGAGGAAAGTGCCTGAGAGGAGGCAAAGCTATGATGTGATTCCTACCAAGCTTAATTATAACACAGCTGTCGGGCACAGGGACCTCTCATCATCACATTGTGGATTTCTCCTCTTCAGAATTCCTCTGGCATCAGGAAATAGTTGCCAGGTCAGGGCAGTGGATGGAGGGAATCCTTAGGGAATCTCCTGGGGATTCTGCTCTCGGTACTTCTAGATATACTTTCTCATGTTATCTGCTATGAAATACCAGGTGTAAGTGTGGTAATTTGGGATGCTGCTCCTCTGGGAGCAGCCGCTGGTGTGGGTACCAATGGGTTGGGCGTGCTCAGCAGTACCAACATCTGCTTTGCATCACAAGTAGGTTTTTTTAATACATTTTAAGCCAGTCAAAACTACCTACTGAAATGTGGTTTTATTATTCTGTGTTTTTCCCCACGCTGAGGCGACCACTTTTCTATTTCTGCGTCTCCCCATTGGGCGGAGGCCCTGGGGTGGGATGCAGGCAGCGGACCCCCCTGGCTCTGCTACCCAGGGATGCTGAGCTGAACGGCAGCTCTTCCGATGGCTAACCTGCCTGCTGCAGACCTGCTGCTCCCTGATAAGCCTCATTTTTCTGTTCGTTTTTAGTGTGCATTTTCTTGGCCTCATCCCTGTGCCAGGAAGGCTCCAGAAGACAACACAGTGTTTCCATAATTCTAGTAGCACAGTCGCTGTTTTTTCCTGGGGTGTTTGTGAAGTACCTGGAGGTCCTTGGTGGGTCCGAACAGGTGAGGTTGTCAGGGGAGCTGCTCGCCCACCAGCCCTTGGTGTCCCATCCCAGCTGCCGTGATGAAATGCACGTTTTTTTTTCTCTGCAGAAATAGACATCCCATAGATTGCAAGAGTAATTATTCTTTTTTTCCCTGAGGATCTAATGAGTGGTTATGCATTTGGCGATAAGTGATGATCCTCTTGCAAACGCTTTTGTTAATTAAATGGGCGCCATTCCAGCACAAAAGTGGTTGTTCAATACCCTTTGGGATGCGCTGGGAGATCAGGGATGTAAGCGGCTCCTTGGCTCGGCAGGGCTTGGAGAGCACCTGAAGGCTCCATGGTGCCTTCTGCTTAATTTTCTAAAATGACATTGTACCTCTCTGAGGTACATCGTGCTCCTGACTCAGGTGCAAAACTAAAAGTTAAAAAGTCTTTGTAGAGGGCTCTGGAAGTGAAGACAGCAATGTTTTCCCCTTGGTCCAAAGGGAGTGGGGGGAAAATTAGGGAGGCACAGGGTTCCCGCAGCCCCTGGCTTTTGCCTGCACCCCTGGGCAGACACCAGACGGTCCCAAACCCTGCTCTGGCCAGACCTCCTGTTGGAACAAGTCACCTTCTCCAGGAAAATAGCAGATTCCAGAAGTCCTGAAATTATATATTTTTTTTTAAACTAGCGATGTAGGCTGTAATAGTAACTCGGTGGCGAAGTGCTGACGCAAGGAGTTTTGCTGTATCACGTTCCCTGAAGAGGAGCCTGGCAGTGGGAAAAGGCAACGATAAAATTAATTGGGCTGAAGATCATTTCTTAGTAATCTCCTGCACTTCAGCAAATGACATTGTTCTGGGTGACGTGATAATTCTCCCCCATGACTAATTCCAGCAGATGCCTCCAATTATTTTGGGAGCACTGGTCAATGAGAAGAGTTTTCTCTCCAACGCAGGGAGTGAGATCTTGTGCCAGTTTTGCTGAATGTGGCTGATGGGATTTGCATCCCGTGCCACTCGCTTTCATAATTAGAAATGTTGCAGCTGAAAGAGAGAATCTCAGGAGAAGAATTAAAATTATTTAAAAAAAAAAAAAAGGGGAAGGTGACATTTTAATAACATGTGTTATTCAGTCTTGGTTTACATTAAATAATGACTGATGGAAACTCTCAGGTTTTATTTAGTTTGCCGACAGCTTCTGTCGCAGCGCAGGTCCCCGTGCTGGTAGGGCAGGTGGGACGTTTGCCGAAGGGGTATTTGCTGGAAGAAAGTTTTGCAAACGAGTCTCCTGTAGCTCATCTTTATTCTGACCCTCTGCCAGCTCATCTCAAAGAATTAGAAGTTATTGCATGATAATTAGTCATCCATCTGCTATAGCGCGTCCCGGAAAAGGGCAGAACGGAGTTGTGTGTTATTCAGCATCCCAGACTGAGTCCTTAGCAACATATTTCTTCATATAAGTTAATTTAGAGTTTTAAGCTGTTACAAGTAATGGTTGGGCGATATTTGACGTGTATGGATGACGGAGTAATATACATAATTGCCTAAAATCTGCTGTTCAATAAGCACAATAAGTTGGAAGAACATAGCTTGGGCTGAGCTTTATTTGGAATACATTTATTGATCGAGTTACGCAAAACATCTGGAAAAAAATCTGCATTTTCTGTATGCACAGTCTAGACTCTGCATATGGCAAAATGGAAAACCTCTTGTTTGCCACGAGCTACCAGCCTCAGCGCATTTCTCTAGCTCTTCGCCTTCCTTTTAACTATTTTATAGAATTATTCAACCACTGCTCAAGGGGCGGGTGTGCGGGGCTGATGCTGCTTCCCTCAAAAACCCCTGAAATACAACAGAAATGAGAAAAGTGTTGAGCAACTCGTGGCCAGGTGCTCTGTGGTGTCCCTGAGCCCCGCTGCTGCGGCTGGGGATGCTCGATTGCCCAGTAACCCGGATACGTCAGGGGCTCCAGCCTCACCTGGGGGGAAAATAAAAAAAGAAAACCTCTGGTACTGTGCAATGGAGCTTCATACAGCTCTAAGTGTTTTAATCATGTTTAATCCTGTTCAGTGTATTACAGTACATTAAAATAATGGTCGTTTCTGGAGCCTATCTTGTAAGCCGCTGGCTTTCAGTCAGCTGAGAAATGGAATAGATAACACGGAAAAATCAAATTACCTGGTTTGGAGTGGGGGTTAGGGCAGCTAATGGGGCCATCAGCAATCTGGCGGGCATGTTTTCCGTCTGCAGGGATAAGTGACTCATTACCTGAATTGGGTGCCTGGTAGGTCACATCCCTCTTGTAAGACACAGGGAGCTCTGGGGCTCGGTTTCAGTATTGATTCTTTCACATTACATTAGGCGACAATTTACTTAACGTTGTGTAGCACTGGCTACAACTATCCCAAAGCTCTTCGGTAGCCGGCGGCGGCTCTCCCGGTGCCCGAGGGCTGTACCAGGGGTGCTCTCGGCTCTTGGCAGGTGGGTTGGAAACGAGATGGGAGTTTGTTCATCAATTCCTCATGAGCAGATCTCTATATGACGTATGGATTGGAGATAAAAAAAAAGAGGGGGGGAATTCTGAAACTTAGTGGGTTTAGGAAGTTGTTTGGAAAAGGCAAATTTTCTCCTTTTGGAGTGTTTATTTAAAATAAAACATTTCTGCAGGGCAAGGCTGTAGCCAAGGGTCTCTGCGCTGGCGCGGAGCAGGAGCCCTCAGCAGCGCTGCCCGCAGGGAAAGCATCTCACACATCTGTCACCCTGCTGGCGGCTGCCTCAATTCTCATTAGAATTAAGCAAAGCTAGTGTATTTTTCATGCCAGTTTTGATTCGGTTATCATTTCATCATATCCTGCAGAATCCATAATGTGAACACGGGGACCATCCCTGCGGAGGAGTTGGGCAGCATCGGCAGTTTTGCACAGCGCGCGTCCCCAGGGCTGGGATGATGCCGTCGTATTTATCCCGGGCCTGAATGCACTATGCGTGTTCCCAGCAGCCCGGTGCCGTTTGCCCGCGATGCTCCGCAGTGTCACGGTCCCGGCTTCAGTCCCTTTTGGGAGGTCGGAGCCCTCGGACCGGTGGGTACGGGCTGGAGCTGGTATTAACAACAGATCTTGTGTGCTATCAGAGGCAGCCCGGGCTGGGCACTGCAGCCAGCCGGGCGGGAAACCTGCCAGAACGACGCCTTTTAACTAAAAAACATATAATGGGAATTTTGATTAGTCTTCCTCAAGTGCGATTACAAATGCAAATTAAGTTTTTCATGTGAAACCAGTGGAAATGTGATGACTGTTTGCTCGATAAGCGCGGTGCTTTTGTTCTGCGGCGCATTTCCTTGCCAAGCTCCAAGCGTTGTTATCAAAAATAAACGTTCCTTGTGGGTTTAGATACACCCTGAAAGAGCTACAAATCACTGCGGGGTTCGTTGCTGCTGCTTTAGCTGGAACCGCTCCTCAGCTGAGCGGGTGAGCATCCCGCTGCAGCAAGACCTTGGCTGTTAATTGCAATTAATACCCCAGAAGTCCTTTAGGGAGATGCATCCTAACACTGGCTCACTCCTGGGCTCTTCTCCGCCTGCTCCTGGGTAGCAGCATCGCCAGTGTCCATATCAGCCCAGTTCAGGGAGAAGTAACGGAACGGCTGCAATCAGCAGTAATTAGCCCAGCAGGAGCCCTGTTTTCAAACAGCTGTTGAGCTGGAGTGAAATGGCTGAGACACTGTATTTATAACCAGAGCTTTTATGGCCCAATGAACATTTTATTGGGACATAACACAGAATTTCCCTGAGCGCATCCTGCTGTGCTGCGGAAGAATTATCGTGTGGAAGTCTGAAACTCCAGGATTTGTGACAGTAGATTAAGATAACTCTTGTGAAGGCTGGTCTTGGAGGCTGCTGCCCAAAACCTCCGTGCTGGAGTTTGAAAAGGCAGCCGGGGACAGGCTGCGAGGGCTGGTCTGTTGGCTAACGTCAAGAGGGCATTTTTTAGGTGGAAAAGCCCCAAGGGCAGAACTCTGCCTTCCCCAGACCCCGCTCCTGGAGCGGGATTCTGCCGTCATAGCCAGATGGATTTTTGGTGCTTCCGTGCAGCTTTCTGAAGTTCGGCTGATCCACTTACGTTGCGTGCAGAGTCCCGCTGAGCACCTGTCAAAACATCCGGGGTGATTAAAACTCTATCACGAATGCTGAAATGCTATTTTTAATGTGTCTCTAGCCTGAAAGCGGGGATTTTTCCTGTCCTGCAGCATCTCACCGGTGCTGCTCTGGCTGCGGGTGCAGAGGAAAAGCTGCCGGGAAGAAGCAGCTACAGGGCAATTAAAAGCTTGACAGAGCCTGCCAGAATTTATATGCAGCATATTGGTGCTACCAAAGATACAGGTTTAGCTGGCAATCAGCTTAAATTTAATGAAATTAAGAAGACACTAACTGATATTTGTCCAGTGAAATGCTCTGCTTTGGTAGAATGGCCTGGCGGTGTAATTAGTGTGAATGGCCTCTGACTGTGGCCATCAGGAAGCAAGGTCTCCAGCCAGACTTGGCATAAAGTTTCAAAGTTGCTTCACCAGAAGGTGAAATTTAAAAAGAAAAAAAAAAAAAGAAAAAAGAAGTGAACTGTGTTCAGGTTGAGCTATGCCAGAGGGCCGGGTCTGCAGCAGCTTGAAACGTTTCATCTGCCCCAGATGGAAGGACTTGGGTTTATTTTTATGTTTCGGGCTGCAGGCTCCTGTTTTTCCCGCTGATTCCAGGAGGGCTGAGCTGCTGCCCGGCCCCGCGGAGCGGGGAGCCGGTGTCCCCGGCGCTGCCAGCCCTGCCCGCGGGGACCCCGGGGACGCCTTGTCCATCACCCGCTCAGCCGCGCGGTCCCAGCTCCCGCGGGGCCTCCCAAGGGACCAGACACGGTTTGAATAAAGTATTTTTGCTTTTTGGAGGTTTCCATTCTGCTCGCTGCAGTGATGTTCCTCATCCCGCCCCTGCAAGGTCCTCGGCAACGAAACAGCCTGTTCAGGGTATTGAAATATATATTGAAATATATATTGAAACCATCTCCTGGCTTCTGCGCTTGCCTACAGCATCCTACTCGTCTGCGTTTGGCTCTTGTCTTTATTTTGAACCATGGGATGGATGTGGCGGCTCCTGGGGCGGGGGACAAGCCGGGTCACAAGAAAGGCAAGGCCAGCGTGGTCACGAGCATCTGTGTTAAACCAGATTTGCTTGATGGAGCGTTTTGAGCGAGTTGTTTAATGAGCGGTTGTCATCTTCCTCGGGGGGAAATGCACACGTACGTTTTGGCAAAGAGCTGCGTCTGTAGCGGTTTGGTGGTGCGGGGAGCCCGAGCTGCCGCTGCGCCCCAGCACCGTCCTCGCCGCGGCTGTCACGTACCTCTGCTTCTATAAGCTCGGGATTATCACGATGCAGAGTTATGTTGTTCTAATGTTTTAGTCTAGAAGTGATTATCTTGTTCAGGGAAAAGAAATAAATCCTGTGTTTAAATACATATTTCTCTGGCAGAGTCTGTAGCCCCCCTGAAGCTAAGCGGTTTGAGTTAATATGCTCTGCGGGATGTGCCGGTGCAGAACGAGACTGTCGCTTTACATCCCTCTCTGCGGTGCGCACCTGAGGATGTGGGCAGCGGTGGCAGCGGGGACAGTGACCAGGACCTGGGGGATGGCGCCCGGACACGTCCCCAGGACCAGGTGACACCGCTTGGCTGGCAGAGCCAGCTGCTGACTGCGGTGGGGACTCATCAGACCTGTACAGCGCACGATATAAAAATAAGTCTTATTTCTTGAAATATCTGTGCCCAACAAGAGGGTGGTGTATGTCCATCAGGGAGAAAAATAATCCCGGTTTTGTCAGTCTTGCTTTGATCTCTGAAAGGCAAAGCTGGGCTCCAAAAGCCGAGCTTAGTGTGCGGGGGGCTGGCTGGGCTGCCAAGGCAGAGCCCCGAGTGCCGCCACCAGCCCTCCAGCTGCATCCCCCAGTCCCATGGAGACACAAGGGTGTCCTGGATGAGCTCCTGTCACGGGACACCCTGGTGTCAGCGACCCCCTGGCGCGTGCCCCTGTATGACACGCTTTTCTGAGTACGTAACAGCATTTATTTGGGATCTATAATACTAACTCACTGATTCCCCGTCTGGAAACTCTCAAAGCTGTATTTCGTGTCTGCCATGGAGCTGTGCGGCGGTTAGTTCGGCTGATTCTTTCTGACTTCCACCCCACGGATCAGCCCTCCCTCCCTCCAAACCTCGCACCAAGGGGTCCGTCTGCCCCGACGGGAGTTTGCGTCTCTGCCGTACGATTAACTGTTAATCATCTTTTGGAAAAATATCACAAAATAACTTCCTTTGCCAGAACGCTTTCCATCCTCAAAGAAACGCGCTGTATAAATTAGATAAAGGAACTGCCAAGAGCTCGTCGGGAGCCGTTCCCCGTCACCCGGGCGGTGGGCGGCCTTGGCTGGCCGCCGCCCGCCCACGCAGCCGCTCGCACACCCCTCAGCGGGGTGGACGGGGGAGAAACCTGCGCTGGGCCCCCACTGCAGTGGAGGAGGTCAGGGGTCTGTCATCCCGAGTTCAGAACAGGTTTTTATCGCCACGCCGGCATCTCCAGCTTCCCTCTTCACGCCACTGCTCCTGCTCCCCCTTCGCGCGGAGATGCTGGGGGGTCCCCAAGCCTGGGGCTGCTCCCACTCCAGGGGCGGGATGCTGGGCAAGGAGCAGGGGGTGGGCGAGGGGACCCCTGCGGGTGCCCCCACCTTCACCCCAGCACTCCTGGGAGCCGGAGGGCAGATGTAGGGGAGGCGTGGGGAACCCCATGGACCACTTCCCACCCATGCAGGAAGGGACAGGGGGTCACGGCAGCCCTCGGCCACCCCCCTGCTCATCCCTGTCACCCACGCACACCCCATGGGTGCCCTCTCCTGGGGGTCTGCACCCAGAAGTGCCCAAACTGCTGCTCACTGCCACCCCTGCCCCAGCCCAGGGCTGCTCTGCTGGGGGCGGTGATGGGCAGGGGGTCCTGGGAGGGCTCCAAACCGCCCCCATCCCTGTGTCACCCTCCCCCAGCCGCGGGGCCTGGGGGCTGCCCCTGGGAGCAGTGGCACACGGCGACACTCAGCGACAGGCACTGGTGAGGTGCAGCTCGGAGCTGGGTTCCTGCTCTGGCTGCAGCCCCAGCCGCAGTGGGGGACAAGGGACAGGGACGGTTTTTGCTTCAGAGGTTTTGCGCTGCAGCGGATTCGGCTGGCGATGCTGGGGGAGAAGGGATTAACCCCGGCACTGCTGCCAGCCTGGCTCTGCAGGCAGCTCCGGCTGCCAGAAACGCGGGATTAATGTGTTAATGCTGTAGCAGAGCGATTTTTCTCCCCCCTCCCCCTTCTTTTTTTTTTTTTTTCTTTCCATAATTAGCCCATTTTACCATCGAGTTGCTCCCCGCTACAAGAGATCCTCTCCCTGCTCAGTGATGCCGGCAGCAGCTATTTTTGCAGTCGGCAGCTGCCAGCAGCGCCTGTGTTCGCTGTGAGCACAAAGGAGGCCGGGGGCCCGTTCCCCCGTTCCCCGTCCCCGCGGGGTCCTGCTGGGGGTCCCGGGAGCCCCCGCTGCCAGCCCGGCCATGGGCGGGATGTAGGGGCTGGTGCAGCCGGGCAGAGCAGAACCGATGGCCATCGCTGCTCCGTAGGGACTGGCTGGCGAGTGGACGGTTCTCCAGCCGGCCAGGCTGCCGGCTCAGCACTTTGTGGTCCAGCGGCTGGGGCCAGCGCTTGCAGCATGTCTGCAGTGATTTAAACCCACGACCAGGAGCAAACCTGCAGCGGGAGAGAGCGGCAGCTGCTGCTGGCGGCTCGGCATGAAGGAACGGCTCAATTTTTGCTGAAAGCACCTGAGCGGACGGATGCTTTTGTCTGAGCAGCAGCAAATATCAGAAGGGGAGAGCTGAGAGTGAGCTGAAACCTGCTCTTGTGGTTCCTTTTTCAAGTTCGGGGCGTCTCTCCTCCCGGCATCGCAGGGACGCGGCTGAGACCCAGGAGACCCCCCTGCTGCTTCGGCTGCTTCTGTGAGGTCAAGGTTGGCAGGTCCCGGGCAGCGGTTGGGACCGAGCCCGGGGTGGCCGGGGGCTCCGGCTGCGACCTGGACGGTGACTGAGGCGGCACCGAGGGCGCGATGCAAGTGTCCATCGCCTGCACAGAGCACAACTTGAAGAGTCGCAATGGTGAAGACAGGCTCATCAGCAAGCAGAACACCACTACCCCCAACGTAGTGAATGCAGCCCGGGCCAAATTCCGGACGGTGGCGATTATCGCTCGCAGTTTGGGAACGTTCACCCCTCAGCACCACATTTCATTGAAAGAATCCACTGCCAAGCAAACGGGCATGAAATATAGGTATGGTCACGGTGTCGGTCTTTGTTCCCTTGCAGTGTAATAGCTCTGTACTTTGCTGCTAAAGAATTGCCGGTCTGGATGCAGCTGGCTTTGCAGAGGAGCTCTCTGCTCAGGTTATTAATAGATTTTTAAACTTGTGCATAGCTGAATAGCATTTGGGTGTTCATGTTTTTGCAGGCATATGCATTTGTGACTTTGTAAAAAAACCCCACTTGCCTGGGCAGATTATATACAACACTGTGAATTTACGACACTGGTGTTAAGATGGTTTCTATGAAGTGCTCAATATAACTTATATTGGTACTAATGAGCAGAAAAATCAATCAGCAAAACGTGTTTGGAGCTGACTGGGAAAAGTTCATTTGCAGCGTGTTGTATGGAGCGAAAAGAAGCATCTGCCTTGGGAACCATTTCATCACGGTGACCGCTTACTGACTTTTCACCTGGTTCACTTAGCGGGGATGAGATCACAGCCAGTTTTAAGTGAGATGCAGTAAAAATAGAATGCATGGGCATTCTTAAAAATGCCTCATGCATCTTACAGATTTGTATTCCAGCAGGAAAAATAATGAATGGCTGTGACTACCGGCTGAAGTGCTCGGTGTGGGCAGCTGATAAGCTTCTCTGTCACGCCTTCAGCTGAAAAAGATGAGGATTTCTGTGACTTTGGCTGTTGGATTTGCCTGTTCAGGATGTCCCTTTTGGCAGCTGAGTGGTGACATTGTGGGGACGGGAGAAGGTCAGAGCCTGGGGATATTCTGCACCCCCCTGCCTGCCCTGAGCACCCCTGTGCAGAGCTGGTGTGGGGTGTCCCCCTGGGCAGGGTGTGGGGACAGTGCTGGGGGGCTCAGGGCTCTGGGAAACTTCAGCCCTGCTTGTTCCCAGGCCATGGGATAACACCCGACATCCCCGCGGATGGGGGAGCAGCATGGGACAGGGGGGGAAGTTTTGCAGTTACACTGATTTTTGTGGTCCTTGGGAGCGATGCAAAGCCCAGCCAGTCTGAGCACAGCTACATGGAATTCAAGCGTGAGCGGCTTAGGCAATTCCGTAGTTCTGAAAACTGCAATATGAACTCTCCAGGAACCGCATAGATGGGGCATATGGAAGCAGAGTGAATTGCGTGCTTAGATCTAATTTGCTGCGAGTTGTTGGAAGGGCTTATGAATAACACGGACCTTTGCTGGAGCACAAGCCCGGCCTTCCCTGCTGCTTGTTCCCATGGTTGGGACACGACCAAATTTTAGCAGGAGTGTTGGGTGCTCACACCGCTTGCTCCCTGGTGTGGTGTTGGCTGAAATGCTCATTAATGTGATTAATACCTCCTGGAATGAGGTCGCAGCCCCCGGGGTGCTGGGGGGCTCCCGGGCAGGCTCAGTGCCCTGGGGGCTCCTGGGGTGGCGAGGGCAGTATTTGGGGGTCTTGCCTAACTCTCAAAATCAGTATAACTCATCCCTTAATCTGATTCCTGGCGAAGTAGGGGCTGGTGGAGCGATGCCAGATGGGTCTCCCTGTGATCCCTCCCACAGCCCTGCCCAAGCCATTGCTCCTCCCTGCCTCAGTTTCCCCCGTGTGCACATCTGTGGGAAATGTGTCTTTGATCAGGTCAAGCAGAGACATGATCTCTGTGGCTTCTGCTCATCAGGCTTACGGACACCGTGTGCTAGTTGTCAGCAGTTATCTCTGCTGATTTCCCACGGGGTCCCAGCGCTATCAGTGCACCGACACGCCGGGTAATTGCAATTCTGCGCTGCCCGCACGGCACAAACGCTCCCGCAGCCTCCAAAGTTGGGCCTTTGTAAATCCTTTTGGGCTTATTTCTAGATAAGGTTTCATTACCGAGGGCTGAATTCCCTGGGGTGTTCAGCACAGCCCCCCCGGCTGCCCGGGGCCCGGGGAATTACATCAGGAATAGCATCTCGTCCGTGACAAGCCTGATGTTTTGTCTTTATGACTAATCCCTGTTTCTGCTCCCAAATCTCTCCATATCTCGAGCTGATTTCTCCCCCAAAAGCAGAAGTGAAGGGGAATTTGGAGGAAGAACTGAGCAAAGCTCCGGGCTCAGGCACGATGCTGCTGAATTGGGATAACCTTTGGTGAGGGCAGACACCCACCAAGGGCGATGGAGCTGGTCCCTCGGTCCGAGGAAAATCCAGCGCCCAGAGAAGCCAAAGGCGTTTCCCAATGGCTGTGACAATAATCCTGTAAAGTCCTCAGCTCCCTTGCATTTGGAGCTGAAGTCCTTCCCAATTAATTTTCTGCTTGAATGACATCCCCAATGCTGAGCTGTACAGCATGTGCTGCTTAAAATGACACACTAGCCAAGCTGCCCCTTGCTTTACACTGAAAATACCGACAGCTGCTCCCCCGTTGGCCCCCAAGGGATGCTGTGGCCCCCAAGGGATGCTGTGGCCCCCCAGGGCTGTCCCACAGCTCCCGCATCGCTCCCGGGATGCATCCGACCCCGGCTCTGCCTTTTCTGGTGCTCCCGATGCCACTGGGCTTATGTAAAAAAGAGCGACAGTGACTACGCCTGTGACGGGGTGGGGGCGGGAGAGGAGCCAGCTCGGGGGCTTTTCACCAAGCGACGTGTTTCTGGCCCCGTTCCAGCCCAGAGCCCCAACTGGAGTATAAAAGACAAAGTTTACGGGAATAAACACGTTCGTCGGGGAACATCTGCAAATATTAGGACTCAGGTGTGCTCCCGGGGTGTTCGTCTGAGCAAAACCTCGGCTTTGTATTTGCCAAATCTCGTTTCGCTGACTCCTTGTCGGTTGTGGCATCAGCCAGATGGGACCTCCCCAGACGTCACCTCTGCTGTCACCGCTGGGGACAGCCTCAGCTGCCGCTGACGAAACGGGGAGAGGGGCTGCTCCCTTTCATCCTTTTTAATACTCCACAGCCTGCCCAGATGCTCGGGGAGAATATTTGGGATCACTTCAAGCCTTCCCTTGCAAGCGCTGTAGTTGCAGCTCTTGGCTCGGGGAATCGCAATCTGCTGTGCTGCTGCTGGGAACGAAGGAGGGATTTCTGCATCCCTCCGACGCGGGGAGTGGGAGGCGGGCTGGCAGGCTGGCGCTTCACCTGCTTTGGACCACCAGAAGGTCACGACCTTCTTCTCCCTCCCTAATTTGCTATTTTAAAAATGTATTTATTATCAGCCCAATTCAAGCTGTCAGTAAAGGGAATCCAGCCCTGATCCTGGTGTGCGAGGCTGTTCAGGACGTGCCGCGGCTACCACAGAGAACAGCTTCTCCAGCTGAGACTTGTACCAGCCGTGCCGTGCTTGTGCTATTCTATGGTTCTCTGATTCTCTGATTCTCTGCTCCTGGCAGCTTTGCCATCCCACAGCGACAGGGTAAAGCCAGGCCCAGGGCACCCCAGCCCCTCCAAGCCCGGTCCATGCCCAGGTTGTGACAGGGAGCTCGGCTCCAGCTCCAGCCGCCGCGCTGCCGATTCGGGGCCGTCAGCAGTTCAAAAAGAGCCTTTTATGAGAGCTCCGCCCACACACGGGCGCCAGGGACCCCATTTAAAAAGCTCAACTATCTATTTGTGTTTGTAAATAATTGATGGTGGCAGCTTTGACCATTAACTCCGGTGCGAGCCTAAACAAAAAATTTTTATCTGCAGAGGCAAACCAGAGGAGTTAATAGTCTGAGCTCAAAATGTGGCCAGTGCAGAGCCTTGGGGCAAGGTGTGGAGGGGACGCGCACCGTCCTCGGAGGGGACACCTGTCCCTCCCACCCGATGCGGGATCATGGAATCACAGATGGTTTGGGTTGAAGGAGCTTCCCAGCTCCCCCAGTGCCCCCCTGCCCTGAGCAGGGACATCTGCACCAGCTCAGGTTGCTCAGAGCCCCGTCCAGCCCGGCCTGGGATGTCTCCAGGGATGGTTCAGCCACCACCTCCCTGGCCAACCTGGGCCAGGCTCTCACCACCCTCAGGGCAACAATTTCTTCCTCGTGTCCAGCCTGAATCTCCCTCCTTTAGTTTAAAACCATCACCCCTTGTCCTGTTGCTACAGACCCTGCTAAAGACTCTGTCCCCATCCTTCTCACAGACCCCCACTGTGCCCGTGCCACCGTCACGCTGGGGCTCCCGCGCCGTGGGGGTCTCTGAGGTCGGGCATTAGCAATGGGGGCAGAGCTGTCAGGAGGTAATTAAAGCCGTAATTAAGGCTCGTGCCTGGAAACCTTGTCCCTGCTGGGTCAGGTCTGCGTGGGGACCTGCCCCGCTGCTGCAGGCGCTGGCGGGGAAATAACGCTCCTCGCAGCCGCTGCGTTTTGGATGTGCAAGGGTTGTGTGTTATGTTTTGTATTTTGCAAGGTCTGGAGCAACTTTAGCAACCTGAGACCCTTCCCGGCCACCCAGGAGGTGCCGTGGTGCTCAGACACAAGGGGTGCTCAGTGGACACGGGGGTGCTCAGTGTGCACAGGGGTCCAGAGGTGACCGAGCTGGCAGAGCTGCTGCCTCTCTGTCCCTTCTCCCAGAGCAGGGGGCACGGCTGGGACTTGTGGGTTCCTGCACTTAGAGCAGTCCCGGTGCAGGGGGGCCTGGTCGATCCTTCTCTTGTTTGGGATTTTTTTGGGCTCATTGCCGGTGCCGCTGGCCAGGCCGCGGGACCTTCAAGTGTCCCCGGTGGCACCGAGGCCGTGCCCTGGCCACACTCCAGCTGAGGTCATTACATCCTGCGGGCTACACATTCGTCAGCACGTTGACGGCATTTTTCTTCACTGCGTGCCTGAAACTGTGGGTTATTGTCGAAGAGCATGAATAAAGCGCTGCTGATGCATTGCACAGCATTGGTGGGGGTGTTTCTCCGGTGGAGCTGGTGGGATGACTCTCTTCTTTCTCCAGAAAAGGTGACTGCGTGTTTGATTTTGCCAGGGTCAGAGCAGCGCCCCGTTGGCTCTGCACACCAACTGCAGACATTGAAAGACATCATAAAAATACTACACCACCAAGAATTCCTCATCCCACTTTTCTGCCTAAATAAGTATCTGCTGGCAAATATAATTAAGGTGTGTAACAAGTATACAAATCTCAACCCCATAGTTAACTTCTGCCAAGTAACAAGCAATAAGATGAAAGGGAACGGCCTCAAGTTGCACCAGGGGAGGTTGAGGTTGGATCTGGGGACCAATTTCTTCCCCAAAGGGCTGTGGGGCATTGGAACAGGCTGCCCAGGGCAGTGCTGGAGTCACCAGCCCTGGAGGGGTTGGACAGACGGAGATGAGGTTCTCAGGGACATGGGGCAGTGCCAGGGCTGGGATAACTTGATGATCTTGAGGGTCTCTTCCAGCCTAAATGATTCCATGATTCTGTGATTGGTTCTATTCTAACTCAAACCTTTCCAGTGCTGTGGGCAGCAGGTCCCAGCCCAGAGGGGAGCCAAGATGCTCTGGAGCATCTTCCCTGCCAGGACCATCAGGGTGGGCAGAAGAGCAAGTCTGCTCCCGAGGACACCCCCAGGCCCCCTGTGTGGCTGCTGAGCACTTGCCCATGGGAAGGAACCTCTACTGGAGGACACAGAGCCCTGCAAAGACCCAGAGCCATGTCTGAGATGTGTCGTTACCATCAGGAAAATGACTTTCACCTCCGTGATCACTGGCGGTTTCTTCCACTCCTTTGAACATACCCTAGGCGACCCGTGGGCTGGAAGCAAAGAAATTGCAATGCTTTTATTAAAGTGCAAATTTCTGATGTCAAAGAGTGGTATTATTAATGCCAGAATTGCATTCTAAAGCCAAATTTGTGTGCAGATGCTGTGCAACACTCCTGGCTGTGCACCTGAAATAAGAGTGGGCTTACAGGGGTCAATAGCAAACATCCAACCTGACCAGTCTGGAAACACACACAGGCTGGAAAATTAGTTTGGAAATAGAAGGTAAAGCTCTTACGCTTTTTGAGGGGTGTAAGCAAAAGCAGGTATTTCTTAGCAGTGTGTCAGGAGTTGTACCTTCTTTTTCCTTGCACTGTACTACAAGCATTAACCATAATAACTCCCTCTCATGTATTTAGGAGTCTGTGGTTTATTGAAGTCTTGCTGCAATTATGGGTAGTTTTAAGCACTCACATGAAAATGGCACAATTATTTTTATATAAAAGTACATATCATTTCACTAGCTCCCCACATCAAGTTGATTTTTATGGCTCACTGTCCGATCTTTGTTTTATTGCTGTGAATTAAGTCCAATCCAGTGAACAGAATGGATTTACACTGAACTTACAATGCGTTTTCCCCCAGGACTGTAGCTTATAATGGCTATGGAGAAGGCAGGAATAATTCAAAGAGGGAGGAAAAGGAACCAGCTGAGTAAACAAAATCTGTGCCGCTTTGTGCTGCTCTCGGTTCCTAATGGCTTTTTTAGTTTGTAGCTGCTCAGCGAGGTTGCAGGTTCAATGGGAGCCGGATTTTCCTCATCTTATTGCATTGATGCAAAAGCCACGTTTAACATCGCAGTGTTAAAACCAGTGTAGACAAAGTGACTTTTAGATTTGAATTCCCATTTACTTACCATCTAATGATATGGTAGTCCCTGGAGTTATTCAAAGATACATTCACTCTCTGGCTTTTGTGTCTTCAGTAAATGAAGGTTTTGCAGATGTCTGGGCTGAGTGTAAGCACTAAAAATGTACAATATCTCCCCTTCCAGGTTTCAGACGGAGCAAAGTTCCTTTACCTTTTAAAGCAGACTGCAAGGGTGGTGCCTGCCCGGCTGGCAGAGTCTGGGTTTGCTGCCGGGGAAGCGATGCCCGGTGCTGCATCCTGGGGTGCAGCGATTTCTTCTGCTCGGGGCTTCTCCTCCTCCCCGGGAGACCCAGCCAGGCCAAGAACCTCCTACCTCAACTGTAGTGAACTGAAAAATGGATTTTTAGTCTCATTTCCAAACATTCTAACATTCTTCATAACAATGTTTCTAACATTTCTGTGGCACAGCAACAAGCCAGGGCTTGGTCTGCCGCCAATTCCCACCTCCACATTTTAAATTCTGAGAGAGGGCGATGAGCAAAGGTGAACGAGATTGAAGTCAAGGACAAAAGGTGTTTCAAAGAGCGTGCTTTTCATCTTGGGTTTGTTAAGCAGAAGCAAAGTGATGATATTTTAAGGAAGCTTTTAAATAATGCAATTGTGTTCTGGCGACGACCTGCACACCCCCTGTCAGCATTTATTGCAGGGCAGCAATGAAGTCCGAAAAACATGCAGCCAACTGCAGAAAAATGCAGTTACTTAGAAGAACCTGGCTGAAAGGAGAATTTGCTAACAGCAAATTGATCTTTTTATAACCCAAAGCAGGACCCTGCCTCGGAACTCGCCAGCGGTGCAAGGACACAGGAGCAGCCCGGGCGGCTGTCCCTGTCCCCACGGTGGCTGTCACAGCACCGTGGTCCCCGTGCCACCCGCACCCCGGGCCGCTCGCTGTGCTGTCCCCAGGCAAAACCTGCCCCTGCTCCGCTCCACCCACCCCAACCCTTCCCCGCAGCATGATGTTTTCATTTAAAATCCGCACAACAACATTAATGCTTAAATGGATGGAAGAAAAGATGTAATGCAGGAACACCGCTAATTTAATTACTTGTGAAGCGCACAGTTTAAGATATTTAAAACGTATTATTTTTGCATGGCTGCTTTGGCAAAATCCAATTTGAATTTTGAGCACGCTTATTTTTATTTTAGATTAACATTATAAACCACCATCTGTAGAATATGTTTGTTAAGAAGTTAATTCTCAGTAAGGGAAAGAAAACGCTCTGCATGAGGCTTGGAGTGAGCCCGGGGGTTAAAGCTGGGGTGACGTATTCCCAGTACAGGTCAGTGCACATCTCCCCTTTGCACCTCCTGCTCCAGCAAAACTTTCCCACTTTTCAGCAATTGGAAAATATTCGACAAACTGAAGTCTGCTGGTGCTTGGTGGGAGCTAAAAACCTGATGTGAAGTCAGGGGCTGGTGTGCATGGATCTTGCTAATGCACAGAAGGATTGGGATGCCGTGTCCCTTATCCCGCCCCTGTTTTTTGGGGTGGTCCGGGTGATGTTTCTGATGTTTCCCATCACTCCGCAGGAGGGAGCAGCTGGGAGGGCTTCCAAGGCGTTTGCTCCTGAACAAACCCATTCCAGTTGATCAGAAGCTGCTCTCTAACCTCGTTCTCCGCCGCCGCGCTTGCTGTGTGCCCGGGCAGGAGGAGAGGGGACAGGAATATAGCGGCCCCTGTGACAACGTGGTGGCCCTGGGTGTGCAGGAGAGATCGTGGCCTTTTGGAGCAGCTTGTGCCCTGTCTGTGTGTGCAGGGTCACTAGGGGTGGCCGGGGGGGACACACTGCACCGATGCTTCCCACTGGTCCCCACTGGTCCCCAGCGCGTCGCTGCCACCACAGCATCCCCGGCGGGAGACGCAGCATCGTCCCTTCGGCAAACCGAGACTTGCTCCTCAGGGTATCCAAAAATATCACAAATTATTTTTTAGCACTATAAAATGTCCCGGCAGGCAGGCGGGACTGGGGAGCAGCGCTTGGTGTCCGAGATGCCATCCCTGGGGTGGCCGGGTGCTGGCACCGCGCTCAAGAGGCTCAGGAGCTGTTTTCTGGCAAAGATCTGCTCGCAGAACGGAAATCATCCCTGAGAGACAGGGCTTGAGAAGCAGGAGCAGCAGCAAGCTCATTGAAAAAGCTGCAACCAGCCTCAGAAGTCCTTAAAATCTGTCAGAAATGTCCTTTCTCTCTGAAAGGGTAAAAGTCCCACACAGCAATTAAAACAAAAAATCAGTTGTTTTTTCGCAGTGCTCTTCCTGCCTCAGCCTGCTTGGTTTTTTGAATAGCTCATGCAAATAGCTGTTAGCTAAATACTTGTGCAAGGATCAATTGCCCCTCCGAAGCGAGCGGCTCCCCTTCCCAGCCCGACCCGCTGCTGATGCTCCCAGCTGCAGATTCTCTTATGGCGCCACTGGCCGGAGCTGCTCAGATTCTTTCCTCTCCGGTAGTTTTGTGATTTGGTCAGAATCAGCCTCTCCTGTCTGTGGAGAAAATCCGCGTTTTCCAGTTTCGGCTCATTCAATCACTTCAGCTTAGTGACTAATACTTTCCAAGGTGGGTCAATGGATGGGGAAGGAAAAACTAGTGATGGGGTTTTAAATTTTGTATTTTGCCTCCTTCAGCCTGAAGTAGTAATGAAATGAGAGAAAATGGCATCTATTATTTACAAACCTATGGGATGTGTTGACTAGTGACAGCACAGTCAACACCCTACACATAGATCTGATTTGCTTACTATTTCCGACACGAATAAAGTGGACTTGACCTGGCGTTGGAACAGGGATAGGTGTGTGTTCCAGGCTTGCTGGCTCTGAGCACAGGGCATCAGGTACCACTGAAGGGTGACGGGTGGATTAACCAGGCACAGGTATGATACGGAGCTCCCTGCTCCTCTCTTATTTCTGGAAATAACTTGATTCATTCACTTCCTTTAGGAACTGCAAGATATATATATAGATATATATATTTTTTTTTTTTTTTTACAAGGATAATGTAATTCCCTCAGACATTTGAAATTCTGCACTTTAACGGCATCACTGCAGAATGTCAAATGTTTCTCCCTTTCCTCTCTTGCGTCCTCGGGTCCCACGGCTGACGAACCACGGTGGGGGCAGCAGAGCCGTGGGCTGCGCATCATTCCAGGATGCAGTTGCTGGAATTGGGGCCCCCCCGGCAGAGTTATTCCCAGGGGAATGCCAGTGCCAGCGCTGCCCCCGCTCTGGCATCCCCGCCGGGGCAGTGCTGGGAATAGACATGTGCAGCTGCAAACTCTTTGCAACTATTCCTGGTGTAAGAGGCCACCTGGGCAGCGCATGTCCCCAGGGACCGGCTGCATCCAGGGGGGGCAAGTGGCCGGGAGCTGGGGCGGGAGGGAGGGAGCAGGAGCATCGCGTGCGGGAGCCTCGTCCACAGCGCGGATCGTGTGCGGGAGGCTGAGCATGCCGGCACAGCTGCCAGAACCCATCTATTTTGCCTTCTCTACATTTTGATGTGTCATCTGCAACTTTTCTGAGGATGCAGCCAAAAAAAAAAAAACCAAACAAATTCTGGGGAATTTCAGCTGAAGTGACCACCTGCATACCCAGTGCCCCATGATGATGAGGGATGAGTTGGAAAGTGTGAGGAGAGGCAAGGAGCAGTGGCCAGGTGTCATTTAGGCACCTGCTTGTCCCCTCGTGCCAGCCGTGCCTGGGCTGGCTGCCCTCCCGCTGCTGAGATGGAGTTTCCATCAGCTGGACCCACCTCCTGGCTTTGCTGCTGTGCACAGAATCACAGAATCATTTAGGCTGGAAGACACCCTTGAGATCATGGAGCCCAACCGTTCCCCCAGCCCTGGCGCTGCCCCCTGTCCTGAGAACCTCATCTCCGTCTGTCCAACCCCTCCAGGGATGGTGACTCCAGCAATGCCCTGGGCAGCCCATTCCAATGCCCAACAGCCCTTTCCCTGTTAGTTTTCAGCTGATCAATCCTGTCTTGCCTCTGCATCTATTCCGCTAGTTATGGTTTTGTTGGTTTGTTTGTTTGGTTTTGTTTTCCTATTTTATATTGTTGACTTAACACCATCACCGCTGCAGTAGTGGGGACTGTCACCAGCTCCCCCAAACCCCGTTTTACTGCATTGGGGACCACAGTGCAGCCACCACCTGCCACGGTGCTGCAGAAACCCAACCGAGAAGGAAGATGCTCAGAAGAGCACCTGGGACCGTGTCATCCGTCCACTTCCCTTTGAAACAACTTTGAAAAGCAGCATTCCTCCCGGTGCATCTTCACCACGCTGCTGCAGATGTGCCTGATTCAAATCAAATCCTATTTTATTTTTATAACATCTTACGTAGAAGAGACTACAAAGCAGTTTGCAAAGCAGCAAACATAAGCACGGTCAAACACTGCAAGCGTAAGAATGAATGTTAAAGAGCATTTGAGTATGTATGTGCTCAACCAAGGAAACAGATGTGTGTTTTCAGCTTGCTCAAGTATCTGTTGGGCCATCCACACCAGTCTAGCCTCTTCTACAGCTTTGCATGCTCATCTATGCTTCTTATAATTTGAAAATAGAACTAAAGATTTCCTGAAATTAGGAATAAATAACTGTCAGTACTTGATCAAAGACAGGGGTAGCTCTGTCTTTGCTGCAGCTTTACAACCTGGACCCGTCCTTGCGCCTTGTCCCTGCACGGAGCCTTTGCTGGGATGCAGTTGTCTTGCTCTGAGCATCCCGAGAAGCATCGCGCCCGTTTTCACAGCACCACCCCACATGGAGTGCAGTGCCGTGATTTGCACCTGCCCGTGCCCGGCGCTTGCCCAGGATGTGCAGGTGGCCCAGCGGCACACGCATCTCTCTGCTTCCATCTCTGCACATGTACACGGGTTTAAAATACCTAAAACAGCGGCAAGCTGCGATTCTGCATCACTGCAATTACTGCTAATACAGGCGGTAATTTAGTGGAAACTGCTGTGCGTGTTGTGAAGTGTTTTGTTTGCAAAATGGGAGACAGAAACCATTATTTTTCTCTCTTCCCACCCACACCACTTAGAGACAACCTCCTGCCGCCGGAGCTCGCTGAGGGGCAGCTACTGCTTGTGGAAAATCCGCAGGTCTCTTTGAGCTGATGAGGCAAAATGAAATCCAGTCTTAAAAGCAGGAAACCACCCAAGTTAATTAAAGAAGAGAATTAACACCTCCATGGTGCCTCACCCTTGGTGCTCAGCAGTACTAAGCTGCTCTGGGGGCTGCTGGAGCCCGATGAATCGTGACAAATCATGGAATCATAGAATCGCAGAAGAGTTTGGGTTCAAAGGGACCTTGAAGACCATCCAGTGCCATGGGCAGGGACATCTGCACCAGCTCAGGTCGCTCAGAGCCCCGTCCAGCCCGGCCTGGGATGTCTCCAGGGATGGTTCAGCCACCACCTCTCTGGCCAACCTGGGCCAGGCTCTCACCACCCTCAGGGCAACAGTTTCTTCCTCGTGTCCAGCCTGAATCTCCCTCCTTTAGTTTAAAACCATCACCCCTTGTCCTGTTGCCACTACAGGCCCTGCTGAACAGGGCGAGATGTTGTCGTTGTTCCCCACTCTGCAGGACGCGGGCGAAGGACGTCGGGTGCTGCTGCGGGAGAGGGCGATGGAAGGGGCCTCTCCCTCCATCGGGCTTTTTGTTGTTACTTGAAACAGCCCCTTTGTTTTCAGGGAACAAATTACATATTTTATTCTTTTCTCAGTGCAAAAGGAACGGTTCTGGAGCACTAATGGGGATGTTTCTAAGCAACGTTGTTTTCCCACCGCCAGCTTCAGGAACAGTGACTTTTTTTTCTTTTACATTTTTGTAGCAATAAGATGAACTGTCTGCAGTTTAAATGCAGGAAAATCTTGTCATGGTTCCCCCAGTTTTGCTTAATCGGGTGGGCGGGGGGCTGTATCGCCGCCGTGGGGCTCACCCCACGCCCGTGGGGTGCAAGGAGGGCTGTGCTGTGCTCGAGGTGCCCCCACCCACCGTCCCTCAACCTGGCAGCCCCCGGGGGCTCATGGAACGGGGTTCTGGGGGTCACCCACCGCCGCGGCTGCTGCAGGAGGAACAACCCGCGTGGGAACCATCCCCTCGGTTTTAGTATTTCTGGTAGAGGTTGGCTTCTGTGGGCAAACCCACCAACACAGAGCAATGAAACTGGGGTTGGAACAAGCGAAAACCAGCATTATCTGATTTCTGTTGAGAGCTTCTAAGTCTGATGATTCTTCTGTGGGTGTGCAGTTGAAAATGTTTTAGTCATTGTGTGTGTTATTGCAGAGATTTTATTTAAAACTTATGTTTTTCTGTAGAAAAACCTCTCTCTCTTTCTCTGTCTCATTCCTGATAGATAGATGGATAGATAGACAGACAGATAGGTGGATAGACAGGCAGAGAGATGGGTGGACAGACAGGCAGATAGGATGGTCATCCTGATGCCATTGTGCAGATGGGAACAGTGGAAGGTGATAAGCTCGAAGCAGGGTTTGCTCGGCACACCCCAGACTGAAGCAAAGCTGCTCAGCAGCCTCGTCTTTCAAGCAGCCCAACCATCACTTACCGCTTTAAAATCTTATACTTGTTGTTTTCAGCCGCCACCAAACATGAGGCTGTTGTGGAGACGTTTCCAGGCTGGCTGGGTGCAGAGTGGGGGGAACTGTCAGAACCCGGAGCTGGGATCCCAAACTCTGCCCCCTCCGAATGACCAAGGATGACAGCGAAGCAAACCTCCCACCTGGATAACTGTAATTGCTTTGTCCCTGAACAACAGGAGGAGCTGCTTGCAGGTTAATGCGTTGCTGGAGCAGCGCGGGTGGCTCAGCCCATACATCCCTGCCAGGGGGTAGGGGGTGCTGGCTCAGCCCCTCTGGGGGGTCCAGCTGCTGCTCTTCCAGCTGTGTGTGATGGGAAGCAGCCGGTACCAGGTGATGCTGCAGTGGGGCTGGGAGGTTAATGGTGAAGGTTGTCTTGAGGAAGGGAATTATTCTTCCCGGCTGCTTATTGATGTGCTAAATGGGTTTGCTCTGCACCAGGGCTGGGTGCTTGCTCCTGTTGGGGTACCTGGGGGGCTGGCTCTGTGTGGTTTTGCCGCCCCTTGCTGGCTGTGGCTCTGGAGGGATGGGGAAAGCTGGTGCTGCTTGGGCACGGGGACCAGGCTTGGTGGCCGCTGCTGGCTGCGGCTGCCCCTGGTGCTGCGGCGTTTGCTGCCATCGATGTGCTCTCTCACTGATTCTCCCTGTGCTAGAATTAATTAAAAGTGAATAATTACAATCTCTTTCTGCCCTGTGCCACGAGAGAAAAAGGCCACTCCTGCCATATGGCATGGGCTGCTCTGTAGATGTGTTTTCTCCCCTGCCTTCTCTCCCTTCCTTTTAATTAAGAGACTGTCAGCCCCGCAGATGCCCCAGGCCCGGCCGGGTGCCGATGTGCCACACCACTGCCTGCACGGTGCCGGTGGCAGATGTGGCCCTGGCCCATGGAGCCTCTGCTGCTGGCGGTGGGCGGTGTGGGAGGACGTGGGTGTCCCCGCGAGTGGGTTTGGGGGCTCCTCCACCCCAACACCTCCAGGAGGCACCCAGCACCCACCCAAACGTGGGGCTTCAGATGCAGGAGCTGAGTTATGTGCTTAATCAAAACCCTGTCCTGTAGCTGCCTGGGTGCACAAAGCCTGGCTTAGGGTGGGTTCAGCTGCTGCTTGTCCCAGGGGACACCAAAGTGCTTGGCTACGAAATGGGGACCTTCCCCTTGGCCGAGACCCCCACACCTTGCTGGAGGGGCATGAGGGCTGTGCTGTTATGTGTTGTCTCATCTATGGATAGTCATAAAAATGTCACCGTGGTGGTTATTTTTACTAAATCCTCTCTCTGGACACCTTCTGCTAGAGCCAAGCCTTGTCCTCCCCATGGCCCCGCTGCTCCCTGGCTTTCCTCTCACGGCTCCCTGGGACCCCATATAAAAATCATATATTCCTTTTGCTCTCGTTCAGCCCTGACTGCACTGTCAGCACTTACCTTTCCAAGAAGATAATTAATCTAAGTTACCATAAAAGACATTAAGGAGGCATTGAGTAGCACAAGAGGCAAAACGAGGATTGGGGAGTTTTTCAGGTCTTTCATAATCCTCGCTGCTATACCATGTTAATGAGGTTTAAGCAGGGGCTAGACTGGGCACCGCTGGTTTCAGGCAAAATCTGTGTGCAATTTCACTTGAAAAGGTTTTCCTCAGCCTGGCAAGATGAGCCCTTAATGACCATGGGATTATAATTGGCCACCCCATGTACCCTGTGAGTTAATTGGGACAGCAGCGTTGCAGGGAAATACTGTTTTTTCAGCAAGAAACGGTTTAGTGTTGCTTAAAAAGCTGGCTTAAGCAGAGGAGATCTGGAAGAGCCTTGCAAATAGCTGTTCCAGTGCAAAGGCTTTTGCAGGGGCGCAATGGAGCGGAATTGAGGACTAAAGAGCTTTGGTGAAATCCTGCAGAAACTTCCGAATAGGAGGAAACGGCGGAGTGTGTCTGGAGGCAGCAGCTGGCAGAGCAACGGCACGGGACACCCTGGATTGCACCAAGGTCGCTGCCGGGTTGAGGTTGGCAATATTGCTTAATATTGGGCAATAGTGGTTAATACTGGGCAGGTTCTCGGCTGTGCTGCTGTTGTCCTCAGAGTGGCTGTGGCCTCAGGGGACAGCGGGGGTTGTCCCCCCCAAAACGGCACCAACTGTGCTGAGATCTCGGCTGCCATCGTGTCCTCGTAGGGATGGGGGTGCCTGGACACACCAGTGGAGTTTATTGTGCAAGACAGGAGCTGGATATATTATTCCTCTGTGGGATGAGCCTGGCTGTTGTGTGTTAGAAAACGGGGAAAAAAAACCCAAACAAACCCACACCACTGGGCTGTTGTGGCTTTGCCCTTTGTGCCTCTTTTCATGCCCAGCCTGAGCCACTGTGTGCCCATCTATGCGAGATCTGGGGAGCTTGTGACACCCCAGCCTGGCACAAGCTCTGAGTTTATTTTTATAGAGCTATTTCATATAGTTAACACTTGTATAATGCTGTTATATGCAGATTTGTTGACAAAAAATGAATTTTTAGGTAATCTTTAGCGATACTCATGCATGCCCTGGGGCGCTGCTGCTGCAGGGGTGATTAGGGAGCTTGCAGGGTAGCTCCAATAAGGCTTTTAATAGAAAAACTTACAAGCAAGTGAAAACTTTCCAAGTGACTTGTAAGTCTTCTCCATCAGCACAGGGACTATTTCAGGCTTGCAGGTAGCCAGCAATGCTATAGGTTGTTAATCCCATCAAATATCTTTCCTGAGAAGGAGTTAAATGGGTTTAGAATTGCTGCGCAGTCAAATTATTCTCACTGCTAATTCATCTTAACTGTAAATCTTGGCTTATTGTCTTGTTAACCAAAGTTAACGTTTCAGACACAATCTAATCTTTCTACACGGCCACATTATAAGGAAAAATCCCCTGGGAATGCATTTCATCCTCCTTTTTTCCTGAGACTCTTGAAAAACTGTTGTGTGGGGGTTTTTTTCTTGCATTTTTGCTGTTGGGCTTTATCCCAGATGCCTCCTGTTGCTCTCATCACCCCTCCATATCTCTGCGGAATGCGTTATTCCTCTCTTTTCCCTTTGTGTCACTTCTTGGCATGCTGAACCAAAGAGCTTTTGAAGTCAAAAGTTGCCACCTTGGCCTTTCTTGTGGATGTTGAACCCTGGCTCCTCAAACGTATGGTCAGCTGCTCTTACCCATCAGTCAAACTGGACACATCTCTCTCTCTGCTGAGCATTTTCCTTGGGTTTGCTCACAGCTAAGTGACTGATAAGCAAAATGCCTTTTTTTTTTTTTCTATCTTTATTTTCTCCCCAGTTTTGGAGAACTGAAGGCTTTTGCAGCCCTGAGTGTGTCCTAGGGCTGGATCCAGGCTGGTCTCCACCACCCTGCCCTGACTGGTGTCAGCCCCGGCTCACTTACCCACTTGTTTCTAGCAAAATAATTAATTCGGACTTATTCGGCATTGCAGCTGGGTCCAGGGTCAAATTATCTTTTCTAAGTATAATTTCTCCCGTGCTTAAAAACGAAGCGTGTGTTGGGTTTTGGTTGTGTTTTTTCTCCGCTTTTACAAATGAGCAGCTGTGGTGGGACACGGGGAGCTGCGCGTGGTCCCCAGCCGGGGCTGGAGCTGCAGATAAGGAGTGGTGTGTCTGCTGGAAGCAAGGGAGATGGGAGTGGGAATTAGTCGCTGAAGCGAATCTGAGAGCGTTTTGTGCCCTTGAGCACAGGGCCCTGGTGGCGCAGCCCAGGCAGCGGATCTGGGCTTTGCTGCCGGCTGGGAAGAGGCACGAGCAGCCGAGCAGAGATTCTCCAGGTCTCTGTGCAGATGGTGCGTCTTGAATCCTGGGGTCAGTTGGTCCAGGAGAGGTTTAGATTGGATACTAGGAAACCTTTCTTCCCAGAAAGGGCTGTGGGGCATTGGAACAGGCTGCCCAGGGCGGTGGTGGAGTCACCATCCCTGGAGGGGTTGGACAGACGGACATGAGGTTCTCAGGACATGGGGCAGTGCTGGGGTTTGATTAACAGTTGGACTCGATGATCTTGAGGGTCTCTTCCAACCAAAATGATTCCATGATTCTATGACACCTGCTCAGCTGGGGAGCTGCCTGCCAGACCACCAGGCAAACAGCCCAAGTTCTTCCCAGGTAAAATCCTTGCAACGCTGGGACTGCAGCTCCGAGCCTGAGGATGATGGAGAGGCTGATGAAGGCGCAGGTGCAGGGTATGTGCAACGCTCCACTGGCAAGACGAAAGTGAGAACTTCATTATTTTTGGTGAAGATCTGCCAAGCAGCAGAGGGGTTGGAAACCAGCCCTGCAGCCTTGCTGCCCTTTTGGGTCCCAGTGCTCCAATGGCTCCGTACCACCGGGAAGGTGCCGTTCCCAGCCGGCTGTGGGCTCCTGGCCTGGTGGCATTTGGCTAACACCTCCTTCCAGCCTTTTTCCTCCCAGGAATGTCCATTTGCACATGGTGAGCAGTTGTTTGGTGTTGGATGACGTTTAGCAGCAGCTGCCAGGACAAGGATGCTGCCACGGATGCCGGCATCTTGCCGTGGTCCTCCCTGCATCGCTGCCCATCAAACCTGGCCAAGAACCTGCGTTTCCTCGGGAATGAATGCGCTCTCTGCTCAGAAAAGCCTAGTCAAGGGAAATGTCGTCCCTCCCCACGCGCTGTTTTGGTACCTTGGTGTATTTTTAACAACATCCCGGAGTTGCAAGCTGTGTTTTCAATGAATCAGACATCCATCTCCCGCGCTCGTTAGCCCAGTGCAATCTGGCGAAGCTGCCGGTGCTGCGGGGATGGTTGTGTTCGCTCAAACTCCCGGCTGCGCGGGCAGGGAAAATGTCACCTTTGGTTTACACCAGGGAAGAACAGCGATGTTAAACCAGCATATAAGGCTGGGCTCTTGGGGTTGTCCCCTCACTGTCACCTGCCCTGTTCGGGCACTGGGACAGGGCAGTACCTACTCCCTGGAGAAGGGAACTGGGAAAAAAAAGTAAATTGAAAATGCATCTTTCTTAGAGCTAGAAAGAGCAGAAACAGTGTGATGTGGCCCCTTCACAAAATAAATTAACGCCCTGTAGGCTCTTAAAGTGTTGAGTGTTGCTATAAATGTCCTTTATTGAAGGTTTTGGTGCCCCGGGTGCTTTCAGCCAGGTTTGCACCGCTCCTGCCATGGGAGCTGGGCAGTGATTTGTGGGGAGCGGTGCAATTGCTCCAGTGCTGCAAAGGGCAAGGGAAGCAGAGCATCAGCGAGAGGAGAAGCAACATAGCTGTGCTAACGAGAGCGGGGGGGAAAAAAAGTGTATGAAGGCTGATTTGTCATCAGCTGCTTCTAGGTTAGGCAAAGTGATCCTGAGGGATGGGAGGCTCCTGCAATGTTCTTTTGAATGGCTACTTCATCCCTCAGCAGCACTGACTTCCCACTTGAAAAGTTGTTTGTTTGTTTGTTTTCTCTTGAAAAGGTGATTAAATAACACCAGCATCAGAGCCAGGGTTTGCTCCTCCTGCCATCCCAGCTGCTGTCCCAGCCCCTGGTCCCATTGCAGCCGTTCCCGGTGGTTTGCAGGGGCTGCTACTGGTTCAGCTCTGGGGACTGAGCTGGTTAATTGTCTCGGGTATGGAATTAGTGCAGCGGAAGCACAAAGAGCTTTTACTATGCAGTTACTTAGAAACTGAACATTGACTTTTTCTTTTTTTTACTTGGCAATTTTGTAGCTTCTGGGCATGCGTGTTTGTGTATAGAGATATATATATATGTGTGTGCACGTAATACCTCTATGCATACAGCTGGAAGCTGCGAAACTGATGTAAATGTATATATGTATATATATTTGCTTGGTGGTGGGGGATTTTTTTATTATCGTTTTTATTTTATTTCGTTTGTTTTTTGGGGGGGAAGAGGAGAGCCAGCTCTCAAGAACTCTTGCTCTTTGAGACAAATGACCCCTGTGCCCTAGAAGCAATAATCAAACCTGGAGCTTCGTGCTTTTCAGCAACACGGGGTCCACACTGGGACAAACCAGCCCACGTGGGTCGAGTTTTCAGCTGGTTTTGCGGTTCTGTGTGTTGGTGTGGCAGCTTTGCTTTTGTGCTGCCCACCTGTTAATTAGTGATGAGTGAATTAGAGTTGAGTGAGATGCTCATGGAGGGCTGGAAGCGATGGAGCAGCCGGGGCTGCGCCCCAGTGATGCTCTCCAGGCTGGATCGAGCAGCTTGTTTTGCAAGAAGGATCTTGCACCGCCACGACTTGGCATTTTCAGTGTCGGCTCCTGACTATAGACATCAATTTTTCCAAGTACCCGGGTCACGTGTGTGCTAAAGTAAATGGCAAAGACTGCTTTGGACATCCAAACACAATATTTCTGTCCAGATTCCGTAGCGGAGCAGGCTCTGCAAAGAGCTGGTTATCGCTCTCCGGAGGAGATCCCGGCTCTGTGTGGGTACTTTATTCCCCAAATCCCTGGCGTGCGGAGGGACGAGCCCTGATGTGGCTTTGTGGCACCAGGGGGACAGGGGAGCTGTGGGGAAGGAGGACAGGACAGACAGACAGTCCCTGGGCTGAGACCAGGGACAGACCCTGCTGCTGTGGGACTGGTGTACCCTGTAACTGCTTGCAAACACCAGAGGGTTTCACTCACACTGTGTATGCATCTATATATGCATATATATATATACACACAAAAGGGATGCATATGCATATATATGTATATAAAAAGTGCATGTATCTCTGTATATTTATGTCTGTAGAGAGAAGGTTGCAGCTCCATGGCCAAGCTGTGCCTGTGCAGAGCCAGAGCCAGACTTGGAAAGGCTCAGTGAGAAATAGGACTTGAAACAACCCCTCTTCCACAAAATAAATGTAAACTGTTTGGAAATGCAGATTAGCACTTGACTTCTCCAATGAGCATTATGCAGCGGGTGGGGTGTCTCCAGAAGTGATGTGGAAATGGCAATTTTGTGAGGCCAGGCTCCTCTTTCCTGGCAGATTTGTTGCAGTTCTGGAGCACGCGGGTGTTTGCCTTTTAACTTGCTGAGGGTTCTACTTTGTGCTGCTGAGCAGGGGGAGGTGGGCATCATTTGTGCTATTCTGTGCATGGATGAAGTTTGTTACCCAGGGATCCAGCTGTGCTTTAACTCAAAAAAAAAAAAATCATAAAAAGGAAAAAAAAAAATAGAAAAGGGGGAAAAAAAAAAAATCAGGTCAGTTCCTGCCCCAACCGTGCTGTGATCTCAGGGGCTGGTGGTGCTGGAAATGCAGCTGCAGCATTTCAAACAGCTACTAGAGGACAAATTTTCCCCAAATTTTAAATTCCCATCAGCGGAGGTAAATTTTGGGTAGGGCAGAGGATGCCCTGGGGGTGGTACCCTGCCCCGAGCGCTGGCTGTCCCCCCGGTGCCCGGGGATGCCTCTGATCGCTCAGCCATGCGGGAAAGTGGACCATATGAGCAAATAATTGAAATGGCCACAAAATCGAGCATGTGAAAAGAGAAAGAGCTGAAAGAGCAGGGCATGACCTGCACTGATGTCGGGTGTTTTGTCCAACCCCTTTCACCATGGGTGAGAGGGGCTTTTTTTTTTTTAATTTGGCTTTAAATAATTCAGTAGGAATAGCAAAAAGTGCAGCGATTGTTCTCAGTAGAAGGTCAATAAATGGTCCCCAAATTATACCTTGACCTGGCAAAAAAAATTGCAGCGATACAGTTGTAACAGAAAGGTTAAAGCAGGAGGGTGTAATTAGAAGGATATTTTGCACTGCAGTGATGGGTTTAATGTACGGAACATTCCATGGCCTCGGGGCTGGTTGTCTTGTCCGCTGGCTGGGGAGGTGGGGAGAAGGGGATGACTTTATCTCTGTGGTGCTGAAAAGCAGCTGGGGTGAGAGATCAAGGTGCTGCCTCCCCTTGGGCTGGGAAATCTGGGGTGTTTTTTGGGGGGGAATCTGGGGTGTTTTGGGGGAAATCCAGGGTGTTTTGTTTGTGGGGAATCCAGGAGCTCGGGAGTCCCAGTGGGAACCAGACCGGGGCTCTGCTGTGATGGAGGTGAATGTTCTGACAAATATGAGGGTCAATAAACCAAATATAAAGCTGAGTAAGGTGAATACATTAACTGGTGTTGCTACAATGAACACTGACCAATGTTGGTAAGCAAAGGAAATTCCGCATGGGACCCCCAAATCGCGTCAGGTGTGTGTTACATCTGAGCGTATCTGGGTTTATTCCCAGCCCCATCAGAGCTTGTCCCACAGCCCGGTGAGGCCGAGGATGAGCGCGGAGCATCCCGACTCCTCCGAACCGTGAGCTGCATCCCTGCCGAGGGCAGGCTGCCCCATTCCGGCAGAAAACGCGGTGATTTGCACAAGAGCAGGGACTTGCCTTCTCCAGCTGCTGGTTTCCCACAGAGTTAAGTTTTATGTCCTTTGAGGGCTTAACAATATTTTCTAACTATTTTCTTTTCTTTCTAGAAACCTTGGAAAATCCGGACTGAGAGTCTCGTGCCTCGGGCTGGGTGAGTAACGGCCGCGGCTGCTCTTGTATTTCTGTAAAAAAAGGCGTATTTTCTCAGAGCAGTGGTCCTGCAGAGATGGCTCCTGGCAGAAGCCCTGACGTGTGCTCACATCAGCTCCCTGCATTAGCCAGGGCGCTCGTCCATGCCGTGGGGTGATGCTTTCCACCCATAGCGCTCGAGCGGAACTGTATGAGGATTTATTTCATAAGATTCTTCTAATACAGCCTGATCCCTGCGAGGGACAGCCCGCAGAGGCCACGTCTGCGATGTCTGTGAATGTCCCCAAGAGCCTGAACTGTCAGAGCTCCAGCCTCAGGGGACACAACGTCCCTGGGCTATGGGCAGAATTTTATTTTATTTTATCTTGTCCAGTGTGTGTACTTTGCTATTTCTGTTCCATACAGATTCGAAAACTAAAGAATATCTTATCAATATTTTATCTTATCAATATTTTATCTGAAAGAGCATCTGTAAGCACTGCGGCACATCTATACAGGTCTTGCACTGATGCTGCGGTTCCTGCGGACATCGGTGCGCTGCTGCCAGGCAGAGCGTGTGCGGTCGAACGGGCAGCTCCTGATGGCTTTACTCATGCGAGTAATTTCTTTGATGGCAGTTGAACTGCTTATATGAAGAATGCTTAAAAGTGTGTGTGTGTATATATATGTATGTAAAAAAAAAAACCAACCCAGGCTCTGCCTGCGATGGGGACCCCTCCAGCTCCCCGCTCGCTGCCGGTTGTGCTCACGAGGCAGGTGCCCCAGGGGTTAGCTCGTATTTTTCCAACACGCTTTGAGATTTGATTTTAAAATAGAGTGAAATGTGAAAGTCACCCTGTATCACAAGTCATACAAATAAGGCCTATTCTGCCAAGAAGAGCTCTTCTGGTTAAAATAGATCCAGGCTTTGAAAGGAGTTGTCTTATCTGGCAGAGATTTTATTTATCATCCTTTGAGTTCACCAAGAGCTAATGTTGTTGTGGTGGAGAAAAGCAATGAGAAGGAAGCAGCAGCAGGAAAAAAAAAACCAAAACCCAAAACATTTTGCAGAGCTCTTCTTTAATTTCAAGCATGTGGAACTGCAGCAACATCTAAATATACTGAGGCTTTGTGAGCGCAGCTGCAGGGGAGAAGCGGGGCTGAGGATGGAGTGGGGGCTGGGGCAGAGCTGCTGGGCATCCATTCAGAACTGGGTATCTCTGCATGTACCAGAAGTGATGGGCCCCGCAGCCCTTGGGGTGTGCAGGAATTGGGGAGAGGAGCACTGGAAAGCCTGGAATTCAGTTGCTACCTTCTCTCGATGTGCAGGTATTTCTCCTCATCCTCCCGCCACAGACCCGTCAGGTCTCTGCTTCAAGCACTGGCTCCTCTGGCTTTGCTAAATAGCTTCTCCTTCTCGGTTCCCTAAAAGATAAATGCATTTCCCTAAACTCTCTGCTGGATGAAAATCTAATTTAAGGTTTACTAAAGTTTCTGAAGGCTCAGCAATCTTCCAAAATCTCAGCGAGGTGGGAGTGTGCTTCATCCTCTAGCATGAAAAAGTGGAGACAGACGCACAGCAGGACAGAGATCAGCAACTGGCGGCGCAAAAGCAATGTGCACCCATTAATTAAGCCCTGCTTCTCCCAGCTCACACTCTAATTAATTCATTTGCTGGGTGCCGCTCGCAGCGTGAGCAGCATGGAGCCAGCACATGAGGTCGGGTGCGTTAGCAGCGTGTTTCACAAATAAAGATATCGGGGAAGGGTGGTTGTGGCGGTGGCTGAGCATTGCTCCTGGGCTACTGAGCCGCCCTCTGCTCCAACCGCTGCCGCCCTGCAGCGTCCCAGGGCTAAGCCCAGCTCCAGGCAAGGCTTTAAGCGAATGACCTTGCTAGTCTAACCCTGAATAGACACGGACTGGCATGAGGTTGTTTCTGTGTTGCTGGTTCTGAAATATGACTGCGATGCAGGGGAAAAATAACAGCACATTTTTCTTGTAGTTAATTCAAAGCAAATTCTGCCTGTAGAGGCTGCCTGTTGTTTTTTTTTTTTTTTTTTTTAATTTTATTTTATGAAGTGTTGAGACAGCCTGCAACAAGGTGATTAGCCCACACTCCCTGGAAATGAGCAGCAGAGTGAAAACAGCCATCCCAAAATCCAATTCCATGGACAAAACCTGAGAACAGACCTTCTAAAAGGTTGGAAATATCCCAGGCCAGGCTGGACGGGGCTCTGAGCAACCTGAGCTGGTGCAGATGTCCCTGCTCATGGCAGGGGGGGCACTGGGGGATCTGGGAAGGTCCCTTCAACCCAAATTATTTTAATTTCCAATCTAAACCTCCCCTGGTGGGATACCCCATGCTTGCAGTCGGGTACAAAAATAGATGTTTTCTGCCATTGCCCCTCAGTTGCTTTGCTCTGGGGAAAAGCTTTTGCAAACCCAGCACACGAGAGCAACCCAACCCCGAAGGTTTGCTGGGCTGGTGGCGGAGGCTCCAGCCCCATGTGCCGGGTCTCCACGTGGCATCGTCCTCGCCAGGAGCAAACCAGGGAGAAAAGTGTCCTGGCAGGAGGCAAAGCTTTGGCTTTCACCCAGGAGTTCTTCTTTTTTTATCCTGCAGAGGTGACACATCTGCTGGCAGGGACATTATTGAGCGGTGGATTTTGCGAACAGCAAAGAACCCAGCGGTAATCACACCTTGCCGGGCTCTGGGCTGGGGTGGAAACGGAGCCAAATCTGGGTTTAATATAGAAATCCCTGTGGGGAAGGTGAGGATATCCAGCTGGGAAATTGCTTCCCAGTGCGAGGGCACAGCGTGAGAGGCAGGCGTGGGAGATTTATTTGCCGGTGCCACGGGGATGCATTTGTAAACAGCTTATTGGGATAGACGAGAGAAACACAGTGACTTGGTAAGGGAAAAAGTAATGCTTTTAAAATATATATATTTATTTCTCTAGTGTATTTTTCTTTCAAAGTACTCCTGCTGGCTGAGGTTGTGAATCATCCTCAGTTGTCTGAAATGCCAAGTGTGCCTTGCGCTTGCTGGAGTGGGGTTTTTTGGTGTGCTTTGGTGGGCGGTTTTTTTTTTTTGGTGTGTTTTTGTGTTTGGTTTTTTTGTTTGTGGTGGTGTTGTTTTTGTTGTGGTGGTGGGTTTTTTTTCTTTTTTTTCTTTTTTTGAATCAAAGTCGAGCAGTGGGTGCTGTGCTGCGCTGCAGCCCCGACCGTTTTGGATGTGGGTGCCGCATGAACAAGGCGGGGGAAAAAAACCCCTCAAACAAAAAAACCTCAACCAAACCACCCCGAGGATCCCCCACCCCTGTGTCCCTTGTTGTTTGGGGGTCCCAGGTCTCTCGGGTCCCCCCGTTGGGGTCTGGGAGCAGAGGCAGATCCAGGGCAGGTAGACCCAACATTACACACAGTCACCGCGTACATTTAAAGAGATAAAGGGACCTGTATGCATTCTTAAGCAAAAAAAAATCACTTGGGGATAAACAGTCTCTACACATTTTTCCATAGAAAGGCATTTTAATGTATTCCTGTAAAAATAACACCTCTGAAGATTTAGCATGGAAATGGAGCTTCGTTTGGATTTTTTTTTTAAATATGCATAAAGAAGCTTAATGATAAACTGAAACTTATTTTCATTTTTATCTTTGTTGTGCGGTACCAGAGCATTTTACTCCCAGGATAAGTCCCTTCCCCAGGGTCTGTAACCAGCACGGTGCCGGGGGGTGGTCTGGGCTTGGCGGGTGCTGCTGTTGCTGGATTATTGCCCTTATAGAGATGCAAAATGAGTAAGAAATATGTGTTCTTTGCTCATTTTTTATTTTGGAAGCATTAGCTGTGTTACACATTTCCAATCAGTGAAAACTTGGCTTTTGGAGAGCTCGGGCTATTCTGCAGGAAATTGAGAGTTTCAGTATCAACACACAGTGCACACTCATCTTTAAAAATAACTTTATTTGTACTCAAAGAAACCTGATGTATAAAAAAAATTCTGATTAACCTTTTTTTGAGGGGAAGAGAGTGAGATTCTCCTGACGGGGCCGACTCTTCTTGTGTTTTTACCCAGGGACTGATCAAAGCATCTCGAGTTTTAGCAGCAGGAACGTTCTTCACTTTCCGACTCCTGCTCCAGGTTCATCTCCCACCCTTGCTGTGAGCAACGAGCTACCGATACATTTTTAATGAAGAAGTGGGAGCACTTGCGTATCTATTGCACCAGGCCCTTTGCAAGTGCAAGCAGGCAGGCAAAATTTAATTTTTTTCTCTTTAGCAGCATCAGAGCCCGGATCCCTGGTACAGGATCTCTCCTCCGTCTTGCTCAAATTGCGTCAAATTTTCCGACTCAGGGGCTGAATCCCTCTGCCCTCCCTATGGAGGGACAAAATGAGGCAGAATTTTAAATTCTGGAGGATTTTGTGTGAGCTATGACCCACCAGTTAAATGAGTAACAAGTAATTTTGTACGTAGCTGGTGCGTAGGTCTTGAGAAGCGTGGGGAAAAGTTGTGCTGGAGATCAAAGCGACATCGTGACGAGGTGGCAGAAGGAGCCGGTATTGTCACAGCATCACTTTCCGGGGTGTTCTGCAAGGCCAGATAAGTCGGGCAGGAGCAACTTCTGCCAGAGTGAGAGATAGATATAGAGATATGTATAGATAAATAGATATATATCTCTCTACATATATATAGATATCTATCTATATATATATATATAAAAAAAATAGAACAAATAGTTTGGGAATACCCAGTTAAACCCACACACTGTTTCCACCACAGGATATTTTTTTTTTCTTTTTTAAGCAGTGGTCATAAAGAAATAATGTCCCAAGTTTTTCCTAATAATAGACCAGAGTCTGCAACCGAGTCTAAACTGCATCTGCTTTTCAGGCCAGCTCGTGGATGTGCTGCTCATCGGCTGCGCCAGTGGTAGACGTTGGCTTAATGGAAAAGTTCCTGGGGAAAAGTCACTTTGAAGGGGTTTTAAATACTGCGTGTCAATGGAAATACTTCTAATTATTGTTTTCTGATTTTGACTGGTATGATGCTAAATGTTGAAGCATGAGCTTAGGAAGAGTTTCGTTCCCTAAATGACGGGTTTTGGCAGCATCACAAATTTTTTCCAATTTATCAAATTGAAGTTTGGAAAACAAACTCAGTTTTGCAAAGAGCTTCATATTTAAATAAAACCATATATTTTTGGCAGCGCGGGATATTACAGGCGCTTCTCTGAGCGGGTCCATGTGCCAACCCCGGGTCCGCACACCCGTCCCCAGCCCCGTGTCCCCCCCAGGGGGGATGCAGCAGCCTCTGAGCCAATTAACTCCATTTTAGACCGGTTTTATCTCAAGGAGCCTGGATTTTGGTAGAGTGAATTTTTGTTGGCTAAAACCTCTCGTAGTAACAGATTATTTTGTTCTTTTTAGGGACATGGGTGACTTTTGGAGGTCAAATCTCGGATGAGGTAAGTAATGCTTGGCGTAAGTATAACGCATGAAGTAAGAACCAATATGAGGTATTTTTAAATGAAACCATGGCTACTGAAATCAGAGGAGCTGGTTTCTGTACGAGGAAATGGCACAGAGATAGTATACAAAGCAGAAGAAAGTTTGCGCTTCTGCTACAAAAAACCTTAATGAATCTGACATTTCCAGAGATCAGCTTTAACAGAAGACCCATCTATCCCTTAAAGCGATCTTCTTTTCCATCCTCACCATTGGCAGCGGCACCGTTCCTGGTGCAGAAGTTGGGAATGATTTTTGCGTCGTGCATGTAATCAGCAACAGTCACAAATACAGGCAGGGGCTTGGCTTGCAAGGAGCTGCCTGATGATTTATTTTTTACATAATAAGATGAAACAAATGAAAGTGAGCTGGGGTTTCCTACACACTCTCGTCCGTACCAGATGGCTCTTCATCTTGGTTAATAATCCTCTGGAGTGTTGGGCAGCACGTGTGTTTCTCCCCATCCCAGGTACGGATGCTGGTTGTCGAAAGGAGAGCATCCTCCCTCTAGTACACGACAGAAACCCCAAAATAACTTTTGCAGAAAGAAAAACAGCCCAGGAGTCTGAACTCAAAGGATTTTTTCCTTTTTAAGTCACTTGATCTTTGGTATTTCTCTTGCTGATGGCGGATCATTGCGTTCATTCCCATTTCTTGGCGCTGCAGGGTGAGGCAAGACACGACCTGTTTCAGTTAGAAATGTGCTCCCTGGCTCTCCTGCCCTCCTTGTTTAGAATAAATCAGTGCAAAGTGTTCACGGGTGGAAAAAGAGGACTGAAACACATCCCACCCGAGTGCGGTGGCTGTGCACGGGTGTCCTGGCCGGATACCTGTCCCCCGCACCGAGCTGCAGGTCCCTCTGGGTGCAGAATCCCCCAGGGACTCCTGGGGATCTGATGCGGATCACATGAAACGACCTTCAGCTGTTTAAATACCTTGTGAAATATGCTGGAGAGCTGCAGGACAGCCTGTCAGGTAGCCAAAAAAAAAAAAAAAAATTAAACTCTTACCATGGATATATTCTTTCTGTATTAAACTCCACAGATTTGCAGAGTATCTTCTATAACCCTATTAAATTCTTGGCTGCTTTCCTATTAGAAAGCCCAGGACTTTCCTATGAGAAGAGATTAATTCCTGCCAGGGTGAGTCAGGGGGAAGTTGGTGTAAATCTGTGTTTTGGTGCTTTTTGGGCCAGCGCACAGACCCGCGGATGCCCCGGCAAAGGGTCTCACCGCCAGGCAGGGGATGCTCAGCCCCTCTGAAGCCCCTTTGCTGCATCTTCAGGGGCTTTTCCCTGTGCGGGACGAGCTGCTGGGGCTGGGGACTGTCACCCCTCACGTCTCTGTCTTTGCTTCCCCGAGGTGGCTGAGCAGCTGATGACCATCGCCTATGAGAGCGGCGTCAACCTCTTCGACACAGCAGAGGTGTACGCGGCCGGCAAGTGAGTGCTGGGGGCGCCCTGCCTGCCTCCGTCATCCGTGTGTCACCGCCATGGATGGGGCTCTGGTGGAGACGGGGAATCCCCCTTCTCCCTGAGGCAACACAGAAAAACCTTTCGTTTTGGAGCGCTCTTAAAAAAAAAAAAAAAAAAATCTAAAAAATTAAAACCAACTCCCTTGCGCCCAGCTGAAGCCTGCGTTGTGTCACTTGCCATTGGCACAGGGAGAAAAATGTCCTGAATAAGTGAAAAGTCGGTGTGTATCTTAATGGTGATGGATGGGCTGTGGCAGTGACAGCTCCCGGCACGGGAACCGCTCCGCTGCGGCAGAGCTAATGCTCTCAGTGTCACTGCTGGACTGGGGAAAAAAACACCCATCCATAATGTGTTTGACTTTGCCTGATTTATACAGCTTTGTATTCAGTGCAGAAGGTGAACTGGGACATCGTGTCCCCGCCGTGGGGACAAAGTGGCTCTGCCGCCCCGGAGCAAGTTCAAGCAGACGTAGGGCAGGGGGTCAGGACTGTCCCCAGGGTGGTGGGTGGACGAGATGCTTTGTGTGGATGGAGGGGACCGTCCCCCGTGTCTGGGCTGTCTGGCCACCCTGTCCCAGCTGGCGCTGGGTCACTGTCACCCACGGAAGGGAGGCCAGAGCGGAGCATGGTGCTGCAGGCTGGTGTCATCCAGGGGAGCTGACACAAATGGCAGCTGCAATGGTGAACCTGGCACCCAGCACCATCCTGTCCCCCTCACGCGGGCTCTCTCTCTTCGGCAGGGCTGAGGTCATCCTGGGAAACATCCTGAAGAAGAAGGGCTGGAGGTACGGTACTGCCCCCCAAACCAGCGGGACCCCCGGGGAAATGAGAATCCTCCTGGTTTTTCACACTGGGGGATGCTGGAGCGGGAGCTGGCGGGTGCGAGGGCCGTGCACGGAGCAGCCGGACCTTTCACGTGCCAAATGAAAACGCTCTCCCGGTTTTTTTGGGAGCGCACACCAGCCTGCGGTGCTGCCCCGGCTCTTGCGTGAGGCCATCACTGCCATGCACAGCAGTGAACGCAGCTCCGGAGCAGACCCACCATCTTCTCCGTGCACAGCGTTCCGAGAGAGATTCTGTGTGTGCCGGCTCCTTATCTGCGTGCGTGAGACTGAGCATTAACAATGCAAAGCTGTGATGGGCCTTCGTCTTGGGTAGCCTGGTAGGAGATGATACCTGATTTAAGTGATGCACATTAGCATATGTTGTGGAGTTTTAAGAACATTTACATAATCTTTAAAGACCGCCCGTGTGTGCCATATCCAGCTTTCAATTGAAGAGTAGGTCCTAGCGGTGCTTTCACCAAAATCAGTATCCCCTGTGTTAGGGGCATGATTATTCAGTAAGGCATATTCTGGAAACTGGAAGAAAAAAAAAATTGAGTCTTGCAAAAGCTGGAAAAATTGTGTTGTACGCATACAGTTATGCAGCAAGGTAGTTTGCAAATGATAAATCTTTAATTTAATACCACCTTGGAATTTATAGATTAATTCAGTTACTGTATCACTCTTGGGGTTTTAATAACTCCAGGAATGCTGGGTGATAATGAGAAGTGCTTGTCTTGGATGCCAGGAGGGAACAGCACCGGAGCGCTTGGTAGAGGGCTCTGGAGACTGCTTACTCCATGATTAAAAATATACATCTTATTTTGGTCACTTCACTGGAATTAGCTTCAGTTTCCAGATAGGAGCCCGTGGTCGGCAGACCTGAGTGTGGGAGGAGAATCGGCCTCTAGACCTGCTGTAAAAAGGGTTGTAGGGATGTACGGACAGCCCGGGGCCGCAGAACCCGCCACGGCTGCGGGAGCCGGAGCTGCCGCTTGCCCATGGGCAGCATCCGGCTTGCTTTCTTAAGTTGTACTTTTTTTTTTTAACAATAATGATTTTTCTGTTCCATTTGCAGGAGATCCAGTCTGGTCATAACAACAAAACTGTACTGGGGTGGCAAGTAAGTGTCCTGGTGATGGGGTTTGCTGCTGGGTGCTGTTCCCTTTCCGCGGCTGGGTACCGAGATGGAACCAGCTTCGCTTTTCGGCCCCTGTGCCTTCCTTCAGCTCATTTCCACCGAGGCCTGGATTTTGGCCTCAGAGCAAAATGTCAACGTGGATTTTTTTCAAATCTACCGGAATGTCTAAGGAGGAACCCAAACAAACCATGAAGGTGGCCGCAAGCTGGTCTCTGCGAGGTTTTCATCAGAGATGGCATGCAAATAATTGTAATTACTTTTTCCCCCCATTTCACTGAAGTTATTTAATGGTGTATTGAAGCTGAGGTGCAACACAGTCCTCAGCTCCCCTGGGAGAGCTGGGATGTAACTAAGACCCTGCCCCGTGTTCTGGTGAGGTGGCTCTGTGTCTGGTTGTGCACGGCGGGCGTGTTGGAGTCACAGACAAAATCAAACCGTCAGAAAGAAAAATTATGAAGCCGAGAGTGGCCTCTGAATCTAGTTTATATGTGAACGGTGGGGCCGGGTCAGGCAATATCCAAATCAAGGCTGGTACCTGGCGAACAGCGGTGTTGCTCAGCCCAGATGCTGTTGTCCTCGAGACTGGGAACCCAAGCGCTGCAGGGTCTCCCTGTTGTATGAGCTCTAACTTCATTTTGGGGATGTTGAGACCAAAATACAAAATTATTGCTCCCTGATTGTTAGTGCTTGAGACCTCTAACAGCTATGTGCCTGTTTTTTCCTTTGCAGAGCTGAAACGGAACGAGGGCTTTCGAGAAAGCACATCATCGAAGGTATGTGTCAGAGTAGGGTGGTCTGGCCGTGCCTAAAATGCAACAAAGGATTATTCTGTTTTTTCTCAAAAAGTGTGAGCAAACGCATTGCACACAAAAAGCCTTCTCCACTACACCTCTGTGCTGCAATAGTATTTTCGTTATTTTTGCTATAATAAGCACACCCATTGTCCTTGGCTGGCTGCATGTGCGTCCCCCGCATATTTATCGCTTCCCCGCAGCAATCGGGGTTACATCGCCTGCTGCCTTGTGGGGGGGTCCTGGCAGCTTTTTTGCTCCGTTGTCCTCGAGAATGGACCCGATCCCCGCTGCCACGGCGGGATGGGCCACGGTCCCCGCGGCGGGAAGGCTCGGCTGGTCTTGAGCTGCTCTGCTGCTATATACGGGGGGTACATATACAGCGGCGGCTCTTTCCCGGAGGACAGTCGGTGGCAGCGTGTGGCCATGCTCAGCAGAGGTGGCCGTGGCCATGGGGCTCCCTCGGAGCAGGGAGGGATGAGGATGCAGAACATGATGTCAGGCGGCAGAAATAGCGGCTGGAGTGGAGCCAGGTCCCATCAGCCGTGCTGCTGGTGGGGGGGTGTGCTCGGCTCTCAGTGCTGCTGCTTCTCAGGTGATGGATTTTAGGGTATGTTCCCTTGGCCAGCTCCTTGTCTCCAGTTCTGCATCCCTCTGAGTGATGCCCCTGCCTTACGCACAACCTTGTTCATCTGTCGGGATTTATTCACCCAGGTCTCTGCTGGGTCTAACATGCTCCTCGCCTTCCTTCTCGTTGCTTTTTTTATTCTCTTGGCTGTGTTATTGTAGAAAGGTAGCAAGAGCACATACATTTTTCTACACAGATGAGTGTTTCACCTGATCTGGCTCTATCTGGAGGGCTGTTGGGGTCAGACCCCAGGCACAGTGACCATGGGCATAATTAGGACTTCCACAGGATTTCATGTGCAGGGCACAAATAGAGCAGCACCCACAAAAAGACATGTGTTTGTCATATTAAGGATCAGCAGTGTCAGCTGTGACCTTGTCCCAGCCAGAGGTGCCAGCCTGGGCTGGAGCAGACCCCAAACCCGTCAGGAGGACCCTGGGGCTGACAGATCGCAAGCAGGTCCCAGACCCAGAAAAGCAGCCAGGAGCCCAGGGACCAGGGTCTGCCTTCAACAGAAATCTGGAATTTGGAGAAAAGCGGCGTAAAGGTGCGGAAGGGAGTTGTTGGGGGCGTCCAGCGATGCTGACGCCAGCCAGGGAACCCAGAGCTGAGTCCCAGGGGAGCAGCCCCCTTCCAAACCCAGCACCCCGCATGGGCTGTGGCAGCAAAAAGGGATTCTCTGTATTGCACTGGGTGCCCTCAGGTCATTAGCCTCCTCTTTGATTTATGCCATAAACCCTAATTATTTACAGTGGTGGTTGGTTAAGCTGCCAAGACAGGTTAGAAAAGAGCAATTCAGGCTCATCTATATAATGGAATCATAGAATCACAGATGGTTTGGGTAGCAGGGCCCTTCCCAGCTCCCCCAGTGCCCCCCCTGCCATGAGCAGGGACATCTGCACGAGCTCAGGTTGCTCAGAGCCCCGTCCAGCCTGGCCTGGGATGTCTCCAGGGATGGTTCAGCCACCAGCTCTCTGGCCAACCTGGGCCAGGCTCTCACCACCCTCAGGGCAACAATTTCTTCCTTGTGTCCAGCCTGAATCTCCCTCCTTTAGTTTAAAACCATCACCCCTTGTCCCATCTATGGGACTGGTGTGCTGCTGCGGTGTTGGTGGCTGGATGGCACAGGGGAGGGACAGCCTGTTCGCGGTTCACACTGCTGAATAGGCAGGAGGTAACCTTTGGTCTTTGCTTAGCAGAAGGGAGCATCTGTCTGCAAAAAGTCGGGTTTGCCCACCAGAAATGGTTGCTTCAAATTGCATTTGGCCTTTTGCATCTTTTATCACCAGACCTATTTGCCACAGCTTCCAACAACCAAGATTTATTCTGTACATATTAAAATATAGATTATATGGAAGATATTATTATCTTGATATTATCCACCTCTGGCTTGAGATATCACACCTTGGCTAATAGTGTCCCAAGGGAGCGAGGTGGGATGAATGTGGCCAGCAGCAAAGGGGGCGAGCAGGACAGCCTCTTCCCCAGATGCAAATTTGCTCATTTTCCATCTCAAAGGACCTGTTTCTCCATGACAACAAGCATCACTGGAGCACAGTGGGGTTTGCCTCATAATAACCAGCTCACAGGTCTGGGATTATCCTGCAAAAGTTTGTTATTTAGTATTTGCAAGTTGAAGATGTCCCTGCTGGAGTGTGGGACCAGATGACCTTTGAAGGTCCCTTCCAACCCAAGCTATTCTATGATTCTATGACTTCCATATTAGGGTAATGCTGGAGAAAGTTGGTATGTGTTGGGTTTTTTTTTTTAGCAACATTTTATTGCACTTCCATTGGAACAACCCCCCGGGAGGTGATATCCCAGCTGCTGGTGACACTGGACCCAGAGGCGCTCGGGAAGTTGCAGCCACATCCCTTGCAGCCCCAGCCCATCCACGTGCCGCTTCTTGTGGAGCTACTGCATGAAGCGATAGAAAAATACTGGCAGCAGTTGAAATAACTTCACAGAACACATAGCAAATAACATTAAGGTCAATGTTAGCTATTTTCTATAAATACATTTGGTAAAAATGGCCATGTTTTTCATCCCAGAATTCAGAGAACATTTTCAGACTGCTCTATTTTGGCTCATTCTTCATGAACATTCATTAAAACATTTTGTTCCTGGGAAGATTCAGAGAAAATAAGTGTTAGAAGTCCTCTTCTTTCTCTCTCTCACGCACACACACATATATGTGTGTGTATATATATCTGTAGGCTTTTGATGCCGTTTCCCGTCAGATCCTCCTGGAGAAGCTGCTGCAGCCTGGCCAGTCCTGCACTGCAGCTGCAAAACGCTGCCTTGGCTTGCTCTGCAAAACTCTTCCTGCATAGCTTGTGTACCCTGCAGAGGGGCTAAAACCCTCCCTGGAGCTTTATCTGTTTCCTATACCACCCCCAGGCTCCCCTCCAGGCTGGTGTTTTGGGAAGGTTCCCTTGGGACAGGGCTTTGTTGGGTGGGACAGCACCGACGTGATGATATAATTGAGATTAAATTAACTGCGAACAACAGCGGAGCCTGAAGTCGGTCCCTGGCAGCTGCCGTGGACACGCTTGGCAACCGGTGTCGGTTCCCATCCGAATCTCAGCTTCATTAAAAAAATAAATTAAAAAAAAAAATCTAGTGGAAGGGGAGGAACTCTGCATGCAGCAAAACTGCTGTTTTCTTAGTATTGCTGCCTCGATGTGGGACAATATTCTGCAGTTTCCTTCTCTGCGGTTGTGTGTATATATAGTAGATATGTATATAAATATAACGAGCTCTATTTTTCCCAATACGGTTCTGTAGCTGTGGGCTCCTGCCCGGCTCTGACCGTGCGGTTCTGGTCTCTATTTTCTGTCCCCAGGGCTCAAGGCGTCTCTGCAGAGGCTGCAGCTGGAGTACGTGGACGTCGTCTTCGCAAACCGGCCAGACAATAACACCCCCATGGAAGGTTAGTGCAAGCTTGAATTAAAGATTTTAACGTGGCTGATCCTGGCTTACAGGCTCAGACTGACGATGGTAGGAAATGAAAAGTGATTTTTTTATTAAATATTCAGCTTATATATGAAATATCTCATTTGTGATATCCTGGAGCCCTATATATTTACACCCTGGAGCCCACCATCACCAGGAGCCCTATATATTTACACTTCAACGGAATGCATTTGTATCTCTTGGAAGGAAATTGAACTTTCTTTTATGTCCCAGTGGTGGCTTTAACATTGTTTGGTTTTTTATTTCCTTTTCCTGATTCCTTCAGATAAAGTGGATTTGTGTTTGCGTTTAAGGCAGGTCTCTTTGTGTCGGTTGAAACCTGTATATCCCCACCCCGATGTGGTCAGCTCTCCATGGGGGAGCGTGCCAGCGCTGCTGTCCCTGTCCTTGTCCCCATCCCCTGGGCTGCCTGCATAGCACGTTTCTCCTGGTGCTAAAACCAGGGTTGCGACCCAATGCATGGTCAGAAACAAGAAATAATTGGCCAACTTTAAGGTCCGCTGCCCCGAGCGCAGGATGAGCAGCGCAACCTGAGTCCCTGGTGGGCTCGGCCAAGGGGACACGCGGGGACGTGACCCCCAGGACACAGTGGGGTCCCCCCGGCACAGGGAGCAGCTGCAGCTGCCCCTCGGTCCTGGGGGGGAATGGTTCTTGTTAAATAATACAGGGAGCAACGTTAGGAACCTGCAAGATCTGTGACTCTCTGTGCGCTTTAGTTACATTTCATAATTGCTGATACCCATAAATGCGGGTTTGGTAGCGTGGCTGTGTAGCCCAGTTATCCAGGACCCTCCAGCGATATATTTTGGGGTTAGTGCCCTATTTAATGGGCACCAGTTCCAATTCCTTCTCTTCTCCCAGGGGAGTTAACGCACCCATTCACACCGTGGCAGCAGATTAGCTTCACAGCTAAATAAAAAATAGCAAGCAGAAAGACTTGCCGGCTGCAGGAGCTGTCAGGGATGAGGACACGGAAATCAAACAAACCTGGAGCTTGACAGGCCCCTCCAAAGCTCCTGGCTTGACTTTCAGCCGTCGTGACGCTCGTTTTCCTAACGACCATGGAGCTGTACGACCCAGCACGAACCCAGGGGGACGGCAGCATCACCGTCCCGGCTGAACCGCGCCAGCCACCGCGGGTCCGGGGAGCTGGGCTGGGGTTGTAGGACCGGTGCAGATTTTGTAGGAGCTGATGAGGTCGAGGAACATGACATGTTGTATCTCAGGGGGAGGAACGACCTCTCTGCTCAGTCAGTCGTCACCTAACGAGGTGGTGCTGGATAGATTTCCCGTGCGGCGCAGCTGATCTCGGGCTTTTACAGCTTTTAAGATGCTGCAGATACTGCTGGAGCTTGGCCACGAGGTATCAACTGTGGCGCTCGGTGAGATTTTCGAGCAGGGTGAAAAAAGGGACATTTTTATTATGAATGGTGCGGTGTTGATTCTTTCGGTGTACTTCGTGCTTTTTTTTATGGTTCACCTACTAAGCCACTCTCATCCCCGAGCATCTGTTGGACCATCTGTCGGTTCTGCGCGCTCGATCTGGCACACGTGGCGAGCGCTGCCTCCGAGACATGCAATCCCGCTCCGTCCCCTCGCGCCCCCGCGCTTTTCCCACGAGCAAAGTGCTGCTGCCCCTGGAGGGACCCTAAAACGTCCCCTGCTTGTGCTCCTCGTGGCGACACCGAGGGTGCTGCTTGGTGAAATAAAGCAGTTGTACGTGCTAAGGTACGACCAAATAAATCAAAGGATAAATGTTGAATGTCCATTTTGTTTTCTTCTGAAGAAAACAGGTGGGTGAGGTTGCTCTGCTCTCGCATGGAGTCCTGTCTGCTGTGGTGTGCGTGTCTGTGGGCGTCACAGACACAGGTTGCGCCAGGGGAGGTTTAGATTGGATATTAGGAACAGTTTCTTCCCCAAAGGGCTGTGGGGCACTGGAACAGGCTGCCCAGGGCAGTGCTGGAGTCGCCATCCCTGCAGGGGCTGGACATGGAGATGAGGTTCTCAGGGACGGGGGGCAGTGCTGGGCTGGGGGAACGGTTGGACTTGGTGAGCTTGAGGGGCTCCTCCAACCAAAATGATTGTGTGATCAGCAGGCGACCGATCAGTATCTAGAAATGCTGCTCTGGTCCCTCCCAGCCAGCGCAGAATCAGTTCCCGCTCCCCCGGGCTGGTCACGTCCCAGCTCAGGCTGCCTCGGGAGACGTGGATAACGGAGAACTCATAAAAGAAGATGAGCACTTATTACAGACTTCTTTATTGCAGGTGACTCTGGTCCCCAAAGCAGCAGGCAGAGCTTGCTTAATCTAAACATCTGAAACGCATTTACCTTTCTCTAAAGTCTCAGAGCAAATTAAAAATTAAATTAATTAATTTTAATTATTTTATATTTTTTAATTTTTTTAATTTTTTAATATTTTTAATTTAATTTTAAATATTAATTAAATTAATTAATTAAATTAAAAATTAAAACGCAATATGAGCTTCAGGGAACGTCTGGAGACGAGCACCCCACGCAAAGCTCTTTGCACCACCCTGCAGCGGGGTCCCGCGGGTCCCTGGCCAGGACAGCCGTGTCCCTCCTCATCCCTGGCCAGGGACGTCCTCGCTGAGGTCCCACATCCACAAATGATCCTGTCCTGGCTCTGCCACCGTGTGGTCCCCGGCACGGGGACATGGGCAGGCGGGTGACGGGAGGATCTGTGCCTCCTGCCTGAATTTCAGCAAGTTTTGTGCCTCGTTAGTCCGGCTGCAGATCTGATCCCCCCAGCTGTGCCAGCGGATGCTTTTATTCAACTTGAGTGACTTTTCCAGCTCTGGCTGTGGGGAAGGAGGGTCCTGGGGTCCCCTGGTGACACCCCGCTTGTCACCGTGCCGGCGACCGGGCGCCCACAGCCCTGGCACACAGGGAGAAAAGGTGACAGGGTTCCTATCAGGGAACTTTAAGCTGCTTCAAAATTATTATTATGCTGCTGGAAGCTGTTTACTGGGTTGTAAAACATTTATTTAAATTTATAACAAATTCTCCCCTTCTTAAGTGGTGCCAGGTGTGCGCCATCCATTTACGGTTGGACTCCATGGCCTTAAAGGTCTTTTCCAACCTAAATGATTCTGTGACCTGTGTGGCCGATGGAGTGGTCCAGGCGTGTGCTCCTTGCAAACGTCCCATCACCATGCCCTGGGGAGCTAAACAAGAAAATATATACAGATAATTTTTTAAATTTTTTTTTTTTTTTTTTTCTGAGTTGACTTCAGTTTTTCTTGAAAGGAGCAGGGGTGGGAGAAATGAAAACAGCCATGGACTGAAATGTGCAAGAGGCATGTGATGAGATGCTTATCAAAATTCCTAAATGGCAGAGCAGCAAAACCACAAACCTGAACCCTGCGAGAAGCCGAGGAGGGAGGGCCGGCCGAGGCGCTGCCCGGCGCGCACAGCGGCGTGGCAACGGGACGCTTCGTCGGACTAGTACGTGCCTGAGAATAAAATGCTTAGAAATAGGAAAAAGTATGGCTTTGGCCAAAACGAAGAATAAAAAAAAAAAAACCAACACAATATCTGGGGAAAAATCTCCTCCAGCCAACGTTTCCCTCGAGAGGAAATGTCCCTTTTTGGTGGGAAGGCGGGAGCCTGGAGCAACAGGGACAGTGTCCCTTGCACCCAGGTGATAAACGGAGACTTCGTCACCTTCAGCTGCTTGTCGCTGCCGGCAGGAGGCATCTCACAGCAACGCCAACATTGGCAGTGTTGTCTCCCCTCTGCCAAACTCCTTTTTTAATTTTTTTTTTTTTTCCCCATAAATAGGACAAGAATCCTGATGATGTAAAAGTGTCTAGATCTCGAGACAGCGATGCTGGAGTCATTGTCCAGGTGACAGCAGAGTCACCAAGGGATGTGACGAACACGAGGCTTCTCCCCCTGCCCCGCATCCCACCACGGTTGTGTCACTGTGGGTTGGGTCAGAAATTCCCAGTGTAGCTGCTGAGCCTCGGTTCCTCCCAATGGAATTTTTCATCCCAATGGAATTTTTTTCTATTTTCTTATTCTATTTTCTTTCCAGCATTAGTGAGACATCCTACCAGGCTCTGTAACCCTGGGGGCAACCACGAGGGACATATGATTTTTTTTTTTCTCTTGCAAACTGAAGTTTCTGATGAGATTTTTTCCCCCACAAGCAGGCAGCGCTGCTCAGCACAGGTCTGATGGGCAGAAATTGAAGATCCCATCCTAGCACGTGTAGCCTCATGGGATTCATCTTCCCAAAGGAAAACGAGGACCATGGGACTCGCGCGATAAGGAGCTGCTCCGGGTTTTGCACCCTAATATTCCTAGTAAAAAGCAGCAGGATCAAACGTATGCTTTTAGTAAACAAATTTTAAAATAAATTTATCTTTTAGTTTATTTTTCAACTGTGCTGCCCTCTGGTGTTAAATTTTAAAAGAAAGATTCTCATGAGGCGGTGGTGGGCAATAGCTAGCTGTTAAAAGCAGGTTTTAAACAACTGCCGGATAAATGCCTTTACATTCCCACTGTCAATGCTCTTTCATCCATGCCGGAGCAAGAGACCACAGCAAAACTGGTGCATAATGCAAAGCCGCTCAGGCTTGTCAGCGTACTTGGCATTTAGACGTGGCTTTGGGATGATCTGATGCTAAAATATTGGCCACTGTGCGGGTCTCGTACCTTTTTTTTGTTTGTTTCCTCCCCTCTTTAGAAATTGTCCGAGCGATGACACATGTAATAAATCAAGGCATGGCCATGTACTGGGGAACGTCGCGCTGGAGCGCCATGGAGATCATGGTAAAGTTGGTTTTTGCTTTTAAAATTTTCTTTTTATTGTTCTTATTGTTCGGTTGGTTTTGGTTTGGGTTTTTTTTTGGGGGGGGGAGTGTTGGCACTTAGTAATTCCGGCTCCAGGCGGCAGAGTCTGATCTAGTGGGTTTGGGTGCCCTGGCTTGTTTAACTGGGTGTTGTTTTATTCTGGTTTTATTTGGTCGGCTGCGATTCTGCCTCCTCCTCGTGGCATTTGTAGGAACGCGCGTGGCCTTGCCAAGGACCAAAGAAACTTGAGTTTCTCATCCCCTATGCATTCTAGGAATGTGATGTCCCACGAGACGTTTTTTTACTTAACGACATACTTTTTAATCTACTGATTTATCGTCTCCAGGAAGCCTACTCCGTAGCCAGGCAGTTCAACATGATACCGCCCGTCTGCGAACAAGCCGAATACCATCTTTTCCAAAGAGAGAAAGTGGAGGTTCAGCTGCCAGAATTGTATCATAAAATAGGTAAGACGAAGACTGCTGTGGGCTATTCCATTAGTAGAAATACAGAGCAGGCTGGTTTTGGATGAAAAACGCAGTTGGCGTTCGCCGGGAAGATGCTCCCGATGCCCTTAAGGGCATCGGGAGCATCTTCCCGGCGAACGCCAACTGCACGTCTCTCTACCAACAGCAACACAACCAACCTGCGATTGTTTTGCTTTTATCTTTTTTTAAATGGAAGTCCTATTTTTGGAACAATACTTTCTCCCAGTTTCCTAAAATCTCCTCTTTCTCGGCAGGGGTGGGAGCGATGACGTGGTCTCCGCTGGCCTGCGGGATCATTTCGGGGAAATACGGCAACGGGGTCCCTGAAACCTCAAGGGCTGCGCTAAAGGTATTTTTTTTTTTTTTTTGTCGCTGTGTGTTCAAGAAAATTAGATGTGCCGTTTTTGCGAGAGCAGGAGAATAACAGAGGAGGAGAGATCTCTCATGAGAAGGCTGGGCCGGGTGCTGCTGTGTCGGTAGATCAGCTCGGTTTCTCCGGCAACCGCACTCCAAAGTGTGGGAGAATCTGGGTTATAAAGATGCTGGAGGTTCCCCGGCGCGGTGAGCTGGTTATGGGGCAGCACACGACGGCAGCCAGGCTGGGGGGTCGGCAGGAGGGTGGAATCGTCACCCCCACTTTGCCTGGACGTTGTCAACGAGAAGGCACGAGCCTGGGGTTTCTGTTGCGTTTGATGATCCCGGGTGATGGATACGGCTGCTGTGGCTTCAAAACCTCTGATGCGGGTAAAACGGACTTGTACATGGGATTTTGGGAACAATTTCTTCCCCAAAGAGCTGTGGGGCATTGGAACAGGCTGCCCAGGGCAGTGCTGGAGTCACCATCCCTGGAGGGGTTGGACAGACGGACACGAGGTTCTCGGGGACATGGGGCAGTGATGGCATTGGGGTAATGGTTGGACTCGATGATCTTTAAAGATCTTTTCCAACCAAAATGACTCTGCGATTCTCCAATTTAATGGTTTGAAAAACCGCACAGCGTTACAATGTCATGGATTTTTTGGGGAAAAAAAAAAAAAGCACCAAAATGGTATTTGACGTTCTGTATCAGCTTGTGGGCAAAAGCCAATGCTGCCCGACGTGCCAGCAGACCAATGCATGTCCCTTCGCTGGCTTTTGCTCAGCTTGATGCTTTTTAGAAGAAAAATGCCGTTTACGCTGACTTGCTTACAAAGGGCAGCATTTTCAAATGTGGTATTCTATTGCATTTGTGATTTTTTTAACCCAAAATAAAATAAATTATGATTTGGTGAAAGCTAGCTAAGAAGGTAGTATTGCAGAGAAGGACCCAAATTAATTGATGAGAGTGAAGTAGAATCAAGTTTCAAATCTGGAGCTGGGAGAACTGAAATCTCAGCCTCATTTAATTATCTTTTTTAAAATCTGGAATGGTAAATCTTGAACAAGATCAGACGTTCTCTCACAGTTTTTGGGGGGGCTCTGTGTTAAAATCTTCTCAAGTTAGCTAATACTTCACTTTTTTCCACTCTGATGGGATCCAGCGGTTCAAAGATAAAACTGAAGAGGTTCCAGGTTCCAGCTGGGTCCATCAGTTGAATGAAGCCAGAGAGATGCAGACATGGATTCTCCCAGGAGAAATCCTGGTCCTGTCGTGATTGCTTTGGGTCACAAAGCATCGCGTTATCCAGCCTCAGTTTCCTCCTGGGTCGGATGAGACTTTTTAAGAGCTGTTTATAATGACTTTAAATTTTCTATTTAATTTAATTCCAGTGCTACCAGTGGCTGAAAGAGAAGATCATCAGCGAGGAGGGGAGGAAGCAGCAGGGGAAGCTGAAGGACCTGTCGCCCATCGCCGAGCGCCTGGGCTGCACGCTGCCCCAGCTGGCCGTGGGTAGGTGACCATGGGGACAGGTGTCACTGCCCCTTCGCTGCCATCACCAACACACCGCCTCGCTCACGTCCTCGTGATGCGAAGGGCAAGGCTCCGAGGTGCAGACAGGGTGGGTTTTGCCGAGACGAGTGCAGGTGAAATCTCGTACGAGCCCTAAAGCAACAGGTGCTCTTGGTGCTCCCGTCGTTTAAGTGTCAGCAACAGGCAGGTAAACGGTGACACAGAAAAAGATGCGTTGCCTTTCAAATGGGACAAAGGATGGCTTTGTCTTTGCAGTATCTATAGATCTATTTATTATTTAAAACACTTTGATGATGATTTGCTGTCAGGGGTTACGGAACAAAATGCCAGAAACACGGAAAGACTGAAGGCAGGTAATGCAGCTCCTCATGAGGAGGGGGCTAACGTGTGTCAAGGAGCACAGTAAAAGAACAAAACAAAAAATGCTTTAACTTTTGGTCAGCCCTAATATGGTCAGGCAGTTGGACTAGATGATTCTTGTAGGTCCCTTTGAACTGAAATATTCTATTCTGCTCTACTCTAAAACGCACTATAAGCAACACATGGCATTTTCACGCCTTATGAGAGAATCCCTGCTCCATTATCTTCACAAAAAAATAATGTGGGGTTTGTATTTTTTTGAGCGGTGAAATTAAAAAATACTTAAAATAAGATTGTTTCCAGCATCATCATCAGGCTCGGATTGACAGGAGAGCCAGTGGATCTTGGGCCATCATCAGGGGTCCCTCCCCAGTAGAAGCCATCAGTTGTTCAGCGCGCTGGGTGACGGACACAAGAGAATGCTACTTTTTTAAAAAAGAGAGTTAATTTATTTATTTTTAATAATTGTCTTTGTGCTGCTGAGAGTGAAGGTTGAAAAATACCCGACCTATCTGTTGGAACAACGATCTCAGGTTCAAATAGCCAAGAGGTGAATCCCTGTGATTTGTGACAGGGACAAACCAAACCCCACAATTAAGACAAGTGCTGGGCCAGGGACCTGGGTGGGATGGGAAGCTGGAAAATCTGCTATGCCATTTGTTATCTGACTGGTGCATCTTCCTCCTGGTAGCGCTGGAGGAGAAAAGTGAAAGTTGAGACAAATAATGTCATTAATTTTCAAACAGAGCTGGAAGCTCTGACAGACATTAGGACCTGGGGTAATGCCGTGTGGTGGCACCCACGTTCCTGACCCTTTTGTGACTTTGTTCCCAGCCTGGTGCCTGAGGAACGAGGGGGTGAGCTCCGTCCTTCTGGGATCTTCCAACCCCGAGCAGCTGATCGAGAACCTGGGAGCCATTCAGGCAAGTGCAGGAGGTGGCGGTGGCACCTCAGCAGAGGTGCGGGCAGCCCGTGCCCAGCGCCCGGGGTAACACCAGCCCGCCTTGACACTGGCACCTCCCTTCTCCTCATAGACTCATAAAACTTCGTATTTTGTTTCAGGCATCTTCCGGTTCTAGTTATGCACGTTAATTAGGCAAACCTACGGTGCGTTACCACCGTTCGTGGTGGTTATAGCGGTACCCAGCAACAAGAGGGCGGTGGCAGTGGGTTTAACGCAGCTGGAAAAGCAAAGGACATGATGCCAGGACATGTTGGGATTTATTCACATGTCACTTGCATCTACCTTAATTATTCTCTGTTGCTTTTCACAAGAAGAACTTCCTCTGTTCTTGCCACCAGCTCGCATTCCCCTGCAGCTGAGCGATATTGTGTGTGCAACATTCACGAGCACCTCTGTGGTTCCCTCACTGGGTAAAGACGCTGCAGTAGCGTTTCCTCTAAGGGAGAAAGATATTAAATGAATTTTTAAATATCTGTCACATCAAAACCCAGAGGAAACGTCATCTGATAAAAATCTAGATTGAAATTTTGAAAAACCTTTAAGGGAAGCTTGCTTAACCATCAAGTTTTTTTCTACCCCCAGGTCCTTCCAAAGATGACATCCCACATCGTAAACGAGATAGATAATATTCTGGGAAACAAGCCCTACAGCAAGAAGGACTACAGGTCATAACGTGCTGCATGAGCTCCCCGGACCGCACGGCTGAGCGCGCTCTGCGCCGGAGCGCAGCCCCGCTTGGTTCCCAGCCATGAGATCAGCCAGCGGCTCGCTGCTCCGTGTCCGTCACCGGCCCTCGGGACGGGTGCTGTCGCTACCACTCTGCAGTGAAATTTAAAAGCACAGTTGATCTCTCTCTCTCTCTCTCTCTCTCTCTCTCTCTCGTCTAAGCAAGAATAATCTTGTATTTTCTTACCTTCGACTGGAGTCATTAATTTTTACTTTACTCTTAGCACCTCATGCTTGTGCTGTGAAAACACTTGTAAAGAAAAAAAAAAAAGAAAAAAATTTATAACCTTCAGGTACTTGGTAATTAAAGAAGGATGTACAGCTCTATTTTTTCAATGAAGAAAAGCCAGATACAACTTAAGGTTTTAATAAAACCACATTTGGGAAATCTCAACTATGAAGTTTCTTCAGGTTAACAGATAGAAGGGGCAAGCTCAAATCTTCTGTTTTCTTTTTTTATGCTCAATATATGCTTTAGATTTTGTTGGTAGGTCAATAAAGGATGCAAGACAGAGAATTAGTTAGAAATTAGATAGCTCAGCTCCTTGCTGTACAATTATTTCAGCTGTGTAGTGCTCCTATTTCTGCGTACAAGCCAGATGAGCACCATTAGAAAACCCAAACGCATGTTAGGTTGATAAAAACAATGGCTGTTTGCAAAATACTAATTCTACATAAACCTTAAATCAAGAAAGCCATGATAAAACACTGAGTTTTGCACCTATAGAAACCTGCCTCTACTTCTGTGTGCTTGTACACATGGCTATTGCAAATTTCAATATTTATAAGCTTTTAAGGATATAGACACTGATATATAATACATAGCTGCTGACAAATACCAGAAAAAAATCAGGTATGTACTTTGGTGGAAGGTCTCATTTGCATTAACTTGTTCTGGAATCAGGCATAAGTAAATCTGTAGTATTTTTAAGACTTATTTTAAACAGGTAGGGGTTTTTTTTTGTGAGGATTTCATCCCTCTATGGGAGTTGGTAGTCAGCATCGATATATTCATTTGCCCATCTCAAGAACCACGTCATGTTTACCATGAGTTTGCTTTGTAAAGCGCACCCATGATTTCGGTAACGATTTCTAACTCGTGTGGAGTCGCGTCTGTTGGGCACGTCCTGCCCGGGCACGGCTGTGTACAGTATTTGTGGGACCCGTGTATCCCTGTCCCCGGCACTCCGGGATATCTGCAGCCGCCACGGGAGCAGATACTGATACCGAGTTGTCTTCTGTATTTAACCCAACCAGCTCTGGTCTGTGTAAATGAATGTATATCCAGAAACGCAGTCTGACCTTGACTTCTGCTTGGACACAATAAAAGCATTTTGTGCATCTAATTTAAGAGACCCGTCACTAATAGCAAGACTGGTTTTGAAACTGCAACGGTTTGTGTTGAAGGTGGATTACGTATTTTTTCACAGGGAAAGACTAATCTGCAGCTGTGCCTGAGTCAGGTGAGTGACAATGACCTTGGAGCAAGTACAGCCGGGGGGCGAAGGGCTGGGATTTCTGTGCTGCTCGGAGCAGGTACTTGCAGGAGTTGGAATCCTCAGGCAGACATCAGTCACGTAGAACATTTTGGTCTGTAATGAACACAATGTGAATGTTCTCCTGTGAGCTCACTGAAATCCCACTGTGCTTCTCTGGGCCACATCCCTCGGCGTTGCAGTATTAGCTGTGAAAATTAACGATTTAAGTATTTAAAATTGCTTCACAGGCAGCACAAAGGCTTTGACCATTATACAGTTAATAGCTTCAATTATTCTAACAGTTTAGTTATTTTCCCAGTGGCAGACCAGCTCCTTTTCTCACCTCTGGAGGTACAATTTAATGTTCTCTCTTCCCCTTCTCAGATATATGGGAATCCAGCAGCATATTACAAATATATTAATCCCCAACCTTTTTTTTCTAATTGAAAGCGTGATGGCATTGTCCCTTACTTAGAGCAAAAGCTTAAGTCAGCTTGCCTAATGCTGAGGGCAAGGGGATGCCAAGCAGCAGCTTAACTTTAAGCTGCGCTTCAGTGTTATACTGAAGAACCCAGGTGCAGCTTGTAGTGAGGATTGTAAAGGAAAAAACCAACCAACCTCAAAAGCAAGCAAAAATTAAAAAAACCCAACAACAACCAAAAAACCCCAAACAACAAAACTCCCCAGTGCTTTTCTGTGAAGAAGTCTGCAGAAAAGACATTGCTTTCTGAAGAAAACAACCCACCCACTTGCTTTTGTTTCAGGCTGTCAATGCTGCAAATTTTCTCCCCAGAAAAATTCTGCTGCGTTTCCCAGCAACTGTCTATGCCAAAATCTCAAGGTAAGATAAAAACTGTTAATAAAAATACTCAGCGAACTGCCAGTAATGGAAGAAAGTGCCGCTTCAAATTGCTTTTCTCTGGACGGCAAATTTCTTGGAAAATACACCTGCTGGTTTCCAAAGGCCCCTGATCCCGACCGACGCTGGCAGGTAAAATGAGGATTAACCTCAAATTCACGGGTCTGAATTTACCAGTGAGCAGCAAAACAACAACGTTCAAGTCCCGTTGCTTACAGAGCCGCCAGCTTGGCCTTGTGTTTGATTCTGACCATTTACAGAAGTTTGGTAGAAATTTGTTTTACCTGTGCTAAATACTTAGACTCAAATACCTACACATTTTATCTTCTGTAATAAATGACAGGGCAAGGAAAGTAAAATGATGCAAGCAGGGAAGTCTCCTTTCGGTAGCGCCTAAGCAGGCAGAAGAAATAAAGAAAAATTAATATATTTTCAGGGAAAACAAGTTAATGGGAAGAGTGTTAAATGACTGACCAGAAATTTCAATGGCAGCTCCAAAGGACACTAAAACCCCTGGAATTTTCATGCTGTAAGCATGTGAGTTGTTACCTTTGCTGGGAAATTAAGTCAAAGTAAATTCTGCAGCAGAGGGTAGAGGTTGCAGCCCTGTCCAGCCCCGACCCCAGGGACACTGGAGAAGCACAGGAACAGTCACTGGCACTGGGGATCAGGTGAGAGTTTGGTGAGACTGTTCTGGTCGTGTTTGTTGGAAACTGAGACGTTACAAACTCAGCACACCCTATGGCAAGGCAGATACGCTGTCTCTTGCCCTTTTGAATCTTCATTTTACTATATTTTATATAAATACGAATCTTATCAAAGTAAAGATTAGCAAAGTACTTGTTAAATTAAATCTGATTATAAGCTTTCACTTTCTTCCCTGTTCAGGCTTCCAGGTCTGTAAGAGCAGTATCTGTAATTTCTGCAACAGAATTCCATTACTAGCAGTAGAGTTTACTATTTAATGCACCTGTTTTATTGATAGCACCAAAAAAAAAGGATTGTCTGATAAGCCCATTATAAAAAGCCAGTTAAAGCATTTTTGTTAAGCTGTGCCAGGAAAACTGGCAGGTTTATTATTTGACTTCAGAGGTGAATGGGAAAAAAAACCCGAAACCCTCACCCCAGTATATGCAAACCATTTCAAAAGCATTTTTCTAGGAGTTTTAGGTTTTGTCTTAACTCCCAAGTTACTGAAAAATGAATATTTCCAATAAAAACAATACAGATGCTGACTTGGAGAAGACTCCTCCCTTTTTGAAGTAGAAACAGTTGACAAACTTCCACACAAAAACACCCATTAAAAAAATGCAAATATAAGGAATTAAACGACAAAAAAGCCTCCTTTTTATTAAAACTTGTCAAGTTACAATGATAAATGGTGGATTGTCACTTTTTATGGTCAGTAAGTTTGGCTCAGTCACCAAATTTATGGGGGAATTCAGCTGCAGGTTTCTGGCAGAGCTGTTTGCGCAGCAGTGCGGCCGTCCCTGCCAGGGGAATTGTCTGAGTGTGGTACCACTGACCCACACGGTGCCTCACAAGCGTGACCCACCCCCTTTCCTTTCATTGCTAAGTAAAAAAATTGATTAAGTTATTGAATAATACCATGTAAAGATACCCAAAGTAAATATCATTCAATTATTTTGGATTCAAACCCGCCCCGCCTCCCTCAATCAATCACACTATAAAAAAATGTATTTCTGTTCCACCCTCAAACTGTTGTACGGCAGTTGAACCCTCTCACAGAAATAAACTGCTGTGGGTTTTTTTGTCTACTTGGATCCTGTGGAGAGCAGAGCGATCAGTCCGGATGAAGCGCTTATAGAAAGAATGTAGTTTCTGCAAGGAAAAGGTTAAGGATACATATTTGTAAAAATACCCCTTTTTTGTACAGAATGTTTAGTAGAAGTTTTATGATAAACAAGGGATTGAAATGGTCTTTATCTGTAGGAGTTTTTGAATTACATCGCAACCTGAAATCCAGGTTACAGTCAGGTGTTAGCAGGACTGTGAAAGGTACTTAACTTCAAAACTAAGACACCCATAAAGTTTAGCCTGTTTTCTTAAAACTAGTTAAAAATACTGTTAAATACCACAGATCTTTAATTGACATATGTGGCCTTGATTGGCAGTACTTATCTACTTAAGGAACATAAAATTTTACCTGTGGAGTTACTGACATTAAACAATCCTGTAACATAAGAGCACCTGGTGACTAACACGGATGTTTCTGTAAGAACACGAGCTGCCGCCTCATTCCACAGGTACAACTGAGGTGGCAAAGCCATAAGAATTTCTGTATATTGCCCAAGCTATATCCTTAAAACTTTCACATGATTGGCAGATTTTCTTTGTGTTCTCTATTATGTTGTAGTGTTTCTAAGCCGAGGTGCTACAGTGAACTGCATGTATTAACAGTCATCTCACAACCCACATGCAAATGTCGCTGCTAATGACAAGCAGGAGCAGGACCCTGGTTGTTCCAAGCGTGTAACAAAGGATACACAGTGGGGTTGAAGTTCTTCAGCACAAAAAACGAAGCGATGATGACCAAGACCAGAAAGAGAGTGTTGTTGTAGAAGATGGAAAAAGTTGTTGCTTCATAATCTGCAACTTCATTTTTCTTCCACAGGATTCTAGGAACAAGCAGAGACGTTATTTCAGGCACATTTAAATCAATGCATATGCTGGTTTATCCAATAAGTTGTTTTGCTTTGCAGCTGAAGGACTGAGACGCTGCCTTACAGGACCTTATTGATAAAGGTTTCAATGTTTGTGAACCTTCACTGATCACACACTCCCAAAAGGCTTTACAGGTGAACAAAGAGCTGACAGTACAGCTTCTGCTTACCAGAACACTGAAAAAAACAACAGCCAAGCAACAGTCCCGAATATCCTACCTAGAGCCATAAAGATACCAGGCAGTACAGCAAAAAGAGAGAGAAAAAGGGAATTACCTTTCATCCTTCTCCTTGCGAGACATCTTCCTGTTGTCCGCCTCAGACAGCTTGCGAGTAACTTCTTTGGAAACAGCGTCTTCTCTTTTCTGGGCCACTCTGTAAGAAACACCATTGAAGTTGAGAAATAATCAGAAAAAACCCTGGGATTATAGGAAGTCAAGTTTACGGTGAAGAATAACACTTCACTGAACAGATCTGCCAAGTTGAAAGGGCAACAAGTAATAATCAAATTACTAAAAGTATTGGTCAAATATAGTTTGTGGCAACATGTGCTGAGAACGAAGGTAGTTTTGCTATTTCATTGTTCTCTGAGCTGACAAGGCTACTCTAGTCCGTAATTACAAGAGAGATACTTCTGTGTAAAACAGGTTTTGGAGTAACATTTCGGACATTTTTATTCATTTAAAAAATGTTGTAAATGCTGGTTTTGTTAAATTACTTAATAATAAATTCTATGTCAAACAGCCACCCAACTTACTTGTGTTTGAGAACAAACTTGACGTTCTTATAGGCGAAAGCCACCAGATAGGTGCTGATGAGGGTCATTACACTGTACAGGACTGCAGACTGAACAAGATCCATGTGCCATATCCGCCAATAAAGCCCTTAAAATAAAGAAAAAAAGACATTTTGAGTGGTTTCTCTCTCCAAATGCCCCCACAAGAGTCCTACTCAGACCACTAGCTCTGGAATTTGGGGGGATTGGACTGGATGATTTTTGGAGGTCTCTTCCAATCCCTGACATTCTGTGATTCTGTGAATTCAGCACTGCCAGACCAGTTCCTGCAAAATCGCTTGGGAGGAGCCTCCAAAGTGCATTAAAAAGCACTTTTGAATGGAGAGATCGGCTTTGCTTTTGGTGAAAGGGGCTTTATGAGCCACGTCATGAGGAGCCAGTGCTGACACGTCATCTTTACAGAACGCTCTTCTGAGCGGGACCGGCCTCAAAGCTGGATCTAACACGGACAGAGCCAAAACAATCCCGGCTCAAAGCCGGCCAGGCCTGGGGCAAGGCCGGCCCGGGGACCCGCTGAGGGCCGGGAGCCAGCGGCGGGCTGTGGGGGACCCTGCTCCCCTCCGGGGCTTGATGTCCCTCCTCAGGGTCTGATGACCCCTCTCAGCGCCTGTCACCTCCCCTCAGGGCCCACCGATCCCCCTCAGGGCCTGCTGTCCCCCTCCAGGCCCCGCCGTCCCCTCAGGCCCCATCACCTCCCCCGCCCCGCCAGGCCACCCCCCCGCTCACAGATGGGGATGGCGGAGACGATGAAGGCGTTGCCGAAGAAGAGCGCGGAGGACTTGGCGGAGAGGTTGCGGCTGAAGTCCTGCAGCAGCAGATCCTCCTCCGACTGCTGCCGCCCGCCGGGGCCGCCCTTGGGAGCCATGGCGGGAACCGGGACGCGGCACCGCCAGCGCAACGACCGGCACTTCCGGCCGCGGCACTTCCGGCCGCAGCACTTCCGGGGCACCGCCTCCCTCAGCCCTTCCCGCCGTTATGGCGGTTCCTCCCCCGCCTCAGTCGCGGGTTCAGTTTTGCTGGTTCTTCGCCTGCCCTGATGCGGAGCCCGCCCGGGGGAGGCTGCCGGCTGCAGGAGCCGGTGCTTGAGACAAGTGAGTATGCGGGGGGGCCGGTTTGACGGGGGAAGGAGCGAAGCACCGCGAGGAATCGGCCTGTTTCCCCTCAGTTTATTCTTATCTGGAAAAAAAATTCCGAACTTCACCTCCGACAGAATCCGTGTAATTGCTGCCGTGTCTTTATTTTATGCTTTTTAAAAGCGTTCAAGCCTAATTACGCTTTTTTGAAGCATTTCTGTATTGTTTTCACTTTCAGAAATGTTCCTTAAACACCCTCCCCGCTCCCCCCACTCCCAGGCTTGTGAAGCCAAAGTGGGTCACAGAATCACCGAATGTCAGGGGTTGGAAGGGACCTCAAAAGCTCATCCAGTGCAATCCCCCCGCCGGAGCAGGAACACCCAGAAGAGGTTACACAGAAGGTGTCCAGGCGGGTTGGAATGTCTGCAGAGAAGGAGACTCCACAACCTCCCTGGGCAGCCTGGGCCAGTGTCTGTTACCCTGTCACGCAGGTTTTTTTAACGGTCCGTCTGTAGTTTGGGGCAATAACACAGGAATTCGGGGCATTAACTGTAGTGTCGTGCCTGAAAGGGCAGGTGGGTCCCTGATGTCACCCCCTCCAGGGACGTTACCCGATGGCCTGGGTTGACCATAGGGCTGCATGGCTCTTAGGACGGTGCTTTTTTTCTTAATATTTGTAACATTTTTGAGGAAATTTTACTTAACAAAGCATGTATCTCTTTAAAGTGTAATCAACGTCATTCTTCCCACTTATTTACCCCCAGTTACCAAAATTCTTTGCTTGTGAGAAAAGAGAATGAGGCATGTGCAATGAGGAAACGCTAGATGGAAAAGAAGTTATATGCTTAAAAACTGTAATTCATTGTGATAGAGTTCTATAAAACCTTTAAGTGCAGCAGGACTCTGCCTTCTGACCTTGTCATAAATTTCTGAGACGAAACTGAGGGTGGATTTTCACGATTCAAGGTGCACTGAATACAGCGTGCCAGCAGAGCGATATGAGGAGTGTTATATTATCTACAGGTTTGCTAACGAGTCCTTCCTTGCCTTGACGACACGGCTGCAGTGGGATTCCCAGCTGGTTTAACCAGCACATCAACCCGTGGGATGAAGTGCAGGAGCTCTGGGCACTGGCACAATCAGAGAATCATAGAATGTCCTGAGTTGGAAGGGACCCACCAGGATCATCGAGTCCAGCTCCTGTCCCTGCACAGGACACCCCAACAGTTCACACCGTCTGTCTGAGGACATCGTCCAGTCTCTTCTTGAACACTGTCAGGCTCCTCATCACGCCCACGCTCAGGAGTGGTGCTGCAGGTCACCCCTCAGTGATGAGATTTGTAATCAGCCGGTAGCGTCTGTCTCCCTGGTGCTGTGGTTTACTTGCATCTACGGCTTTTCTCTGCTTAGATATTACCTTTGGTGTTGTTCTTTGTAGATGTTTCTAATGCTGCTGGGCAGTTAGTAATGGCTCCCACACCTAATCAGATTATATTATTATTTGAGCTGTATTTCTTCTCTCTCTAAATATTTCTGTGGCTGTCTTAAATTGTGAAAAAAACCAAAACAAAACACCAAGCAAACAAAAAACAATCAAACCCAAACAAAAACACACAAAAAAAACCAAAACGAGAAAAAACAAAAAACAAACAACAAAACAAAACCACAAAAAAATGCAAACCAAAAAAAAAAAAAAAAAAATTGAAAATTGTTTAAAAATAATAAGGAAGTTGACTCTTTTAATGAAGTAATTTTCTCTGTGGAAATTACTGAGATCACCAGAGATGTTGTAGTGGACTGTTATTTCAGGATCTTTAAGCACCTCAAGCTGCATGCCTGTATTTCTCCAGACTTGCAAAATTGCCTGACTGTCGCTGTTTCATTTCTTTTTTATGAGTATCTGTTACATGAAACCTCTTCCTTCTAATGTCTCTGTTCCATGTGCCCTGCGTCCCTGGGTTGTATTAACCTGTTCCGAAATGGCTTCAGTGGTTTCCGGCTGGTGGGAAATGCTGTTTGCATTCCGCAGTGTGTCCACAGGAGCAGAGATCAGTTTTGTTTTATGTGTATAAAATGTTAAAACTAAATGTGTATTAGGTAACGTCGCTACTTGATCAATGTTACCACTCATAAGAATTTCCTTTGTAAAGAACATTGTTGGAGTTGTATAAAGTAGTTGGAAGTAATGGGAAAGATTAAGTTTAACGTTAAGATTCATATGGGATGATTGACTTTATTCTTGCACAGATTTTTTTCCTTCTCCTCATCTGGATAAATTTGTGGTGGAACATAATTAAATCTAACTTTTTGTTCTTGGTTTGGGTTTACATGGGAAGGACGCTGTTCATTTTGGAACAAAAGCTGCCCGGTGACCATCTATCTGTCCATTTAGATGAAGTATGACATTGTTTTAGGTGGTGAGATGATGAAAGATTTCCTTGAAAAAACAAATGAGCACTTTGCTTTTTTAAAAATCCTGGCACTGGCAAACTGTAGCTTTAAGCAGAACATTGCTTACAACAAAAGTGTCACCAGAGCTTCATCTTCACTTTAAGTATGTCAAAGTTGCTTCCCCAAAAGCAAATTGGGCTACCGGTTTCTGTCAAAACAATTCAAGTTTCTGTTTAAGTGCTTAAATCTGCATTGTGCTGACTGAATCCTGTCAGAATCCTCATTCAGGAGCTGTTGGGAACATAAAGCTTTAAAATCAGAGGAACAATGGGTCCGTGACCCAAAAGCAGAAGTTCTTCTGGTAATAGAAATATTAATGCTGTTATCTCTGTAACTTACAAAGTACGTTTCTTAACACATTTCCTTCTAAAACACAGAAGCAGTGATAAATATTCTGGAAATACAAAGATTATCTTTACTGCTTTCACTTTTTCTCCAAATATCTAAGCTGGACCAAGCTTAAAATTTTACATGAGGGTGGTAACATTTCCCAGCAGTATTTGTTTTGTCGATTTTATTGTTGCCACTTGTCTATGTGAAATATAGACTCCAAACCACATTTTTGTTGGATTGGAAGATAGATAGAATCTGCAGGGCAGGTGATGAACAGTAAATAAGCCTGATATTTAGCAAAGTTTTATTTGTCATCTTCTGTACTAATCTGAATCTTAATGTTCCAAGGTCTAAGAATGGTTTTCATTAATGTGACTATCTTAGAAGAAAACCAAACCCTAATGAGTCCCTAAGTTACTACGAGGGGTTTTTCAGTTGGTTAATTTGTGCCATCTCTTCATTTAGGTGGCGAAATCCTAAAAGAATCCTTAATGTGCAGAAGAGGAAGTTCCTTTAAGACAGCAGAGTCCGGGAGCAACCTCGAGTGGGTCCAGAACAGAACCACAGGGCTCTTGTCACCATAACAGCACCAGAAACCACTGCCCCAGGACTGAAAAGCAATGAGTGTTTGTAACTCCAGTAGCAAACAGCAAAACAGCAACAGGGAGTTGTTCTGAGCAGGTAACGGTTCCTTTTCTCCCATCTGTCTCCAGCAGGTCTGTGCAGGAATATTTAGGATGTAAGCGATGTCTGGACTGCGTGTGGAGTGAGAGGATTTGGGCATTTATGGGGTGGATTCCAGAGATTATGTGGCTGTACTTTGTAGCCAACAGCCTTGAACATCTTGGTTATTATTGGTCATCTGAACACCTGTTTTTCTCTTTCTCCCTCTTTATTTATACATTCCATCAAATTAATATGTTACAGAGCCTTGTGTAGCAGCTCTTTCAAACTACATTTGCTACGTTTCTTCATGTTGAGTACAGTGGCTTTTCCATCAGACTTTGGTGACACTTGCCCAGTGATGCTGACCCAAACCCTCAGGAACACACAGATCACTGGTGTGGGTGAAACTTCTCAACCTTGTTGAAAATTCCATATTGCTTTGGGCTGCGGTTCTTTCTTGGCATAGCTCTGCTGAAGAGATAACAAACTCTTACATCTTGCTGGTTTATACAGTCCTCCTAATCTAGTTCAAAGGCTCTCAATAACTGGTTTTTAGCTTGCAAAATCTGTGGAAAAAACTCCCCTGAGGTTAATACATTGTGTGTGAACAGACTTAATAGGACCATTTTTGCTGTCATCTAGTGTTAACACTAGGACATCCCTGTATTTCTCACACTAAGTGAATTTCTCTGTTATTAGTTACTGTGGTAGCTGACATCTTACTTAACGGAAGAATTCTTAAAAACCCTCAGGCAGAAATGTGTCTTTTTCAGGGTAGCCATTGCTATCATGTTCCAGCAGTAACAGTTCTATCAAGAAGAAACATTGACTGGCAAGAATCCCCTCTGAGTCCCACAGAAAATAATATTTGTGATTAAAACACGTCACCCCAGCGGTGATTATATCTGATCTCTGTGTTGTTGTACAATTCGTGTCCATAAAAGTGATGTAGAACATTGTGTGCTGTGTGGAATTACAGTGCACACCCCGAATACTTCTATAACAAAACAAATGTTCTCAGCGTGGACTTTGATACACCCTCTCTGTTCTTTGCTTTTATAACATTAGTTCATCAGCGTAAATCTTCAGAAGTACATTTAAGAGATACCTGATATTTTAAAGTAGTTGGTTTCAGATGGTTATAGAAAATAAGAGAGCAGTGAGTCCGGCTGCGTTTCAGAAAAGAAGAGCCTTGTTTCTTTGATGTTGTCCCCAGCCGCTTGTGCATGTTTTTTCAGTAGTCATGCTGATGTATATTCTATTATCCTTGGGGGTGTGTGTGTTTTCCTCTGTTGTGGTTAGTCTAAAAAGGGTATTGTGGCTTCAGCCTTGTGTCAGTGGTTACCCTGGACTGGATGTTTCACTGTGGAGTTGAAGTATCTGTGCAGTCTCTTGTGTCTTGTTCAGTTCGTTATCTGCGTGCTAGTACTATATGGATTTTTACTTTAAATTCTATCACAGCCAGAGGAATGATCCCACCCGTACGAAAATACCTTTGTATTTTCCATATGCAGCTACATTCTGAACCTACATCCAAAGCTACAGCATGAACTTGGCTGACCTTGCAGCCATTGATTTTGCTGCCAACTTACCAACCATTCTGGTTTTGTTTGCTTCTCTAAAAGGGGTTTTGTTAAGCACAGAAACAATATCTATTATTTGCTTTCGGTAACCATTCCACTGCCAGGCCCTCTGGGGGTGATCGTTTCCTTTTGCCCTTATTTAATTGTTCAGTTTTAGCTGAGCCATTTCACTTCACATGTGGAAGGCCTCTCTCTGTTTTTTTAACTTGAGTAATTCACTGAAACTGAGAACATTTCCTAGTAGTGTCAGTACAGCCTAGAGTTCGTGACTGAGACTTGACTTGCAACTGTCTGTTGCAATTCTTGAGGGAAATTGTGTATTTCCTCATTCTGGCTAGAAGAAATCTGAACAGATTTCTTTCTGTGTTTCCTCTTACACCCCTCCCATCCTCCCCAAAACTTATTAGTTGAGAAATAAATTCCATAGTTTTGAAAACTGCTGGGTTTTCATATTCACATTTAAATTCAAACTAACTTTCTCAATGGCATTTGTTCCAGAGTCAGTGGGCTAAGCTATATCCAAGAATTAAATTAGAGCAGAGCAAAAGCTTCATTACAGTTAAGATGGAGAAACCCCTCTTCGTTCAAAATTGAACTTTTGTGTTATTCTGAAATCCCCCTGTTTACTTGGAGATATTGAAATTTATCATGCAGTGAGGGATTAGTGTTCTGAGTTTTGGATCAGCTGATTTAGGATTGTTGAAATAAAAGCAAAAAACCTTTGAATAAACATGCATGACGCTCATCAACTGAGCAGCTTCTGCTGTCTTTGTGTGAACGAGGCGGATGAGAAGCTTTCCAGTTCTTCTGTGCACTGTGCTTTTTCTGAAACATTCTGTGATGTCTGAGGTTTAAAATTGGAGGCATAATCTGACTTATTTATTGGTTCTCATTTACATTCTGACATGACATTGTGACAACACTGCATTGAAAGATTGGATTGCTATGCTCACCTTTCATTTCTAAAAGCTGGAAATTGCTGGATTTCTGTGTCACCGTATCTGAAGGGAGCTCAGGGTAGCATATGTGACCCATTTTTGGTGTCTGGAAATGGTCTCATCTGCTCTGGTTTCCTTCTTTAGCATTTTTAAAGTTGTGGTTGGTAGGTCCTTCTGCATGTAGACCAAATGCATGAAATCATGTCTGTAAATAGTATCTCAGGGGGCTGGTTTGCACAGCATTTATCCCAGATAGAGCATGGAACTGACCATACTTTTAAAAAGCAATATCAAATGCAATATTTGGAAAATAACTAAACTCTACAATTAAGATTTAACGTAATATGCAGTAGTTGGGGCATCTGTTTCTCAACCAACAAGGTGTGGTTCCCGTGTGGCTTTGAGATCTGCAGGCACATCCCACAGATAATCCAAATAAAAGCCTCTGAAAGCAAGAAATGCAAAATTATGGTGGTTTATTTCATCCTTTTGCCTATCTTTTTATTCTGATCAAGTACAAAATCCCCTGTTTTGGGTCCAGTAGAGGTTCGTGCAGACTGACGCTGCACATGTGTGCTCTGCAGCCCGGTGGGATCTGAGGATCAAGCCATTTGTTGTGTAGAGGTGAACTGTAATGTTCTCTTGCTCAGGACTCTTGAGGGATGTGCCACCTCTCACCGAGGTACCATGAGCTTTCGGACGGGTCACACTGGATTTTTGTGGTGTAGTAGAGAAATAGAGGGTGAAAGTAAGTCTGGGATCTTATAAGCAGTTCACATGTAGTCCCCACAGCAGGGCTATATTGGGTGATCTGCAGTGGGGTTATACTGGTCCAGTTCAGGTCTGAGTCCCTGGTAGTGGGAGAGGGTCAGCCAGATGGGATTTCTAGGTCTGAAATGTGTCATCCTGGCACCCACCCAGCCTCTGCTGCTCCAGCCATTCGCAGTGCAGGAGGATCTCAGGCGGTTGGTGTCACTTCCCACCTGTGAGTTATCTCGGGGGTTTCCCATTCCTGCAGCCTTGAGTTGGGCAAAAGTCTTGTGGATCTTGGCCGTAGGAAAATTTCAGCCTGTAGTTTGTAGGCAGAAGACCTGGCCAGCCATGTGCTGATGGCTTCTAAAAAGCAAATCTCTAAAGTAAGGATGAACTAGAAACTCAAATATCACGTGAAGAATGTTTGGATGAGTGAAGAAAAGGGGTTATTTCTGGCTGCTTCATCTTCTGAACGGTTATTTGTAATCATACGTACCACAGCCTGGCCTTGCACATGACAAATGTTTGAACTCATCGTGGTAATACCCATTTGGCTGTAATGGTCGGTACAGAATGAAGTACACAGGAATCCTCTCCAGCCAGCAGTAAAACTTCAGGTAATGGTTGAGCTCAGGTATAGTTAATGAGAAGGCTGGAGACAAGAAATCTGATTAATACTGATACTGAGGATTCTGTGAGAGTCAGGCTGGATGCAGCAGTGCAAGCACTGAGAAGGGCATTGCTTCCCAGCTGGGACAGAGTGCTCTCGTAGGATCTGTCTTGATGTAAAGCCCATATTATGGGAAAATAGTTCAGAACTCCTGTGGCACAGCTGTGTGGAGCTGCTCTTGGCAGCAGTGTGTTATAGCTGCGTGCCTGCGGTGATGTTGAGTGTGATGCAGATTTGAGCTGACTCTGCACTGAACTGATTCAGGTTCATTGACCTCGTGCCATATTGATATGGATTGGAGATGAATCCATCCATAGAAAACAGAATTAGCGTTGTGTTTTCTAGCTAGCCAGTCATGGCTAGACTCAACTTACACCTATATGTTAAAGGGAATTCTTCCAAGTTATGTTTTTTTCTTTATTTAAAAAACCTTAGAAAAGGTAAAAGGAAAACAATCTTCTTGAACAGAATGAATACAGCAAGGCAGTATCCTATACCCTTCTGTAATGCTGAATTCAGCAACACACAGATTGCTGAATTCTAGAAATAAAGCATCTCTAGTGTACTCCCACACAATAACTCTTCCATAAAGAAATAATCTTTCAAATGCATATTCTCACACTAAAATGTAGAGCAAAGCGTCTCCTATTCATAGTGACTTAAGGCTATTTCACACAAAGAGCATCTGCTGAATGTAGCAATCATTTTGCCGTTTTCTGCAGGATATTATCTAACGCTCTGGTTTTATTTATGTGTTCTGCAGACTGTATCCATCCAGCTGCTCACAATATCGACAGCAGGGAGGTTTTGGGAGTCAACACAGACACACTGTGTGCCTTGCAGTACCGGCAGAAGACATGTGGGATTTCTAAGGCAACGTCTGTGTCTCTTCTGGTTGGTTGCTTACATATGTATTAGGCAAAATGAAGGACTCATCCCATTTTCTTCCAGATGATTTTGTATCATTAGTGAGGGTTAGAACTCTCCAGTGTTGCTACAGCTGATCTGGAACTATGCGTGTCCCTTGGATGCATGTGATATGTTTGTGAATAATTTCCATTATTATTGCCATTTCCATGAGGCACAATTAAATTTGAGGATTTGAACATGAACAGTATTTCCCAAGCTTCAAATTTTTGTTCTTCATCTCCTGCATGTTAGAAGAAATGTTTTGTTGAATATAGTGTTAACTTCTTCTAGTCATTTATTTTTAGTTTAAGATGTGAATTAGTTGCTGTTTTCCTCTTGCTATTTGAGTCATACAGAGCTTGGAAGAAAGAGCCATCAAATTTATAATACCTCTGCCTTTTATATTGTAAGAATTGACCTTTTCAAAGGATATCTACGGAGATCTTCATTCACACCTTCAGTTTTTCAAAGGTGTTGCAGGTCTTTGTAGAATCAGTGTTTTACTGCTTTGTAGAATCAGTGTTTTACTGGGTAACTGAAGCTGTAATTAAGGTTTGCTGTAGTGAGCAGCTGTTGTTTTTTTCAGATGTCAAATACCACGGTACTCTTACCTTCCAGGAGTCCCTTTATAATTTGTCGGAATTTTTGGTTGAAGAATGGACATAATTTGCACGTAGGTAGTAAACTACCTATGTATTAGATAGCACTAGCTGTTAATTTTAGAACTGTTTAAATTTTAGTTGGCCAACGCTGCATTATAAAGGAACATTCCCATTCTGTTTAGTTTAAATAGGAGTCAGCCCAAAGGACCAAAACCACAGCACTGCCATCCACACGTTACTATTTACCTTTTTGTGGGATCCATGTGTTCCAGAGTCATCAGCACTTTAAAGTTAACCTTCAAAAAAATCTCAAAAGTGACATGGTATTATATTAACCAGTTTGAATTGCTCATATTAGTTACGGACACATGGCAAGTGTTGCCTTGGCCTTTGCTAAATCCATGTGGCTTGTACTGATTTAAGAGACTTCCACGAGAGGGTGCACCAGTTCAACAAAATCCCATGTAAACCGAACGAGCCTATCCCCATTGTGGGCATATTTTCTATCATTTTGTGTATCTAAGTTAACTTCAGAATTGGATGGGTGGTTTAATCAGTTTAATGTCCCTGAGGCTTTAGTTAGTTTAAGTCCCTGAGTCCAGTTTTTGATAGGTACATGAATGGATACACAGTATTTTGCAGGTAAGCAAGTCAGGAAGTTTAATTTTGAAGAAGAGGTGGCGCTGTTTGCGGAAGTCTGTTCACAGTGATGAAAGGCTGTCTGCAGACTCCACTCACAACATCCTAGTTAGACATTTGCGGTTTTTTAGTTTGCTGAAACGTGTTCCCTGTCCCTAATCTATGCCTGATGACCTGCAAATTCTCACTACTGCATTTTAAGAGTAAGGCTTAGGGATATATAGATACACACCTTTTTTTTTTTTTTTGTTAGTTTTGAAGCATCATCAATTTTCCTCTCAAACTGGTACAACCCTGGATAATACAGCTGCAGAAGAAAACTCCGCCTAGAAGGATGACTTCTTGAGAGACTGCTGAGTATGACTGATACAATTTTTTCTGTTTTGTGATTATTTCTTGTTTCATAAGATACAACAGAAACTCTTAGTAATGCTTCAGCTTGTCATATAATGTTACTGTACTTCTATGCTAAAAGCATTAAAAGTGTTCTGCTGCATACGTAGGGCCAAAGTTCTAGGTCCATTCCTATAAGACTGCAGTCTTGGGACAGTGAGAGATCTCTGCAGAAATGATTACCTCGAACAGATTTTCCAGGAAAGGGGCCTGTTTTGAATCGCGTCCAAATCCGTGAATTATAAATCACTTGCAGAGATAAGATTATCTGATAGTCAGCAAAATAGCTAGAAGTGTGGTGATACTCATATGTGTAATATATGGTTATTTATTTTCTAAGAAATGCTGTTTTCACCACACGTCAGGTCTATTAAATAAGAAAACAGAATAGTGTGCTTTTAAAACTTTTAATTACTAGTACAAGATATTAAAAGAAGGTGAATTTGAGACCAAGGAAATTACTATTTTTTGTTACTGCTAGCTGAAAATTTAAAAGTTGGGTCTGGATTCAAAAAGTTTCATTTGCTAATATTGGAACTACTCTAGTTTTTATACTTTCCTTTCGAATACGGAGTTTTACTAAAAAATCACCACACAGTGAATATGTCATTTAACTAGCAAGAAGATTTTTATTTTGAAGACTATAAACCAGCCACCTTCTTCCGTTTACAGCAGTTCTAGGTCATCATGTGTAAGCAGATGAGTGAGGTGCAGCCCACGAGGTGTCACCCCAGCAAAGGCTACAGGAACACAGGTGGTGAGTGAACCTTTGCTGCCCTCCCCTCTTTTCCTTTTCATCAGTGAAAACTGGCTTGCGTTATCTCACCATCACATAAACACACTTATCTCTTCACTTCTAAAGAAAAGCCAATTAAAATTACCAGTCTTGGTATTAAGATGGAGGATAGAAATATGCACAGAAAATAAAAATTGTAAATATTCAGTTATGCAACTTGTAAGGGAGAAGAAAGAAATCTATATAGAATAGGTTGACATATATGATGAAAAATGGACTATTGCAAAAATCTAATAGCTATGGAAGAGTTAGCATGTCTTGCTAACAGGGTGAACGGATCAGAGGTGCTCTTTTCCCATCTGTTCACTTTTAAAAAATGGCTGCGGCGTTGACATTTCTCTTCCCTCGGTGCTTACCTGACTTGCTGGCACACGTCCATGTCAGAACAAGGGCAGGGCTTGAAACCGTATTTGAAGGTCATTAGCACTTGTCATCAAGCCTTGGTATGGAAAAGAACCGTATATTTGCTTAATTTTAAAGGGTTATGGTAAAAATTAGCTACATGGATGGATTCCTGAGTTTCATGTTTCTTTCCATAATAAATATATATCTCTTGTTCAGTACTGGAAAACATTAATAGATTGATAGTTTTTTCCACTGCTAAATCAAAGTCAGAAGTTTAGTATTTTTACTAAAATAAAGGTGGTATGACACTGTTTCCTACTGCAAATAATGATTCAGTAGCTTAAGAGTAACAACTTTCATTCCTTTTTTATTACTTTCAGCATTCCTATCTGCTGCTAAGTAGCAAAGAAGGAGGCATATACATTTTTATTTTCTGTTTCACTTTGAAGTGCTAAATGGTTGATCCACTGTGTCAAGTGCCGTTGTGTGAGTCGAGGGGCCTGTGTCCTCTGCCAGTTGCCACTGACTTGTTGCTTAACCTTGGATATGTCTCATTTTGTACTTTTGCTTAATTGTTACAGCAGACAAGATGAAGAAAATATAATTCCATAATAATATTAAGAATAAAAGCCTGGAACTGTGGATGTAAGTATGTTATATAGTAATTGTAGGTACTGATTTCTTTACTTTTACATAGTGGAAAATCCAGTGCTGTAAAGCAGTTTAAAAAAAAGTGTAAAACGTTGTGATTAAATTGGAGAAATGACGGAGAAGTTCTTGAAGGAAACTCTGGTACCACTGAAGTCAACTTCAATCTCCTTTGACCTGCTGTGTAAAGTCAGGTCGATAATTGCTTATACTCTGTATGCCTAAAATACATGGGGGACAGTGGCACTGGGATTCCTCACAAGAGGAGTTTTTTTGACACCTTGAAATCAGTGAAGACACCAAAGAACAGGATTGTACCTCATCTCAAAATAAATTACCTTCCAACCCGTTAAGTTCCTGTAAGCATGAGTTTCAGTCATGCAACTTGTGTGTTGAGTAGCAAGATCTCGGAATGATCGTAGTGGTTTTGTGATGAGTGTTCTATCAATTAAATGAATTGTCGTACTGTCAATGAAAAGTAGTCTTGCCATACTGATGGGTTTGCACAATGACCTTTTCTGGAAAGGCTGCCGGAGGTATTAAGGTGTGTGGCAGATAACGCCACATAACATCCTGCTGTTCTTTTCAGTAGTTTTGATGTTCACCTGCTCTGTAATTGAGAAAACGAAAATGTAAACATGTTAGAAGTTTTGGACAGTTGACAGAGCTAGATGATGCAGTTTAGAAAGATATCCTGAAGGCAGGGAAGTATTTTTAACTTCATTAACTTCTTTTCCTGGTTACAAAGAATCAGCAGAAAAAGGTTTTAAGGCATGTTGGCTTGTATACTGCATTGGTTTTGCTCCCCAAAATGTCAGCCCATAACGTCCCCACAAGTGCATCTGCAGGGGTTCGTAATCTTTAACGAGGGGGCAGAAGATGGCAGAAGATCTCTTAATACAGCTCCGTTTTACCTTTACCTGACAAGAACCAAAGCTTTTCCCCATGTGTTACTGCACTGGGCACATCTGTAACAGCATCACCATCACCCTCTGCTTTAACTTTCCTTTAGGAACTTTCACTTGCCCTTGAAAAGTACGTTGACAGTAGTTTCTCATTATTTCTTCTACAGTCTGTACCTGAAAGGGAAGCTGCATTAGAGCAGCCTAACGAAGGTCGTGAAGAGGCAGTTTGCAAGGTAAAGGCATCCTGGGAACATGAGAACTACAACTGTCGAAAAGATCAGACTTTGATTTCTGGGGCTCTCTGTGAATTGGGTTGTATCAGGACCTTCTGACCATTGCCGGATTTCCAAACAGTGGCATATGCCACTCTAAAACTCGCTGTGGAGACAGAGAATGTGGAGTCTAACTGCTTGCTTTTCTGCTGGATTATCTGGCAGAAATACATGGAGCTAAAGTAAGAGCTTGTGGCAGTGACTGCTTCTCTCCCTTCTCGCTGAAAATGTAGAGAGCAGGAGGCTGTGAGACAGATGCCACACACCTTGGGGTGCCACCTGGTCCCCAGCATCCTTCCAGCCGCCTCCAACATCTGCTGGCTTCACTTCATGTCAGACATCAGGCCAGTTAACCTTCCTTTTGTGGGGTGTGTTTGAAGGAGTTAATAGTGTTCATTGTACAAGTATTGAAAAGGTCTTGTTTCTGTTACTGGAAAAATTTGTGTTGGGGCCTGGGAACCTTTTTTTTAGCGTGAACATGTAAGTCAAAGACATTTCCCTTTCATCAGTAAATAAATGAAGTGTGCATACTGATTATTCCATTATTTGCAAGTCAGAATTGTAAATTACTGCGTTCACTCTGATGCAGTTTACCGTCTCAGAGAAATAATTAAAGCTTTCTTTCTCTTGCTTAGGATGTAAATGTGTATTTAAAAATGAGATCATACTTTGGTGGTGGTCATAGTTTCTTGATATATTTGTGTGGGGTAGCCTCATCATGGATGTATGATCTGCTGGTGTGCTGTGATGTATTTCCTTTAATTATACGTTTCTTTTGAGAAAGATGGTTATTCTGGGCCTCCGTCTTCCCTCAGATCCATCCCCGCACTCCCACTGCAGCAGGAGCTCTGCGTACTGTGCTGTGCAGCTCAGCCATATGCGCTGCTTATTTATATCTCCTGCATGAAATAAGCTGTTACAAACAGATAATTTCTCTTCTGGCAATAGAAGATAAATGCGAGTGCGTACAGATCTGTTTCTAAATGAGGAGGTGACGCATTGCTAGTCACCATGCTTGGTAAGGCTCTGGTTTTGCACGTCCAGACGGAGGGCAAGGTTCTGCCTGTCTGATGTTTCAGACGCTCAGGAGTTCAATTAATTTAGAGATGATAATTTGTTTTCTGCTGCTGTAGATACAGATGCTTGCTTTACTCAGCCCCTGTTGTGTCATTCTACAAGAAGTCGGCTCCAACTGCACAAAGCGCAATTTTTGTAATTTGTGGAAATGGCATATTCTCCCTGCATTATAAACACAGCTGTGCAGCATTTTCAAAACGCGCTGTGAAGCTTATGACATCTGAAAATGACAGTTTCTTTCCAGATGCCTGTAATTTCTGTATATGTAATTTCGTAAAATCACTGAGCGTAAGGAATGAAAGACTGGCTTTATTTAAAAAGAAGACACCACCGCGGATAATAGGTGTTCCATGAACATAAATCCCAGCTTCTGAAGTTATTTACCTCTTCAGAAGTTATTTTATTTGGCCAAGTTAGTGATGCAGATGCGCTTATTTCTGGTGGCGTGGAGTCCATGTGAACGGGCGGACGTGTCCTATGGAAAGTTCCTCCGGCACCACGCGCGTGTGATTCACTGGGGAGGCATCCCGGCTGCTGCCCCAGCCGCGGAACAAACCCACCGCGCTGTCACACACGCACAGCGTGCTGCCAAAACACGGCAGGGTTCACTGTGCCCGTAACAAATCCCACCTATAAATAAATAGCAGCTTCCTGTAATTCTGTGTATTTGCTGTACTTCATGCTTTCTTTTTCCGAGCGTGTCACAGGCGGTAACTCGGGCAGCGCAGGCCCCGTGCAGGAAGGGAGCTGAGCTCACGCCCGGTAGGTACCGAAAATGAGTCACGGTGACTCTGTTCCAGGATGGGCTTCTGGTTTGCTTCTTACTCATTAATTAGCGTTCTTTGAGTAACTCAGGCCGTGAAGTTGAGCCACGTTTGGAAGCTGGGCGTGCTATCACTGGCCCGAGCCAGGACTGTTTATTGCAAGGCGGTGCGTGACTCCAGCGCCAGGGCTGACAAGCGGCGTGTTCTCGGGAGCGGGTCCCTTGCGTGCAGCCGCACACGCGCTCGCCGTGCCCCATTTCTGGTTATTTTTTGCCTCAGGAAATCCTCCTTGGTGAGCTCTACCGCGGTGAAACCGAACGCGTGCTAAACCAAACGCAGAGGGATTTCTTCACCCTTTGCGGCTGGAGTGAGCGAGTCCCCGCGCTCTGCGGTTGCTCCGCTGTCCCCGGTGCGGGTGCAACGCGGGGACGTGCGACGCGAAGCGCTGTCACCAGCGAGCACCGGGCACGCTCCGGCCTGCCCGCCCTTGTCTGTCCGCCCCGGGCCCCTGGGGCCGGGGGGGGGTGAAGGGGCGGAGCGGCCGGGCCGGGTTCCGGGCCCGGGGGTGGGAGCAGCCGCCCCGCAGCTCCTCCCCGGGCCGCGCAGCCGCCGGCCCAGCGCTCCGGGGAAGCGATATTTAAAACAGCGAGGAGGAGGAGGAGGAGAAGATGTGAGGAGCTGCGGGGCGGCGTGGCAGCCACCGCGGGGCGGTGAGAGCGGCTGCCGCTGCGGGCAGCGTGGCCCCCCGCACCCCCGCCGGTAACCCCGGAGCCAACTCCAGCACCACGGGCGGTTCGGCGTTCTTAAGGTGGAAGTACCGGCTTGCGAGGGCCCGGCTGCAGCAGGCAGCTTATTTATTCCACCCCCTCGCCACCAAGCCGATCGCGTTTTGGAGGTGTCCTGAAATTGGGTCAAAAGCTGGAATTTCACTCGAAGGAGCACAAGCCGGTAGGTTTCAGCGCGGAGAACCTGGGGAAAGTTGGAGGCGGTGTGTCCAGCAGGGTCTGCTCGCTCTGGCTGTTAAATTTTGTATTTAGTTGGGTTTTTTATTTTTTATTATTGTTTTAGGACCACTAGACTTGCTTTCTTCAGCATAGGAAAAGGAGGTGTGTTTGGTGTGTACTCAGTCTCCCAGCCGGAGATCTTCCTCTCTTGAAACGGATCGTGCAAAGATAGCTCTTGCTGGTTGTTCGTGTTCTCTCTAAATAATAGCAACTGTTTGGGGATGGTAAAATGCTGAAATAGAAATGCCAACAAATTCTGATTTTCCTTATTCCCACTGCTTTCTATGTTTAGAGTTGTTGGGGGATTCAACTCTATACAATAACAGTTCTTTAAAAATAGCAGCAAAACTTAAATGATAATCAAGGGAGCAACACTAATGTCGAAACAGCATTAGAGATATGGCTGAAAAATGACCAGAAGTCACTTATTTAGCTCCTTGGCACAGCAGGACCCCTTGAAACTCCGGAGATCCTCTTGAATATAAACCTGGGCACCACGAAGTGAAGCGTCTGGTTCCTTTCGGAGCTGAGGATTCTTAAACCTTTGAAGTTACTTGAAGGTTTAAAGTACCCTTGATGGTTTAGAAGGAGAATTGCCTGACATGTCAGTGGGAGAATAACAGAGATACCAATAATTTTGGAGTTTAACTGGCAAACAAATATACTGGTTGTTTTAAATTTAATCAAAAAGTGGGAAACTGGAGAGGTACAACTCTTTTCTGTTTCCTGGCAATCCTGACATGCTGTTTCCCAGGGTAATGCAAAAGCTTTATAAGTGAATGTTCCAAAATAAGGAAGAGTCGGTGAGAAATTTTCCAGAGAAAAACATCGGTAGTAAGAAATTATTGCCGAATGTGATGTTTTCTGGGATTTGGTTTTGCCATGAGAAGTTACCTTGCTTGGAATGCAGTTGTCCAGGAAATAATCCTTAAGGTGCCCCACTCTGAGCTTTGAGGCTACGTGCAAGGAGATGGAAGAGGGTTTAATTAAATGTAATCAAACATTACAAGATTCCTGATTAAAAGGTGTAGAGCTTGCTTCCTGGTCCCATATGAGACATATTATTTATTTGTACTCTAGATTTTTTTTTTTTTCATCTTGCGTGTAATTTTTTTTTTTTTCACCTGTTCCTGAGTAACCACCCCTTTGTTTCCTTGGCTGCCCGGTTTTAATTCTTGTTGGTGAGGCTGGCAGGAGGCAGCTGAGCTCGGTGCGTGCCGGGGAGCGCGGTGTGAGTCACGGCGTGGGCACGGGAGACGGGCCCTGCGCTCGAGGGGAGTGTCGGGCTCGGACCGGACCGGAGGAACAGGCTGTCAGTGCCGCAGTTCCCCCAGCTGGAACACCCAGGGTTAAATCCTGGGCCCCGTGCAAGTCAGGATGGAGTTTGCCATTGGTATAGGTGAAGCCAGCAGTTCTCCCACCGTGCTGCTGGGTGGGAGGTTGTATGAGGGAAGATGTATGGGAATAGGATGGGAGTGCGTGCGTCTGAGCTATAGGGGAATAGGATGGGAGTGCGTGCGTCTGAGCTATAGGGGAATAGGATGGGAGTGCGTGCGTCTGAGCTATAGGGGAATAGGATGGGAGTGCGTGCGTCTGAGCTATAGGGGAATAGGATGGGAGTGCGTGCGTCTGAGCTATAGGGGAATAGGATGGGAGTGTGTGCGTCTGAGCTATAGGGGAATAGGATGGGAGTGTGTGCGTCTGAGCTATAGGGGAATAGGATGGGAGTGTGTGCGACTGAGCTGTAGGGGAGTAGGATGGGAGTGTGTGCGTCTGCCCGTTTGTCTGGTGGAAGAAGAAACGGGGCATAAATGTTTAAAGTGTGGTGGGAACCTTCAGGGCTGTACATCTGCTAGTGCTTCTGTTCTCGGGTTCACGTGTGAGGGAGGCGTAAAAATGAACAATGCAATCTTCACTTTTGTGGGATATAATGAACTCAAGAGCTGTTTAATAATAAACATCATGACAAGGAGGAGCGCGTCAGACCATCCCCCTTTCCTGCCCCCCCTCTGGGGACTGTGTGTGCGTGCCTGAGTGTCTCTGAGATTTCATGTGTGAGAAGACGATGAGTGCGTGTTTGGGATTAATTAGCCCGAGTTTAGCTGGTTTCATGCTTTACGTGCCTAGGAGCTACCCACAGTCACAGAGAGGGGAGGAGTTTGCTGTCGCTGGCTCAAAATCCTCTCCAGGGGTGATCTTGTTCGTGTCAACCATGAGCAATTAGAGAGATTAACTGTCTTGTTTTCCTTTCTGCCCTAGATTGGTTCTTGTGAGGCTCTGGGACATTTGAAAGTGATTTGGAGAGAGCAAAGTCTGTGTGTGATGGACACCGAACTGAAGCCAGCGTGTGTTGTGCAGCAGGCTCGCTGCCCGGGGATGAAGCGCCCTCCTCCAGAGGACTTTCCTCCTCAGATAAGACTGTCTGAAAAGATCCCGCCGGTGAAGCCTTGCTTCAAGAAGAAGCAGCAAGTGCAGAAGAGACTGGACACAGAAACTCTGCGGGCTTTACAACCGATCTTTACCAGTTTGCTGGGAGCTGGGACCTTGGATCGGGTCTTTGTGTCCCGAGGCCAAGGTGCTGGTCATAGTGATTTATGTGAACCTGCTGTGAAAAAGACGCTGGACCTTGGTACTTCTTGCCCCCAACCAGAAAATAACGTGACTGTCCTGATGCCAACAGCTCCAGATGTGCAGAGTCAGTTGCCAGTAGCTTGTCCTTCTTCTGGGCACCCGGAGCAGGATGTCCAGTCAGGAGAGCAAGGCTTCCCACCAGAAACTGCGCCTGGACCTGCTGCTGAGAACGGGAATGAATCATTCCAGGATCACCCTTTGCACCCCACTGCTGACGATGGTGCGGCCTGTCCTTTGTTCCCAGACAAGATTCTGGAAAGTTACACATCTGGCGTATTCCAAGAGAATAGCTGTCCGATGCAATACAATTTGAACCCAAGCAATAAATTCAGTGCTGGAATATTCCAGGATAAAAGTGAAGAAGCTTCTCTTGATCTGGTATTTGAGCTCTTGAACCAGCTGCAATATCACACCCATCAGGAAGATGGGATCGAGATCTGTGTGGATTTTCTCCAGGGCACTTGTGTTTATGGCAGCGATTGTCCCAAACATCACACAGTCTTGCCGTACCATTGGCAGGTGAGGAGGACAGCAACCCAAAGTTGGCAAAGTGTCACCAATGATTCCCAGGAGCATCTGGAGAGACTCTACTGCAACCCCGACAACGACAGGATCAAAGTGAAGTATCGGTAGGTAACTGAATTTTCTTCCCTTACTAGCAAGGGTGCTTAACCAAGCAACAGTGCAGAACTATAGCAGAATGTGTGTTTGTTTTTCCTGATGTTTTGTATACAAGTGTGTTATAAACCTCCGTGATGATGTTACCAGAATAACACCTAACAAGTTTGCCACAACAGAAAGTTCTTCCACACCTATTTAAACTGCTTTTTAGCACCTGGAAAGTACTCATTGAAGCTGAAGGACTTGAAGCACGTGAAATAAGACAACTTCAGTTCTGTAGAAACTGAGAGTTGACAGAGACTGTTGTGTAACATGTACTTGTTCTTGACGTTCCTAATTAGTCCTTTCTCTGGATTTGAAAAAGTGGCAGCGTGAATGAGCCTTTGCAGCAACTGAAACAGGAATGATAGAGCAGTTGCTCTGTCGCTGTGCATGCAGATTGACTGGAGCCTCTCCAAGCACAGTTTTCACCATTATGTTCTAAGCAACTGAACTCTAACAGGTGGTCTCTTAAGTCCTTTGACTGGAAATCTCATATAGTTTATAATACATGGTGACGTTTCAGCTGATTCACTCTGACCAATCTGATCAATATGTTCAGAAATGCTGATCGTCTGTTTAAGTTGTCATCTGAGAATGTTAAACCATTTATTAGAAGTTATTGTTTCCTCTATACATAGCAGTGTTACTCATTTTCTGAAATTAAAAACCAGCTTTCAAGTTTCCCTGGTTGTGTTACCAATTTAGCCCTGATCCTGCACCCTGAGAGCTAAAACAAAACCTCAGCTTTCATAATGCAGGTTCCATTTTGAGAAGTGGTGGGAGTGCTGCTGTTGACAGGTTCATCAGATCTATATAGTCCATGTTCTTACAGGCACAGGGTGTAGACTGCTCTCTTTCTTTTTTCCTTTCTGGAGGAAGCATACAATGCGAATGTCTCATACCTTATCTCCCCGGCCATAATCTGTGAGCCTGGTCCCATTCGTTCCAGTCCCAGTCAGTTCAAAGTGACACTTGTGCAGTAAAAACTTTGCAGCTGCCTTTGCCATCCAAGTCCTTGGGATTTGTTCTCACTGCCTCTTCTTCCTTCCACCCTTCTTCCTTCATCTTTTAATTTCCACTTACTGTGCTGAGATTTCTTATGAAGCAGCAGGGACCCAATCTAGTGTTTAAAGTCAAGGTGAGGCTTTACTTTCACCTCGCTGGATGTTAGATTAGGCACTAAAACTCAGGCTCCATCAGCCTTACACATTCATCCTTTTTACTGAGTACAACACTGGAATATAGATATCCCACGCTCAAAATGAAAGTGAAGTAGGAAATAAGAATTATATGTAAGAGGGAATAGTAATATTTTTTAGAATTGCCTTGAAAAAAAAGTAATATGCCAGTTTGTTTTTAAAAAAATCTTGTAAGTGTATAGCAGATAAAATTTGCTGTGTTTTACAACAGAGGAATTTCAATTTTTTCCCAAGTATTTAAAATGATTTCTGAAAACAAGGCAGCAAATGTAGAAGAGAAGCCCATGCAAGTTTGAGTGCTGTGCAAACAAGCAAAAAGTTTTCTTTTTGAAGCCAGAACCCATCATGACACACATGATCTATATGATAGAGTTAAGAATGATTAATTTTAAAAGCAACAGTGCTCTGTAATCGCTTAGTCAACTCCAGCCCGTCAGATGGGTGAATAGCGCGTCCGCCGTGGCCCTGAGTGTGCAGGTTTCCAGTCTGGTGGGTTTTCTGCTCGCTGCGGTTTGTGTCGGTGGGAAGGAGCTGCGGGAGCTGCTGGGGGTGTTGCTGGAGCCGTGACGCTGTGTTACGGGGGGTGAAGTCAGAGCCGGGAGCTCCCGGTGCTGCCGTTGGTGTGAAACCGCTGTCAAAGCACAGGCAGGTCCTTTGGATGCAAACTGGACGTTATCTCGTTGAACTGGCTGCACAGTGTGTGTCCGCTTGTTTTCTTCCGCTAAAAGTAGCCTACCAAGACTAAAATTACTCTAAACAGCAGTATTTTCTAGCTAAATTCTGTTTTGAGCTGCTAGTTTTATGGCCTGCGCTCTTCTTCCATCTCATACAAGACGTTAGGAAAGTCTCTGATTCAGTCAGCGTTACAAGATCATGCCCCAACGCAAGGTTGGACGGCTGTTGTAAATTTATAATATACCCTTCCCATGGAATGACAAACTGGCAAATTCGGTAACTCTTGTATGTATTTCACCCCTTGGAATCGTGGAATAGTTTGTGTTGAAGGGACTTTCAAAGCTCATCCCATGGACATGCCATGGACAGGGACATCTTCACCCAGACCAGGTTGCTCAGAGCCCCATCCAGAACGTCATGTTTGTGGAAAAGTATCACGGAGAACCTGGGAGTGAAACTTTTTTCTAAGACTAGAGCTTCTGGTTTCAAACACTGAACCTGATATGCCTTAAAACTTAGCCTTACCGTGGTTTTAAGTTAGATTCTTGGAAGTGGAGGGTAAATGTTTTACTATGCGTTGCCAGCAGTTTCTTCTTACACAAGCTGTGGTATGAGAAGGACCTGCTGAGCCTTTCCCTGGGGACTCGCTGGGACTCTTGTGGGGTTGGCTGGTGGTCACCGCAACCTGCCTTCCCTTCTGTTCCTGGGCGATGTTGTGTCTCCTGGCAACAAGATGCAGATAGCGGCATGTCCAACCTTGCCGAGAGGCTCGCAAACATGCTGGAACAGCTCATGGTTCACATGGTTACCGCATTATTTGGCTAAAGCTATTAATCTCTTGTAGTCAGACTGGCTTTACGGGCCTATCTATACAGATTGCACACACCAAGGAAATGTCAGCTCAGCAGTTTGCACGGCCAAGAAAGGCCACACAGAAGCCGGCCTGACAACCAGTGGGTGGTAGTTGTTTATTCTCCTTTGTTTTAAACACAGTTTATATGGCATATTAAGTAGCGATTACCGTCTGCATGCATAATATTGCCATCGTCCGCTGCTCCAAGAAAGTTGGGCTGTTCAAGAAGGTGTTGGACTATTATTAGAGATTAAGCTCTAAATTAAAATATTCTTCAAGTAGCTATTTATATAAATCTTTCTTCACCCTAATGTTATTTAGATGAGTAATGTAAAATATACATTAAGTTGTTGCCTTTCACCTAAAGGAATATGTTTTTAAAGTAGGAGGTGAACTTTGTTTAGTTACTTTGTAATATGACTGCCTCAGGTACTTATCGCAGTTTAGCCTCAGGCTGAATATAAAACTTTATCATAAACAGTTTATACTTTTTCTTTCTTAAATCTGTCGAGTATTTAGAGCCAAATACCAAGCGTTCTAAACAAATGAGGGAATCTGGACTTGAGCAGGTTAAAACACTTGGAAGCGCTGGGTTCCATGTGAGGAGAGGCCCTGGAGAAGTTCCAGCGTGCGGCTGAGGATGGGAGCAAACACGTCCCCGTGCTGCTTTCCAGCACCGCAGCACCCGCTGTGATATTTTCAGCTGCTCTTCGGTAAGGGGAAACACTTGGCTGCACAACTGAGCAGGTTTTCCCCGCGCGCACACCTGTCCCGTCACGCTTCTGCTGCTTTTCAAAATAAGCAACATCATTCGTGATGACACGAGGATTTGTTTAAAACAGCTCCGCAGTTCCTGACCCATCAGTTCTCACCTCTTTTGGCTGAAAATTCCACCCTTTCTCTTGGCAAAGAGACATCCCTGTGTGTTGCGGGATCTGCAGCCTCCGTTCAACCACATGCACCCCGGCGCATCACAACTCACAGGAAACAACAGGTTCTCATGGTTCCTTTGATGTTGTTGGTTTTTTTTCCTGTAAGTTCTCTGAGTTTTCTGAAATGGCTCCTTCTGGCTGGAAGAGAAAGGCCAAAATGCGATGGCTGCAGCCAGGGAGGAGCAGGTGGATCTCCAGTGGTACATGTTCTGCCTGGGAGCACTTGCCTGGTTACTCAGTGCCCGTGCAGGCTTCTTGGATTAATTCAGAGTAAATATTGTGTGTTCCCCGATGGGGTCGTCAATGGGCACATGGAGAGAACTGGGAAGGAACAGTAAGGACAAAAATAAATGTACAGGAAACTAGTTTTCCTTTGTCCTTGTGTTCATGGAATAACTTGTTTCTCTGATGCTGTAAGATTATGCTTATATATGTTTTTAAAACCATATAGAGCACAGTGGAAGCATTTCAGTCATTCAGGGACTTCTGCAGGTCGTCTGACCAACTCAATAGTTAAATATAGGGAGTTATCTTTCTGATCTGCACAGCTGCCACAGCCTACGAGATAACCCATGTGTTATTGATAACACCAGAGATGAGAAAACAGCCGAAATTTACTCTGCCTGGCGGTTTTGTGGGTGGTGTTTCTTGACTATACACAGCTGAATGGTTTTGAACTTCTTTTAATTCTTTGCTGGAAGGAATGCAAGACAGAGACTCTAAATAAAAAAACATGTGAAGTGATTTTAGAAGTGTTTGCCTTGTGCTTTACAATAGCGCGCCTCAATGAATTCCTATTTGCTCCACTTTATAGTATCATTTACATATGAAATAAAACTAATTGCCTCCTAGCTATACAAACCTAGGGAAGTTACAAGTGTCCTGCTGAGCTGCCGCAGGAATCGGCAATCACTCCTATATCCCTTTTCTTGTTTCGCGTCAATAAACAGATGACAGTTTTGGAGGCAGCTGTCACCTGGCTTCAGGTTGAGGTCAGTCTGTTCCCTGTGTGCTTCGGGTAATAAAACAGTCCTTTCTGAAACAAAGAGTTGTAACCGGGGAAGCAGATTGCTCAGAAGAGCTGCTCCCAGGTAATCCGCAGGCACGGCGGTGGGACACTGTCTGCCTGCCCCTTTGGGAAGGGATGCGGAACGCAAAGAGTCCGTTACAATTACTTGCTTAGCAAGAGCAGCGGTCGTGAAGTTCCTTCCTAGTTGGTGCACGTATTTGTTGAGATCAGTGGGGATTTGAGCCGAGTAATCATTGCAAAATTTGGTACTTGTAGTGAGATGTGCAAAGGAGTCATTTGCTGGGAAGCTGCACGTGGAGGGTGCGACGTGAAACATTGGATGGAACATTTGGAAACTGAAACGTCCAGGATTGGTGGTCACCAGTGAGCGCGAGCCTTGTGTCTGACCGTCTGGTGGAAAGCACTGATGGAATTGGTGCAGTTTCATTATGTATCATCAGTCTCAGAGGTATTTGTGGTCCTGAGATTGGACAGAATTATAAAAAAAAAAAAGCAGCAGGTGTGTCTGCGCAGGACATTTTTGAAAAATGGGACTTCAGGCTCCATCTAAGTGCTTTAGAAATGTTCATATTGCAGCTTTGTGAAAGCAAATGCCCCTCACGATGTGAAAACCCCGTCCTGTGTCAACGCTGTTGCCACTCAGGGCTTTGCTTGTGCTGTCTCTAGATCACCTACCGATACAATCATTAAAACTAAGAAACAAAACTCTCTACAAAACATGTCCAGGGCTGGCGTGGAGGCCTGTGAAACCAGCAGTCTACCTCAGCCAAGGACATCCATCTTCATCCTCTGCTGCAAACAGAAGCTGCTCCTTGGGTGTGAATTCTGAAATATGGTACACGCAGCATCCTTGGACGGTTTGAATGCGTCTGACATCCTCATTGCTACAGGTTTTTAGAACTTACCAGGAGTTCACACCAAAGGACCATTTGAAGCCAGCACCTCCTGTCCCGAGCGGCCAACAGGGGGTTTCAGGGAGGAGCAGGACAAACACAGTCCTGCCCCAACGGCCCCCTGCCCTGGGGCTGGCATCGCGGTGCGGGACACAGATTGCAGGATTTTTAAAATAGTTTTCTTTTCCTCCCAGAAAAGGTCTGGGGCCAGACGTTCGTCTGAGCCGTATATATCTCTGGACCAGTATCCCAACAGTTGTACAGATGGACAAACAGGCGAGTCAGGCTGGACCCTTTCACTGTGAAAATCACAGAAAATTGCTTTTCAAGCACCTCTAGTCACCAACTGTAAAGGCAGGAAAAGCTGCCTTTCCAACTTGTAAAAAAATAAATATAGGAAAAGCCGGAAAACAACTACTATATTGATTTTTTTTTTAATTATTTTTTTTCTTCCTCTCTGGTGATGGAGCCTTCCAAGTGTAGCAGCAGGTCTTTGCGTAGTATCATTCTCATTTCTGAGTCTCACTGTAGACCTCCTGCATGACTTACGGTCACAGCAGAGAAGCAGCGTGACACGATGAGGGAACAAATTAAGCAAAGTATGAAACTGATTTCCTGCCCTGTCACCTGCTGCCCCTCTCATCAGCGTGAGAACGATGAGATCCTGATAAGATCGAGGCTGTGGGATTGAGTTTACCAGCTTGTTTTTGTTCGTGCCCTGATGCAAAGTGTTGCTTCGGTGCAAGGTTCCTGTTTTCCCTTCCCACTCCTTAGGGCGATAACGAGGATTTGGCTGCATTTTTATTGCTGTATTGTGAAGAATGTCCCTTCGTGAGTGTCACCTGCGCCCTTGCTTACTGGTACTTCCTATAGAATCTGTACTGGTTTTGGTGGGAGCAAATTTTGCTCCCGCTGCTGTTGTCTAAGCTCTGATGTTCCGATGTCAAACTGCCAGTACCTCTGCTTAAGAGCACAGATCTCGCCAAGAGGATGGACTTGTAGTGAAGTTCAGTTTCGTATGGTGGAGTTTAAACACTTGCTCCCTGCAAGTGATGAAATATTGTTGATTTTGGGTCACTGGGAAGTGCCAATGCCTGAGTTACATCTCAGTTGCTGAGTTCAGTTTGGCTGTTCTTTCAGCCCCAGGTACAAAAGGTTTTCATGCCCGTTTGGATCTTTTAAGCTCATCTGTTCCCCTGAGTGGCTTTCAGGTTGTTGCTGTTGCAGGGAGGAACTGGTTTAGTCAGAGCGAGAAAATCAACAGTTTCATCACCTAAGTGGCGTGTAATTCTCAGTCGTGCTTTGCAGCACAGCTGTTCTGATGGGAACGGGGTTTCATTTCCTGCCCAGACCTCTGTTGATCGCCGGGTTTCTTCTTTTTCTGAGCCCTGTTTGCGGTAAGACTCATGACACAGAACTGAACTTAGGAGAAGGGTTCGAAACCACGTGTGCTTTCACAGCACTTACAAAACATTTCTCCTCGTCATCTATTTGTACATAACATCTAGCGAGCATGTGTCTTACTCGATGGACAGCACAGAAAATTCACACATTGGACTGGAGTTCTTTGGGAGAATGCAAGGAAGAATGAGCCCGAATATCCTTATTTTGGCAGGCTGCATTCATCTGAAAAAACGCTTCAATATTGTAGCTTGCTACTAGAGGTACCTGCCCAGTTCGATGTGCTGAGAGATTATATCTGTATGTTATTTTTTTATACTGAAGGTGCAAAGAAAATGTAACTTATTTGGGGAACCAGGTTCTGCTATTGCAAGCACTTGTGGAAATTTATTTTGAGCTGCACTGCTGTACAGCACCAAATTTGGGGTTGCGTGCTGGATTCTTAAGAGAGTTCGAGATGTTTATTCTTTCAGTGCGAATAATTCCATTGAACCGCTTTATTTTATAAACAGAGACCTTTATTTGGTTAGTCAGTGATCAGAAGTTCTTGAGAAATCTCTGTTCCCACCTGTCGCAGATCCTCTGTGGGGGACTTTGGACTCTGTTTTAGTCCCTCTCTGCATCTGGCTTTTCTGGGGAAAAATGGTGATAATAATTCTCTGCCTCAGAAACAAGACGAGGCAAAGTTTTGTGGTGTTTGCAGAGGGGTTTGATAAATGTTTCCGTAGCAAAGGAGGGCATTGTTGCTGTCGCTGGTTGCAGGCGGCGCTGCGGGCTGTTCCGCGCCATGCAGAGGCATTGGGAGCAGCGCTTGCCCCACCAAGCTATTTTATATATTTCCTGCTTTCCCAAACATCTGACAAACCGGAGCTCCTTCCCACTCTTCTCCAGATGGGTGGCTCCAGATGGACACTTCAGTGAGTGACACCACGAGATTTGTTTGTTTGTTTTTTAATCACGTTGGCTGCAAAACTCTCCTTTTCCTTAACACCAACCGCCCAAGGGAAGTATGGAGGGCGGCGGGCCCCGTTGTCGTTTGGGGACGGTGCCGAGGGGGTGTTGGGACGGTCGCCTTCCTGGTTCATTGTTGTGTTGTTCCCTCTCCCAATCTATACGTTATCCACCATCTGTACATCATGGAGGATGCCCTTTCCTTTAGCTGGCGTACGCTGTACCTCAGAGGTGGAAAATCACTATTCCACGATTCTAAGATAAAGCGGTGTTACGCCAAAGGACATACCAGACATAACCTTGAGCATCTTGCGTTCTTACTGCTCTTGAACCCTAAATTCGGGGATTTTCACCTATATTTAGGCCTCGGGCAGTTGGGAGGTACAGGTGTCCCATTTGCTTTCATCCCTGGTCGTTAGAGCTGAAGCCAGGAATGCAATCACTGCACCACGGCCTGGAATCACAAGTCATTTTGTGTCATGGCCTTGCGTTATTTAAGCTGGTAACAGGCTTTTTAATACACAGAGCAAGTGCTTGAACCGAAAAGCTGTTATTAAACAACTTCACTGAATATATTTTAGTATTTCAGAGCTTAAAAGCCAGTGAATGTTGTAATTTGAAAAAGTTAATGTTTCGGAATAGAGAAATACACTGTTAAAGAGTGTAAATGAGCATGGGAGTAATATATATTTTATATGAATCAAGGTTTTTTTGCAAAAGAGTATCTTTCCTTATTCCCAATGTTATAATTAGGAAAAAAAAATCAGGTAGGCTTTTGGGGACATAGTGTGTTTTTTCAGATGCGTTTGTCTACAGTTTTCAGCTGTATACAATAATGCAGTGTTATTCTGCATAATTTATCGTTAGGTAAAAATGTGTGGAATTTAAAAGTTTTAGTTAAAGTATTCAGGGGAAAAATAAAGCGCGTAGATTTCGGGGTGTTTATATACTTCATCACTTAATTTTTCCATTAAAATTAACGGGAAGTAGCGTTCCGAACACTTTACCAACTCGAGAAATAAAAACACCGTTTGTAAAGCATCCCTGGTGTAGCAGGATTGGAGTTTGAGGGAGCCCAAGAGGTGGGTCACCCAGAGGCGCCGGGGCCGTTGCGGTCGGAGCGAGCAGTTCTGTTCAGGAATGGGAAAACAAGAGCACTCGTGTCTTGTACAGAGCCTTCCAGAGGAATGTTGGAAGGGCCGGAATCAGCTGTTCGGGGCTCGGTGCCCAAGTTCTTGGGACGGGGAATTTGTTGGTGTCAGTGAAGAGCAATGACCATCCTGTCCCTGCTTCCAGGGAGGGGAATCTGATAAAGAAGAGGCAGAAACAGCCGAAAAATGGAAAAAATTCCAAACAGCAGACAATCAGCGTGTTTTCCAGTTCTGAGAAAGAATTTGGCACGTTCTATACAGGTTTCGCAGAAAAATGTTGAGCTTTCGGAGAAGCTGTTTTCAGTGTAAGTTGTCATTAGCCTTACAAATCTTCAGCAGAGGCTTAGGAGATGGGGAGGTGCACGCTGAACGTGCATGGATTTTGTTTATTGTAGGAAAAACCTTAGCGCAAGTTGTTTTACTGGAATTGTCTGCAAAGTTTTGATATGGCAGCACTACCAGAAAAAAGCCGTGTCCAAACCCCCCAGTTTTGCACCTGGTTGCAGTTGGAACCTGTCTGCACACAAATACCATTTTTGCATACGCACCATCAACCTGGGCTTTTAGGAGTTCATCCTACAGACCTTTGACTTTTTAGGATATTAACCAGTATGCGGTTACTTTTTTCCAGAGAGTTCAGGATGCTGGTGGATCATCATCATGTTGGTTTTCAATTCTCTTTGCTTTGCACTGCATTGGCACAGAACTACTGCAAATATTTTTTCATGATCAGTTTTCACTATAGCACATATGACGTACAAAGTTATAATAAATGAAATAATCCTCAGCATTTTACCACCTTTAAAAGAAAATAAATTACTGCTAAAGAAAAAGCTTTCCATTTCTTTGCACTTTCTTGGTGTCAGATATTTGGAGCAGGGAGAACTGTGTCATGGGATTTGACTTGAAAAGAGATCGAAGTGAGAATGAATGCTCGAATCGTGAGGGTTTGTACTGGAAAATACCTTTTTTTTTTTGGCGTATTTGTTTCATGCAATGTGCAGCACCAGTATCTGGAGGTCTTGATTCAGGACTTGGATTTGTAGTGCAACATAATCCCAAGCAGCGAGTCCAGCTCCTCTCTCCAAATATGAACAATAATATCAACAATGCCAATTGCTAAAGCATAAACACAGCATAAAAAATATATTCATGAAGGAATTTACTCAAAACCTCATGCTTGTGGTGCTGCCTGCAAATAAGATAAATAATAACACAGCTTGGGATTTCAGAGGGATGATTTCCTCATGATTTCACACATTGTTTTCCAATAAAGCAGGCTGTAGCTTGTTGTTATGGAACAAAATGAGTACATACCAGGAAGGTGGGGTGATCTGGTATTCATTTTTTCACTCCAGAAACTGCGTGTATTTTTTTTTAAGCCCTACAACTAATTTCAGGCCCTGGGTACCGGTCGTTTATTTTGGTTGGTTCTGCTTTTCCTTTGGGATTATTCTGTATCTTTTCTTTAAGTCCATATGAAAGCTTATTGAAAACAATGAAATGTACCCAAAGAGCGGTGGGTGAGATCCCCCGTACCGTCCTTTTGTCTGTAGCAGAAAAGCGATTAAAACTTCAACCTATGCTTAACACTGCACAGACCAAAATGCAATTAATCGATGGCGATAAACACAAAGAACGTCCTCATACCTGCACCTCCTGCTGAGAAAGGAAGGATTGTGCCAGCTGATCATAATTTTTTAAAGTGAGAGCTCTGCAGTAGCTTTCTGTAAAAGTAACATAAAAAAACCTCTTCAGCAACTGTGCCAGTAAGTGTGAAATAGTGAGCAAAATCGCAGCCGTTCTCCAGCAAATCTGTATTCAGAAATTCCTGTGGATGTTTAGAATCGCTGTCGCTTGATGGGCCCAATTTCGTGCCCAGGACTTGATGCCTGCGGTATTAATGTGCCAAAGTTTTACAAATAAACCGTAGATTGCAAATATCAGCTTGATTTATGTTTACTGTTAAGAATTCAAAGAAAATATTTTATATAGTCTCAAAAGCTGCATTTCCAGTTGCCAAAGCTCGCTAGCTGCTAATGAATAGTAAGCTGACAACTTGTAAAGAGATTATAAAAGTAGAAAACTAATTATGTAAACAGCATTATTTTGGAAATATGTTAATCCCAGTTCTAAAAAAATGACTTTTGTAGGGAATGAATACGACTGTCATTGCTTTCAATTTCTATGAATTTCTTAAGTTCTTGATTGCTAATAAACCAGTGATTGTCTAAGGATCAGCAGCGCTTTAGAACTCCCTGCTTTCCTTGAGAATGTTCTTTAATTTGATGTCTCTCTCTTAATACTGACTAATGAAGCGGCATTAGAAACTGTTTGCCAAGCTGTTCCACGGGCACTGTTAAACAAGACTTTGTAAAACATAGGGGAAATGCACTTTTATTTTCTCCTTTAGCTAAGGCATATACTTTAGTTCTTAATTTGTAGCCCCCTGTTGTTGTTGGGTCCTTTTGAAAGCTCCAGTAAGTTTACGTGAAGTTGTCTGTTAGCGCTGGTTTTTGTAGCAGCAATATAGCTACTCGAAAAAAAGCCAATATTCCTCCAAATTGTGGGATCATTTTTCCTTTTCATATCATCCTCGTTCTCTTCTCCTGCACGTGATGAAAGATGCTTCAACTCTCCGGTGCGTTGGCAGCAGCTGCTCCTCATCTGGAGCCATTTACATCTTCTTCTCTTCCCTGAAGCACCAACTTCCACAAGAATAACCTTTGGAATAGTACGTGGCTGCTTCATCAAATGCGGTTGTGTGTTGTATTTACTTAGTATGCTGAAAATGTCAAGGACACGGATATTGATTTTGGTACCACTCATGCATACTGAATAAATACCAGTGGACTGGGAAGTCGGATGGGTTTGAGTTTTGTGCTTTCTGTGCTGAAGACTCTGTTTTTTCCACCATTGCCCAAAGAATGGTGGAAAACATCCGCCATTCCACAGAAACTCTTATTAAGGAGATATTTTGCCCTCGCAGCTCTTCAGTGTCCCGCTCGACACACTTGTGTCTGTGTTGGCCCCAGCTGAAGCTCGTGGGACGTCCTCATGGTGCCGGGGTTGTGCGACATGAGCACGGCCGGACCAGGGCTGTCTCCGAGGAGGACCGCACCAGCTCTAGCCCTGTCTCGTTTTCTCCGAGTCATCTTTTTAAAATGAATTACAAAAAGTGAGAATTCCTTGTTTTTCTTCTTGGTTCCAGGGGACAGGAGTTCTGGGTGGATTTGAATGTGATGAAGTTATACGAAACCGTCGAGTTTGACCAAATGCGGCGCCTGTCCACGCCGTCCTGCCCCAGCTCCAGCTCCAGCTACTACACGGTCTGGAAATACTTCTGCAGGGACCACTTTGGCTGGAGAGAATATTCTGAGGTACGTTAACACCTCCCAGAATCCTGCTCCCAAACTCTCTGTACGGTATATACCATAAACTATATCCACATTTTTAGACTGTTTCCTCACAAACATTCAGGAAAGTTACTTAGAGTTGAGGAAGATAATCAAGGAGAACTCTGCTCTGTTGGGCTGCACCTTCAATTATGCCTGAAAATGTTGGAGACACGGAGGCTGACCAAATAATATATTTTGAATAAAGCCTCATCCATGTTTTACAGTTTTGGCAGTACCAGAAATGCCCCCACTGGTGTAAATTAGATCACATTCATCTTTTTCATGTATCACACTGCCTTTATAAGCATGGTAGGAAGCTTAGGGCAGCACTGCACACAGTTTGGGGCTTTCCAGATGAAAAAAACCCACAAGAACTGGAGAGAGTCTGCAAGAAAACACCACAAATAGCAAGAAGTTTAGGATATTTGACCTGTGAGGAGAACTTAAAAGAACTGAGTTCTCTAGTGTAGAAAGTAAAAGAAAATACTGAGAATATATTCATATGCAAAAGATTGCTGTACAGCAAGCTGCTGCTTTTCACGTTCAGCAAAGACAAAAAGTAATTCGTGCCAAGGGAGTTTTAGGTTAGATATCAGGAATAACATTTGATGTGTAAAAATGCATTGACACCAGCACTAATTATGTAGGAACGCTGTGAAATCCGCCTGGTTGGCAGATCTTACAAACAGGTAACGGAATGTTTTCCAGTGGTCTAAATGTACTTGTGTCTCAGAGCAGGAGACAGACGGGAGGGGAAGGGAGTAGAGAGAGGGATTATTTGAGGTCCCTGGCAAAAATATTCATTCGTAAGCATGTAATTTATCATGTGTATGTTTTGATTTTCTTGTACCAGCCTGTTGTCAGATTGATAGAAGAAGCCAGCTGCCGGGGTCTGAAGGAGGTTCGGTTTGTTACCTGGCATAACCAGTATATCCTAAACATCAAAGATGGATTTCAGCAAAACGCGTGTTTCAGAAGAGAGATCAAGAGGAGGCCCCTTCTGCGCTCCTGCGTGGTGCTGATGCCGTTTTTACAGTACGTATCCCAGCAAAATGGAAATTTGCATTTGTTTGTGGTGTAGTTCTGTCTGGGAGAATTGTATTCCTGAAGATGTGGCAAGGAAATAGGCATCACTGGGTAGAAAAATCAGAAGAAATAAGAAAAAATCTTGATCATATTGGCAGCTTGTCATTTTTCAAGGTAAATATTATCTGAGGAGCTCCTTACTGCAAGGTTCCATTTGTTATTTGAAGGTTGTCATGTACCTTGTGCATTGCAGAACATCAGAAGCACAGATGTACTTCCAAGTTTGCCCAAGTGTTGTCCAGCATTCGGTGTCCGCCTGGAGCGATTGCCAAGCGATCAGCTCTCGGTCCCATAAAAATGAGCATTCAAAACCATTTTCTGATTTCCAAGCACAACTAAAGCACAACTTGAGCTTTTCTTGTTGTCTCATCTAGGGGTGAACAGGCTCATCCATCCAAGGCAGAGCACGGAAGGTGTTGCATTGCTGTCATTTTTGATTACAACTCATAAAAATGCCATTTTTGTGATCTCATCAGCACAGCTGGAAACGTTATTGTCAGAGCCGGGTCATTAGGAACATCTTGTCCCGTTAGCAAAGTTGTTGGCCTGCCCGCCAGCTCGGCGTGCTGAGACTGCTGCAGCCAGCCTGGAACCTCGTTAGCTTGCAGAGTCGTTACCGCAGCTAATTGCGAGGTGACCGGGAACGTGGGGAGAGCCTCAAAGGACGTGGTTGTTAGAAACATTTTTAGATATGGTTTGACAGGAAGGAAACCCAAACTTTATGAGAGAGACGCTGGGAGGGTGCAGGTGCAAAGACCAAGCACGGCCTTTCTGGTTGTGGCTGTTCTGAATCTTGCCTTAATGAAAAATAAGGATTTTAGATATTCTCCGGCTGTTTTGCTACCAGTGACTGTTTTACTACAGTGCAAGTCTATAATTTTGAGATACACTAACATGATGCAATTTCTGCTAATTTTAGTGGACCGTAACTCCTCATGCAGCCGCCAAATCTAGAAGCTAAACTCTGACATTTCTGCTGTTCTGCAGTAAATAAAGACCTTGTAATACTTACTTAAAAATCCACCAATTCTTAACAGAGTGTGAAATAATATTTTAAATATTTACGGGAGCTATCCTTAAGAAGTCAGTATTTACTTCCACTTATCACACAACGCTACCTGAGATTTTTTATTTCCCACCTGCTTAAATCGGTTATAATATTGCAAAGAATTCTTGAATAGAAACTGTGGGAAGTGGGTGGTAGGGGTTGAAAAGTGTAGACTTTTTAATGGCTTACAAATAATTTACACCAGTCAGAAGAAGCGAGCAAAGTACACCAGAGGACTGCAGGGGTTTTATTGTGTTTGGTGTCTTCCTCATTAATCCATAACTTATTGTTGATCCGGGCTTGCTCTTCAGCCCAAGTGTGAGTGAATGAAGCTCTGCAGGAATATTGGTTTACCCATTGACTTTAGGAGGAAAAAAAAATCAAATCCACACTGTAATGTTGCACACTGATATTTTAATAATAATACTTAGAAAAATCCATCTTCTGGGTTTCTGTTAAACTATTAAACAGTGGGAAGAATTCTGAATTGAGTCAAATCCATGCAAATAAAGTGAGGTCTCTTTTTAGCTTTGAACAGCAGGTGAAAGCCACGTGAACACTTTTTTTTTAAAGAGTATATCTGCTCTGAAAAGTGCGGGTGGCGTTACAGTTTACTGTCTCTCTGATCCAAATCGGATGTATCAATTTAAAAATAGACATTTTCCCCCGGTTTGGTTTTTTTTTTTTTAGGCCCAAAAAGCTCAACCCGCGATCAGAAAATCACATTAAATTATTTCTGGGTCGCACAAAAAAATCTTTCAGGCTCATATATCAGCAGCATTAAATATTCTGAAAGGCAACCTGAACTGACATTTCTGTAGGTAAGATGTGAATAGCAGTGGAATTCTTGTTTATCGAGATAATGATGTTGGCACTGCAGAGAAAAGCGGGTAAGGAGCAGGGACAGTCAGAGGCCGCTCTGTGCCTGTCGGTACCTCCAGAACAGGTTGTTTGGGTGCACAAGTCGCAGTTACGCAGCTTTTCAGGCAGCTCCGTGCCTGGACAAAAGCCGTTTGATTCCTGAAGAGCCACTTGAGAAAATGGCTTTGCCTTGAGCAAAGCTCAGAGAGTTTGTTTGGTCTCCAGGAAACTTGACTTTTACAGCCAGGGCGCCGGGAGCTGAGTTTGCCCGGGTGCAAAATCCAGTCGCGTTACGCGGGGAGGAGGATTCGGCCTCAGGTGCCGTCAAACCTCGGCTTGCCCAAGGTGAATACACAAAGGATTCGCTTTCCCCGTTTCCTCCCCGTCTGAGCAGGTTTTCTCCCTGGCAGCGATGTGTTATTGAGTCATTGAATCATGGAATAGTTTGGGTTGAAGGGACCTTCAAAGCTCGTGGAGTCCAACCCCACCATGAGCAGGGACGTCTTCAACTCTGTGGTACCAGCACACAAGCGACCTGAGAAACTGAATGACCTTTAATGTTTATTAAACTTTAATTTAATGGAATTGAATTTGAGGTCGTCCGTGGGCTTTAGCGAGAAGATTCACCGCGGGTTTTTCCCGCCAGGCAGTGGGTCCCTCTGCCTTCTAAGTCTTTCCTAACTAGAGCTGCCGACTCCTGAGCGCACCTTCCCCGTTTGCTGCTCGCTCCTGGGGTCAACAGCAGCTTTTCCTGTCGAAATACTTTGGTAAAACATCTGGGGAAATGTTGAGCTAGCTCCATGTATTGTTGCAGCTGGCAGGGAACCTCACCAGCTGTGGGAGCCGAGAGCTGGGAGCTTAAAGTGTGAAAACCGGAGCAGAACCTGCGAGCTTGCCGTGGTCACGGCGTCTTCCTTGGCGTGAGAGGGAGAACTCCCAGAAGCAGGATTCCTCAGCTGGATAACGCTTGCTCGTTCCGATTATAATCGGATGAACATAAGCCACGAATGCCACACTCTTTATCTAAATTTAGCAGCTTCAGGAGTGTGAAAAATGCCACGGAGGTGCAGATATTTACGAAGAACAAAGTCTTGCCATACCAACCCTTAACTGGGCCTTACTGGTGCCTGTTTTTCGTCCGTGCCGCCGTGTCCCAGGGAGCAGGTCCCTCCCGCAGCCCTCCCCACCTGGCAGCATGAAAATCAGCAGCTGCAAATGCAAATTTACATGTGGCCCGTGCGGATGAAAACCGGAGAGGCTTCCCCAGCACCAGGCTGGGCAGCGCTGCCAGGGCGACGCGGGGAAATAGCTGCAGGTTTTGCCTATAAAATGCTGTTAGGTGGGGTTATTATTATTCATCCTGTACAAGACAGTATAGCTTTTTATGTGTTGTCTAAAGGAGTTAAGTCGAATGTTGCTGCATTATTCATCTTATTCTGTATGTTAAAATCACTATTGATTTATAGCTAATGCACAGAATAATTGTGTTTGGTGGCGTTCTGCCTGTCTGGAGTTTATCACCCCACCCCAGCATGTGCAGAATGACAATAGTAGGCTTCTAACCCCCAGATTTCCATCCGTGGAACAGCATCCCTGAAAGCCAAGATCTTGTTCCTACTTCGGATGGACGGAGGAGTTGTTAAAATAGCAGAAATAGCTGGCGTGGTTGTTTTAAACAAGCACTGCAGACATGTGAATTGTTACAGCACTGAAGAGCAGCGATTGCTTAAGAACCGGTGATGAAATAAATGCGATTTCGAAGCTCTCGTGTTGGTGAATGTTTAAGCCCAACCTTTTTCTCCTCTCCCCAGGACCTTAGGTGGGAATCCCCCCGCATCCTCCCCGCCGGCCGAAGCCGCTTCCTCACACGTCTTGTCCCCGACGGCCGTTACCTCGCCCAACTTCTACCCCGAAACCTGGATCAGGATGGATCCAGCTCAGGACTTCATCCAAGTGCCTGTTCTGAAGGAAGATAAAAGCTATAGAACCATTTATAACCTGTTTCACAAGACTGTGCCAGAGACCAAATATAAAATTTTGAAGATTCTGCGAGTGCAGAATCAGTTTCTTTGGGAGAAGTATAAAAGGTAAGATAATGCAAATACCATTATTTTACAGTAGTGGAAAAATACCTTAAACTATATAGTTTGCGCTGCCAAATATAACTTGGTCATTAAGTAGAATACATAAAACTCTGGATTTTCTGAAGAAAAGGAGCTTATTCGGTTGACCAACTTTATCTGAAAAATATCTTGCCCTGAAATTGCCTGTGTAAGAGGTTTAATGTACTATCTGCTGATAACTTCTGTAAAATGTATCTTCACAGAAGCTTCGAGATCAAGCTAGGATATCTAGTTGAAAAATCTTTCTATTCACTTGCAAGCCAAATTAGGAGGGGTTGTTTTCATCAAATAATCTTGCTATTGAAGGCAACCATTAATGAGTGCCGTGGCTCCCCCGCCGCGGTGACCCAGGGAGCTGGAGTGGTCTCGCAAACACAAAACCCTGCGTCGGCCGGTCCCGTGTAAGCAAAGACGCTGTGTCTGACAGTTGCCATCCACTCACCGCTTGGTGACTGGTATAAAATGAGATTTGTGGATTCCCCCTTCTCAAGAAATGCAGAATCTCAGGGGAAGTGGAGGGATGGACTTTCTGACCATTCCTGCTGGTCTAGAGCATCTTCAGCAGCCCGGCCCGCAGTGATTCCTCTCCCTGGGCTCTCCTGAAGCTGGAGGGGATGGAATTTCTGCACAGCCCCTGTTCGCACCCCGAGGGAGATTTCCTTGTGCATCCAGGTGAAAGGCAGGCAGAGATAAGCCGGCACTATCAGCTCGGGTGCTTTAAAACACACTTATTTCACACAAAAGCTGTATTTGGAAGTGGCAGACCCACTCTGCTCTCCGTACAGAAGTGCTCCCGAGGATGGTACCGATGCTTTAAGAGCTGTAGTGACAACGGCTTTTCCTTTGCAGATCTGCAGCGAGCGCTCATCTTCACCTTCCGTTTTCTATTCCAGGAAAAAGGAATATATGTCCAAAAAAATGTCGGGGCTTGACAGGATCATGAACGAGCGGCATTTGTTCCACGGCACCTCCCAGGACGTGGTGGACGGGATCTGCAAGCACAACTTCGACCCGCGCGTCTGCGGGAAGCACGCCACCATGTTCGGACAGGGCAGTTATTTCGCCAGAAAAGCGAGTTATTCCCATAACTTTTCCAAACGGTCGCCCAAGGGGGTTCATTACATGTTCCTGGCGAAGGTGCTGACGGGCCGGTACACGGTGGGCAACCACACCATGCGGAGACCCCCGCCCGTCAACCCCGGCAGCATCACCAGCGACCTCTACGACTCCTGCGTGGACAATTACTTTGAGCCGCAGATTTTTGTCATTTTTAATGACGATCAGAGCTACCCTTATTTTATTATCCAATATGAAGAAGTTAGCAGCACCGTCTCCATTTGAATACTTGTGCTGCTAAATTATTCATCTTAATAAACTCTCTTATCTGGCATTGGTAGCAGTTTTTGTGGAAAAAAAAAATGGACATTGCAGAACTGATTAAATTACTTGCTCAGAAGGAAGTAAATCTCAAAATCTAGAAAAGAAGATCTGAAGTGACCAATTGTGCACTTGCTGTTTGATTATGTATGTGCAAATTGTAAATATTTTTCCATTGTTTATAGTTGAAAATCTGTGCCTTTTGTTATAAAACACTGTTTATTTATGTTAGTAAATATTCATGTTTAAAAATAACGTGTGTGAGTATAATTTCAGTTGTGTTCTGTGCATATCGGAGTGGCTGGAACGTCGCGTGTGCCCCGATCTCCAAAGCTCATGGATGGGCATTTCTAGATAAGCAGAACCAGATAATTTTCACCCCGAGTGTATCAAATAAGAGATTCTCCCCACCGCTATTTTTAATTACTGTATTTCATAAAGATGGGGGAGGCTACAAAATTAACATCATGCTCATGCTTTGGATTATCAAACAGGACAACACAAATAAATACGTGTACTAAAACCAGCCCTAAGTAAAACCAGGATGGGACACGGTCCTGGGGGGGTTGAGGCTGGGTGGCCCCCCCGCAGTGCCGGGACACCCAGTTGGTCCCGTTCTGCTACCTGCCCGGGGCCGTCAGGTCTGTGCCACCGTCCCCATCACTGTGGGACGTCCCCGGTTAAAGGGGGTAACTCTGGGGAACGGATTTCTCGGGAAAGAAACCCCAACCAAAGCCTCTTTTTGATGAGGTTTTAAGTTGGGTCAAGGATGAAAATTCGTGTTGCTGATACTAAATGAATTTTAGAATGGTTCACCCGTTAAAATAATTGTCAACACATAATCCTTATTTAATCAGGGTATTTTTTTGTATTTTCCAGTCTTGTATCTCGGAGGGGGGATGAGGGACAGCGCATCGGGCAGAATTGCCGAGCAGAAACGCCTGTTGGGGTGATGCCATGACCCCAGCAGTGACGTCATGACCTCAGCAGTGACGTCATGACCCCAGTGGTGACGTCACAACCCTAGTGACGTCACGACCCCAGTGGTGACGTCATGGGCGTACGGCACAGCCAGAGCTGGCACTGCCGGAGGTTTGGATGATTCTACCGGCTGCACCGCAGCATCTCATGGAAGAGCTGAAATTGTCGCCCCAGAGGTTTTTGCTAAAGTGGGATCAGAAACCATTTCAGAACTACAACTGAAAATTCAGGGAAAGTTACAGAAATCACAATGAGCTCTATGCCAGCAGTTGGTGTTCTCGGCTCAGCCTGTGCTCCCCGAGTTCCCTGAAGCGCCGTGTCCCGGCAGAGCCCCCACCACCCGCTCCCCAGCCACCGGGCCCGTCGGCTCGTCCCACCAAAGCCACCAGAAGCTCTGGAGAAGAGAAGCTGCGGGGAGACCTTATTGCACCTTTCCGTACTTAAAAGGAGCCGGTAAAGAAGACGGGGACAGACTTTTTAGAAGAGCACGTTATGATAGCACAGGGGGTGATGGCTTTAAACTAAAAGGGGAGATTCAGGCTGGACATGAGGAAGAAATTTTTCACGCTGAGGCTGGTGAGAGCCTGGCCCAGGGTCCCTGGGCTGGGACGGGACCTTCAGGCTCGTTGTGTCTGCTCAGCAGCAAACCTCCAGCCGAGCCCAGAGCGGCGCTCCCCGGACAACCTGCTCCGTATCCACTTTCCCTCTGGGACCTAATAAACATGTGTTCTGCCATGGGAGAGAATGATTTGTTTCTGCCCCACTGGATTACTCCTGGTCACCTGCAGAGGATCAAACGAGGAGGCAGGCGAGAGGAGGGGGAAGGTGGAAGCAGCTGGTTCCAGTTAATCCCAGGCTCCTCCGAGGCCCTTGGCGATGCAGGGGAGAGCTCAAATTTGATGGGGCTCTTCCTGGAGGAGATGTTGGTGTGGTGGGAGCTGCCAGCGGGATGTGCGACACCGAGGAGCTGCTCCTGGCTGCAGCTTGTGTCCCCGAGAGATGACTTCGGAAAGGTGAGGTGGTTTGTGGAGGAAGGATTGCGGCTGGTGATGAAGTAAAGCTGAGGTCGTCTCCTTTGAAAAGCTGCTAAACCTTTGGGCTTGTCTTCCCTTTGCTCTGAGGATAATCGGGCTGTCGTGCGACAGCTGGCGCAGCGGCTCGGTGGTCCTGCTGCTGCGAGGTGCCGGTGTGCTCCTCAGAACTGAGATCTCAGATTTACTGAAGGGACAGAGATTTGAAATAAGGGCTGGTGGTGTGGCTTTTGCATTCAGTAATTTTTCCCATCAAAGGCTTCTGGACGGTGTGAGACCTGGATAAGCAGGATCCGTGCGGGAGGTGGGGCTGTGGGCGGGGAAACGCGGCTGTCGCGGCTGCAAAGCCTCGTGCTGGGATGGAGCCTTCACACCGCTCTCCAGCCATCGTCCGGGAAATCAGGTGTATATTTCCCTCAGATGTCGAAATGGGGTTTTTGGTGTTCTGGGGCCTCCTCCACACAGCTGGTTCTTTGCTCCAGCTGATGGGTTCTCCTGCGGCCCCACACCCAGCGATGCTCCTGCGATGGTTTTCCTGAACTTCACCTTTGCAGCCTCTCCTCACCGGCGTGTTGGAACGGCTGCGGGGATGGGTGAGAACCAGCTCCTGCGGCACAACATAATGAAAATGTTCATGTTGTTTCTATGCCGACCTCTTCCCGATGTATAAACCATCCCACAAAGGCTTATGGAACTAGCAGCCCCGCAGCGCGTGGAGCAACGTGGTGCTGCGCGGGGAAGCAGGACCCGATTTCCCCGTTCGTGCCCGTGTGGGGCTGGCCCTGTAGCTCAGGTTGGGAGCGGGTCACAGGGGTGTGCTGCCCAAAATTCAGTACGGCTGCTCCACAGCAGCAGAGGTCGGGCAGAGTCGTGCTGTGGAATTGTCGCCCCTGCGGGTGGGGAGAGCCTGGCCCAGGTTCCCAGAGAGGTGGTGGCTGAACCATCCCTGGAGACATCCCAGGCCAGGCTGGACGGGGCTCTGAGCAACCTGAGCTGGTGCAGATGTCCCTGCTCATGGCAGGGGGGCACTGGGGGGCTGGGAAGCTCCTTTCACACCCAAACTGTTTTATGATTCTAAGGCGACCACCAATAACCCTCCGGTGTCCTCCCGGGGCTGGTGGAGCATCACTTGTGGCTTCCAGCAGGAGCAACGGAGAAGAGCCAGGCTCTTCTCGGTGGCAACCAACAGTAAGACAAGGGGTAATGGGTTCAAGCTGGAACACAAGAGGTTCCACTTACATTTGAGAAGAAACTTCTTCTCAGTGAGGGTGACAGAACACTGGAACAGGCTGCCCAGGGGGGTTGTGGAGTCTCCTTCTCTGCAGACATTCCAACCCGCCTGGACGCCTCCTGTGTAACCTCACCTGGGTGTTCCTGCTCCGGCGGGGGGGTTGCACTGGATGATCTTTCGAGGTCCCTTCCAACCCCTGACATTCTGTGATTCTGTGATTCTGTGACGGGGCCGTGTGGCAGAGCCCGGCAGGAACAGCGCGTGCCCCTAATCACCCGGCTGGCTGTTAATTGCCTCCTACGTGCATCGTCGCAGCGCCGCTTGCTCAAGGGGCGTCTCGGCAGGGAACTCTGAGAACTGGCTGTGACCGAATCCGTCTCCGGAGCTGCCCTGAGAGAAGAGAACGATCCCGGCCCCGCTGACGGGGGCGATCCCGCGTGCTGGAGGGCAGCTGCAGTTCTCCCCCTGCGTGTGTTTGTGCATATTAAATTATACACAAATACGACCGGAGTGAAACCCTCGCTCTCCGTCGCAGCTGGGCTGTTTAAACGCCTCTCGCCAGATTTCGCACCCCTCCCACTGCCCCTGGGCTGGTGGTTGTTGAAGTTGGCTTTTGCCTGTGTTACCAGGAGGTTTTTTGGGCAGGATCGGCCGGGGCCGCGGTGCCGGGCTGTGCCGCGGGGCTGGGGCTGCGCCACGGTGGGGTTTGGTGGGGTCGCTTGTCAAGAATTGTAGGATGAAACAAGACGAAAACCAAGTATTTGTGATCAAGGTCTGGCTGTGTGGTTATCGCGGTCGCAGGCGACACGTGCTCTGGGCACAGCCACCTCGCTGTGGGAGGCTGATGGGGGCGGCGGTGACCATCGCGTGTGACAAGAGGGACCTTCTGGGCTGCTGTATCCAGACCCGTGGGAAAACAGCTGTAAGACTTAATTACTGACTAATTTCTAGGTGTATGCAGGGACCCTGCCGGGGTCCCTGCCGCTCCTGGAGGCGGCGGTTCAGGGCAGGTCGGGGTGACGGCGAGGGACGCGGTGACGCACGGCGTGCGGCGCTGAGGGTTTCGCCGTGGAACCAGCTGTCCGGGGCGGCAGGAGAAGCGCTCGAGTGCGGGCTGCCCGGCCGGGCCCGGGAGCGGCTCCGCGCGCGGGGGACGTGCCAGCTGCCCCGGGGCGCGGTGGGGACAGCCAGACCCTGCGAGTCCCCCCAGCCGTCCCACCCGCGTGGATGCGCTGCTGGGTGGCACCAACCCCGCTCCCCACGGAGCCTTGAGCCTGGCTGGGGTTAAACCACCCTGGCAGGGACCCCAGCCCGTGTCTGCTTTGGCCTGGATCTCTTACAAGTGGTGCTCGGGGCTGTCAAGCTTCTAGATTTCTCCAAAGAATGATAATCTCGGTGCAGGAGATGCTCCCTGGCCCCGTGACGGGACCTCTGGCCTTGGCCGCCCCTGGGGCAGCTCGGCGGGAGGTGTTTGGTTTGGGGAAGTGGTTTGAAGGACCGCGGTGGCAGCGGGTGATGGTGGTGGGGAGGTTCCTCGGGACGTGTCCTTCACATGGGGAGGAACCTTGGGAGGTGTCTAGAACGACCTCCTGCTCCAAGCAGGGTCAGCTCCGAGGTCAGACCAGGTAGTTCAGGGCTTCGTTGAACTTGCTCTTGCAAACTCGCAAGGGTGGAGGCTGCTCGGCTTCCTGGGCAACCTGCTCCACCACCCACAATGTCCTCACATGGTCAAAGAAATCCCCTTTAGATCCAGGATTACGTGCCCTGGCTTCTGGCGTCCATTCGTTGCAATCTGTTTATACAAGTTGCAGAATTGGTGCGGGGGGTTAGATGTGGTCATGGCGATGGGCAAGACCATCAAGTGAAGCACGGAGACCCTTCTTGGCTGCAAGAACTGAGGCTGGATGGTTCTTCAGGGGCTGCCGTAGGACTTCTGCAGCTCTCTGGTGGCTCGCTAAGGCTTTTCTTTTCTTAGCCCTGGAAAAACCTCTTTCCTCTCAACTTTGTTGGGAAAGGCAGAGCCAGACAAGGCCGGGAGGATGTTTTGCCGGTGGTGTCACGGCAGGTGGTCACGGTCTGGCCCAGAGTTTCCTTCAGCTGGAGGGGAATTCAGCCCCGACCTCACGCGATGGGCGACTGCAAACCAGCTCTGAGTCACGAGGCTTTGACGGAGCATCACGCACCAGGAGTGTTTTTGCTTCCTGAGATCCAAACCCCTCGTAGCGCGCACGACTTGGGGGCTGGGATTTTTTATTTATGTGGAAATCTGTGGTTCTCGCCCAGCAGTAAGAACTGGGAACTGGGTTACAGAAGTTGGAGCATCTCTGGCTGCCGCTGGGGTTTCTCCATCGCTGGCAGTCCACGCTGTCATCGCCACACTAACATCACAGCAACCAGAAACATCCTCTCGGTTATTTTTTTTTTTTTTTTTCTTATGGCTACAAAGTCTGTTTTTATGAGAATATTTTCCCATAGGCTGGGCAACAAATGTCAGGTTGACCTAAGGATTGTTCTTTCCTCCATTTCCTTTGGGCTCCTTTTCTCCAAGTAGCAAGGTACAAGTTGTTTCAAGCGTAATTAGACTATTATAAATCATCTTCTGCTTTTTTTTTTTCCGTCCGCAAGGATCACATTCTCATGCATCGATACACGCGGGGGGTTTGTTTTGTCTGTCGGACTTTGTGCAATCCTCGTACCTCCAACCAGCACAAAAGCAGTTGCCCAACCTCATCCAGAAGGAATCTGCAATCTCTCTCCAAGCTGCGTTCTGGAGAGGAAATAATTGTAAACCCGAACATCCTGGGCGCCTGGGCCCGCTGTGGGGTGGGCTGATGGCAGGACATGGGTTCAGGCTGGTGGAGGTGACGTGCTGAGGTGCACGCGGATGGGATGGACCTGTTGACCTGCTCCGTCACCAGGTCACGGAGCAGCTGGGAGCCTGAACTTCTCTTTTTGCCCATCCCAGTCCGCGGTGGGGAAGTTCCTCCCTGTTTTCACTTCTGTTATCCGCGGTGCAGCGTCCCGGGGCCGTGGTGGTATCTTCGTATCTCTGTGCCGTGGTGGCTTCTGGAGGGACCCTCTGCTGGGTTCCTCTGCTGCTGCCTGGGCATGGGAATGGAAAAGTTATATATATATGTGCATATAATTCTTTTTTCCCTTGCCCAAGCAGATGTGGGGTACCAAAGCTGGCTCAGCTCGCGTCTGCAGTGCAGACATGCCCTTCATTAAGCCTGGGGCCTCTTCTGTACCTGCACCCTGATCCCAGATGAGGGAAGGGGTTACGAGGGACAGAACACGGGTCTGGACCGAAAACAGCCCAGGACCCGTTGGGTGCTGGAAGGGAAGATGCCATCTGTGATTCCTTGCAGAGAAAAAGCCTCTTGGCATCACCGGCATGGGTAAATCTTGGTGGATGAAAGAGAAAAGGTGCAGCCAGTGCTGGGGGAGCGAGGAGGAGAGGGATGAGGGACGGGCGATGGAGGAAATGGTTTAAGAAAAGTGAGAATTGGGTCCTTGTGAGGAGGAAGGGAGGGTGAAAGGAGCAGGAACAGAAAGGGGGAAGGGATCACAGAGGCACTGAAGGACACAGCTGGCAGGAGAAAACCACAAATAGAAAGCGAGAGAGGGAGAGAGAACAGGCGAGGAAATGGAAATGAAGATGCCAGAGGCGAGAGGTTATTGACAGTCAGAAAATTGGGGGCGATGGGCAGGACTGTGGGGCTGCAAACCCCCCTTGCTGAGGGAGTGAGGGTGGATAATTTGGGTTTTTTTAAAAGCCCCCAGCCCATTCCTGAGCTATCTGCTGCCATTCTTCAACCAGAGATCAAGCCCATAGGAGAGTGTGGGGTGATAGATTAACACTTTACGGGTTAATTGCTGCCACGCACTCCAAGATGCAATTTTGCACGTACCCACCTGCTCTTTGCTCCCAAGGCTGAGCGATTACCGGGGGTTTTAGGTGCTTTTCCCACACTGGCCTCACCTGCTACCCCATTTCTCATGATTTCCCTTTGTGCCGCTTACACTGACATTGTCTTGTCTGGTACCTGCTGCAGTTTGTGTTGTGAGAGCTGATTGATTCCTCTTGGGGCTGCTCCTGAAAATGTACGTGATTGTTTCAAAAAAGTTCTATATTTCCTGTTTCTTGGAACATAAGCCTAAAAAATTCACTAGCGATGAGTCTGTGATCTGAGCTCAAAGCCTGGCCCGCTCGTAAGGGAAACAAACCCAAGCTGGGGGCAGCGCTTCCTCTGTGCCGTGGGTGTTTGGGGCTCCCCTTTAATTAGTGTTCACCCTAAACGAAGGCTCTCAGGGGTCACGTTTGCCTTGGGGGTGGTTTTGGAAGGTCGGCTCCTGCTACTGTCTCTGCTAGCAGAGATGCTCTCGGCTGTGGCTGGGATGCTGGGGGATGCTCTCGGCTGGGATGCTGGGGGATGCTCTCGGCTGGGATGCTGGGGGATGCTCTCGGCTGGGATGCTGGGGGATGCTCTCGGCTGGGATGCTGGGATGCTGGGATGCTGGGGGATGCTCTCGGCTGGGATGCTGGGGGATGCTCTCGGCTGTGGCTGGGATGCTGGGGGATGCTCTCTGCTGGGATGCTGGGGGATGCTCTCTGCTGGCTGCTGAACTCCCAATGGGCTCCCCAGGGCCCCTCAAGTGAAGAGCAGGCAGGCCCAGTGTCATTTGGGTGCTTTTTGCTTTATTTATTTATCTTCATTATTATCCTATTATTCTTATAATTCTTTTTAGTTCTCTCGCCCCTTGCTACTCCTATAAAATAACACAAAGTATAAAAATCATGGCTGTCGCTTTCCCAAAAACAGCCCCTAATTTTCTCTGCGCATCCTCCTCTGCTTTTGTAACACCCGTTTGGTGCAAAACATCAGACGAGATGTGTCTAGAATCCCATGAAAACTTAGACCCAGCGTGCGGCAAAGCTGCCCATGGGATGTGCAGATATCTCTGTTTCTGCTTATTTTTGGAAGGCTGGGGCTCCTGCGAGAGGAAATGGAAATCGTGAAGCCGCTGCCTGGAGCGGTTCCTGCTAAATGTTTTTCCATCGAGTGAAACTGGAAATGACTTTTCAGAAAAATATAGGGTGATTCGTCAGAGTGGTTTTTGTTCTGCAAAAATATCTTCTCGTAATCAGCAGCATCCTCGCTAGGGAACAAAAACAAGAGCATTGCTAAGGATGCGCTGATGTTTATTCCTCCTTGCATGGCAATAGAAAGCTGATGGGGTTCCAGTTACTGACGCTGCACAAATCCAGAGAATTTCTTTGGTGCTGCTACAGATGTCTCTTGCTCACGGCAGGTGAAATGAGTGAAGGAAAGGGCTGGGCCCTGTTAAACTGGGAATACTTGCAGGGACAGATGCTCTTGGTAGCGCTGGGAGCTGAGGATGATGCTGGTCTGGTGGCCGGGGAGCGATGCTCGGTGATACCCAGAGCCTGCCAAGCGCAGCCTTGAGCAGCCTCGTTAAATTAGGGTTAAATTAGGGATAGTCTCTCTCTTTCCTGAGCTGGAAGATGGCTTCAGGCTCCTACCAAACCTTCAGTTAGATCCCCTGGCAGCGTGTTCTCTGGGTCATTGCTCTCCCCTGCTCAGGGTATGCTGAAAACAAAACAAAAAAAACCAAAACAAAAAAACACCTTTTTTTTTGTTGTTGTTGTTGTGTGTGGTTTGGTTTTTTTGCAAACAACCCCAGCACCTGGCAGGGCCCAGGGGACGAGGCAGATCCACGTGTGCGGGGAGGGCACGTGTTCCTCCAGAGCTCTGCTTCGAACGCATGGTGGATTTAAATTGAATAAGCATCCTTATTAATTAAATATCACCAGGTTATTAAAAACAGCTTCATTGGAGATTAGCAGCTGAGAAATGGTGACGTGGCTGTTTTAAATAAACTGGGACTGCTTGGCTTGTGGGGGTTTTTTTTTTGGTTTTTGAAGCTTGGAGAGCCCGTCAAAACCGCTGCTGCAGACAAGCGACCCTGTGGCTCTGCCGGTTTGTCTCTTATCCCCGGGCAAAGCGCAACAGTGAGGGATGATGTGTCCCCCCAGACCTGTCCCCAAGCGGATTTATTTCCCATTCACCGCTCTCCTGTTCAACCTGACCCCAGGACAGGGAAGGGGCCGAGGTGCCGAGGGTGCTGCCAGCCCCGCTCCGGCGCCCTCTGTCCAACGTCATCCTGGCTCCAGCACAAAAGTCACAAATGGCACCAAAATCAGGACGAGAGCCCAGCCAGCCCTGGGGACGCATCCTGCACCATAATCATTCTCCTGCAGATCGCACCCACTGCCTTGCTCGCTCTCCTATAAATAACTCCTGTTGAACACAGCAGCAAAACCCCGAGGGGGTATTACCAAAGAGCTGTCAAAACAGCTCGCAAATTGAAATATATGTAGATGAAGTAGTTCTGCTGCCAGTCCCCTTAAATTACAGCTTCCACACCTGCAATTTTTGGTAAATATGCTACTGCGTTTCTTTACGCAGGGGCGTTATAGCGGCAGAACTTGTCTCAGTGCTATGTATAGACGTCTTGTCCCCGTCTTGGCGTGCACGTCCCGAGTGCCCCTTGAAACCATCCCTGGCCTCGAACAGGCTGATGCTGTTTTCTGCCCCACCAGCAGATGTTCAGAGGAGGGCAGAAGAATATCAAACCTTCTTGAGACACAGATCGTGAAGGGTGTCTGTGTCTGCTGTGGTCTTTTCTGGCTCAGCCTCCCATGGCCTCGATGGAGCTGCATCTTTGCTGAGGACAGAAACAGGGCTGTTGAGCATCTTCTGGTTGTGCAGGTGGCCAAAGGACAGTGGGCTTGGGCACTTCGCTTAGAACCATAGAATCACAGAATGGTTTGGGTTGGAAGGACCCTCCCAGCCCCCCCAGTGCCCCCCTGCCATGAGCAGGGACATCTGCACCAGCTCAGGTTGCTCAGAGCCCCGTCCAGCCTGGCCTGGGATGTCTCCAGGGATGGTTCAGCCACCACCTCTCTGGCCAACCTGGGCCAGGCTCTCACCACCCGCAGGGGCAACAATTCCTTCCTCATGTCCGGCCTGGATCTCCCATGTTGGTCCTTTTTCTTATTTTTTTTTCCTTTTTTTGAATGAGGCTGTTTTTTCCTGTGTTTCCTCATGCACAGCCCCTGGAAGCTCCGTCCCTTTCCTGCAGAACCTTGTCGAGCCCTCTCTGCGGGGGTTTTTCTCTCGCTGCTCCATGCCAGCTGTCCCAGGGTACGTGGCTCTGTGCATGTTTGCACCTCCCTCCTGCATCCTCACGTCTCTCAACTTCTACAGTATCTCAACTATGGGAAAGAAAAGGTTGACTGTCTTATTTGAGAGAAAAAATTGTTGACGGGTTTTCAGATGGCTGAATAACTAGAACCCCAAGCTAATTTCCATTGTGACAGCCACTGGTTCAGCCATAAACAAACTTCTTATAGTAACTTGCCTGTGGATCAGCTGAACCAAAAGAGCTGGAGCGAGTGGCCCAGGGGATGTGCGGTGCCCTCCTAAGTGCAATTCTCCCCGTTCAAAGGAATGTTTGCAGAAAAAAGAGGGAATTTTTAATTAGGAAGGTTGCAGTGATGGGGCTGGATTTTGCTGGCTTGTTGTAAGTGGCTGTGATGAAACCAGCTGTGATATGTGTGACTGAGAGATGAGGTTGGATGGGTTGAGGGGGGTGTTTTAGGAGCTGGGATGCAGGGGAAGAATTTAAACAGTTGTGATAATGTCGTGGATAAACCTGATATTTAAATGTAATGATATTTCAATACTGTAGACTTACAGGATTTATTTTGTCTTGCATGCCAAGACAAGCCATGTACAGATGTGTAAGAACCAGGATCTCCTTCAGAAAAATCCCAAACAACTACGTTTTATGTGAGAGTTCATACTGTTGCCCACCAGGACAGGTTTTTATTGCAAATACCATTACAGAACGCCTGTCATGCCAGGCTGCGTGAAGGACCGGGTAAGGGAGTTTTGCAGTAAATACCACCATGGAATCAAGTTCCTGCTTATTTCCCACGGACTTGATATTTGCATAGTCAGACCAAATGGCTTTAATTTTCACTTGGATGCAACGATGAGGCCGACGCACAAAGTGATGCCTTTTCCAGATAATCTGTCTGTGATCTGCTGAAGTCAGGCTCCTGCTCACAGAGATGTTTCAGGTGCTTTCTCTCTCATTCCCATACGTTTTCCATGCCATTAAGCATGTGAAGCAGATGTCAGAAATGTCTGATAAAACCGCAGAAGTGTTTATGGGAGTCTACAACTTTTTTTTTTTTTTTACCACATTCTGGAGGCCATTATAACACACGAAAATGAACAATTACTGCAAGCAACGTAGCAGTTAAGTGGCAAATTTTGTTTTGCATTAAAAGCACACCATGTATCCCAGCCCAGCTTGCTGGCCAGTTCTGAGCACCAGCGGGTCATGCCAAGGCATCCAACGCCGGCAGTGGTCACAAGAGCAGTGCCGTTGGCCATGTCCCTCCATGACAGTGACCAGCTGCACCTACCAAACCTCACTGCTTGGTTTTCATCACCTCAGATCTTCAGCATAAGCCCTAAAATGCTGAGACAGCCAAATATGCAGCAAGTCATGGAGGGAACTCCATTCAACCTCACCCATGGTATGAACCCTGGGGTTGTCATATGCAGGGACAGAGGCTGGACTTGATGGTCCTGGTGGGTCCCTTCCAGCGCAGGCCATTCTGTGATTCTCTGAACCTCCCTCGGTCGCTCACTGCCACACCTGAGACATTTGGAGGTTCTCCAGAGGGAAATGGCGAGTTCTTCCCATCGCCTGCTCTCATACGGAGCTGCCTTGGGAATGAGCTACTGGGCGGGGGGCAGGTTTAATTTACTGCTTGAGTTCACAGAATTACAGACTGCTTTGGGTTGGAAGGGACCTTAAAGACCATCTAGTTCCAAGCCGCTGCCACGGGCAGGGACATTTTCCATAGCCCGGGTTGCTCAGAGCCGTGTCTGACTTGGCCTTGGGCACTGCCAGGGCCGGGGCGTCCCCGGCTGCTCTGGGCAGCCTGGGCCAGGCCCTCACCGCCCGCCCGGGCAAGAATTTCTACCTTAGATCTCCTCTAAACCCACCCTCTTTCAGTTTAAAGCCATCACCCCTTGTCCTGTCACTCCATGTCCCTCTCCAGCTTTCCCATAGGTCCCCTTTAGGTACTGGAGGCTGCTGTAGAGTCTCTCTGGAGCCTTCTCTTGCAAAATCTTCTTTAGAAGTGTTGGAGATACCTTGTTCCGTCATCAAGCGATACTTAAGCAGCTTGATAACGATTCTGGAGCGTGCAGGAGGTGTGTGCTGGGACACGGCGTGTTGCAGGGGGCAGGTGTTAACCAGCAGTGCTGTCAGGTCCTCCATCAGCACCCAGAGCGCTGGCTGGAAGGAAAACACGTCTGAAAACAGGTGGCTGATATTGCCGTGGGTAACTGGTTGTGCTGCTGGGAACCAGTTGTTCTCCCATTATCTCCCACCCGGGCACAGCGCAGGCAGGGGACGGCAGCAGCTCAACTGTAGATATTTTTGTTTTACCTCCCTGTGCTCAGCACAGGGGTTTGCAAGAGGCTGCTCAGCCGGGGCTCAGGAGGGGTTGGGAAACTGGGTGATTTATGCATCTTTTCGTTTTAAAAGGGGAAGAATTTAGGCCTGAAACATAGGCGGTGGAAGCTCTTCTCAGTCATCTCAGTGGCTTTATGTAAATAGAAGCTGTTCCAACTGCTCGGGCTGTGTCAGGTGAGCCCTGTGCACCTCACCCTGTGTGCAAAGGGGAGGATTGCCTGCTTTCCCCTTGCATACACAGCCCCTGAAACCTCTAACTGCTCTTTCTGCCCTTCTTCGAACGTCTTTTCATTCCGTTTGCCATCCGAGAACCATCAAAGAACCTGCACAGCCTTTTGAGAAGGCACATGGTTGGGCGTCCCTCTGCCCCAGCTGCTGGGGATGATGTGTGAGATGCGGCTGCTGGTACCCAGGGTCTCGGGATGCGGCTGCTGGTACCCGGGGTCTCGGGATGCGGCTGCTGGTACCCGGGGTCTCGGGATGCGGCTGCTGGTACCCGGGGTCTCGGGATGCGGCTGCTGGTACCTGGGGTCTCGGGATGCGGCTGCTGGTATCCGGGGTCTTGGGATGCGGCTGCTGGTATCCGGGGTCTTGGGATGCGGCTGCTGGTACCCGAGGTCTTGGGATGCAGACGCTGGTACCCAGGGTCTTGGGATGTGGATGCTGGTACCCAGGGTCTTGGGATGTGAATGCTGGTACCCAGGGTCTCGGGATGCGGCTGCTGGTACCAAGGGTCTCAGGGCACCTCGCAGGGAGCAGCTGCTGTTGAGAGCAGCCGTGGGGAGATGTTCTGTTTGGGCAGATGTTCATGCCAAGGGAGAATGAAGAACTAGCCACAGTTTTAGCCAAACACAGAAGCACCAAAAAGGCTCTTAAATGCGCCCATCCTCCTATTTGTCTCCCCTGGTTGTGAGGAACAGATACTTGAACATTTCTCTTGAGCTAGTGCTAAAAATCTGCCCTGAAGGAAGACTAAAACTGGTGCTGGCTGCGTCCAGGCAAGGGTTTGCTCTAATCCCAGTGCTGTTACTGACCTGCTGCTAATTCTCCTTTAATATCCAGTGGGCTCAGCTTGTGTGTGCATTGAATGGAGCTGCCTCGAGGAGGAACGTGCCCCCAAACCTCCTCACTGTTGGGGCCAGATTGCAAATAAACTTAATCGCTGGCAGCAGCGAGGGGCTGCAGGAGCCAGAGCCCGGGCTGCAGGCTGACCCGACACCACACGGGGTTCATCTGCCCTCCCCAGATGTCTCAGTTTCTGCTCATGGAGGTTGTTACAACACGAGCACTCGGCGCGTGAGCTGTTCAGATTGTTCCTTCTGATACGCGGGGTCTCGCCCGTGTCCTCCCTGCTCTCCGTGCGCTGGACTGTTGCTCAACGAGCTGCTCTGCGGAATCCTGCTGAATCGCTCCGGGTACAGAGAATTTGCTGCTTTGCCCTTCGCTTCATCTTCTAGGCTGAGTGTTAACAGAAGTGTGAGAAAATGCTGTCGCTGGCTGCTCTTCCCAGGGTGGTACATGGCTGTTTCTCTTTTTTTTCCTTTTTCTCTTATTTGGCAGCCAGGATTCGCCTTTCCCTTACTGCTTTGCTAAGAGCTCCTCACGAGGGGCTGTATCAAAAGCTGCAAGAGCTCTCAAGAAACGATTTTTCACTGGTAACACTTCAAAAGTGTGGTGACAGCTGAAGTAAGCACGGATAAATGTGTAAATTCCGCAAGAGGTTGTTCTTACCCATTAACTCCACAGGGAAGGTTTCCCGCTGCCCAGAGCATAAGCCGGGCGACAGACTGGGGTAGGATTTACAACCAACACTGAACGCAAGCCCTGGGGAGGGCAGCAACAAGGTACAAGCTGGGACCAGCAAAGCTGAGCTCCCCTGCAAGGCCAGTCAGCCTCAGGAGTGCAGAGTCCAGCTTGAGCTTGGCCTGGGGTCTGAGCCGAGGAGCATGATGAGACACCTCGATGCCTCTAACGACTGAAATCCTCACCACCTCCGACCTCTCCCTGCGATGGGCAACGCCAGGATGCAAACAGGGAAAATGCAGTAGGACGTCTGCCTGACTCTGAGGGATGCAGCATCAAAATACCCGGTTCCTGCTCCAGCTCCAGGCTTGGCAGCTTCTCCAGCCTGGCCTGAAGTGCAACACGAGCATCGGCTTCCCCCGTGTGCTCTGTGTTCCTTAGCTTTGCATTGCAGACACCTGGCAGACTTTTGTTTGTTTGCTTTTTTCCACACGTTTTAGTCATTTCTGCCCTGCTCTGAATGTGCTGCTGGGGAAGCCAGTCCAGCCAGTGCAAATCCGGGCTTGCTTTGGGAGGGGAGGCAGGAAGGATGAATATTTGCATCTGTTTCCTGTCTAGCGTTCTCCAAAAAGCAGCTGGAAAACTGTATATACATACAGATGTATATATGTGGGCATATATACACCTCCTAGCAGGGATAAAAAGGAAAAATCCTTGGTCTGTCCCTCCTTGTCACAGACCTTCTACCCTTGCCCTGGCCACTGTCCCCCTCTGAAATTCCCGGAGTCATCACTTTAATGGAGAGCTCCTCTCCTCTGGAAACACCGATTAATTATTCAATTAATTGTGGAAAAATGCAGATTGTGCCTGGGGAGAGGGAGTGATGCAATGGTCCGGGTCAGCAGGACGTGTGCGGGAGGCCGGCACAGCCTGAAAAACGCCTTGCTCGGCTGGTCCGGACACCTCCAAACTACTTGACCTTTATGACCAGAGAGCATTTTAACAATTTCCTTTACGAGACTGACGCAGGGCAATTCAGAGCCATGTCCACTGCTGTTATCCTTCAGTAGGAGCTGGTAAGATTAGAGGACAGAGGAATATGATTCATTAGTTGTTGGGAATTGCCTCTTGTTGCTGTGTAGTTTCAATAACAATAATTAAAAACAAAGAAAACAAAACCCCCAAACAAACACAACAAAACAAACAGGAAAAAAATTCCACAAACCAAAAAAAAGTCTAAACTGATTGATTTTCATCTATTCATTTATTTTCAATTTTGCAGGTGCTGAGGCCACCTGCACAACAGGGTGTGGGGTTATAGTGGCTCCAGTCACTGTTTCTGTAGGTACCATCCAAATCCTGGTCTATTCAATGATGCTGCTTATGCACAAGGTTTCTAACAAATTGCTGCGTTGTTGTGGTCCTTGCACATCGAAGAAGTATTGTCGCCCTCCCAGGCATTTCTTGTGCCCCTCTGATGGGATGGAACAAACATTTTCTCTTCAGCTCCTTACCCCATGGGCAAACTTTGGCAAAGGAAAGCTTAATGTGACCCGAAGCAAAACTCCTCAGTCTGTGTTTTCGCTTTCCTTCTTGTGAAACTGATTCAAGAAAGACTTTCTTTGTCACTTCCCAGACGTTTTGCAGTTATTGGTTCTGGCTATGGAAATCCTTTATGCGAATAGCTATGGGAACAAATCTCAGCCCAGGGCTTGGGTCAGCTCCAGTCGCCTCCCAGCAGCGCTGAAGTGGGAAGCACTGGTTTGGTCTCTGACATTGCTGAAGTAAAAGGTGAAAATCAACAGTTTAACCATTTTCTGGGGTCTCGGCTGCCGGTCAGCCCTGCAGCCACGCACACAAAGTTGCCGCTGTTGTGTCTGTGGCAAAGGGACTGTCACAAGAGCACGGAGGTGGGACGGGACAGACCGCAAAGATCGTCTTGGGAAGGAATAACAAGTGCGGAGCTGTGTGGCGGTCACAGCCTGAGGACAGCGAGCCCGAGGCGGGCAAAGCTCAGAGATGATCTTTGCCTTGGGAGCCCTCGCTGGACGTGTGGCCACGGGGGGATTACCCGGGTGCCAGCAGCAGATTAGTGACGCTGTGGGGACAGTGTGGGGGACCCCGCGGCCACAACGAGCCTTGGGACGGCTCTTGCCATCGCCCTCGCTGCTCCCCGGCCCCCGAGCAGCCCGGCTGGAGCTGTGCATCTCGTCCCGCACACAAACCATGGGTACAAAAAATGTGAAACCTGCAGCCTCTCGCATCAGCAGTTGAGATTTATTTTTGCTGATTTCCCTGTAGGTCCAAGCCAGGAATGTATTTAAATTTTCTTTACAGTTCAAATGCATGCTGAAAGTTAAGCAGACGCCAAGCGCTCCCCTGATACCGTGTGATGGCAGTGGGCTTGGGGTTTATTTTTCTTTTTGTATTAAATCGTGCGCTGTAGTGGCAGAAATAATGCAACTGAATTTACATGGCAATCTTTTCATCTGCAGTGTATCTCAGGGCTTTTGAGGGGAGGTAAAGCAAAATAGCTATTGCAGACAGTGAGACTGTCACCAACCCCACTGCAGAACAGGAGATCATCACCTGTCTGGACAAATAAGTAGATTTTTCTGTTTTCTAGGGTACACCTTGCTTTTCTGTGTGTGCCTCTGTAAGGCCAATTAACATTAATGGGAGTTGTACACACAAACCCAGCAGAGAACAGACCCTTAGAGGAGGACTCATTAGCTCTTTCTTACTCTGGCTTTCATCCATTTTATGGATTAGCAAGAACATTAAAAAATATGGAAAAGCAATGCTGAGTATTGCCACACCAAAGTGCTTACTTAATGAGTTGTAACGTGACAGGTTTGAGAATTAGTTGATAGGTTCATGAATAACTAGACCTCTGGAAATATGACACAAAAGCGATGTGAGGAGCCAGCTGTATAAATATCCCACCCCATGGTCCTGATCTCTTCCGCTCAGACAGTATAATTCCCTGAGAAACGCTGTTTCCAAGGGAAAAAAAACCACTAGAAATTCCCATAAACTTGGGTTTTTCAACCTGCCAGGGGTGTTTGCAAAGGGAGTCGGGCACAAGAGAAGGCCCAGAGCTTCTCCTTGGGACAGTGATGTGGCAATTGCTCATCTCCTGGGACAACACTGCGAGTCCCAACCATCCCCCAGCAAACCGAGCTGGTATTTTTAAGAACATTGCGTATTTAAGACAACTATGAGAAACCTGCAGCCTCTGACATCGTTTCCCTGGCCTAGGGATGCTTGATTTTTCCCACGTTATGGTGGGGTAGCATGAGATGTGTTTTCATGTGTGGTCTCCCAATGGTATTTGAAGGGCCCTCGGTGAGGAAAGATTCTTTCCTGCTTCTTCTCCCCGTGGGTTTGAGGAACGGAACTGCAAGAGGAAGGCAGGTTCAGCAGAGAAGCTGTTTCTCATCCTCGTCTTCCCTGGAGCAAGGGGCCTGGGTTATATCGGAACAAACACCAAGAACGTGCGGGTCAAACAGCGAAGCGTCTGAATTCAATGTGTATCCATGTGGATTAATTATCGGGATCATGGGAAAAATGAACCCAGTCAAAAAGGAATGGTGAAACCGTGATAAAGCACACAGAGGTTGGGAAGTCGCCTTCCTTTTTAAAGAAGTGAGCTTTTAAAAACTTAAACAAATGTAAGATTTAAATAGAAAAATGTCCCTGTGCAGTAGCAATTGTTTCATCCCACCCAACATGAGCCATCTGGATATTTTGATATTCTCATCTCACCTTCCAGGCCCTGTCATTTTGAAATTGGCTCTTGGGGTCCAGTTTAGCACTCTTAGTTTCAAAAAAGCAAACAAGCAAAAAGACAAGGTTTTCTTTTTCATTTCTACTGTTGTTTCCAGTCCAGCTCTTTAATGCTATTTTTAGAAGTCTGTGCTTTAATGCTGTGGCATGAATTGTTGGGATTTCCCTTTGCTAACATAAAATAGCCGATCTGCACTTTGGTATTAGCAGTCAGCCAGGAAATCCAAGCCTGCTGCCAAAAATGGGCCTCCTTGCATAAATCTGTATTGGTTTTAATTTCCTTTTGCAGCAATGACACGCCAGATCAGCTGCGCTGGTTTCTCATGTCGTGCCATATAACATGACAGGCTTAACTGGAAATGAGAGACCAGATTTGTCTTTATTTGATTCACTGATGATACACACAGCTGGGAAATGCCGGTTTGCGAGAAATCGGGGAAGGGCTTATTTTCTTATCCCTGTAAAGAAGAACTGGCAGAAGGATGTTGTTCTACAGGGGGCTTTAAATGTTTGAAAAGACAAATGATGAAACATATATGTATAATTGCCTTTAATACCTTGACAGAATTATCTTTTACTGATCATACATTTATTACAAGGCAAGGAAGCTGTAATTGAGTAGGATAAATCAACTGAAGGATCCAGTGATCTGGATCCTCTTCCAGTCCTGCCAGTGTCTGAGCAACCTGTCCCTGCTTTGCTGTGAAATGAGAATCACTCTGTTGATCCACTTTTTGTGTGGTCTGTGAAGGAAAAAGGTTCCATATAAATAACTCGTAATTACAATTCTCTCTCGATCAGAGCTAATTTCCAAAACGCTCATGTCCTGTCGCTGCTGTGGCTGGTCTCTTCCTTTCCACCAGGAAGGCGTTACGTGGTAGAGATTACGTGAAGCAACTTTTTAACTTCTATTTTTAAAGTTCTGAAAGGCAATACCTACATGTTAGTCATTGCCATCCTTAAAATAAACCAAACGGCAGCTCCAGGCACAGGGACATTCACAGTTAGCAGGGAACGGCCAGTGCGGGACATGGCTCGTACCACTCGCTGTCAGCCGGGAAGGGTTCCCGCTGTGCGCGGAGCTGTCACCAAGCCACAGCTGGTGCAGATGTGGCCCAGCAAGGACAGTGACAGCCGCTTCCTGGAACGGGGGTCAAAAGGCTTGCGGTTTATCTCCCTGAGATGATCTCCCATCTCAGGGCACAAAGTTTGGCGGAATGCTCGGGGGGAAGAGCTCCCCGGTCACCCAACAAGTGCCATGCTGGGGAAACTGGGATCTTTGGGTGACCTGTTAACACACACTGACAAATCGAATGTACCACTGGCAATGCACACAGAGTATGAGGCAGCTACCTATGAAAAGATGAACTATTAGAGAGCTAAATTCATCTCACAAGCAGATCCCCGGAGGCTAATGAAGTCCCGGCGAATACACTGGCACAAATGCCCGAGCGCTCCTCACTGCACCGTGCTGCAGCACAAACGCAGCAGCAGCAGCAGCAGGAATTGCACTTGGTTTACTCCTCCGCAGTTTGGCCCATGATAGAATCATAGAATCGTTTTGGTGGGAAGAGACCCTTAAAATCATGGACATGCTGCACCTGGCTCCAGACCTTTGAGCTACGCCCAGAACCTGGCCTAACAGGCTCCCCTCGGCGTGTGATGAGCCGCAGCTCGGGCTGGAGGTCACGGTGAGCTCGGCCTCGCTGGCTTTGTTGGGCTGGAGCTGAGCAGACACAGCAGGCACCACGGGGAGCAAGCTCTTTGATTTGCTGGTGGAAAACTTTCAGTAATCTTCCAGATGTGGATAAAGCTGATGGTTAGTGGCACATTACATTCTTGAATTGCTGAGTACCAGACCGTATTTACTTGCAAGGCCGTATTTCCACAGGCAGGTTTGTATTTGGAGACAAGTCCTGCTGATGCCAGTGCTGTCCCAGCCAGCAGGAGGTCCAAACCCCAGCCCTGTGTTTCACTGCAAGGTCACCAGGGCTTCCTCTGCAGGCAATGCCAGGCTGCCCTAACCAGAAACTGCTCCTCTCACCCCATCCCCAGTGCTGAGTCACTTCCAGTCACCAGTTCTGCTGCCAAGGCCTGTCCTCATTGTGAAACCGGCGGTTAACGCCGTGCCCAGCCATAAGCAAGCAGGTCCAGCCCAGTGCCACGTGCGGGCCGCCCGCCCCGGGCAGCATTAATGCCTGCAACACGCCTGGGCAAAGCAGCAACACTGGAGAGCTGAGGAGTTGCACAAGAACGAACCAGAGTCACTGGTGCAGGATGTCTGAGAGACAGAAATTGCCTGTGGACCTCCCACAGTCAAGGACTGTGCTTCTACCTGCCAGAAATCCTCTTCTTGTAATGGGGTAAAGGTTGTTAGATGAGCAGAGGTAATTCTCGGTGCAGAGAGCATCTCCTGTGCTGCATGTTTTTGTTTTTTCCCAGCTCCCATCCTGCTCATTTCGGGAACGGTGCGTCTCACAGCAGCCGCGTGTCATTAGTAGAGGGTCCTCATCTGTAAAACAAATGAGAGCCAGAACACAGAACTAAAACAAAGCCTCCACCCTTCTGCGCCCCTGATAACTGGTCTTTCCGCCAGCCAAAGGTTTGCGAAAGAGGCATGGCAAGGCAACGCAAGCACCACCCCAGGCGGCAGGGAAGCCTGAGCTGGGGCCACATTCTTTTGGGGCAGGGACTGCTCTTGGCTCTTATCGTTAGGTTTTTAGAGCACCAAGTACCCTGGACCTCAATGCTGATGAGGCCTCTAGGCGTGACAGCTATACAAATATTTAATGTGCCTTTAATCGTGGGGTGGGGAATGTGATTTGTAGCCCCAATAGGAAGTGCTGATCCTCTGTGTGTGTGACTGTGTCATTGTACTTAGAAGATACTACGCTGAGTATCTATGACAGTATCAACTAAGATACTGTGAAGTGCACTCAAAGGGATCTTGCACAACGAGCAAACAGCAGCATGGGAGTGCTTTAGTTCAACCCCAACTCAGCAAGTAAAACACCACAGAATCCCAAATTGGTTCAAGGAGAGGGGTTCCCGCAGAGGAATGGTGAGAAGGAAGAGTGCAGGGACGGTGGGATGCTCTGTCCCGGGGAGCTGATCCCGGCCTGTGGGGCTGTCAGACACCCGTTGGCCAACAGCGGGTTGGTGTGTCTGGAGAAGGCTTTGCAGAACAAAACCGCAGCCTTTTCTCTCACATTTGGAAAGAAAAAGGGCATCAGGCAAAGGTCAGGAAGCTTAGCTTTGTGTAATTTTGTATTCCATGGGGAAGAAAAACATTGACTGTGAAAGGAGCCTGTAAACTGTAGGATGCAATATTTGTTCTTCTCGGCGGCTTTCCTGTGGGTAAGGACGTGACTAATCCCCAGTGACAGCCCCGTGCTCCAAGCCTGCTGCTCTTACTGGTGCAGCTGGGGACTCTGTCGCTTTTCACCATCACAACCTGAAACGAAAAGTCTTTTGCAACGGAATTGCTTCTGCAATGAAATGAAAGATTACTAAAGCTCTTGCCACAACTGCTGGGAACAAACTGACTTTTATTTTATCCACAGTATTGTGAATAAATGGTGAATTATGTGTGGTATGATGTGGGTGTGTGTAGTTCTGAATGAAATGTGAATACCTTCAGTTTTAAGCCATGAGCTACTGCACGTTAAGATGCCCCCAGAAAGTGCAGCAGCACCCTCTTAGTCACACCGGTGGAACCCCAGTTTAAGCCTGACTTCCCAGCCCAGTTCAGCCTCGCACATGTTCCGACGAAATGGAGGTTGCACCTTGCTGTTCCGGATTCTCCAGGGAGAAATTTCACTCCCGTGACAAATCTGGGCAACCTTCCAGTCTGTCCTCGCTTGCACCTCAGTGGGCTCTCAGCAAAGAGAAGCCCATGGCTCCGTCTCCGTGCCTGCTGGTATTTCACACCATAATAAAACTCTGGCAAGTTTTATTGCTATGGTGGGTCAATGTGGCTTGAACACGGTGGCCACAGTTCACCAGAGATGGGTGCGAAGCTGCTGGTGAAATGTAAACAGGAAGAAAATATGCCTGTTCCCGTAGTGACTCCACAATGACAGGGAAACACCGTCCCATTTCACAATCACCTCTTTCCTCTCAGGGTCAGGTTTGCCGTCTCTCCTGCCCAGGCCCGGTGCTGGCAGCTGAGACAAGCTGCACTCGGCCCTCGGCAGCACTTTGCACATCACGAAGTGTCTCTGTCTCTGGACCTCCCGCTCCTCCCTGGACACAAGCTGCACGGTGGCTAAAACTCACCCCATCAGCACCGAGACCACACTCGGCCATCACCTACCCCAGTGTCTAGATCCCAGAAAGAACCATTTGTGCACTTCAGTAAACGTTACCTATATTTTGGGTAACAAAAACCCGGGCCTCTATTTTGGATGGGGCCCTGACCTTGCCCCATTTGAAGTCAATGGGTTTGACTAATGAGTGTACAAGGAAACAGGTTCTAAAGCAGAGCAAGAAAAATCTTTATCTTGTTTTCATCGAAGTTCCACGCACCAAGGTATGAGTACGACTTTGTGTTAACAAGGTTGTAGCAACCGCATGCAGTCAGCATACACATGGTGTTATCTGGTTTTGGGAGATAAATTTCAATTGTCAGGCCATGCCATGGAAACACAACATTTGCATTTTCCTATCAGGATGTGCCAGGACATTACGCTGCAATCGCAAATCATGAGGTAACAGCGTGAAGTAGAGGAAGGAGTACGCTAATCTACTGCAAAGTATTATATGTTGTTATTTAGTATTTTCAAAGGGTGCCCATAGCATCAGGAGATGGAGCAGAGCCCAAGCAACTGTTTCAACAGTAGATACCATGATACAATTTCAGGGCTTGCAAACGCAGACTCCTCTCAATATTCCTGATTCATATGGAGAATCCCATTCCCTTCATTGTGGCCTGAGAGCCTGATGCATTATTTTTGCGTGCTGGATCTCAGAATGATGTATATGTTCTGATCTTGCCTCCCAGATTCAAGTCAGCCTCTCCATCCCCCTTGGTATGATCTGTCCTCTAAACATCCAGGCTTCCTTCATTTGTTTTTTCTCTTTATCTTTTCCTGTTTCACAATGACTCCATAGTTCCTTCATCATTGCCTGATATTTCTTCCAGTAGCTCACTAAGTCTGTAAGTAACATCTGTCTCGTTTCATCCATTCTCGCCCCCTTTCAATGGGAAGGGCTTTGTGTGCAGACTCTGTTTTGGCAGGATTTTCTGGGTGGTTTTTTTTAAGGGCAACAGTATAAACGTTTTCCTCCCTACAGATTCTGTGTTTAAATTAGGAAAATGCAGCTCACTCTGCCTGTGGATGGGGGGAAGGGGGAAGATTTATGGGGCTTCTGAGTTCCCGTGGGAGTTTCCTCGCAGGCCCCTGGGAAACTGCCGAGCCCTGCGCCGATGAACCTCACCCTGATGCGAAAAGCTCTCATTTGCCCGAGGAGCCATCCGATGTGTCACCATCATCATAGCAACAGAGCATTCAGTGATCTTTTAGATATGCTGAGCCCATGCCCTAAAGATAAAGAACAAAACCTTGAACTCCTGTGCAGGATCTCCCAGGGGTTTGGGTTTTTGCTTGGTCATTTCCTCCCCAGATCACGTCCTGCTGTCAGTCCGTCCGTGCCCTCCTGCCCGTCGTGCCTGTTCCTCGTCGCTCGGCTGCTGAAGCTGTCCCTGTGCTCCGTCTTCCTTTCTCACTTCAGCCTCGTATCTCTGACGCTTTCCCTGGCACCCTTCCCAAGTTCTCTTGCTGCCAACTCAGACTCAGTGTGAGCTTCTCGTATTGCCTTCCAAACCCTTTCCTAGCGTGGCAAATACACCCACTGTCCTCTGCACACACACGGCTGATACTGCCCTTGACAGCTCTTCACTCCTGGCACTCAGCTGCTGCTTAATCATCCAGATTCCTCCTCTGATTCACCCCATGTGCTCTTGCAGCCAAAAGCTCGACTTTGATTTGGCAATGTCACGACAAGAGCGCTGGCATCTCCTCCCTGAGGAACCGGCTCCTGCTTCGCGTGCCCCGCCGTCATTAGCGCACTCCTGTTTCACCCTCTGTTCGGGCTGGCATCGCCGTGCTGTCAGAGCCTGGTGCCATCACCTCACCTCTGCCTTCCCTTATGCTTTTCCTGATTTTATCATTTTCATGTTCCTTTGGAGAGTTTCTCCAGAACAACCTGCCTGACCTTGACTCCCAGGTAGCCCTCACATTCAGATCTTTCCTCCAAACATCCTTCCACAGAGGCTCCTCTCCCTCCCACCACGGTCTCATCCTTGTGACATTTGCACAGAGAGGGGCACGCAGGGCAAACCGAGCAAATCCAGCAAGCGATACAGCCTGAAAACAGGAACTAACACGATGTGCACGCAGCACCAGAAATAACCTCGCTGCCATGTCCTTCCCTTCACCCCGCCACCCCCCGCACGGCTCCTGCCATCTCTGCTCCTCGTGTCACCCTCTGCTGCAGGACCCGGTGCCGGGACCCCCCCGGCACCCCGGGGCTGAGCGATCGTCGCTTGAGCTCTGCTTTGCTCCAGCAAAACAACTGGAACCGCCAGCAGCTTCCCAGAGGAGTTATTTTCAGACAACGCTGCAAAAAAAAGAACACTTCCCCGCTCAGGTCTTTGTATCAAATGCATAAAAACACAGCATAAAACAAGAGGGCTGGTATAAAAGTGTGCTTTTTCTTTTACCCAGGAAACGTTGCAGGTGCGGCACAACTATTCACCCTCACACACACCCCGACCAGTCCTGCTTTGCGTGAAGAGAGTGTTGGTGTTTATCAGCCTTTCTCCCTGGCTGCCCACCGGCACGGACTTTGCTCCTCTGGGTTGGGATTTCTAAGCAGTGGGAGGTTTTCCACCTGTGTTTGAGAAGGTACAAAGCCTGCCGGCAAACAATGGAAATAGCTGGCTTATGACTGCTGCGTGTCACGCACCCGTTCCCTGCCTGTCCGTTTGTCCTTGGAACTGCTTGTGCCGCCTGGAACCTGATCTCCAGTGGACCCGGTTGTTCGGGCTGGCACGCACGATGGCCTGGGACATCAGAATGGGATACCGGCGTGTGACATCGGTGTGGGACACCGGCCTGCTGCCACCTACATGGGCAAGACATGGCAGACTCCAGTCTGGCCTCCCTGCCCTGTGGGAGCTGGAGGCCCGTGGGCAGGGGAGGCAGATTTTGGGACAGGAGGGCTTCTCGCAGAGGGGAAATAGTTGCTTCAGAGCGGAGCGTGGCAGGAGCAGCCGCTCCCATGCTGTGCTTCCCCTCAGGGTCCCTGCCCGTGAGTGGCCGGCCTGGCAGCAACATGGTGCCTGCCAGGTTGTCCTTCTCACCAGCACAGACTCTTCTCACCCCCAGGACGGGATCTGCTCAGCCCCAAAAACACAAGCTCCCCCAATCACACTTCACCCAGGACTGGATCTCCTCAGCCCCCGCAAGGATTAGGTCTCCTCAGTTCCTCCATGACTGCATCTCCTCAGCCCCCTCCATGACAGACTCTTCTCAGACACCCCCAGGACTGCATCTCCTCAACATCCCCCCAGCACAGGCTCCCCTTAGCCCCCTAGAACTGTGTCTCCTCAGCCCCCCAGGACTGGATCTCTTCAGCTCCTCCATGACTGCAACTCCACAGCCCCTCCAGCACAGGCTCCCCCCAGGACGGGCTCCCCTCAGCCCCAAGACTGAATCTTCTCAGTCCCCTCAGGGATGTATCTCCTCAGCCTCACCTCACAACTGCATCTCCTCAGCCCCCTCAGCACTGGATCTCCTCAGCCCCCCCAGCACTGGATCCCCTCAGCTCCCTCAGCACTGGATCCCCCCAGCACTGGATCCCCTCAGCCCCCTCAGCACTGATCTCCTCAGCTCCCTCAGCAGAGGCTCCCCCCAGGCCAGGCTGCCCTCAGCCCCAGGGCAGGATCTCCTCAAGCCCCTACCCCCAGCACACGCTCCCCTCACGGCGCGCAGCCGGCAGCAGGGAGGGCGCATCCCCCTCTCCACCGCCCTCCCTCTCTCCCTCCCTCTCTCGGCTGCGTGACGGCCGCCTCCCCCCGCTCCCCGCGGTGATCCGCGCTGATCTCATCGCCGCACGACACCCTTCCCCGGCACGTTAGGCGGCCATCGCGTGAGAGGCGCCGGGCGCCCGTCCCGCCGCCCCCCCGCCGCCGCCGCCGCCATCACGCAGGGGGAACAGATGCCGGCAAGGCGCGGCCGGGCGCCCCCCCATCGCCCCGATCAAAGGCGCTGCCTTCCCCGGCTCGCTGTTAATGCCGCTCCTAATTAAAGACCTCCGCGGGGGGCGAGCTGCCCTTCACACGCAACCCCCCGGCGGGGCGAGGAACCAGTGCTGGGAACCGCCCTCTCCGTTATATTTATTCTTAAAAATCCCCGGCTCTTGGAGAAGAGGAGGCTGAGCGGTTACTTCATTAATGTTTATCAATATGGAAAGGGTGGGTGTCAGGAGGATGGAGCCAGGCTCTTCTGGGTGACCACCAGTGACAGGACAAGGGGCAATGGGGTGCAAGCTGGAACACAGGGGGTTCCACTTAAATTTGAGAAGAAACTTCTTCCCAGTGAGGGTGCCAGAGCCTGGCCCAGGCTGCCCAGGGGGGTTGTGGAGTCTCCTTCTCTGCAGACATTCCAACCCGCCTGGACACCTTCCTGTGTAACCTCATCTGGGTGTTCCTGCTCCGGCAGGGGGATTGCACTGGATGAGCTTTCGAGGTCCCTTCCAACCCCTGACATTCTATGATCCTGAGCGTATGGGCGAGCTCACGTTTGTTTCCCCATTCCCCCCCCCCCCCGCAATCATCCCCCAGCTCGCCGTGGAGCACGAAGGGGTTAAGGTGTGTGGGGAGGCGGGGGGGGGGTGATGCTGGGCCATGCGGCTTCGCTCGGCTGCCAAACCGGGGATTAGGGCTGCAGCGCAGCGCGGAGCTCGGCACGCAACGTGGAGCGGGTCACGGCGGTGACACACGCGAGGGCGAGGGGGGGTTGGACACCCCGGGACCGCCCTGCAAAGCCGGGGGGGGCCGGGGAGGGCACCGGGCGCCCGAACGGGCGCCCGGTGCCCTCCCCGGTCCCCCCCGGCTTTGCATCTTATTGCATCTTATTGCATCTTATTGCATCTTATTGCATCTTATTGCATCTTATTGCATCTTATCGCATCTTATCGCATCTTATCACAACAGCTTTCTAAAAAAAAATGCACCACATTAGCGATGCTTTTGCAAGAGGCTGAACCTTTTGGCAGCTAAGAGCGAGTCATGCATACGTTAAATCAGGTTAGCGAGGGCTGGGGAAGGTCACCTTGCTTTTCGCGGCGGCCTTTTTCCAGTTTCTGGTGGCCGTCTCTAATTTTGTTTTGTTTTGTTTTGGTGGTGTATCTTATATATGAGGCTTGTTGGGCGTCTAGGAAATTCTTTGGGGGTGTAGGAATTGTTTTGGGTGTATAGGAAAGGCTTTGGGCATATAGGAAATTCTTTGGGTGTAGCGGAATTGCTTTGGGCATATAGAAAATGCTTTGGGCATGTAGGAATTGCACTGGGCATGTAGGAATTGCTTTGGATATATAGGAAAGGCTTTGGGCAGATAGAAAACGCTTTGGACATGTAGGAATTGCACTGGGCATGTAGGAATTGCTTTGGGTATATAGGAAAGGCTTTGGACATATAGTAAATCCTTTGGGCATGTAGGAATTGCTTTGGGCATATAGAAAATGCTTCAAGCATGTAGGAATTGCATTGGGCATATAGGAATTACTTTGGGCAGATAGAAAACACTTTGGACATGTAGGAATTGCACTGGGCATGTAGGAATTGCTTTGGGTATACAGGGAAGGCTTTGGGCATATAGAAAATGCTTTGGGCATATAGGAATTCCATTGGGCATATAGGAAATTCTTTGGACAGATGTGAATTGTTTTGGGCAGATAGAAGATGCTTTGGGCATGTAGGAATTGCTTTGGACATACAGGAATTGCTTTGGGCATATAGAAGATGCGCTGGGGACCATGGGGACAAGGCAGATGGCCGCTGCGGCACGGCTGATGGGATGCGCTAAAACCGAGTCTCGACTAAACCTCATCTTTCTGGCCCATGTCGAAGGGGCCGCACATCAAATAACCAGCGATGAAAAGGAGAAGGGGGAGGCAGAACGTGAAATTAATTCAGTTGAAACGGGGTTATACTGAAAGCTCCCAATTCTCACATCTTTTCCTGATTTATTTATTTTTATTGCTTCGCTGTGAGCTCGGATGGATTTCATTGAGAGCTGGCAGCGCAACGCCGGTTCAGCCGGAGGCCGAGCACATGCCTGGGTCCTGACATGCGGCTGACCGAGGCACGGGGGGCGGTTTTGGGGCGATAAATAGGATAAAACCGAGACTCTGCAGTAAAACCGGGGCGGCGTTTACGCCGTTTTCCTCCCGCAGAGCCAGCTCCTGGCCGTGCAGCTCCGCCCGTTCCTAGTTATTAATTTTAAACGGGGTTCGTTACACCGGGGCTGGGGGGGTGACCCGGGGCACCCCAGACCCTCAGCCCCCCCCACCCCTCTCCGCGCATGCGCCGCCCTCCCGGCCACGTGACGCGTTGCCGTGGTGACGGAGGACGCCGCGGTAAGAAAATGGCCGCCCCGGCTGCCTCCCCTCAGCCCGGCCGCCTTCCCGCGCCCCGCTCCCCTCCCTCTCCCCGCTTCCCTCCGGCCGCCCCGGCCCGCCTCGTCTCGTCCTGTGTCCCCTCTCCCTTCGCGGGGCCCCGGCGCTGCTGGCAGCCCCGTCCCCGTGCGGGCGGTGTGGGGTGGGGAGGCCGCGGGCCCGGCCTGGGCCTGTGGCGTGGGTGTGTTTGCATTTCCGCGCGTGGGCCGGAGGAAACATGTGGTCCTGTTGCTGACAGCAGGTTCTGTCCCTCCCTGTGACCTCCGGCAGCTCCCCTGACCCCGCCGCAGAGTTTCAGGAGGCCATGGAGCGGCACATCCCCACTCACGCGCTGCCCGAGGAGATTCGAAAGGTATGAAACAGTGGAAGTACAAACCCAAGCTGTTTAGAGACGAGATACTCCAGTAATTTAGGGGTGTTTCACTGGCCTGTGAACACTGGTACGTTATCTGGTACATTTTGGGCCTGGTTTTAGATTGAGTATGTTCTAGGTTTCGTCATTACATAGGAAGTGTAATTACACTAGGAACACTGTAGAGGAACGTGCTCGTTCTGTAACGGCATTGTCACTCCAAGGTAAGCTTCAGATTTTACCCCGTATGGCATGTTTTGTTGCCATAAGTTTGGAACAACTGCAGAGCATAACATGTAATTGTTCCAAGGAGTGTCAATACAAACAGGAACAGGACATTCCCCTTCATCTTTCCTTGTATCTTCTCTTTGTGTGTGAGACTGTTCTTTTGTTTGGGAGACAAATTATTCCCAAAGTAACAATGCTGCTGTTTACATGGATTAACTTTTGGGGAGGCCCTTTCTATGCGATGATGCACACAAGTGGAACACGAGTCACTTTGTGTAATGCTGAAGTTTTTGCTTTGGCAATAAAACACCCCGCTTCCTCATTTTTTGACATGCATCTAATAATCAACAAGGAATTTAGAATTTTTAAGTACTAGCACAGCCTGGACAAATTCTCCCTGGAACAGTCCAGGAAACTGTTGGGACGATTTCTGAGCCATCAATGATGATTTCTGAGGATTCAAGGATGAAAGCAAACATTAGCTGTGTTAGGATAGGAATTGCATGTGAAACTTGGGCCTTCGTTATCCTCAGTTCAGGGCTGTTGAGGTGTCAGTTCTGAGCTGCAGGCTTTAAGAAAAATAACGTTACCGAAGGAAATCTAGAAAAATGGAAGAAATAGTTAAGAGCTTAAAAATCCTCTTCTTCTGAGAAAGGGTGATAGAACTGGGTTTACTTGTTCTAGAAGATACATGAGGGCACAGTAACAGTAATCGTGTGTGTAGGAAGATGGTGCTTGTCCTTCATCTCCAGCTGCAAATTCATCTTTTCCTTGCCTTTCTGGGCGTGCTGTGGTTGAGTGTTGTGGAACTGCAGACACGGGGGTGGCTGAGCAGCCGGGGGAGATGTGGAATCGCCCGAGCTTGTGCTTTGGAGTGGAGCGCTGGGCCGGCAGCCTCTCGAGGTCTCGCTCTACACCTTTAACCAAGAGATCTATGTGCAGAAGGCACATCGGTACTTTAGATAGGCGCACAAATAGGCTTATGTTCCTGTCCCACCAGTGTGAGATGTGCGAGCTCTGAGGCAACGACAGATTTTGGGATTGGTGAATCATTGGGGTTTTACAGATCTTTTGCCGCTGCTCATCTCTTCACTCCACTGGCTTGCGTTGTACTTGCAGTATAGCTACAAGATACTGAGCTTGACTACAAGTCATTTTCACAATTTCCTGTCATGTTTTCTGCCTTTTATGTACACGTGTTCTTATTCCCTTCACGTTCCCTGCTTCTTGGATTTGATAGCATCTCTCTTGGAATCTTTCTTTTAGATCACTCCTATATAAGCAGAACTCGTGCCAGCTGTAGATTGCTCTGCCAAACTGAGCACGTGCTCCCAAGATGCAGCTTGCAGGCCAGAGGAACACGTGTGTCTGGAGGGAGTATGTTCAGCACTGGGATTTCAGCTGCAGATGAGGAATATTCACTTGCTGGGTGCTAGTTGGAGTTGGCTTGCTGGAGGGGGGATTGTGCTGACAATGGCTCGAGCAGCTGTCTCAAAACAAAGGCCTCAGAGCAGAGCTCTCGTCATTCCCATCCTTCGTGTTCCCGCTGGATGGAGCTTCACAAGCTGCTTGTCAAGACTTGGAGCAGTGACATCGCTGCCTCCAAAACTGCACTTTTCTAGAGGATGGTATGGAGAGGGAAAGGGGAAGGGAGCAGCTTGTGCCAACCTGGACAGATGGTTCTACTGCCAGACCTGCCAGAGTAAAGCCATGGACGTCATGGCAGAAGTTGAAGTAAATGGACCATTTGCAGACTGAGTCCAGGAGGCATTGCCTGCTATGTTTATTACACTTTAAAGGAAGTTCTAATCTAGAAGGGAAGAGCTTTTGATGTTTTGCTAGTGAAATTATAGATGTGAAGGGACTTCAGATTCTGATAAATTTTGCCTTAGAGAGTCACGTAAGAATTTTACATGGCCTTACTTCTCTCTCTCTCATTCCTTCTACTGTTCTCATACCTCTCCTTTCACACAATATATATTGCAAGATGTGTGCTAAATGGAAATAAAAAATCAACAGGTAAATAAACATCCATGTGTCCATTATTAAAGCTTATAGAATTTCAGGAGTTTTTTGTAATTACAATTGCATATTTTTTAGGAACTAATTATCAGTAAAGATCTAAATCATGGTTTGTTTCTGAAAAAGAATTTAAAAACTCAGAGTTGTGACTTTATTAGCAGTTTGGTTAGCTCACTGAGCAACGTTTGTCGGTGTTAGAAGTCAGGAGGAGTTGGTTTTCCCTGCGAGTGTGGGAGGAAGCAGCTCTGCCCCATGGAGCGGTGGTGATGGCCAATGTGGAGAGCAGCTGCTGCTGTTCTGGCAGCAGACGCAGGAGAACTGGTGGGTTCCCCGGAGGGAAATAACCATGTCAATCAGTGGCAAAGTCCGTGCCAGTTGGGACAGTTTTGGGAGAGTAAAAAAGACGATAGTGTCTCCTTTACCCCAATTTTATGGATGTGTATTTTTGCAGTAGTTATCTTTTTATTGTTTGGGGTCTTCTTGCCTTTTTTTTTTTTTCCTCAAGACAAAAGGTTATCATATTGCACCTTGTTAGTTGTCTGTTGCTAGTGGTAGAAAAATCCTTTATGTGCTTGTGATGCAGTTTTGTCCTGAAGAACTTACCGAAGTGGGAAACAAAACAGCAGCCACCTCCATACGACAGTAAAATGACACCTGGACTCCTCCAAGTACCAAACAAAAAGTTGTATTTAATTTTATATTTTATTTGGCAAACAACCTTTGCTTAACGTAAATAATAAAATTATTTGAGCACAAGCTACCCTTACAGATTAGTAGTTCTCGCACCCTAGGAGCTGAAGAAAGCAAGCAGAGCAAGAACTTTGGAGCTGTGTTGTACAGCAGTACAGAACGTTCCGTGGTATCCGACTGCCCACAAAACATCCCGTACGTTACTAGTAGCAAATGGTTACTCATTAGATTTGCCACACGTGCTATAGATTGAGCACATGGTGTTATCTTTAATTTTTCTTGCTGTCTTTGAACCTGGGGTTGTTTTTTTAAAACATAGTTCCAGTTGTGTTAATTAGCTGAAGAATCTGTCCTGCCCAGCAAGACGAGCTTTGTAAAAGTGAACGATGTGTTCAGTACTTACAATATCCATATGGACTTAGAAGCAGCAGTGTTTCCATCCGTGCCTTCCAGATGCACACGGTTGTATCTACACACAGAACAGCAGATTCCTGTGCTCATGTACCCTGGGGACGCTTCTTAAGATGATGTTCACCCGTCATCTCTGTGCCCACTGAGATTTGGCTGTAGAATTTTTAACTTTTAGATTTCATTGGGCTGACAAGCTCCAGCTCTGTCAATTTTCTGAGTGGCTGTAATATCAGAAGATTTGTGAAAGCAGATCTGAACTTGGATCATGATCTTCCATTCCTAATGTGAGAATTCAGGAGCCACGGGTGGTCACCTAGGGCAGCAAGGGATTTTGATTTCTTGCTGTGCTCGTGAGGCTCGGGCTGTATTCACAGTATTCAAGCTTTTCTCACAAAGTTAGGGCTGTATCTACTGTATTTGGGTTTTTCTGTATCCTTTCTGCAAGCGGCTCCCGAGTACGCTGGCAGGAATTGGAGGGACTGCAGCATCTCTTGGAGGCGCTTCCCACCAGCTGCAACTACAGATGCAAGAAGTCACTATTTGCCAGGCAAAGACATGGTTAACAATGAGCTAAATGATCTTTTATCTGCCCAGGCATCGCAGCACGCTCTGCACGGCCTGCTGGACACGTGTTGGATATTTGCAGTTATTAGCAGTGTTCACAGATTTTATGATTCATTAGTCTGTTTTGCTCACAGGCAGGAAAAACTTACAGCTACCTGAAACCTGAGTATTATTTCCTGTCGTGACAAACGGATTGTTTCAGGGCATGTTTTGAATGAAGCTTTTGAGAGCAGACATTCTGTTTTTACTACGTGCCTATTTCTACACTATTCATATGTATTCAAAGCAAGTACTATGATTTTTATGTTGCAACTGCTATTTTATGCAAATGTAACAAATAATGATGTATGCAGCATGGATTAACCGTACAATTGTAGATGCTGACTGAAAACTTGACTCACAAGAAACTTTTTTTTTTTTAAAGAAATGAAGTTTCTACTGAGACTCTTTAATCTTTGTTTGAATAGAAAAGATCAATTCCCATCAAATAACTGTTCAGTCTTGCATGTACAGCAGAAAACTCCACTTTCTGCCCAGAACACCAGCTGTGGTTTGAGTAATGATTTCTTTGTGCGTGATGGGAATTAGGTAGTTTGTCAGGACAGGAACAAACATCGTGAGAGAAACGAAAGTCGCGTGGCAGAGAAGAAGTAAAACAAAGAGAAAGTAGATAAGGTAGAATCAAGTAAAAGTAGAACAAAACAATAAATATACAGAAGTAATTGAGGAACAACTAGCTGCAGCATAATGATTTTTTTTTCCACTGTAAAGTTAATGCACAAGGAGTACATCTGGGCTCATGGCTCTGTGTTTTGATTTCGGCGATGCACAGAAACATATACAAAGCCTTTTAAAAGGATCTCATTAATTAAAACTTTTAAGAGTCATGGCTATTTATTAGCTGCTTGTTATGGGCTAATTGTGGCATAAGTGATCCATATGCTGGATGCTGTAATACCAAGGTACTGCTAAATGAGAAAGGAGATTATTTTTCTTTTAGCAAGAATTCAGCTCTTTATCGTGGTAATTTTCACGAGTGGAATCTGCAATATCAGAGGAGGAGAATAGCAGTGTACAAGATGATGCTCTCTGTAATTTGATCAAGTTGAAACAATATAAATTCTTGTAATTCATAAGGCTAAAAATGGTCCAGAGCACCAAGATGATTTTTTTCATTTTGGGGTTTTTTTTGGCTTATAACTGATGCTCTACAGATGCTTACGGTACCAAGTCAGGCAGATGTAGTTTGAGCGACTGTCCGTCTTGGCTCAGTTCTCCACTTGCCCTTGGTAGCTAAAGAAATCTGTGTAACCATGGAATAATGTTAGTTCTTCCAAAACCGAGCACAGCTCTGAGTCGAAATGAGTCACCCAGCTGCTGCAGTGGAACAGCTGCCGGGGCGGCACAGCTGGAAGCGCTGCCGGGGGGCACAGCTGGAAATGCTGCCTCGCCATGCGCTTTGTGCTGCATGGAGCCCTTGTCCTTTATAGCAGCTGGTTTAACACATATTAGAACTGTAACTCTAAATCTTACAGATCAAATATCTTCCCCGTTCAAGCACTTTGTCCTCAGTGAGTTGGTTTCTCTTTTATGTTGTCGTACTCGCAGTGCTGTTGTGCTGACTCAAATAGTGGGGTTTTTTAGTAGCCTTCTGTTACCTTTTCACGTCCTCTGCCCTGAGTTTCCTTATCCAGCCTGACCAAAACCACAATGCTAAAAGTACTTTCTGTTTGCCTTTTTAAATTCCTAATTGATTTTTTTCTATTCACTGCTAAGGACACACACAGTCCCTTTCTAGTTAGAACTCTCGTAGTTTCCTTTTCTATTCTTTCCGAACTCTACTTTTCCCCAGATTTTTTTCTGCTTTGCATTTGGGAAGATGCCAACAGTGTTTCGATCAGATGTAAACAGTGAAATATGGAATCTGAAAACAGGCATTGTTGTGTATGTAACACGTGTTCTCAGTGGTTACTCAGTGATAATATTATTCCAGCAAGGGCAGCTTGGTAAGCAGAAGAACTAATGACAATTTTTATGTACTGGTTGATCACCTTTGGTGTCTAAGACACAAGGTCTAATGGAACCTTTTCTCCCGGACAGCACATTTATACGGCTCTTTCCTGTAAGGATTATCTGATAAGGACTGTGCTCACGCTACAGTTTTCTACAGCAGGGAACTTATTAAATCTTTATTGCCTACCTGGTTATCTAAAACTTGTAGACACTGAAGTATTTCTGCCCTTGGTATCAGAGTTGGTTATAAATGACCAAACATTTTGGATCACAAATTGTCGAAAGGTGACAATAGAGAAACACACGTGACAAAGTGATGTTATTTCTCTTGGAAGCTGTGCAAACCCCAAACCCATTTAATTTGTAGGCAGTCTTCAGAGCTATCGAATGCTTTCTGGCTCTGACCTTTAACTTGGTGTAGCCCCAGGACAGCCGTGTCATTATTTTGGCTGAAGGAAACCGGGATCTGCAGCTTGACAGCATTCTCTGTACCCGTCTGTGTGAAGCTTCAGTGGCTTCCGAGAAAGGTCCAGCCAGCTCAGGGATTTCAGGAGATATTTGAAGTATCGCTGGGGAGAACTTGGATTGTGATGTTGACCGTTTGTGGTTAAAAGACAGCACTAACTTTCCTTACTGCAGTAACATAAAGCTATCGAGCTTTCCTGTGATTGACTATTTAGCAAATGCTTTAAAAATCCACCTTGATCTGAAGTCCAAGTTTTTACTTCACCTGAGGAATGGACGCGCAGAAGAACAAGACCCGGTTCCCACCAAGTCCAGATGGATAATATTTATTGTTCTATGACCTAATTTATTTTTATGTTCAGTAACAACACTGAATTTGAAAACTAAAATGTTTTAGTACTTGCATAAACCATTTTCAGCTCAGGTCCCAAACTGTTTTATTTTGGTTTCAGTCCTAGTACTCCGTGAAATGCCTGTGCCTGTTTATTTGCAAGGCAGCCGTGGTGGTGCTGTGAGCACAATGTTCTTTTGGGATAAGAGCCCCCCTCCTGTGCTCCTCATAACAGCTCATTTTGTCCTTTTTCAATATAGTAATTTCAGCGCTTTGGAACTTTAGGGTAGTTATCCTGAATAACAGTTTCGTATTTCCAAGCACAGTTTGCAGCTGCCAGGAAAAATAAACTCGCATTTTCAGTTCATTCAGAGCAACTGTAACTAGGGGTATTTTAAACTGGAGCAAAACTAAGAAATCAGAAAATTAAGCTTGGCCTGGTCCTTCCGAGGCATCCCGAAATATCATTTTTATCAAGCTATACTTAAAGCGCTAATGATTATTGAATCATGGGATAACGAGTCTTTAGCTTATAATTTTTGAAAGCTGTTTTCTTATGATTTCTCCGCATTTATCTAAATGTCTCAATGTCTTTTTTTTTTTTTTCTTTTTCTATAGCACAAGGGATTCTTGTATTCTTTGACTCATGCTGCCTGCAGTTTTCCAGGTGTCTGGTTTTCATAAGTCGTTGTGTTAAAATCCTTGTAGCAGTTGATAACGGCAGGAAGGGTTCAAGCGCGTTTTCAGCTCTCGGTACAAACACACGGCTGCTCTTCCATCTTCCACCGATACCTTTTGAGAGTTGTGAGGTTGTCCCTGGAGCTGTATCAGGAGTGTCCTCTGATCTGGGCTTAGTTCTGACCATCTCCGCTCAAATGCATTGATGCCGGGACCCAAGCACAGGTAAAACCTGTCGTGTTGGGATCTCTGATCCGTGCTGGTACGGAGATGCTCACGTTCTCCTGCCGAAATGTCGGACCTTCTTGGGTTGGTGTGGCTGATTTAATTCCTCAATAATCCATTTATTGTGCCGGTTCACTTCTGCATCACTTGTAAACTGAGCGATTTTTTTTCTGGGAGTGAAAATTAATAAAATACACTGGAATAGCTGATACGCTGAGTAATAAGTATGTATCAAAGTCAGAGCCTGTTCATTTTTATGAAGCCTGGCTTGCCATGAAGATTTAATAGTTTGATGACTCACAAAAGTATGTTCCTCAGTTTAAGAAATGGTCTTTCAATTTGATGTGTGTTATGTACTCTGTGTTTTTTTAATCAGTGGTGACTCCTTCATACCTGGCTAATGGGTTACACTTTCCACAACACTCAAGTGCCATGGACACTACATCATAATCATTAGTTCCCTACTCATTTGAATTATTTTTGTAAAAATTGCTGGATTACATCACTCTGTTCACTTTCCGCTTTTCATCTTGCCTACTTAATTGGAAAGGAGTTGTCAAAAAACCACAGTAAATAACATTTTTCTGGCTCGGGCAATCACAATTTCATTAAGGTGGTAATTTTGTAATACACAGCATCTTACTTTAAATTAATGCATCAAATGTAATTCTAAGGTACTTCAGTTTACAGTTCCATTGGGAGTTTCACATAGTAAATTGCATAGTTGATATATATATAGTGAAAGTACTGCTATAGCTTGATTTCATTTTGCCGATGGAGAATTTTGTCTGTCTTATTTGTTAAAGCAGTAACGTCATCCGATCATAAATGCTTTAGAGCAGTAAACGGTTTAAACCGTTCAGATTTATTGTTATTTTTATTATTTGGTGGCATTCAGCTTTTTTTCTTCAGCTTGTTTCTTACAAACAATCTTACGATTTTATCTTTTTCTAGATGTCCCGGGATGAGACGGTGTGTAAATACTGTGGGGTCAGCTATTTGATACTTCACGAATTTAAGGTGATGGAAGAAAAAGTAAAAGCAATGGAAAAGGAGATCAAATTTTATGAAGGAAGTATAGAACGGGAGAAAGGACTTCAAGCAGAATTGCAGTCTCTTTCCCAAGACCTTGAACACTATCGAGCTGACAGTGAATCAAAAAACGAAAGGTCAGAGCACATTATCTAGTCTGATGTTATTCTCCTGTATGTGTATTAGGTAATTTCATTCCAAAGAAGTTTAAAATACGAATAAGATTTGTCTGGGTTTTTTTATCAGATGTAACGCATATGCTGTAAGACTTAATTTAAATCATATTTCATAGTATTCTCTAGAAGCGAGTTTTGAATTCCTTAATAGTTTAGAATCAGGCAGTATATTTAAAGTGGAAGAAAGGCCAGAAGGCATTTCAGAGGTATTTCCCCTACACGCAGTCCCAGCGGGAAATGATCAAATATTTAACCTTATCAATTTGTAATAAAAATATTTGCAATATTTTAAATGAAATTCCGCAGCGTTGGGACTTTCACAGCTCTGAAATTTTTACTTATTGTCTCATAGTAACACGGTAAAGAGTTCTCAGCTTTCTTACCCTGAGCTTACAGTTCACTCTCTGAAGGGATGACCCAGAATATGAAGCAATTATGAAAATCTGGGGTGCTGCTTGTTCCTCAGAAACAGGAGTTTGCCAAAGCTCACTGGCAGGTGCGTGAAAGTCCCAATTAAAGGGGGAGTTTTTTTACTTTTAAGAACTCCAGTACTTAACAATAGTCTGCAGAGCCACGTTTATATTTTTAGGGTGCAGTGATTAGAACCTTTAAGTGTTTTCTCTTCCAGCTCATACTTACAGGCTTTTGTTGTGTTCTACTTCTTCATCACATCGTGATAACTTTAAGCTCGGAACAGGAAGTTGTACTTGGCAAATGTTTGTCCTTTTGATGAGCAGACAGCCCAGCTTTGGTTCCGAATCCCGTCGATGGCTACACCAAATAGAAAAGTTCATTTTGGGGTAGATGTGAGAAAACAATACATAAAAGGAGAGTTTCAAAGACTTTTTTTTTTCTTCTTTCCCCTGTGTGCTGGTTTTCTGTATCCTAATTTTCCATCCTCATGTTTGGGAATCTATAATCCACTGATTGTTTACAGTAGGACTATAAATATCAATGCTTATAGTTGGCTAGTAAGAGATACTTTTACTATTAATGGATTTAGTTAGGCTTGTGTTAGATAATATTACTAATAAAAGATGCATTTTAAAACACACAGGTTCACATACAGTTGAACAAAATGCACCTATCCTGTAGATCACTGCTTGTTACTTGCAATATTTTTTTCATTTGAAGTGAACACCCCCATGCCCCAACATGCGACGTTTTCTTTGGTTGAACGTCATATTTTTGGAGAGTGCATTTGTTCCTGGTTCCTTCCACAGCTCTGGGTGGCAGATACACTGGCAGTTTTTGGTGCGTTACCAAATGCAGTGACAGAATATTCTTCTTGTTGAGGATCATTTGCCACAGGTAAACTGAAAATTTTCATTTAGCTGACTTCTCATAGCAGAGCTGGAACAGTTAATAAAAAAAATTATCTCTGCATTTTTCTTCCCTAAGGCTCAACTTGATTTAAAACCTGCTGAAATCCAATGGAATACTTTCAGTGGCTTTCATTCAGGCCATAAATCAACTATTATGCCTTGTTAAGTAACCTGTCTAAATATTCCTTATCTCCTCTTTACTATCCTGGGTCTCTCTTGTTACCTTGTGCTGTTGCCACAAACTAACTATTCAACTTACTATCTTCTCATTCTTGCAAGGCTGACAAATCATTCCTCCCAAACTGCACATCTTTATCAGAAGCCAAATAAGCCTTTTTTTTTTTTTTTTTCCCCATCTCTGGTAGACCAAGAGATTTAATCTTTCTTCTTAGTTGCAGACTGTTTCATTTTTACATTCCCTTTAGGTTAAAGTATTGCTATTTTTTTGTACCTGTGGTTAGCCCCGAAAGCCACCTGGGAACCTGAGCTTTTGTGGAAATTACTTACGTACCCTTTGGGATTTTGTCAGAAGGTGAGCTAACCATCACGCAGTTAACTACACTGATTTAATTTACCTATTCAAGTCTTGCTCCATGTTAAAATGGCTTTAATTCCAGATTATTTGCATGAGAGCTGCTCCTGAAGGGCTGTGGCTGGTTGGAGCGCCAGTCGATGCATGTGATGGGCTGTGCTGCTGGATCTTCGGGTACCGCTGCTGTCTGCAAGAGCAGTGATTCAGGCTTAGTTAAGCTGAAGTGCTGGTTTGTTGTCTGACCAAGCATTTTTGGTCTGTTATCTGCCTAAACAAATTAGTAAAAGGCACTTTCATTGAGGGCACTTTCATGTCTTTTGATGTTTGTGACAGTGCATGAGGGCTATGCTGTTTTGGCCCGAGTTTGATAATTCTTGGATCATCCGATATAAGAAATGTAAAATGGATTTAAATACTGCAGGTGCTTTGAAAGGTATAGTGGTGCCGGATACTGAGAGTGTGACAAGGAGCAAAAAAATTTTTATGATGTTTAGATGTGTGAAGAGGTGTCTGGATATCACTTAGGGAGTCCTATGTCAAACATCCCCTAGAAACAGATTCCTGAAACTTTTATACAAATCTAGCAGGAGGAGTTACTTGTTGGTTACTATTATACCATGAATTAGACTCATGCTCCTGAGTCATGCATGTAGATGTTGAAAATTTTATCCATAAATAATAAAATCTTAAAGGTAATGTAAACCTCACATTTTTAACTTGTGGAAAGTGCATTTTTCTGTATTTGTGCTTTTTGGTGTGTGTTTTCTTGTGTTTGTTAGCTCATACCACCATGGCAAAACTTAATGCCGTGGAAAATGCTTTGTTGGTGAATTTGCCTGAGGTAAATAATCTTTTTTTGCAACATGAATGCTTAGAAAAGACACGGCAACTACCTGGCTTGGTAAATTCTAAACTTGTAGTGAAACACTGCAGTGACTGGGCAGTGAGAACAGCACTGACTCAGCCCCGGCTGCCACCCCACGCAGCACTTTGGTACAAATGACGTGTGGTTTCTTGTCCTACGAGACTCAAAACACTGGGAATGGGGAGTGGTAGATGCTTCAAGAACTGTGTCACCACTTAAAAAATAGGTTTTGAAGAGAAAGAACACAAGGCGAGGAGGTCACTTTAATAGATGTATTCTTTTTTTAATATGTCTGGTTTTGTCGAATGTTCAGTGATAAATTGGAGCTGAGTTGGTGTAAAAAAAATTGCTGAGAGCCAAATTTGGATGAAATAAAGAGGTGAAGAATGAACCCTTCCTGCTCCAAATGTGGCTGAGGGCATACGGTTGGTTATTCTTGTTATTTACCATCGTATGGGGATAACTTGGGGCACACAGTTGGTTATTCTTGTTATCTGCCATCATACGGGGGTAACTTGGGAGATCGCGCATCTTTTGACTATTTTAGAAAGCAAGACTGAACAAATCATTATAACCACTGCAGCACTGTGGTGTATTTTCAGAATGCTATTGGCGTATCATCTAACATAAAAAGAAATTAGTTTGTGAGGTAGTAAATGAGCGTTCGTCAGGCTGCAGATGCTCTGTGCGGGTCTCGGTTTGTGCTCCTTCAGCGGCTGCCGGGAAGGGACAAATAAACCCAACAACCTGCCAACCATCAGCTGGGATGGGGCTCAGCAAGTCCCCGCGTTCCGCACTCGGCATTTCCCGGCAGAAGGAAATAATGTGGTTCTTCATGGTGGGGAGAATACAGAGCACAGAAGTGCGGGATTTTTTCTGGCTCTTCATGCATTTAATTCCGCTTTCAGGTGGGCTGGGTTGCGGTGTTCAGAAATGCACCAGAGCTGGTTTGTACTGGGAGGTGCCGTGTGTGAGTTTTCTGAAGAGAGGATATGAAATCTAAGAAATAGGACCTTCAACTTCTTTATTGAATCTGGTCCGTAAATAACATAACAGTACGTAGTTCTCTAATTAGCTACATGATAATTTTAGGGTGTATTTATTAGCCAGGTAAAAGCAGGATTTAGTATCATGCCAAAGTGTTTTAATATGTCCTTTTTAATAGCTGCAGACTGCTCTGTGTATTTTGCCCTGCGGGTGTCCCGGTGATGCCTCAGGACGGCTCGGGCTTGTGCGGAGAGCCGGCAAAACACCCAACGGGGTCTGTGTGGCCCAGACCCCGTGGTCACCCCCCGCACAGCGGTGAATTTCACTTTTATACTTCAAAAAAAAAAATCACTGACAAATCCTGCCGCAGTCTTAGAAAGCCAGTTAGCACAGGGCCTTGAGGAAATCGTGTCCTGCTGGTAGATTCCTGTGTGAAGTGTGGTGAAGCCAGCGGCTTCGCAACAGGACACGAGCTTTTTGCTGCCGACAACCAACAGCTCAGTCCCACTATTGCGGTGTTAAAATTGGGGTTCTTCTAGTTTTCACAAGGCTTTTTTCTATTAATGTGATTAAGCGCCAAGATTGATTATTAACAAGCAAGACAAATTTGCTCACAGAGGTGGTTCAGATGAGTGATTCATGTGGTGCAAGATTCTACGGTAATGCTCAACCTTCTCCCAAATTCCTGATAAAATGTATTTTCTTCTGGCAAACCAGAATTCCTGATCTGGAAGAGAGTGAAACAACTGTCAGTGGAACATGCAAGGGGCAACATGAAATCTGCACGTTTGCTTCCATGCATACATTTCATGTATATTTCATTTAAAATATTTTCATATTTAATAGATAAAATTAAAATTTAAAATTACATTGAAAAAGTTGTCACAGGTTTGGGCATCTGAGAACAGTGCCACATAATGCAAAAATGGCCTTGAGAGGCGTTTACTGCAAAGAAAGAACCAGCAAAGGCTCCGTGTAGGTCTGCGCGTGTCTCCGGGAACGGGGACTCCTCGCAGGGACGTAAATCAGTTCATCTCCCTCAGTGCAGGTTTTTGCATTAAATGTGTATTGTCAGTTCTTTCTCTGCTTATTGTTTGAACAGTTTATATGCTGCAATTTTCCAGTTTCAGGACTCTCAACCATTTGCGATGACGGGGACCAAGTTCCCCTGTTGTCCCCTCGCGTGGTTCCGACTCCGCATCCCTGCACAGTATCACGTGCAATGGCCAAGGTGTATCTACCCGTGTTTACCGAGATCAACGGGTCATTGTATCGCTTAACTCACTGGGGACAGCACAATTGCATACGAAATATTAGATATTATTTTATTGTAGCCTGGTTATGATATTCATAAATTGTCAGAGAATTGCAATTGTGTTTACTATCCTGTATTGCATGGTGGATACAAGAAAATGGTGTGATGCACATTTGTTTAGGGGTTTTTTTCCGTTCCTCTAATGGGTGGTCATTTATTCACACTACAAGCTCAAGATAAAACTTTCAGTTGCTTGGGTACCGTGAGTTACTATCAATTTTGTGACCCCTGGTAAAAAGCAAGAATGCAAGAATGACCCATTGAGAAGTTTTTAATAAGAATTTTTTCGTGCCTCTCTTACCTCCACTTTATAATTTAACATCGGATATATAAGCAGTTTCATTCAGTTTATACTCAGCCAGAATGTCTTGCTGAAATCCACAGGGATTCTGCTTTATTATCTTTCGAAGTGAAATTTGAAAGCTTTGTGGTTATTTCCTGCAGAAGGTTAATATATTGTGCACAAAGGACAAGGTGATGTGGAGCTCTCGATGGCCACGGAGCAACGAAACTTGGGCGGGACCGGAGGGTGAACACAGGATAATCCTTAAATACCGAGGCACTTATTTTCTCTTCTGGTTTTGACTTCCACATGCCCTTGACTCTGCTTTTAAGATTGCAGGACAGGAAGGTGGCTGCCCAGAGAAATGGGGGTGACGTGCTTTGAGCGCGGCTGCGCTCTGAAGGGCTCCCAGGAAAGAGGAGAGCTGAGGATGCGATGGATGGATGCGATGGATGGATGGACGAAGGTCGCTTGCTGCTCTCTGACCGGGCTCTGTGGATTTGGAGGTCAGGGAGCCTCTCATCAGAGGGAAGATACGGAAAAAGAGATTTTGTGTTTGGCAGGAAAGAAGTAATGAAAAGATGGATTTGCTTGGATTGTGAGTGTTTTAGAGTTCAGGGGGAACAAGTGGTTCCTGCTTGTGCTCAAAGATGTAATAATGCGTGTAACAGAGCTGGGTTTATCAGCTGGTTTGAAAAAAATCTGAACACATAAAATGAAAGATTTGTGTTACGTTAGGGAAGCACAACGTATTGTCTTCAGGTAATGATGTGCTCTCTACCTGCAAATCTAGACAGTAAGAAGATTCCCGCTTGAGAAGTATGCTCAAACTTACACCTTTGGGAAACTTCTGTTTGAATTTGCTGGTGTAAATTTTTAGTATAAGTAAAAAGTTCACCTATAAATTTGCCTCGGCACTGTTTCTTTTTTATGCAATTATCAAATTTCTTGTAAGTGTAATCTCTTTTTTTTATTTTTTAACGGAAGCGGTATAACTCCACTGACTTCTAAGATGTTATTTCTGAGTGACACTGGTCAGACAGTGCTGAGTCTGACGGCTATGACGGAGATTATGTAAACTGGAATTGCTGTAAATGAAGTTGGTAGCGGGATTGGTAGCTCTGGAAAATTAAATCTTGGGTTTCTTCAAAGATAAATTTTGAACTGCTTGAGACAAGGCAGTCATCTTTATATTGCTGTTTTTCAGACCTGTAGCAGAGATTTACCTTTGCTGGAGCAAAAGCTATCCGGGCTGTCTTCATAATACATCTGATATTTCTGCTGAGATAATAAAGAGAGATAACAATTAGCGCAAAATTTGAAATGACTGTCAGCCTATGTGAGACTTGATAGAGACCTTCACAAAGAGCCTCTTGTTGGATCGTCAGAGATAATTTTCATTTCCTGTCAAACTGGGCTGTATTCTGTGATTCTAACCTGTAATCAAGAGGTGAATGATTCTGAAGTGGCACATGAAAACTTTAAATAGTCTTGTCTTACCTTGAATAGTCTGTGCTGAGCAGAATATTTAAAAAGACAATTATGAAGAAGGTTGTGGATGATGTTATGTGCAGTGAGTTTGAGACTGCAATTTCATACCGATTCTGTGCCAGATTTGTGAACGAATCCTCAGCTCCTTCCCAGGGATGCACACGGACCCGGCTGCTGGAAGGAATGTGAGATGCTGAAACGCCAACGAGCAGGTCCTAGAGTTTCACGGAGCAGAAAGTACCGTAGTGAAACTTTTAAAATTGGTGGTATGTTCCAGGCTCCTCTGTGCACACTGTCCTGCTGACTCCAGGCAACCGGGGGTGCAATTGCTCATTGAGGCTGAACCGGGTCCTACTGGGACCCCTAAAGGGGCTGCGCTGTGTGGGCTGCAAAGTTCAGCTCTTCTCATCCTAACCCATGTGAAACACGACGTCTTAAATTCGAACAAACGTGGTAATTGCTCTCTTCGTTCCCCATAGGACAATGAGTGTTTGTTTGCTGGCAAGAATCCATCGCAACTACTTCTTTATTTTCTCCTGCTATTCTTTTCGTTGTCAGCGCTGGCAGTTAACATGTTATAATTCACCTCTCACTCTGGGCAGGATTCCTCTTGTATTCACTAAGAAAGTGAATTTACGCTGCCTGCAAACAGAGGATGTTAATTTCCACAGTTCGTGTGAACCATAGGACAGAGGATCAGTATGTTCTCACAATTCTCTCGTAATGCCGGCATTTAATGATGCATTGAACTTTTCCCTTTGTGCTAAATATCACCAAAATAACATGTTTATTTTTCTTCCTCCTCCTGGTGATGGTAGGAGACAAAGTGCAATTGTCTTGCCGTCTCCACCTGCTCTTTTGTGTGCGAATCAGAACATTCTGATAAGGTCCCTTAGCACTGGGAGGCTGCAGTTCTGTCTAACCTTGTTACAGCAAATCTCTGGAATGGAAAGAGGAGGAAAACGTGTCTGTATTTACTTTCACATTTCTTTTTTAAGCCAAAAGATCCTCAAATACCGCCCATTCTGGAATGCGTGAGACTAGAAAAATGAGCATCCAGTTTCCATGGACCCCACAGTTTTGATTTGTTATTGTTCAATGGTAAATCAATGCTTTTTTTTTTTTTTCCCTCAAGGTATGGTTAACAGAATTGATCATCTGCAAAAATAGATTTGAATTTCTGTAACTGTTGAGGGGATGGACATTTCCTTGTTAGTCAGGGACACGAGTCTGATTCTGCTCCCGAGTGCAATCAGATTTTGTTCTCTCCCCTCCTACTCTCCATCTCCAATAAGTTTACAGGTAGGTGTAGGTAAATTTTCCTAGCAAGGTAATGCCAGAAATGTCTTTGAGTTTTTAGTAAGTTGTTTTGTCTGTTTGTTTGTTTAAGTGATCACAGTTGAGCCCAAACAACTTGCTTCTTAACAACCGGGTGCTCAGTTGTGGTTTTGGCAGAGCTCTACAGATTTAAGGTTCTTCATCAGGACTGATTATTTTTTTTTAAATTTGCCTTTTGGTGCAAGTGTGTTACAGATGATCCATCTTATAACAGTAACTAATGCACATTAATATTGTGGCTTAATTTTTACTTATTTTTTTCTACTATAAATCAGTCTTTTTCTTTTTAAAATGGAAGCAAAGCCTGCCATCCTTTGGTTTTGTAAAATATTTGTCCATTCCAATATTGTGTATATACTCATGACAATGAGTCACCAGTACACAAACAGTTCACTTTCTCTTCTTGCAGTAGGTTAACAGTAAGTGGTGCAAGCTCACTAAGGGATTGGATTTAAAAGTTGCATATGATTGTAGTTGTACTTTTGGGGCTGGAAGACTATATTTGAATTGTCATCTGCAGCTAATGGAAAATAAAGACGTTGTCCTGTGAGCAGATAGTGCTGTGTGTGTGTCCCTTCTGTGCTTCTAGCACGGGAAGGGAATTGGACTCAAGTCTCTGTTATTCCCGTTCCATTCATTTCATTACAATTGTGGGAATAAGTCCCGCGCTGTTGCAAGAACCCTCTTTAAAATGTGTTTATTTACCCGATGAGAGCTGTGCTTGAAAAATAAACAGGTCAGAACTGCTGCTGTAATGAAAAAGTTCAAAAGGTAAATTTTTCTGCCAGCACAGATATTCTACTTCTGCAGTGTCGTAATCTCATTTAAGTAAACATAATAAAAACACAGGTGTGACAAACATTAATTTGCTTTCTAAATAGGAGGGAGGGTACACAATGTATTTGTGAGTCCTGATAACAGCAAGCCTTTTTTTCCCAATCCCGGATTTAGGATATTTCTTGGTGTCAGATTTGATGTAAATGCAGAAAGTCTTTACCTGCACTGTAATTTAAAGATCTGTGACGTGCTGTTGTGGTGAAGGACATTCCATACCGAGGAGAAGGAAGCATGAAAAGACTTTTCAATCTATTTAAGGCAAATACTTATAGAGGGTGTTGTGACAGTATCTCCTTTGATCTCTTGTGTAACAAAAATGTAGGAAAATAATCTTACTAACTTGACATTTTTGATTATTTCGATGCTAATGTCATTGCCCAAGTATGTAGAAATAACATCTGGTGGAAACAGTTTTTGTGAAAAGTTTCTCTTCAGTTTTTTAAAATGCCACTGTGAAGCAACAGAGGCCTAAATACCAGTTAGTGTAAAAATGATGGACAGGAATACATTTTGCATGTGTATTTTTAATTATTATTTGCTGAGCACCATGAATGAATTCAGCAATGCAGAAGTACAGTTCTGTGATCATGAGTGTGAAACTGAGAGCAAAGGGAAGTGAGTGACTAACTGGAATTCATCTTTGCAAATGCCTGAAATTAAGAAAGAGAGAAACAATGCGAATGGAAAAAAAATGATGGTAAGAGTAATGAAATATTTAGGATTTGCTGTTGGTTGACTTTGGATAATTCCCCTGCAGCCGAGGCGAGCGGTGGGTCTGCTGGGACACGTCCCTGCCCTGCAGGAGCCGCAGCCCCTGAGCTGGTACCCAAGTTGAACTTTAAACTGAGATTTTCATAATGACAGATGTTTTTTGGAGGATGAATGAGTTCTGTGTTGCATCCGTGAATGAACACTGGATTCTCAAGATATTTATATAGTGTTGCACATGAGCTGATATTGGACATGCACATTTCCGCGTTACTTTACAAATGTATTGTGGGTAGTATTTTGAAGAGTTACTCGTACAGTGGCCAGAAGATCAAGTTCTCTCCATTTGGAGATCTTATACTTCAGTCTGAAATATGCGATTATCATATTTGAAAAGCCTTTCAGCATGTCTTTAATTTAAAGCTGAAACAAAAGTACAGAGCTTGGTTAGTAGTGCAAGTAATACTTTCTGATTGTTTTCTTTGCATCTATAGAATAAAAAACCTAACAGTGGAACTGAAAACCAAACAAGACGAGTTAAAAAACGCGAAAGAAGATTTGCGGTATTTCCAAGAGGAAAAGGAAGCTGCCTATAAGCAATCACAAGTGCTCAGGTAAGAGCCCCAAAGGAAACGCTGCTGATGTGCCTCCTGTGAACACGCACAGTCAGGCAGGAGGATTCGCTGGACATGCTCGGGGTGTTGATAACCATCCCCGTGCTGCTTGCTTTTCCAGCACACTGAGATGCTGTAGTGCCATCAAATGTAACTGGAAAATAGCACTGCTAGTTGCTGATGTTATGAACAACAAGTTTGGTTCTTCACAAATTTAAAAGCATTAATTAACACTTAAAAGCAAGTGTGTACCACTTGGTTGTAATGCATCAGAAATATGGTCTTTCTTAAGAATCTTTGTTTATAAAGAGTCAACATAAGCTTGGACGTATAGTCATTTAAATATGATTACTGTGATTTCTCAATAAAAAGCGATTGTGCAATGGCACAGTTTTCTTCATTTATACATTTAAGCTCTATCAGATGATCATAAAATGTCATGAGTTGGAAAGGACCCGCAAGGATCATCGAGTCCAACTCCCCTCCCTGCATATGACAACCTCTAAATTCACACCATAAATCAACATTTAGAAGGGAGAAACTTAATATAAATATATTCAATATACAGCATATTTCGTACACTATATTATTGTAACCCAATATAGCATAAATTATCATACAACAGAAAAGCAGTTGTCAAGTTTAGTTTAAGTTTATTAGTAATGCTTTGTCATTTAAAAAAATGTACGTCTGGTATTATTTTTTTCTGTCTTGCAGAAACACATTGGAACACCATTGCTCAACTCTGAACAAGGCCATTTCCATGTTCCCTTTTATTAGAAGTGAACTAGACAGTATTAAAGAAGTTATCTCCAGTAACCTGGAGAACTGGGCTGCCATGAAAGAAGAAATTTTTCTACAAATAAAAACTGTTAGCAAAGAAGCTTTGACAGGTAAATCGCCTTGCAATAAGATATTAATAAAAACACATTTTGGTATTTGAGTGTAACACAGTAAATTAGAAGGTAAAATTAATTAGATAATCTCTAATTCTGACATTAACTTGTCCAGATCGCAAGTATCAGAAGACGCTGTCTGCTGCTGTGGCACCGTGCGAACCGGGTTCCGCTCCGGTTCCCGTTGGGTTAGCATGCTGGACTAATTGTTTGGGTCAGACTGAAATGGAAATAGTATAAATACTATTATTCAAAACAGAAATAATATATGTACTATGAGTCTATGGATATGATTACAACACAAAACCTTGGTGATATTTTAATTTGCCTCATGTCTCCTGAAAATTCAGATTTCTCCTTGAATACCATCATTGCTCTGCCTCAGTTCAGAGATTAACTTTGCTGAAAGAAGTGTGCAGTAGTGTAATTACACATCCAGAGCATCCGCACAGGCCCTGCGCTGACTTTTGCAACTTGAAAGGCTGTTGCACATAATTTTTATATATATATATATATACACATATTCCTTTCTTATGCTCTGTGTATATGAGCCGATGAGCTGCTATTAGCTCCGGAGGTTAGTTTTGTAAGGGTTATCAGGCAGCAAAGAAGTAGGTGAGCTGCTGTCACTTTCTGTCGCTGTGAGAAGGAATATAAAGGTGTGATGGGCGATGTGCATCTCCCAGATCGTTCTGCTGCTGAAACCCTGCGGACCCCAGTGCAAAATCACAGCCTAAGTGAAACCTGCATGCATGGAGTATCTCAGAAAATATGTGGTTTCATTTGAAATAATAGCTGCCCAGCAGCCTGTGCTTCCTGTGAAATGAGAAGTGATTTTTACTGTTTTCAATGATGGCTTTGTTGGGAGCGGGCAGAACTGAGCAGGGCAGCCCCAGCCCAGCCCACCACGAGCACGACTGGAAAATCACTCTTTAGCATTCAGTTTTTGTAAGAACAATTCACTGAAATGTCAGTGTCAATATCACGCACTTTGCTTCATGACTTCATCTCCTAATTAGACGGAGTGTTGTGTGTCCCTAAAGATTCCTCTCTTCCTGTGCTCGTTGTCTGCCCATTTCTAGCCAGTGAAGGGAATATGAGCGTGAGTTTGTGCAGACATCTTCAGGTTCAAAGACATTCATAGCATTTTAAGGCTTTTTTTTCTGTATGTCAACGATGGAGTTTGTATCTTCTTACGATAAAAAGCTTGGATTCCAGTATCTCTGTCACTTGATCTTGAGATCTTGCAGGAGATACGTGTTATTGCGTAGAATAAAATTAGTATTATTTCTCAACAATAGGTGTTTGGCTAAGTGCAAGTTATCTGTGTAAAGAGGTATTGCACAAAGTGTGTCTTTTGGCCCTTCACCCGAGCTGGGGTACAGAACGCTGAAGTCCCGAGGTCATCAATCAGGTGTAATACTTCTTAGTGAATAAGGTAAATTTGAGAACAATCTCTAAATTTTTTTCCTCCTCAGAAATACCCAAATTGAATCAAAGATTAGCGAAATCCCAGAGGGAGAACGAATGCCTCCAAGAAAAGGTAAAACATCTGACGCTGGTGGCCGACACGGTTGAGCTGAAAACTCAACAGCTTCAAACTTCACTTCAGCAAGGGAACGAACTACAAAGTAGATGCCGTGAGCTACAAAAGGAAACATTAGGTAAGAGAATTTTGACATTTCAAGCAAGCTTCCAAGTGAAATGAAATACAAAAAAAACAGTTGTTTTAAAAGCACTGGAGTTGTGGTTGTTAGTGTGAAGGCGCTCAACAGCCCGGCTCAGGCCCGAATGCAACGTGGATGTTGTGCCGTCAGAAAGACGACGTGTTGTTCCGAAGAGTCTGGTGTCCTGCTGGGAACGTGAGTCAGCTGAGGCGGCGGAAAAATGGAGGAAGGGAGAAAAACAATGAAAATGGTGGTGGTAGAATTATGTTGTTACTTGTCAGTCTTATGTAAAACATCAGGGAGAAAAATTAGAAAAATTAAAATCAGAATAAATACTCTCCTTTTGAGTGGAAGGCCGGGCAGGATTTTTGGCTATGGCATCAGAACTGAAAAGTGGGTCAGGCTAAGCCAGTCTCTTTTCTCCAAGATTCATTAAACATGAGTCTGTCTAATGATTTTGCCCTTGGTGTGTGTCTCAGGAATCTAGAGAGTCCTCTTGAAAACTCACAGGGTAGCACTTGAAATTATCTCTTGTGAGCTTTGCTGAGACAATAACGCATTACAAAAAGATTATTTGTATTGGCATCTCTTGAATCTCTTTTTCCCTTTAAAGCAGGATTGCATTCAGAGTGCTGGCTCAGAGACATTTTAAGAAACGTAGAGAGCTTGTGCCGTTCCGGGCGTAGTTTTGAGTCATGGAATTGGCACAGCAATTACCACGCTGCCGTACGCACAGCGTGTAATTTCACATTTCCAGCAGTAGGTCTCAGTGCTTGTCACAATGAAGGAATTTCACTGATCCTTCAATACCCGTGATAATATCAAATGTGAGACAGCGATGTAGAAAACCGCAGACAGCATCCCATGAGTTACCAACCCATGTTGCTGAGCACAATCTTTCTTTTTCTCCCTGTATAACGATAGTGTTAGGAAGGCTCTGCTTGAATGATAGAAATGAGCAGATAACTACAGCATTTTGCAGGCAGCATCCACACAAGGAAGACACTTAAGAGCTGTCAGTCGTTAGCCACAGCATCTTATCCTGAAGACGTAAGTAGATGGACAGAAATGCATTGATTCTACTTAAATTTCCTCTTTCAAGTTGGACATGTTTCAGAAAACTTGTACCTTTTTGTTTGACTTACATGTAAAATCACTAGGAGACAGTTTTAAGGAAATGTGAAATAAAGTGCTGGAAATACATAAATGGCCTCTACTGAATTATTGGGGTTTTTTTTTCAAGAAAAGTAAACAATCTCAATAGTATATGTATAATTTATATCTATAATATGTATTACATATCTGAGACAATTGCCTGGATAAAAATATTACTAAAAAAGCCAAAATTCCAAATAAGCTCAAGATAACTCCTTCAATTTTATCTTTTCTAGTGATGTTAACTAATTGCACTGGTTGATTAAACCACGTTGCTTGTCCCAAGAGCAGGAGGTCACCTGTGACTCCTCGTGTTTTACTTGAAACTTGTTTGGAAAAGCTGCTAAAAATGCATTCACTTCTGTTTCTTCTCCATTGAGAGACTCATATTGTATCAAAATAATCTGTGCATATGCCTCACTGCCAGGTTTGACTATTACAGTGCCGCAGTGTGAAATTTGGAAATTACATAGTTTAGAATATTCTGCATGTTTTGTTTCTTGATGTTAACTTTCTGTCTTTATTTATGCTGAAGTAACCCTAGAGATTGAGCTGGGAGGCTCTGACGGTATGAGAAATAGCCCAAATGGACAGTATCACTCCAAAGAGGATGGCCAAGGTGACGGGCTCAAAAAACGCATGAGAGTCACAGACCCTGCGATAACACCCACCGCGGTGATTTATTGCGGCTGATTAAACTTCCCTTTCTCTGCTGGTAGAGTGGCGCTTACGGAAAGCAAGTTTGTTTGGTCTTTAGTGTGGTCTTGTGCCTTGCAAAGAAACGCAAAGTTCCTTTGTACAGCAATCGGTGTATTCTACTAGAAGTGCTGATAGTTGCAAGGATTTGTGTGTCGCTTTGAGGATAATTGTCACAGATATTTTGTTCAGAATCCATGCACCAATTTTCTGGTACAGGCTGGTGTAGCGTCATGTTTGGGTCATACTGTTGCATTCTTTAAGAAGGAGTGTACATAAAATGCTTGTTTTGCCCTAATACTTGGCTTTCTTCTGTGTTCAGTATGACCAGAAATCTTATTTCCAGTTTCATTTTAGGAATATCTTATCCTCTGTCTTTGTATAAATAGACAGAAGTAGTGATAAGTCATAAGCACTTGAATCATTTATCATTTACCTTTCTGTAGAAATGTGAGTTTCTGCAGTTTTCAAAATGTCTCTACTACCTGGCTGCCTCGAGGAAAACACAATTACATTTGACATGCATTTTTGAGGTGGAAATATTAGTCAAAATTGAAAAATCTCAATGCAAAAATAACTCCTTCTGAAGTACACTTCAACATTTCGTTTGTATTAAAGTCTTTTAATCTTTTAATATGGACTAAAATAGACTCGTGGGTGGCACAAGTTAAATTTGTTAGTGCTGGTGCGCAGACTGTTGTGGTTCCTGCCTTGCTGTAAGCGCCAACACATACAAGTTCCAAAACTGTAGATTTTACTTTTTATAAGATGCCATGTTCAGTATAACTGGGATAATTTTACACATTGCGGAGTTAAATTTCCCCGGTGAAGTGGCTGTTTGTGGGCATGACAAGCATTCCAGGGAGCTGGAATGCTGGCACTTGCTGCCGTTGCAGAAAGTCTGAAGTCCATTTAATTCGGTGTCGTGTCCTCAGCGCTGAAAACCACGGCGTGGTTCAAAGGAAGGAGCAGGAACTTGAAACAGCAATTATAGGAGAATCTGGCTTCCTCGCGTGTCTCATCTTGCTCTAAGAGGTCCTTGAGCCTAATAAGACAATCTTTTAAGCTTTGAAATATGTGGTTTCATATCATTACATGAGATATTTGTGTCAATAGTTGGTTAACATTCAGGGACTGCTTCTACCAAGCTCAAGATCGGTGCATCCCGACGCGCAGGAGGTCAAGGAGGGGAGCCAGGAGACCTGCGTGGTTAAACAGGGAACTGCTGGGCAAACTCAAGTGGAAGAGGAGGGTTTACAGATCATGGAAGGAGGGGCTGGCCACTTGGGAAGAATATAAGGCTGTTGTCAGAGGATGTAGGGAGGCAACTAGGAAAGCTAAGGCCTCCTTAGAGTTAAACCTGGCGAGAGGGGTCAAGGACAACAGGAAGAGCTTCTTCAAATACAAACTTAACACCAGAGGCAATGTAGGCCCACTGATGAATGGGGTGGGTGCCCTGGTGACAGGAGATACAGAGAAGGCAGAATTACTGAATGCCTTCTTTGTCTCTGTCTACTCTGCCGGAGGCTGTCCTGAGGAGCCCCGTACCCCTGAGGCCCCGGAGGAAGGCAGGGCAATGGAGGAGTCTGCCTCAGTTGATGAGGACTGGGTTAGGGAGCAGTTAAGCAATCTGGACATCCATAAATCCATGGGTCCAGATGGGATGCACCCGCGGGTGCTGAGGGAGCTGGCTGAAGTCATTGCTGGACCGCTCTCCATCATCTTTGCCAAGTCTTGGGAAACGGGAGAGGTGCCTGAGGACTGGAGGAAAGCAAATGTCACTCCGGTCTTCAAAAAGGGCAAGAAGGAGGACCCGGGCAACTATAGACCGGTCAGCCTCACCTCCATCCCTGGGAAAGTGATGGAACACCTTATCCTTGGTGCCATCTTAAGACATATCAAGGATAAGAGGGTCATCAGGGACACTCAACATGGCTTCACCAAGGGGAAGTCGTGCTTGACCAACCTCATAGCCTTTTATGATGACGTAACAAGGTGGATTGACGATGGCAGAGCAGTGGATGTGGTCTGCCTTGACTTCAGCAAAGCATTTGACACCGTCTCCCACAGCATCCTCACGGCAAAACTGAGGAAGTGTGGACTGGATGATCGGGTAGTGAGGTGGACCGCAAACTGGCTGAAGGAGAGAAGCCAGAGAGTTGTGATCAATGGGGCGGAGTCTGGTTGGAGGCCTGTATCTAGTGGAGTGCCTCAAGGGTCAGTTCTGGGACCAATACTATTCAATATATTCATCAACGACTTGGACGAGGGAATTGAGTGTACTATCAGCAAGTTGGCTGATGACACCAAGCTGGGAGGAGTGGCTGACACGCCAGAGGGCTGTGCTGCCATCCAGCGAGATCTGGACAGGCTAGAGAGTTGGGCAGGGAAAAATTTAATGAAATATAACAAGGGAAAATGTGGAGTCTTGCATCTGGGCAGGAACAACCCCAGGTTCCAGTACAGGTTGGGGAATGACCTGTTAGAGAGCAGTGTAGGGGAAAGGGACCTGGGGGTCCTGGGGACAGCAGGATGACCATGAGCCAGCACTGGGCCCTTGTGGCCGAGAAGGCCAATGGCATCCTGGGGTGTATTAGAAGGGGGGTGGTTAGTAGGTCCAGAGAGGTTCTCCTGCCCCTCTACTCTGCCCTGGTGAGACCTCATCTGGAATATTGTGTCCAGTTCTGGGCCCCTCAGTTCCAGCAGGACAGGGAACTGCTGGAGAGAGTCCAGCGCAGGGCCACAGAGATGGTTAAGGGAGTGGAGCATCTCCCGTGTGAGGAAAGGCTGAGGAGCTGGGGCTCTTTAGCTTGGAGAAGAGGAGACTGAGGGGTGACCTCATCAATGTTTATAAATATATAAAGGGTGGGTGTCAGGAGGATGGAGCCAGGCTCTTCTCGGTGACAACCAACAGTAAGACAAGGGGTAATGGGTTCAAGCTGGAACACAAGAGGTTCCACTTACATTTGAGAAGAAACTTCTTCTCAGTGAGGGTGACGGAACACTGGAACAGGCTGCCCAGGGGGGTTGTGGATTCTCCTTCTCTGCAGACATTCAAAACCCGCCTGGACGCCTCCTGTGTAACCTCACCTGGGTGTTCCTGCCCTGGCAGGGGGGTTGGACTGGATGAGCTTTCGAGGTCCCTTCCAATCCCTGACATTCTGTGATTCTGTGATCATTACATTTATGCTGATATGAAAACTCCCCTCAGTGAGTTCCCTTTTTGGTTTTGTAAAGCTGTTTACTTCAGAAGTTCCTGTAAACAATGAGTTCATAGTTTATTCTAGTGCATTGTAAAAATACACTTTTTTTTTCAGTTTTCCCACCTTTAACTCTATAAAGAATTGTCTTGTAATCTTAGAAGACCAGAGAAAGGCGCTTGCAGTCTGGAATTTATTTTGTGTGTGTCCTCAGCTGGGCAACAGCTCCCGTGTCCTTCTCAGGTGCTTTGGTTCTAGTTTCTTTTCTTCTGCTGTCCGCGAATTGGGGACGGGTACGACAGTATCCCGCCTGTGCTGTCCCTGGGGTCCAGTGTTTCACTGAGCAGATCTAAGGTGTCAATAGACGTGCATCTGCAAACTGTCCTGTCCCCGCTGTCCTGGCATCTCCGTTTTGCACACACCACAGTTCTCTTTCACCTCCATGCCATCACCGGGACCTAATGATGTTCTTACCAAGAGAAAAGTTGATGAAAATGTCCCCTTCACCTGCTTCTGATGAAAATTACGCTCCGTCCCCATAAATCCTGTAGATGTATGTCTGTATCAGCACTGCCGGTGGATTTTGTTTCTACATTTTTGTGTTTTCTGTTCCAGATGTGTGGTTTAAGAAGCTGTAAATTGTACTTTCTGTAGTGATGGGCTCAAATCCCACATGTACCACGTTGGTGGGTTTGCCCCTTTTGTCTTTATTTCTTCCATCCCACCCCCGGGCACCTCCCGGGGTGAAAAGCGCTCCCCGACTTTGCTTCCAAAGAACATTGACGATATTGTCCAGTGAGCTTGTTGACCTCTAGAGCAAATTGGAAAGACATTTTAATGAGCACCCCAGGTGATGAGTATCACGGCTTAAAGATGGAATGTAAACTTATATTCACTGTCCCTGAGCTCTCTCCAAAATTACTCCTGTCATCCAGAATCCTTCTCGGGGTTAATTTGGGGAGGACATTTGTGATTCAGCTCTCGCCAGTTATGCTGCTCTTGGAATTCAGTGTTAATATGAGCAACTGCAGAGTTCTGGTTTTGACAAGAGAAAAAACCTCGGGATTTACAGAACTAAATTATCATTTTTCACTTTGATGTGACGACTGAAAGGGAAGGCATGACTGTGAAAGGAGCCTAAACGCTTAGAATATTCTGAAAAACTTTTATCCATGCTCACATCTTTATTAATTACTTTCCATTGCTAGCATTGATAGGAGACCTAGCTGAGAGTTGCCATCTGATGTTTTTGTCTTATTTCTATCCACTTGAAAGGAATATTTTGGAAGCTGCTTGTTGATGTTTGTAAAGAGAATCCATAATTTGGGGTGCTGTACAGAGCCGCTCCTGCCCTCAAGAAGTCCATGAAGTGTGCTGCAGTATTATCAATCCTGCTTGCTCGCCCTTTAAAAATATGTTTCCAGAGAAAAGGGAAAAAACAAAACCAAAGCAAAGCAAATGTAACAGGTTTGCTGGAAGTTATCTGGGTGGTTGGCGTGTGCGGATTCTCAGGCGTCTCGGCGGGTCGAGCTGGAGCAGCAGGGTCACGGTGACCCCGCTCCCCGGGCTCTGCTGCTTCGCTGACTTATTCTGCACATCTCAGGTCTCTTTTTTAATGTGCGTGTAATAAAAACTTGAAATAGCAGACGTCTTGTGGAGAAAACACCAAGCAAAAAGAATCCATACAGAATATCAGGACTCCATGGAATCGTAATGAACAGCTGAAGTACCAGCTAAGGAGGTGGTTTTATGTGAGGCGTTTTAAAGTTTATTTTTATGAATTAAAAAATGTAGCCCTTAATAATAAATCAGTTATTAAGAAGCGATAAAATGTTTGATGTGGATATCCAGAAGGAGATTTCAAGGCAGAAAGACTGCTAGCTCAGGCGCTTTTATTGTACCCTTCCTGAACAGATCAGTAACACACAAATCCATGTGCATTTGAACAGTCTCTCTCTATGGAACTGGTTGCAGGATTAGGGTAATAAAGGTGGCCGATGCACTGACAATAAAAATGTCCTCTTAGAAATACAAAGCATTGTTTTCTTCACGAAACAAGCATCATATATTGTATGAGTTTGCCATTGTATTAAAGTAGTGGGAAAAAAACAACAGTTCGGGTTTTTTTGTTTTTTTTTTTTTTTAATTGCATCACTTGATCTTAGTGAAAATCAATTTCAATTAGTGGATTTATACCATATAAAGTTAATGTGTAGGAAATCAGACAGATCTAGAGTGTCCATGGTTTGGGGAGGGGTAGTTTTTTTTATTTAGTTTGCCTCTTTTTTTTCCCACAAACTATTTTGAAGGCAATATCCCTCTTTTGTACTGGAATAGTTAAATGATCCGAAAACAAAACAAAATGTACCGGGATTTGGGATTTCTCTATTTTGAAAGGATTTTGCTTTCTGCAACTGATATTTTGAAGATTCGTGTTTTGTGTATTTATCATGGAATTGTAAATTACTGAATTTTTTGTATGATAGCAGTCATTTGCAAGAGCTGAAACCAGGCATTAGTTTCTGCCGTTGTTTATTTGTTCTTGTGCTTCTCATGACTTTCTGAAAATTATCTTTGTGAGTTCTGTTTTGGCAAAGAGGTGAAGTTGGTTTTTGCTTTCCTACCAGTTTTCGGGCTCGCTGAGCATCACGCAGTTAGCTTGAGATGACAGGTCTGAAAAAATGCTCAGCGCAGGGCAAGGGCTGCTGAATAATTGTCTAATCAGATAGACTCGCAAGAAAAAAAAAATCAATAACGCCTCGTGATAGCATCTTTGTATGTATTCTTAGGGTTGCGAGCAGCAGAAGAACACGTGCCCCTAAAAGAGAGGAGGGAATATCTGGACTTTTCATTTTTCTTACCAGCCAAATCCTTTCCTCCACTTAATCACAGACATGGAAGAATTTTTCTTCACCGAGTCATTGCAGGTTTTCTTTAGCCCATTTACGGTTAGAGGTTCGCCTGTGTATGGGTTTAGATTGCTGGCTATGTGCATGAAACGTGGCTTTTTAAAACTTTTGATGCTGTTTCTTCACGGGCTACTGAAGTTACTAAATGTAAACGCAGAATAAACTAATGAGAGACGCTGTGGAAGCGCCGGCAGCTGGAGGAGGAGCGGGGCCGCTCGAGCGGGGAACGTTCGCACTTCGTGGAAAGGAGGAGCCGTATTTTCATCTGCGTGAAGTGTCTTTAATGACACTTTAAAGACCGCTCGGAAGAGCTTTGCAAACCTGACAAGAGAATAGTTTCCTGTAGTTTTAAGTAGGCTGCGGTTCAAATATCCACTATTCATGCTACAAGTACTGTTGAAATATATTTTTTTTTAATTAATTCCAGCTGCGGTACTGAGAATTCGAAGGGTGAGAGCTGGGGAACGCGGTGTCGGTGTTTGAACAGAATGTGACAAATGGGTTAGACGAAGCAATGGCTGGCTCATTAGTGCTTTTCAGGAGGTGCTTTGAGTGGAAGAGGAACCCGATGAAAAGAGCATCCTCCTCCTCCTCCTCCTCCACTGGCTGGTGGGCCGGTACGAACAGTTCTGACACATCCCAATTAGCTCGGATTCAAAAAGGCAGGAACTTCTGCAGAAAATTCAGCCTTAGAGAGCAAGTCCAAGTGTGAACCCTGGCTGTGGCAGAGCAAATGCCGTGTCAGCCGGCTCCCTGGCCGCAGAAGTGTGGGTGACACGTCCCTCGTGCACTCGGGGACAAAAAGGGGAGCTGGTTTTGCCCAAGTTGGTGTTGTTTCTCTAATTAAACACTTTGTAAGGCCTCGGGAGAGATTGCCATCGTGTTTGCATGGTGTACGCGGTTGCTGGCTTATTCTTTTGAGGGCACCGAGGGTATTCTAGATTTGTACTGCTCAAAATAATTTAGAATCTGGTCTCTTATCTTGCTTTCACTATGCTTGTTTTATATACGAACGTGAAGGAAGTAACGTACTAGTTCAGAGCAGAGGTCCGGAGAGCTGGGTCCTGGCAGCCGTCAGCAACATGTGCGGGGGGAGATAAGGAGCAAGCACTCCTGTTTCTGGCATGTTCTCCCAGTTCCCGGCAGCTTCTAGTGATTTAGAGCCTTCCTGGTGGCACCGGTCAGGTCTCCAGAAAGGATGTAAATCTATACGGCTGGAGTCCGTCTCTGGGCTCTTTCCAGACAGGCTTGTGAGTCACAAATAAGTACTTTATTGTGTATACAAAAAATAATTTATCTTAGAGAACATAGTACCTTAAATATAATAAATAAATAGTTCTGTTCTTCGCATGTAGGGACTTTGAGTATCTCGTTTGCTTCTTTGGTCTCCTTAGAAACATACAGTGAGGCAAGTTATTCCTAGTCTGACACACTAATTTTTCATGTATGTCTTTAATATCTCTCACAGCTTCTCTAGTATGCTTCTTAAATAAATATACTTAAAAGTATCTATGTTAAGTGTACATCTGAATTTGGTCTAACATTAACAGAACCATAGAACAGTTTGGGTTGCAGGGCCCTTCCCAGCTCCCCCAGTGCCCCCCCCACCATGAGCAGGGACATCTGCACCAGCTCAGGTTGCTCAGAGCCCCGTCCAAGCTTAATATTCGAAGAAAAATTAAATATTTTTACATCTTTTGACCGTGTCCTGGTGAGAGCCGGGCTGAGCCTTGGGAAAAGCTGGTTTAGCAGAGGGCGGTGCAGCATGGGCAGAACCTGCCCGGGGGCTGGGGAGTCTCCAGCCGGGGAGATCTGCAAGGCTCAGCTGGATAAAACCACAGATAAGCCCAGCCTGGTTCTGTTCACAGTCCTGCTATGGGCAGGAGGTTGAACCACGCAGCCCCAGCCATCTACTCTGCGCACCAGGCTGAATCATGTGCAGTCCCCAGGCGGGTAGCAAGAAATGGGCTGTAGGTCTGAAGCTGGAAGCAGATCAACTTTGTAGACGTGCATTTATTGTCAGGTAGGCGCAGTCATTTTAAACCAGAGCACTGACCTAAACGGAGCTGAGCTGGTGAATTTGTGTCCTGGGCTGGTGCTGGTGAAGCAAACGGGTCCCAAGTGCTGGCTGGCTCTGCGTGTCTGCAGGAGCTATGGAGATGTGCACGTTAACCTCTCTAGAAAGTCTTAACTACCAACAAATAATCTTCCTTTTCTTACATGTGTATAAAACACGGAGCTTTTATTTAGATGAGACCAAAATTTTCAGAAAGCATCTTGGATTTTTTTTTTTTTTTGGTAGGTTTTGCAGGAAAAGTACAAAATGACATGGTTCTGTCACATGTGCTTCTGAACTGATATCACCGGGAATCTGTTATGAATTAGCTGCAAAACTGATGGCTTCCAGAGTGGCTGCCTACCCAATGGGAATGTAGTTAGCAGTGGTTTTTTTTTTTTACTGAAACTCTACCAGTTTTGCTATTTACCGAGCTGGAACTGGAGCCTTTGTTCAGCACCATGAGAGGATGCAAACTGGGTGGCTGAATTCCTGAAACCCATTTCTGGGCAGACTTGGCGCTTGGTGTTTTGCAGATACCACAGGCTGCATCTACGGGAATTTGCCCAAAAAGAAACAGTCACCCACTTCGGTTCTTTTTCTTTGGTTCTTCTTGTCTTCTCTTTGTGCGTGCTCTGAGCTGTGTCCCCTTGGTCTGTGTCCTCATCAGAACAGTCTCGCTCGGTGGCGAACGCGGTCCTGCTCCAGCGCCGAGGTGCAGAGGGTCGGTCTCTGCCCCCACCGCCGTTTGTCCCTGTTTGAGGGCCGCGCTGGTCGCGTGTGCTGCCTGAAAGGTGAATTTTGACTGTGTATGACTACGGGAAAATACTTTGTGAATCACAAAGATAAGTAAAATTAAACTTGAACAACATTGAGAGAGCTTTGGACTGAAGAGTCTTTAAAATGTGGTGCTTAAAGCTTTAAAATGAGTGTCAGTGTTCCAAAGCGTGAGTGCTTTTTGTTGATTTTTCATATTTTGCAACAAGCTTTTTTTTCATTGCCGGAGAACATTTTTATGTAAGCATTTGAATATGCTTTTCTTTATTCGGCATGTTCTTAGCATAAGTTTCCATTTGTATTACCGTTCTCCTTGTTACTCTCCTCATTCGCACTATATTTTTCAAACTTGATTGAAACGCGTATTATTTAGTCTCTGTGGGTCTGATCCCTGGGACTTCTTGCCAAGCAGCTCCCGTTGACTTTGGGAACTTTCTCTAGAGAAGACTTGCAGAAACCAGCTGGATAATTGAACCCATCTACTCCCTCATGAGAAAGCTCTTGTCCGATGCTCAGCCAGTATGAAAACTTCTCCAAACAAATGGAGTAAAAGAAGAAACAGAGCTGAAAGAGACCACCCAAAGTATTAATACTAGAACCAAAATACACATTATGTCTCTCCTTTTCTTTTATTCCACACTTGTGTCCATACTCTCAAATCTAGGAAGAGGAAAAGAGACCACAGTTATTAAAAATTGCCAGAGGTCTTCTATAATAACATATGTATTTTTTTTTTTTAATTGCCGAAAAGGGATGGTTGTGTAAAGCTGCTCTGCGGCAGCCGTCCTCATGAGAAGAAAGACAAAGGGCTCTCCCTTCGGTGGTGTTATCTACTGCAATTTTGTCCTAATCTGTTCTAACAAAGCAGTCACGCTGCGGTAGAACTCCTCAATGTTAGATTGTTCCCACGTGTTCCCTCTGACATCTGCGTGGTGCGTGAAGCCAAAGTTTCCCCTCTTTCTGTAGGAACTCAGAGCCGTTTACTTCGTAAGGCAACGTCAGGATGAATGACAGGAAATCAAAGTTGAATTGTTTAGCTTTGGGAAAGCATACAGAACAATACACAACTGAAGAACGCCCAGTTAAACAAAGTAAAGTAAACGCCGGTGGCTGCAGGTGGTCTGATCTGTCCTCCGTGTGCTTGGCCGCGATGCCCCGTTCGGGGAGCAGCGACCGTCGCTGCTCGGTCCCGCGTTCTGTGGTTCTGCGCCTGCCGTGCGGGTTTTTGGTGCAGATAACAGAACGCAGATAACGCGGGGACTGCCCGGCTTTGATTGCGATGGCAGTTTGGCAGAGAAGTTTTTTTTAAACAGCTGAGAGGAACTTTTGGCAAGAACGCTGTCACACACAGAGCCTTTAAATAGGCGTGAGTTGTCAGTAATTTATCTCCATGGGTTCTGTTTGATGAGCGTGGATGCTCTTTCCCAGGGAACTGCGGGGAAACACGGTTGGTTTTCCAGGCATAAAACTGAAACGCTGTGAGGGCACTGAAAGTGATAAACCACCGCTTCCCAGGGTTTTTGACAGGCAGTTAAGCTACCCTCCCCATTTATTGTGGTCAGGCACAACCATCAAACTTTGGGCAGGGTTGCAAGTAGCTCTGCAGAGAAGCTTCTGACCACCTTCCATTGATTTGGGGAGCACAGTCACACCAAAGCACCTGTGGACTTGGTGTCACAGGAAGAATGGCAGGGACAAACAGGGATAAATGCAGGCTACTGGTTATTTAGTAAACATAATTCAGGTGTGCTCAGCATCCGTTGCACCAGAACAGGGGTGCAGCAGCGCGGGGCTGGGAAAGCCCCCTGATCCGAGCAGGGGAAGACAAAGTACCGCTCCATCTCTTTGTCCTTCTAGGAGCCAGGGCCAGCAGCCTTCAGTCCCTGCTGGTCCTTGTCATAGCCAGCTGAGAAGGGACACTGTGAGGAATACTGAGGAACTGCAGAATCTGAAATAAAATGATTTTATTTCAGGAAAATTCCTTTCTAATGCCTGCAAAGCCGCTAAGTGTTTAACTCACCCCACAGGAAAGCGTGCAGTCATCGCGGGGTAAGGAGGGATGGGGAGAGCAGATGAAAAAACGACGAACCATGTTTGAGCTGAAGAGTTTGCAGCGAAGTTGTGTGTGCTGCTAAATAGGGTTGGTGCCACTGAGCCCAGCGCTCGAGGAGAGGATCATGGAATCATAGAATGGTTTGGGTTGGAGGGACCTTCCCAGTGCCCCCCTGCCATGAGCAGGGACATCTGCACCGGCTCAGCTTGCTCAGAGCCCCGTCCAGCCTGGCCTGGGATGTCTCCAGGGATGTTGCAGCGAGGCTGCTCCAGAGCCCACTCTTTCCTCTTCTGTGCACTATCCCACTGTGCACTTTCCATTTCTGTGCACTACTGTCGAGGGAAAACACCCCTCGCCGCAAAGCTGGAGGGATCATCTCCCTCTGTGCTGAAGAGCATCAGTGTCTATGGGTTTCTGAGAGTTGTCTAAACACCGACGTACGATGCTCTCGGGTAGAACTGTATCTAATTGCTCCTTTTGATCCTTAAAGTTTCTGAAAGTCCGATGTAAATGGGAAGTATTCTCTACTGACTGAATACAGAGAGCAGTTAATTATTACTAGTAGGTAACAGTAAATATGGGTGAATTATTATCTATATTTATGGTGGCCTTCTCCTTTTAATGTATGCAGTTTCCAGAAAGTCAGCTGTGTGGGCGTGTGTTTGTAGTTTATCTTGTTCTGAAGTTTTGGGGACTGCTTCCTGCTCCAAAAAAGGTTTTTCGGAGTGGAAAAAAAAAATAAGCTAATTGTACAAGTGAAAAGAGGTGGGATATGTACTAGGAAAAAGGCAATGGCTGGTTGAAACTGATGGGCAATGTGTTCTGAAAGATCACATTGAGGTAGAGAGTAATACAAAATATATATTGCCATTAAGTCAGCGTCAATGTTTTATATGAAGCAGCATTAGCAGGTTATTTTCAGTCCACCTTCCTGCGTGCTTTTGCTCTCAGCATTGTGTACAAACCCTATGATTTAAAGCGTTTCATATTTACATTTAGTTGAATTTCATGTTTCCTGGTAGGATAAAAACCCCCAAACAAAGGAAAACCAGCTTCTTGCTGTAAAGCCGATGTCTGCGAGATATGAACAGAAACTGGGAACCTGTTCTGCGTCCCAGCCTTCTCAGTAGAAGTCATTTCATATTCTAAAGAAAATATAAATAGCAGGCTTATATGGATTGTAAGCAGTGAGAAATCAGTTCAAATATTGCAATTCATAAGCCCGTGTTTTTCACAGAGGGTCATTTGTTCAGAGGCAGCGCTGGGACTTACGGCATTGCCTGTTGGAGGTGGGAGCGAGGAGTTACGTGCAAATAAACCACAATACGTGTAAAAGTAAATTATTTCAGTATAACACAGCCGTGAAACGCATGTTTTCCTTTTCAGATTTAACAAATCAAGTCGAGACAACTGGGCTGAAGCTGCAGAAGGTGACGGCCGAGCTGGAGCACTACAGAAAGCTGTTGATGTAAGATCTGTGTGCCAGATGGTTTTGCCACTCCGCATAGAGCTGAACAGGCCACTGCTTGTCATGATGACTAGAGAGGGTCATGGCCAACAGAAAAAATATTTTCTCTTCCTATTTAAGGGTCTGTATTTCTACCCACCTGACTCCGTTGGTGGCAGCAGGGCTGTTTTCCCCAGCTGTGTTTGGTGAGGGTCAGGTCAGCTCGGTCCGACACTTCATTTAACACACAAGTGCAGGAGACATTTCGTGAAATCCACGTAACTTCTGGACTAAAAATCTATGTGGAAAGTCATATTTCACATTGTAGGTTTGAGATGGAGGGAAGGGTGCATTGAAACTCATGGGAAATGTTAGTATTTAATCAGCGACTGTGACTTAGTTGTTTTTTCCCCATGATAAATTTGCTGTGACTTTTCCCCCTGCACCAGTGTGTTATCGTAGTTTGTCATTTTACTGTGCCTATGGTTTTAAGTAAAGAGTATACAAAACCTAAATTGAGAGGGCAAAAAGAGGATGTCAGCAAAGACTTGTTGGAGCTGACTGAGAACACTCGCGTTCTCTGCATTTCTGTGCATAGAAAATCAGCCAGAAACTGCAGCAACCTTTAGAATGCACAAATGCAAAGAAACATCATTGCTTCAAGTACGAAGCTGAAGAGTCATGAACTAGTCCTGCCAATCTCCAGGCCAGCTATCATTGGTCTTTTTGTATGTTTTCCTGCGATTTAGACAAGGATTAATTCTTTAATGGTGTGTACTCTCTGGATTTGGTTCCTGTATTCGGAGGGTCTGATCATAACGAAGTTGCAAATATTTGGAATGCTTAGCAACAAAATATTTTAATGATAATACAAGTATTGAGTATGAAAAATTAAGTATGAGTATTTCGTGGACACAGTTAAATAAACAGAAAGGGTTTCCAAATGTAGTATTAAAATTTCAATGTAATATGGGTACAATTTAATAAAATAACATATTCTGTATCTATTTAAATGTAAATATGAAGCTTAACCATGGTTATTAACTGGTGAAATGATGACATAATGACAAGAAACTTGCAAAGTTTCCAGCCCTCTTACCTACTAAATTGTTATTTGTTCATTTTTATTCATATCTTACTTGAAACTTCCATCACTGTTGCAAGATCTCATTCCTTGTTCACAACATTGCGCTTGTTTTGATCCTAGGTTAGGCTGGCTAGAACTAGAACTAACAGAACTTTTTGCTGTCTGCCTTTATAACCAAAATAGAAAATGTGAGTTAGAGAATATGTCAAAAAACCTGGTGTTCGGGTTACTGCATGAGTAAAGGCTATCATTTCTTTGGACAAATACACAGTTTTTTCATGTTTTCTTAGGGTGAAATCAGCGGAACTTGATGTCTGTCAAAATGAACTGAAAAAAATGAAATATGAAAATGGAATTTCTGAGTCGAGGTAAATGCTTAAATTATATATCATAACATAACATACAGGTTTCTGAGCAGTGAGAGCAAAAAAATTATTTTATTATTTTAATGGAGACTTTACACAATTTTTTTTTTGGTTGTAGTTTCTAGTTTTGTGCTCATGTCACTAGATTTAACCTCATAAAGAATATATAGCTTTTTGTCTAATATTTTATTTTTCAGTTACAAATAATTTCTGTCCGTTTAGTATCTGCCTGTGAGTAAGAACATAGTAACTACAATCCTGACACTTTTTTATTTCATCCGTAGACTTACGAAAGAGCTCAAGGAAAAGGAGGAATCTCTTCTCATTTGCCAACAAGTCTGCAAACATTTACAGGAAGAGGTGGCGGAGAAAGAGAAGAAAGAAGAAGATCTGAAAAGGAGGACAGGCCGCTGGGAAAGCGAGCTGGAGGCGCTGAAAGCTTGTCTGAGGCAGACGGAGGAGGAGGTGGTGATGTTGAAACAAGAAAGGTAATCGGGTCGTCTCCTGGGACTGCAAAAAGAAAGGAGAAAAACTTCCTTACTTTGCAGTCCAGAACTTCAGCTCCAGCTTAATCAAAACACCCGTTTATTGTTGTTGTAGCTGCTATTCGTTACGTGAGGCTGGTAGGGCAAACGCCCTGGAGAGTTTAAATTCCTCTAACTTCGGTTATTAGCAATGTGCAAACCGTAACAATGCTAGAAATATGACGATATGCCAGGTTGTTGGATATGGTTTAGTATTTGGTGAAGTGTATGGGAAACTTCCCACCAGTCTCGTCGTATTTTGAAGCTTCTCAGGTATCAATGAAGCTGCTGTTTTCCCTGTAATTACTTTTCAGATGTGAAAAATAAAGCACTGAGCTTCTGAGGGTTGTCTTTCCTGGAATGGTGTCTAGTTTGAGTGCCGTTGTTTTAGATTTCTGCACTTACCAACATAAACCCACTTTTTATTTTTTTTTTAATTGCTTTGCATGTAATCTACATATCCAGTTTTACTCCTAACAACCACAGGCTTGTTTTTACCATTTAAAAGTGTCCTGCTAGCAAATTTTCAGTTACTGATAAATTAGCTTGTCTTTTATTGGCAAAGGAGAAAGTGCACTTCTCTACTTAAGACATGGCAATACATTATTGGTTTGCTTTGTGTGCAATGGAAAATATATTCAGAAAAGTGGCTTTAGGAGAGGACAGACATGTTCTGAAAGTGATGGACACCAAGAGGCATTAAGCTATTTTAATATTTAAAGGGTTTGGATATTCCCTGTACTTTAGTACCTGCATGAAAAGATATTACATGTTAATTTAAGAATGTTTCCCTTCTACTTAAACCCCAGATATGTGAATTGTTCCAGGTGGTACATTGCTAATAATCTAAGTTACAAGAATATAAGCTCTCCAGGGCTTTTGCTCTACAAGCCTCACATAACAAACAATAACTCTAACAATAGAAAGAACTCAATGGTTTTAATTCAAAACCTGTTACAACTTTTTAATTTAATGATAGTAATATCCTGAGTTCATTGAATACAATTTCTGTTTTGAATATTATAATGGTTTTTCAGTGTTCTTCAAAATTTGACTTGAGAAATATTAAAAATAATTGAGGTTTAAATACGCGTGTGTGGCAGAAAGATCAAGTGTAGTTTTTTCTTTAACACACAAAATTGGTAAAGCACGTGGTGGCGTTATGCAAATGCTGAACAGTGATTTCTGCTGTGCCCCTGGGTGCCAGGCAGGATTGCTGGGCTCAGTGCACAGAATACTAAACAAAGAGGAAAAGACGAGCTTTTGCCACAAAGGACTTAATTGCAAGAAAATGGCATACCCCCAATCTGGGCAGAGCACACATTTACATACGAGTTTTTGTGGTTTCTAGGGAGTTAATGCTGATTTCTCATCAGAACAGAACAGAGCAGCTGCAGGAAACATTAAGACAGAAGATGCGGAATGAAGATAACTGGAGGGAGAAGGTAATGCTGGAGGTGCAGTTGGCACCCTTTCCATTTCTTCTGTATTTCTTTTTTTTCAGTTGTAGTCAGCTGCCAGGAATGAGTACAGCAAGCCAGATACCCAACTCCTCAAGCGCGAACACGTCGATAATCTTTGTGCACTAGGTTGTGATGGGTGATTTCTCTACATGGGTTGGAATTGAACGCAGCAGGTATTTAGTAGGAGTGTTCCCAGACTTGGCAGATGTTCAGGTGTGATCCAGACTTCCCAGGTTTCGGGGTATTTGTGAAGTGCCCGTGTCAGGAGTGCAGTCCCCTGAGTGCCAGGAGGTGAACAAACAGCGCCCACCCCGTTCTGCGCGCAACGGCGTGGGTTATACACCCTGTATACCATAGTTCTGCATGGTGAAGCACATCAGTACCTGGATTTGTTTCCTGATATACGTGGCAGAGAAGCGTAGGAAAGCAGATATTTAATACTGAAGTAGTTTCCCAGTAAAAACAAGGTTACGCGTTGTTGGCAAGGTGGAGGGAACGCGGAGCCTTCCTGCTTGCAGGTTAGCTGAACTGAAACCAAAGATTGGGGTCTGTAAAACTAATCTATAAAATAAATAATAAGCAGATGAGCAAAAATATCCTTTCCTTAGAAGATGGGTATTTGCAAGCCAAAGCAGAGCTAAATACACAAGCTGTTGTAGCGTAGCGGTCCTGGAGTGACCAGGAGTTGTCAAATAGTGAAAGGCAGCGGAGTCGTTAGCCGTAGAGCTGACGAGGAAGGCGAGAGGTGTGTGGATGCCCTGCCGGGTACCTCCAGCAGCTCTGGGTGCAGGGTACAAGCGACAGGACGAGAGGAAATGGCCTCAGGTTGCGCCAGGGGAGGTTGAGGTTGCATCTGGGGAACAATTTCTTCCCCAAAGGGCTGTGGGGCATTGGAACAGGCTGCCCAGGGCAGTGCTGGAGTCACCATCCCTGGAGGGGTTGGACAGACGGACATGAGGTTCTCAGGACGTGGGGTAATGCCAGGGGTGGGGTAATGGTTGGACTCGGTGAGCTTGAGGGGCTCTTCCAACCAAACTGATTCTATGACACGTGCTGGTGCCATCCCTGTGGCCGTTGTGTCACTCATGGCAGTTAACCAACTTTCCCCCCGCCAGCTGCATCATTAACGGGCATTATCACATTCTACAACGTCCGGTTGGAACTTGTTCGTTGTCTTTTAGCGCGTACTTGCAATGTCTCGGTTCTCGGGTTTTGACCTTTGGAACAACACTTGGGTTTGAGGTCTTCTATGGAAAAATATTTCCAGCCGATTTAAGAACCAAAAGTGCATGCCCACTGGATGTGCTAATTGGGTAGGTTCCTGTGCTAATTGCCCAGCTGGTTGGAGCGAGGCGATGCTCCAGCTCCTGGTTTTTACTGGGCTCGGCCCTTGCTGCGGAACAGCGGCTCAGGAACCAGGACCTTGGGCTGGGCTCTGCAGGACAGAGCCCTTTTTCTGGGAGTTTTGGCTCGAGCTGTGATGTTCTGAGCTGGAGGCTCTAACTGGGACTGGAGAGTCCACCACCGGTCTCGTCCAGTGGGATTTAGAAACCTCTTTACCATAAACAACTGTGAGCGTGTAAACTTAGTTTTAATCCGCAACTTTTTTGCATGAGTGCCAAAAAAAACCCCAAACCAAATAGAAGAAATAAAATTTAAAAAAAAAATCTGCGAAGGAAAAATTAAAAATAGTGTTGAACAATAACTGTGACTTTTCTGATTTTAGCCTTACATAACTGGTGACTAAAATTACTGTCTCTTTCTTTTTCAGTACATGCTAAGTGTCTGAAAGCTTTATTTAGTCTCTGGAAAATTTTTGGACTACTAGCAATTAAGCTCAGTTACATTTCTTTTAAAACTTCTTAACCTCTCTGTCGCAGGATATAATTTTAGAATGAGGTCACGCTGTCTGCATAATCACAGTGTGTTGTTCAACCTGACATTAAAACAAGATAAAGACCCTACTAGGAGGAGAGAGCAATTGCAGCTGTGGCATCGCAGCCATTAAAATGCAGTTAACAGCAAGTGCTCGAAAAACATTCACATCAGGCAAAGGGATCAGAAAAGTGACAAAGTGACAAAGTTCTCGTCTTCTTGGGTCAGCATGCCATGGCATAAGTATAACGTGTTCCAGTTTCCTAGTTAACATACAGAGAAACCTTAAATCGTTGTCATGGAATTGAAAAAAAAAAAAAGCTTTCACCAAAGATTTTAAGATTAATGTAAACATTTGTTTTATGATTTCTTTAAAATATTAATTAATGAGGCGCATGTAAGTGGTTTTAAAGCAATTAGCAGCCACTGTACTTTCTTTGAAGATAAACTGCAATTTTATTTCCTCTTCTGCTCATCAGCTTTATCAGCATCAAGCGTTAAATGTGAAAAAATGTTCCTATACTCTTCAGAATGAGCTCAGTTTTCTATACTGCCTTTATTTTTTTAGTCTTTGTTATCAAGTAACATCCAACATATGATCTGCTTCTATAATAATATGTAGAGTTAATAAATTTGTTTTCTACAATTAGAATCCTAACTCTTCTATCCAATAATGGGGAAGACATTTCAATAATAATAATGATAATAATAATAATAATAGTCTACTCTGAGAATCTTACAAATATGCCAGTTTCAAGGTAAACCAGAGCGAGAAATTTGTGCCTATTCCATGCCCAGAATTGGGTATATTTTGATTTTAAAAATAATGAAAATATTTCCAGTTTCTCTTTTCCCCATAAAGAGTTAGGGAGATTTGTTATACTTTTGCTCATAATTAGTGTGTGAATTAGATAATTGTAATTAAGCTCATTCTGGGCTTTTCTGCTTTTAATAATTTTAAGTAATTCGCCTAGTGTTGTGCATGTTTAATGTACCTTTCATATTCTTTCAGCACGCTACAATTAAGTCCATTAGAATTCAGCCTGCAGAAACATACTATTAACATACTGGTTGTGGAAAAACAGGTTTCAAAATGCAGCCTCCAGGATTTCCTCCACAATCCAGGCTTTTATTTGCGGGAAACGATGGCTGAATTTTCAAATTCATATGATAAATTGCTATTCTCTCACAAGGCTGAGTGGCAGAGCATGAATAACAAATTATCTTATAAGAAAGAGTTAAACATCTTTATATTTTAATAATGAGTTTATGGCATATTAGAGTTTCACGTCTGGAGCAGATGCTTCCAGCAAAATAATCCTCTGTTTTAAGAACCAGCTGAGTGTTTTGTAATGTAGTGTTTTCGTAGTGATTTAGCATGAAGTTCAACTGCCTAAATTTAGGCTCGTGAGACTCTCCCGGGGCTGCCGTGTGTCTGACCCCGATGTGCCCAAAACCTCCGTCTGCCACATTTCACATCCCTTCATTTACGGTGGCGTGGAATGCAAAAAATATTTGAAGATGAGTTGTTCCGTATCCTTAACAAACTCTTGTTCCCTAGATGGAGATGGATCTGGCAAAAGGTGAAGCACGACACAAAGAGGCGATTCTTAAAGTCAAGGAGGAAGCCAGAGTGGAACTGGACATCGAGAGACAAAAACAGCAGGAATTAATCGCAAAATATCAGCGTGATCACGAAGAGCTCCAGAAGAAGGTGTGTAACGCTCAAAAAAAAAAAGGCTTTGTGCCAGTAGATAATGTAAACTTCTAAGAAATAGTAAGGGAAGGAGTAGAACCTTCTTTATGTGTAGTCCTATACCTACATGATACAATATTTTTTCCCAGTCTTAGTATATGGCATATGTTTGGGTTTTTTTCCTTTTTTCTTTCTTCTTTTTTTTTCCTTTTTTCTTTCTTCTTTTTTTTTTTTCATTTTTTCTTTCTTCTTCTTTTTTTCCTTTTTTCTTTCTTCTTTTTTTTTTCCCCTTTTTTCTTTTTTTTTATGGAACAAGCCAAAAAGTAACTATTCTACTTGAAGTTAAATGGTGCGGAAGTTCCTCCTTTTCTCACATTTTTCTTTACCTGCAGTTCATTTATGTCCATACGCTGTAGTTGTTAATTATTTTTAAACTGACATCATCGTATTTTAGAAGCCTCGGACTGTTTCAGACTACAAGAAGTTATCACAAAACCACCCATACTGGTTTTTTCCTTCCCAAATGAATTCAGCACCGATGGGCGAAGGTCCTGCGGCCAGCGAACCGCTCCCCTTGTCCGTACTGGTGGTTGCACCACGCTTCCCAGCTACCCAGACCTACAGTTTTGGAAGTTTTATACAGAAATTGAAAGTTTCACCTTAGCTTTCAAAAGATTTGGCACGTTTCTTGAGAATTCTGGAAAAAAATCAAATAAATTTGATGAAATTATATTTAAAATTTGTTACATGACAGAGTGTTTTAAAGAGCTGATGATAACAGTTTGGCTTAGTTCACTTTACAAATATTTGACTATGATCTTAAACCCCTGAAGAAATACTGGCTTGTGGTACAGCGGTTAAGTTTTCCCATTTTTACTTCTATTTCTCTGTTTGATCGTGGACACACTAATTAATCTCTCTGTTCTGAGTGAGTTTTGATTAATTTACAGCTCTCTGATATGCTTTGAGGGTATTATGTAAATTCAAAGCATTTTTTTTTGTCTCTGAGGACATGTATGTTTGCATTTGTATTTTTTTTCCTGAAGTCAACATTTGTCTGATACTTAATTCTACATATCTGGAGGTATCCACTGAATGTAGACTAATGCCATTTTTGTCTCATCTTGTGCAGATCCCAGGTTTAATATCCAGTGCCACTAATAGCTTAAGGATGGAGACCGAAATTCTTGAAAAGAAGCTACAAGATGCCCAGATCAAACTTGCAGAGAAAGATGAAGATAAGGAGAAAGAAATTCAGAGCCTTAAAAGACTAATTACTGAACTGGAATTTCAGCTAACAGTGGAAAAGAACAATAATGAGTCATTTCTGGATAATATGAGGAAAGAAATTAAACACAAGTCAGATGAACTGGAAAAATTAACCCAGGAGAGGACACAGCTGATTCACAGTTTGAGTCAAGTCCAAGAGGAGGTAGGAGCACGACCCAGGAAATGCTTTGCTATTTTTACTGAGGGACACGTGATTGCTAAAATCATTCAAAGCATCTGTATTTCAGCCCCTGGGATGTGCTGGTTTAAAAACCATTGAAATGAAAATATTTAGAAAACAAGTCCATCGTAATTTCATAAATACAATATATCACAAAATAGGTGCAATTTCTGATTCACCAAGCACTTAAACTGGTGTTTTATTTTAAAAATAGATATATTTTTTTCAGGTCCTGCAAGACAATTATTTCTTAGTCTGCAGCCTCATGTCATGCTATATAAACATGAGTAAACAGTAAAGCATTCTTCATGTTTTAAAAGTAGAAAACGTGGATATTTCTCATTCTTTGAAGTAGACAGCAACAACCCTCCCAGTAATCTTACTTATTTGGGAAATCATTTGTAAGAACAAACTTCATCCTGTCAATAGGAACGAGATCTGGATGGCGTCTGGGGCAGAAATTGCGTCTTTTAATGTGAGAATACGCGTGTGTATCCTAATGAGGCTGCATCCCACCTCCCGTCAGTAAAGCCATTTTCTGTAACACACGAATGCGTAAAAATTAATCAAATGTGAAGGGAAGTTTGGCTGATGGGTATTCTCACCGCAAGCATGTGCTGGATGTTTGGGCTACAACGGGAAGGGAGGGGAGAATTGTGAAAACAGTGAAGTCAGGCACTGCAGATAAGATTAGACGGGCATGTCCGAAGTAATTAAGCAGCAGAAAAAAAGTTGGTAAACAGTGAAAATGAAACTCTTCAAAATGAATTAGGGCTCGGGTCGATATTTATTTCTTCCTTGAAAAAGGTTCAGAAACCCTGTGTTAGTGAAATGAGAATAATGTTGGCCGTTGGAAGGACGTGTCCTCTCCATGTACCGGTCAGGAGCTCCCACAGGGTCAGGAACAAGCGGTTCCTCCTCTGAAATAAATGTATTAAGAAATGGGGAATTAAGAATGGTTTAGAATTGAAACTGGTTTTAAGACAAACTTCACTGCAGGATGCTGCCTCAGATTTGCAGGTGGCACTTGCCAAATCATCTCATGGACTACCAGTGACCATCGGAGTGCAGGGACAGTAACATCTAACTTTCTCTCGTTAAATTGTCTACAGAGTTAGGTATTTGTAGAAGAAGTTATTTTGGATATTTACGTCTCTCCCACTTCTGCATGTCGTTCTGTTCCTTCTCCAGCAGCTCCTTGCTTGTGCTTGGTGCAGAGCTCAGGCAGCCTGAGCACAATTTCTGTATTTCTACAACCACCACAGATGCTTTGGCCAAAGTAAAACTGTAAAATCTAAAAAAAATTGGTCAACAAAGGACTTCTGGTTTCTCCATCGTTTTTCAAGTTTTGATGGGACACATGCAAAAATTTAATGGTTTTAGTAACCTCTTGCCTAAAAAAAACCAAAAAAAATGGGTATTTTTTCTGCTTGTATTAGTACTTTTCAGTAGTTCTGACTCTTGGGACTCAATTTGGTGATGTTGTCACTTATGTTTTATTTACTTTTTGTTTCAGCTGGCAACCAGCAAAACTAGCATTGCAAATAAGTCCCACATAAAATAGACCGACCTGGGGACCTGTGTTGTACGGGAACAGTTTCCATTGTCTGTTCAAGGCCTGGTACCAGTTGCTTCCCATTTAGGTACCAGTAATCAGTGCAATGTTTGGGAGAACCACTAGACTGAAAATCATTTATCCGAATTTTTTGGGACATAATAGAATGGCATGGTAAAAAAAAAAAAATAAATCAGTGTACAATTATTTAAACTACAGAGGACTTCTTGAACGTCTTATCATGAAGAAGTGGCACAGCAACACTCAACCTCTGTCGCTTTTTCCTTTCCGAGAGCGATGTTTCCTCGGGGTAGGAGAGTGGGCAGCAGATCAGCAATCGCTTCTGAGAACCTCCCGCAGGTTTTCCACTGTCTCCCAGGGGAAGGGAGGGTGTGTAAATGCTGCTGAGTGACTTTCGGAGGAACCCGAACGCGGGGAAGCGCCGAAGGGTTGGTCTGCCTTAACCCCCGGCAGGTCCGCAGCCACGCTCCTTGCCTCGTGGCGTTTTCTAAGCCGTGTTTGTTTCTGTTTGCAGAACACTCTTCTCCAGGAAACAGTGCGCAGAGAGTGCGAGGAACGCTATGAGCTGACTGCAGCTTTGACTCAAGCCAGGGAGCAAGTTCTGGAACTAAAAAAGCTCAGTGGAAACTTCCCGTTATCGCCGCGTTCCCTGACTCGGGGCAGCGTAACCTCCTCTGCTTACGGGCAGCAAAGCCGCGGCAGCCCCGGCGCTGGGAAGGAAATGGATCTCTCCGGACGGTTTGGGATGTCGAGAGCTGCCAAGGCCCCCACCTCGGGTAAGCGAGACAGCGGCGGCGCGGGGGGGTTGCCGGCCCCGACCCCTCCGCGTCCCCCCAGGGGCAGGACGGCCTCGCTGACCGAGCCCAGGAGCAGCATCGCCGCCGCTGTTAGAAGGCAACTGAGTCAGCTCTGACAGCTCCAAACGCGCGCACAGCGCAGGGGAAACCATTTCGGTGCGTCAAACCACCATTTACTTGTGCACCCCGGGGGTCAGACCTTGGCCGATGCAATGCATGCGTTTCTACAACTTAAGTTATTTTTTTAATGTATTTTGAATGCAATAATGCTGCTTTGTCCATTACATATCAGTGTAATTACATGCTATCTACATTTAAAGGTGAGAAAAGTAAAAAAGAAAATCTGTTGTCTCTCCAAGAGGAGTGCATCTTCAATAGTGTAATTAAAATAAATGCAAAGTTCAAATACTGCTTTCTCTAAGCGCTTTGTTGGAACTTTCCCATATTGTGTGTCCTCTCTTGTGACTTAATTGCTCGTTTCTGGTGTAAAAAGTGTGATACATTTGGTTAGAGTGATGCTTTTGCCATTATTTAATTTAGTGTTATATTTGCAAATACTGATGCTTAGGTGGGCTGGTTGTGGAGTACACGCCAGGCAGCATGAACACATGGCGCTCCGAGCGGCCGTCGCAGGGACGTGGCTCCCTCTGTGTGCAAGTCTCCAAGCTGTGCTAATTAACAAGGAATTGAAGACTTAATACATTCTATCCAAAAGAGGGTTGCCTCTTGAATTTCCTCAGAAAAGCGTCTTTATCTTAAGCATAATTTTGAGCTTCCAAGTTCACGCACCGGAGTTCTCCAAAATTGTTACACAGGAGGTTCAATATTGTTGTTTTACTGCTTGATATGTGGAACCGTGGGTTGTTTGGGAGCGTGAAGAAAAGCCTTGGTGGTGGTTGTTACGTGCAGGAGCAGCTGCTCTTCCAACAAGGTGCTTTCTCAACGTGGAGCACAGGCTGGGCAAAGGGAGCCAGCCATGGGCAGCACAGACACCGTCTGTTTAGCTCCTGTGTCACCAGGAACTGAAGGGTTTTGGTCAGAGAAGCCCAAACAGGAGCACTTTGGTGATAGTAACAGGTTCTGGTGACAACCTGGTGGTCATCAGACAAGGAGAGGTGATGAAACAGCTCTTCACAGGACGCCTGTAAACCCAAGTTATAATCACACAGGGAACACTGACCTTCTGGTTATTTCTGAGTGCCGAGATAGTCCTGTCTGTGACAAAGGGACGGCAGCGGCCCGTGTCTTCAATGCTGGAGGAAATTAGAAAAGCTTTGTGGAATTCAATAGCTTAACAGGGAATTAATATTATTCAGTAAAATCAGTGGAAGAAACGACCATTGTAGATTTGGCCTCTGGAGAGAGATTTGAAAATACTTTGTATTCAGCTTCGGCGAGCCTTAACTGATTGCAGCGGTAGCGGAGTTTAGCCAAAATCTCCCAAATCCTCTGTTCACAGGTTCCAAAAGCACGAAAAATATCAGTATTTTGTATAAGTTATTCTGGTAGCTGCTGCTGCATAGAGACACCGTAGGGACGCTGCGGTTGTGTGGCAGGTCGAGGTACCTGGAAACAGTGGGAAGTGTCTGTAGGAGCTACCGAATTTGCTCAGGTACTCGTATTTTTCTTAAAGACGTTGAAAATTGGAGATGTCAAAGGTATGAAAGCAATTCCACTGAAACGCAAGGCTCAGGAAATTAATTGTTCAATAATTCCACAGATGCAGCAAGGAAGGGATGGGCATGGCCAGCTGGTTCTCTTCTCTGGTTGGTGGTGATGCTGATTTTCTTTATTTTGTTTAGGAAAGGTCCTGACTTCTTCGAGCTTGAAAGCTGTTATTCCACCGTCCACCCGCAGCCTTCCTGTGCCGACGTAGTAGGTTTTCATTGAGGCAGTTCTTAAAACGATGAGTTCCAGAGTTCTATTATGTAGATTTTCATAAAATTTTAGAGGAACTTCAGTTGAATTGTACAGTCTGATGAGACTTTTAAAATTATGTCAATCCAGTAAATGCCGTTGCATCATTTTACGTCCCCATATAGGAGTGGAGCAGGCGTCGGGGCGAACCCTGCGGTAGCTGCTGTCGTGATTTGGAGTTTAATCCTGGAATGTTTGTGTCGAAGAAGAGGAGCGATGTTCACCTGCGGACTGTTCTGCCCACAGTAACGTCTGTGTAAACCAAAACCAGATGTGGGCAGCAGCCCGTCCCCTCTGATTCTTCCTTTTGGTAACAGAAGATATCCCCAATTCCATGTTATATCCCTTGGGCTGTGCAAATAGGTCCGCTATAAAATCCAGGCTCTCGTCCACCGCTTTGGTGTTTATGTCCCATAGCAGCTGCAGGAGTAAAGAACAACTGTGTGGTCATAAATTGTAAAAAAAAGGGATTGCAAGTAAAACAAACAGAGCAGTCACAGGAATAATGTTTGTGGCACGAGGGCGCATGTAAATAATGCATCCAAACCAAGTCAAGAACAAATATTTCCATTATTCCCCCTCCCTCACAGACACCCAGAAGTCCTACTGCTAAGTAATAAGCAAAATACGTAAATGTCAGGACAACTCTTTTTTTTTTTTCAGCTTTTAAAACCAAATTATTTTCACATAGTGGGGGCAAGTTCAGGGATTGTTGCCTGATCAAGACCAGCAGCTCGTACAGGCCCAAATCTTTCCATAAAGCGTTAATCCCGGCAGCCAGTTTGCAGACTGGGGGATCCAACGCACTAACATACCCTGTTAGTACCAGATTTACCCACATTTTCATCTGGTTGGAATTCTTGCTTGCCATCGGCATCAAAGCACTTGCCGTATGTGCCATAGATAGAAGTGCTTGCCATATGTATCCGACTTCTGTTCCTAATAGGGTATTACAAAATCAAGCAGTGAAAGATCTCATCTATTAAAAATAATAAATAGATTTTTAAGCGAGTTGGTGTGTGTGAGCCGGGAGCCCCAGCCTGGCCTTTGCACGTGGAGTTTTTCCAAGAAGGAAGAAATTAGAACTCAGAGAAAAACATCTTTGTATCGTAGCAGCATTAAAAGTGCATGAAAATAGAAACTGGAGCCAGACATGTATGACCCATACATCATTAAAATGTCTTAATCAGAAAAAAAGATAGACTGTCTTGATTTTCATTTGAAGAAACAGTGCTGTGAGATATTCCTTGCTTAAAATTCTCAATTTGGCTCCCAGCTTTTTCTAACCGGTTTCCACTGAAGCCTGCGGGATGCTGCAGGAGCGCTGGGCACTTAATACAAAAGAACAGAAAAATGAAATTGGGGAAATTCCCCTTCTCAGACAAAGCCCACGCATCTTTGGGTTTCGTTATTTAAAATGGGGACGACTTTACCTAATGAAGATGTTCTGTTCAATTTAATCTGTTATAGGTGGTTAAGTGTATTTTACCGAAGAAAGAATAAACTCCATATGCAACTGCAGTGGTGTGAAGGAATATAACCAAATATGCTTAGCGCTGGTGTGGGGTTTTTTTTTCATCCTCGGAGCACAGCACAAAATTAATTTTGGTAGGATAATAAAAAGGATACTGCACAAGATTAATGTTGAAGAGATTTCTAACACCGGAAATATAATTTGTGTGATGGAAAATACGAGCATCTGGCATTGCGCTGTGAACCGTTCCCAGATAACGAACAGAAAATGCTTCCAGGCAAGCGGGGCCGGTCCCCCGGGATTATTTTCGCTCGTGTCTCTGGGGATACCCTCGATCTCCTGAAACACCTGCCCGACAGCCCTGCGACAGCCCTGCGCTCCTCGCGGTTTCCGTAAGGTGAGCGGCGGCTCCGGGTCCGTGCAGGAGGTGATTCTGTTCCCAGCAAACCAAGGGATGCGCAGCGACCAAAGTCCCGCCGGCCGTTCCAGCTCCGTGCGCCCCGTTGCACTCGCGCCGGGCGGGAAAACGAACGATTTTCTTGGTTGGGAAAAGCGTTTGTGACCCCGAGGTTACGTGGGTAGCGTCGGTCACATCAGCCCGTCACACCCTGCTTTGCCGCAGTTCGATCGGACGGTCCTCCATGGTGTGCTTCCCATGCAAACAGCCACAGAAGAATAGTTAGAACTTGTGAAAAATTCTGCTTTTAAAAATAGTTAAGACAAAAAAATGGCTACAACACATATTACACCTTATCCCCATCCCTTTTGCAGGGGGTGGAACTAGGTGATGTGAATGGATGAATTCACTTTGCTATAAGTTACCTGATTAATTTCTACAGAAGGAATCCAAGTAATTATCAAAAATGGAATAACTGGTCGTTTTTAGTTCAAATATTTTATGGCCTGCTGCATTTTCAAAGAAGAATTTTTAGGGTGGGGTATTCTTCTAGACACATTTTAGAATCACAATCTTCAAACAAACCAACCCAAAAAGTCTTTCCAGGACTGCTTTAGTATCTTAGCAAATATTAAAGGAGAAGAATAGCTCAAACGGACAGTACATCGCTCCATATAAATATAATAAAACTGAAAGTGGAGCAGAACCGACTGGCAGACCAGGAAAACTGAGTCGTTTTCAGACACGTTTGCGCACACAGAGATATTCTCCGTTTCCATTTACCCTCTATTTGCTGTTACACACCCAACAAAATGGATGTGCTGATGCAGAAGCCGCTTCGGTTGCGAATCTTGTCTAATTGCCCCCGAAACCATCACTGTGCCGGGGCTGAGCGCTGCACCAGCCTCTTCAAGAATCAGATTTAGCTCTTGCCTTTGTTTTGCGAGTCGGAACCTCGCAGCCCAGAGGACGAAAGCGCTGTCCCGGGTCACACCGCGGGGCCCAGCGACCCCTCGCTCGCCTCTACCAGGCTGCGGGCGATGCCGGCTGCTCTGAAACCTGCCGAGATTTTGTATCTCCTCAAAATCAATCCATTTCTAAATGTCGGGAGCACGGAGCGAGGACATAGAGCCATTTTAGCCCATAAAACCTGGCTTTGCTGCTTCCCCAAACCCACAGACGTCGCGTTTGGGGAACCTTCTGTTTCCAAAGAAATTTTCAAGTTGACAGACTACCTTATTTTGCCGCTACTGAATGTTAAAATTATGTTAAATTATATTTTAATAAAACAAATTGTTATTAATAAATATATATTAAATTTATATTGGATTCCATTTGGAAAAAATACAGAATTCAAGTAGCGACTTAATGATGGTAAAACCAAAAGAAGCTGGAAGTCGAAACACACGGGATTGCGCTTCAACCAAAAAAAAAAAAAAAAAAAAAAAAGTTTGACTTTTAATTTTCTTATTTATGGAAATCCACAGCTCTCCCGGGGCAGGAAAACACGATGTGGTACAACTGGGTGTCCACCCCACCTTGTCCTTGTCCTTGTGGGTCGCACGCGGAGCGCTGGACGTGGCCGGGGCGGCAGGACGGGGGAGCCGGAGCTGCTGGAAACGCTTCAACGCGCCCGAATTCGCCGACGTCAGAGCGACGGGACGATTCGGTCCCGACCAGGCGCCGATCGCTGCGCACACCAAGAGAAGCAGCCGCGGCCGGTGGCGTGCGAAAGGCCTTTCATGATGCAAACCGCTTCTGGCCGAGGCGCAGCAGGAGGTAACGAAACAGCCAGGTCAGACTGCACCCCAGCAGATATTAATATCTTTTTAAGAGGCCCTTCGTGGTCTGGTTTGGAAGCAGTTTGCTCCAGGCGCAAACACAAACAGGCAGACAACCTGAGGTCTCTTTGTAGCCTCATAAAAGCAAAACCAAACCAAAACCGGGAACAGACGGGGCATTGGTACTGAGCTTTGCAGTTGCGGGTGCTTAGGCTGCAGTTTAAGCAGCATCCCGCATCCCGTGCCGGAAAGCGCCGGTGACACGAGGTGTGTGCTGAGAGCTGGGGGCTTCAAAGGGGACGTCCTTACTGACCAGCTCGGGCAGGACTCATCCTAAAACCCATTTACAGTGGAACCCGACGTCCCGACCCGGTCCTGGGTCGGTCTCAAGTGCCGCCTCAGAATCCTCTGCAAGGCTCAGCAGGGGAAATGAAATAAGTCACTCAGCAGGGGAAATAAATCACTCGCCAGGTCGTTCCCCGCCTCTTGGCTGTGCAAACGCCGTGAGCGGGTTCTGCCGCACCGGAGCAGAAGCGTCAGCTGGGGTGTCCGTGCTCCTCAGCTAACTTCTCTGCTTTACCCCGACCTTGGCACCAGCAGCTTCCTGACTTCGGGCGTCTTGCTCAGCAGCCATTTCTAATGTCAATGCAATTGCCATTAGTTAATTAGTTTATCTTCAGCAATGGATTTCAGGTGCAAACTATTACTTCTCAGCACCTGATTTTTAAAAGCCGGGTGTCTGTCCTGTACCTGCCACGTCTGTTGTGTGCACAGGCAGCGTGCGCTGGAACTCCATTCTGCTTTTTTTGCACGTGGAAACGGCTGAAATTTGTCCTTTTCCTTCACAAACTGGCCCAGGGCAGCGGCTCTCTCACAGCTGCACTCGCGGGGACCAGAGACAGCAGAGACCTGGGAACACGGTGGGTCCTTCTGCCGCCTCCCGCAGCCCTGGAGTTGCCTGTTCCTGGTGAATCTGGGAAATAATAAAGTCCTTTACGGAAAGGTAAGAAAAGTCGGAGTCATTGGGGTAGAACGTTGCTGGGAAAAGCCTGGAAATATAATCAAAGAAATTGCTCCTTGCACTTTTGATTCCGACTGCAGAAAGCAGGGACCTCAGAGGTTATTTTTATAAGTGAACAGAAATGTGCCCAGAGCCGCTTTGCCCCCTCAACAGTCGCTCGGGGGCAATAGTAGAAATATCTTGAGTGTGTAAAAGCTGCCGACTCTTTACAAAACACAACCAAACCTTGTTTTGACAGGGAATGTATGTATGTGGCACACGAGACACTGGTGCCAGATCTGCCTTCCTGGGCGGGAGAAAGAGGCTCGATTTGTATTTTTGACGCTCAGTGTTGTCCCCCCGGCTGTCACAGGGTCAGGAGGGAAATCCTGGCCGGAGGGACGGCAAAAATCAGCCAAAGGCTGGAAAAATTCAGGGTGGTCCACGACGGGAGCAAGGGGTTGACATTTAGCGAAGGCAAGTTTCGGTGCGATCCAGAGGAAAATGTCCTCAGGCGGTTGTGTCGGGCTCGGGGGGGCGGTGGAGCCCCCGTGCTCGGGTCATTCACAGCGGACGGGGAAAAAAATAACGTGGAAAATGCCGTGTGAGGAGCAGCCCTGCGCTGGCAGGAGCCGCTGCACCGCACGACTGCAGCGGTATTTTCCGTCTCCCCATTTCTGTGATGCGGAAAGCGATTTATTCCGGCGTGCCACCGCTTTAGTGCAGCGGGTAAGGGCCGGCTGGCGAGTACCTGCTCTGAACTCGGGTCCTCGCGGGAATCCGGGGGTCGCAGAGCTCAGAGGAGCCCCCGGAGCCGCCACGGGTCCTGCTTTGCTGGTGGGGCTGGTTTGAGGGTCACCATCCCGGTCAACGAACCCGCTTACAGGTCCCTGAGAAATAAAACAAGGAAAAGCATCAATAACACGCGGGTTGCCCTCTCTTTGTGTACGAGATCACTTTTTTCCCCCTGTCTGGGTCGGCTGAGAAACGCCGGGTTTCATCGCTCGTCAACTTGTATGGAAACCCCGCTCGGCATCATTTGCCCAGCTGTTTCCCGTCCGTGGGAAGCCTCGTGCCAGCCGTAGCCTTTGTTTGAAGTCACCAGGGCTCAAGAGGTCATTTTAATCACCGTAACGTTGTGAACAAAGAAACACATGTTTGTCTTGGGGAAAAAGTGCCCAAAAAGAAAAAAAAAAAAAAAAAAAAAAAAAGAAAAGGATCATCAGCAACAGCCAGAAAGTGTCCGGAAAGGAAAGGGAAAGGGGTCGCCTGTGGGAGATGATTTAGGGGGCTGCGGGTGTAACTGAGCAGCAATGTCGCCTCAGCGCTCTCAGGCAGCACCGGCTGCCAGCTTCGTTAGGTTTGCTGATGTCTTGTCTTGTTTTGTTTTTGCTTTTCGTGGATTCCCTCTAGAAACAGCAGCAGCACCTCCTGGGAGGGCAGGGGAAGCCGCTGCCGCGGCCGCGGCGCGACGAGGCGGGAGTTCATCTGCTAAAACTGCGCGCGGGGAGCGGTTTGATTTTTAATTCCTGTGCTATAAAGCGACAGGATAAAAAGTTGTTTCTGAAAACCAGGCTTTTCCGTTAATTAGTATTTAGAGGAGCTGTTTTCCTTTGGCTGTTTTAGGGCAAGGATGTTACAAGCCCACTGTGCACAGCCTCAGCGTTTGCTTTGGGGACGTCGTTTAAAGTAGCGCATCTACCGGTGAAAAATTAATCCCTGGCCTTGTGGTAATCAGCAAAAGCTTAACTAAGCAAGGTGTAAACAATGCAGTTCGCCATGATCGCGTGTTTTCTCCCTGCAGACAACTCGGACGTGCAGAAGGCTCCGCTCCCGGTGCCGACACCAACCTCAGCGCACGGTCCCCGCTCAAAGCTCCCAGCGCCGCGGCCAGGCTGCGCGCCCCGCGGGACGCCGGCCGCCCGAGAGCCGCTCCGACAAAGGAACCCGACATCAGGTGGCTTTGCAGATCGGGCTCTCTAGGATTTAATGTGGCACCGAGTAATTTTCATTTTCACCCAGTTCTCCTGCAACAGAAAATATGTTCAAACACGCCCTCAGATGGACACACGCCCTTGTCCAAGAGCCTGAATGCTCTTTTATGCCACAGATTATTTTATTACCTTGGTAAACCTGACTTACCTGCTTGGTGTCCCTCAGCGTGCGCTGTTTCTCTCTGGTCACGTCCTGGCAATGCCGGAGGGTTTCCCAGCCGAGGGCTCTGCTGTCGAAAGGACATGCTGCTATTTATTTTATATATTTATATTTATTTATATACTATATTTATATATATTATTCACCTGCCATCGCTCTGGCCAGGCGGCCTCTGGACATCACGCAAAGGGAGCTCGTTTGCTGCCATTCCCATCAAGTGTCTGTGGGTTTCGCAGCCGCAGGGCTGGACGAACGCGAGCTTAATCTGACGAGGAAAGAGGAAAACAGCATCCCCCAGGTAAAACGAGGGGCTTTGCTCTCCCTTTCCCACCCGATTTGTCTTTCTAACAAGGCTCCACGCGTGGAAGAGGGGCCGAAAGGGCGAGCGAATATCTTGGCACCGTTTACCAGCCTCCCGGCGCAACGTGGTCAGGAAGATATGAGGAAACGTGGCGTCCCGACGCTGCTGTGACAGGACCTGCGGCTGCAAGGTCAAGTTCAGCCGCACTTGCCCGTGCTGAGGAGGGGCCGGGCGGAGCGGGAGGGTGTTGGTCCTGCCCCAGCGTTTTCGGCTCCGCTGTCCCCATCGGTGGCTTTGCTGGTGCCAGGGGAACCCCCGAGTAGTTATAAAACAAAAACCAGCCCCGAGCCATATTGTGTCAATTAATGCAACCAGACATATTTCCTCAAATAAGAACCATATGTCGGAGATAACATCTATGTTTGTTGCTTGCGGTTTCCTTGATGGCAAACTACTGTGCTAGGATCCCTTAGGGTCCAAATCGCGGTGGATGAAAATATGAAACACCGAGAGCTCCGGCTCGGGGCCGGGCTCACCTGGGATGCAGGGGGAGGCACGAGGATGCTCTTTGCCTGGAGAAAACAGATTTTATTCTCTTAAAAGGAACAACCGTGGCAGCTCTAGTCCCCTCCAGTTTGTCCTCCTCCATTATCTGTCAGCCTTGTGTGTTTTCTCAGTGTGGGGCATTAATTTTGAAACATCGCCAATTGGCGTAAGATGCTTAAGGTTTGCTGGATTTTCTTGTTCGCTTGTTTTGATGTGGGTTTTTTTGGTTGGTTTGGTTTTCTCTTTCCCGGAGGTATTGTGGCACATAAAAACCTACAGGCTTTGAACAAAACTTCAGCTCCTCAGCCTCTGTATCACTTTAAAGTGGGACTTCAAACCAGCTGTGAAAGGCGTTGGGTACCCAGCTATGGTTAAATCCCAACAAACCTGAGGGTCCACGGGCACGTTGGTGCGTTGGGAAGCTGCGCCGCTTCACTGGACTGATGTATTTGAATCTGTGCAAGCCCTTCAGTAAATTCACTTGGTTTAGGATCATTCTGCGGTTTAATTCCTCACCAGCACACGGCGGGTGGCACTTGCTGCCCAGGACCTGCCCCCTCCCCAGGATCATCTCTGGGTTGGCAAACGGGGATGTTGCTGCAGCAGAGAGACCCTGGGACAAGGGGATCTGTAAACCCACAAAAATGCACAGGACACAGGAGAACTTGATTCTTCTTTTTACATGATCGTGTTTCACTCTGATATCCCGGCTCTCGGAAGGGAACAGCAGCATCAGTCTAATAATTCTGCCTTGGTCAGTCCCGTATATTTACCCAGCAGCTGTGCAGTAGCTGGTGGGTAAATACCATTTCTTTGATCCGTGCTCGCTGCTGGAGGAGGGACGCGCAGGGCAGCATCCTCCCCGGCCCCTGCGCTCCCTCCCTCCCAGCCTGAGCACTCAGTCCACTTGGTGAACAACTTTTTACATCAGGTAAAAAGCCTCAAGTTGAGGTTGTATATGTTTTTTCCTACCAAATTAAAAAAGGTAGCCTTTAAGCCAGGCTTAGCCGAAGTGGCACAGGCTGTAGCGCGGGCAGAGCCTTCACAGGCTGCACACCATTAAAAGGGGGATGAATTTTGCCTTCCAATTAGCTGACAAGTTTGCCTTGCTCACCAATTATTTGCATTCCTACAGGTATATTTTGCTTCCTCAAATACTCAGCAAAGGGCATACGTACGATTTTTTTCTTCAACATCAAGGCGAAGGGACTCGCTCCTCTCGCTCTGCGGTCGCTCCTCTCGCTCCGTTGCCACCAGCTCACACCCTTGTCCCCTCCTGGATCCCCCATCTCACCTGGGACAAAACCTGGGCCGGGGTGAGCGGGGGCTGGCACAAAACCCTGGAGCTGCAGGACGCTGGAGCCCTCGCCATCCCGTGGACACTGGCACGGGCGAGCTGAACACAACAACGGGATGAGTTTTGGCATGAATACTCAATGTTTTCCTCCAATATTTGGCACTAATACATTAACCAGGTCCCGCACACAGCCTCGCGTTGTATTGCTCTCGCTGGGTTTGTACAGTAATTAATTCTGGCTGCGGCGGCTCCGAGCCTCAGGGATCGCTGTGTCTGTGCCTGGGATGCGATTTTGGAGGATGCCCGAACGAAGCAGCGATGTTCGCGGTGTGATTTCAAATTGAGACGTGATGACGAATTGATTGTTGTTGAAAGAGAAGGGGCGAGACGAGCACAGCCCCACAGAGCCCTGGGGAGGCAGCGGGTACGGTGGGATCCGCGTTTGCAATTAGCTGAGCAGAGCGATCATTAGAGGAACTCACAGAGCAGCAAGACGTGCGTGTCGCCTCTCTGGGGATAACAAATCTTTTAACGATGGGGAAAACCGCGCTGGGAACGGCAACTGAGCTGAGCTGTGAGATATGGGGACACCTCCAAGGGCTTTTCTGGCTCTCATCTCCTGCAAACCTGGGACAGCTTTTAATCCAGCAACCTCAATCCATCACCTGCTGCGTCAAACCACTCTGAATATATATTCACCTGAGAGATGCCCAGCAGTGCAATTAAGTCAATGTTCATTAGCTTCACATGGAGGCTTTCTCAGGTACAGCAGCCTGAAGGAGCTCAGGCTGTGGTGTGTAAACTCCATTTTAACTTCACTGACTCTCACGGCTGTGGTTGCGATTGGCCTTTTTGGGTAATTCAGGCCAGCCCACTAGAGCTGGTGCAGAGCTGCGCCCGGATGCTTTCACACCGGTTTTAACGGGGCTGATCTCGCACGGCGGGCGGACGGGACACGCGGGCAGCAGCGCAAGCTGCAGCAGAGCCCGGGTGCGTGTGTGCACGAGTGTGTGTGCACGAGTGCGTGTGCACGAGTGCGTGTGCACGAGTGCGTGTGCACACAGCGGCTGCCCGCGTGCGCTTTGCAATAGTTCCACCTACAGAATAAACCCCAGAACGGCAGCGGGAGCCGCCAGCAGTGGACGGGGGGACTGGGGCAAAGCAGGGGAGAGCTGCAGAGCTGCTCGGGAGCCCCCGTCCTCTGAGGAACTGCAAAGAGGGTTTCAGCTTTCCTGGGACAAAACCAATAATTTTTGCAATTTTTTTCCTTCCACTGGAATATAAAGACATTTTTTTTTCAGGCCACCTTTTCTAATTTTAACAACTTGGTTTGTTTTGAATGCCCCGCTGGCCCGTGGCCAGGCGGGAGGTGGGAACGGAAAGCTCTTTCCTTTACACAAGTGTTTTTTCCTGAGCGGGGTGTAATTGCCAGTGCAATCACTGCTGTTACCAGCAGCACACGAGACACACTCTGCAGCGCCCGCCACCACTAACCAGTGGGTTTGGGGGGTACCTGTTGGGCCAGTTTCCATCAAGAATATTCTTGGGTTGATCGAAGGTTCTTTTTTCCTTCCTGAGCCACCCAAAGATTTTGGTCCACGTCCATCCTTCCATCTGTAACAAAGCTGAAAGCGAAGGACAGTCACAACAGTTTGAATTAACTGACTTGAAACATTAGTTAGCCAAAATATTTTAACAAAATCCTTTTTTTCTGAGGAAAAGCATTTCTGAGGACAAGACCAATGCAGCCAAACCCCCGTACCGAGGAGAACCAGGCAGCTGGAACGTTTCCCACCAGTTTCTGCGGGTGTCTCTAAGGGTCTCAGATCTTCCAAGTCCGGTGGTGGCACTTCGTTTCCATCACGGCATTTCTGACAGCGGCTGCAGCATCAGGTGATGCAGGAACACTGTATTTCCCAGGAAACCATCCCCATTGCAACTCATCCCAGACACTTTGATGAACTCCATCCCTGCAGTTTTGGCAGGACACTGAACCTATACATCCATCCTCCAGTGACAGAGGCTGCTGCTTCCCCTAATTTCTGCTTAAGTCATAGAAACTTTGCTTTCAGGTTATTCCCACAGCCACATGGTGGGTATGGAGGTGGCCAAGGCGTATTTTGTTATGGGAGTGTCACATCAGCTCGTACTGTTAGAGTAAAATCCCTTAAACTAAAATCAAACCATGTACAGAGTGAGTAGGAATATAAAAGCCTGGAGTCAGTGTTTCTCATAGTTATTGGTTACAAGCAAGTAGTGAATACTTGTGAGATTTAAACCACAAAAATGTCTCTAAGAAAGAAAGGAAGAGAGAAAGAAAGAGAGAGAGAAAGCAAGCAAGCAAGAGAGAAAGAAAGATTCATTTACATGATTTATACAAACATCGAATAAGTAGTTCTGGAATAAGGATCAGACCTACCTCAGTCTCCCTTGAGCTGAGGAGTAGTACTGGTGTCACCCAGTCAGCAACATGTGTTTTTATATAAAGAAGCTGCATCTGTGGACACTATCTTCTCTGTACCTGTTTTTCAGACACACACGCACCCCTCTGGACTGATGAAATCCTACTGGTGGAGCTAGAAGCCTTTAGTCCTCATGCTGCTACAGCCCCTCCACCCTGAGCTCCTCCTTTTTTTACAGACAGACCTTCCATGGTCTCCTTGCACTTGGGGTTATGGATCAGACTGGGCAGCTTGAGGCTTTTGCTGTTCACAGGAATTTTTTCTGGCCGTGTCCCAGCCGCGGGGCTGTGGCCGGGGGTGATGCGTAGCTCCTGTTCCTGCATCACCCACTGCCATCTGCCACTTGGCCAGGACGGCATCCGCTCTGCTGGTGTTAAGCAAACGTCTGCCTGTGACCATCTGGGTTGGACGGCGCAGCCCCAGCAGCCTCCCTGCCCACTGAGCTAGAAATACGGAAAGACAGGGAGGAAGGACCAAAATGGCTTCATCTGCACGCTTCATCACTGGTTGTTTTGGTGTCCTGGTACTTCCATCAGTGCTGGTGAGAGAACAAGCATGGTAGGTAAAGCATAAAACGATGGGGCAGAGGGAAACGGGGGCTGCGCTGCGGTACAAGCCGGGAAAGCCACTGCAATCCCGCCGGCACACGGGGTTTCGGCGACACGCAGCGTTGCATTAACCGTTAACGCATTTTGACTCTGAAGGGTAAAGGTTCAGACACGGTGTCACGAACCGCTGCGCAGAATAAAGCCCGTACGGATGACAACGAGCTCGGTGAGAAACACAAAGATCAGTACAGGGTCCTCACAACCCCGACTCACTTCTCGGGCACGTCCATCTGGCTGGGGCAGGAGCTGCGACCTTTGGATGTCAGCGGTGGGTCACCAAAGCCACCACACCCCCCAGAGATAAGATTCAGCTGACGAAGGGTTCCCATTAGTGACTCGAGCACATGGAAGACACTGAAGAATTTAAAAATAACAAGCATTAAAGAAAAGTACTTCTCAACTGCTGAGATTTGTCAGCGTAGCCTCAAGTGACTCCTGGAGGTCAATATAGATGCTTAGAGGTCAAACAGCGCTCTCAAGTGATTAGCTTTTGTGATTTAACGAACACACAAGGACACTTCAAAGTCTTGCGAGATCTAGTTGTAAAAATACTGCAGCACCTCCCTTAAAATAGGCTTTGGCCAACGCTTCACAGTATTGTAGGTGACAATGTGACAGAGCGAGGCCCTGACACCAACCTGCTCCCGGCATGTCACTCAGCTCCTCAGCTGGTCACGTCACCTCCCAGCACGACCTGTGCCACGTGCAAGCTGGCACATTCACTTTGTCACTGCTTCTGTCCCCCCCCGAGTCCCATGGTGCAGAAGATTTGGGGGGGGGGGGGCAGCTTTCCCCTTGTCAGATCAAGCCAAAGAATTGGAATGCAAATCGAAATACTGTAACTAGGGTAAAATGTTCAGGTACTGTTAGGCCTGGCACAGTCTTCTGTCTCTCCTGCAGTCTTCCACTTGAATCCAGAGAAGACAGAACCAACAAGCAGTATTTCTTCCCACTGCTCAAGAACAGTTTCTAAAAAAAAATCAGAACAAATGGAAACATGCACATTTCATATGCAGTGGCCAAATAAAAATAATCATAAAAAAAATGGACACAGTTACATTAGTATATTGTCAATCCAATCCGCTGCACCAGGGTGCTTTCTGTCAGTAGCACATTTCCCAGCTATGGGTTGAGACTGAATGACCACCTCTCTGGGCAGGCTTAAAAATGAAACCCACACTGCCTCAAAGTCTTCCATTCCTCCTATAGCTGGAATGTTACCTTTCCTAAAATATTTCCACCTTTGTGTTTTCTGTGGCGATCCTTGACAGTCATTTTTCCTCAGTTCCTGGGACCAGTCACTCTCTTCTACCTTAAGTGCAGAGATTTCTACAGCCTTCGTTTTAGATTCCCTGTCTCCATGTTTGCTTCGCGGTCCAGCCGGTAGGAAAAACAATCTCTTACCTGGTTCCTCCAATATTTTTTTTTTTTGGTGGGGGGCAACCTGAGATTAATTCAACTGGTGTGTTTTACATGCTTATTTGAGAATGTAATGAAATGCAGCCTGAGAATACTCATTGTTTTTGAAGGCAATCTAGGATAACTATCTCAGGCTTGGAAATCTGAGCAAGGTGAAATAAATCCCGCACCGTACGACTTAACTTTTAGGTTATTGCATAGCAGATGTGCTATCCAGAAGTCAGCAGTTAAACTACGCAGGGAGGAAGATGATGTTGGTGCTTATGCTTCCTCACACTTTGTCAACTGCCAATCAAGTTTTTCCCCTTTCTCTGACCCCAGCACCTCTTCTCTCCTCCACACTAACCTGATACACTTGAGTTTTGAGAAACATCTACTTTTGTTTCATTAACCAAAACCATTTCTTTTACAGCCCGTGGTTGGCAAGAACATTGCACGGTCAAGGCCACCATACCTCACATGGGCTGGAGACATTTTTTCTCCCGTGGAAGAACAAACACTGAAGTTCTTGCAGCCACCTGCCAGCTCGGGGTGTGAGCACCTGCCCATGGCGTCAGATGCTCAGTGTCACCAGGTGTCCCAGCTCCACAGAGAGGTCAACTCCTGCTCTTCAGCTCTGCAGCCAGGGCGCTGGAAGCACACAAGGGTAATTAGTAATCAGTGCTTACGCATTAACACAAACGTAGAGTCGAGCCCTCGTTTCACTCCCAAACTCTGGCGTTCGACAAAGCTCAAGCCAATTGTGCTGCTACCTCAACACTGGGGTTCTGTCGCCACCCTAGACTGTCAAAACACTTGTATCTAGGGGAAAAAAGCTCCTTTAATTTCCATGGCAACAAATGTTTTTTTTCCTGAAAGCAACAAACACATGAAATAGTTACTGTAGATAGAAAAAAACCACACAGAGGTAACCAAGAAACAGACACATTTATCTTTTCCCTCTTTTCAAAACAAATACATTTGCTCTGTTTCTAGAGAAGAGACACAGCTCAGCCCAGCAGGATGCCGGTAGCTGCTTGCGACAACACCCCAGTTCCAAAGAAGCTTTTGCTCAACCACAGGTTTTTTCTTTCCCTTTTGAGCTCTGCAGAACCTGTGGCCAGATGCTGCACTTGCTGCTGCAGCAGCACACGGGACACCAGACCCATTTACGGCCTTTTTAGCCCCAGGCTTTGCTCTTACCATGCTGCAAACTTACCCAGCCAGAGCAGTGAAATTCTGAGCAGCATTCTGGGAGAGAAAGGGTGTTTTTCTGCTGCATTAGCAGTCTACATAGCCCATGGGACTCCAGGCGAGCATCTAAGACTTGCACAGGACAGCAAACACCTCACACCTTTATGCTTAAGATTGTTCCCACCTGAGCAGCAACTGGGAGAATCACCCCGGCACGGTGGATCCCTCTGGGGATCTTGTACCCTCCTGCAGCTCCTCACCATCACCCACATGTCCCACCGAGCTCCAAAGGTCCCTGCTCACACGTTCCGACTGTCACACACACCAGGAGACAACTCGGCTTCCCCCTGAGCAACACCAGCTCCCAAATCTTTAAGTCTTTCCTTTGCAACAGCAACACATCAATATCCCAAACGTCCTATTTGGTCAACGTGATGGCATTGAAGAAAATTAAGTTTAGCTTCAATATATTTGACATCCAACAGGCAGTAAAAAAAAAAAAAAAGCTTTATATTTTATTTCTTGTAAAAATTTTTGAACACATGCAGACTAAAACCAGTGTAAGAAAGTATCCACCATCATTTAAACAAATAACTATACTTAAATATAAGTGTCTGCAATTGACTTGTATAAAAATAAGGTACATTTTGCTTTTTTACAGAAATCCATTCTCCAGTTCTCATATCAATAAACAATACATAACTCTAATACATACAGTTTAACCTGATCGCTGTTTTCCACCAATTTGATACTGCTAAGGTATTATGTGCAAAAGTTGGTAAGTTTCTTTCCCGAAACAAAAAGTCTCCTACACATTTTAGAAAAATTAGATACCAGGTTTAAATTAATCAAATCCTAATCGGTTCCTTTGTTCTCCAATAGTGTCCTTTTATTGTGTTATATACAGGCGGAAGGAGGCGGCAGTGCGCAAAGCTCAGCGCCGATGCCGGCTGTGTCCCGAGCGCCCGCCGCCGTGGTGCTTGCCCTTGTGCGCCCTCTCGAAGGAGCGCGACCGCTCGCGCCTGTCCCTGTGGTGGCCCCGCTCGTGCCGGTGCTTCTTGGCAGCGTCGGCGTGATCCCGGGATTTGCTCTGCGAACGCGAGCGGGACTTTTTCCTTTTGTGACCGTGGCGATTCGCGCCCTTCAGCTCCTCCCTGCTGTGTTTGGCCTTGAGGTGCGGCGAGCCGTGGTTGTGGTGGCGGCGGGGGCTGCCGCTGTGGCTGCGGGACCTGCTTCTCGACCTCGAGCTGTATGTCCCAGACAGGCTGCGTCTATTGTTGTAGCTTATGGAAAAGCATTAACAAGTTAAAACACCTTTTCCACACGAAAAAAATTTTTTTTTAAAAAAATCAATGCTTAGGAAGTTCCAAGTTACTGGAGGAAAGCAGAGACACTTTCTCCCACTGGGACAACTGATGAATGACACTGATTGTCCCAGAACACACCTTTGAGTTGAGCTCCTTGGAAAAACAAAAAGCCCAAACCAAACCCAGCCCCACAATGCAGCATCTTTCAGAATTGTTCCACCTTGCTAAGAATCTTCCCCTCAACACCAGAGTGCAAATTCGTTATTGCCTTTTTTCCTTCAATGATTTGACAGTTAACGGCACTTTGGGGAACACTTCACTGAGACCCAAGTTGGTAGTTTCCAACTTCAGATGCAGCGAAAGCTTTTATATAGCAGTTACCAGTTACTGCTGCATGTCAAGAACCTGGAGACCCAAGTCTCACATCTTCGCTGGCCAGCAGTTAAAAAAGACAACTCCCTCAAAAATAACAAGCCATATCCCCATCCCCTTCTCCACAACACACCACGAGCCAAAAATTCACCACTTACTGCCGCCTAGGAGTGTGAGATCGAGACCGTGACTTTGTTCTTGACCTGGATCGACTCGCACTTCTGCTGCTCCTACTTCTCTTGCTTTCTTTTCTCAGGCTTGGGGAAAACAAACAAACAAAACCACAACAGGGTTACACTTCTGAGGTACTTGTTACTTCCATGAAGTAGCTCTAAAGTAGTTCACTGTACTTCAGTTGAAGAAATGGTTTTTACAGAAGTCTTCATCAGGAAGAGATTTTTACCTACCCATTGTAAGGGCTCTTTGAAGTTTGCTGCCTCTCTTCTGGTTCTTTTTTAACAGTTTTGGTATTCAGAGATACCGGACTCTTCTCTTCAGTTTTTACTTCTCTTGGAGAAGCTGAGAATTAAATTTAAATTCAAGATTAGGTATTTAATTTATAGGCTTTGCAATAACTATATTGTATCCTTTATACACCTTTACCAGTATTTGGACAAAATGTAAATATGAACTCAATTGTAGCTATTTCATCCCATCGTTCCATTTACAGTGCACTTCTACAAGAGAACAGAGTGAGGTGTCCGTGGGGAGACGTAGTTTAAAATCAGCTGCTGGCAGAACACTGTGACCTTCCAGCCAAGCAGATCTGAGATTTCACCACCAGGACCCAAGTGGTACAAAATAAAAGCTGCCCTTATGGCCCACAGATACAGAGATTTTTACCTTGACAGTTCATTTCTAATACTATAGAAAGAATTCAGACCAAACAGCAAAATTACAGATTTTTATATTAGTAGTACAAATATAATGAGTAACAAAAATCTCTTTAGTTTAGAAGTCAATCTGGCCCTGCAGCCAGCTGATCCAGCCGAGTGGAAGGGCCACGCTGCAGGAATGATGCATTTCCACCTGCCCTGCTGACATGAGGCACAGCTGCTGCATTACAACTTGCACCACAGCTTCCTCGCTCTATAGGGTTCAGAGGTTTAACGTAAAGACACAGAAAGGCAGAATTCTGTCAGCTTTTCCCTAGTTTCTCAGCTAGTAAGAATCCTTAAACCCTACCAGGGTTCTGTGTTCACTCAAACCCCCCCAGCCCAGGCTCCCACTTCACAGAAATAAGCAACGTATTTCATTGTTCAGTGAAAAATCACCACTCACCAGCTCCAAGACCTCTGGAAACTCAGATCTATTTTTCTTAAGGAAAAAGAATTGCTACAAATATCGCTTTCTCAGAATATGTTCTTCAGCTGAGAGGCCACATGACAAACAAAGGCCTGAACCTTCAGCTTTCCCCACTATCACAGGACAAACGCTCATCACGTCCTTTACATTTTCTTGGTAGTTCACAGATCAACAGCAACACTAACAGGTAAAAGCACCAAGACCAAACTGTCCGTTCTCTGCACCATTAGAGTTCAGACAGATTTGGTGGTTCAAGATGTGCATTGCAACTATTTTTTTCACTCTAGTGACAAGACAGTACCGTGACCTTCCCTCCTGTTTCTTGACCAGCTTCCTTCATTGCATTTGAACAGTTGGGAAGTACATTAAAAAAAAAAAAAAAAGAAAGCAATTTTCAGAGATCCCTGCTGCAAACAGAACCATAAAGGCTATTGGGGCTCCCCCTCAAGAGATTAAATCCAGAGAATCTTCACACCACAGTCATATTCAGCTAACTCCTGGGTCTACATATTTTCATAACGTAATTATCTCAAGGGTGCATCTTATTAAGAAATCACTCATGTGGAAGTATGGAGTAAAGTACCTCATTTCCCTCTAAACTGCTATTTCGAGGTATTGAAACTGGTTTTTAAATTTGTGGTTAAAAAAAGAGAGATTGGTCTTGCTTCTTGGTTCTGTGAGAAAGCCTAAATTGCTTAACAGCTCACGAAGCAAACCAAATGTTTTTTAACACCTTGGGACACAGATTTAGAAGACTTATCAAACAGTATTACACATGTTTCTGTTCAGAAAACAAACCTACATGGTTTGGACGCAGGAGAAAAGCCACCCAGTGCTGAGAGTGCTGGAGTTCCATCCGGATTTAAACCTTTTGCCTTCAGTTTAGCTTCCTGTAGTGCCATCTTTCTCTTTTCTACTTCTTTATCCAGAAATTCATAATTGGGCTGTTAAAGTAACAAATGTGGTAAGTGGCTGTGGTAATGCAATTCATAGTTTCATCCCATTTCTGAAAAATACTCAGTTACCTTTTAATTATCTGTCCATTGATATAACTAACTTCCATAGTTTGTTCTCACACTCCCCTTCAATTAGTACATTTGTGTGCTTTCCCAAACACGCTTGGACAACCATGAGACTGCTGAAGCTGCACTGAACACTGAGCAGGAAGAACAAGTATCTCAAACTTACCTTCTTTCTAGTATAGAGCTTAAGAGTTGTTAAGCATATCTCCTGAATCTCCTCTTCCGTGGTGCCAAAGAGTAAGAACCAGTGAGGACGAGTAGGCAGCGGAATCTAAAAATAAAACAACTAAAAGCTTAATAACAGAGATTACAGACCAAGCTTTTGTTTTCAATATTTTCATTAATTTTCCCGAAAGCAAACTATTAGCAATAAAAGGCAATGCTAACAAAGGTGAATACTCACCTGCAGAGCTCTAGCAGCGAGATAAATGCAAGCACATGCTATAGTCTCTGGCTGAAAGCGAACAAACACATTTGTTCGAAGGCTGTCATTCATGTAATTCCTAAAAAAAAAAAAAAATAAAAAATAAAAAATAAATATATTTATGAAAAATTTGACCTCAGGTTTACATCTTATTTAGAGGATAACAATACTGGAGACTCAATTGACTTTATTATTTTTTCTGTTATTATATTAAACATTTGGTTTCTTTTGAATTATTGTATTTACATTTGTTACTTCTGTAACAAAGTTTGCACCCTTGCCTTTGTTTTGAAACCCCCAATGCAAGTAATTGTATATAATAGCTACTTCCTAGGTAGGTATGTTAAGTTATACCGTGAAGTGTCCATTGAGTTAAGAATCAAACAAGTACTTTTCATCTGTCCAGCTGTTTGCTTTAAACACCAATGTTCTTGTATTTAAAAATCAATATGCTTAAAACGCAAATGCAAGCATGAAAGCATGGTATAGTTTTAACCTACCATTTTCCAGAGGTTAGGTGCAACCTATAAAGTTCATAAAACATTGCATTTAAATCCTACATGTGCCTCGAGTCACATGAACTTCATCCAGAGAGAGAAGTATCCAAGTTGCTCACTGAGTGTTGGAAAAAGATCTGTAAGTTAGTACCAGGTCCCCACTTCACTAAGCTACTGCTCTTCAACCTGGGGGGCACTGCCCAGCAACGCATGCCAAGAGATAAACAGCAGAGACCTCCATCCATTTCTAAGTTACTGAGCTACAGGAAAGAAATGAACAGCAGTCAGTAAGGATTGACTCTACAGAAAACCATGCCCAACACGGCTTCTAAGTGAACATGCTGCATGCACCGTCTCTTTTTTTTAAAAAAACCAAACCCTCAAGTTTAGCCAAATGCTAAATCAACTAAATAAATGTTGGCAAAAAGTCTACCCCATGTGTCCTTTAAATACACTACAGTATACAGTAGCTAGGCAACAAATACATTTAGAAACATTTTCAACAGTTACTTCTAAAAACAAATATACAAATCCTTTGGACACCCAGCCAGAACTAGGAGATGCTGCCCGATGGACATGGACCACTTCAGTGAATCTCGGCTGAGAGCTTGCACTGGGTTGGCTGGAGAGAAGGGCAGCCAAACAGGCCATGGGCTGAGGTGCAGAGGGCAGAGCTCTATGACTTACCATCAGGGACTACCCTTTAATTAAAGAGTAGAAAAAAGAACAAAGTTAAATTGAGTTCTCCATTACCACATTGGAATCAAGCCATGAAAATAGTAAGCAGAAACAAGCACTCAAGTATTTTAAAAGCATGTACTTGTGTAATAACTTACATCTCATTGCTTTGCATATGGATCATCAGGCTTGTTATTTCTGCTACTATTTTCCTGGCTAGGAAAAGAACGGAAAATAACAACTTACCAGGCTGTCTGTACCAGGGTTTGGTTACGTTCACATTCTAAGACTTGCAAATACATCACAATGATCTGAGGAACAAGGAGGGAAAAAAACACGACTCAGTTTTAATATATAAATCAACATTAAGGAAGTAACTCTTTATACTACATGCAATCAAAGAGTATTCCAACAGTCTCTCCTCTTTCTCTAAGCACACACCATAAGCTCACATCATCCAATCACGTTCAGGCAATTCTACTACTTTTCTACGATTTTCAAAACCTTTAACATTTCCCAAGGAGGCAATTTCTACCAAAGTCAATATGACTATTCGCCCAAGCGCTCTGGCAAAAACATTCATTGTAACTACTACGGAATAAAGAGAAGAAGTCAGGTCATTTTCGCACCTGTGTTTTTTGTTCCACAGCTCACAATGATGCCACCAAGGTAGAACAAGATTGACAATTATATTATTTTTGATAACTCACCTTATGTGGATGCTTGACATGAACACAAAATCCCAACTCCTTCAGTACCCTTCTTTCTGCTTTGATTACTTGATTTTTGGTGTTTATGTAGTTCTGATCAAGTATCAGGGGGCTTGGAGTCCTATAGTTTGCAAGAAATAAAATCAAAACTGTTTTGCATATCCAAAACCAGCATCAACTCTGTTTTCCCTTCCAACCAACTAATGGCAACAGAAACCGGTTTTTAACTCCTGCAAGCAAGTTTAAGCATTAATCTTGTGCTGTCCAAGTTTAGATAAACTAGTTTAGTTTCTGCTTTTGACTAGCAACAGATTAGATGGCTAAGATAAAAAAAAAAATAATCTTTTGCTACTGTGTATGCAAGCTACACTGGTCCAGCTGCTGGAATCAAAGTCAACTTTACAGTGAAGATCTCAAAGAACCTTTAGACTTCATGACAGAAGTGGGGGAAGGCATGTGATAAAACTACCTCTACTAGGTAGGACTTCAAAGCAAAAGCAAGCTAGAACAGGTTTTTTTACTGATCTTAAAGTAGCAAGCTTGTGCTTCATAAACTGCAGTTTCCTATGCACTGGAAGACAAGATTATTCAGATCTTCAGAGAACAAGACAGCCCTGCTACTGTGATACACAAAAAGCCTAGTAAAGCAGGGAATTTAACCTCTCAAATTGGGACAGACCTGTTTGTGATTCTGAATGCTGCACCCACTAGTCAGTGGATATCACATCACTTCTGCTATTTGCTAAACAAGAGCTCATTTCACAGAGAAATATTAAGTCTAGCACTATCAAGTCCTAATTTCTTCCAATACCTGAACTCTCCAAAGCATTTCTTTTGAACTAAAATAACTTGCTGTAAGCACAAGTGTCATACTCCATTTCGTATCCTTTTCTTTGTCCGTTCTTAGACTTGACCTTTCAACATTCCACATTGTGTATTTTAATCCACTTCCTCCTAAAGCCAGACCCGCTTTTTCCCTGTTTGTAATGTGCCTCACATATTCCACACGCTTTCCAATCAAGAATAATGTTTTTGCAACTAGTTCCACTCTCATAAACCAGTCTGTTTACATGATAAACCTGGTACACCCCAAGCACCAGTGACAGATTTATTTTACATTACCTTCAAAAGGAAAAAGTGATCCAAAGTGGATTCAAAATAGAGCTTCTGTTCTATCAGACAAAATATTTCACTACTAACTTGTCTTTTTTGATTCCACGCAAGTTCCACAAGTAGATCACACAGAGTAGAAAAATGACTCAAAAAACCCAAGTTCCACCCCAGAAAGGGTCAGTTTGATGACAAGGCTAGGCTGAAGGGTTCCTAACCGCAATAATCCACAATTTATGCTACGAGTTCTGCAGTCACCTGAAACGATGCTTATTACCATCGGCCAAAGGATACAAGCCATCCACTTCACCAATAAAATCATCATGTTTTATAACCACACACACGAAACCATGAGCTCCTCCAGCTCTTCCCAAGGGGTCGAGAAACAGCTCACAGGAGGTTTGAAATCAACTACTGCAGGTTCTGAGTGGCAGGAAGCACCATCAATTCCAGTACAAGCCTTACTATGTCTGTCCCCTAAAAAAAAAATGCGATGTTTTCCACATTACATAAAGTTAACTTCTCTAGCTACGGGTTACTCTCACTCATCAGGGCAAGTTTACAAAGTCTGTGATTTCAGCTATTCTAAATTTAACCCAGTCAGAATACCTATTATTTTTTTTTCCTGCATAAATTAACTGAAAAAAAAAAAACCACAACTTTTAAAGTTTCTTTAAGGTAATTACTTCAGCAGAGAGGCTATGATTTTATCTGAACGCTCCAACACTACCAAGGCTGTCTGAACACAACACTCTGGAGTGGGAGACTGGAAGAACCAAGCAGAAATTCTTCACATCGGTGAAACTGATTTGCTTTCCATTGATTTCAACTAACTATTCAGGGGTTTATAATAGCATTTCCTCCAATATTGCTTTACACAATTTTATCTAGAGATCACTGGCATTAACAGGATCTGCAAAGCATCATTCAGAGTGAGTTTAGGTGTCCAGGCTCAGCTTGTTAGCAGCACACTTCAGAGGTGACAAATCTTGGATGAAACTTACGGCAGCTATGACTTCCAGTCTAAAAAATAAAAAATAATCAAGAGCAGGACAACATCACTACATGGGATCATCATCCAACCTGCCACAGGATTACCACCTTCCACATGGCTCTGCATTCTCTGAAAGCTGTGTCAGAAAGTCAGTATTATGAAAACAGAACAAGGTAGCTAAGAATGCAGCAGAAAGGCTGTGAGCCTCGCTGCATTTTAAGTTTTTGCTGTCCTTCCACAGGGCCACAGGATCAGCACAAACAGTCCGTACTGTGGTTGTACGTGTTCAACAGCAAAGCGACTGGAAACTCAAAATTAAGATGCTCCAAGTGCGCTTTACTCTGTTGTCCCTTTTTACTCTGGTCACTTGGGACACACAAGTTCTAGAGATCTACAGATCTAAGGAAGCCATGAAAAACACGTGTTTATACAGACAGTATTTCCAAAACCAGAAAGATAAAAGCAGCCTTTTATCCACTTATGCAAAAATAAAAATCTGTAGAAGACTTTACTGCACTGTATTACAGGCAAAAAAGTCAGGGTGCCCACTGTGTTAAGATTTACCAATTTAGTACTTTTGCCATAAGCTCTAACGTGTTGGTATGCATAATTATTTACAAGTTGGAAGCTTCAGAGATTTCCCTTTGGAACACTTCTTAGCTTTCTTACTAAGAAAAAAAGAGAGAAATTTTGCTACTGCATTTGCTGCACTTAGTTCTCAGCCCAAGAAGCAGTCATTTTAGGTCCAAGTAACAAACAAGAGAAAAATAATTTATAAGCTTATATATAAAATATAAGCTTCAAGCTCTATATAGCCAAGTAGTATTACAAATTCTTACTTTGAATCTGTTCTTAAGAATCAGCATGAGTTCCAGACAAGACTTTAGAGATAAGAACAGGGAGCACACAGCGCCCATTCTGGTAAGCGAATCCAACACTTAAGTCACAAAACTGCATTGGGATTTAGAGATCAAATAACACCCCCCAAAAAAATAATTAAAACACACCGTAATGTGTTTGTAGCAAGAAATAAATTACAAATATCCTTTTAAATCCTTCTGACAAATGAACCCCAAGTTCTCGACACAACGACAGCTTCATTAAATGTCGTATTAAAACTTGGTGTCTTTGGAATGTCTAATACTTTGGAGGAAAAGTGCCCTGCGTGTAGTTTTGTTCATAATGCAAAAAGCACTTCCGGCAAGTACAGCATAAAAATCAGCATCTCATTTCAAAGACCAGATCTCTCTTAGGCCAGTCAATACGAGAGAAGGAAGTGAGTTCTATATTTGCCTCCAACATTGTAAATACAAGCACTGTAGATTTATAGCAGGGTTTGGAGAACACTAATTAGTTTGTATGATTAACACAGGCCACTTCCAACACAACTGCAGGAACCTGTTTGCTGCAACAGAAGCAAAGAACAGCTGACTGAGCATCTCAAACCAACATTTGTCAGGTTACATGATGACAGGAGTCACATTTGGTTCCAGTCTCATAAGAACCTTCTGCAGCTTTCAGGCACATTTACGGTAAATAAAATCAACTTCAAACTACATTCTACATGTTGAACAATAGTTGCACTTGGCTCAGAACACAGATGTTTCATCAGACAGTTTTTTAAAAAGCAGTATTTTCATCATACGAGCTTTTCTCCATGCACACAAACATTTTTACATGCAGTACTACATGACATAGGCTCGTGAAAGATCCAAAAGAAAATATGCTTGTCCAAACCACATTTTTAGCTTTTTCTTACTTCTCAGTATTAGAAATACCACCTAGGAGCAACTCAGTTGACTACAGGTCTTACGAAAATTCCAATGCAATTCCCAGTTCTACAAACAGGTACATAGAAGGGGCTGCTTATATCATAACTTATATAAAGTTTTACAAATTCAAGACTTCCGTACTCTTGTGAAGGCATGTTTTACTGCGAGTTCAAACGGCAATTATACAGAGCCAGAAAGTGGAACTGAGAACCCCAAACTGTTAAAGAAGGAAAGCAAGCCTACTCAAACTACTCAAACTTCATGTGCAGGTTAAGAGCTTCAGTTAACAGAAATACTAGACTAGAGGTGAAAAGAAAAGTACAGCAGCCTGATTGTTTCAGTTCTGGGTTGTGTGTAAGAAACTAACTACAGCCTAAGTGTTAGCTTCAGATAAAAAAAAAAAAAAAAAGATTAAGCTAGTATTCTAAAAACCTGGACAGCAAAGAAAAAAGCTTATAACAAGATACAGGAGTTCTTCCAAATGGTTCACCAGCGGCCAACCTGTTTGTCCCCCGATTCCAGTGACCTATTCTCAGAGCACTGGCTTCTCCTTGGGGATTTTCGATACTTCACTCACTGTTGCCATGACGACAGCTTCATCTTTATGTACCACTCCACATCACCCAGGCTTTGGTAAATGTAGCTGGTCGCTGTATAGTCGGTTGCAAGGGAAAAAAGAGTTGAAGTTAATAACGTGTACAGATTATGTAATTGTAATCTTGTAAAAAGTACAGAAACACGTTTACATCCTGCTTGTTTAAAAAAAAAAAAAGAAAAAAAGGCAAGCCTGAATGTCAGACTTCAGCATTTTTAAGATTAATTAATGCAGATTCTCAGAAATACCCATTTCTCCAGAAAATAATGGGTAGAAGTGCACGACTTCTCTCGACATGATGCATTTTAGACACCATGTAACATGCACAAGTGACATTCTGATTTGGAACAGGCTAGCTGGAAAGATTTAAGTTCACAGGTTAAGTTCAGTTTCTCTGATCCTTCACACAGCACAAAGAAACAACTAATTCATACTCTCATTGCAAAGAAAAAGCATCACAGATGATTAATTAATCTTCACTGTCTGGATCAAGGCTGAAACATTAAGAATCACTGAACCAGCTCCACTAATTCCAATAACCAGACTCCCTTATCACAACTGCGGTAAAGAACGATACCTAACTCACATTCAGCGTAACTTCACTAAACTCTGTCAGAGCTACCAGGGGTAACAACTTAAAAAAAAAAAGCTACGTCTCAAAATGTAACACCAAATCAATCTTCTTTTATCTAAAGCTAACTAGGAAAACACAAGCACAAGGCTGTAAAAGCAAAAGCTTTGGATGCAACAGAAGCATAACCAGGATAAACATATCAAGAAACAGCTGATCTCCCTCAGGATTTCTACTCTGCTTCTCAAAAAACATTACGGGACACTGAAGTTTGAATTCCTGCTGTAACCTGGTGATGTGGAAAAACGTAAGCATGGATTTAAGAATTTGGCTGAAAACAAAACCCTTCTGTAGCTATGGAGTGCTTTACACTTAAGCAATCTGCCACTAGAACTATTTCATCAGAGCTGACATCTCCAGTCCCACAGACTGTAACACTGTTGCATGAGAATTAAAGAAATTTTGTATTTAATAGCAACTTAGAAAACTCCTTTCCTTCCACCATTCCCTGTTCCTTCCAAGCAAGTGAATTTGCTTTACACGTGAAAACGTACATGGCTTAACGCACAAAAAAGCAGCATTAGGCACTGCCAACCGAGAACAGCTGCAGCTCGAGCAGACAGTTCTCCAGATCTGCACAGAGACTGTGGGAGTTTACATCCAACTTCACTGACACAAGCACACGGTACCAGGGGAAACACAAGTCTCACTTTTTGCAATTAAAGATGCCTTCAGCTTCCAAGACTCAATTACACACTCCTTGCTGAAACGGGGTCATTAAATCTGCATACACCATAGGCCAAACTATATTTTTTTCCGAATACTTTCTAAAATTGGTTTTTGGGTTTTTTTTGTGTTTGTTTTGTTTTTTTCTAAAAGGCAACACTATCATTGCTGGGTAAAAGTCAGTTTTCATCTTTTGTAACTGATACTTTCTTGGCACCATAACCACAATTGGACAGCTACATACTGACAAGAAAAAAAGCATTAAAGCTACTGAACATTGTGCAAAGCCTGGAGAATCCACAGCAACCCGCTAATTCACTACTCATGCCTAAGACTACCTTTCAAGAACTACAAGACATTAAAAATCCATTAGCAATGGACCCAGAACCACAGCCATGGACCTGAAACGAGAACCAATACTCGTGACTTGTAGCTATAGAAATAATGGAAACGGATCTACCAAGTCACCAAAAGCAACGGCAGGAGAAGTCAGCATCGAACTGCACTGCCTACGCAACAGCCAAAGAGCTCTCCCTTCTCAAGTCTAGGTCGTTGAACTTAGCCTGGAAAAATACTGTGAATTGAAAACCGCAGCGTACATTAGTGACAATGTTTTTTTATGTTCATAACGAAGCTAATCTTACCTTTTTGCTCTTAACTGACGCAAGTGATGAAACACATTGATCACGTCCCTTATACGTCGAGGAGCCTCTTCAATTTTGGACGCGAGATTGATGCAGGCCATGGCAACAATCTGAAAGAAAGCCCCGTTTTCATGAAAATATTGGTTTTAACCCCGATAAAACTAGAGTTACGCAACTAAAAAAAAAAAAAAGTTAAAAACCGCGGCTTAGAGGCCCGAAGAGAGCAGCCTGTCCGGCGTGCGCTTGGCCAAATTCACCGCTCGCCCAACACCCGGTGCGCTCGGCCCCCGCTCCCCGCGCCGCCCTCACCTCGAAGCTGTGCTTGACGAAGGACTTGGAGTAGAAGAACCGATGGAACAGCACCTGCCCCGTTGCCATCGCCACCTACGAGCGCAAAGGGAGGAAGAGTCAGTCAGTCACGGGCCCAACCGCCGCCGCCATTTTGTGTGAGGCACCCGCCGCCCCCCCGCCCTTCCCGCCGCGCCACAATGGCGGCTCCTTCCTCCCCTCCCTCCCCCCCGCCCGGCTCGGCCGCCCCGGGGAAGCACCGGGGCGCGGCCCCACCTGCGGCAGGCGGAGAAGGATCCCGGCCGCCTGGATGAGCTCGCAGCCCAGAATGCGCAGGTCGGTCTCGCACTGCAGGTCCAGGCCGTCCTGCATGGAGGGGGTCGGCGAGAGGCGCTCCTCGGGAATCAGCGAGTGGTCGATGGTCAGCGACACCTCCGAGTAGAGCCGGTCGCCGATGAGGATGCCCGGGGCGGTGGGAGGCGGCGGGGCGGGAGCGGCGGCGGCGGGAGCGGCGGCGGCGGGGCCCGGGTGCGCGGCGGCGGCGGCGGAGGCCATGACGGCGGAGCGGTCCCCACCCGCAGCCGGCCACGCACAGACTGCGCGGCCCGGCGCGGTGACGCAGCACACAGCGGCGCCCGCGCGCGGCACGCCGGGAAAAAAGAGTCCGCGGCGCCTGGCCCGCCCCGAGCGCGTCCGGCCCGGCCGAGCGGGCGCCGAGCGGGTCGGTCGAGCAGCGGCCGTGCGGTGGGGTCGGGGCTGCGCCTCGCTCTTTCCTACAGCGGGTTCCGCGGGGAAAGGTTTTTAAACGGTGAAAAATAACGAATTGCGCGGTGCGCTTCACCGCAGCGGAGGTTAAACTCGGTTTTAAAGGGGTCGGGTGGTTCGTGCCCGGGCTGCGGGGGGGTTTGGTGGTTTCGGTTGAAGAGAAGCTGCTAAATTCATGTACACCGTGGTTGAGTTATAAAAGACGTACCCGTCATTAACCAATTGACGAGAGAAATGCTTTCTGACCACCTGCAAAAACGGGATATTTCTCAAGTTTTAGATCCTTCTGCACAAGAGGAGACAGAAGATGAAGTTTCGAAGCAGAGCGCTTATATTTAACTAATAATTAATAGATGTAAGTAAATTAAACAATTACAATGAACATCATCAATTATTTCTTAGTATAGATGTATGTCAAAATTTTCCAAAATTGTATATGTAATAATTACGTGAATATAAGCAATGCAAGAGCATCCAGCCTTTGGAGCGCTAACGGAGGATGATCCCCAGTGCTGATAAAATGAAGAATTCCCCTTAACACTGTAATTGACTCCGCTGGTTATGTCTTCGTTTTACAATGTGTCACACATAAGAAAAAAACCCCAAAATCCAGAACATTGGGTGAGAAGATCCGCAGGGTGGCTGTGGCGCCGTCCGGACATGGGGCTGTGCCTCTCCAGGCTGGAAACGTGCCCTGGGAAAAGTTCCACGGCGTTTGGTAATAAAAGAACCGCGACACCCGTCACCTGCGGGAACAGCTCGCGGACCCAATTCCGGAGCCTTTCCCCCCATTTCGCTGCTCCCGCCGGCCTGAAATTGGGGGTACACGGGCCGTGACCGACACTCATCATTGAGTTTTATTGGCTAAAAATGGGTTGTTTTTACAAGGTGCCACTTGTGTTACATCCCGTGAGGCCGTTCAGTGGCTCCGCTGGTTTCTGCTGACGGAAACGCCACAAATGACACCTTTATTTCCAGTAAAAGAGCGTTTGCAACGGGAAGCAGCCATCCTGCAGTGGGTAGGCCGTTGTTATGGTTGCGTTTCCATCGCAATCTTACGCGCTCCTTAAAAAAAAAAAAAATAAATAAAAGGATTATTCTCAGAAAACACGGATCATTAACCAGCCGCTGGTTGCATCACTTCACGGAAGCCGCACTCCACCGTCTCCCTCCGCGGCCACACGCCCAGGCCGGGACTAACTTCCCGCGGCCGTAACTGCCCGCGAACGAAGGGCAAACCCCGCCCCCGCGGGCGGCTTCGAAACCTGATTGGCTCGCTCGGCCTGAGTGGCAGGAGCCCCCCCGCGGCTCCATCCGCCATGTTGTGAGGGGGCGCGGGGGTGTCCCCTCATGGCCCGTGTCCTCGGGTGTCCCCGGCGGCGGCCGTGCGGAATTTTAAGGAATTATAGAACTCGTAAGTTCAGGAGAATATTAAAGTAGCAACCTTTAAAGATCAACCAACCTTGTAACCATAGAATCTTTGTATAAGCAGACCTTGTGACCACAGTACTTGGTAATCACAGCCTATTCTTGAAATCCACATAGGTTTACAACATATTTAAAATAGGTAACTAAGAAGTAACCGAGAAACATGCAAACGTTGCTTAGCATTGCTTAAACAGCTTGTGTATCAATAGGTGCGGAAGAATTGCAATGAATATATAATTTTTCTGTCAATATAAGCCACGTGTGACCAGCTGGTCAGACCTATGGAGGGACCCCCCCGGCCCGAATAAGAAATGCTACTTTCAAATCAGGAAGGATATTTTATTTTTTTGCCCTGGTTAAGGATGAGCAAACCTGATGGCAGCGAAGGGTTCACAGAGCATAAGTTCACTGAACCCCAAGGAATGGGGCCAGGTTGCAGGATAATCATTAATTGAGCAGAGGGTCAGAGTCGTTAGCTGCTGCCAGGCTTTGCTGAGCTAAGCCTAAGATAAAACCAGTTGTAGAGAGAGAGAAAAACAAGATTTTTAATCGGGGACAAGAAAAGCCGGTGCAGAAGCCCAATCTGCCAGGTTTTCGGAGGAAACCCTCGCTGAAGGAGGCTGGTTACAGCACCTGGTTTTGTGTCGTGGACACAGTGATTAGTCAAACATTCCTGGTTTTACAAACAATGTCTTTTAGAAAGATCACTAGGTCTGCACAATGTTTGCTTTTTAGCCCTATTTTCTGTTCATAGTTTGGGGTTTGAGAGCCAGTCTGTAACTATCACTTTTCTATTGCTTTTTATAGAAAGAAAGTATTTAATTGGGAGGTGCTGGACCTGCAGGTTCATGACTCGGCAGAGGTTCAGAGTTAATGTGGTCACACTGTTCTGGTCCTTCCACAAGCTCCCATCCAGTCACTGAGATTTTAAAAACAACTTTCCATAGAATAAAGAAATCCCAGCACCAAGCTGGATCATCGCTGGCCTTTTAGAAACCTCCAGCGTTTTTCTGTGTTGCGGGAACATGGCAAAAAAAAGTCCGGTGAGCCCACCACGCCAGCGCTAAGCATCTCAAAAGCAATTTACAGTCCATCGAACGTACTGAAGATTAAATAAATAGTCATAAAAAGAGGAGCTGGGAAAAACATCAGCATAGTTGGCTCAGTTCTCTAGCCCTCAAATTATTCCAAAGGTGAAAATACCAGATTCCTTGGTGTGTGCAGAAGGCGAACAGCTCTTTCCGTTTCCACAGCGGGTACGGTGTGTGCAAAACGGGCTGGAAAGCAGGAGAACCACGAGTCCTGCGAGCAGCAGGTGTCACTCATTGCACTGGAATTTGCCCACCATATTTTTATTTTAAATTTTTTTTTCCCCACGCACACACCTGTGGTGCGTTGGTTTTAATTTGCTCTGGTTTTCCAGGTTTCGCTTCGATGTTTTAAAAACCTGAAGGGTATTTGCTTTCCTTAGGTGGCTCAACCTGCCCGTACCACTCTTAACAATCCTTGCTCTTTTTCTTGCACATATTTTTGAGTTCGAGAAGAGTTGAGCAACATGTTGTCCCCTCAGCTGTTATGCAGCTGGAAGTCTTAGTTATGTCAGAAGTTTTCGCTGCAGCATGTTTAAAAATAAAGAGCTGCTGGCATTTCTGTAGCTACTGACATTAAACTGGACACTAAAATAGGTGCGTTTGGTGTCAGATGCTCACACAAAGTCAGGTGTGCTGGGTAATCAGAGCACATCGGGGCCTAAACCCCCTCCAGGGATTTTACAGGTTCGTCAGCAAATGTTTCACAAAAGGTAACGACAAGAACAGGTCCTTAGCAAAGAACTGCAAATGGCAATGTGCAACGGCCTGGACAGAACAGATTTGTTTGGAAAAATAAGAATCCACGATGACAGAAAACTCTTTAATTTCCTTAAGCAATCATAGATGTCAGTATGGAAGAAAACACTGCGACAGGAAATCAGCCAGTAAAATATTTTGACATGAGCTGATAGCTGAAAGTTTCTGCTGTCATATTCAGTAGAACAGACTAAGAGAACAGAGACTATCGTTACATTAATTCACTCATTGCATTCAACTAGTTTTTTACTCTGGAGATTTTTAGAAAGTTGATTTTTTTTTTTTAACACCAAATCATTTAGGAGATTAACCTCAATTTTTCGTGCTGAATCTGATAAATTAACAGAGAATCTAGAACTATCTGCCATCTCAGTGATAAAACTATGCATTAGCAGCTCTAATAGTACTGATTGCAAATACACTTCCAGCACGGGGCAAATATTGAGTTTGCATTGATATAAACAGGTTTGGCACTGAAAGACTTGGCAGTAAAATTTGCTCAGGCTGGAGAAATGGTGTTTTACTCTGTCAAATTATGACTTTAAGAGACTTAGTTCGGTACTTCAATAAAAGATTTATAGAGACTCCAATTTTGGACTCTAAATTAAACGGCTCAGAGAAACAATGAAAATTATTTGAAATTGTTCCCTGAGGGTGATTTCTTTAAACTCTTACTGGTTTTGCAAGAGGCAAGAGGAATCCAGTGGTGTAAGTTACATCCTGCAGGTCTTACCGTGAATAACTTGGTGTGAAACCAGAAGTGTCATTCTGAATGCAGCCTTTTCTATCAGTGTTTCTGTTTCGCGTGAGCAGATTCTTCACCTTCCACTCCCTAACCTCTTTCTCTGGTTTCGGTGACATTCCTGGCGTTATTAATTCCTTGCTCACTTCAGTGAAGCTGCTGCTGGCGACCGGCTCGGAGCCTTTACCAAGACAAGAATAAGTGGCAGTGGAGCCGCGAGCACAAGAGTGTGAACAGAAGCAAGTGCCGAGGGGATGGAAAAGAACACGAGGAACGTCACCTCCAGGCTGTGGGTCACGGAGCTGCATTAATGGTCATGGAGCTGCATTAATGGTCACGGAGCTGCGTTAATGGCCATGGAGTGTTGAGCGTGGCCATGTGCTCTTGGTCAAACTCGGCCACACAGGCACATGGGTAAGCACAGGCTTGTGCTTAAAGCTCCTCCTTGGCCTGCTGGGTTGGTGGTCTAGAGCAGACCTGGGTCTCCTTCCGCATTATCAGAGAAGGATTTGGGTTGGAGGGACCTTCCCAGCCCCCCCAGTGCCCCCCCTGCCATGAGCAGGGACATCTGCACCAGCTCAGGTTGCTCAGAGCCCCGTCCAGCCTGGGATGTCTCCAGGGATGGTTCATCCACCACTGAGATACTTAGGCAGCAGGAGGGATGGGCGACTTTGCCGTCAGCCTGGCTGAGCTCCTCGGGCACCATGAGGCTGTGGAGCATGTTTGTGAGCCCAAAAAAGGTTCCGTGCTCCGGCAGTGAGGCCACAGGACCACATCCTGCTGCCTCCCCAGACATTATCTGATGGGCTGCCGGAGCAGCTGCAGGGGCTAGAAAACATCGAGCTGCCATCAGGCAGCAGTTTCACCAGGTGTTTCCCCTGCACAGATACCGTCAGTACAGAAATGCTTCATCTCGTGCAAATATCAAGCAAATCTTTCACCGCTCCGTCCATTTGCATATTGGTATTTACTGAACCGTGAACCAGCGCACAATGAGTCCGGTTAGCGACAGCACGACCTGCACGCAGGACTTACCAGGAAGGGCTCTCGGGCGGCTCAGAACTTCTCTGGAAGCTGCTTTTAATATTGAACAAAGTGTTATTACCGCTATTAAAATCGCCACTGGGCAACGAGAGGGCGCAGGGCGGCGGCGCTGGGGCGAGTTGACCATCTCCACTGGGCTTCTTGCTCTGGGGGAACTGCTGCAATGGCCTGAGAGCCGTTCAAGCGTTTCTTCTTGGTTTTGCAAGCTTTTTTCTGCCTTAAAGCATTTTCAAGTGTCTTATTAAGCTCAAGAGAGGTCTTTTGTTCTATTTTTTCCTCCCCTGAGAGTGATTCACAGGAGAAAGAGCAGGTCCATCAGGTCCATCTCTGCTTCTCTGTCAGGGACTTTATTTATCTCACAGTGAAACCTCTACTGAGCTCCCAGTCAGTGCCAAATTTCACACCAATTACAGTAAAGCATGAAATTCTGTCCATGCAGGCAGAGTGGGGCAGCTTAGACCAAAGAACAGCCTCTGAGAGTTTATATATCACATTGCCAAAAATAACTCACCGGGTAGAGCGGAAAATTATCGGGAAGACACATTTAGCGCTCCTGAGAGAAGGAGATGATGCTCAATACCCTGCTGTTCATCGGAGATCCCACCTGAGCTACGCCAAAGCCAATCCAAGTATGTATAATAAAGGACCTGTTAGTAATTTATTAGTAATTTATCTTACTAGTGGTTATTGGACAAGCTTCACTGCGCTCTGCGAGGTTGGCTGTGAGCAGAAATTTAATTTCTTTAGCTCCTTACCAGTGGTGAATATGATGTGGCTGCAATTATAGGAGACATCTGCGGGCTTTTGGAAGTGGTTGTTTGCCATCTAGTGGGTTGATCCGATTTTGCAGAAAAGCATTAGGATGGTTATTTTTGTATCATCCTCAATCACACACAGCGAGACAGGCAGGGGATGCTGAGATGCTGAGAGCCTCACTAGCAAAGGGAGAGGAAATTAAATCGCTAATATATAGGTAAGATTTTCCTTACTGATAGAACCAACAGCAATATTAAACACACAGAAGTTTTGCCACTGATAGAGCGTAAGTCATTTGCAAATAAAAGAAACTGGTAGTTTGAAATAATTAGTTATAGATGTCATCAGTGAACTCTGTCCCCACAGAGCTGAGAGAAAACTGCTATGTTAATGTAGACAGAATACACATTTGGGACACCAGCATCCCAGAACATCTTCAGTACCAGCTAATTAGAAACAAAACTTGAAAATCCATGTTAGCAGGTCATTTATGAGCGTGGGTGGACACATCTTGTTCAATGATTGACACGAGTGGGGATTGCTGTCGTTACAGTCAAAGCTCCCCCATACAGTGCAGCACCATAAGTTAGAGTCAGGTTTATGTTTAATATAATTTACCTTTTAGTCAGCATAAATTAATGATTTTGTCACTTATTTTTGTAACAGATCACAGTCTGATTCAGTAAAATTCTCTAAACCGTATCCAGGTTCTGTGAAGACCCACAATATAATTTTCCTAAACGAATAAAAAAAGGTTTTTGGCAAGTATGTGCAATTTGATACTTGGGTAAAACTCTTCATCCCTCCCCCTTTTTAAAAAGCGGGTGGTGTTTTGTTTATTTGTTTGTTTTGGTTTTGTTCTGTTTTGGTTTTTTGTTTGTTTGTTTTATGGTTTTGTTATATATATATCTCTATCTATATCTATGTATACAGGCATGTTTGGATGCAGCAGGAAGATTTCTGTGTGTTACAAGAAGTGAGTGCTCCCCGTTCCTTCCCCACGGGATTCACCGCTCCCCTTGCACCAAACTGGGCCCGAGCACCAAGGTTTGGGACAAACCAAACCTGTTTTTTTCTGGCGAGGATGAGGCAGAAATAAAGACGCTGCCTCGAAACATCAGGCTGTTTTCTTGAAGACCTCTCCTAGGCTTTAGATGAAATACTTCATAGGAAATTACTGAAAAAGGCTTTATTCTAGGGCCTTTACCCAGCAGGAGGCAGCACTTTACTACAAAACCAACCCAAACTTAGGATTTGACCTGAAGTAAATAGAACTTGATTTTGAAGTGAATTGAAAAAAAAAATCATCAAAATAACACCCATCACCTTATGCCTGTCTCCAGTAGCTGTGCTAGAGGTTTGCAAAAACACTGTTTTACACATTGCATGGCTTGTCTCAAACTATGTGTGTTTTTAGCTTCGAATATGCAAGTATTACCAGCAGAATTGGGAGAAAGACTTTTTTACCTTCTTTTGACACGTAACAGGACTTACCTTGACTCCACGCTCTAAAAAAATGCCAGATATCTGCTTTGGTGTTAGCGTAACCCACAGAAGTGATCGGCATAACACCCTTTTAAACCTCTTGGCATACATTGTTATCAAAAGAAAATTCACAGTCTAATTATAATTTTTACTGCACTGGAACTTAACAGAAAACCTAGATGATTCAATCAGCTGAAAGCGTCGGAATCTCAACCACTCACCTGGACAGTTCTGACTCTCCCATATCCACAGCACATCTGAAAAATCATGATTTTAGCCTGTTAAAACAATCTGCTAATGTTTAACAAGCTGCTGAAATCCACTGGTGGACAAGAGGCATTTTTGGCACTTTTGGACTTCACGCCAAGCTGTTAAACCAAAATGCAATCATCAAAACAATACGCGTGTATCTAGACCTTTCCGAAAATTACCAGGCCTGGTGGGAAATGCAGTGAATCTGTAGCATCTGTTGACATTCCCTGCAGGGAGCAACTTGTTTCGCCAGCAGATTCGGGTGCTGGTAAAGAATTGAGCGATATCTCTGCCTCCCCAACGATTTACAATGTGCTCCATCTACTCACATCCCGCTGAAACTTTGCTCATAATTTTCTTATTCCGAATTACACAGAATCACAGAATGGTTTGGGTTGGATCATCCATGGGCCATGAAACTTCTTCATCCCTCTTTTCTTTCTCTTTTCTCACACCTCCTACCACTTCATACCTGTCACTGTGCTGTTCTGGGACAACAGGGAATCTACAATGGGGACACTTTATCCCATGGAAACTGTAACGCTGGTAGAAAGGAGCTGGAAAATTTGAACCACTGTTACAGTGGGAACCCCTCGCAGGCAGTGGCTTCTTTAAGATCAGTCTTAAAGATCCTCCCTACCAAATAAACAGACAATGTCTGCGTATAAATAGGTGTCTCTGCCAACAGGTTTGTTCTGGCAAACCTGATCTTTCTTGAAACAAACAGGCGACCGCTATGTCCACGTCAATCCCACGTGCTCAGGTCCTTGATGTCCCGTTGCCTCTGTTAATCGCAGTCTATTTTTTTAGATGGAAAGAACAGAGATGAGCTTTTTCAAAGAAAAAATGAAAAGAGGAGCAGACTAGAGAAAGTGACTGATATGGAGGCAGAAGTAGAAAGAAGGGTCTTGCTATACCAATATTAGAGCTATAGATCTAAAGAAAGGAAGATTGAGAGGAAGAAGCAAGATGTACCAGGCTGCTGAGGAGCAGCATGACAGCAGGACACTCATCCAGCCCTGCGCCAACGTTCAGAGAGCACCAAGGGTCTTAATGACACTTAATGAGTCCAGCAAATTAAAACAGGCAGATTCCTACGCATTAAACCCAGCACAGAACCGTGAATGATTCAGCAACAGGAATGAGACATCGCTAAGGTCTGACAGAGCAGAACGGAGACCACGTAGAGGGGAAAATATTCCTGATCCATCAGGTGGGGAAGCGGAGCATGGCCAGGATTCGGTGCTGGGCCCTCTGAATCCCCGCGGCGGCTTCTCCGTGTCAGAGCCGAGGTGCAGTCATGGACAGCTGGAAAAACAGACTCTGCTGTTGCCTCAGCACCACCTGCACTGAGGCAAGGGACCTTCACACTTGTGTTCTTCAAAGGAAAAACACCACTTGCCACGAGTGTTTTCCCTCGGGCTGGAAGCCCCGAAGCACAACCAAGCGGAGGCCTGGGGCTGCAGATCCGCGTGGCACCTCGTGACCCGTGGCCTTTCTGCTGGTGTTGACTCTGAAATGCGGAGTCGTGCCACCAAACACAGGTTTGTAGCTATTGACAAGAGTGTTGCATGGGAATGCAAAGTTCTCTTTTACAAAAAAAATAAATAAAAACAAAGGACTCTCTTACAGACACACATATTTTCCATGAATAACTGCCAGTAACTAGAAAACAGGGGTTTTTTTTCCTAACCTGGAGGCGTTGCTGTCCCTCCTGTGACCGTGGTTTTTCACGATCGGCACAGGGAAATCGGGGCAGAAACTCCGCACCATCCAGGGGTGACCACGGGCTGCGAGCCCACCAGCCTCAACCAGCCACCTTCTCCAAGGTTTGCTCCCAGAAAAAGCATCACCTGGTTCGTCAGTACCCCTGAAATTCCAATTTCCTTGTGCTTTATCTCAAGACAGACAGAAATCGCATGTCCAGGTGACTTCTGGGGTCCTGGGCTGGGGGTCCCAGGTGGGGCTGGCCAGGGACATCCAGGTCCTGACCTGACCAACACCAAACGATTTAGAAAGCTCCAGGTTGTTCCAGTGAATCAGTCAAATGAATCAGGTCTGATTTTGCTTCTTTCTTCACCTAATTAGACAACAGGGAGATTTACGGTATAATTGAGCCAACTCAATGTCGCTGTAATTTGACATCTAATTAATCAATGCCCAGTTCCTTCACAGGTGCGATATAAATACTCCTAATCAGTGCAGACACGTTTCTATTAAAAAAAACCTAACCAAACTCCATAAAATGTGTTTATTTTCTGCTTCTTGCTACCCTTTCACCGCCCCAAAGCACAAGAAGTGACGTTGCGGGGTGGACACATCCCGCGGGGCAGCCGCATTCTGGAGCAGCCCCGTGCACGTTGCCGAAGCCACAGATGATGCTTGAAGCCGGTGGGGGTGAAAAAAGCGCCTTTTCTCACCAAAATCCTCCTCGCTGCCAACCTGGTGCCTGAGGTTTGTCGGTGGGGAGGGATGAGGTTGTGTTTCCAAGTCTATTGATGGTAGGAAGCTGTAAAGGTACCACTACGACAGGCGAGGATCAGCGTAAAGTTCTGGCCCTATTAGAGTTAAGGGAGTTTTGCATTTGACCCCAGTGAGGCCAAGGATTTCAGCCGAGGAGTATTAGTCACCAGCATCAAGCTGAATTAGACGACTTGTCAACAAGAAGCAGGCAAGGTTATTCCCATGGGCCACTGAGCTCGGAATTGGAAAAGCTGGAAAAATAATGTCCAGCTTATTCCATTTATACCCACGACGCGTGTGATGCCTGTGCGCAATACCTCGGCATTTATCGCCTGTTTTATTCTGTTCCTGTCAAACACGCTGGGGAACGCTTTGTTCAGGGAAGCGGGAGGGTAAAATTTCCTTGGAAAACTTCCCAGAACTGGGCCCGGCTCTCATAAACAAGCAGTTTCGATGTACAACCTATGGTTCACATTTCTAGGAAATACCGTGGAGCGGAGCTGCTAACGGCCCCGTGGCTTGGTTGTTAAAAATGTGATCCGCTTGAGACTCAGTAACCACAGCAAAAATGTCCCAAATTTTAACTTGAATTTTCAAGCACAGGCAGTTTAGCACCGTGGGGGAAATGATCACTGAATAAGGAGGTTTGTGGGCGATCGCTGTTGTTTGTCCTCTGGCCGCAGAGGGTACGATCCTGCCATCCGGGCACAGAAATACCCGTTTGGGCAGGAAAAAGGGACTGGCAGAGTGGCAGGGTCAAGTGAGCAGAAATCACCGTTTGCAAAAGCTTCACAAGCAGGAATGTAAGATTTTTTTCAGGGAATAATAGAACGAATGTATTAGAAACAAAGAGTGATTTGCTTGTGAGCAACAGAAAGAATAAATGCAGTAGTGAGATTGGTTAGAGAAATCAATGATTACTTACTTATCATTTGCCTGGCACAATATCATTCATCTTCATGTTTATCTTACAAACCTTTTACCGTGTCACTACCTTGTTCCTCCTGTCCCCTGAGCTGTTGAAGTTGGGGTGTTACTCGCGATGCAGCTCAACCTGGGCTGCTCTGGTTTCACCCACCGACCAGGGCTGGATCAGCAGAGATGAGCCAGGAGAAACCAGTCCTTGGGCAGCCAGACCACGCGAGACACGAGTGGGAAACTGGAAGGTGAGAAATCTTTAATATCCAACCCTCGTGATCAGATGATTGTCTCAATAACAGGGACATGGGTCTGCACGGGAGAAACTCATCTCAAGCTGAGGGAGATGCAACAGCCACAACAAGCGAGAAGAAAGATCATAGAATCACAGAACAATTTGGGTTGAAGGGCCCTTCCCAGCCCCCCCCAGTGCCCCCCCTGCCATGAGCAGGGACATCTGCACCAGCTCAGGTTGCTCAGAGCCCCGTCCAGCCTGGCCTGGGATGTCTCCAGGGATGGTTCAGCCACCACCTCTCTGGCCAACCTGGGCCAGGCTCTCCCCACCCTCAGGGCAACAATTCCTTCCTCATGTCCGGTCTGAATCTCCCTCCTTTAGTTTAAAACCATCACCCCTTGTCCTATTGCAACAGGCCCTGCTACAAGTCTGTCCCCATCTTTCTTATCGGCCCCTTTTAAGTACAGAACAGATGGCCATGGCAGCACAGGTTTCACGGAAGGAAGAGGACGAGGTGAGAGCCTGGCCCGGGTTGGCCAGAGAGGTGGTGGCTGAACCATCCCTGGAGACATCCCAGGCCAGGCTGGACGGGGCTCTGAGCAACCTGAGCTGGTGCAGATGTCCCTGCTCATGGCAGGGGGGCACTGGGGGAGCTGGGGAGGTCCCTTCCAACCCGAACTATTCTATGGTAGCTGCTGATACATTTTTGGCAATCCTTTTGCCCTGCTATAGATCACAGAATAATTTACGGTGGGAGGGACCTTGGGAGGCCATCCAGTCCAACTCCCATTCCCAGCAGGGCTTTGGGCCGGCAGATCCCTCGCGGGTTCCATCGATCGGTGCTTTAAGCCTCCGCAGACCATTGCCCAGCTGGAAGGCAGCTCACTGCACCGCTGACACCCCGCTCCGCATTCCCCAGCCCCGTCCCCACGTCGTGTTGGCCCGCGATGGACCCACGCTCCCGTCTTCTCCGCAGACGTGCTACGTGACGAGGCTGGTCCTGAGCGAGGTGCGAGCCAGCGCTTTCCTGCCAAAACCCGCAGCTTGCTCCCCTTCGTCGTGCTGTCGTCAGGCGGGCGCAGAAGTGATGCTGAAGCACCAGTTGTTCTTGAGTGTCCTGTGAGGCCACACACTCGCCCAGGCTTGGATTCGTCAAAGATACACGTGGTGTGGCACGGAAATCATGGGGGACACCAGCTCTTCCAGGAAAAGTGGATTCTTTTCCTTATGCAGAAATATTCATAGAAGCTGGAGCCAATCTTTTGAAGAATCATGTTTCCTAGAGAAATGATGCTGATCTGTAAAACTCGGTTTAGGTTTGGACACCGCTCGCATTCAGGGGTGTCCAGGTGCAGATTTTGGTCTGGTTTTGTAGCTGTGGGCTCAGGTTTAGAATGTAAACCTCGCTCTGTCCCCCCGTATGCAAAGCGGACCGGAGGACACACCTGCCCAGGGACCCTCCCCTGGCGCCACGGGAGCCCCCGCGTCGTCTCTGAGCGGGGATGAGCAAAAAACCAAGAAAATGCAGCACAGCAGAACTACCAACACGTTCCCTGTTCAGAAAGCAGCAGCTATTTAAATTTAGAATGTTTTGGTATGTTATTTTCAAGAATCAATAAATACTATTTCTATATTTGCTCGAGAGAAAATTTGCAACAGTGGGATTTATTTATCCTCTCATCTATCTATGTATCATCTATCTATTTAATCAATTAATTATTTATCTATTTATTTATTTATCTCCCTTCTCTCATAATAACTAGATTGATGATTCCTGCGTTTCTCCTTTTAGGAGGATGACTACAATAAGTTGCCATCTGAGTTTCTCTTTTACTTTACTCCAAGTTTTAATTTAAGACAGCAGAAGTGTGGCCACGCTTCTTATTTTACACGATTATTTTTTGGCACAGCACCCGGGGCATCTCTAACTCCGCAGCTATGCGTTCCGTGTTGTTTGAGCCACGTTGGGGGTGACAGGAAGGATGCGACGGGTGACAGCCGAGCGCTGGTGACAAAGCCCGGGGAGCGCAGGTGACACGGAGCCACACGTGACGTTCACGCTCAGAAATTGACGGCGAGGTGGGTGCTCGGCCCCGATTTGTGCCCCCCCGAACTCTGTCACACAGGTGACAACAGGCGCTTGTCCCCGCGCACACACGGGTGACGAGGTGCATTCAGTGGGTGATGTAGCGCAGAGGTGGCCGACTGAAACTTGGCATCATCAAATACAGACTATTTTGTCTGTAAAAAATGTTTTTAATGGCCAGCTCGGTGTGTCACTGAACCCCAGCGACGTGCCTCAGTGGGTCCGTTTGGTGTTTAGTACAGGACATGATCTGGAACTTGAGACCATAAATCCCCAAGTTCACGCCTACAAATTAACTTCATTCCCATTAGACTCAATGGTGTGTCCTGTGGGTAAAACAAGGATTTATTGGTCCAGATATTGACAATTAAATGACTGACATCCCTTTTCCTCATCTGCCAGAGGCGCCGTGGAAATTTCCCATCATCTGGTTTTTCCTACCCCTGCACTGCTGCCTTTAAATTGAGGTTTGGCTCCAGGGCTTCGTTCTCCTGGTGGCGACAGCCTGGTCTGCAGAGCTGCATTATTTGTATGCATAAAATACACAATTTACTGTAGATCTCCTCCTCCTCCGTACCTGCTGAGTGATGTCCTGGAGTGCAAACTGGCTGCCCAGGTGTCCATACACGTGCTTGGATAGACTGGTCCTGGCTGGGCTTTCAATATTTTTTGTGACTCCATTTAGCTTTAACAAAGTTGTTCTGATCCCTTTGCTACATTCTATGATCCAACACTCATCTCCACAAGAATTTTCAGGAATTTGAACATTTTAGTGTCTCTCTGGAGCGCCAAGAGCATTGGGAAGCCTGGAGCTGGTTCGGGCATCGCACGGGCCATCGACAGAGTCTTGTGTTTCCCCTCTGACATCGTTAGCATCAATGCAAACTTATCTTTCAGATCTACAAACCTATGGCTGACTTTATAGCCCTCCCTGATTTTCCATCATCCAGGAAAGCTTCAGCAACTGCTTTGTTCTCAGCCACTTGCCCCGTGGTGTGATCTACAGGCGCTTCCTTCTCCAGTCATCGTGGCAATGTTGGAAATAAAATATTGTCATTTCGGAGGAGGACTTGCTGACCTTCCAGGTCAGTTGTTCAACTCGCATTAGGAGCTTGGGCTGAAGATGCTGGAGAGGCCCCCAGGGCAGGAGGAAGGCTCCAGCCCATCAGTGTTGGGAGGAACCAAGCTCTCAGGAAACACTGGAGACCCTCGAGCAAAGCAAAAGAAAGACACGTGAACTCCCGCAGGATTCGGGGAAAGAGCGTGAGAATGTAAGGAAGGAATTATCAGTTTTGTTTCGCTGTCTCGAAGAGGATTTGGGGAAGATGTGGAGAGTTGGAAAAGAAACGGTTTGGGGTTGGTGCAGGTGGTGCTCGGTGGCTGAGGACAGTCGGGCTGCACAAACGGGGAAACGGGGACATCTCCGGGCTGCAGGGGTGGGTTGGAAAGGTGGTACCAAGGCTATGGGTGGGCAGCGTGGTGGCACCCTGCCTTAGGGACATCACCCCTGCTCCCAGAAGGTGGCCATCAGAGCCTGGTCACCTCAGATTAATGCTGCTTCAAAACAACTGTGAGCTTGTTTGCTTTGGTTTCCCACCCTGCACCCTGCCCAGGGGTGGCTACAGCAGAGCCGCGGCGCACCAGGCTCAGCATCGTTCTGCACCGCGGCCCTGGGGTATCCGTAAATATCAACGTCAGGTCCGGGAAATGGTGAAAAATAATGGGAAAAAGTAAAATAAAATATAAAAGGAAGAGAGGAGGAAGAGAGGAGGAAGAGAGGAGGAAGAGAGGAGGAAGAGAGGAGGAAGAGAGGAGGAAGAGAGGAGGAAGAGAGGAGGAAGAGAGGAGGAAGAGAGGAGGAAGAGAGGAGGAGACCCCAAAGGAACACAGAGATCCCCACCAGTGTTGGCAACTAAAAAGGGGGACACAGAAATAGCGAACAGCCTCTCCAAGTTGAGCCTGATTTTGATGTCACTGTAAGTGGGAACTCATTGCACTGGGGCTGCCCCAGGCCCGTGGTGTTTCTCCCCAAAAGGTTTGATGGTGCTTTGCTGGATCAGCTCGAGGAACAACTCTCTGGAGCTGCCAGCTCCCGTACTACCATAAAACAAAAAATATTTCTCCCTTTAACTTGAATAAATGCTCATCACCAAATGTTTGCATCTTACCTGTCAACATAACAAACTACAGATTTCTGGCAGGCTGGAGCGACAAACCCCAGCAACACTCAGCACTTGCAACTTCTCCAACTCCAAAGCTAAATATTTATACAGACAATACAAGAATGCAAACTCTGGCCATAAACCCCAGGGAACGACTTCCCAGCAAGGCAGAGGACACCGAACCACCGCAGTAAACCACCCTCAGCAGAACCGAGTTTGCTCGGCAGAACTTCTGAAAGCTCCAAGCCTTCCAGCTTTCTGCCTTGTTGAGCAAAAAAGGTCCCAGAAGATGGGGGAGCTGTGTCCCTGCAGGTAAGGAAAGGAACGAATGGGGTCTAAGAGAAGACAAACCAGAAGAATGTTTTGGTTATTGCCAAGAACTGATTCTTCTCCAGCTGCAGGTGCAAAATTGCAACTGAAGGTCAGGACTATGACTGATGGCCTGCCTGATGAAAATGAAGAGATTTAATGAAGAACGGGGAGAGCCCAGACTCTGATTTTGCAGTTGGCCCAGAGTGATGCCCGGGGTGCGGGGGCATCGGTAGAATTGCCCACAGTTTGTCTTTATTTGAGGCCTCTCTTCCGGAGGTACCGAGCTCGAGCTGCTCTATGCTGTGCCTTGCGAAGAAATGACTTATTTAAGAAGAATCTCTGCAATCCACACCTGACTGCATTGGCAAAACCGAACGGAAACTTCCTTCAGCCTCACCGAGCATCCCCAGGCCAACTGCTGCCCTGTTTTCCCAAAGTGAGAGAAATTCAATGCAGAAGGAAAACCATTTCTGAGCTGTCCTGGGCCCCCTTTTCAGAGCCACCGACCACCCCAGCGAAACCAAGAGAGCTGGGAACACGTAGGACGGTGGAAAAATCAGGCTATAAATTCAGAAGTTCAGTTGTTCAACCTCACTCCGCCAGAGAACTGGGTCTGATATGCAAAAGATATATTTTTCTAGGTTGGAAAATTCCAAATTTTTATTTCTACTCAGGCTTGAATGGTCTCAGAGTTAATTTCTTCACCGCAGACTTCTCATTCGATTTTTCCCCGATCTTTTTCTTTTTTGCTTTCAGTCTTTGCTACAGTACTTCCTCTACTTTGGAACCATTTGAGAGTGACAAAGAAAACAAAACAGGGAATTTTCCAGTTTTGGAGAAATTTTGAAAAGTTACAGAAGAGAGAAAACAAATAATAAAAAAAACAAAGGGAAATAATTTTTTAAAAATTATATTCAGTTGTAAAGCAGAGAAAAAATAGGGAAAATCAAAGCAGTTAAATATTTAAAATTATTTTTCAGCAGTATTAAATCTTTAAAACTGCTCCATTTCAAACCTGAAAGCAGCAGAAAATTTGATTATTTCCACCAGCACATATATAAACAGTAAAAGGATAAAGTACACAGAGATTAAATAAGAAGGAAAATTATCTGTTTACAGACAGAAAGTGACTGAGGAAAGCAGAAAGTCCTTAGGTGCTCAAATGCCCTTGGCAGTGTCCAAAGCCACCGAGACCTTGTGCATCTCAGCAGCAAGGGCTGAGGGCTTGGGGTCCGGGTTGGTCTCCAACCACGACTCTTGGCTTGCAGACTATTAGGCTGAAGAAAAAACCCCACATTTCACGTGTGGACGTGGAAGCTGCTTCTACAGCAGCAAATGTCCCAGTGCCAGGGAGTGCTCCCGCATGGTGGCCCCTCCATCACCTGGTAGCGCCATCGGGCATCAGGCCTCTCGCACTGCACAAAGCTCTCCCTGGCCCACGCCAACACGTGGTCTCCCCACGTTATCTCATGGCCCTGTTTTGGAGGTACAAGAGGTCCACAGCGTGGCCGGAGCGGTCCCAGACGCGGTAGGTTTGGTGGCACGGCCATGGAGGTGCCAGCAGCTCTACAGGTAGGTGGTGGCCTCGCGGCTCTCCCTCTCTCTCGCCTGCGCCACGGCCACGTTGATGCACTGAAGCCACTCCTCGGCGTTCTTCTCGTCTTTGGCCTTGAAAACGTAGGTCTTGCTGTCGGTGAAGATCTCGAAGGCGCGGGGCAGGCTGCGGTCCCTGCGCTTCTTGGCCACCACTTTAACGCTCTGCACCTTGCTGAGCTCAATGGGGCAGTCGTCGGGGTCGTCCTTCTGAAAGACAGGAGAGACAAACAGAACCAAGTTCATCTGGTTCAGCTGGCAGGGGAGGTTTAGGTTGGACATGAGGAAAAGGTTCTTCACCCAGAGGTGCTGGACACTGGAACAGGCTCCCCAGGGAGGTGTCACGGCCCCAGCCTGACAGTGTTCAAGAAGAGACCGGACAACATCCTCAGACACACAGTGTGAACTTTGGGGTGTCCTGCGCAGGGACAGGAGTTGGACTCGATGATCCTTGTGGGTCCCTTCCAACTCAGGACATTCTATCATTTTATGGTAGAGCTTCCACCATCTTAATAAACAGTTGATGTCTCCAGAGCTGGGCTTGTAAACATCACTCATGTGGCCAAACGCACTGACGGGACTTCCCAAAAGGGCCTTAGGGGAGTTAGAAACCCCCATCCCATGTGAAGCCACGGTCACCTATCAACCACCATCAGGTTACTTGGGGTGTTGTGGTCTGCACCCAATGGCCAAGGGTCCACAGTGACACTTACAAGCTCTTCCCCCAGCATCTGCACATTTTAATTCCAGCTTCAGCTATTAAATGGGCTCAGATTTCCCTTTCTCTGGCTTTTAATACAAGTGACCTCTGTTAACGGTGCCACACACAACTCATGCCGATGGCAGATGTGTCCCAGGTACAAAACTCAGCTGGTCCTTGGGGATGGAAGGAAGGTCTCTTCTCTTGAGCCATGATGAGCCGTCTCCCTTCTCAGGCTGCTCACCTCCACATGGAAGCAGCAACTCCTTTTGTTGGTTTTGAAAACAGAACAGATACCTCGAGTCTGACCCGGGAACACAAGGGAAATCACAGCATTTCACAGTGGGGAATGGGGAATATGGGAGAACTTGTTTGCAGTTTTGTTTAAAAATGTATAAAGTAGGTACACCTAGGAAAACTTAGCATCACTGTAAAAAATCAGATGCAGTGAGTGTAAGAGAGGGTTGAGCAAATTCAGGGAAGTTCCTGCAGGAGATGAGATTTCTGAGCTCATAAAAAATGTACAAATTGGGTCTCCAGGTGAGAAGTTTAAGCCCAAGTTTAACCCCTCGATTCCTCAAGAATATTTGTGTTTTTCCTGTTGAGCTGCTTTTTACTGAGAGGACTAAGGCAAGTTTTCCAAAAGATTTCTGCTCCTGTCTGGACTGATCTGAGTGAGAATTGGCAGTTAATTAACTCACAGGAGCTGAGTATGACCAGGGAGAGGCTGCGGTGTGGGACCTGCTGTCCCCAGAGCTGCTCTGCCCTCCCAGCAGACCAGGTTTGAAACTCAGGACTAGAACTGGGCATTTCTTTGTCCGTCTCATTCATTTTTGTATCAGGGACCCCCGTTCCAGACCTGAGAAGCTTTCTTTAAATGGATGATTTCCCTCTAAAATGTTCAGTTTTGACCAAACCACCTTCCACGAACAATGAAGTTAATCTCCAACTTCACATGGGAACAAACGTTTCCAGAGCCATCACTGATTCCCCACGTACAACCACGGGACCGCAGCAGTGGCCCAACCTCCTCCGCTTCCACAAACGCTCGTTAGGGCTTTATCATAGAATCACAGAATGGTTTGGGTTGAGGGGCCCTTCCCAGCCCCCCCAGTGCCTCCCTGCCTGAGCAGGGACATCTGCACCAGCTCAGGTTGCTCAGAGCCCCGTCCAGCCTGGCCTGGGATGTCTCCAGGGATGGTTCAGCCACCACCTCTCTGGCCAACCTGGGACAGTATTATCAACAGTATTAAGCTGGCTCAGCATTGAAACCTCACCTGGGATAAACGCTATCAAAATTTTAACCACAAAAAATGCAAAGCAAGGATAGACTCGAAAACCAAAACTTTGCACCCCATAAGCCCAGACCCTTAGACTCAGAAACCCATCTAGCAAAAATGATCTATTCCTAGCACACAGCGTTTGGCCTCAAGTTGCTCAAGAAAGTTGATTGTACCCCAGGCACATTTCTGTGAAGGAGTTTACCACAATTTTCCAGGAGTTTAGGATGTGGCTGGCTTTCAGACCTCTTCTATTTTGGCTTTCTGCGGCCTCCCCTTTACCCGCGGTCCCCGCAGATGCTCACACAGAGCGAACATTGTCCGTGTGGTTACTCCGTTCATGGTGGGGCTCCAGGAACCAGCAGGCACAGCCAGCTGGCCATCTCACAATGCCTTCTCTGTGCTGGGTTTGTATTCTTAAGTGAGCAACATGTCAAATCCAAACACCCACGCAGCACCCAGCCCAGGGATGATGGGGCAGAGCCGTCACGCTCGGCCAGATGAGCACCATCCAGCCTCGGAGACCAAAACCAGCCCCAGATGCCGCTGGGCAAGAGCATCTTCCACCCCTTGCAGCATCTTGCGATGCTTTCGGCACCAGGACCCGGGCAGCGAGGTGCAGAGCGGGTCCTCCCACTGGATGGGGTCTGAGAAATCACACTTTTATTGTCCAAGCCACTTCTGTGAGGCTTCGCACCTCCAGCCCTGCTTCAAGAGCTAGAAATGTTGTGTTTGGTGTCTGCAACAACCAGCCCGGGGCACACGTGCAACCCAAACGGGTGGTGCTGCAAGCCAAGCAATGGTTAATGGCAGGACTAGATTCTCAAATTTAGGCCAAAAGTGTAGAAATAACAGGATATAATGCACCAGCTTGAAAGAGTGATAACCCAGGAGCAATAACCCCGCTGCAGTCCCTAGGGCTGGATGCCAGCCGGCTACGCTGACGAACCCGTCCAGGTATTTGTGTTCAACTTTACGGAAAAAAAGAAAAAAAAAAGCAAAGCAGCCATTTAAAAAGGGAAAGTTGATCTGTACGAATTACGCCGTTGAGCACAATCTGCCGTTCAGCTTCACGTGTTGCACGTGCCCCATGGGGAGCACCAGGAACGAAAAGCCAAGGAGGCGATTTCTGCGTGTTAATCACATCCCGGGAGCAACCAAGGGCTTCTCATGTGCCACATGCCTGGCTTGTTTGGAGAGCTAATTAAAGCCATTCCATTAAATATACATTTCTATAAGCCAATCGACTTGCTAAAAAAAGACATTCTGGCATTCTTTCAAAAGGGAACACCAGCCACTACTGAGCTGTAGCTATGGCACACAATTAAAGTGCCTTCAGAATCCCAACCAAAACACCTGAAAAAGTCACTAGAAAGTAAGGAAAAGGCTGTTTGATGAGCTACTTGTGTTCAGGAGGGTTGTGCTGTCCCACAAAAAGCTCGTGTTCCTCCCAGACAGGACGCCCTGCTCTGTTTCTTGTAGGAAGGGGCTCAGGAAGCCACTTGAGCAGCTTAAGGAGCTTTACTAGGTTTCTATAATAATAAAGATAATTTATCAGAAATATTAAGGTTTGACTATAGTTGGAAGATGCTTCCATTTTTGGATTATTTAAGAGAGAGGTCTTATAACAAAAAAAATGAAACAGGCTGTTTTGCACCACGTTTGATAATTCTCATTGTAAAAAGCTGAAGAAAATGAGTTTCTAATAACAGAGAGGTAATAATTAATAGGGACTGGATTCGATTACCTGCTCTTCCAGGCCCTTGGACACATTTGTCTCTGAGTCCCTGAGTTCCCTTCCAACTCAAGACATTCTGTGATTCTATGAGTCTTAACAGTATAAATTTCAAACAATTTCAAAATAATCTAAGCAGAATTTTTCTGAATTTAGGTCATGGTGGAATGAAAACAAAAAACCCTCTGTTCCTTTGGGAGAAAAGCATTTTAGGATCACCTTGTTTTAAACACCCCTATATTTCCTGCACAATAACACAGTTATAACGCCATCGCCTCAAGAACAGCTATTAATGGCAAAAGCGGGCAAAACACTCAAAAAAGGTGAACAGTTGCTTGATTTTGGAGGCTGCCCCGAGGCGTTCAGGAGGGCCTGACTCTCCCGATATGCTGAACAAAACCATCTCTCCCTAAACACTGCTGGTGCCATGAAAACCGAGGGCCCAGAAATGACACCCGGCTCGCAGCAGGTTGGCTGTGGTGGCTTCATACCTTGCTGCCCCAAGCCATGCACTTTGCAAGTGGCAAAAATACATTTACCTGAGCGGAATTTCTTGAATTTGTGCTTATTAAAGGAAATAAAGAGTCACTGTTCAAGACTGGAAACTCTTTTTTAACCCACTGTAATGCCTTCAGGAGCAGACGGCCTCAGGATGCAGAAGCTTTTGCGATGCCTGCAGGCAGAGGGGATGATGCTCAGGCACAGGTCACCAGCAGTGCCAATCTAAAACTCTTTAAAATCTCACGCTTTTGATCCAGAGAGGAAAATGTAACTAAAGCTGATGAGCAACCCCTTGGCTGAAGTTACTCATGTGGCATACAGAGACCACGACGGGCAAATCCAAGGGGTAAAAACCTCTGGGAAAGGGCGTTGTGGAGGGTGGAAAGAGAAAAATCAAACGGATGTTCTTCTGACTTACGGATTTTCCTTTCCGAAAAAGCAGCTGGTTGCCAGCCAGGGTGAAGTAGCGAGTTTTCCACCTTTTGATGAACTTCCAGCGGACTTGCTTCTCCTTGAGCTTGCCTTCCATCAGAGGTTGGCCATCCTGGTTCACAACTGGGGAGAGAACACACGGCGAGAGGATTAGTTCTGCCCAGGCTTTTGCTGCAATACAGAAAAGGGTTTTTTTCTTTGCGATTTAGCTGTGTCAGCTCCCAGACCGCATTCCTCCCAACCTCGAGCGCTTGGCTGTCACAGCAGAAAGACGTTTCAGCCCTGTGTCATGTTTTGCTTGGGAGGCGTCGCACATGGAGCCGACAGCTCGGGCTGCTCCCTCCATCCCTTCTATTCCCTTACCCATCACGTACTTCTCCCCACAATTATACGTCCCAGTTATTCCTCAGCCCTGCAATGATAATAATTTATAATTTCATGCAATTAGAAGTAAGCATTTACGTTGTCTCTGAGGCTTCAATCCACACTACAGTTACACTCCTGCTGTGCAGAACTTTGGATAGGAATATTTTGAAGATATCACTCTCCATTAATTGCAATATTTTGCTTGATTGCAGCAGCAGCCGCCCTATGGGGAAGGAATTAAGAGCCAGAAGTGGGATGTCCAAGTGGGACTGAGACTTGGCACCATCCCACCAGAACGATTGCCAACCTCTCGTAGGTAATTCCAGCCGAAAAATGTCATTTTTTTTGCTGAGAAAGGAGTTGGTGAGTCCCAGGGCTTTGTCTCCCAGGTGTGACCCTTCCCTTCCTCACCCTCCCAAGACAGGACTCCTTCTTCCCTTGGGAAGGGATGAGTTTCTTATCAGCCCTCCCTTATCCAGCGTTCAAGTAACAACCCAGCCCTGCGTTCTGTAGAGCTCACTCCTCATTACATCTTTATTATCTTTTGTAGTTCTTCAGAGATATTTCAAAAGTCATTTAACATTAGCAATCCATTCCGTAAAAAATAATCCTGACAACAGAGTTACTCATGCCCTGTAAATCTTACAGCACTGACTGGTTGGGAATGGGAGATTTTCTATCACTTTTGCATTCCTAAAACAACACAATTTATTTTGACATCTGGGCTGCCAAAGGCCAGAGCAGCCCCCGGGGACCCGCTGTCTGTCCTGCTCCCTCGGGAACAGCCAAGGTCTTTTCATCCCGTTACCCATTGAGGACATGGATGTTTTTACCATCTTACGGCAAAATTAACTTACAAACTGGCCCATAACACTACAGTCCACTCATCTTCTATAGCAGTCTGAAAAGTGGCTTCAATTTGCCTTTGAAAAATAACTTATGTTTGTCAATACGGATTTTCCTTTGATCAATTCTCTTAAAAATAAAAACCAAATAACGCCTCTAGGAAAGGGAAATAAACACTTTTCTTTTTTTTTTTTTCCTCTTATTGCGAAGTTATTGCTGTATTTAAAATTACTTTCAGGATTCAAAGCACTGTGTGAGTACCAGGAAGCCTTGCACTTTCATTGACAGCGTGTTTCTAAGGCTGTGACCACCTCTGCCACCAGCCCCATGGTCGCCTGTCACCGATATTCACCACACTGACCTTGGCTGGAACCATGCGAGGTTTCGGGACGTGGAAGAGCCTTCCCAATCCTTGCACAAAAAAGGGAATTTTCCAGCATAAGAAGAGCCAAGTGACCAAGAGGATCACCACGGGCTTTAAACCACCACCGCAGAGTAACCTCCAGCCACTGCCCTTCGCGTACAGAGCAAACAGCTTAAACATTCTCTAATACTGGCTTTCTCTTCCCTTTCTCTTCCAGTTTCACACTGACAGACAGGACGTGATGGATCAGATAGACCAAGAGCAGTCCAAGGCGTAAGCAGTCTGAGAACGGATGTTTTTTTGATGTGATGTTTGACTTGGAGCCCTTCCCAGCATCTGCCAGATGGTTTGTGATGGGCTGGCCGGCCGTCCTCGCGTACCTTAGCGTGGAAGTTCACCCACTAAAGCTGCTTCTCACAAACGTTCGCCCTTCAGAGCGCGAAACGCAGGAGGTTGGTGTGATGCTGAGGACGCAAAGTGATGGGGGCGGCCAAGTGCAGCCACCAAAAGTATTCTAGCACCTGGGGTTTCAAAGCCTTCATAGCTTTCGGGGCACATACCTCCTGTCTGGCAAAGGAAAAAAAACAAATGCAAATACAACGCAGCAGATTTAGATAAAGAATGTACTTTTTCCCCAGCGTTGTTTATGTTGGCGGAGAGGCAGGCTTTGGGGGTCTTCAGTGTGTACTATTGCAATTTCCTCATGGAAGACCATAAATATTTCTGTCCCTGTAGACAGAGAGGTTTTGGAAGGAGATGGGCTGAATGAAAAGGGGGGTGGGCAAGTCTCCGCTTCGCTGTGGATCTGCAGCGGTGATTTCCACCATAAAAAACAGGTTGTGCTCGACGCAGCAGCTCTGTTCGGTGTATTTGCATCACACCACCCGACCTGAGACGGGACAAAGTAAAACAGATGCTTGTTTTCTCCCTGTATCATTTTGCTCACTGCATAATGTGGAAACTTTCGGGTGGAACTTTTTAAAGCCTCTGCTGAACAGGCTGTGCAGAGCGGGATGGAAAAGGCCACGGGGAATCTCCGAGCTCTATGGCAGGGAAAACCAAAGCACCCAAACTCCGTCCGTCCCTCTGCCTCCTGACGTGGGTTTCTGGATCCCCGGTCCAGGGTAGATGCCTTTGTAAAGGAGACTTGTGCCACACAGTCTTCGCTGAATTTACACTCATGTGAGATACGTAGAATAAGCTGCTGACGAATTAACAGCAAAATAATCCTGCATAAGCACACTCCCCGTTTTCTAGGCAAAAGAAACAATATCCTGTGGCAAAGCTCCCCCATAACCACTAACCCTATTCAAACAGAGCAAAGGCAGCTGAATTAGAGCTCATGTGGGTAACAGGATGCACACAAGGTATTGTCAAACGCCACCGAACAAAAAAGTACCAAAGGAAATAATAATCCATTTTAAGCAAGGAAAAAGCAGGTCTGAGTACAAGTTCTCATGCTCTCGTATCAGCAACTTCGTCTTCTGGTGACTTTGTTTCCCATTTATAAAATCAGCATTATAATTTGTCAGATTTGTGAGAAGAGAAAAGAAGTTTGGAATTTTTATAATTAGTTTTAAATAGGATCTAAGCTGATATTTTGCTTATCGTGCAAATGCCTCATCAAATGTCTAACTTCTAATATCCCTGTCATTCCCACAATTCGCCGTTCTCATGTGCACTCTCTCGATGAAGGACGTGTTGTCACCGTGAGAATATGCAATTTGGTGTCAGGAAATCACCATCTGAGGACCATGTGGGTGACAATAACCGGACACGGCTCCGTGTCGGCCCCCAAGATGAAGTGTCAGAACTGCTGTGAAAAAGTCTCTCTGGTGAGAGACGGAGCAAAAAGCTGCGAATCTGAGAAATTTAAACCAGCAGCACCAAGCAGCAAGCTTTCCTGGGGGGTGCATAGAAGAAAGAGGAGAGAACTTCACTTGAATAAAAAATGACAAAGATAGGACAGGAAAAAACTTTTACTCTGCTGTGATAACAATAAAGAATTCATAATGTGCACAGTGACCTTCAGAGTATGATGGCAGCTGGATAAACATCTAGATGCAGCAAAAGAAGGACTTGATATGGAAAGACAATTGCTCAGGAGTTGGGTCTTGTGCATCCACCTGGCTCCTGGTCCCACGGGAATGGCTTCAATACCGATTCCAGTGCAGCAGGAACACGCTTTAACCCGCACTATGAAGGTGTAAAGCACAAAAAGTTCAGGCACCACAAGATCCTGAGATGGCTGGTGCTTCAGGAACGCAACATGAGAAAGGAAAAGAATGTGCAATTTTGGCCTAAAGTGGATTTTTATGGCCAAAATCTTTCAAAATATAGGATTTACTAAAGAAACGTTGATCTCTCTTTAAGCAGCCGGTGCTGGAAACAGTGTTAACAGAGCACTTCTCGCGTACATCCACAAAGAAGCCCATGGGGAATTCTGATGTCAGCTTCCAAAGTCATCGTAATGAATCTGATGCCAGTATGTCTGAGGGTCTGATTAGACGAAAAAGATCCATGAAAGATAAGAATAAAGCCCTTTTTCCAATATTTTTCTAAGTCCTATTGCTTATTTTCATTGCGGTTAACTTCACAGAATCACAGAACAATTCAGCTGGAAGGGAGCTCAAGGGGTCTCTCATCCAACCTCCAGCTCAAAGCAAGGTCAGCTGTGGGGTCAGACTAGGTTGCTTGTGAATTTATCCATCCAGGACCTGAAAAATCTCAAAAACATCTCCAGGCAAGCTGTTCCAATGCCTGCTCATCCTCATGGTGGGAAAGCTTTCCTTTCTAGCCAGTCTGAACCTCTCCTGTTCCAATTTACGCCTGTTGTCTCTTGCCCTCCCACCACGCACCACCAAAAAGAGCCTGGCCTCAGCTTCTTATAGAATTGCAGAATGGTTGGGGTTGAAGGGCCCCTCCCAGCCCCCCCAGTGCCCCCCCTGCCATGAGCAGGGACATCTGCACCAGCTCAGGTTGCTCAGAGCCCTGTCCAGCCTGGCCTGGGATGTCTCCAGGGATGGTTCAGCCACCACCTCTCTGGCCAACCTGGGCCAGGCTCTCACCACCCTCAGGGACAACAATTTCTTCCTTGTGTCCGGCCTGAATCTCCCTCCTTTAGTTTAAAACCATCACCCCTTGTCCTATCGCAACAGGCCCTGCTCAAAAGTCTGTCCCCATCTTTCTTCTCGGCTCCTTTTAAGTCCGGAAAGGCCACACTAAGGTCTCCCCGGAGCTCCTCTTCTCCAGCTGAACCCCCAGCTCTCTCAGCCTGTCCCACGGCAGAGCTGTCCCAGCCTCGGATCGTTTCTGCGGCTCCTCTGGCCCATGTCTGTCCTGTGCCGAGATGCAGAGCTTTGCTCTTCTGTCTGAACTCTGGCCAAGCCAAATTCAGTCACTGGTAACCCCAACTTCTTTCCGTGGCAGAGCAGCTTACACGAAAGCAGCATCTGCACTAATTCAGCTGGAAGATTTTTTTTTTTTTAATGCAATCAACTGCAAATTGGCATGTGCGCATTTCTTATACACATATTAATTAATCAAAAATGTCTAGTTTTGATTTCTTCACCTCACGTGAATAAGGACAAATTAAAAGACTTCAGAGAAGTGATACAAGAATGATGTAAGACTGATCTTTCATATGACTATCCATATCACAAGAAAGTAATGATCAAGATGTGACACGATCATGTCTACAAACAGATTTTCCCCAGAGCAGGGAGGGCACAATGTGGTGCAGCGTTTGGGGACAGAGCAGAAACAAACCCAGTTTTAAGTGTGGTGAAACTACCTGAGCAACAACGTAGGCATGGCATGGGTTCTCCTTCACTTGGCTTTTAAAAATCAGGTTTAGATATCTTCAGAAAAAATATGCAAAATTGATACAGATCAAAGAGAAGACATTTCTTGGATATAAGCATTATTGGACTAGATTCTTGGACTACTGTTTGATAGAAGGTCAAACTAGGTGATCACATCATCTCTGCGTTTGAAATCACTGCGTGGTGGTGTGCTGGCCCGTATGATGAGATATTTAGCTTGAAAAAAGAAGTTAAAGGAATTGAAAGGTTATATTTACTATACATTTGCAATTATTTTTTTTTCCTCTGGCAGAACACACAATAAAGCTGAAGATATTACCCAAACTCAAAATGAAAAATTATTTACTATAATACCCATTGTTTCTTAAGCTATCTTAATATAGAGACCCTCACTAACTCCAAAATCAATTTAACCCTGAATAGTACCCAATGATGTGTAAGTGCCCCCTGGAATTATTTTCTATCTTCCTTTCTCTGCAGAACTACAATGCATCAAGCTTTAAGCAGTTTAGGTACTGAATAAAAAGTAAAAAAACCTCCAAACTCTTCCAAGATGAACTCAAGACAGATAAAACCCAAAGCATTAAATCTTGCACTTGATGAAACAAAATCATCCACAAAAATCCAGTCCAATCATGAACGATCTCAATGATAATAAACTCCTCTTCACTTGAAAGTGAGGAATGTGTGGGTGGCGAGCAGACGAAGATAAATGGAATTAACCTAAGGGAATATGGATTCACTCTCATTAATCATCACATTTGGTTTTGTTGAAAATCTGGAAAGGATGCATTACTGCATGCCACTTTTTGTAATTTTCAAGCAAGCTTTATACTGGGATATTTCAGTTCACTAGATAATCACCACTGCTAGCAAAAGATAAATGTATGCAGAAGTTAATATGGTGTCAGCTATTCTGAGTGAATTGCTTTTTTTAAAGAGGAATTCATAAAAAAAACCCTCTCGGTTTTACCCGAATCATTGCCCATGGGCACAATGTCTCTTCTGCAGCCCACGGGGATTACTGCAATTTCTTTGTCAGCTTCCAGAACAGGGAATGTGCTGCAATTCCCTCGCCAGCTATCGAGTGGTTTTACTGATTTTTTTGTGTGTGTGCAAGAGCTTGTGAAGCCAACTGTCAATACAGGAGGTGATGTTGAAATGAGGCTCTTAAAGGGCGGCTTTTCCTCACAGGAGGCACACACTGCATTTACCCAAATTCCAAATGCTTTGTAGCTGTGCTTGAATGGTTGTAATTTAAAAAACGGTGTAACCTGGTTTTCCTGGCTCTGAACCCGCTGCACAGCGAGGGCACGCACGTGTATTTGAACAGACGAGCGGGATTTGTGGGAGCGCTCTTCCCCCCTGGCTCAGGAATGAACAATTCAGGATGATTTAAGAGCAATTCTGGAAAAGTGTGGTTGTATAAGCAATGCTTTGCAATCGGAAGAATGCATGAGAAAAAAAAAAAAATTAAAAAAAAGTCAAACTTTCTCTGGGTTAATTGCCGCTTTGGGTAGATCCACCACATGGCTTACACACAACCGCCTTCTTCCTCACGAACTCAGCCTCCAAAAATCCTCCCAGCTACATCCCAAAAAACCACCATTGATCCGGCATCCTAAGGCAAGGTCGAGGCTTTAAGGAACAATGTCTTCCTAAGGCTGGAGGATAAGTGGCATCTTGCAACATGGCATCCAAAAAATGCAATGTCAACAAAAAAAAAAAAAAAATGAAGACAATAATAGAAAAAGAATTTGCCTCTGAAATCCTTCTTTAAGAAGAATTTGGTTGCTAAACAGCATAGCTGAGAGGGAGAAATTACTTTCTTGTCTTTCAAAAGTATTTGAGATTTCAAAGGCTCTGTCCCACTGTGGAATGAAAAGATGTTTTCCAGCCTTTACATTTCTTACCAATTTGAGGAGGCCTTCGAATCCTTTTTTTTGCATCAGATCTTATAAACCCCAGCAGACCTGGGAGCATCTCCCACTCTGGTTCGACCTTTCCCAGCTGCTGCGGCTCCACATCACCAGCACTCAGGTGAATTTGTCATTCACCTGCAGAATTTTATCCCACTGAGCTCTATCTTCCACCATCCTTCCTTTCCTATACCTGAGCTTTCAATACTTTACTTTGAGAAGCAAATAACGATATCCACAATGTCCCTTTCTTTTCAAAATTTGCTTTCAACTCAGACAAAGGGAGTAATTGCTCATTAAAAAGGACAGTTACAGTCCAAAAATATTCTGTGCTCAGTTCCCCCTGTTCCTGACCATCCCAAACGCATCCCTGAATTCTCAGCCCTGGCTCTAAAACAAAGGGTAAATGGTGATTCTGTAGATGCTGACGCTTATTAAAGTCGTCTCCCTCCTCTCCTGGGCTATGGCACTTTATCCCATTAGGCTTTGGTTGACATCATAGGGATATAAGCTAGAGAAAAGGTAATTCTAAAAAAAAGTATTTGTTTTTCCACTCCTAGAAAATGCAGAATGAGTAACCAGGGCCTATATAAGTACCAGCACATAGGAATTAAAGTATAATTCATGCTGGGCGAGCTCAACAAGGGCAGCCCCCCCTTGCCCGGCTGGCCAAGGCCTCCTGCGCGTCTCGATGTAAGGCAGATTTTGGCACTTTTTAGGAGGTTTGAGGACGTTACACTTTTCTGTTGACCCCAGTGTGTAAACAGAGAACTGTATTTACACACCCAAAGACGGGGGATCAGCACACGCATTTTTGTCATTGCAGCCTTTTCGCAGCAGCTGGGGGAAATGGTGAACCCTTGAGAGATGCGACCTTCTCCCTCATCTCTGGGGGACATTGTGACACCAGATCGACAGCCTACAACCCTGCGATGGGATTTTTCACCAGCCTGAAACAAGGATGGATAAGCAAGAGGGGTGGCATTACACTGCTGCTTCCCGAGGACCACTGGCCTCGGGCAAAGATCCAGTTGACCCGACTTGAGATGCTGGCTCAAGTGCTCTGCAAACTGACTCAAGAGCCTCTTGTCAGCAGTACAGATGGTCCCCACTTGCGCAAGCTCTTCTTGTACTAACCCAAGAGCTTGCCAGGAATTGCTGCCTGGTGTTGCAGCCTGTTATTGCTGGTTGCCTGGTGTTCGGACCCATTTGAAGATACCAGCTCCATACTGGTCATACTGGTGGGGTCTGGATCCCAGAACCAACACCACGCTCCTGGCAGCTGGTGTTGTGCCACATGGACCTCCCGCACCACGTCCTGCTCCAGCCCTTCTGAGACCTCTCCTTGGAGGACATGGTGCTTTGACAGGAGCGTGACAGGGGAGCAAGGTCCCAGTTGTCCTCTGGTGCCTCCAGACTGGTGGAATCAGCAAAACCCACAGCATCAACAAGGAAATGGTGCCACACATCATCCTCACCTTCATCCAGCCTGATGGCTCTAATACACCTGCCATGCCAGCATAATCAATAATCAATAGCTTCCTACAAGCACCTCCCTTTTCAGAGTAGTTAAATGTCTTCAAAAACTCAGAACAAAGCTATTTGATGAAAGTTTGAAATTTTAAGCAAAAGACTCATTTTCTTTGTAGCTTGACACGCATCTATCACTGATGTGTTGGACAAATCACAGCGAGACCACTGTACTGAGATGAAATTTCAGCCCAAAGCATGATTTCTTTTATGGTTGTTGAGTCCCACGAGAGTTGTGGAAGGAGGAAGATGCTCAGACACCCACGAAATGAGCCAGGCAGCCCGGCCTGCAGCAGAGGCTGGGCCACTCTTACAAGACTTACTAAACTCAGGGCTGATGAAATATAAGGAGATGCTAGCTGTTAAATTAAATAGCTGAAACAGCCAATTACTCAAAGGCTTGGCCAAAATATTCTGAATTCTTGGCCAGCATTGTGCAGGCTTTTACAAAGTGGCAAAAAAAACTCTAAGAAAAAGGCCATTCCTCAGGATTGCAGTACATGGATCTAAACCACATGGGTATCAGAAGGCTTCAAAAAGGTCACCAGAATCTTCTACCTGGCAAAAAGTGTATTTTCCACTCACCTTGTTTTCTATAATAATATAGCTGAAGTATTATGGGCGCTGTTAAGCAGTACTATGGATTCCATCCCCCACAGCCCCACCACCGCGCAGCCCACCGGCCTCGACAACAGCCTGCTCACCTGTCGCCTTTTCGGGGTTGTTGCACATGAAGCACTGCCACGCTCCCGCTGCCTCGCTGTAGCCGAACAAATCAAAGAACCTCACTTCTTCCAGGTGCATCTGCACGTGGTCCAGGTCCTAGGCCAAGAATGAGGAAAAAAAAAAAAAAACAAACTCAGGAGGTGAACCACTGCACGGTTAACAGCTCGGAACCCAAAATCACAGATTTTGCAGTGGGTGCCAGTGTGCGCTGTCTTGTATGTGTCTCCTGGGGGCAAACAACCTGCCAAGGGAACGGTGCTAAAGACGTATCTCCCTTTCTAGCGGCTGATACATAAATACAAATATAACTATAGATATATATATATATATGTAACATGGCTGTAGGATGCAGAGAACTGGTCTGGGATTTTTTTTGCCCCTCCAACATCCCACTCTGCAGTCCTGCCCAGCACGTCTCCCACCAGCTGAATTACTTTTATTACTTCCAGCCCTCTCCCAGGATTTTTTTCAATGAGGGGTGAGGGTCCACTTTATTTTCCTTTTTCCCTCTTTCTTTTTCCTTTTTAAAGAAAGAATAGAGGCTCTGAACCCATCCCCCTGTGAGAAGCACAAAGACAAATGCTTAGTATGAACGTTAATATGAACATTTCTAAAACCCCAGCAACAACAAGATGGATTTAGCTCACACGAAACACACCCAGGTAAATGTGATGCTGTTCTGCCAGTGATCAGCAAGGGAAATAAGGATTACGCATCTGCAAAGTAAACCGAATGTCTGACTTGATCAAAGAAACCTCCAGAAAGTATATTTGCCACTTCAAGTACGGGAAAAGCCGGAGGAGTTTCCTTTCGAGGTAATTAATAACACTGTATAATCCAGTGTATTTTAGAACCCATTATTTAATTTTAAAACAGATTGTGATCTCATAATTAAACAAACGTTGGTGTTAAATAACAGCAACCAAGTTACTGCAAACAGAATGGGAATTACCAGGACCACTCAGAAAACACTCCTATTTATTTGCGTGTCTGCAGCAGCCCAAAGAAAACACCGATTTACCCGGTTGGTGGGGAAAATACCATCCCTTGCCAGGGACACGAGCTCAACGCACTGAACAAGGCTCTGCAGAGGATGGAGTTGTCTGATTTGGGCCAATTTCGCCAGTATCACGTCTCTCCTTCCCAGCCCCTTTCAACCCAGAAAACGGCCAGGAAAATGCTGTTTTCACAAGATCAAAACGATGAAAAATGTTGAATTTTAACCAGACACGAGGCTGTCAGGTGCCCCCACCCTCTCCATGCTGGAGACCATCTCCTGATGGATTTTCGGCTGTCCGAAGGAAGGATGGCAAGGCAGCTTGGGGAGCACTGCACATCACCTGAGCCGTGAGGCGCTCCAAACAACGAACACCGGTCCCCTCACCCCCTGGCCGCCTCGGTGCGCTCCCCTGTGATGCTTCTTTGGGCAATTCCTTCCGCCTTTGGTGCCTCTTTGCTGGGGCCAGGGCTAAATCCACATCTCGGGCTGCCTTGCCCCAGCACGCTCAAACCGGCTCACATTGGGGAGCACAGGTAAAACTTGATTATTTTGCTCTGTAACTGCTCTTTATACATCACTAATTTTTTTCTCCAAAAGAGAATTCGGTACATTGGAGGAATCTAGCTGGCTGTGCTATGGAACAGGAGCACTGTGCAGCCTCTTCTGAGGTTCTCAGGGACATGGGTTAGTGCCAGGCTTGGCTTAATGGTTGGACTCGATCTTGAGGGTCTCTTCCAACAAAATGATTCTATGATTCTCTCCCTGTTTCTCCCGCTGGTCCATGGGTAGTGGATCACATTGAACAGAAAGCCCAGGAGCATCTCCATCCTGTAAAAAAATCTTTTAGTGGCTGCAATGAGCCAACTCTAGACTGAAAGGGAACAAATATCACTGAAATATCAATGCAGCAATCTTTCTTTTCCACTCTGTACACTGGTACGCTTGAAATAATCTGCAATAAGCCACTTATTTCAGGAAGAGAAGCACGGGGGAAAAGCCTAATTAGAGAGGAGAGATTTATCTCATCCCCATGCGCCATCATCTTGAAAACCTCAGTGACTCCATTGTGAAATCGTGGCGCTTCTTTCTGCTCCGTAAACTGAGATCGCAAACAAAGGAAAGGAAGAACAGAACTAACAATGGCTCAAAAATGTTAATTATTCTCTTGCAATGCCGCTCAACAAAAGACCCTCTGAAGGCATCACACGAGGCTCATAGAGTAGTCACCATCTCACTCTTCTGACACAGCGTGAGTCAACACAAAGAATTCAGCAACGAGCTCAACACCAGCTCAGTTTTTGTAATGTGGCCTGTGTGCGCTTTGATAAAGAACGATGAAGCAACTGAACGGAAATCTGTAAGGACGTACATCTGGAAATGCTTTACTTCTGGCACGTCTTAAGCTGTGTTGGATAAATATTATTTGTGGCATGAACAGGCTGCCCAGTGAAACACGACATGCGTTCTGTGAGCCAGGTATTCGCTGCAATTCCTTGCACACGCGGACCCGGCCAAATGCAGAAATCGCTTACAGGGATGTAAATCTGAAAAATATTTCCCAGAATTTACTCTGGAATAAACCATTGATGTCATAGATTTTTTTTTTTCCCAGCTTTGCAAAATAGTTTAGAATACATATTGAAAAAAAGTCTAAGTTCATTTTTTTCTGGTTTAGCCACAGGGTCACAGGGCAGAACGCGGAGCGATTGCAGAGCAGTGATGCAGGATGGACTCTGCTGTGGTTCCTGGGGGTCGGACCTTCCCCACGTCCTCACAGCATAGAAATTTCTCAGTTCTGATAAAGCATTCAGACATCGCTGTAAGATGATGCAGAAAAAAATATAAAATATAATGCAGGACGCTGATGCTGCGTTTATATCAACAGATTTCAAAATACTTTAAATTATAAGTGCTACGCTTATTGAAACAATCACACAATGCTAATTTGGCTTCCCGCACTACTGGAAGAGGAATAAAATTAACAATTACAATAATTTTGTCAAATCTTTTGCAATATTTGAAGTACTATTAGCAATGGGAAGAACTTCTGAAAAAAAAAAATATTCACATTACTACAGAAGCTTAGACTGTCAAGTGAAGTAAGGATGAGGTCACGCCAGGAATGTTCTGGACAGATTTCTTGGGGATGTAAAACTTAAAGGAAGCCTTCCTTATGGCAGGCCTAGGTGTTGCTCCCAGAAAACGAGACTTTTCTCAGCAAACTGAATGAGAATTGCACTAGAAACAAACTGAGGTTCTGTACTAATAAGCAAAACCAAAACTGAGAAAGTAAATCCAGCAGCACACTGTGGAGACCAAGCCTGAATATTCAAGTCTTTTACCGTTTCAGATGTGTTACATCTGCCCATCTTCAGCCTCCAAAGGCTCGCAGGCAGTCCACAGTTCCTGGAGTTTCCGAACTTCTATTCACAGCTTAATTCATTAACTCAGTGAAAATCAATGCCCCATTTTCCAGCTCCACTATTTGGGAACTCGGAGATACGGTTGCTGTCATGGAGTGATGAAACTTCCCAAAATAGGGCAAACGCTCGTATCTGAGCATTAGTAGGATTATGCAACCGATGCGCTGGAGACTAATCACGTTTCTAGGGTGTTGGACACGTTTTGTAGACTTTGTGTGCATGATGCACTACGTCTAATCCTACCACTCTTCCCTAAGCTCGTTATTCACCCCAAACTCCTTTACACTCCTCCAGCTCTGACTTTCGACAAGTAGATCTTGGCACGGTCTCAAGTTAAGCCAGTATTGAAGAGCAAAGCAGTTCTAATGCCTTCAGATGAGTCAGGCTGGGATTTCGATAGCATTTAAAATACTTAGTGCCAGCTCCACTGTGTCTTAAGTAAAACTGGGCCATAAGCTGGGTCTTGGATGTGAGGATCCCCTAGTCCTCTTACATCCACAGCAGGAGTCCCCACTTCAATGCAGTATTATCGTGGGGGTTCAGAAGGTGTTTCTAACAAAACTCCTGTTTTTAAATCAGCCATAACCTTAGTAAATTAATCTGATTCAGTCAGACATCTTCATGCGTACAATATTCTGAGAGAGAATATTCTAAAATCACGTTTGACAATTCATTTCATCCCATTGAGCTGGATGGAGATGTTCAGGAATAAATAGATATTTGTTTTACAATCCTACAGTGTCCTTTTCCAAGGAGCCTGATTAATAGCTTTGAAATAGCATTTGCTGAAATCCCAGAGACAGTAAACAGCTTTGAAAGAGTAATCTTTTAAAGTGATGGGGGTAGCTAATGGTATATGTACAAATGATCATTTCCATAAAATCCAAGCCTGTGTTTAACTAGGTGAATTTCCAAGTGGCTGCCAAACAGCCCACAGTGACAGCTAATCTGAATCTAGAGTTTGAAACCGCAAGCAGGAAAAAACCCATATGTAGCATCATTAGTTTTCATCACACCAGGAACAATCCAATGTGAAGCATGTAGGAGAGGGTGGAGAACAAGCCTGGAGACCTTTCAAAGCACGGAACAAAATGACACCGTGGACCTTCTGCAGAGGTTGAAAATATAATGGCTGGTCAACATTTTTCAACATCACCACAAGCCGAGTGTTTCATGGCAAAGGGAGGTCAGAGGCACAGGCTGTGGATTGTGATCTGGTCATGCAGGAGGAAAGACTTGGGAAGATGCCAGAACTAAGGCAAAAAAGTAGAAGGGGCAGGGAAAGGGGGTTTGTTTTTCAGTGCGACCACGGCAAAGAATTGCTGTAGCGATTGTAAAGGTCTTTGTACAGCTGTTCTAAATATCAGGGTGAAATTTTCTACTTTTTTTTTTTTTTCTGAGAAAGTAAAAAGCTTACCTTTTGGTGTGGAAATGTAGACTGGATCATGGCGGTTTCAAAACTGTGCGTCCCCTTGAGCTGTGTCTTCTCCCACAGGGCCTTGAGGACTTGCACGGAACTACTCTGGATGGACAAAGGTTCTGCAAACAAGCTCTGAAGGAAATGTTGAAAACAGGGTGTCAGGCATTTTGTACTTGGCCATCAACAAAGATCATCTTGTTCTTACAGTGGGACGGCCACGCGTGTAGCCAGGGATTAGCTCATTTCTTTGTAAGGAATTACAATGGATCAATATGCGCACAGTCAGACAAATCCTCAAATATTTCATTTCCTTTGGGGCTTTTTTTAATTGTACGTTACATGTCTTTAAGGTTTGTGGCTCACTAAAGTTTATCTTTCAACTACGACTACACACAGCAACTGGCATGTAATTTTTGCATTGAAATGCTAGTTTATCAAAATGTTCGCAGCACGGGCCTCACTGAACCAGGTGCACATCTCGGTGACACATATTTTTTGGAAAAAACTGGTCATTTACCAGTTAATGCGAAAGATGCTTGGCACCGCTGCAGGTTTGTGTGTGGTTATCCAGACCCCACTGCAGCTCCTGGTCCTTGCGTGGGGGACAATAACTGTGCAACGTTTGGGACCGCACTGAACAGACAGCGGGATGAAATGCAAGAGAAAAATCCTCCACAGAACACGTTCAATGCAGATTTTGCTGATGGGGTACAGGAATGTTCATCCCCTGAACATTCACAAACCAAGATGAAACTGTTGGGTGCTCTCGCCTCCAGAGCTCCTTGTTTCAAAGGACAGCAAGCATACAACCTTATCCTGCCTTGAATTATTCTAATATTTCAACAGCATTAAGTTCTTCACTGTATAAACTGCACACAAAGTCAACGTTACAAGAACACTGCTGCAGCTGAGAGCGCTCAGCACTTCTGCCTCTACTAGATCTGCTCCATGATCTTGGAATTAAAAAATGCATTTGCACACAGGAGCCAAGCTGAGAGTGCACAAGCAAATGTGATTTTCCATGTTTTAAGTATTTGATTTCGCAATGTGAACAATGTCCTTTTTAACGTAGGTTTCCTGGATGGATGTTCCTTCACTTTCTGAACAGAAACCCAAGGATCCTAATCCCACTGTCTGGCACCCAGCGCACACGCTTCAGGAAGACGCACCCAGGAATTTTTATTGTGGCCGAGGCAATGCATTTTTTCCAGCTAAGCTGTCAGGACAGCAGGATCATTTTGTCCCAATTAAAAGGGAGAAGCAGTCAGCTTCAGGCAGCCACCTGGCACAAGAAAACAGCAGCCCAATTAGCTGGTGTTTGGCTAATTAATGAGCAACGCGAGGGAAGGTGTTAGGAAGGGACAGGTCGGGCAGCCCCCTCCTCGCTGGTGACACTGTCCCACCTGATGAAGAAAATTAAATCATACAGCATTAGAGGATTATTTTGATGAATCTGTGAAACTAAAGCATCCTGCCTATCAAAGATGTTTGGACTCAATGATCCTGAGGGTCTCTTCCAACCAAAACGATTCTATGAAATAACCCCTCTAACATCACCTCTTATTCTAATTTTGCTACTTTTGTTAATCATCGCTTAACTGTAAGACGATTTCTCAGGTCTCCGTTGACATACGCTTTTCTTCCTACTGCCCTGCACTAATAATTTGCTGTTTCACAACTTCTGTTCAAGGGCTTCAAAACACGGTGTAACTATTCACTGATATTTTTAAAATTAAATAGAAAGCAGGGTTGTGAAGTCAAGGATCTGTTCTGGAGACCTGAGAGAAAAAGTCTCTTCTCGCTTCTGCTTTTGCGGAATGCAATGTCAAACAGAATATGGAGCGATTGGCAAAAAATGAATAAAACTACAGTAACTGCTATTGAAATCTTCAGAAACTGTATATTAGCAGTCTGTCTGTGAATCTATGATGGATCTGCTGAAAACTACATTTTTATCACCAGCCTTTCATTTAACTTATTATTAACACATTATAAATACACTTTACGTCAAATGTATCTCTCGTACAATTTCACAGGCTTAAATAACATTATCCCACGGCTGGATTTAGTGCCCTGTATTTAATTTAACAATAGTTATATATCCAGTACTTAAAAGCCTTAAGATTTTGAAGAAAAGAAAGAACATACATTATCTACATTAAACACCATCCTGATGCGCAGCAGGCTCGAACGCTTGGTGCAGCACAACGTGAAACTTTTCCCATTAAAAAAACATTTAAAGTGGTGTGTTTACAGCATGTTTGCAAAGATATAAACTAAATAGCATTGCTTTGAGCCTGGCCCTGGCTGTGCAGGGGGATTCAAATTCAGAGTAATGTGGGAAGGGGTTAATGGGAGAGGTTTGGCAATGAAAAACATCTCAGGAAAAGGCAAGGCACTGGGGAATAAAGGTGGATCGGTGATTAAATTGTCGGTGCAGCTGATTCAAACCACGAACCGCAGGCCAAACAGAGGTGGTTGTGTTAAAATCCACGGCAGGGGTTGGGGGGGAGCGAGTTGTGGCAGCTCTGTCACCCCCTCCTCTGCTGCTGCTGCTCCTTTTTGCTTTTTAGTACTTTCGTCTGTGTTTTCCAACATCTGTTTTCCTCACGTCAGGAATAAAATGATGCATTTGTAACACAATTCATTTATTCTCTCAAGGTCCTGTTAAAATTCTGAGGTTGCGTTAGGGTGGGATGAAGTACAGTGACTGGCTCCGCACAGGTTGAGAAACTGAACCTTGCTATCGTAACACAAAACCATCTGTTTCATCTTGAAGTGTGAATGTCAGGACGTCTCTTACAATTTCATACACTTTGTAACCTATCACAAAATCCCATATATGTCCAAACACTGGGCTGTATTTGGAAATGGTATTAAACAAGAGAAAATAACTGTAGGGTTGGTAGGAGAACAGCACTGATCAGATTTGCAAATCCGGCTCGCTTGAAACTTCTGCAGTAAAAAGTCCTGAGGAGTGCCGGAATCTGCAAGTTTTGCCTGAATGAGGACAACAAGGTTTGGTCCCACTTTTTTCCCCCAGACTTTGTAATCTCTTCAGATAGTCTGAATTTGTTGTACTTAATAGAAATATAAAAACTTACAGACTGCAAAATCACTTCGACCTACTAGAACAACTTTCTAAGAAAATACGAGGGTCGCAAAGCGCTGCAGATTGGAAGCATGTTTAAAGAGATTAACCATTAAAACGTTTTCGCCAAGTACAAAGTTACCCGTACAGAGGTGCCACGAACCCGTATTGCACACACCTGCTGGAAGAGGAACATGATGTGGATCCAGAGCGGAGGCTGCCGGCTGACCAGGGTGAAACTGGATTTACTGTACAGGCAGTAATGGCCTTTCAGGGGACAGCTGAAGAACAGCTTCGCTACGCAACTTCTGACGGTATCTAGAAAGACATACACAGAATATTAAAATCAACTAAAAAAAGACAGAAACGTAACTGTCCGTTACCAGCATACAGGCAATAAACCAGTGCATGGGCATGGTCTGGGTCAGCTCCTGGGTGTTCAGAAGGGCATTGCTGTGTCTGCGCCCTTAAATTAAACACAAGCCACCTGACAGTACTGGAGAAATTTGGTCCCCAGAGCTTTAAACCTTGTATGGGAATCATTTACTCCCAAATGCAAAAGGTGCACGGCAGCCCCCCGCCAGGCTGTTTATCCTCTTTGTGCTTTCTCACGCATTTGGTACCGTCGTTTAGCTTATCAAACCAGACAGACGTATCAAAACTGTGCATCGCTTATTCTTATTTGAAGAGTTTGTTGGAAAAAACATCCCATGTTAAGAAAGAGCCATATAGGGGCCTGACATCTATGGGATCCTTGCCAAGAGCTCGCGCAGCTGAAAGCTGGTGTCTGCAGGGATGCAGGAGAGCATGAGCGGCTCCCGGCCAGGAACCGGCTCCTTCAGCCGCTGGTGGCACCCGCAGTGCTTCCCCTCTTTCTGTGGATCCTCCAGGAGCCAAAAGAGGCATAAATCCATTTACTGTGCATGTAGCATGTTTGCTGTACAGGCTGGCTTACTAATTGAGCATCGGAAGTACCTCGGAGCTCAGGTCTGCCCGAACCTGCCCGTGCAGGGATGCTCCAGGTCCCACCAACCCCACTTCTTATCAAGCATACAGACCACAACCCTGCTGGGTTGTTACACACCAAGCCACGAAGCCACAGCTTTTGCAGCCATTCCCTGCAGCAAAAAAACACACAGGGAAAAGGAAAAGGCGTGAAGCTCCAGGTCCAACTGGACAAGAGATGGCGAACGCTTTCACAGTTACACACCGGGCAAGGTGGGATGCGCACGGTCGTGGCTGTGACCCGGTGTCACCACTCAACACACGGGTTTGCTCCAAAACTGCAGTTACCGTCACAGTCCCAGCTGCACCACAGACAGACAAAACATCTCCAATTCTCACTGCTCTGCCAAATCACGACCATTTATGCCAGCTGTGATTGTGCCGTCTGCTGATAAAAATCCCGGCAGTGGTTACGTGCGATGTGAAGGCGCCATTTGGGATCAAGGGTGCGGTGCAAAGCTGTGCGCCACATCGTGTTACCTGACTCTGAACTTCCCGTGCTGGATTTAACTGGAAATTAAGCCCTTGAGATCCATGATTCTGCTTTTGCAAAATATTGACCCCTAACCCTCATTGCCTCTCTTTACGTGACGACTCATAATGATAACAGCATGTTAGGCATAACCCGATGATGATTATTATTAACTTAAAATAGCGGCATCATTTTATAGCCACTCTGAACAGGAACAAGCGGCTATCCGAGGTAAAAAGGCATGGAAAACAAAAGACAGAGATCCTCAGATAATGACCTTGATGCAAACCCAGGGAGAGCTGCACCCGTGCACCAGCTGGAGACCTGACCTGGGGAGGGAACCACCGGTCCCACCAGCTGCTGCTGCATTCCCGTCCCCGCTAAAGCCAGAAACGACGGACAGACAAACCGCCCTATGCTTACAGATCAGCCCGCTGTAAGAAAATATCCTAACTGGAAAAAGGAGTTGTAATTTTCTAAAAAATGTGGCTAACGGGAGACTAGATCTACCGACAATGCGTGCCAGCAACAAGGAAGACTGATATCAGGAGGGTGGCCTTTCTCTCCAACAACAGACCATCTTGAAATACTTGTTGCTTTTAACATTTTTCATCTGATCAAGATGTGAAAGCATAGGGGAGAAACATAATAAATTCATTATTTCATATTAAAGCACCGAGTATGAGGAATGAGTTTATCAGAGGTACAAGAGGATGAGTCTCTTGAGCAAAAGTATCGATGGACCAGGTTGTCACTAAAAATGCAGAAAATTCAAAACTGGGATGTTGGAACCTGCCGAAAATCTTACAGAGAGGCCAGATGGTTGTTAGGCTGGGAGAAAAACATGCAGAAGCTGGCAAGTGGAACCCACGTTATTATCCTTTGACAAAACTGTTTGAATTTGCTGAGAAAAGGAAGTCACCTGTGCCAAGCTGGGGCTGCAGAGCTCGTTGAGACCCCACTGTAGCCCAGGAGATCTGAGGTGTAAAGGCATGGGAAGGTTAAAGCTGGAGCTCACAAAAGCCAGTGGAGTCACCGCACTGACTGTGGGAAACACTCACAAGCCAAGGCCATGCAGAATATTTGGAAGTGAGCACAAGGACCAAAACAAGTGAAAAGGACGTTGAGATGAACGGGATGACAATCGTCATCCAGATCACTCCCCTCCAGAGAGACAGAAGGACCCAGACCAGCCCCAGCTCTCCTGATCCATGGGTGAGCCAACAAGAAAACCCACCCGTACTTGTCTCAGAGTGCATTTAGCACAGGACAAGTCTGAAGATGTTTCCTTCATTTTGCAATGGTGGTGGAAAGAGGAGCTGAAATAGGGCCGCTGCTCTTGGCTTCACCAAACGCACCCAAAAAGGAGGCACAATTGTTGGTGTAGGACACATGGCACTCTTTCCTCTTGTATAGGCCTGAAAAAATGGATAGATCACAGGGGAACGTTGCCTTGAAGAAAGAAAGAATCTGCATGAAGTGGTGGCTCGATGCCAAGCATTGGGCATTTGGAGGCTGCTCTTTGAAGACAATATTGATTTGTGCACATTGACCAAATCCTGTGGGACGTGGAAGTGCTGTCTGGGTCGTGTCAAGCACCCATCCCAGCAGAAATGTAGTCTGAGATCTACAGTGGGACAATATTAGAAGCGTGTGTGCAACTGTTGCTTTCAGCAGTAGAAAGCCAGGGTTTAAAGTCAAACCAACAAAGATGCAAATGCTGCTAAACTGAGACGACGATTCAGAAAACAAAACAAAACAACTAACTTAGCTGCAGATCAAAGATATATCATGTCCATAAGCAACATGACCATCTTAGCAGGAAAAAGATGGGACATAAAATCCACTACTCTTGGATTAGTAGCTATGGGGGAAAAATTGAGTTTAATCTAACTACCCAAACCAGCCACCTGCCAGTATTCACGTTCAATATAGAGGAGGAGTTTGAGAAAGAGAAAGGGTTAATTAGAGCGACCTGAAGTCCGGGGACATATTAAAGCACAAAACTCACTGGCGTCTCCAAGGAGCTGTTGACACAACGCTCTTCCACCAGCACGGCCCACGCTGAAGACCCTTGGTTTGTGCATCATAGATGGTAACAAGTCCAGTGGTTATTTTTTCAGTTACAAAGGTACAAATTGACAAGAAACCTGGGAGGCATTTAAAGGCTGCGGGTTCGTAATTAAGAAAGGATGCTCAGTGCTGGGCAGGACTGTGCTTGATAGGACTGTGGAGAAGGTTCCGAATTGCTGCAGAACAAAAAAGTTGTAAAGGATCTGTGGAGAGAGACAAAAACCTAACAAATCGCTTAGCAAGACATTGTGGATGACACAGAGAAAAATACCGAGGCTGACAATACACGCCAAAATAAATGTCAGCTCAGGAGCCAGAGTCCACGTTGGCTCAGCAAAAAGTTTGTTCCTGGAAAAAAGCAGCATTAATTTGTCAATACCGACGGAAAAGAAGCCTCCTACCCAGACAATCTTCAAACCTTTGGTATGAGACAAGCAATTACTCATCGCTATTTCTGCTACATTTGCTATGCTGAGTTTGGCAATGTCTGATAACAAGCCAAAGTTTACTACGTGTTTTTCAATGGTTTGCAATGAACTACAGGTTGCAACATATAACAGCTAATCTCAGTCAGCCCAGAGTCAGTGGAAAGTGGTATTTAAATAATAAACATTCTGATGAAGACTAAGATGACCCTGATCCACATCTAGCACTGCTACACTGTATTTCACTCAAATGCAAATCGACACACCAATACCACAGGAAATTAGTTTCTTGTCATCATTTGGGTGCATTTTAAAGAAAATGACATGTCAGAAAAACATTTACATTGTGCCATTTCACAAAATGTTTAAAATGGCAAAAAAAAAAATCATTTTAATGAACAGCATCATCAGATACTAACCTAAAGCAGGAGAGATTAGCACACGGGATATATACACACTGCAGAATAACCAGGGGCCCGTTGGGTCATTAACTCCCGCACAGAGACGCACCTTTAACTAAAAATACAAATTGTAATAGTCACGTGGGTTCAGTCATAGTCTTCTGGCATTATGAATAATAAAATGGGTTTAAACTTTTAATCAAATGTAACCATGGCAGTAGAGTTCTCTTGTACTCCATCCCACATAAAAACATTGCAGGTGTTGTAAATATTGTTCAACAGGTTATCAGAGTCTGTTGTGCTCAAAACATCCCCCCAAAATGTCTGCATTATATATGGCAAGTGTTATTGTAACACCCAGTGGTTGTTAGACACTAAATTTTGTATGTTACGTTTTCATTTTTAAGAAGCCAAACCAAAGCACCAGATGTTTCTAGAAGTGACAATATTGCTCTTTACAACTATTTCCCCACTCGTGTAGCAATTCCGATTCAGATTCTATGTACCGTATCCCAGTGCAGAGTAATAACCTTCACCATGGGGTTTGATATTTCTAGTATAACATTGCACTTTTATAATATCTTATTCAAGGATCCCAAAGAATCATTACTTAGCCCTCAAAACGTTCATCACAGTATGTTGTTTTTGCTGTCCCTTGTGGGTAAGTGTGGCAGGATTATTTAGGAGTGTGGCAGGATTATTTAGGAGTGTGGCAGGATTATTTAGGAGCAAAGCACGTGTGTCACACGTCCATGTTCAGACTTGTGCTCAGACACACTCTGAGAATGAAAAAGGTACTTTTAAAATCAGCATTTACGAATTGTACGTACTTAGGTACTCAGCACGATATGCAGTTTAAGAAGATGCATTTGGGCTTTCCTAAACCACACGTACGTAAATGGGCTGAGCTTTAGCTGGGCGATGTTGCCTGCTTCACTGCAAGTTATATAAACCACTATGAACCCAATACCAGCCTTGTGTAATCCTGATGGATTACAGAGGAGTTAAAGCAGAGAAAATACAACACAGCAAGACCCGTTTACACCTGGGAGACCTGACGGCATCATTTTGAGGGAAAACAACTCGTGGCGTTTGCACTTAGCAATGCACAGCGGCTGACAACGGCGAATCTGATGGATGAGCGGGGAACAGGGCTGTAGGTTAACAAGGAAATACAAGAATTTTTGCTAGGAAGAACGAAAATAAATCACTTGCAGGCTAGAGTTAGCAAAATGCTTTGAGGTTAAATGAAACCATCCCCAGCTTACAAAGGCGAAGACAACTCAGTTCCCTGAACCTCTGTGTAATTCCCCGTGTGGGGACACGTTACCACTCACCCTGACTTCACCTGGGAAAGGTGAATTTAGCCCCAAAGAAACTTTCTGGGTATCAGTGAGATACAAGACACAGGAGATTCCTGTCAATAAAAGCCCTTTGCTCCACGGCAGCTCCCCCAGCACCCGGCGCAGCTCGGTAAACGCCGCAATCCAACGGCGACTAAAGGTCCTTTTCATGGGATTTAAAGCAATAAAGTCCAAATTATGGCCAAGATTGATCTGCAACTCTTTAAAATAATTGGTCAAAAGTATGCAAGGGAGAGAGGAAGGAAAAAATTAACTAATTTCCCTGAGGACATTAAGTCTATTACATTGGTCACATTTAAGCTGTGTATTTACAGACTCTGGAATCAGTTTTGTACTTTAAAAACTACTGACGCTTCTAAATGTGGAAAGTGAATCTGAAGGAGGGTGTTTGTGCCAACTTCGATTTCCCTGAGTAACCCGCCCCGTCGGACCTAAACGAGGATTTATGGAAACACCATTTCAGCCACTACATCTGTGGCTCTGACAGCGTTTCTATACTGCATGGGTTCATAGAGGCTTTGACTGTGGAAAAGTAAAATAAAATAAAATAATAAAAGAAAAGAAAAGAAATAAAATAATAAAATACAGAGAGAGACTTATGACTATTTAAGAGTGCTAGCTCTTGGAGCTGGATGATGGATACGATTGTTTTGTTTGGGCCAGGAAAATCCCTTGTACATGTCAGCATGTGCAAAGATGCAGCACGAGGAGGAAAGGGACAGGTGAGGGACAAGGTGACAGGACACCAGGTGTATCTTCATTGTGATACCGACTTAAATAGAGGCAATCGCATTTCTCATCACACCTGTTGGCAAGTCCCAAAATTCCAGCATGAGAACAAGCATCAACTTGGATTTCCTATGGGAAACAAGAAAATACTTGTTTCAAAGTTCACTAGTAAGTGGTTGTGCCTGGGGAAAAAGAACAAAATATAAACAGAGGAATGTCAGTAGAGTTGTTAATTGTTGTTGATTCCAGGTTGACATGCTGGGCTAAACCAGGAGGGTCACAGGCAAGTGGTACAGAGTCGCTGGTTCTGGGAACAATTAATGCATTATTTGATTTACATTGGTAATCCTTCACTATTAAATAAAATCTGTTAATAGGAGTAAAAGTATGCTCATGAATTTCCCAAAGAGAATTAAACCCACCCACAAACATGAAACCAGGGAACAAGAAACGGATGCAACTTTTTACATTTCAATTTTAAGCCTTTTTCAGCTTCCTCAGTTTCCTTTGCCTGATCTGTTCAGTTTGGATCACAAATAAGCATGCAAACAATAAATACCCTGATAGGAGAAAAGGTAAATTTTTAAAGCAACCAGCTTCAAGAAATGCTGATTTTTTTTTTTCTTTTTTAACACCGCTAGCTTTGCATGTGTGCCATAACTCAGTCCAACTGATTTCATCTCCAGTAAGTTACACAAAAATTAATGGAGAGGGCATGGCTATGATGGGGTCCACGACAATGCGCTCAACACACAGAGTCCAAATCTGAGTTGAGTGGCAAAAAGCCACATTTGAGAACATACAGAATAGCTTAACTTTCTAACAGTTAAACAAAAAATAATAATGAAGTCCTTCCCTTTACCATCGGGGCAATGAAAAGCCCACGTCATCAGGGAAGGTGCAACAGTCTAATATCAAAACGTCTCTGCCACATTGTCCCACCTTCAGAAGCAAAAGTGCACTAACCTCACGTGTGGGATGCAATAGAAATACCAGTTCTATAGAATAAACCACCAACTAACAGGATTTTTTTGGCCTAGCAGCAGCGTTGGTATCTCTGGAAGCGCCGGCCTGGGCCACGTTGCGATCCCAGCGAAGGACCAGGGGTCCATCTGTTCCAAATCAGCGTCTGGCTCATGGAACGCTGGAATTCCTCAGACCGGTGCAGGGCCAGCGCTGCGGGGGACCAATGCGCTTTTCCATCTCCACCGGCATATGGTACAGATTATCCCTCGGTACCGCATAAAACATAACAACAACCAGATTTAGGGCCAGTATATTGCAACCTGTTTCCCCTGCTGCCTCGTATCTTTTCAGGGTTCTGCCATTAATCCCAGAAAACGTTTGCTGTTTGTATTTCCTCCTGGAGGGCACTGAGGAGCCGGGAGTGACTCACTGCTATTAAATGGTTATAATATCTTTCATTGGATGGCATCACATTTTGCATGTGGCTTCAGTGACCCGGGATGGAATGAACGGGCTCCATCCTTTTAAAAAAAGAGGCTGAAGATGCACGAATCCTTCGGCATCCTCTACACACAGATATTACCAAGTGCTTTCTTTCCAACAGCTCAGTTGACACTCAGGCATTAACAGTGGCATTTTTATCCCAATTATCTGAAGAGCAAGTAGAACTGCAGCCAGGGGAGACATGGCAAATGCAACACGGGGTCCTCAAACACGGGCTCTTGCTCTTCATCGCTGGGACCCCAGTCACACCGAGGCGGTGGAAATCCCGCCCAGCGTACGTTGAAAAGCAATAATGAAACATCGAACAGCAATAATGAAACGTTGAAAAGCCATAATGAAACTTGGGAGCATTTGGGAAATGATAGATGCACAAGTCTGGGCTGCTGCCAGCTGCAAGATCCTGGAAGTACCGATAAGGTAGAAGATCACAAACCATCTGGAAAAATATGGGCTGATGAAAACTACTTCGCTTAGCTCCATGAAAGATAAAGCGCCTGACAAATATGGTGGCATTGTGGGGTTTTTTTAGGAAAATATCCAAAGGATTAAGAGGATTAGTGATGAACACGACACAAAAGAATGCCTCAGATTGCTTAAGATATGGCAGAGATGTGAACCTGGGTGAAGTGGTTCAAAATAAGCAGAAACTGAACCAAACCATCAGCCCCCAACGGAAACCATCTAAAATAAATGGATTTTTGTGGTTTCAGATGCCTTCCTTCTGCTCCTCTCTGACTCCAGTAGTAGTTCCAAGAGATTCACTCATGTACATACACACAAGCACTGGGGAAGCCATTGTAGCTCCTCTGTTCTTCAAAACACCCTCAACTTGACCATTTCTTAAGACGTTCTGGCCACCAGTGCAGCCGTGAGCCTGCTCATGCCGCAGGATCAGTACCCCATTCACAACCCTCCTCCACCTGAAGCACAGGCAACCAAAAATAGCAAATACTAAGTGAGATAACAGAGCTGAGGACAAGTCATTTGTCAATGTTTATAGGAGACGGCTTCAAATTAACTGTCACAGGCTGACCATGGATCCACTCTTACAGTTCTTGAACTGTGTCCCTTCACAGCTGTAAAATCAAACACTCAAGTTAATATTACATACATTTTGACATATACTATAAATCAAGTGAGCTTATAAATCAACAAGGAGACTGAAAAAACGCACCCTGTAAAGCCAAAACATTTTGTGAGGGCTAAAGTGTCTGAATCGATAGCAAAAAAAAGAAAATTTGCAAATCATGGACAACGTTACAGAGCAGAGGATGCGATCGAGGACCAGCCCTGGCCCCGTGCCCACACTCGGAGCACCCGTGGCGTCGGAGTTGTGGTGGAAATAAAATCTTACATTAACTCAACTGATGCACATGGAAGAAACAGGAATGTTTGAGGGACAACCAACCCTTCTTCAGCTCCATCAAACCTTGGCTAGCTTGCAGGTTTCTTTAACGTGTTTTTAACCTCTGCAACTCCCCTGCCAGCACAGGCTACAGAACTTTCTCTACTGTCGAAGCTGAAAAAGCATTTAAGAAGACTTCATGCTCATATTTGTGCATAGGGGTAAAAGACGCTAAACCTGGTTCTTAAGTGTATTAGGGAAATTGCTTTTATTTCTTACAAGAAAAACTATTTTTTCCTGCTGCAAGTATTAATTTTTGTCTTGGTCTTTTGCTTCTCTTGTAAGTATTTCTCAATGTACTATGGGTGTTTTTATGCTACGATCTACATTAACTTCAAAACAGAAGTACGCATATGTTCTTTACACTTCTTTAGGCTTCTTAAGTTCACTTTCATTAATGGTTTGAAATATCCTTATGCTATTTTTTTTAAAGAAACAGACATTAACAAGCATCAACTGCTGACTATGTCGCATTAAGAGATCTAAACTCCATTAGAACGCTTCGTGTTTGTTCTGCAGCCCATACCTGCTACATTCACTGATATTTTGCATTAATTTTTCTCAGCTGTGCAATTATAATAAAATTATTTCTTGCCTTGTCCAGCATGCCTGTTCCCTTAACTGCCTTGCACAGTGCTGATGGTTGTTATGAGTCCTCCTTCAGTTTTCTCCTACTTTGGTAAAGAAATCCAATTTTCTCAACTTTTGCCCTTTCGAGGGATGCTGGAATGGCAATTCTGATTCGAGTCAGAAAGTCCCACCAGCACCTTATCCCGGTATTAACTCAGAAAGGGTGAGTAAAAGAGCGGTAAGCAACAAGCACAAAACACACACACGGCAGCAATTTCTCTCCCGCCCTCCCTATTTCCTTGCAACTGATTTTATCACTATTTCCTTCTCTGTTTCATGGGACTCTGAAGTGCCCGTCTTTTCATATTTTCCCCTTTTTACATATTAAATTTCCAGTTCAAACTCCTACATAACCAAGATAATATTACCCAACTACGTATATTAATATATTTTCTAACATCTTCTTACTATTTTCTAAACATCCTATTTGAAAAGTAAACCAGATATATTTGAATGGGCCTTTACAATGTGCAGAAATCACAGAAGTCCAGTAACGGCGAGGTTTTAGATGGAATGGTTTATGTAACATCTGAAATATTAACAAAGCTGTCCCCTGCGTAATGAGCCAGACTGCGTTTCTCCAGCATCTTTAGAATGAGTCACGTAAATCTCCTGTTCTGCACGTGTCCTTACTCAAAGAATTTCCCTAAGAATGCTAGCTGAGGATTTTCGGGAAATTACAATAGTTTGGATGAATTTAGAAACAGTCACATACTTAGAACATATCAAAACAGTTACTTCAGAATGGAAGCTAAGCAATACATTGAAAAATATTCAACGTATTGCATTCGATTAATGTGAGGTCATTGCATTCAGCACTTGAAAAGCCAGATTGTTCACTCTTCTGTTTCCACTGTGACTTTATGAAACAAAAGCTTCTACCAAATAACTATTCCAAATAGTAAACCTGGAATTTAAGATATTTAGGAAATTCTTGAGAAGCACAGGCTTTTAAAATATATGCAGTTATGTCCCTTTTATGACTGGAAACTACTTTTCAGCTTTTTGACCACTGAAAAAGTAAGCAAGCAAATATTTTATCAACAGAAGTTGATATTAGATGGACCTGAAGTTATGTAGTGTTACAAGATGATGTTTTAAGTGACTGTAAAATGATTTAATTTAGTGAGTCAGCTACACTTTGGAATCATCGAAGGGCTGGGCTGTAAATAGCTCATGACCAGCAGCAAGTGGTTAGATGCCCACAAATTCACATTAAAGGACACAGCTACGGCTCAGTATAAGAGGCTCACAACCCAACCTGAAAGATTTACTTCAAAGAGAAATATCAAAGACCCAATCTTGCAGCGTATCGCCCGCCTCCCCCGCAGTCTCAGCAAAGCAGCTTCCTCGCACTTGAAAACAAACACCCACCCTTGATGAAAGCACAAAAACCTTAAACAACCCCAGGGACGTAGGGGAACAGGATCCAACCCAACCCAACGTGCCAGGGATCTCATTCTGTTGGGCCTTCAGGGAGCTTTGAGTCTGGGCTGGAATGTGTCAACCCGAGGGTCCTGACCTGCCTCATTTCTGGTGTATGCTGTGATCAACTGATTTAATAATAATCTCACTAAGAATAGACATGAGGAAGGAATTGTTGGCCCTGAGGGTGGTGAGAGCCTGGCCCAGAGAGGTGGTGGCTGAACCATCCCTGGAGACATCCCAGGCCAGGCTGGACAGGGCTCTGAGCAACCTGAGCTGGTGCAGATGTCCCTGCTCATGGCAGGGGGGGCACTGGGGGAGCTGGGAAGGTCCCTCCAACCCATACCATTCTGTGATTATGATTCTAACGTTCCTCCCCATCCATGAGCTCTGCACTAGAGGATCTTTCCCACCCATTTACTCGATCCCCGAGAGGACTTTCAGTGTCGTGTTAAAGTTCTGGTGACGGGACAGGCTCAGGGTTCTTACCTTCAATAACGCACTGGTCGGGGATCGGAATTTTCCTCCCCATCTCCGCAACATATTCTTTCACTTTACCCAGGTTTTCCTTCAAGTGCAAGTAGAGCTTGTCCTGGTATTCCACAGGGCTTGTCGCTGCCTCTGCGCTTCCTTCCAAGGCCTTTTCTTCAGGAGATTCTGCCAAATTCGCTGATTCTGTGTAATCGAGACTCTGGCGTGAAACCAAAGAATTTCCCAGTTGCATCGCTTCAGGATCAACACCGAAAGGCAATTTGTCGTTCTCTTGGCTGATGTAGATCTCAGTGAAGGAGATACCAGCAGTTATCTCCCCGTTCTCCTCGTCCTGCCTGCTCTCCGAGCTTGCCCCCTTCATGCGGACTGCGTGCAAAGCAAGGCTTTTGGACCTGGAAGGCGATTAAGGACAGGAAAAGTGTTTTGGAATAGACATAAGACACAAAAATCACCCAAACACATGTTCTTCCAGGTTACCTCCGTGCAGCTGCTTCAGAGAGCTGAACACAGGGCTTGCTCAGCCGGAGGCAAGTATCTTGGGGTAAATATGCATTTCAAAAGCAAAACTCAAGCCACAGCTTGAATAAGTAAATGAAACGAAATAATATCCATATATCACAACATCTGCATGCCATGGAGGGAGCCACTCAACCTATCCACAAAAAGCTTATAACCCTGGGACTGGAGTGTGTGCTTTATGGATCACATCATAAAAATGCCATCCGGCAGCCAGTTAACTGCACCGAGATTCAGCCTCCAGTTCTGCATTTATATATATATATATATATATATGTATGTATATACACATACACTGAGGGTGAAGTTAAGCCCTTATCTCACCCAGTGTCCCGGGAGAGTCGCACTCGTCTCACACAGCGCACAGACAAAATTTGATTCAAACACCTGATACGTATTGTTAGCAATAATACCCAGAAGAGGCCTCTGTATCTTCCTTTCTAGTAATATCTGTATGCAAATATTTTCCCACCCCTTGTGCTGTTTTAGGGCACAGAAGAGATTAAATAAATTTTTATGTTAATAATTTAGAAAGATTTTATCCAGCCTGTAAATTCCTGGATATGAGACTTGGTTAAAATTAGGCTCATGATGCTCATAGGTATCATGCCAGGGGACCAATTTCTCAATGTTTGGATAAAGTTTTATTACAAAACTGATACTCATGAAAACTACACACACATTTTACACAGCCATACCTGTTAAATCTCATATCCTTCCTTTCTTCTTTAGAAACCTGGCCCAAGCTGTATCTCCGCACTGAGCCAGGAGTATTGTTGTCAACATTTATTTTCTCTTCAAAAGCCTGTATTTTAACTTGAAGCTTTTCATCTTCTTCATTTCCATTCATAACAGACTTTAGATCATCCAGTGGTACAGGAGATTCTGTTTCAGCGTCATTTTCCATCCTAAGGAAGTAGAGAGCAGAGATTTAACTCTGGCACACTGTGCTCATAGTGATGCTGATGCTGCATTTTCACATACCATGTAGCTGGTAACATGATTATGTTTCAGCAGAGATTCTCTTAGAGGTTAATTAATCATTTTCAAAAACATCTTCGAGATCAATGTCTCTGTCAGATGGATGAGAAACACTGAACATCTCTGGCAACACTGGATTACAAACCACATGTGCTCTATCTGCATAAGCAAGACCCAGCTCTTTCCCTGATAGTCCCATAGGAAAGTTTTTTAGCTGAGCTTAAACTATTCTCTCAAGCTTACTAAACAATGACTTATTGCATTATTTTCATAAACCAAAAATAGAGCTAATTGCAGAGTTTATACAAGTCTGTGGTTTTAAAGGTTTGACAAAAGTACATGTAGTTCCTACTGAATTATTGTACCCTGGGTAAGAAAAAATATAATTTAAAACTCAGTGCACGGATGGAAACGAGCTCAGGAAAAGTTCTAAGCAATGTGACTGAAGTTCCGCAAAGGAGAAAATGAAGAGTTAAAATGAATTTGTAGGACTGTGGAGGAAGCTGTTTCATTTTAAATTTGTTATGTTAATCTTAGAACTACTGCTGCAGCAGCAGGAGGACTGAATTTCCAGGTACTAACAGCACTGTGGGGCAAAAGCACCGCTGTTCCTTCACCTCTTCTTCAGGGAGGTGCCTTCTGCTGCAGATTTCTCTGTTCCCATCTTATTCCTGCAGCTATGGAGTAACCGGACCAAAAAACCATGAAGGCACTACAAAGACAACCAGAAATCTCTTGGAGAATTAAGGGGTGTTTGACAGTTTGACAGTATTTACTTTTTAAACTCTACCCACAGATCTAAAACAAGCTTGTTTTGCTTCTGACCATTTATTTTTTGTTTTTTCCTGATAAGCAAATATCGGAATAGCTAAATCTGTAAAATACAGATATGGAAAGGCACAAGTGAGAGTTTTAACACAGCACTTTCAAAGCAGCAGAGTTTGAACAAGTCATGCTCACAGTTGGGAAGCCTATTAAAAATTCCCAAATACGGCAAATTACCAACAGTGGAAACAAAAAAGCACATTTTAAAAAAACACGCACCATGAATACTGCATCACAAAATGCACTTTTTCATCTGTTTTGGTAAAGGTAGTTCAGGATATTTCTCAGGGGAGCTGGCAAGTTTTGTCTTGTTTTGTTTTTCATTAGGCAAGATCTCATAATATATTAACACGGCAGAAAACTTTGAAAAAAATATTCTTCTGTAATAAAGAACCTTGGTATGACCTTTACTAACAAATCTTTCTGGAGATGTGGGACAAGATTTAATTTATTAGAAAGCTGTCACTCCAACATAACTCTCAACACTGCTCCCATTGTGGGAACTAAGCACTAAGAAAAATGTCTGTTCCATACGTAAATCTATGTAAAGCCCCTCTGGCTACAGAGAGAGGAGTGATGGACTGATGGGGTTTATGAATGACAGACCCAATGTTTGGAAATAAAAGTGGCGTTTTATGACAGCGCCTTTTCGTCCAGCATTCTCTGGTTTAGCTTTGATGGTTTTGTGAAGGAAATAGAAGAAAATGCTTCTGCTAAAGGAACACATGAACTAATCCTATATGCCATATATGAAGCAGTAGTTGGTTGGTGCACATGGGGCTCGTGGTGCTCCTCAAGCCACCACCTCAGCCTTGGCCCTGAGGGTGCCCGCGATTTCAGGGGGACTGGAAGCACTGGGGAGGGTGTCCCAGGGGACCACGGGCTCTCACGTGTCCCCGCTGTGCACTCGCATCGATTCCCGGGAAGCCAAGAGCACAAACCCCACGTGAAACGTTGAATGAAGCCTCCAGCCCAGGCCCAACGGGAGGCCTGGCAGCGCTTCCTGCCGGCCGCCCTTCCAGCAACGGGAAAATAAACTATTGTTTGAAATCTTGGCAGGAGACTTCGGGTACATTGCTGAGGTTGCTGGAGCAGGATCAGCTTACACCAATGCTCAGGCTGTTTTTGAGAGGAAAAGGACGCACAAACCAGTCAGAAAAGTCATAAGGACCTGGCTTGCAAAGATAGTACCGTGCTACTCATCGTTTCACTGCTTTTAAATTAAAGAGACCTTAATATAATAGAATCATAGATTAGTTTGGGTTGGAAGGGACCTTCGAAGCTCATTGAGTCCATGAGCAGGGACATCTGCACCAGCTCAGGTTGCTCAGAGCCCCGTCCAGCCTGGCCTGGGATGTCTCCAGGGATGGTTCAGCCACCACCTCTCTGGCCAACCTGGGCCAGGCTCTCACCACCAGGGGCAATAATTTCTTCCTCATGTCCAGCCTGAATCTCCCTTATTTCGTTTAAAACCATCACCCCTTGTCCTGTCGCAACAGGTCCTACTAAAAAGTCTGTCTCCATCTTTCTTCTCGGCTCCTTTTAAATACTGAAAGCAAGTCAAGAGCGATACAGTAATTTGAAGAGCCTTTCCACCACCATTATCAACATCACCAGTCAGGTGCTTAAAATAGGAAAGAGAGCGTACACAAATAGAAATCGCTAAAAATACACTCGATACGGGATTGCTTCCAGGGCTTCAGCTCTGGGTGGACGGAGGCAATATGACCGGATCAAGCGCGGGTCCTTGTGGTTCATCAACGTACGGACATAATCACCTCCTCAAATACAATGGACAGGTTGAGGAAATAAAATACAGCGCAGGTTTGAGGAAGGCAAGTGGTGGATGGCGACGGCGATCCCAAAACCTCAGGCTCACAGTGGGGAAGCACATCAAGAGCTTCCAAATACATGGTGGAAAATGAAAGGGAAACGAATGATAAATGAATGCTCACACCACGTGCTAGGCCTGCCCTCACCTTTAAGGAGAAAAGATAATTTAATCCAGCCACTAGACAAAAATGAGCAGCACTGCTATAGCATATTATGCTCAGTTCTTTCCCAGAACCTGGCCATGGAAGCATCATTAAATTTTCTTTCTTTCTTTCTTTCCTTTCTTGCTGTCTTTTAATTGACCATGCTATACTTCTAGGTTGGACCAGTCCATTAAAACTCTGTATGTGTTCTTAAAAAGCACCTCTGAGACTGAATAACTTGCAATTTTGTGATAGTAAGGGGCAACAGAGCATGGCATGGTTTTAATTATACTCTCCACCAACTGCATGTAAAATTCCCCGTGTCAAACAACTCCAAGCCAGCCATCGCTCTAAAGAAATCAGTTTCTTCTTATGTAAACACGTGATTCTGGAAGGAATGGTTATAATCCAACCACACATTTTAAAATTCTGTTTTCCTTTCACAGCATAAATACTCTGAATTGCCGCTCTTTAAAAAACACTGCAGCTCCGTAACTGCGGCAGCTCTGCAGCTGGGAGGGTATTTCCACACCGAGGTTGGGACCAGTCCCACCTATGCTGGTACAAGTCAGAATAAGCTCTGCTTAAATCAGCAGAGAACTCTCATTTTAGCCTTGATCACTGTGCCGTACTTGTTCCTGTCTGATGTAGCTGATGCTTCACTTGATGCAGGCCTGAAATGTCAAACCAAACACCTAAAACTGTGAAAAATCAGAGTCTGGCCCCATGGAAGCCTTTTCCTTTCATGCTCTGCATCATCAGTAGAGGTTTTTTTTTGAAGGGAAATAAGGACGGATCCTGAAAAATCCACTGAAAAATATAATTTCCTCCCTTCTCTTCCCCTAGACTCTTCATCCAAACAGTATTTTGCATCTGTAACCACACTCACACATATAAAAAAGCTTCTACTCCTCAGACCAAAGCAAGTCCTCAACAAAGGGGAATTTTAGAGAGAAACGGGTAAACACAGCAACATTTTAATGACAACCTTTTCTGTTTTCTACTGGTTTTTATCAGCTCTAGAGATAAATGTTAAGCACAGAAGATAATAAGGAATACCACAACATTTTAGCAAATAAAGTAATTTTTCTACCGTAGGATAAGGGATCACAATGGGCTGCGTGAATAACTATTATTGGGCTTTGTTACTGAAACCTCAATTCCTGCCCTGCTTCACTGCCGTCCCCAGCATTCGTGACATCCTTCTGGTTCCCTTCACTAAGTGACATCGGGCACACTCTTCTTCACCGTTGAACTTGACTAGTTTAGAAAATGCGTACCACCATCTCACGCTCACTTTGCTGTCTCCACTGAGGATTTTTCATTCTTTTTAATGAAACTTTCCATAAAAGGAGCGCAGAGGCTCGATTTCAGCAGTTTTCTGCCACCAGGTGAAGTTTGGACATTTCTTGTTGTAAAATGAGGGACTATATCAGGGTTATTCTCCTTTTTCATTTTTAACACTCTCCAGGATACCAGTTAATTGTTTCTGGAATGACCTCAATGTTTTGGCTCCAGCCCTGCAGGTCTGTCTCCAAGGCTATCCTTCATGGTTATGAGTTTTCTGACATCTGTGTCACATTTTTTCAAATAATTACTATTCCTTTGTGCTCTCTTGACCTATTTCAGTATTCACAATGCTAATTGTAAGTGTCTCCCTAATTAAAAGTGGCTATCACCATACATTTAAATAACACTTACATACATGCTGTGACAAATACAGCAACACTCCTGATGCTTTAAACTTAGGATGCTTGAGTGAGCAGAACATATTTTTGTACAAACTTGAGAACATTTTTCCAAATTTTTTTAGCAAACCTTTATCAGGGAACTATGCCAGTCATTGTTCTCACCAGCTTCACTCGTTATCTTCTAGAATAAACTCCACGATAATCGTGTAGCCTGACTTCGCCGATTTATTTTTAACTGAAGCTTTTCAGATTGTGAGTCGACTTATCTGAGACATGGCTTTTTTCTTGTTCTTTAAGTGCTGAAACTTGAACGGCTTCTTTATTCCTCAGTGCCACACGAGGCAATGTCTGTTTTGTGATGTTCAGAGGTCACTGCCTGGCAGCTGGTTCCCACAGAGCTCTTACTGCCCCCCTTTAATTCCAGATTTCTGTGCTAGTGTCAATCATCCTTATGCTTGCATTTGAAATACAGACCTCAAGTTACCTCTACAAGTAGGGACGTTGCCCACCAGGCGTCTGTAAACTATTTTGTGCGCTTACCTGCCCCTGTAAATAACACAATCCAATGGCTGAGTGAGTAGAGACTGGAATAATACAAGAGGAATATCAAGATCAATACGAAAATGGCAACGTAGCAACTTACAGGAACCGAGGTACATCTCACTTCCAGCTGATTGTTCATCCATCACAACTTGAATATATTTCACATAAATTGATGCTGCCTCGCACAGCCACGACCGTGACTATCATAGAAAAATGAGCTTTACCTGGCTCCTGATGTGCTGTCGCTCTCCAGCTGTCGGACAAGGAGCTTGGCTATGGCAGTGAAACTGTTGCTCATGCGGTAGATGTCCCTGCTCTGGGCGCCCAAGATGCTCGAGAAGGTGTCAGTGAGACTCTTGATTTCCAGCAGAAGAATATGGTGAAATGAGTGCTCCATGTTGGCCAGCTGGTTCACCAAATACAGCAGGCACGTTCTGGCTTGCTCCTGCACAACACGAGGAGATAAGGACAATTTTAAATAAATTAATTCAGCAGCAGCAACCCAGCTCCCCTCGCATCTTCGATGAGTCTTGGCCAAACTACTTCATGTCCCTATACCCAGTTTCCATGCCCATTTTTTGCTTTATTCCGTGCCGTCTGTGGCAGGCAAACTCTCCCATAGCGGGGCAAGTGCTCACATACGCTGTTCCAGTTCACAGGGTCTTCTCCCCCATGGTCTTTTATCTTGTGTCCATACCTGACCTGTTGCACATTGAGCTCGTGGGGGCTCTGAGGAACTTGACCTGGTTGAAGACATCCCTGTTCATGGCAGGAATGTTGGACTAGATGAGCTTTGAAGATCCCTTCCAGCCCAAACTATTCTGTGATTAGCACAGACACAAACACATTATAACCACCATCAGACCTCAGCTCAACACACCCCGCAACTCAGGTCTGTGCTGGTTTGTGGCACCACAGGACATATCAGGTTTGTGTCTTCTTTACGGCCTTGTATTAATGGGCTAATATCCAGGTTTTTGCTTCGTCCACGTTACTCTGCAAATAACCACGGATCACCAGGCAATTGCAGTGAATTCTGCACATGCCATTAGCTGTTACTAAAACTTTGCCAAGAGCAAAGATCCATTTTTCAGTCCATAAAACGTTTCCCAAACCTGCCTTCCTTTCTGGACCTGTTGGGTGTTGCAGATCTGTTCTATTTAGCAAGAGCCTGTCGTCACCCAGCATTCGCAGAGCAGCGAGGTGCGGCGGGACTATCAGCATCTCTTCTCCAGGTTAAAGTACCTCGTAACTCACAGGGGCTCCCTCCTTCCATAGCAATTCACTGAGGAGCAACACTCAAGATTAGACCCGTGACTAACGCCCCAACAAAGAGAAGTTTCAAACAAGATTTGGCTTTAAGATCTCATGGCAGGCGACGCGGCGCTGTCTGGCAGCCGGATCAGTCACTGCCCGCCCGCTGAAGTCTGATATGCCCTCCGCAGCCAAAGTTTTGCGAGCCCATTTATCAGAGGGATGTGATCTCGCCAGTTTATCAGCGAGATTGCTTCCCCCACAAACGAGGATTAAAGACGCTGCTTCAGATCATAATATTAAACATGCAAATATTTTCTAGTAAAGATACTTTATCATCTCCGCTTGGCAAGGGCACACAGCTCCAATTCCAACTCTTTCTGTACGTACGTGGAGGAATTCACAAACTAAACTGCAAACCCCGAAGGTGAAGAAACACATTAGGGTTCTCCTGCTTTGTTATAGTTGTCCTAAGGTGTATTAGGTTTCGCAGTCCTAAAAATCTCTAAGTGGGAAAAGCAGCAGAGAAAGAAGGAATTAACTCAGGAGCTCATCTCAGATCCTCTGCTGGGGTAACTGGGAATGGCTCCACGGAGTGAAACCCACTCGATACTCAGCAGATTGTTACAGAAATAGGGAAATATTTTGCTTTTAGACTCTGTGCTGAAATACAAGCAAAGTCACTTTAGGAACATAAAAAATTCTCGTCTTCCCAAGGGTTAGCAGCAAAGGAGGGGCAGTCGTGTGCCATATCACCCTCCAAACGCTGCGGGGCAAGACCATTATTATCTCTTCTCTTCTGGGACTGCGTAACAGGAGAGAAAAAATTGCTGAAAGTTGGATTCCAAGTACAGCGGGGCCATAAAAATACACGGGGGACTTTGGCAGAACACGGCCCCAGCATCACAAGCGAGACATTTTTTGAAGAAAAAGTCAACTTATTTTAAGCAAAAGCAGATCCGCTGTGCCGTGCCGTGACAGAGATAAATGAGAAAAGCGTATCAGACAAATTGCTTCCCTGTCAGCCATATGGGGACAAACTCCAGCTCTGTCCCGGGTTGGGCTGCTGCGACCGAATGAGCTTTTTTTCTCAATGGCTTAAAAGAAGTTGACTTTTTGGTCCATATTCACTAGTTTATTTGAAAGACAATCCTCCCTACAAGAGATAAACACAGGCTCAATTAACATTTAAAACACATTTTTGTTTCCTAAACAAACTGGGGGGCAGATGTAACTGGAAGGGAAGTTTTGAGCATTTTCATGTCACTTTGATGCAGCTGGAGCAGCTCCAGCCGCGCTGAAACGCGGCTACTCGCCTGGAGTGAGCTAAAAGAACAATAAACTCCACCAGTAACATAATATGTAACTGTTATACAAAACAAAATTATGGCAAAATAGCTCAACATGAAAGCAGTCATTATCCCTGCCACGATTTTTCGAAAAAAAAAAAAAAAAAAATCAGAAATCCTATTTGGATATACATAACCCACTGCTATTTTAACAATGCTTATTTTATGTACTCGTGTGTTTTTTCATAAGCATTCCTTGCATTTCCTGGTATTACATTTGCCAGTAGGTGAAGATCTAAAACACGAGCAATGAGGTGTGGCAAAGTGTTTTGTTTTATCTGAAAATCAGGCTCAGGAGACGACCAAACAAGATCACAAGGCTTTCAGAAGTAACTCCAATTTCCAGGTGGTTCAAAACACACAGTTATTGGAGAAAAAAAATAATAAAAAAATTTTAAATGGTCAATTGACCTATGCCCCAAGATGGTGTTTTGCTTTGCACAAATGTACATTTAAGGGAGAAGCTCTGATTTCAAGTTCACCCATGAGACTGCTGCTGAGATAACAGCAGTGGCGCGGATAAACACGGGGACAAGCTTTAAAATGAAGGGATTTCTTTTTGGCCAAAGCTCCCACCTCTGCAGGGGTCTGTCTGAACCACCGGGGTGGAGGCAGCAGCTCGGGGAAGGCACAAGCATTCGCTTCTGGACGCCAGCAGAAAGAATTTTCTGCTCCTATCTGCGATCTACACCATAAAGGGCCAAGCCTCCACCCTTGCCGTCTCTTTTCCCCAAGTAAACCTCGAGTGAAAGAAAATATCAATAAATAAAATTCCAACGCTACCATTAGAGCTTAATTTCCCACTTGGAAGGGGGTGCTGATGCCGATTCATGTCTCTAAGTGAGAACCAGCAGCATATTTGTAACCGCTGATCTGTAACGCGGATCCGCTACAGGAAAAGAGGCGGAGAAGTGACAAAGTGGTTGTGGGGACGGCATTCATGGAATCACAGAATCATTTCAGTTGGAAGAGGCCCTCCGGATCATCAAGTCCAACCATAACTTAACTCTACCACTGCCCCCCATCCCTGAGAACCTCATGTCCGTCTGTCCAACCCCTCCAGGGATGGTGACTCCAGCACTGCCCTGGGCAGCCTCTTCCAATGCCCCACAGCCCTTTCCATGAAGAATTTTTTCCTAATATCCAATCTAAACACAGAATCTGCACGTGATCCACGGTGCCTGCAGGACGTGACCATCGGCACTGCACGTCTCTGCAGGGACTGTTTGCCGCTTGCATGTTTCTTAGACCTGAGCTAAATAAACTAACTGCTGCAGTAATGCTTGGAACTTAACAGTTACGCTTACATCAGAGTATTAATATTATTTTAATTCTTTCTCGTGGGTGCGCTCATTATTATATACCGAGCCTTTAAGATTTGTCCAGTTCTTATGATGCCAGTTGCATTTCTCCATATCTTATCGCAGGCTGATCGTCTGCCTTGCAGTGAGTGATGCCCCGAACACCAGTGAAACCCACGGGGATTTCAAGAAGCCCGATCTGCACAGGAGCATCCAGAGACACCATCTCCTGGCTCACAATAAAGTGGGGCAAAAATCTGCGCAAGGAACCGCTGCAGTAAAGCAAACAGAAGCTTTACAAGGGAAAAAGAGGGTTGTGAGAGCTTCGCTGTGTCACAAAACACAAAAGAGCCACAAGGACCCTTGGGTCACCGTATCTGTGCTGCAAGCCCGGGTGATTGTGGCCCAATGAATGTGCTGCTGAAGCGGCTCTTCGTTCCCTCACAAAACTCTGGGCCACAAAGCACTCAAGGTCTCTGAAATTAAATAATAATAATCATAATCATAATCATCTAGTGAAAGGTCTCCTGGATGGCACTAAACCAGAGCCCGCTGCAAATAAATGAAAATCGTGCCACCCCAAGCATGCAGCGGCAGCGCGGGCTGCGATGGCTCTGCTGCTTGCGGCTCCGTGGAAAAATAAAACGTACGACACGGGGCATAATGCCAGTTACTCAACAGATTGGAGATTAATCATTCAGTGCTGGCTTGCCCAGGCTGCGTGTGTAACACTTGGTAGCTACGTGTGTCCGCACAAACCAACAGATTAAAAAATGCAAAGAGAAAACGTTCTGCAAATCACTTTTTTGTAAACTTTCCTGTAGTCTATAATTTCCGACAACATATGAAATACAACACGTCTGGTTGGTTCTTTGCTTATTCTTGGTATTGGTGTAAAACAGTAATGACGAAAGACAAAATAAATTCAACCCCTTTTAAGTGCAGAACCCAGCAGAAAAGGGGCCTCAAAGACACTCACATGGGAAGAGCTGGTTCAACATCCTAAAATACAGAATCCCAAAGAAATCCTTAAGTTCTGAATCCAGCTGTGCTCACTGGAGGATTAGCTCGTTAGAAGCTTATAGAGGTTCTTCTAAAGGTAAATTTTGCTGGGGTGATGTCAGCAAATAAGGAGAGAACAACAAACTGCATTTGGCCCACAGTCTTCAATGCGGTTTTGGCTTCTCCCCTCCCCCAGAAATAAGAATTACGAAGCCAAACCGAATCTGGTTTTGATTCTTACAAGATAAATTGCATTTTAAATGAATATAAAGCTCAAGATCAGCAGAAACAGCAAGTGTAGCATCTTCCACAGCAACCAGACACCCGTCGCCAGCCAATACACGCTCAAATAAAGCGCCAAAAGGAAGAACCACCAAAAGGTCCCATTCAGGAAGGCAAATCCTGCTCTTTGCACAGACAAACACCCATTGACTCAGTGCAAGTTTTGCCTCAAGGATCACGGAAAGGACAAGGAAACCGCGGGATTCAGCTCTTTGCTGAAATAAATTATCCAGGTTGCTCTATGGCCAGCACCAGTGCCACACTTCAGCAAACGGTTAGATTTATTACATACCATTCATTTTCTGCCACTTAATGGAGTTTTGTCACAGCCACAAAAATTTGAATTATTTTCCAGAAACTCTTTGAGTTCAGCAGAACGTTCGTTTTGCCTTTACAGAACCGCGATTTGAGGTGGAAGGAAAATGTCTATTAGTGGTGAAAGACACGTAAGCTCGTATTTGAGAACAAAAATAAAACCTCATTAAAAATCGTGACACATCATAAGTCAAACCAGTTTGGTGTCCTCAGGACACTCAGTGTCTTGAGCAATGGTGCAGTTTAGAAGCTCGTGGTGGTAATTTCCTCTCGGCTTTGTTTTTGGGAGGTGGGATGGTAGTGGGGTAAGATGGGTCTTGTTGGGGTTTTAAGGCATTTCCTAGTGCCAGGGGGACGGGGCTCACGTTGGAGCTGGTGTTTTGGGGAGGGAAAGGGGCTCTGGGATGTACAAGGTGCCCAATGGTCTCTCAAAATATATTTGAGTCTGTTCGTGGCACTGGGATTACGTGACCATCGCTCCCGCACCCAGACTGCACGTTCACGACTAAAGCAAAAACTACATTATGCTGCCACAAAACTCCCAACATTTTTAGGAGCTTGTCAGTGTAAATCCATTTTAGGCATCATGTTCCCATCGGGTCACATCCCACATTAACTGGGAAGATGTTCCCGTGATGAGGTTTGAGCCCAGCGTCATCACTGAGAATTTTCACTATAAAGACATTTGTCAGGAGTATCCAGTTAACTTGGCTACAAAGCCAAAATATCTGGATTACGCTATACGAGGAAGTTCGTATTTCAGTGCATGATCACAACATCCCCAAAGGCTACATGCATCTAAAATAGGGTATCATACAAATAGGGTATCATACAAAGAGTGTGCAAAATGGTTTTCCTTTTCTCCACCTTTCCTTTCACATTTAGGCACACTGCAACCTAACTTGGCTAAGCCTCTGGAATAATGACAGTTATGTGCTTTTATAAAATGGGAGTTTTAGCCATTCCATAAAAAAACAATTCATATAAACAAAGCATATGTGAACAGCCCAGACACACAGTAAATAATAATAATTTATGTATTTATCTTTACAGTCATGAAAATTTAATTACATTTTTCATGCTCATTAATTGATGTATTTATCTTTACAGTTAGGAGAATGTAATTATTTATCTTTTTCATGCTTATTAATCTCTTTTAAAAAATGTCTTTCTTACTCACTAACCCAAACTCCATTTCTCCGGTGGTATTACAGTCCAGACCTATCGTGGTCTTATTACCGGGTTATGTTCTGGTAGGGCAGTGTGGGCACTTGGGAACAAAAGGAAGACTTTGATGTATTAACTTTATACAGATTTGGAAAAAAAAAACACAACAAAAATAATCCAAAACAAAACACTACAAACCAAAAACCAAGGAACCAAACAAAACACAGCCACATCAACCTCAAAACCAACCAACTTAGGTTCTCAAACTTACCTCATCGATGTGTCCGACAGCTCCAAAGATCTTTGCTGTTTGCCCAATTAAACTCGGGAAACTCTCACCAATTTCCTTCAGCATCGGAAGAAACGTTGCCAAGGCTGCTGGTTCATAGCTGGATATTTCTGTGAGTATGTTGAGAATCATGTCACTGTGGTTTGGGTCTCTCAAGAGTCCGAATAAAAACGGAATACACTCTTTCAACACCTATTAAAAAAATCAGACAGAAGCAAATTGTGAACATATTTTTTAATTGTGAACACATCTAGCCAAAAGAGGTTCTGTGCATTGATAAAAATAAAACACTAGACTTTGATTTAGTGCAAGTTTTCCACCCTTGCTGACCTTTGCACGGAGCTGTTGCTGAGGTCAATGGAAGTTCAGCTCAACATATGGAAAGGGTAAGCTGTAGCCTTGAAATATTGCAGTTATGCATATAAGAACTAAGGAAATGCCCAATTGTTAAAAAAGACAAAAAAAAAACCCTTCACCAAATATTTCCCTTGCTCTGGGCCAGTCTCGTGCTGTATTGATTAAAACAACATAAGATTTAACCATCCCAAATGATACGGTAAATTAAAGTACCAGTAGAAATGTTTGGTTTCCACCAGCAACTAAATAACGTGACAAGGTTAATGGCTGGAACGGGGGTAAAGTAAGAGGTGAGATTCCCACTGCACAAAAAATGCCGTAGGCAAGTTGTCATTTCTTGTAACAACACAATTTTCAAGAGGCTGAAGGTGTAAGTCCTTCAGATCACCTCACAAACAGGATGCAGGGAATATCTACCGAAGGACTGTTTTTCATATAAACACACGTGTACACTAATACACCTCTGATTCACTGAAACTAAGACATTTCAACATAGAAATGGGGCATAAAGTGACCCCTTCTGGGGTTGCTTTGTTTGTTTCTGGTGGGTTTTTTTGTGGTTTTGTTTGTTTGTTTTAGGATTATCAGCTTTCGTACACCAATACCTACCACTCTGGCAAAATACTGCAGGTGGGTGGCTGAATAAATTGTTAGTAGTAGCAAATGATAATAATAGCAATAATGATAATACAAAGCAACATCAGCTGTGTCGGCTCCAGCGTGGGGCCCACGACAGCCAGCTGTGCTGTGATAAATTTCCTTGGCTTGGGGGAAGATACTAATTACTGTCGACTCTTCTTTTCCGAAGATTTTATGAATTTCATAAACTCACAAAGCAGGTGGTTTTGTGCCCTCTAATGCACTGGGTGCTGTCAATGATACGCAATTTTCAAAGCTTGTTAGATTTTGCCCTAGATAATTAACCTGCACCTCACTTCTAATCAATTCCTAACTCATTTTCACTTTCATTGATATGAAATTTAATACAGTTCATATATTGTAATGGAAGCACAGTCATGGGAATTCGTACCCAGCTGACAGAGGAAGAGCCAAAAAAGTTGCAAACTGTTCTGGTGTGACACAAATCTTTTGGCCCAGCAGAGTCATTACGTTCTCTTTATGATCAGACGGAGAGTTTGGAACGGAATTAAGGAATTTGCGGGGAATCAGCGCAGGAAAGCCCTGTCATACGTGTTATGGGACCAGCTCGCAGACAGACCGAGCCCCCCCTCCAAAGGGAGGCGCAGCATCTCGCGGCCAGATCTCCCCGAGCGCGTTTTGCGTCACAGGATGCGTTTTACCCCGAGTTGTTTTCTCCTGGCCACCATGAGGAGCAGCCGCAGGAGGTGGTGCCGCTCGGCGGGGTCCAGTTGAGCCGGCAGGGCCAGCAGGTCGGGCAGGCGCAGGTCGATGGGCCGCGGGCGCCGCTCGTACAGCGCGGGCAGGACTCGCAGCAGCAGCCGGTTCCCTGGAACACAGCAAAGGAGAGACGGGGAAATCAGCAGTGCAATGGGGATCAACTGAGAATCGTTGGTGCAAAACCAGGGAGGCAGAAAACACGCTGTAGAAAGATACATACTGGGCCAAGAAACCCAATAAATCACCCAAATAGAACAAATCATTGCAGGTGTAACAACATAGCTGTAAAAACAAAAAAACAAAACACAAAATAACACCTCAATAGGATTATCATAGAATCATTTCAGTTGGAAGAGACCCTCAGGATCATCGAGTCCAACCTTAACCTAACCTAACTCTAGCACTAAACCATGGTCCTAAGAACCTCGTCTAAATGCCTTTTAAACCCCTCCAGGGATGGTGACTCCAGCACTGCCCTGGGCAGCCTGTTCCAATGCCCGACAACCCTTTCTGGGAAGAAATTGTTCCTAACATCCAATCTAAACCTCCCCTGGCACATAAAATATCATTTTCATTCTGAAGTACAACACCACAAGAAGGCGGCTTAATGAGCATTCAGATTTGGACGATACTCTGTTGAGTCTCTGACCAAACTAAGCGTGACTTAATTAACCACCAAAAAAAAAAAAAAAGGCGGCTAGAAAGCACATAAAAACCGTATCTCTCCTTTGTTGAGATTCAGACTTTCAAATTAAATAAGCGGCATATGGAAAGAATAGCTGGTTATTAAGAGAACTAAATATGCACAGCAGTGAATTTGAAGATAACTAGTTAAGGATGCCATTTCCAGGAATAGCAAGGAGCCAGAGAGAGTCAACTGCAGACAAAGATACGCAAAGCCCTCTCACACATTTTCTTAAGATGTCTGCGCATAATTCAATTTGAAGCCCAGGCTCATACCAAAATATATAACTTCACATTGCTGTACATGACTGCCTCAATATATTTAAGTTTCCCCTCGAACAACATATGGAAAACATCTGCTGATCGCGGTGCGGTACGGCTGCTTTTCGTGAACCCCTCAAAGTCCTCGCGGTCTCTTTGGGTTTGGTTTCCAAGAGGAACGAGCTCTCCGGCCTGCTGCTTTTTCTCCCATTTTACAGCCGAGCCTTTTAATTTTGGAAGATGGGCAGGTCGCTTCATGGATGGTAGGAAAAGGCTATTATGGATTAGACCAGAGCACCTCGTGCTCCCCCCCAGATACACAAAACACACCCAGGACACTGTTGGGTCTTGCAGTATCACTCTGAGCCAAAAAACCAACATACATTAATGATTCACGGCACCTCCAGCCCCACAGACATGCGAATTTCTGTCTTGTTTTATTCTCTATATAAAGTGCAAAGGCCAGTTGCAAAGGCAAGATATTTGCTGCTGAATTACCCCAAGCAGCTCAGCAAGCCCAGCAGTTCTGGCCGTTTTCTAGCCACGTTCTTTGTGCGAATTTCTTCCTGATGTTACAAGTGAGTCTGTCAAAACGTGTCAGGTTTTATTATGAGTTTCACTAAGGTACCATGGGATTCACGTGAAGCACCAATCCACCCAAAGTTAGAACTACAATGGAGAGAGAATGTATGACTTGGATTCTTCTAGATTCATATCTGAGTTTGCAATTGAACAATTTTGTAATCGAATACACTAAAAATTACTTTATTCTCTGGATAACTTAGTGCTTACAGGAATAAGTCCTTTGCACTCGCACGTGTTTAGTTCCCACTAGAAGTTTTCTGCCTGTTCGGAGCAGAGCCCTTGAGCTCCAGTTGAATTTCAGCAATGGTAACAACTGCAAAAGATGGAATTCCCATGGTCCTGGCAAAACTCACCTTGTAAAAGTGTGGAGGGAAATCAGCAGAGTAACAAAACCCACCGGCTTTAAACAAGGCACTGACCTGAGACCTGTGATTGCCCAAGCGGGGATGTCACAGGCAGGAAGGATCTGGAAAATCACACTAATTATTCACTCTCAGAAAACAAGCGTTTGAAGCATCAGCTGAATTAGAGGAGTGATGCAATTTGCAGCCACAAAACTTCTCTGGACAAAAATACTTTGGACAAACGCAAATTTGGGCAGTTTCCTCCAGCAAACATTGCCGGGTTTATACTCTCTAACCAAGATAAATGAAAAGCAAAGGCAATTTAGAAGCAGCCCCACCACTTTGGAGTGATATTTAAGTGACCTCAGACATGGAATTGCTTTTAATTCAATAACCTGTTTATATACAAACTTGTAAACAATCCAAGCAGACACCACAGTTTGTGTCTCTTCTTCACATAACTTCAGAAAGGTCAAGAAGAACAACCCAATTCCTCATTTTTCTTGTATTTTCATGTTTCAAGTCAGCTCCAAGTGCCTCTTGCCATTCGTTTCTCACACCTTTTCAGTTTTTAAGGGATTTAGGCACTTGCAGCTCGCTACCTTTTGATCCTCAGAGGCGATATTGCGCCCATTCCCAAGTAATTCACTTTTTTCCAACCGTGCTTCATCTGTCTCAGTCTAAACTAAGTACATTTGTTGTCTGAGAATGGAAAAATATTACACTCAACTCCTTAATTACCTTCTTTCCCTTTTCCTTCCCCTACCACCCTCACTACAACACTTTCCAGATCCGATAAAATAAAAGTCCATGCACCAAGACAAATTTTCTTTTCCCAGAGATGACTCAAGTCAGACACACACCTCCCCACAAACGTTCACCTCTACTTTACCAAACTTTTGAGCTTTCTAATATATTGCTGTGACGTTACTATTTATTATTTGTGTTTGCAGGAGAGCAGCTGGAGGCCCCACCATGGCAGGAACTCCGTGGAAAGAAAACACAGACTGCAAATTAGATGCAGTTATATGGGGAGTTCTGCTGTTCTCTGAATACTTCACAGCCAATATATCATTTGTAGGATTGGTGTATTACCTGTAATCTCACCTAAGCAACGCGTCTCTCAAATAATTAATGGCCCATCAAGCTGATAATCTGTTTCAAATTCTGTAAAGTTTAACACCGACAACAATAATACATAGCACCAGATTAGCAGCTAATCCAAAAGTGTCTTATTTTGGTTTTCGAAGTCAACAGAAACAACTCTAATCATGCAGCTGCTCATCCACGTGCTCCCAAAACAAGACGCTAGCAATAATGTCTTAATATTATCCACAGAGTTATGACGTCAGTAATTAGGGCTAGAAAAGCAAAACTCTAACAAGCGGTCTTTAAGTTCTCCCTTATTGCTGAAAGCAGGAAACTGCTAGTAGGTAACAGTAAGTTTTATACACAACTATCCAAAAAGCTACACTTTTTAGGTTAAACCACAGACGTGTATCCAAACCAACTCCAGGTATGTTTATTTTTCTACCAATCCCCTCCAGAGCCCTGGCACATACCAACTGCAAAACAAGTTCGCAGAGAACACTTTCCTTCCCACAACGAACACAAAAATCCCGTAACGGGGGCAGCAAACCCCCCAGTGCCTCCAGCCCTCGTGGGGCTGCGCGTTGCAGCAGCAAAGCTGCCAAGAGCAAGAGTAAGAGCAGCTTTCCCCCGTTCCTGCCCCTCTGGGAGGGCTGGGACTGAGCGAGCTGCACGCCCCCCGGCCAAACCCCCTCTTATTGCAGTGCTGGCTCCAGCCTCCCTCATTCACCCGAGCCCCGGCGAGCGCGTTCGTCAGGGCTTGGCTGTGGATCCCAGTGTTCATCAGGGCTTGGCTGTGGATCCCAGCGTTCATTAGGGGCTGGCTGCGGATCCCAGCGTTCATTAGGGGCTGGCTGCGGATCCCAGCGTTCATTAGGGGCTGGCTGCGGATCCCACACCGTCTCGTCTCCGCTCAAGTCCGGGGCTGGAGCTCAGCCTGCCCAGAGGATGCTGCCCCGAGAAATCCTGTCTCTGCTGATGCTCTGCTGTGTTTTCAGGGCTTCTGTCTCCGTTCTGGATGAAGACGATGACTACGACCTCATGTATGTGAACCTGGATAATGAAATTGAAGGGCCGGTTCTTGGTACTGAGGAAGGTAAGCAGATTTAAACTAGATTTGTGCTAAGTGCAGACTGGCATTCTTTGCTGCCTAACTCTTGTAACAGTTGTTATTACAAACCATTTTTTTTTCCCAGAGGAAGAAGCAGATGCTTGTACCACTAGACTATTGCAGATAGCAAATGCTAAAACACTTGGTGCGCCTTGGAATTCGCTTTATACTCTTTATTTTTCAGTTTTCTTGCAAAAGACTGCTCATGACAGTTTTAGAATTGCTGTAACACACACTTTTTGATACAGAGGGAAGTGCACTGACAGTCTGGAACATGTAAGCCTTGCAGAGCCAGATTTTCTCAAATACTCCTCCTGTTTATATATGTAAGTCCAACGGAATAGCAACATCTGTCTCTTCCATTCCAGCTGCTTCGTGCGACTGCCAGCGAGAGCACACAGAGTGGGACAAGCTCTTCATCATGCTGGAGAACTCGCAGATGAAAGAGAACATGATGCTGCAGGCGGTGGATGAGCTGCTGAAGGTGGATGTGCAGAGCCTGAGAGCAGAGCTGAGCCAGCTCACCGCCACCTTCGTCGAGAAAGTCGCCTCCCAAATTGTGTCACAGGTAGAGCAGGTGCTTGTGAAGAACGGTGACCAAGCCGAAGAAGCCAAGAGGCTCCGTGAGTCCGAGCAAGGGAAGGTTCTCGAGCACGTTCTGCTGCTGAGCCACAACGTGTCCAGCAGGCTGGGGCGGCTGGAGAGCGCGTGGCCGAGCAGCTCCCAGGCTCAGGACACGGCTCCGCAGCAAGAGAAACTCAGTCCTAGCAGAGGAGACCATCTCGTCTTGAACTCCCTGTGGAAAGAGCTACAGCAAACCAGAGCTGAACTGAAGGCGTCGCAGAAATGGGCAGCTCAGCACTTACTGCCGGCAGGTAAGTCACCATCCCGGAGGGGTTTGAAAGACACAAGACGAGGTTCTCAGGGACACGGATTAGTGCCAGAGTTAGGTTATGGTTGGACTCTATGATCTCGACGATCTCTTCCAACCCAAATGATTCGATGATTCTCAGTCCAGGTGTGCTGTGCTTTACCAGAGAGCTCTCTGCGGTGTGCCCGTTCAAACATAAGTCCTGCAAACACTCCTCTTGAGCGCCTTCCTCCACATATGACTCCAAATCAGTCTTAGGAACGTCACAGCAGCCTGTACACACAGGGAGGCAACCCATTAACTGCTCTCGAAAGAGAGGCACTGAGCTTTTCAAACGCGGGATCAGAGAAGGGTTTAATCCAAGTCCTTCCACAGGGCAGAGCAGCCACCCAGCAAGGATCCCACTCCCGCAGGCTTGCCCAGACCCAAACCCATGTCAGAGAGCAGCAAAAAGATTTTAAACACACAAATTGTGTTCTCTCACCTTTTGCCTCCCCAGCTGCTACCTCCCACCCACATGCACTAGTCGCTGAGCTCTCCTGTTCTCCTCACCCATGTACCTGCTCCCTCCTCTCCCCACAATAAACGCTGTCTCCTCACCAACCCCAGCTGCCCGAGAGGCACGGAAAAATTAGTAACACTCTGGTATTGTTGTGGTTGGGGCTCTTTTTTTTTTTTTCCCCATTCCAAAATGCTCGCATTGGGCGGCAAGCGAGGCGGCTGTAGAAAGATGAGCTCACATCTCAAATTTCATGTCAGTTTTTCCGTACATTGTAACAGGACACCCCAAAAAACAGCGACAGCAACTTGGGTATGGCAGAGCGGACCCCCAGCTATTTAAAACCCGGCTGCAAAATTGCTCCATGCACAATGTAACTACACTGAGCGTAACTCTGCCTGCCAGATAGTTATCACCGCATCTTTAAATGCTGACATATGTTTTAATGCTGACATGTCTTTAACGACCGTATTGACCTGAACAGCACTGCCAGGAGAGCTGCTTATAGCTGCTAATACAACTCACATGAGCCTCTTACGATACAAACGCGATATTTACATCAAAGCGTTTTACAATCCAGCATGAATCTGTCCTCTCGTGGAAGACACAGGTTCAGCTTCACAAGTACATCGCTTTTACTCCTTGATTTATCGCAACACTTTAGTAATCTTTGTGTACTGGAAGTAGATCTCACAGCATATTCCTTTTTTCCCCCCAAACACATGAATCTTGCCTTCCAAAAGCATGATCTCATCCTTTCTGTCCATAACACAGCCAGCCTGGCAGAGACTCTGCGCTAGGTGAGAGTAAAAAACTTCATCAGCATCAAGGATCTCAGTCTCATTAGTGGAAATCCAGATAGTTTCTACTGGTTCTTACGTAGTTTTATAGAAAATGTTCTTATTTTTTTAATTTAAAAGATACATTTTAAGTACTTCCAGAGTCTCTCTCTGGAAACTTTTTTCCAAGGGAATTTTTAGCAACTGACTTTAATTTCTCACATCTTGAACCGCTGCCAGCCATATTCTTGAGGGGTTTTCTAATCACAATTTTTGTTCTTCAGTGAGGCTGGTTTTAATTTTGTTTAGGCCTTGATAATAGAGCCCGAAAGCTTGCTAATTAAAAGCTTTTTCACAATAGCGTTCCTAAGTAGCATTTTGAGGAGTATCCCCAGCAGTTGCTGCTCCTGCCCCTCCTCAAAAGGGCCAATGAAGAAATGTAAAATGTGCTGGAAGCTGGAAGGAAGCAGACTGTGAAATAACACAGCAGCACGGTCCTGGAGGGCACAAAGAGTCCTTCATTCCCTGAAGCAGAAATTTCCACACACATTTAAGACATTTTAGATCCTCTAGCTTGTTTAAATAGGAAATGAACCAGCTCAATTGTAGAAGGGGGCTGCTTTTCCCCATACGTTGCTCAGAATATTAAGTTACCTATGACTGAGGCACAGTACATAGAATACCAAAAATGGCTTGGGTTTAGTGATCATCAGTTACTTTCTAAGTTTCTTCAATTTCTGTCACTGCATGTAACTAATCTCTTATCAACATACTGATTAACTGGAGATGAAAGATGAATCGTTTCAAAAAAATATCAGTTGTCCTACACACTTCCCAGGCTTAACCACTGTGCACGAAAGTTTCTGACCAATAGCCCTAACAGCAGGGTCAGAAAAATGAAACATTATAATAAATAAATGCATCTCAGCACATTTCTGCCAACGCTGCCTGCACCTGCTTTTTTGCCCATTTGTCCCCGGGACAGGCGCAGGACACAACGTGCCCAGGACCAGCATCCAAACCTGCCGTGTGACAGATCACCGACCCCATCCCCTCACCATAACGCTGCTCTTCTCATCGCTCCATCCTGAAAAAAAGCACACTGAGGCTAAACCGAGCCTTAAATGAAGCAAAGCGAGGACTACCCGACATAATTACCTGATGTAAAGTGCTAATTTCTCTAGGTGACCCAGCAGAGCAGCTCTCCTGGGAGGCACAGACCCCCGGGCAAGTGCCAGGGCAGGCAGGATGAAACCCAAACGTCACTTTTTGTGGCTCAGGACTGTACAACACGCCACTTTGGCAGTGAGGAAAGAGCTCACATTTGTTCCTGCAGCCTCGTTAGCCCCCAGACCCATTGCCGTAGCGTTCAGCAAATCCATCCATCAGATCTGAGAGCTCCTTCCAAGCGTTCCGTAGGTGGGTTCCTACATCCCACTGCTAAGCTGAGCTCCCAGCTCCCTTTGAGAAGCCCAGAAGTGATCATGTGTCAAAGTTCTTAACTGTGCATGTACAAATACACTAGTTTTTATTCACCTAACCACCTTTTTAACTTTTTCCAGGGTGCGAAACAGCAATTCTATTCCCCATGCGTTCGAAAAAGATATTTGGGAGCGTTCACCCAACTGCTGGAATGACCCTTCGCTCCTTCACTGCTTGTATCTGGATCAAAGTGACCGAGGCTTTGGACAAAACTATTGTCTTCTCCTACGGGACCAAGTTCAATCCATATGAAATCCAGCTTTATCTCAGCCGGGACTCCGCAGTGCTTGTTGTTGGTGGCAACCAGCACAAACTAGTCGTCAAAAACGTGGTTGTTCCTGGGAAGTGGGTCCATCTCTGCGGCGCCTGGAGCTCGAAGAACGGATCCGCGTCCCTGTGGGTGAAGGGTGAGCTGGCAGGCACCGCCTCGGGCATTGCCGACACTCACATCGTTCCGGACGGAGGGATTTTGCAGATCGGTCAAGAAAAGAACGGCTGCTGCGTCGGAGGTGGGTTTGACGAAGCTTTAGCCTTCTCTGGGAAATTAACTGGCTTTAACATGTGGGACAGAGTGCTCAGCGGCACAGAGATAGCGGCGCAGGGCGGAGAAAATGCGTGCGGCATCAGGGGCAACGTCGTGGGGTGGGGAGTCACAGAAGTTTTGCCCTACGGAGGAGCCCAGTACGTTTCCTAAACTCTGGCAAGGCAGTTTCTGAAGCAGAGACCGTATTTGGTGAAGAGCTGGATGCCAACACGTATGAGTGAACAGAGCCGCACGAGCCCGTCCCTCTCAGATTCCCAAGGAAGGTCAGCGGTGCGAGTTTACGAAACGAGGTGCTGCGGAGACGGGGTTTGATCTCTGCCTGCTGCTTTGGCAAAACACTGAAAAACAAACCAAACCAAACCAACAACCCACATCGTGGCATTGGAAAAGCTTCTTCCTGAGGCCAGGTGACCATTTTCTGATGTATAAAGTGCCACCGTGGACATTTCAGAGCCCAGCGGTGCTCCCAGCATCCCTGCAGCACAGACGTGAGGGCTGCGCATCTTCCAGGCTCCTCCAGCCGTTGGCGTTTATAGCGCTAATGTGAATTGTACAGAGGAACCACATAAGCCAAGAAATGTGTTGTTTATTAATCATTAGTAATTTGTAGACTATAACAAAACTAGCTCCTTGTTTAAAGCATTATTTATGCCACAGATTGACCTAACATATAAAAGTAATAGTCCCCATCATAATCTGATGTTACATGTGGAGAAAATGCAGCTGTATTATATTGTAAATTGACTTTGTAATAATTTTATTGAAATTATTTTTGTAAAGTTGTTCTGTAAATAAAGACACTATACTAAACTAAAACTTTCCACGCTTCTCATGAACCGAAACTCTGAAAGTAACTACCAGTTGGGGATTCTTCCATATTTTGAACGACATAGCTTTAGCTGCTAATAGAAAAGAACATAAACATCAACATCTCATACAAACAGAGACTGAAATCCAAGCATTAGCCAGAGACGGCTTTAAAGGCCTGTCATGATAACAAACCCTCTGGTGAACGCTGCCACGCGAGGATCTGCCACTCTGAGTTCTCCCATGGGGACACGCGTGCGCGGAGCTGAGGTTGCGCTTGCACGGCGCTGGGAGGCTGAAGGAAGGGTTGGTTTTGAGATATTTCCACATTAAAAAAAAAAATAAATAAAATAAAATAAAAAAAATATAAAAAAAATATTAAAAAAAAATTAAAAAAAAAAAAAAATCAATCGCTACGCCATGCATAGCGCTGGCCAGCCCAGAAGGACACATTCAGTTTTAAGATACATTTAGATATCCAAATAACCAACTTATTTGATGCTAACGGGAGGTTCGTACACTGCAGAATTGATGGCACTGGCTTTCTTCTCTCACGTTTGCGAGCTTATCCAAAATCCACTAAAAACACAGGGCTAGATATAGTGCACAGGAGCAGAGAGACAAGACACCGGGGTGAGCAGCGTGTAGAAAAACGAGCTGAAGCAGACAATGATGAATTGTTCTTCGCTGGACACGTAACCATTTATGACAAGAATGATTCTTCACTACCTGTTGAAGCCTCTGAACAAGTTATTGTGGAGAATGTCTCATTCAAAGCAATTCTCGTTTCCACCGAAAGCAGCACACCCTTCGGCTTTACTCACATTTTCTCATCCTCTACAGAGGCCCTAAGGCCGCACTTTGAAAAGTTTCTCGACACGTTGCTGCTGTGCTCATTCCTGAATGGCGCAGCTACCAGATCCTTCCTTCCATGATACAAAAATAGTAAGAAAAGGTTATGACAAGGTAATTTCCACTTTACTGTGCCATGCAAGGGGGTTGTGCTTTAGAGCTAAAGCTATACAATCTGCTCCAAAGTTTTGGCAACATGGTTTGTTTAAGGTAAAAATAACAGCTCCGATTGATAGAATTTCTCCTATTACCCTCAAAGAAAAATGTATCTAAATTATAAATACTTAGTAGTAAGTATGACAAAAATCACTTATTAAATAATATCTGCAAATACAGATACCTTAACTACAGAATGATGAAATTTCACCTCTGATCTGCAGAGTTCAAAAAAAAAAAACCCCAACACTTGAGGTCCCAGCATTGTGCAAGGGCAAAACTGCTCTACAATCCTCTTTCCATTAAATGGAAACAAATGGCCATGAAACACGGCAGAAAAAGCAAAATCCTCAAAAAGATCACCAGAAGTCCTCCCTGGCGACTTTCCTCACTGAAATGCTGTGTCTTGGCAGCTGCCTTTTCCCCACCTCTGTTCTGGTTTGGCAGATGACCCAACGCAAAGCCCGTCCTTCCACTCGCACTGACTCAGCTGCAAAATTCTCCTTCCAACTGCTCTGCTCTTCCTCTATCACCTCTGGACTAGCAAAGCTCACCCCACAGTCTAATCCCCTCCTGCCCACCCCAGGTCACCACCAGCAGCTTCTCTCTTTCCTTCCTGGCTTAACTGTATCTTTTTTTGCCAACAGTTACTTTGCCTGTTCGGAGAACGCCAAGGAAATAGTATTTGGGGGGAATTTGCGCTCCAAAGATGGAAAAGCCACTGCAACCTTGCAAATGCAGAAATGAGGGAGCAAGCACAAGTTGTGCATGCCCAGAACACGGTGCTGAGCCCAGTTCTGCTCCCCAACAAGCCTCTGCTGAATGCGGCATCCACATCCCTCGCCAAGCTCCTCTGGAAGGTGGAGCAGCCCCGGGACTCACAGATTACAGCAACAGGACAGGGAAATTTTGCTGCCGTCCCACGGAAAGAGGAATAAATGTGCCTGATCCCATACACTGCGGGGAGATGTCGGCACCGGGTCCGTCGGCATCCCGGGCACAGCACAGACGTTTGCGTGTTTAGGAGATGAATTCACGCTAACTGGAACAGAGTAGTTGAACACCCTTTCAAAGAGCTCTTTTTTAGCTAATAAGATAAGAAACTGATTACACAGCCAAACAGTTGCTCCAGGTAATCAAAACCACCCCAGTTAGCTCTCAAATGCAGGCAAGGGGCCAGGGCCTCGTATCAGCCTGGCTGGTGCCGCTGGGCTGAGCCCGGTCTGTGGCACCAGAACAGGCCCTTTGTAAATCCATCAGCAGCTGATCCTCCTGCTTTCCTCCCACTCCCCTTCTCCCTCAGCAAATGCTCCGTCTTTATGCGCGGTTTTTAGCTGCAAACCAACCTCTTCATGCCTGACATATAAATTCTGTACAGCGCTATTAAGCCACTATATAAAACAAAGTACTTTGCCCATTCAGAGCGAGCTCTTGCAGCCTGGAATTTCCAAACCACAGCAACATCTGCTGGTAGAAGAACATAAATACACAGAACTGAGCAGGCACGGTCATGACAAAACCTTCAGCTGTGGGTGCGTATCGCTTTCCCCGCACCTATGACTGTACCAAAGCTGCTTCACTTCATTTCTTGCTATTAACAGGACCGAGTTACAAGTGGTAACACACAATGTTAACACATAAATACTCATGTCACGACTCTCAGAGGAATCATCCATGCGCCTCCTAAATTGTTAGCAATATTCTGTTCTTGGACGTGATTAATATTATCACACAGCTCACACATATTCATCATGTTTATCACACATTTGACCTTAAATGAAGTGGACAGAAATATGAAAACTCTTACCATAACATCTTGAGGACAAAATTACTGCCCAGATTAGCTATCCCTCCATAATACACTCCACTGGTATTTTTTAACACATACAAAATGCACACATTTAATTTGAGGGCTTAACATCCTAACAGCGATGTTCTTGGAATAATTAGACAGCTATTGCCACTTATTTCTATTACCCATGCTTGAAGAAAAACAGTGATTTACCATTGCAGTGCTGCTGTATTGCAACAAATACTGTCAACTTTACTACTTCAATGAAATTCGATTTCCTTTTGTAGAGGAATGAATCTTTTCGTTTTTTTAAACCACAGAAGTAACCTGTACAGAGTTTAGCAACAATATTCTAGGTAAAGCTAATAACGTAGGCAAAATTAAAGAACCACTGCAAAGCTTTTCTATCTTACATCTGACTTTTTGCCACAGAATGGGATTCATTTCATCCCCATTTATATTTTGGAGCATTGCTAATGACATGAATAGAAAGGATAAGAGCCCAGTAACTAGTATCTCATAAGTCCATCAGTAGAGTGTACTAACAAGTGCAGATGTATTTCCTGCCCGATGGGTCATCCAATCTATAATGAAACTTCCACAGACAACAAGGTTCAGTAAATTCACATATTCTTGAAAGCTTTTCCTTGATACATTCCATTACGGATTGTGTCTAACATGTTTTATCACGTTTACAGTTATGCCCATATATATGCTGATACCTACATGCCTCACACATGTTTTTATGTACAATGTGTTTTTTCGTATATAGGCCTAATACTGCCTAATTAATCTAATGGTGGGCACGCTGCAGGACTAAATCCTAAAATCTCAGTGTGTTCCTACCTTGCAGGACACTTTTGACAATGGTCTCCGTGTGCTCAGCCAGCAGATCCGCTTTGGCGATGGCAGCCAAGGACAGATAACTCGACATGTTTCTGCACAGCTCCTTATTGCCCCTCTGCAGAAACTTCACCGCCACGGGCACAGCTAAGGCCATCACTGGAGGTCGATTGTAATTCTGTAAAAACATTAAAAAACACTGAAAAATAAGCAGCTGGAAAAATTAAAAAAAGAGTTTCATGCTGATCAGAGTAAAAAAACCCAAAAATCAAAACAACAGGGGAAAAAAAAGCAAAATACACATCAAGAAAGGCCATGTTTTGGTAACGCCACTGAAGGCAGACTTCAAAGAAAAACCAAGTACAGAAATTTAAAACTGCGGCCCCAGGAGATGTTAATAACGCACCTATTTTTATCCTCTGCAGGAGGAGGAAAACGCACCATATGAAGTTCAGTAGTTAAATGTGAACTGCTGTAACATTTCTGACAAGACGTTTTGTGTTTGGTGCTCTCAGAGAAGACAGGAGCAGCTGTCACAGCTCCTCTCATGGAGACCAAAGCACAGTGCTGCTCTGAGTTTCGGCCTTTGTGCTGACAGAGGCCACGTGAAGAAAGGGCTCTGGTCCCAGAACAGGATCTCATGCTGAGCCACTGGGACTAAATCAAAGGCAAACTGGTCAAATGAGGAAAAAGAGTACGCGGGAGTAAGCGTACTGGGAGACTTGTTCGCAGGGCAATAGCTTAAGTATTGATCATCAGTTTTCCTCTAATAATAATTTTGATTTCCTTCCTAAACTCCAGCCAATTTCTCTGAACACCAGCTAATTTCTACCCCCAAAACAGCACCAAGCCTCAGCGATCTCAGAGGTATCTGCACGTACACTTAAGTTTTGATATTAAGGTCAGAAAAGGTTTTCTGCAACTATTTGTATACGTGGAATTGTGTGCACAGACTATACACATCCATTGCCCATGATGTTCCCATATGTAACTGCCCCGAAAGTAGCAGGATGTATTTATGTGCAACTAAGGACCCGCATCCTCTCTGGAGCCTCCTTAATCAGTGCTTTTCTCTCATCTCCAGTCAGTTTTGAACATCTCTTTGAAACTGGAGTACATCACTGTTTTTGAAAATAAACCTGCAAGATGATTATATTTAATTGGCATCTAAAATCACAGGCAACCACTGGAACCCAGATGTTTCAGCAAGCAATGAAACAGCGCAAAGAAAGGCAGTCCAGACTTAACAGATGCTCATTCTGGAGCAGCACTGAAAAAAATAAATTTAGATTTGAGAAAAGCCAAATCTGTTGTTCCATATACTCTGCTACCGGCCTCCTCAGCCAAGTGCTGCAGCCGCTCCTAAGGAAGAAGGGCTGCAGCAACCCCTAGGAGTCGAGATTGCTCAGTGTGGCAACGGCCATACGACCAAAAACTGCATCTTTAATGAGAAACGTCCTTAAAATGAACAGAGCTTTATGCAGCAGCACGTTAAAACCAACATAATGCCTCATGATGTTTGGCTGAGAGGCACCGCTGAGCAGGAGCCAGCTTCTGCCTCCAAGTTGTGCTCTGGGACTCTGTGCAGAACGAATGGCAAGATAAGGTTTGGGCCTCTGACTGGGATTTAAAAGATCTAAGAAAACGCCAAAGAATATTCCCCGCCCCCCTTACAGTAAAGATAAAATACTTAGTTAAGAAAAGGGTTGAATTCAGATGGAAGGACAAAGGTTTCATTTGTTCCATTACGAATATGAACGCATGAACGCACATTTATGAAAATGCGAAGGTGACAATGAAAACCAGATTTTGATAATATGATATAGTGATGTTTGCAAACCTAGGGGACCTCCCTGCTGTTAATAGCAACAGAAACATGCTGTGAGATCCAACCCAGCTGTCAGATATTCATTACTACTTCAACTATCCATCACGTACTGTATAAAACCTATTCTATGCCTCCTTTCTTCTTTTTATGCGAAGGAACTTACAGATAATAGCTCTATTTCAGGGAGCATAAACGCACTTTTATAACTTTCTCATTACGTTTCAATTAACTCCTTTCTTGAAGTGATCTGCACCACAGTGCAAACCATAAAACATTTGGATACGAGCTCCCTTGACTTGTGCACAGTTGCCAACAGCACAAGCTGAAAGTTTAGACAAACCATTGCATACTTTAGTATTCTCATGAAACATGAGTTCTAAAGCACCACAAAGACAAAATACAATTTTGCAATGTACGGTCTCTCGTCTGGAAAGGTTAAGCTCTGCCCTGCTCACGGTTCAGGGCTCGGGGATGCCAGAGCAGCAGGAATCTCGCTAAGCCTCACCCACAGCCTTGACCAAACGCCTGCCTAGAATAAACCTCCGCGCTTCCCAAAGCAAAGTCAACAACAACCTGGCTTTCAGAAAAGGAGGTTTTTTCCCCTTCTTTTAATATTTTGCTGTAATTCACCTTTTTGTGAGTCTTCAGAGTGACAGGTTGGGGGTAAACAGAACTGACCATGCACAAGGGCTAGAAAGTAAAATTTTATTGAAGCAAATTCGGCATTGATGGTATTTTTTCTGAAGGTCCTTTTTTTTTTTTCTTTTGGACTTCCAGCCAAACTGGACGAGGAATCTCAGTAAGTCTATGGAACAATATATCCTACAAGGGGCTAAGCAGCACCTTTCGCAGGACAGCTTTCACAATGAACATGTTAAGGGAGATCCTCTCTACGGACAGTATATCTAATGGCCTAATTTCATGCCATTAATATCTCTTGGGCATTCTGCTGCTTTCCAGAACGATCCCAAACAATAATCTCTTCCTTGATACCAAGTGCTTTCAAATGAATCTTTCTGTAACCACAGAAAATGATAGTTCTGTGCCTCCCACTTTAATACTTACATAAAACGTGAATACTTCGCATTAATGGAGCATTAAGGTAATGAATTCCGTCACTAAACAGTCAAGACACTTCTAAAGATAAGGAAGCTGCCAAAACTTTTGATTAACTGCAACAGATGCTGTATGCATGTAACCACATACTTTAACAATCGGGGTCATATTCTTGGTTTTTAAACAAATGCAATCGCTCCCACACACCCTCGGAAAACAAAGCACAATTGCATTTTTAAATATAAAACTGAATAGAGCCAAGGGATGCGTTACATTCCCTCCATTCGGCTCAGTCTCACCTGCAAGATGCAGCTCATGATATCAGAGGCAATTTTGGCATGCGGCGTGTCCTCGTCTCTGCCCGAGGGCTGCAGGTTGTGCTCCAGGCAGGACTCCCAGAGCGCCACGAGCGCTCTGCCGTGCCGCTCGATGGACGCGTTCTCCCTGATGGCCGCGGTGATGCGGGTCACGCAGATCTCCACCACCGCCTGGTCGTTGTCGTTCGTCTGGTAGTCCTGGCTCAAACCGAAAGACGTTTTGCCAGTGAACACCCGCCCTTTTCAAGGCCCCCACAAAATTAACCTGAAGAGGTGAAGTTTTTGTAAATGTCCAGTGTCCATTTTCTCACTTCCACCTTTACAACAAATGTTTAGTGTAACTAAACACAAAAATTAGTCATCCCATACACAATTCACTATCTTAGGTCTTAATTCCCATTACTGTAAAGGTACAGATTCTTCTATCGATCTATTTTCGGTAGCCTACCTATCCCAGATTATTCTATCGATCTATTTTCGGTAGCCTATCTATCCCAGATTATTCTATCAATCTATTTTCAGTAGTCTGCCTTGAAGCTTGGCCTTCTTGAATAAGATTGCAGCTGCACACCTGAGAACCGCTCGCACAGGCCACTTCTGCCACAACCATCCTAAAACAGAAACTCGAACTGCTACATCTATAATATACACAGCCAAATTAAGGTCCCTTCCAAGCCAAATCGTTCTATGATTCTATAATTCTGTCAAATGCAGGATCCCAAATATTTCACATCATGTTGAGTCACTTAGTTTCAATTAGCATCAATGTAACATGAAAAAAAAGTTAATTAAACAGGCTTTATCACAAAATCCTGTAATCCTCTGTAATTAGTGACACCAATGCCACGTGGATATGAAACAGCAGAGCGTCGCGATAACTGAAAGATTTAAAATACACGACTGTCCCTCAGTCTAATCTATGCTGCTCCACCCTAAAAAGTAATGAAGATGAAAGACCGACTGAAGTATTAATCAAAGCTCCTCGTTTTTGTTAGATACAGCACGGACATTTGTGAAGGGCTGGCACCCAGTCCAGCACTGGTTTGCAGACGTGCAGCTGCAGAGGGACTCTGCGCTGCAGCGGGGACGGCAGCGTTTCACATGCAGAATCCACAACGTTTGGGTCTGTTTCAAAGCAATTTTCTGCCTTTATTCACAGCTGGTGTGACAGAAAAATCCATGCACTTACGAAAAAAAACACACCACCTTTTTTCTTCTGTAGAACGTTACCTATTGATAGAGGTAAAGAAGTTAACGCTACTGGGATGGCACAAGAGCAAAGCTCTGGCGAGAGCTGCGGTTGCTGGCTGCGCATGGGCACGGAGAGCAGAGCAGTCTTGGCCACATTGCTGTGAAACTCCACACATTTGGGCAAAAACAGATGTCAAAGCCTGAGTGCTCAGAGAGTGGAACAGGGCAGATCCCGATCTCCAGAGCCCTCTTGTGGGAACAGCCGCTCGGCAGCTCGGAGGTGGCTCTGCAGGATGCCTGAGCTGCCGTGTTTGTAAAAACATTCTGTAGCAAATCCAGGCATTTTATCTCAAAAAAAGTACATTAGGGGTAATTTGTGTAAGATTCCAGCTAATCTGCAGTTAGGTGAGTTGAAGTACATCACAAGCAGCAGAGGCAATGGCCAAAATAACTTGATTAACATTCTAAAAGATTGTGCAGATATAATTGCTGTCAAAGAAATGACCACAGATCCGGCGCACAGCGGCTGATGGATGAGTCGGTTCTTGTTGCGACCGGCAGCGCCGTGATCAATGCTCTGAGAGTCAGAGGTTTGCACGTTGCCAAAACTGATTTCTGAAATCACCTGCTACATGAAGTGCCATAGAAGTGCAGCTGTGAGAACATGTACGTGTTGCTAATCAAATATCTTAAGGCTCAAAAAAATATTTCCCCTTCAGCAAACTGGGAGCAAGGAGGATAAAGAGCTTTTTTTTTTTTTTTTCTGATAACGCTTTTAAAGTCTTTACCCAAATCAGTGAGCCTGCCATCATTCAGAACACTTTCTGCCGCAAACAGAATACACACTACACATACGGTGTACCTGTAACCATCTGTTAATCTTTAATATGCCTTAAATAAGTATTTAATGAAAAATATTATAAAGATTAACTTGCAATATCTTTAAAGGAAATCCAGTTAGTGACAACTGGATTTGGTTACCATTATTTTTAAACCTTACACAATTTAAGTTTCTAAAAAACCTCAAGAATGCCAAGCAGAGTGTATCTCCCTGTCTTAATTAAATTAAATATCTCATGAAAAATTGTTGAGGACAGCATTTCACTTACCGCAGATGAACTAATTATTCTTATTTGTTCGAGAGCTTCTGAGAGACTTCCTTCGATTTCAGCATCCTCTAAGGAGAAAAGATCCCCTGCACGGGAAAGGTCCTTTTGTGCCAAAACCAGCGCGAAGAGCTGATGCATGGCTGTGCTCTCTGCCGCACCACGGGTGGGAGCCGCTCACATGAGGACGGAATGGAAATGATCCTGTGGACCAGCCATCAGTTTAACGTGAAGAATAAATATTTCGAGACTTCCTTGGCCCCCATCTAAAAGGAAAATTAAAAAATAATTAGCAAATGCTGTGTTATGTCACATCCAGGGATGTGCTTAAGCATGTACCACGACCTGCACGTTGAAGGTCCTTTTGCTCTCAAACACTAAATAGCTCAAAATTAGCTAAACAATCCATAACTTTTAATGAAGAAAACCAAGTTTTTGTGATTTCAATGCATACATCTGCGCAGGATGGTGACTGGACTAAGCGATAAGGATTACAAACCACTTTTCTCTGGTCAGGAGCAGAGTTAGAGGCAGTGGGTGAAGCTGCTTTGTTTGTTTTTTGAGTTGTGTCTGTACTCCACAAACACACCATTAGCAAGACTGAGAAGCTAATGATATTTGTTTAGAAAAATAGTCGGTTTTGTTGCCAAAATGACCCCTGCGCTCTTTTCAACTCCTGCAAAACAAACACTTGGCTGAGGTGAAGCTCCGCACTTCTCCTTGGCCGGGGAATTTAATCCAAGCTGAGCCGAGCAATGCCGGGCTCAGCACCACACACACGTGTAAAAGAGGAGAGTCCTGCACTTGTGTCCCAAAAATCTGGTGTTTAAAGTATCCGCAGAGGAGACATTTGCCTTCATTACAGGAGAAGTTTGGTTTTTTGCACATCTCAGAAGTCCTATTTGTTATTCCAAGACCGCCAGGACCTGCCTTGTGCTGATGGGTCCCTCTGCTCATACACTGTTGAAATGAAGATCTTCCCGGCCAACCTCAGCGCACGTGAGGAAGGGACCAACAGCACAGGGCCCTTCAGGTCCAGAACATCTCACGGGCCTTGGACACCCTCCTTGGACTTCACCAAGGCAAGTATAAACCCATGCAGGCAGAAAACATCTGTCCTTGAGTCTTCCAAGGGTCTCCGTGATGGCCCTACCAGCGGGATCAGGGCAACGGCCGTCCCTCCTCCTGTGCTCCTTCCATCCTTTCCCACCAACACTATTCAAGACAACGAAGAAACACAGAACGCCACAAATTTCTGAGCCCCAAAGAGCACCTCAAAGTGCACTCGGGGCAGAGCTGTGAGGGACGTGGGGTGGTGGAAGAGCCCCCTCTTCAAGACCCTACTGAGAAAGGCTTGAACCGCACAGAGGACATTCCCCAGCACCCCTACCACCCACACTGCTCAGGAGCTTCTGCCAAAGGGGACACAAAGAGTAAGCTCAGATGCACACAGAAGGAGAGATTACAAATGGCAACGTCTCTTTACCCCACGAAGTCGCTGCACAGCTCGAGGACCTCACCCCGAACAAGCTCTGCTCAACTGTCACTTCAAGCTCCCTTCAGCTTTAATGGCATCCGTGGTGGCCTCTCTTAGCACACAAGCGATCCTGCCCACTGCTTCAACACCAACACCTTCCACATCAGCAATATTTTCACCATAATGAAGCAACATTCAGAGAAACTGCGAAGGAGGCTGTTGGTAGGTGCTGGTTTGTGAATGAAAACATCTTCTGAATTGAAGCAAACACACCTAAATGTAAAAGACACCCATATAATATACGTGTATACGTCTACGTCCTTTACATTTAGGCATCTAACAATCTAAACAAAGTTTCACCTTATTGCAGGAATACAAGAGATACATGACTACCTAGCTGACCAAATTACAACATTAAGGTAAGCATGCACTAAATATGATACTTATTTATTCAGGAGTCTGAGTTAGCCTCAAATGTTATGCAATAGAAAAGCAGTCGCCAGAGCGGGATCAGTCTGCTTTTGTGCACATCGCTTCAATGACCCAGTCTGCATTGCCAATTAGTAACATTTCCCTGTAGCTTTATACAGAGGAAGGAGACATGTCAGAGATCTGACATGTATTAGCTGAAGTAAAATATAGGAGAAAAGGGAATCTGATAAAAAAATAGGCTATTTGTTATCCGGACATAGTGAGGAAGAGGCTGGGTAAGTGGGACAGATCAAGGATTCGGACATCACCATGTTTTCCTATCAGGCTTGCATGAGATGAACCCAGGATGAGAACGTATATTAAAATATAAACATCGGGTCACAAAGGAAAATCTTCCTTCTGTCTTCACTTATTCACTTGATGCAGAATATTTACTGGTCGTGAGGGTAGGAAGAGATGCGGCACATCTGCCCAATGGCCCGCATGGACTCCCAGCCAGCTCCTCTTCTGAGCTGATGAACGAACTAATACATTGTCACAAAGTAGATCTGTTATATTAATTATGTCAGATACAGAGTACCCTTTATCCCTCTATTTCATGATACTTTTCAGAAAAAGTGCAAAATGTCAAATAAGGAGCAAAACCAATGCAAACTACAAAGAACCTTCTGGAAATAACTCAATGAAACAATCTCTGTTTTAATAGCATAGACAGCACCTTGCACTTGATCTGCCATAAGCCTGATCGTGAAGCATTTTTTATTTTCCCGAATCTATCAATATCATTACACAGGACTCGGATTATTTGCAACAGGACAGAATAATAAGCTAATAAGATTGCAAACCCCGACGCACAACAGGCCAGACCCTCCTGACAATCGCTATGGCACAAACCACCAGTCACTGAACTGAAGATCACGGTGTGAGCAGAGAGGAGATCGGCCCCATCATACTCACAGTTTTCAAATTCAAACACACAAGTTCAAAAAGCCCCAGACACAAACTGATTTTTTTTTTTTTTTTTTTTTTTTTTTTTACCTGGTCACGATTCCACAACGACATCCCCAACGGTGGTCACAGGTGCAAAGCTTGTGTTCTCGGACACAAAGCCCGAGCGGTCGCTTTGCTCTCCTGCCACGCCGGCAGCGTCCGAGGGCACGGAGAGCCGAGGAACCGGGTGGCAGGCAGTGAACCTGAAGCTGTTAATCCCAGTGCCAGCAGCAAGGCATTTCAGGAATGCAGACTAAAGCAGCCTAAAAGTTCCCAATGGCTCCGTCAGGTGACTAGGAGAACCTAAATGTAGAGGGGCCTTATCTCTGAATGCAACGCTCTGTTTCCAGGACAAAATACAAAGCCCACTCCGCTTGAGGGCTGTTGTTTTTAATAGAGAAAACAGAACTCTCTGTGTTAGTGGAAAGTTATCCTTCCCTGGGAGGAAGGTAAAAAAAACCCAACCCTCAGTTAGCTCACACTGTTTGAAAGAAAAAGAACAAGTGAACTTGTTGCAGAAGAGAGTTTCTGTCCAAAGGAAGAAATGCTATAGTATCATTCTGGAACACTTGACACAAATACAAAAGAGGGTCTGAAGCTTGCTTTGGCTTTTAACGTGACTCTCATAAGTAGCACAACAAAATCTGCACCTGTAATTTAGAAAAATGCTCTAGGGAGGAAGATCCATTTGAACCCTCCCTTTGATCGGCTGCACTGAAACCCTACAGCCCCTTCTCACCCTTTTGCAAATGCCACTCGATGTGCTTCTGCAGAAGAGTTTCCTCAGAAAGGTCCTGTTCTGCATCTGATGAGCAGACACTTTCAATCTCAGTTTTACAGACAACACTAAGCACAGTGCAGAAAAACATTTACTTCCTAAAAGCTCTTTGAAATGGACTTACAGCAGATCTTAATACTTAAATCATGTAACAGTGCTGAGAACACTTTTCTTGCATAGGTTTTAAAAGGACAGAATTGTCCTTTAAGCACCTCCTTTCTCGCTACAAAATTGTACCGTTTCCTACCGATAGGGCGCTGGCACTGAGGAAAAGGAACAGCATAATGCATGTGCCTTCTAAAGTTTTCCTTTTTTTAAAAAGGGTCAGGTTGGATGATCAAATTGCTTCAGACTTTGTTTCCCAAAATGTCCCATCATCTTGACTCCACCTCACCCACAGGACAGAGATAACGAACCTGCCAGATCGGACACTGATCTGTCCCATGAAATTTGTGTTCCATGCACACAAGCGATGGAAAAAGAGGCAAAGGGTCTTGCCAAAGCTCCTGCATGGCTTCCCATGATCACAGTGTCCTGGGGTGTTCGCCACAGGGATCCACCCCCTCCCACAGCCAAAACGTGGGAGCAAAGCAGCGACTCGCACTCTTGGAACAAACTCCAAGTCATCATTATGCAGGAGGAAAAAAAAAGACCCAGCTCAAACACGGGCATTTCCACTGGTTCACCGCACGGTCCCACGTCTAACTCAAAGTTTTGATTCTGATTTTCAACACCTAGTTTCCCTTTTCATGACGAGCTGAAAGGGCCCTACGTTCCCGGGGACCTTGAAGCTGTTGCCCTCCACGGTGAGTCTTGGCTTGCTGGAGGCACAGCGTTCTTACCAAAGCTCCTTATCAGAAGCAATCAGAATAAAAGGTAGCCTGACAGGTTTTGGAGCTGGAAGCAATTGAATTGGTCTGTTTGCAAAATAATTCCCCCAATAATAGAAGATTAACAAGAAAAATTCCATGTAAAAGGGCAGTTGGACCTAAGGGCATCCAAAAGCCAATTGAACTTTGAGCTAAAAGAGTCTTACAGTTTTATGAGGAACTCAGATTCTGCAGAATGACATTAGAAGGACCAAAAAAAAAAAAGTATCTTTTAAATCAAAGACGAATAGGAGAGGATAAGAATTTTTAAATTTACAGAGAAGAAAATTCTGCAAGAAATTGAATAATTTCCTTAACTTTCAAAAGACTCATAATGAAAGTGTGGTTACTTGATTTTACCAGCTGGTGCTATCCCACTGAAAACTAAAGGGCGACCTTCAAAGAACTGTGCAATACTGTTAACCTAGTTCCACGCTAAGCAGCCTAAATCAAGCAAACCCTCACTACATTTAAGGAATTTTAGGAAACACAGGCCACCTGGAGTTCACGTGAAGTGAACCTCACAGTATCTTCCGGTTTGCTCACTGCAAAGCAAGAGGCAATTAACAAAACCTTGTTACCCTGTTGGGCCAAATCTCCTAAGTGAACCGCCCCAAGCCCGTTCTCCTCCGTAACACTGCCACAGGTGCCAAAGCTCTTTGATAAACAAAAGGTAACGTTCACGGTCTGAAATATTAAAGAAAAAAACCTAAAAGGTATAAACTGAGCGCCTGGCTCAAAAAAGTAACTTAGATTTAAGCATCAGGTAAATTATGCAGAAGAAGGTGACCTGGGACTTCCCCTTAAGTGGAGAGACTTGTGTTAAAGGACTGGGAGGCCAGAGGTCTTGCTTTACCATGGCGATCTTTGGCACATCACAGACCTACGCCTTGACTACTCTATCTATAAAAAAGAAAAGAAAAAAAAAAAATCCACTTCCTTACCTTGCAGACATGTTGCCATGTTTAACGCACTGAATTCTATGAAGTGTTCCGGATGCCTTGGATGAAAGACGCTATAGGAAAGAAAAAGAAAACAGTATTAGTAACTCTTTGCCTTTTCAGCACTCTGCGTGCAGACTATAAAATACATATCGCGTCGTACCTCCAGGAATATGGCTGTGTATTTCACCAAACAGGGTTTAATATTTAGGACACGGTCCTGTAAAAAACCAACAGGACAGCAGCTCTACTAAACCCTGCGGGAGTTTGTGATTTTATTCACACGTGCACGGATTGAACAAAGCAAGGTTTAGATTTCCATTCTCTCCGGGGGTGGGAACAAATGTTTTCAACAACTCCATGTTTAGTTTTATTTTCCTTTTCCATGAATAGGAGGAAAATTAGAATCATCTTCAAAGCAAACTTTCATTCTGTGCATATGATAGCATTCCCTTCTCTTGAAATCCTTCTCCCCCATCTCACAGGAAAAATCTGTTTTGTGGAATCAGAAAAAGTATGTCTCAAACAGTTACAGAAGTTTGTAATATCTCCAAGGCTGCTGGATGTTTCCTTCTCCACATGCACCCACTCAGGAAAAAAGAGAAAGCCTGGACACGTTTCCCAGTTATTTTCAGCCTGAAACTTTTCCAAGAACATTCACATATGCAATTTATGGACAGAATATTGCAAGATATTTCAGAGGACTTTCCCCCAAACACACACTAATAATTTGATCTATTTTTATGTTTGGAAAGCATTTACTCACTAAAATAGGGCACACTCTCAAAACTTTTAAATAAAGTTCTCACATTTTTCAGTGAAAGAAAAGGATTAAAGATTATATTGAAAGAGCATCATTTTCACACAGGGTGAATAGACTACAGCAGTTCCCATGGGATCAGCTGCATATATTTAAACTCTTCCCACAAGACAACCATTGTTTCCTACAAGCCTCGCTGTTTTTTTCTGTCATGACAGGTTTCCACACTTCATGTCGTCCAGAAATCCCATGGATGCTGAGCTGGACCAGATGATGAAACAATAAATTATGAAGTCTGCTAATTAGGCTAGGGTTAAAAATGGGGTTTTTTGCTAATGAAACACCTTGCTGCAGTCCTGGGAGCTGTGAACTGACTTGCTCTCAACATCCAGTTCTTACACACAAGGAACAGTTGCAAAACAATCCAAGGAATTATATGGCCTCTTAAGATTCGTCTCTTCTCCCAGAATGGCAGGGCCATCCGCAGCTTGAAGGAATTTCTTCCTAGACATGTAAACCAGCGTGTAAATATTCCCCCCTGTGATAAACTGGCGGAATCTGCACGTTGTACAGGTCAGATGCTGCTTTAAGTGAACCAGGTTTCACACATTTCCCCGTTAATTTTGGCTGCGCAAGCCAGGCAGAGCCCAACTGATGCAGAGCGGTAAGAATGTTCTTATAAACTTGGTAAGTGCTACTTTTGCAAACAGTTTTTAACTTGACTAATTTTTTTATACATCTACTTGACACCTATGTGCTGTCGAGACAGTTTTCTACGGTTTTCAATACAAAAGAAATCACAAATGCTTACATTTGACCGCTGTTTCGGAACACACCACTGCTATACGTAACACTTGATAAGAAAGCATTTTTTAACATCCGTAAGACAGATTTGTAAGAACTCAGTTTCTAAGTATCTTCATGACATTAAAATATTATGGTAAAATAAACAACGCACTGCTAATATGGAATAAATTGCTTCATATAACAAATACCAATATGCTCAGTGTCACGGTGATGCTGTCAAACTGGGCATTTTCAAGTGTTGCTTAATAAGATGTATATCTGTGACAGATTTTCAAGCCTGTAGTGACATTACAGAAAAAGGACTTGTTATCAAATTTTATAAAGTATGTAAATACTTATTTCTGTATAAAGAGAGTGAGAGACTAAACAGTGCAGAGCATTCAGAGAGGCTACAGGGTAAGGTCTCTAAGAATGCCACTCTGGAAGTAAAAATTGGTTCAGAGCGATAAATAAATTCCAAGTCACTGTCCCTCCAAGTCTCCTGCAATAGCAGCCACTGAACGATCCCCAGACATCCTAAGGTTCCTCCCAGGTACCCAACAACCCACCCCCATTCCTCACCAGCACGTGTTTGAATAGAGCCAACACCTTTCCCAGCCGGCATTTTCCCCTAAGGTAAGGCAATAATTGTACAGCACCGGGCACAATGTGCCTCTTGAGCCACCAGGTTTTCTTTCTGTGGCACTTCAAGCTCACTTAAAATGTTTGTCACAAACATCACTGTAATCCAGTTATACATGTAATGACCACAGTCCCCCGCATTCACAGAAAAAACCAGCAACGGTCACACTATTAAAGACTACATTTCCTACAATCTTAAAAACCTCTTCCATTATTTAATATTTGGATCTGCTACTCCTTTCCGTGCAGTAATTTATTCATCATTGAAAATGTTACATGAATGCATATTTAAGTTAGTTATTCATACCTCTCAGAAGAGAAACCTCTGAAAAACATTAATAATTGAAGGCAAAGTGCTGCTCTTTAGAGACATTCTGATAAAATCCATTGCAGTTGTCAGTGTTCTCCATTCCCCGGTCTCTGGTATGCGAAGCTGCCGGCTCCGTGCGCAGCCTCATCAAACCAACCGTACAGTCTATTCAGTTACCCTGGAGTTGTCATGTGGAATCAAGCAAACAAATATCTTCTCTGCATTTTCCCCAACTCCAGCACTCAAAAACGACTCAGAACTAATTCTTCGCAAAGCTTAACTTGGGCAGCAGCTTGAGTGAAAACACTCCGAGCTTGATATGGAATTTGAATTAGTTAAAAGGATTTATCAACAGCCAGTGGTTACATTCAGTTAATTAATAACTTGCTTAAGACTAACGAGGAAATTGCAGAAGTTAATATTACTTATGGGGCCTCTTCTCAGAAGTTGGTGAGAAGGCTGGACCCTTTCAGTGTCTTTGGAAGAACATTAGCCACAAGAAAAACTGGAAAAGAGCAGGACACTGGAGGAAACGCATCCTTTCAGTTGGCACCCACTGCATCTCAGCACAACTCCAGCCAGGCCTAAGAAAGCCTGACTGCCCAGGTGGAACCAGGACCTACCTCAACACCTCCAGAGCTTCGCAGCCACAGGGGAGAGAGGATTTCCACACCATTCCAGCAGCGTTCTGCATGCAAGCTGAACACGCTTTCCTTCCACATTAAGGGGAAAAGTATTCAGACGTGCTTAACTTTCCTTTAATAAATAAATTTCAGATTCCCAACGAATCAACCGTAACTAAAGCCTGCGCGAAGGATCTCGATGGAACTGATACCGGCTACGTCCTCCTGCCCTGGGAGAGCACAGGAGCAAACACACACTGGGAGTGCGCCAGCACTGACATTTTTCTACCAACGGCCAAATTAATAGCAAATGAACCAAGTCTCAGAACAGCAAAGTGTAAGGTCAAGCACGCTCAGCCAGCTGCTGCAAGAAAAGACAGACTGTTTGTCCAAAGATAATGAGGAGGCATTTTTGTACTATTCTTGTTAGAGCTTTTGTCCTTTTGCAATACAGAAAGCATTTATAAATTATACAGTTTAAAAAAAAAAAAAAAATCTTCCATAGAATACACATTCAATCATATGAGTCCTCAATTTTGATGGTAACTCCTCCCAGCAGCTTTTTTGCTGCTGTTCATTCCACCATGGCCTCTACAACCAAATATAAAATTAATCGTGGGTGAACACATACTTTTAATGATGTTAAGAAAATTATTGTTGGTGTTTTTTTTAAATAAAATGCAATTGTGTGTTCTCTACATCTTTCTTTTAACTTAGTATGTACATGAAGAACACAGGTTGCTTCTCTCCTACCTCTACAATACTGTAAAAAACTTGCAAGCTGTTAACAGAACATACCCTCACTCTCAAAATTGTTTTCTAAGCAGGAGATTTAAAAAAAAAAAAAAAAAGTTTCAAAGAGCAGCATGGTATAACCGGGAGAGCATAAACAAGGGCTTGGATTTTACTTCTGCATCCAATAACTTCTTAAGTCATCGTACTGTAGGAATTAAGAGGTTAATTCCTTCACTCACTGCAAGTCTACTTTTGACTTCTAACAGCAAAGTAACATTCTCCCCCAGGGTCTGACAATCTTTTAACTTTTCGTGTGGAAGGAAAAGCTGAACCACAAACTGGTTTTGTACTTACTCAAACACAACTACAGTCATAGCTAATGACAGTCCTCAGAAGATTTACATGGAAAAGCTTTGCTGGTATCTATGCTGAAAAGATAAGAGCAGCGATGACTGTCTCAGACAACTCCTCACGAGGCGGAGAGCAGAAAGAGGTCCCCACACAGAATATCCCCAAATCAACTCTACAGTCAGAAAGAAAAACCAAGACAGACATCAGGCTGGGGAATATAAGGCAGCAAAGTAAGGATCAGGTGAGAGACCCAAACAAGCTTTGAAAAGATGACTGATGGCATTACCGTGGAGAGAGACAGTGACGCGGCCCTTTCCAAGCCGGGCACTTCGATCCCTTCCAAGCCGGGCACTTCGATCCCTTCCGATCCGTGCACTCCCTGCTGAGCTTTGCATCACCCTTTACAGCCCTATCATGGCCATACTTTAATTATTCTGCTTTTGCATCGACAGATTCATGGCTGTACACCATTAATGTCGCTAACACAACAAAAACTGAGCTAATGCAAGATGGACACAGCAGGAAGACTGATTCAAACCACCCAGCGCTGTCATCTTAAAAGTTCTCCAACTTTCCTCTTGCTGCTTATAAAAACCATAATCAACTACACAGAGAACCAAGAAATTACCACTGGACCAGGATATGCTTGGAAAGACAAATTAAATCAGAGAGCACTTGAGCAACTCAAAACTCCAAAGCCTATAATGCACACAGTAAATAATAAGGCAAAACAAGATATTGTGATAAGAAGGCAAAAAGATTTTCACATACAGTTCATCATCAGAAAAGGAGAATTTACTTCATGAAAAAGGATTTCCCATCCTAGGAAAAAACAACTTGGTTTTAATTTTTATTATAATAGCTACAATGAACTTATGTCCTTTTTAAACAAAGCCCTGAAAATATTTATTTTGTTCAACTTTAAAAATAAACGTCGTTAGGAAAGAGACATGCTATTGTTGTGTCTCTGATTAATTAGTGAAGAGAAACAGAATATTCCATAGTCATTGCATTTAGCCTAAATGAGTCATGTTATCTTCCACCCAGACAAAGCATTTTAATTTTAATAACGACAATGCTGACAGTGACAATACGGTTCTTGCAGAAGTTTGCTTGTAAATAATTAACAATTGTTGTATAATGACAGTGGGTTTTTTGATAGCTCTATTAATTTCACAGTCAGGCTGGAGTCTCTTTAATTTAGGGTATTCGTAAAAATCAAACCCCCTACCAATCTACTGACATAAAAGGCTAATGGAGAAAACAGGTTTCTGTCCCTGCAGTCTGTCTCAATGCCAAAAAACTGTTGTACGCCAAGAGTCAGCCATGGAAAACCAAGGAGAACAGTATAGAAATCACACATCATACCTCCGAACGGTTTACATGTTTGAATAATTATTCCATTTTGAAGTGAAAGTCTGCGTTGAGAGAAATAACAAGTTCACATGGCAAGACTATGTTCTGTGCTACAGATTTGGCACAGGATGGGGCACCACATATTGTCCTTTAAATACACGTGCTCAGGCCTCTCAAAATCTTGCCAAGCAAGACATCGATGAACGTTCCCCTAACTCTCACATATTTTTAAAACGTGGCAGCGTTCCTCAGATTCTGATGGAATCAGTGAGGATACAAATACCTTGAGGACCATGAAAATGTTTCCCTTGTAAGCAAGTTCTTTACCCATCACACGTCGTATAGTTCACTAATCCACATATCTATTAGGAATTTTGTCCCAGAATTGTAGAGGTGGATTCAACGTTTTCTCTACCATAACAGGAAATAACCAATTAGATTTTTTTTTTTCCCCCCTTCAGATAACACATCCTGGTGTTTCCATTCCTATGAGGATGAAATATTTCATTCCCAAAATAACAGAGCCTCCGAAGTTAATGGAAAGACTCTTATTGGCATTACAAGGATATATAGTCTATTGTGCTCCCGGTAGGTATTTCCTCAAGTTACCTTAAGCCCATGTCCCGTCCCAAAGAAAAAAGGGGATAACGACATAGACATTTATAAAGTCATCTTTGGTTTCTATATGGACCAGGTAACAAGAAGGATTTCTGGGCCATGCATTTGACTGGCAGCAGCCCAATATTTAGTGTACTTGCATTGTTTCATCCCTTAATTGGATTATTCAGGACTGTAAACTGTCCTGCCAAAAAAAAAAATGTTAGATGTCCACCTAATATTTCTATCAAATTCCATATTAATTACTAAAGCTATCTTCTAACTACTCTATTTTTTTTTCCATAGTAAGTGTTGCTTATACTCCATATCAATTACTGGCAAAGCACAACAATCTTGTTTGACACTTTTAGAATAGTTGTTTATTTCTAAAGGCCAAATCCTGCATACCAGGCAAAGTCAAAGCTCCTGTTGAAATTAAAAGAGGTTTTCCCCGAATTAAAACTAAAATCTATAGGATTTGACCCGTCGTCTCAGAGGAGCTAGACCCTGCCTCAGCACCATGGGGTTCGTTAGTCGGGTTTGTAGGTGGTTATTGCCTGGCAGCCCTATCTTGTAACAATACACAGAGCTCATTAGCAGCTGCACTGCTCCAAAAGGCTCATCTGCATCACAAAAGACAACATCTGCTGCGCATCTAGGTGCTATCTCGTTGATAAAGTATATCAGAAATTCAGAAAAAGTTTGCATACTCATTTCTTTGTAGCCACTCCTGTTCTGGAGACAGTTCCAAAATACTCACAGGCAATAGATAAGTCTCACTGCCAGTCCATCTAACAGCACTTCAGATGCTCCACAGCCTCCCCTGCTGTGATGAAAAAACTGCAAACACAACCAAATTCTTTTTTTACATATCCACATACATGCACAGACACTCTCACATTCACATTTTGCATCTCAGGTAATATTTTCATTACACAATTGCTTAATTTTCCAATAGAATTGCATCTTTTATTACTTCAGGCATCCATTTCCATTCATTTTGTTTCCCTCATACAGGGCTTCCTTAATTGAGCTGCATAGTTTACGAGCTGTGCTAATTGAGCTGCATAACTCCACTGCTGAGTTTTTCTATACCATACCAAGCAGCACAGAGTGCTGGATTGGTGCCACTGGAGTTACAAGCTCTGCAGGTTGAGGAGCACTTTAACCATTCTGCTGGATTTTCCACTTCTTGGATTTCTGTACATTTTTCCCACTTTGTAACACCCGAATGGGTTGAAATCTGCCCTTGGCTTAAGCAAAAGTATTTTAAAGGCTAGCCAGGGCAAATGAATTAAAACTGTTGATGACGGCCCAAGTAACCCTTGTATTGTGTCCCTGAGAGCAGAAGTCAAGCAAACTTACCCTAGGAGAGCAAAAGCAGTTACTCCCACGCAGAACTGCCTGACCACAGGGGACTGTTCCCAGAGGTGTTCCCAGTTAAGAGCCAGACGCCTTTAAAAGGGTCCTAGAAGCAGGAAGGAAAAGCAGGATTGATAAGTAACCGTGAGGACATGCTGTTCTCAGCTGTCATGAATTAAGAGCTCGGCAATCGGGGCCTGCCTGCTGCCGAGAGACGCGGTGTCTGGAGCCAAGGCTGGTTCTGCACAGCATCCAGCTGTTTCTCCTCCTAATTAAGTCTATAGGCTAACAGTGATTATTAATATTAAACACCTACCCTCTGAAGCTACTAATGAAAGCAGATAATCCGTAACATAGACCCACATTTAAAATTAATACAGGCATTTATGCTAACTTCCAAGAAAGAGAAGCTGTACGCACCTATCCGATGCGCTCATGCCTTTCTTGTGTGCAGGTTCTCTTGGCTCTGGAGAGGTGCCACAGTAAGAGCCAGTCTGTAAAAACGACTAAAACATCTGGTGAGATGCTCAGTAAGCTTACCCTCGTTAACGCTACGCCTCACAGATGAGCAGAATGCTGTGAAAGACGAACACGAGGAACAGCACTGCTACCAGAAACTCCAATTTCAGTAACGGCATCAGAGTGAGGTAGCGGCAGAGATTCGGCAGCTGAAGGAAACCAGTCAGCAGAAAAAGAAAAGAGAGGCAGCTCCTCATGGGACGAGGTATTTAAATGAATTAATATCAGCACTAATATGACTATGTAAATTCCTGCCCAGGACAAAGCTTTGTTTGCTAGATTTGTGGAACAAAGTCTCTATATAAATAAGTTCCATTCCACCCAGTGATTTTCCAGGCCCTGTTCACTCAGCTTAACTTTAGCCCAAGGCCTGAGCAAAATTTTCAGGATTTTTTTTTTTTTTTTTTTTTTTGTTGCTTTGGTTTTTTTTGTTGGGTTGGGTTTTTTTGGGGGTGGTAGGGTGGTACCACTATACCTGTTGTCTTTTTCCTCAAGTATTGCCCCCATAGCCTAAGCACCTCCTGCTCCACAGCCAACAGCAGGGGCTCCGGTATGAAACCCAGTCCCTGAATTTCCAAAACTTATTGCAGAGAAACCATTTCTCTCTCATAAACCAAAAACTTAAACCAATAGTCTCCGCAACATAAGTTAACATCTGACCCTTTGCATCCAAAACGTGGCTCCCTGTTTTTCCCCAGCAGGTCTGAATTTATCAGATAGTGAGGTGTACATGTTGTATCACAATCAAGTAATAGAAAATTCAGCGTTCACCCAACTCAGCAGGAACCTGATTCAATTTTGCTGTCCATTACATTAGATAGAAAAAAGAAAAAAAATATTAATACATTCTGAGATAAATGGTATTTCAGATAACTTTAATCTTCCTTTGGAAAGGTGTAAACTTAACACATACTTCTACATGAAGAACTCTACACAGTACGCAGAAGGCTCAACACCAAAACAGTTGCATCATCATCTAACTGTATTGAGGTTTTCTTATTTTCTTCCTCAGCAGGACTCAGGAGGTGAGACAAGAATTTAGGCTGAGGCCTGAAATTCCCATATCCAGCCTGACTTAAACCATAAAGGTAATTGTCTCCTAATCATCAAGTTAAATTGCCCCACTAGTCTTCTTCATCAGACTATAAATAGATGTTCCTCTCTCTTCTGAGAAGAAAAGAATTAAAGTAAGATATGGACTGGACTCGACCTCATTACAACAAGAAAGACATAAATGTGATCTCAGTGTTGTAATACATAGAGACTTACAAGAGAAAATGGATTGGTATTCTAGAGTTAAAATGGATAAACAAGAACTGTCAGCCTTACCTGGAAGTTTTCTGATGCTTAAATAAACCTCCAATTCCATATTCTCATTAATTCTTGCAAAGAAACTCTTTCCTACTGGTTGCCATAATAATGTTCTGGAAATAGGGTAAAAAAGAACAGCATTTTCTCATCTAAGTAATACCTAATGTCAGTTCCATTTATCACATCTCATTAACAGAAAAAAAACCTGCAAAGCCTTTCTGAATATCTTTAAATATGACAAATTTCATTAGCATTATTTCACTTTAAAAACTATAAAATCTACTTTAAATGTGTAGCCTAATAGTACCTTCACCCACCCTACATTATGCTCCCAGAAAAGGCTTAATGTCATGCATACATACAGACCAAGGACTTCTTTATTTTAATGGCAAGGCAACAAAGAAATTCACTTAATGACAAGTTCTTGGACTAATGTATTATTCATTTTGTTATGTGACAGCAGAACGAAATTGTATCCATAAATATATAATGCTGTACACCACTTTTTAATGTAGTTTACATTTATGAAATAATTGGCTGCCTTTCACCACATTATGCTCTCTTTATTCCCCCTTTTTTTAGGCGGATGTTATAAAATTAATTTCGTGACATGGCAGATGCACACATTCCAGGAACAGAGGCAGCAACTGGCCCAGACAAACCTATGAATTTCGACCTCTGTTTCTGAAAATGTTTTCTACTCTCTGAAGGTATTTTGGAGAGGACTTTATGTTGTTTTTTCCACATATAAATTGCTACTTTACTCCTATCTCCTTAAAAGTAACGTTACGTATTTTTACATGTGTTAACTCATTTGAGGTCATCTAATAATCAACATACTTACGTTCATGTATTTAACGATATGTAGGGTTTTGACTTGAAAAATAAAAATACTCATCAAGGTCTATCAGCGCCCTCAGAGCACAAACACTTTCCAGGTTCCGCTACCAGTTTGCTCAAATTTTGCTCGCCTTCAAAAATTGTTACAAGGAGCATTTGTGTATTATTTTACCCCCTCCAGTCACCCGCGTGGTGTCTCCAGTTGCTGCCCTTTCATGCTTCATGTTCACATCCAGTTCTGGGTTCGGTACTACATGGGTTACTTACACCGAGGGGGTTTTTCTTCAGGCACCGGGGAGGTGTAGGAGACTAATCCTCTTCAGTCCTGCTGCCAGCACAGCCCTTCCCGCAGCACAGGCAGCTCCTTCCAGCCTGTTCCCCTCTTCTGCACCAGCCATGAGACCCAATTCTGCCCACGCAGGTGAGGAGACTCCAGCTAAGAGGGCCTGTAACAACAGCCACCACCTGAGCGTCTCAGCCAAAACATCGTTAAGGCACGCAACAAAACCTGTCCCTTCTACAAGGCTGTGCCACTAAAAATGTCACAAATCTGCACGCTTTTGCCCACCAACAACAGATGAGTCTCGCGGACATAAACAGGGAATTTCACGGTGCCAGACAAGTGCTGCTCAACTGCCAAGACCAACCCTGAACTGGTGCTTGAGCAGCAATTAAACTGGAGCAAAGCAGAGACCCAGAGCCTGCCTTTAATCGCTCTCCCAACCCTGTGTTAATTAGCTAGGCTGCAGTAACTGCAGAAATTATGAGCCTATATGAGAATAAAAAGTAAAATTCTATTAAAAATTCAGTAAATTATACAACACTCTTTCCTATCAAAATATTTTAAAATATTCATGTCTGAAAGCACACATCCCACAAAGATCCCGGGACTGTTCGTTAGACTCCTCTGTATGGCAGATCACTCGCTGCTGTTACCGACCACATTAAAATGTGGCATTTCCGACCTGCCAAGGCCCGGCCATGGAAAAGCCACCACGGCGTTTATCAGGCGTCCAGAGCACAGCCCGGGCTTGCCAAGGGCACATCGGCCTCAGCCCCGAGGGAAACAAATGTCTGGGGGCCCCTGCACCCCAAACCTCGCTTGTTTCTCCCAAGGGCTGCCCTGCATAGGGCACACAGGCCTGAAAGCGATGGTTTTGGATAAAAGGTGGGCAGCACTCTTTGACATAACCGCCTCAGTCTTAAAAACAGCACAATGCTTTGTGCCTTGCGCCACTTCAGGTACCTTAGAATCATTTAGGTTGGGAGAGACCCTCGAGAACACGGAGTCCAACCGTTCCCCCACCCCGCGTCCCTGAGAACCTCATGTCCGTCTGTCCAACCCCTCCAGGGATGGTGACTCCAGCACTGCCCTGGGCAGCCTGTTCCAACGCCCCACAGCCCTTTGGGGAAGAAATTGTTCCCCAGATCCAACCTCAACCTCCCCTGGCGCAACCCGAGGCCGTTTCCTCTCGCTGTATCACTTGCTACAGCCCAGCTCCCCCAGCCGCTCCCGTCACACTCCTGCTCCAGCCCCTCACCAGCTCCGTTCCCTTCTCAGAACTCGCTCCAGCACCTCAAGGCCCCTCTTGTAGCAAAACTGCCCCCGGGATTTGAGCCCTTTGCCTGCACAGGGCTGCGTTAGCTGCTCCCCAAACCTTCCACCCGAAAGGCGGGAGCAGAATTAGCGAGTGCTGTGAGAACCGCCCGCGGCTGTTCGCTCCCTGCGCACGTCCCCACCCCGCGCCAACCCGCGCCCGCTCCCTTCCTCGGGCCCGCTCCCTTCCTCGGGCCCGGCCGCCCCTCGGCTCTCGGCCGCCGGCGGGAGGCTGCGGGACGGCCGGGCGGGGAGCGCGGCGCCGCTCCGCCACCCGCAGGGGGCGCCCGGGCCCCGCGCTGCGGCGGCTCATGGCGGCGGCGGGGCGGGCGGCCCTGCCGCCCTCTCTCCTTCCCTCCCGCCCTCTGTCCTTCCCGTCCCGTCCCCACGCCGGGCTGGGGGCTGGGGGCATCCCCTCGGCCGCCTCCGGCCGCGGGAGCGTCACGCGTTCCCTGCCCGCAGGCTCCTCCGTGCGGCGGAACCCCGCTCCGGCTCGGGGCGGATCGCGGAGCAGCGGCAGCGCTCGCCAGGTCGGTGCCGGCCCCGCTCGGGCGCGTGTCCCCGCCGAGCCCCTTCCCTGCCCGGGGAGCCCTTTCCTAAGGCCGGGCTTGATTGTCATCCCGTTAGCGTCGCCTTCCGCGTTCCCAAGTGCTGTCACCGGCCGGGGCTGCAGGAGCTCACGGGCTGCTGCCGCTTGGGCCCACCGGCCCGAGGGACGGGGCTGCCCCGGGGCGGGCTGCGGTACCTGCTGGGCCCTCCTGGAGAAAGGCGCTTTTTTCCCTTTTCTTCTTTTTCTTCTTTTTTCTTTTTTTCCCCCTCTTTTCCTTCCTTTGTCTTTTTCCTTTTTTCTTTTTCTTTCTTCTTTTTCTTACTTTTCTCTTTCTCTTTTTCATTTTTCTCTTTTCATTTTTCTCTTTCTTTTCATTTTTCTCTTTCTCCTCTTTTTTCTCTTTCTTCTCTTTTTTCTTTTTCTTCTCTCTTTTCTTTTTCTTCTCTTTTTTCTTCTCTTTTTCTTTTTTCTTCACTTTTTTATCCTTTTATTTTTTCCCCTTTTCTTTTTTCTCATTTTCTTTCTCTTTTTCTTCTTTTCTTTTTCTTTCTTTTTAAACCTTTTTCCCTTTTTCTTCCTTTCCCTTTTTCTTCCTTTCCCTTTTTCTTCCTTTCCCTTTTTCTTCCTTTCCCTTTTTCTTCCTTTCCCTTTTTCTTCCTTTCCCTTTTTCTTCCTTTCCCTTTTTCTTCCTTTCCCTTTTTCTTCCTTTCCCTTTTTCTTCCTTTCCCTTTTTCTTCCTTTCCCTTTTTCTTCCTTTCCCTTTTTCTTCCTTTCCCTTTTTCTTCCTTTCCCTTTTTCTTCCTTTCCCTTTTTTTTAACCTTCCTTTTCCCTCCTTTCCCCCCTTTTTCCTTTTTTTTTTTCCTTCTTTTTTTTTTAATAAGCTACGCTGGAAGTGTTCTATGAGAACTGCATTGTTTTCTAGGTAAAATGTGCTCATGCGTTATCACGCACAATCAGGAGTGTGTAAAAATCTATTTAGAGAATAGCTGGACACAAGATACAACGACCAGGTTAATATTGGGGAGCGTTTGAAGAAGCCCTGAATTTGCTCCTTGGCTTAGCTCCACTTCTTCTTTTCCCCAGGAGTAATTAAATCCTGAGTACTGTACAACTGAACATCCTTTTGGATTTCAAGCTGTTATTAGCTGCTATTTAGGGAGCTTGCAAATGTGCCAAACGCGCATCCCTGCTGTCCTCACACATTTCTACCGGTGTCTCGTTTGACATCCCGGCAGACGCAGCAGCCGAACACATGGATGCTGGAGAGGCAGCGGAGCTGTGGCGAGTCTCCCAAGTTCCAGGGAAACCTTCCTTTTCCTCAACTGTTCTTTATGAAGCGTATTTCACTTTTAAGCCATTGAATATTTCTGTTTGTACTTTTTTACTCCAGACTAGGGGATTAAAATAATAAGAAGAGTGTCCAGACAGGAATCTCAAGCTACTGATTCCTTATTATTAAATAACTTACGCCATAGCCATTTTGTTTCTTGCTAGACAAACACTAAAGCTTTTCAGAAAGGTATGATGTCAAGGTTCCAAGTTAACCGTTATGTGAAAATAATACCTTTACTGTAATTTTTCCGAATGGTAGTAACTGGTATTTGAGCAGTTATCTAAGAAAGAATCTGAGGTTACAGGCAAGGAGTTGTTATAGGAACATAAATCCCATTTTAATATTATTTTCCCTTCCCATCATTGACAACTGAAATACTATAGGAAGAAAATAAATGTCGTAGCAATCTGCTTATCCTGTTTTCAGGTGGAAAGTATTTAATGCAACGATAGAAATGAAAACATTCGATGCCAGGCTGTATGTATCTGGGGAGGGAACCGTCTGGACTGCTCTAGCTCAAGCACCATTATTCTTTTGAGCTGAGAACACCGTTATAACATAGTTCAGTGTCAGAAGATGTAGCCGATTTGGTGAAGGGCATATCCTGGTATGTCAGACCCAGCCCAGGTGTGAAAATAACTGAAGATCCGGCACTGTTGCCTTTTGCCTTCCCAGGAGCAGTTCAGGTTTTGTGGCCAATACGTTTAGTTTACGGCAGCCAGTTGTTCCAGCTGCTGGTAGAATTATTGGGTTTGGTGATAGAGCCCTTATTGGGAAAGAGCATTTTGCTGAGGATTTAAGAAAAATAGCAATTATTGTACGATTAAAAATGCGGTCACAAGGACCGGCGACGCGGACTTTATTCTGCTGCGTAAATGTGGAGTAATAACAACCCAAGAATATGCACACGTGCTTTAAATGTGTTGAGCGTGTTGTGTGGCAGGAGGCCAGAGCTCCAGTCTGCTGGGGAGTGTAAGTGGCCGCTCTATTTCCTACCACTTTTAAACTGTTTGGTTTTCCATAGTAGCTGCGGGGGTGTGGACCAGGGTACAGCACAAAATCAGGTGCTTGAGTCTGAATTGCTGCCACATAGTCCTTGATCTTGGAACTTTTTCACACGTGAGTCCAACCGCAGTTCTGATACTCAGACATGGTTTTAAATACCATGTTTAACCTAGTTTTTCAGACATGGTTTTAAAATACCTTTTTTTTTCTTTTTTTTTTTTTTTTACATCCGACATACACTGCTTGTCTTTAAATGGGCATTTTGAGATGAAGCTTAACAAAATGTGTAAGGTTTTTGTTACCACGTTTATGAATGCTTGAAAGTTCATGCCTAAAAACTGCCGAAATAGTACGTGTGCTTTGACGTTTCTCCCTTTTTAGTGGGTGGTAAAACTCTGCTCAACTTTAGAGTACCAGAATGGGCAAGTTACCTGAAACATTACTCATAACTTTTTTTTTTTTTTAACTTTAAAAATTATTGTCAAAGATGGCTACAAAGTCTAATAACTTCCCCAGTATAAGCTGAATATATCTAATAGGCCAAGGTAAATTCCCAGTATATGAATACATTCTTTTTCTCTCGTTTAATTGGTTTAGGTCCAATGATGACAGCTCACTTGAGAGGCAGCCAGTTGCTGCAGAAAACTTGTCTCAGCATTTAACACCACAAATACCTGGCGTCTGACGAAAGGAAGAAGCAGATTTCTCCGTGACCAGCAAAGTGAGTCCTAACTTTGTGAAACTTTCTCAAGATTTGAAAGTAGTTTTGATGCATGATGAGGGTGGCTCAAACCCAGGGGTTTATTGTCAGCCCTTCCAAGCCCTGTCCCCACGTGTGTGAAGAACATCAAAAATCCCCACCGCAAACATCAGGTGTTTGGGAGTGTTGCCTGTGAGATAATAAGTAACTTTGTTCACTTCTAGGGGGATGCTCTTATACCTCAGTATTACTTCTCCCTGTTTTCCAAATTTGCTGTGCATCTGAGATGTTCCAAAGGGTCTTAGAAATTTTCACTATCTTACTCGTTCTACATCTGGCTTTAAATACTAAACAGGTGAACCTATTAGTATAGCAATACTTTTATTTTTCTTTTCAAACAGTTCGCTTGCTCTGGCTTTTTTTGCTTTAATAGGTAGTTGATTTAAGACTCCTCTGCGTGAGGAATTATTAACCTTCAAAGGAATTAAATTATCTCATCAGAATGAGTGGGAAACCGGCTTGTTTTTTGTCAGCAAGAAGTTTCAAGGAATAGTAGTAGATAATGCTGCATTTTTCTTAAAGTTTTCTTCAATTTCGTAGTGGTTAGCCTTCTAAGTAAATATTAAAATTTCGAATAGGATGGCTATTTCAGTAGGAACAAAAAACAGAAACAAAAATTTTAAAGGTCAAACCTGACCCTCCCTTCCTTCAAATTTAAGCCGTATTGTGCTGTTATGTTTCACTGTGGGGATTTTGGGGTGGTAGTACCCTACATTTGCCTTGTGCGAGTTTCTCATGCTTACTGTCTTTGCTCTGGAGTATTAAATAATGCAAACTGTTTGACACTGTTGGATCACTGGTCAGGCTGATGGGTGAGCTAGATCAGGTAGAACTTAGAGGCTTTCTGGAATCTGAGTCATAAGTGACTTATTTTTCATAATGTTATCCTGAAATTAGCTACACAGAAAGCAACATTATGTTTTTAAAGTGTGAGTGGAGCGTTCAGAATCCGGGCTGGTACCATTAAAGAAAGTTCTGTTACTTCATTGGCATAGTGTTGAACGTGAAAATCAGAGTTTTGGTCTGAAGTGCAAATAAATGGCTCGGTTTCCTTTCCCTGTAGCAGGTTGCTGGCAGCTCAGTGTAACTGGCGGTCTCAGTCTGACAAAACCTCCGACTAAAATGCTGTAGTGATATAAATCTCGAGCGCTGCATATTTGTCAAGAGCGAATGAATGTGAGGGACCACAAAGTATTTTTCTTTCTTGGAAGTCTCACTTCTCTTCTGTAAGCGATAAATATAAGCAAGCGTTGCACAGTTAATGTCTTATTCACACTGGCTATATTTATTTCTTCGAATTTGGCAGGTTCGTTTATGAGATTGGAAATAACTGTGATATCGAGCATCTGTCTGGATGCAGAGGTCTTTTCACAGAGGATATTCAGCATCGGTAAACGGATTTGCGGATTTGCATGGGGTAAAAATGGAGGCAGAAATAAACTTCTGAAATTGGATCTCGGTCCAGGAATGATGGCTTCTCAGCTGCATACACATGCTTTCAATATCTCGCCAGTAGAGAATAGGAGATTGTGCATAAATGGAACACCATGGATTTGGCATCTTCTAGAAGAATGCGTCGAGAACGCGTGGGAGTACTGGAGCGTTGTCACAGGACTCATTTCCATTGTCTGTTTTCTGTTTGCTGCACTACCGTAAGTTTAAAGTCTTAAGCAGTCCTCAGATTCAAACATGACTAATCTTGCCTCAAGCCTTTTTCAAAAGCTGCCTTTTTGAAAAAATTTATCTTGGATATGTTCCTCTATCTGCATAATACAGATATAATATGCCAGAGAAGCATGTTGTTCATGTTTGCAACAATATTTGGTGGTTGACAAATGAGCTTGATGTACTGTTCTGTTGTACTGACTTGACACTAATCTCTGCCACTTAGAGCAAATGAGAATAAATCACCTCTTCTCTCTTATCTTCTCCACCCTGAGATGTGTGCAAGGCACACTTGCAGCAGAAGCTGCCTCTGTGTTGATTTAAACCACATGTTTTGCCACCAATACTCTCGTCCCGGCTCCCGCCAACGAAATTTGGGCTGAGAAAAGGTCAAAACAGCCCACGCGTTGGCACTTCGGTGGTGCTAAATCAGTTGCTGTTTGGTCACTGGCACCGGCTTCAGGTTTCACGTACGTAGGCAGGAGATGACAAAGGAAAACTAGAAATGCTCCCAGCAGGTGAAAATGCCTGAAACAAAATGGGATTGACTCCAAAGTCTGTCCCTGTAAGGGGGATATAATTTACTGGACTAGTAAAAGGGCCATGGAAAACCAGCAAAATAAACCCACTCTTGGTCAGCTGTTGAGCTTCAGAAATATTAGTTGAAATATTAGTTGAGAGGGGGCTTTACATTAAAACTGTCATGTTAGTGAGCATGGAATTCATCAAGTGATGTCTAATGGACTCGCATTTGGGATTGCTTCCCAGTCCCCATGGTGGATCTGAATAACAGCTCTGCAATTTAGAGGCGTAAGTGTCGTTGTCAGCTCTTTTAGAAGCTTCGCCTATTCTTAGCCCTTCTATGAAAAATAACAGTGCTTTTCTTATTTCAGTATTTTAAAGGCTGGTATTTGCAGCAGATGAATGTAAAATGCTTACGGCATAGTTCTGGTGTCCAGAAAATGGTATTTCAGTGCAGGCCACAAAAAAGGAGCAGTAATGAGGTTGTGATTTGAGTCGTTTGTTACGTTAGAGTGAGACATGGTGAGCTACAGTGGTACTGAGTTCTCCTTCAAAAGGTGAGTGGAGTATTGCTGTGACGGGTCTCTTGTGGTTCGAGTTTTAATCTTTCTTTATTCAGATTTTGAAAAATGTACTTCTGAGCTTGTTAAATGTCTTTTTCCTTATGCTATTTGACAATTCCTTCTGCAATTTGTGCCAGTCAAATTTACGTTGCCTGTCAGAATGGAAGAGTGGATCAAGCGCTGTCTTTGGGCTTTCTGCTGTGTTGGGTAGCTGGAGATATTACCAATTTCATAGGCTGCTATTTAACAAATCAACTGCCAATTCAGGTAATCCGTCAATATAACTGCTTTCTGATTTATGCTTTTCAAACTCTCTCTAGGATAACTTAATATTGCACAGCAAAATACGTCCTGGGAAGGAAAATAGCTTTGTATTCTGTTCACTGATGTACTGTCTACAAAATAAGTCATAATTTCCCAAATATTTACATTGATACTGTTACGTGTTATAGCAACCATTGCACACTTGTAATTAACATTTGGAGAGACTTGCTGGGTGTTACTCGATGAATGAAGTGGGGAATTTTCAGTTAAGCTTCAGCTTCAAAATGGGCTTGGAGAGCACATGGGGCTGGAAGGAAGTTTTGTTGTTTAGCTTGTCATAGATCAAGCTGTTCTGAGGTTACTACTCTTTAAACTTGCCTTTTTTTTTTTTTTAGGAAAACTTTATTAACAAGGAAATATCAGCTCAAAGCTGTTAGTCTCTGACTAGTTAGAAAAATGTATTTTCTTCATTAAGGGAAGGGTTTCTCTGAAAGAAACAGTAGTTGTCAACAATACATTACAAGTGTCTGAAAGTTGCTTATCTGCTGGTTTGGTTTTTGACTCTTAATTAAAAGAGCGAGAGGTGCGTGGCGGCCACCCGCAGTTTTCACAAGCTGGAGATGGACCCAAGGGTGGGCAGACTTGTCTTCTCTTTTACAACCTGACATGCGGCGCTACCCGTTCCATCTCCCCGTTATGAAAAAGGGAAGAGAAAATGTCAATTTTTGTCCTTTTGAGGGAAGAGACACTGAGTAAGATGAGCAGTTTCCAAAGTGCTGGGAAAGCGGGTGGAGCAGAGTGAAACTTCTGGCAGGATTTGCCATCTGCCCAGGCAGGAATTTCTTCTGTGCGTCCTGGAAAATGTCCAGTTACTGCGGTTGTATCAGCAAGTCCCCGTTGCACAAGGTTCACGCTGCATTATCTGCAGCAGTCGAACTAGTTTTGTACTGGAAACGCTTTTTGCCTCTTTTTCTTTTTTTTTGGCAGTGCTTTGGTATTTGTCATTCGCATTGTGATTATGACGCAAAATTTCCATGCAGTTAAGGTATCTGGTTCTGTTTGTATACTGAACAAGAAAATATGTCTTCTCTTTCAGATTGTCACTGCCGTTTTTTACGTTAACATGGATATAATAATGATTTCACAATTCATCTACTATAAGCTCAAGAACCAGAAGATGAAAAAACGTAAGGTTTTGCAACAATTAAAATGCTCTCCATAATGTAGTGCACTCTTTACTCTTATATTTTCTACAGCATTTAAATAGGGTTTTTTTTCAGAGGGATCAAAAAATAGAGTGTACAAATTCTGGTTGATATTGTTAGGCCTATTGCTTCCAGTTTTCTCATCTCTTGTGAAAATCCTGCCCTTTCTCTTCTCTGCCTTTCTGCCCTTCTCTTTTCTTACCCACGTAATATCTGTAAGTATTTTCCACGTAGTTCTTTCAGTTTAGATGGATATGCAAAATGTGGTAGTTTTGTGAAGTCTGGTTCCATATTTTAACTCACTCCATGGTTTTACCATCTACTTACAGCTATCTATTAAATACATGTAAGTTGAGAGCAAGCATTATTTCTTTGTGTGGTTCAGTTAGTTTCCCCCATGTTGATTGAAACCGGAGTTTATTTGCTTATAGCATAAAATAACTTGACATCTTCATGTGTTCTGTTTCAATATGGCTAAAAACATATTAAAGGGGAGAGAAATTAGTTGTGCTTCCTAAAACCCTGGCAGTAGTTGTATTAATGGTATGCAGCCTACCAAAGGACTCCTGTTTTGACTGCGAGGGAAGACAGGAATCTCATTGCATCAAATAAAAAACATCAACTCATCAATCTGAACCAAAAAAAAGAGTATCAAAGAAAATCCATGGTGCAGCAGAGGTAACAAAAAGCTGAAGTGAAACAGATGCCTGCCCAGCGGAATAAATAGGGATAAAGCAGATTCATTCAATATGGGACCGATAATAAACCTGGAGACAGGTCAGCGCGGAAGATATTTCCTTCCTGCTGCTTCCTCTTGAAAACAAACGTGGGTTTTTGCACGTTTGAGGTGCCGGTGCCTGGTTCAGCTCAGGGGTTTGCAGAGCTGGGGAGGGAGGAATGGTTCAGTGATTAAAGCTCTGAAAAATGGCTTTTCCATCCCCGGATCTGGAGCAGTTGCCCCAGACATGTGGGGCAGTTTTGCATCTCCGAGTGTGGCCTATGGAACAGCGCTCCTCAGTCTGTGATTTTAGACTGCAGGTCTTTAGGACAGATTTAGACGAGGTTCTTAGGGACGTGGTTTAGTGCTCGAGTGAGGTTAGGTTAGGGCTGGACTTGATGATGAGGGTTTCTTCCAACCGATGTGATTCTGTTATTCTATTCTGTGATTCTACGCCAAACAGCAATTTGTTCTGCTGGTATCAGTGACCACAGGACTTTAACAGCTGCTTGGAGCAGCAGAAGGTAACAGAGCTCCAGAGCTCATGAAGATGTTGTTAATTTAAATTTCAAATATCCTCGCTTTTGCAGTTTTTAATCAAGCTGTGCTGAAACTGTTACATTCTATTCTACTTAGCAGTTTTCTGTTTAGCAGCCGATGTTTAATAGTAAACTATTAGGAGCTGATATAGGAGATTAACTGAGCGTGGGCATTGTCCACGGGTAGCGATGCCCATTTCAGGGGTTCCCTCCTGTTCCTGCCCCGCTCCCTCCGCTGTTGCACGGCTGGGATGGTGAGCAGGGATGGACACCGAGCCCAGAACCAAGGTGGGCTTGACATTGCTGCCAAGGAAAAGACACATGAAATCCTACCTTTACATTTACATATTTATATTGTAAGCAAAAAGTAACCTTAAATCAACAGCAGATGTTGTCTTTCAGCTAATTTGTTTGCTTGTCATCCTAGGAGGCAAAAGCCTGAAGAATTTCTGTGTAACGTGGGTCGTGGTGTGTATAGCACTGTGGGTTATTTTACCCTGTCAGATGTTACTAAGAAACCAAGAGCAGAGGAAAGTAATGGAAAGAAGTGATGTAAGTTCTTACCTGCTCCCATTCCAAAAGAATCCCACCCAAAAGCCTCTTGAAAAGATTGTGTATTCTGAGCTTTAAAGAAATTCGGATGACGTTTTTAACAATGATTTAGAAATCATAAATGTAGCACTATGTGGATGTTTTAACTACGGACCATACACCCCAAAATAAAGTTATAAAATTGCTTCTTTTACCAGCTTCCCGTGTTTCAGGCTTATTCTGTCCCGTGGGTCGTTAGGATGTGCTGCTCTGCGAAATAACACGGACACGTGTTGTATTTCTGCTCATGGTACATCCTGTAGGCATCTGTGTAGAGACTACACGGTCACAAGTGAAATCAATAAAAGTGGAAAATTACAATTGTACCTGCTGCTGCTGTCGTTGCGGCGGGGAAGTTCACAGGCTATTCTAGCCATTTTATGGCCTTCGTACTAATGGCAGTAAAATAATTGTAATCCAGCAACATTGCCCAGCAGGGAAGCAGCTTATTTTCAAAACACAGCTAGAGTGAGAAAACTAACAACTCTTAAACTATGAGTATTTTGCTTTCTCCAGACAGGATGATTCATTTTTTTTTAGCGGCCCTAGCTACAGTTCTTAGTTTGGGTTTGAATTATTGTGCCCAGGCTTTTTTAGCAAGGGGACTGGATTGATATTAGTGTCGTATCCTAAAGCCCGGCACTGGTTTTGATCTCGGTCATGGCGATGACGTGGCAGCGTGCATTGTTGTGAGATAAAGATTAAACCCTTTCTAGCCCTTTTTGGTCATTTGAAGAGCAGCACTGAACCGCCATGAAAGGAGTTCTGTCCAGAAAATCAGCCAGCGGACTCTCAATTTAATCCTCTGAAACACCTGAAAGTGTTCTTGCCAAAATATATGTACCTTTCTTTTTCAGAACTCTCTCGATATGATTGAAATGTCAGGCTTCATTTGTGGCTACATATCCTGTGTGTTCTACTTGGGAAGTAGATTTCCTCAGCTGTATAAAAATGTAAGTAGGTTTTTGTCTAAGTACACGTGTGTGTTTTACAAGAGACTCCGAGTTGCTTTAGATGTTGGATTCTCCCTGGCAGTGAGCCCTCTGAACTCCAAAGCTGCTTTGCTTTGGTGACTCTCTCGAATGGTAAGGAAAAAAAAGAGCATTTTTCCCATTCAGAGAAGGATGGTGAGAATTTTAGGAAAATGATGGTCTTTGATTGATGGAAGAAGATTGACTGGCAGGGAAAGAGGAGGTGAATTCAGTTAGATTTGTCAGATATGAGCAGAAACGTGCTTTGTGGGATTGTTGTCATGAGCAAGTGATATCTCCCTTTTTTTCTCTCCAAACTGTTCTACCTTTAGTAACCAATCATGGGATCAAAAGTTAGAATCAGGGAAATTAGTTTAGAATTTTAGCCCCTTTTCCACAAAGATGCCATTTTCCCCACAGCCTCCTCCCTATCAGTATATTCAATTAAAAAAAAAACAACCTGAAGGTTTTACATTTTCAACTGTATACGGGCTTTTTGATTGATTATGGGAATTATTCGCTCATTTCTATGCGTATTCTTATTCCGCCTTTACCTTTTCCATCACAGCTGGAATACCACAATATTTTCAAAAAGGTCCACTGAACAGCCTGAGAGAGCAACAGATTTCTTAAGACCTAAATATCATTTGGAAGCAGATTATCTTTGCTGCTTTGCACTTACATAAAAACGACATTAACCAGAGCTGGTTCGAAGAGCTGTAACAATTTCAGTTGTTTTCAGTGACACGTGCTGGAAGTACCAAGATCGGGGGATCCAGAGCCTGGGAAGAGATGGACAAGAATGACCGAAAGTCTTTGGATGTGTTACAGTACAAAATGCTAAAATGATCTATAACTGGCTACTGTGATATGTGTTCTAACATTTCTTCTGTAAAAATTTGTGTTTAGTTCCGAAGAAGATCAACAGAAGGCACCTCTTACCTGCTGTTTGCATTGGCCATGGTGGGAAACTGTACGTATGGACTGAGCCTTGTTTTGAAGATGCCAACGCCTGAATCTTCCCAGGCACTCTACTTGTTACGCCACCTTCCATGGCTCATTGGGAGCTTTGGAGTTTTGTTTCTAGACATTTTTGTATCCTTTTCCTGTTATGAGTTTCTCAGAATAGGCTTGTTGATCAGAAATTAAGTGGATTTTATTTTTAATCATTTTTTTTTAATGATTCTAACTTGATCATAAAATTGTAACTTCTTTCTGAACAATCATTTATATGCTTTTAATAATCCTAGTTCTCGATAAGAATAACAAGTTTGTAGAAAATATCTACATTAAAGCTGCCTTGCGCAGGTTAATTTATTTCTTGTAGCCAGTACATATACATAGTATAGTAAAAGTTGGGGGGAGACATTTTGCACATTGTGCTGTTTTTCTTATGTTCACTGTCTGATACATTAAAAAACAGAACAAAACAACAATAACAAAAACTTACACAAAGCAAAACAAACTCCAAACCTGCTTGGTCTTAGATGCAAATGTAGAGTTGTAGCTTTGAGAATTTGGTTAAATTGTCAGTGTTATTGCAAGATCGCATTAACGTCAGAGACAAACAATGAGGTTTTGGCAAACTTAGTTTCAGAAAATAGCACTTAACAAGGAAATGCTGCAGCTCCCCTTAGCTGCGGAATTTGGGGCAAAATCAGGTGCATTGAGACACGGAGCACCGCTGAAAATCAGCAGCTGGGCTCATTCAGTTGTACCAAGGGCGACACCAGCTACACCATTATCTCGATTATTGTGCCATTTTCTTGAAAGTCCTGAGCAAACTTAAAACACTATAATTTTTTATTCTTGTATTCAGGGGACGTACATAAGATGCCAGCAGTATATTAGTTATTATATATTACAGTTATTATATATTACAGTTATTATATATTACAGTATGCCAGCAGTATATTAGTTACTGTCGGTCGTGTTCTTTCTAGATTGAGCATCAGCATTTTGTGATCAAGAAATTCAAAACGTTTAAAGTAAAATAGTACTTTAGCTTTAAAAGCCGAGAGAACAGTAACATCTTACTGTTCACTATAGGTTTATAGTCACCAGTCGTGTTACTATAGCTTGTATTTTCACTTTTAAAAAAAGTATAAGGAGGAGATTTTCTGATTATTTCCTGAAGTAAGAATTTTAGGTTTATGTCTGAAAACATCTTGGTACTTAGCTCTGTGAACTCAAACTATAAAACTGGATAAAATGACGAGTGATTTCAGGCCCGTGCTGAAGCACATTGCGCTGATCCGTTCCATATTAAAAGGAAGTTCTTTACCCGATTTACCTGGGAGAGTTCCAGGAGTTATGATTCCCAGGCATCAGTCTTGTCTTTCTGATTAAAGTAATTTCATAAGCCGCTCCAACTAGGCGAGCGATGGGACGGTGGCCATCGGGTGGCCCGTTAAATGAATTGTTGACCAGAGCAGCCGTCTGCTTGTTCTGCATCGTGGGAAGACAACGCTCCACTACACTGGAGAGGCTAAACTGCCCATTTTGAAATAAGTTGTGGTTTTATGAGGCAACGCCATTGCTTTTGCATGAGCAGACTGTCGGGATTTGGGTTCCAAGCCCACGTGGCATTTTGCTCCGTGAACAAAGTGACTCTTCTTCCACCCCCAGCTGGAAACATAAACCAGCCAGTGTTTATTTACCTTAAAAAAACCCTAGAATTCGATCCTGATGACCCTTACAGTACGTTATGTGCACATTTGCAGATGCCTTTCTGCGATGGGCTCTGAAAAGGAACTTTAGGCATGGGCCACGAGCCTCCCCCGCTCGGAGCCCGGCCCGGGCGGCGCTGCCAGCCGTGACGTTCATCTCTTGATTGGAGTCTGAATCCAATCTCGCTAATAGTCCTCCAGTTCAGATGACATTGGAAACAGATGCTTCCAAATCAGGTTGAGGAGCTTATAGGGAATCTAGTGGAGTGTATAGCGTTGGTTGAAAATGGATGGAGTATTTGTAATCAAGAGGAAACAAAAGCAGACCTCCTGCTTGGGGAAGCCCTGGAGGTATGGAAGTGGATGCTTTTCAAGAGCTTCGTTGCTGTCTCTTGCCAAGCAAGGAAATCAGAAATCTAACAAACTGGTATGTCATGTTAGACCAGAAAATGAAGAACAGGATCACCTGGGTTTTGGAAAACGGGGGAATGAAACCAAAAATTTCTAAGAGGGATGTGTTTCATAATTGATAATTTGTGTAACAGTCTCTGTTTTGAGGACTAGTTGCAGAAATTGCCTCATTCTGGTGGACTTTATTCCTGGTAATGTCCAGAGTTCCATTAGGTGGAAAGTAAACTCTCATTTCTCGAGGTCCACGCCAGGATTAGGAGTTCACTCGCCCTGTGTCTGCCGCAGTGTTCTTTTGCTTCCATCTGACACAGCTGGCACCGACTGGCTTTAGGAACAAACGGACTCCTGGTCGGAGCGGAACGGCATCTCCAGCGTTACTTAGTGCAGGGTTACACCGGGTTGTTGCGGCTCGCTTTAACAGGGTAACGCCGTCATCCCGCTCCCTTGGTGTCTACACTTCAGTTTATTTGGTTGCACAATAAGCCAGTCGTTTTCCCTAAGTAATGGAAGTGTCCAGTTGTTTGTGAAGTACGACTTGTCCTCCTTTTCATTTTAAGAGGAGTTTCATAGCGTTATGCATTGGAATTATAAATTGTACACCATTTTATTCTCCAGTAAATGTCTCCTTCCAACTACTGCTTTGCAGTGCAAGGTGGTTGGAGTTCCTCAAGGAACCACAAAGCCCAGGGTTTAATTGGGCCTGAGAGCGTGCCTTGTCAGTCAGAGATGCTAAGTCCAGCTTAGCCTGCTGTAGGGTTCTGCCGTGGGCCTTATTAGAGCTTTATTTTATGTGCATCATTGCATAATGTTTCACCTGTATGCAGGGATGCAATACTACGTGTTGGAAAATCAGCTGATGACCAGTTGTGCCCTTGGACTTTTGGCAGCAGCCGCCAGTCAGTTTCCAAGAGGCCGAATCTTGCGCAAGCTTTCCCAGAAAACTTGGTCCTTTTTTGTGAGTCACCCCAGTCCCTCCCTCCCCTGCTGCCCCCAAAACCAAACAACTCTGCTTTGGATTTAGTTCAGACAAAGCCCTTTACCAAGGTTTTTTTCCTCTTTTTTTTTTTTATTTGACATCGCCCTATTGTCAGAGAACTGTGTTCCAATCCTCCACATGTTCTTCTTTTCATTAAGCGTAGCCAGGTTGTTACTGGATCGCCAAAGTACATTCAGCAAGAGCCGAGCTGTTGTCCACAGACTCTTCTCTTGCACCTTTTGTGATGTGCAGGACAACCACTTGGAACCTATTATATACTTCTAGGAAACACCACGCTTTGTAATTTAATTACGCTGTGCAAAGAATAGAAGCCTGACCTGACAATTCAGCCAGGAGAGTTGCCCAGCCAAACATACAACTTCTCTGCGCTCCTGGAAATGCCCGGTTTTGTCTTAAAACTATTTCGTTTTTTGAATTGTCATTAAATTATTTATTTTAATGAAAAGAATGGATATAGTAGCTCAGTGTCTGTCCTGAGTTTCACTCTGAGGGGTCGGTTTGGTGCCTCCTCCCACTTGGGCTGTTTGCACACTTCGGTCTTTAAGTTTCCCCAGAAAGTCAGACTTGAGCAGCGAGTTAGTTCCTATTAGTCTTGGCAGTTTAGCGTTTATTTTAAAAGCAGGAGCAGCTGAGTACATATGCTACAAAAACATATTCTGGAAATACGGCTTGATAAGCTCCACGTAGCTTTGGTTTATGATTTATTCCTCCTTTAAAGCTCGGTTGCAGTTGCCGCCGCGGTGGCTCAGTGCTGGGTGCTGCAGCCCAGGCTGCTCCCAGCCCCGCAGGAGGAGTTCAGCAAATTTTATTCCAATTTCAGTTTCTTTTTCCACCAGTGCAATTATTAAGACTTGGGGAGCTGCTCAGCTGCAAGTACAGCAAGGCCTATAAAAAAGAAAAAGGCAGGAAATTTAAGCGGTAGCCATATATGCTATAAACCCAATTTGCTAAACTCTAAGAAGAAAGCATTCTGCACATAATGGTACAGAAAAACTAAAATAGGAGCGCTGAGCTGCTGTTTTGGAGGAAATCCTGTCTAGTCTTTCGCTGGGGAACCTCAGAGGTGGGATGCTGGAAAGCTTTGAGAAGGTGGGAGAATTCTTGGGGCTCTGCCTGGGATTTAAAGAATTTCCTCTCTATTCATCCAGGCCTCCCAGCAAGCTTTTTTTGGATGTTTTTTTAATTCTCCTTATTTTTATAAATAATTACATACATTAGCCTCAAACTTCTCACAACCATTGTCTACCAGCTAAGTAATTTTAACTGATCTAAAGTGTTCCCGGTAGAATTCCATATGTCAGATCTCCTCCCAGAGAAAAACTATGTAATTTTTAAAATGGGATCTTGTGTCTACCAGTAGTGGTGATCCAGGCTCTATGAAAGCTCAACATATGTGAGCTGAACATAGTGGAATTGTAGAAGGTACCTGAGTGCACAGATGGCCACTTATTTCTGTATCACATCCCTTTAAACCTGCTGTAATGCAGATCTTTACGTCGGAGGCTCCACTTGGCCTCATCTGCTCACCTGCTTCCACCCAACTAATGTCTTTAAAGTCAAAAATTTGAGAGCTGGAACTATTGAGGGAAAGGACAACTACATACTTACTAATTCTTTAGAGATTAGCAGTATTTTCAATGGTCTATTTTACAATAGCAATAAATAATTATGTCTAATTGCACGATTCTGTGCTGAAAACAGCATTAAATATTGAGTTGTGGTGTGGTCTGCGTGTCGGTGCCTCTGAATATCAAACTGCCTAGAATTTTGCAGGAAATGAGAATTTTGTTTTCTGATCTATCACTAAGAAAAGTTTTTTAATAACTTGCCCTCCTTACCAGCATCCACCCCCAGCCCAGCCCAGTATTTGAACCACCGCAGCTGGAGTAGGACAGCACAATATATTTCATTCCACTTTGCTCCTACACGAACTTTGTTCTACTGCTAATGAATGAGGATGAGGTACTAAAAGATATTTTAATGTATATTCGAGCCATAGAACCAAAGGGATCTGAAGTTCTGAGCTAGAATTTTTCTGTATATTCCCTTTTCTATTGTTGCAAGTAAAATGTGATTAAACTTTTTTGCCATAAAGGAGTCCTGAAAACGAGCCTTAAGTAGGATTTGGAAAAGGTTATATGCTAATGTAGAAAATTCCACAGTCGGGATTAAATAAATGGATAATACTTATGCTACAGTGCATGAATTAGACACAGCAAGTTTTAAGCTTTCCTCTGCGGACTGTGGTATTCAGAGTCGGTGCCAGAACTAAATGGATGGCTGCTTTTATTCTGTACAGCTGATTTGGGGTTTAATTGAAAGCGAGCGCTGCAAATGCTGCCTCTGGACCCTGGTTGGTTATTTCCTTACCCCGAAATCCCAGGTGAGTGTGCAGTTCATGCTCTACGGGCAGCGCAAGGGAAGAGGAGCCGGTTCGGTGGCGCTGGAGGTGGAACCGCTGCTGGCGAGCGAGGCGGCCGAGAGCCCCTGCAAACCACATCTTGGGTCACTTTGACGAACTATTCGCATTGCAGTTGCTTAGGGACCAGAGTTATTCTTCGTTATTTATTTTGTCATTAATTTGTCACTACTCATTTGCAAATGACATGCCAATAGTAATATTTACTGTGTCGTTTCAGGCTACATACTTTTCTTTTTCCAGATGTTTTTTTCCCCCGTTTTCGCCGTTTCTCCCCAAAGTGTGATACGGAGTCACAGCAATAGGTGCTGTAGAAGTATTTCTTTGACACCATGATACAGTGCATATCATGGGATGACTATTTATTTTTGGCTGAACACGTACATCTAATTAACAGCTTGGCTGGTTTAAAACCAGACGATGAGGTTTCCCGTGTGCCTTGAACCCAACCTGGGTTTACAGGCTGCTGCCTGTAAGATTTGGCCTTTTTTATTTGTACTCCATTTTGTGTGTCTCGGAAGAAAAAACATCCTATAATTAAGTCATTTCTATCATTGATGCGAAAGCAGAATCCGGGAGTTGGTTATTGGGCTCATTGCACAGTATCACTGTGCGGTTTATTTTGAAGAGTTAGAGCGCTTATACATCAATACCTGTGTCTTCCAAGGAATATAATCTTACATACCATATAACACTACAACATACGTTTTCTTTGCAAACTTCTGGTTTATGTAAGTACCAAAAAAAAAACCAAACCCGAAGCTAAGGGGACTGTATATTGCAATTGTGGATTTTTTGCAATGCTATGTTGTGTTTGAAGAAAACTTTAATAAAATGATCTCAAAGAATAAACTTCTTGTTAATATTTCATTGAATATATGTATAATGATTTAAATTTGTGAACAAAAGGGTTGTTTTTTTAGAAAGGTCAATATGAGCTTTTTATACATTTGTGGGCTTGTCATTAAGCTCTTTCCCTTTGATTTCAGGTTAAAGGGACACGATTTAAATTTTGTTTTTCAAGAATGAAAACTAATACGTAACAAATTTATAAATGTAACTAATGAGTGCAATTGATCGTATCTAAATTGCTGCCAAAAGTGCCCACTAAAAACGCTGAGTTGCTGAGCTGTGTGGTGAAAATCCAAGTATTTCTGGAACATTTTACAGCTCTGCGAGACACGGAGGGTTTATGTGGGATCCATCCCAGCAAAGCTGGTGACTTTATTGGTCTCAGTGAGTACTTAAGAGTGAATGTGTTTCCCCTGATTTCTGCAGCGAGGGAAGGGTGTTAGAAATTAACCTTTTCAGTGCATAAATTAAAATGTGACGTGTTGTACTCACAGGTTTATATGCTGCACGTGTGAGATTATCAAACTCGTGCCTGGCTGGTGATGGAAACCACGACTTGTTAGTTTTTAATGCAGGCAGGATTTGCTCCTACACGATTTCTTCAAAGATTATTTCCCCTTTTATTGCTATATGTAATCCTATTTTGGGATGTCTTTTTTTCCCATTTCATACTGGTGTTTATTATAGCAGCCAAATGCAGGGTGTATAAAGTTATTGTGATTTAATTTGAGATTTTTAATGGAAAATAATAACTTTTTAAATGTGAAGGAACAGTATTTATTTTTTTATATATATATATAAAAAATATTTAGTATGTGGGTGAAGTGAATAGTTATACTTGTGAAAATGTTATTTCCAATTAACTATGTGACTGCAAGAGCTGATCAAATACACAGAGTCATCGTTGCTGTTTCCGATCACCTATTAGGATGTGAGATTTGTCATCCCTTTGCTCAGCCCCTAGCTATTTTCTCAGAACCAGAGGCAGAAGTTAGAGCCGAGCCCAAATATACCAGGTTAGAGACTAAAGGGCAGATCCTGATCACCGCGATGTTAATCTCAGATGGGAAAATACAGCGTGTAGCTTCTATGACAGCTATTCTGTTGGAAAGCAAAGTGTCTTAATCTTCCTGCTTTATGCCACTAATTCTTTCCCGTGCTGCATGTAATCCAAGATTAACGGCATTGTTTTCTAATTTTATTTTTTAAACTATCATGGAAATCTCATTAACTGAAGGAAACATCTAAAATGTCTTCAGGGCTTTATTTTTAAACAAATTAATCAAATAAAGTAGCTAACATAGTCCGTCATCTGCAGAAGATTCTTCCCTGAATGGAGTTACTCCTGACCATAACACATTGGTTTTGCACACTTGTTTCAAGGAGAAGAATATGTATTAATACTTAATTCACCACTTCTGACAATGGAATTGTAATTTTGCCATTTTTTTTCCTAGATTAATACTTGTATTCTTGCTGACCAAAAAAAAAAAAAAAAAAATTACAAAAGGTATTATTAGTCTAAAGGAAACAAGGTCGGTTCATCCAGTCGGAAGCTACTGCAGTTGGCTGCTCCGGGATCTCGTTCCCTGTGTCCTTTTGACTTTTAAGGTCTACAGCATCTTCTGGAAGCCAGAGAAGATGCTCCCACATGGTTTTCAGCACAATACCTTCGAGAGAGGGGTTTTTACAGCTCTGCCAAAAGTACAAGGAAGTACAACAAGAAAAACCACCTTATTTTTATGTTCAAAGAGCAGAAGGCAGTGCCATATTTCTGTCACCAGTGCTGTGACAACCTGTGCAAGGTCACTGCTCTGTCTCTGGGAAACCTCAAAGACAAGAATACCCACGACTGGGCAGCAGCCTTCTTGTTCTAACCGCTCCGTCACAATTTTCTTACATATTATTACAGATAAGAAACAGCCTTTTCCTAACAGAGCAATGTTTGTGCCTTGTGCTGCTTGCTTTGTTGCTGCCCCTTTGTGTGACTTAATGTATCCCTGATATTGAAGTTTATGGATGTTTAAGTTAAGAGTTAAACTTCTCCAGCACTGTGAGTAAGGAGCTGCAGGTTAAGTTAACCAAAGCTTTAACTGAGGTAGCCCTGAGAAACTTGTTACCCACATCCAGGGCTTGGGTCCTTTCCAATGGCATTTATTAGTAGGCAGGTAACAGACAACGAAGACAACTTAATGGATAACAAGGAAAATAGTAATAGCTTGTATACTTCAGTGTCCGTCCATGTGTCTGCTGGTGAGATGCTGCTGGAGATGGATGGCGTGGAGACAGAGCATTGATTCATGTCGTGATGAGGGGGGTCGCTGTAATGCACTCCAAACAGCTTTTAAGTGATGATTGCGGAAGAATTAAGACCAGTTTAATCCGACTAAATAATACTCCTAATGATAAACCATTAAAATCAAGTTGGCTTTTAGATTCTAGCAATTGTACCACACAAGGTGGTTACACTCAACATCAGTATTGATAATCATTAAACTAGATTAAACTGTTGACTGAGAAATAAAACGCTGGTTGATTCTGGCAGAAATGCTGGTTTGACTTTACAGCAGTTCCTCTCCTGCTCCCTGGAACTTCTCGCTGCTACTTGGAGGTTCAGGTACAGAACATTACTGTTCTTCATGAGCATCACGTGCCTCAAAATTACCACCTATTGTAACAGCACATTTTGTCTTTAAATGTGCTTGGAGGACAGGTTGCAGATGTTGAGAAGAAAGAAGCATTGCGTCATTTTATCTGACTTGCTAGTGGGCCCCAGGCTGTACCTGCTCCTGCTTGGAGCCCAAGCCATGGTTGGGCTGAAGGACAATTCCAGGGTCTGAACACACCCAGAGGGAACAGCCCTCACGAGGAAATGAGCCTTTATTTCTCAACACAACCACTGTGACTCTCTTGGCATTTCCTTCAGCAGCAGCCTAAACTTTCTCCTCTTAAAGAAAGTTCTTGTAGATATGTCCCAAAGTGACTCATACATGAAATGATTGAATTTTTCCAACAAAGCTGAACATGCGGAGCTGCCTAAGCTACTTCCTGGGACCATGGCATGAACAAAGCATATAGGTATGAGCACCTCATATCCGAGGTGGAGCGCCGATGGACCCGAGGTAGCCCTAAACCCACCAGCCCGCAGACCAGACATCTCACACGGACGGACACCGTCTCCGTAGCAGACATTGGCTCAGCAGGAGGTGGGAATGATGCAGGGTCAGGGAAGGCTGGGGACTCCCTCAGACCCCACAGCCCACGGGGCAGAGCGCCTGGTGTGGATGGTGTTGGGGGAACGCTGGGGCGGAGCGGTGCGGCAGGGTGACGTGGACCTCCACAGCCCCTCTGCTCCAGGGCTGCCACCTGGCACTGAGCTCGTGCTGTCTACAGCAAAACCAAAGACTTTCGCATGCCCAGCAGTAAGTGAAGTTAATGGGAAGGACTAGAAGAAGCCAAGGAAGGAGGATGTGGTGCTGGGCGAGAGGAGAGGGACGTGTATGTGAAAGGCATGAGAAACCACCAAGTCAGAATTGATCTTTTCTTGCCATAGGCAGCACTTGCAGCCTGATGAATTGGCTGTAATGTGGGAGCTCGATGGTAAAAATATCCTCCATATCAATGCCAAAATGTTTCTTGCAAGCAGGGAGAATTGATGATGCAGAAGAGTTCTCAGGCACATCAGAGGAGAAATTGCTCAGTGTTCAAAACGGCTTCTTGGAAATAGAGTGTCCTGCTCCAGAGCTCTCTGGAGCAGCCTTTTGGTCGGGACTTTGCCCCCTCCCGTTGCTGTGATGCCGTCTGGCCGTATTTGGGCTGTTCTGGTGAACCGTGGCTGCTGCTTTGCTGCAGGGATATTGAACACTCACTTGTCTGTGCCTTCAATTGCAAAGGGCTTTTTAAAATTGATCACTGGTCTGGCTCAAGTTATTGTATGATCCTGTAAATATAGAGAGAAGATGGGCATTTTATGGTGTCTGACTTTCATATGGTATTTTTTTATTAAGTAAACTGTAATGGAAATATAGGGTTTTCATTCCTTGCTTGCTTCTTTTCCAACAATTACCAGTAAATCAAAGTTGCAAAAAGCCATCTGTCCCTCTGCATGGGCAGAGCTAACAGCAGCCTGCTGGTCACTTACTTTTGGAAATGATATCACCTTATTTCTAGCCACTCAGCAAGCTTCAGTGGTGATGTATTGACTCTTGCAGCTTTCAGATGAAGAAAATAATGGAGGACAGCATTTCCAGCAGAGAAATGCCCATATTTTAAAATAAGGACTGCCAGTTGTAGTTAAAACCAATTCGCAGAGATACTGAAGTGCCATGCTGAGAAAGCAGGCAAGTATTTCTTCCCCTCTTCATCCAGCATCTCTGCTTGTTGGTGTGTCCCCGTAGAGCACATCAGGGATGTCAGATAATACAGAAACCTGCCAGGGGCTGGTGGGGCTTCACTTGGGGCACATTTCCCATCACACATGGAACCTACTGCTGGGCGTTTTGGCCCCTTTTGTGGCACAGGCTCATTTGAGTTGGCCCTGGACAAACACGTGGAGTCACTGATGTCCAAAGCACATCTACGATCCCGAATTTGGAGCTGGGTCCTGCAGCACAGCCTCATCTCTCAGCGCTCTCCCTCGGATGCAAGCGAGCAAAAACTGATGTGGAAGGAAAGTTTAAATGCTGAACGTACAACTTCTTTTCTGCATTTCTGCGTCTGTTTTTTTAAAGCATGAAGGCTGGAAGCTTTCTACAAGTCCTAGGGTGCTGCAGTCCTCTCTTGTTTATGTATTTATAGTGAAGAAACAAGAAAAGTTTGATGTTGGATGAAATGGCAACAGGCTATTGAATCACTGGCAGCTGCAGAGGCAGAGCTGCTGGACCTCACTCCGCCCAGCCAGACCACATCACCGCTTCACAACTCATTTGTTTTGTCGAATCAAAGCTGTAGTGAAAGCAGTGCCTTCCACTTTTACCTTTGCTTCTTGTTTTTTGTGGTGGGTTTTTTTTTTTTTTCCTAAATATTAAGATTCAACTAATCAGCAAAGCAGCTGCCTGCAGGCACAGGCCGAGCCCGGCGCAGGCCGCGCTCCCGTCCCTGCCCTGTGCCGCGATGCCGGGCCGAGCCGCGCTCCTGTAAAACCTCTTTTTAAACCTTTTTAATGTCATATACCTAAAACCAGAAAGAAGCCAGCCTCGGCTCAGCCCTGGATTTATTTAAGGAGAAATAATGACTCCCTTGTGCGGGGGCTTGGTCACTGAAGCCACGCGCCCGTTTCGTGGGGCTGGTCTGGCTCTCTGCCGCGGCTGTGCTGGTTGTGTGTTGGCCTTGTTCTTAGCATGGAATCACACATCGGTTTGGGTTGGAAGGGACCTAAAAGACCATCTAGTTCCAACTCCCTGCCATGGGCAGGGACACCTTCCGTAGACCAGGTTGCTCCAATCCCCACCCAGCCTGGACAGGGATGTCTCCAGGGATGGGAACCCCCAGCTGCTCTGGGCAGCCTGTGCCAGTGTCTCACCACACTCCTGGGGAAGAATTTCTTCCTCATATCTAATCTAAATCTGCTCTCTTTCAGTTTAAAGCCATCACCCCTTGTCCTGTTACTCCACGCCCTTGTAAAGTCATTCTTCAGCTTTTCTGTAGGTCCCCTTTAGGCACTGGCAGGCTGCTGTAGGATCTCCCTTCTCTCCTCCAGGCTGAACACCCCCAGCTCTCTCCGCCTGTCCCACAACAGAGCTGTTCCAGCCCGCGGGCCATCTTAGTGGCTTCCTCCGGACTTGCTCCAACAGGTCCGTGTCCTTCTTGTGTTGGGGACCCCAGAGCTGGAGGCAGGAGTGCAGGGGGGGTCTCATGACCCCAAGCCCCCCTGGATGCAGCCCTTCATCCTGGGTTCCCAGCAGGAGAGGCACTGCTCTGCAGCATGTCCGCCTTCCTCTCCCCTTCGCAATGCACGAGCGCAGCTGCAGGGCGAACGCTCCGTCCTCGGTCTGCACTCTGCTCTCTTTTACACGCGTCCTTTACCAACAGGCACATTTCCCTGGTTCATCCTTGCCACATCAGGTGAGGGGACCTGGTGCCTTGAGCAGGCGATGGCAGAGGGCTGGGACCCCGCAGGGCGCCAGGACATCGCTGCGGGACGAAGCTGCAAGCCCACGGTCCCAGCCCAGACAGAGCCATTCCCACCAGATGGTGCAGTTGCTGTTCCAGTGCCGCCGATTTGTGAAACCCCGAAGCCTGTGGAACCCCCAAGGGCTGCATCCCCCAGCCCCGAGGAGGGACCCTGCAGCGCATCCTCACAAACCACCCTGCAAGCGCCCCGGCTGATCTCATCTTTGCTCCTGGGATGTAAATCCAGAACAAAAGCCACGGAACTGTGAGAGCCGAGCTGAAGCACTGCATCTGATTTGGTCCTTTGCTTTGCTTTTTGGCAGCTCCTTGCTTTTTGGGCTTGCCTAAGCCTCTGCCTGTGTATTTTCTAACTTTGTCTAACCAACCTTGCACAGGGGGACTCGTGCTTTTTTAGCTGCTCACCCGGTCTGGCCAAAATGCACAGATCAGGTGCTTAAAAATCATGCAACAATTAAAAGTAAAATCTAACCTAGCCATGGATCTAGGTGTGCCTTTCCTGGTGGGAGCAGGAACAACCCATGATGTTGGCCCCACACACCTCACTGACCGGTGCCTTCATCTGTTGCTGCAATGGGAGTAGGAAACCTGTTGAAATTACCAAGTTTAAGACTTCTTGACTTTGCTTTGCTATTGCTTTAAAAAAATTATTACCCAGTATGCAAGACTGCATGTTGCCACGGACTGGAGATGCCTTCTTTTCAGATGCAGGTACTTTCATGATAATCAGGCTAAAATTTTTCATCTGATCTGCTGGAGATGAAGCTCGGGGTAGAAGCACCCCCAAAAGCTGGTAGACTCAGCCAGAGCTCCAGATTCTACAGTTCAGAACTAGCTGTGTGCTGGTGAAACGTAAAGTTATGATTTATTGTTGCACACAGCGTAATTCACTTTTACATCGAAAGTGATATTATGTTGTATAATCAGTTCTCATTTGATATTTATTGCATTCTCTCCCTGCACAGATGTGGATGCTTCACCCTCACTCCTGGTGGGAAGTGTCCTTTGTGCTTTTCCTGGTGGGGCTGTGCGGACCCGCTGTGGGACGGTGTCTCCAGAGGAAAACAACATATTTTGCCTACAAAACTGCAGTAACTTCTGCAAAGCGCGACCTTGAATCGGCCAAGCTGGCAGGTGGTGGGACAGGAGCCACCGCTTGTCCTGGGAGATGTGTCTCAGCAAAACATCTGCAATGAAATGCTTGGACATCGAGGCGCTGCTGCTACAAAAGATTCCCACAAAAGGATGCATTGGCCTTGAAAGCCACTCATTTTTGTGCGTGTAGCTCTCCCACATCCATCTGCTGCCTTTTCCTGGTGCTGGCCACTGCCCAAAGACCACGGTCTGTCCCTGCCCTGGTTAAAATCTACCTCTTACCAAAAAAAGTGAGGCGGGTTTGTTTTATGCAAGTCATGCTGCATCAAGCACACATCACTTATGTCCATCCCTGCTCCATATTGTTCACCCTGTCTGGCTCAATTTAGAAACGCGATGTTTAGTTTAGAATAGATTATAATATATATTCCAGATTTATTAAGTTTTAGAGCGTGTCTTTTCTCCTAATCTTCCCCACGCCAACATGTATCAGCTCAATCTCCCTACCTACAACAGACAAACTATTTTAGTTGTGCTTTGGAGCCCGATGTAACCAACAACAAATATTATATAACACAATCGGTGGCTACCTCCGCCGCGGCAAGATGCCTCAAGCACAGAGCTGGAGATGGGTTTTATTTTAAGCCCTCTTTATTCAATATTTCATTCTATACTTAAAAATGAGTATATGGTGGGGATATATTAAATGCTGATCTTCTTGCTCAACTATCTGCTAATGTGATTTTTGGTACCACATCCTGGGGAAACTCTGAATTCTTTTACCTTTATGTAAAAGTGCTGTCACAAACCCAAGCAAGTTTTCAGTGTGATGAGACCCTTCAAAAGCAGGATTTGTCATTGTTGTTACTGATGTCTTCTGAAAAGGCTGTCCTTAAGATATAGGAACAGCTATAGCTGCCGGGATTCTGAATTGCTCTGACGGTTTATACTGCAAAGAGAGCCGTGACAATGACAGATAACCTCTGCAACTTCTCAGCAGCGACTTTGGTTTATGCTGCCTTTTTTTGTTGCTCATAGGCAAACACCTTTGGGTAAAGAGGAGACCTCACCGAGACGTCCATCACCCCTGGTCTTTGTAGCCACCGTGTCGGATACCGCAGGGTTTTCCTCCATCTCTTGTCCATGTTTTTTTCCCCCCACATTTGTTTAAGTTCTTTGTTTGTTTTTGCTTGAAATGTTTCAATAAGATCACTGCTCTAATATAGAAAGACTTTTCTTGACAGCTTAGTAGTACTTGTATAAACTCATTATTTCATTAAGGTGATCTGGTGGTAGCAAGGAATTGAGTGTGCACTTGGGAGCGAGGATTTGGGGGAGTTGTTTTGTTGTGTTTGAGGTCCTGGAAAGTAGACAAGTGAGTGCTTTGCCCATATTGCCTGAGTAATAAAACATTTATAGACATGGGAAATGGCTCATGAGGCTTTGTAAAATCTTCTTTTCTTAAAAGGAATTGGCTAGACAATAGCTTTAAAAAGGAAAGAAGAAAAAGATGTGGGAAGAGGATTGATGGGGAGTGGAATGAAGGCACTGAGGCAGAAGGTGTTATCCTTGAGGTTGTCCTTGAGGTTGTTATCTTTGAGGTTGTCATCGTTGAAGTTATCCTTGACGTTGATACACTTGAAGTCATCCTTAAGGTTGTCCTTGAGGTTGTTCTCCTTGAGATTATCCCTGAGGTTGTCCTTGAGGTTGTCATCCTTGCGTCTGTCCTTGAGGTTGATATCCTTGGTCCGTTGTGGGCTCACGGAGCCAGGAGCACCAGGCAGCTCCAGCCCCGTGGGCAATGTCAGCGCGGCTGGACAATGTCAGCGAGGAGGGGGGGACTCCCAGGGGATCCTCTCTTCCCATCCTGTGATCAGGGTACCCGATTTTACCTTCCAGTGATCAACTCCTCATCAACAGTCATCAGGACAACCACTGCCCATGCCCGTTCTTCAGAGGTGCCTGAAGTGTCCCCCACCAGATATTTCAGTGCAAGCCCGCCTCTAATTAATAGCAGTATTTGCTTAAATGGATCAATGGCTGTCCTTGACCTCAAAGCACAATTGAAGCTATTGCTGTATCACTAAATGTGAAATGAACTATAATACATTTGAGAGGCAAACCACTGATATCGAACACAGTAATACGGATGAGAATCTTTTATTACATCCAATGAAAGCTGTGTGGTTATATTTAAATATTCTGGCTGCTAAAGGCTGCAGTGAAAGACTTTCCACAGCAAATTTACCAAGGAGCATCGCGGAGGCTGACCCATGCCTCCAGCACACAGCATCTTTCCCGAGAAAAATTGTTTTGGAGTGAGGAACTCTGATTAAAATAGTTCACTTAATGTACGCTGAAAATAGGGGTTGCGGTAAGTGCACGGAGCTATAAATGTGAGAGGAAAAGCTAAGAGCGAGGTATAGGATGCACTGAAGGTTTGCAAGCTCGGGGGCTGCTGGTGGTGTCACCCCCTTGGTGTGGGGCAGGGGATGCACCCCGGGCAAATAAACAGCCAACAAACACAGGGAGGCACCTCAGCGCTCATCAAACCCACTGAAATCACGATTAAAAGATCATCTCCAACGGAAGCAATGAACAAGGACCTGTGATGACTCTAACGAAGGCTTGGCTAATTAGAAGCAGGTTTAAAAGTCTCCTGTAGCACATGGGTAAACGATCTCTTGGAGTAATATAAGGGTTTGTCAACAACGCTTTTATGTTAAAAAAAACCCCTGTATTGCACTCTAGGTCAATGAGAAGCTGTACGAGGTGAGGACTGTTCAATACTCATGGCCTAAGGTCTGCAGAAATCTCCATAATTTAGAAACGGATCCTGCAGGGACAGGGATGCTAAAAGGCAGCATCGCCACTTCAGGCTATGGCTGCTGTGGTGCTCCGTGCACCATAAACATCACCATTTGAGATCTACATTTATACTTTCCTGTTATATTTGGCTTAAGAACAAAAAAAAAAGGACAGGCATTGGGAAAAGAAAGCAGTGCTGGTACCGGCTCCGCTGTGGGTCAGGCTGGTTTCCTCGAGTCCATGGTTGTGCTCATGCGTAGTTTCCTTAAATAATTGGCATTTCTTCCGTGGGTCAACTCTGCATACCATGCAGTGCTGTAGCTTTCATGGCCACTAGATGCTTTAGATCAATTTTATAAATTCATTTACATTTGGGGGGAAAAACGGGGTGTGGGGGCAGTTTTCCTCTGGATGCAAACCTCCTCTCCAGGAGTGCTCTCCTGGCCCCGGCTGCTGCTCAGAATGAGGGTTTTTCATTTAAAATCCCAAAGGAAAAGTTGTTAGTGAATGCTGAGCATTCCTCTTTAGTCTAAATTAATTAAACGACACGGTATCTATTGTATGAAATAAATGGGGATCATTTTACATGGTATACTGTATGCAGCGATTATAATGTGTGATCTTGCTAGAGAAATATGGGAAAACAATGTCCTCAGCTGGAACAGGCACGGCATTCCCCTGCTCTGTGATACATCTCCTTGTTACGCCGTAATGCAATGTAATCCGCAGCGACTTAATAACGAACGTGACAGATGTATAATCGAGAGGAATGTAAAACGTTGTAAGCGCACGATGCACGTGACCATCCTTCATCCGAAACATCTGTAAATCACCCGCATCCCCGGCAGCAAACAAAAGCTGCCCCCACACCGGGGGAAACGCAGACGATCGGCACGCGAGCGCGGAAACGCCGCTCGTGGTTTCCATCTGCATTAAATAATTACGCAATCAGGTCACCATTGATATCCATACCCCAGCTTAGTTTAGTGTAAACCAAGTCTGGTTTGCTCAGGCTTCCTCTCTGGCCGGTAAAACTGCACTGCCTCCCAACCAGCAACCTCCAACTATTTAGGAAAGTCTTTACACTTGCTGATAATCTGCATTTACTGCAAATTGCATTATTTTTTTACTGAAAATGGCAATGTGATGTGTGACGATGCAGTGACAGGCACCGTCAGCAGGAGGAGGGGGTCACAGCACGTGTCCCTTCACGGCACAAGTGACAAACGCTGTGGGAACTGAAGTTTGTCTTCGGAGTCATTATTGAATCTCTAGAAAGTGTTGCTGAGAGAGAAGAATCAGCCCAAATTCATCAGAAATCATTTAAAATAATAAGACCACAGTCAATAAACATGGAGGAGGAGTTTTGGGAATTCCTTTGGGAAAGAACCAGCATCCTCATGCTCAGTCAAATCACCTCTCAGCCTTTCTCCTTCGGAATGTTTGCTTCTATAAAACACCTCATACCAGGCAGAAAAATTGTAGGATGTATGTATATATACACTTAGTCCTTGTATGTGTAGTATGCAGTACCTTCCGCTAAGAATTTTTTTGTCCTGGAAAGGAAAAAGTATTTAATGCTTAAAAAAAAAAAAAAAAGGAAATTTTGGGTGTGTAATATGTTGTATTTCCAGCAGCTCTGGGAACCACAAATCTTGCTCCGCAGGGCTGTCAGGGGCAATATCAACCCAGAAATGTCCCAAAATGTGGTCTAAATCAGGATCCGTCCTTCCACCCCTTTTCTGCTGGAGTAGAAGCAGACATGAGATAAATGGTTTCGAGCCTCTGAGTTCAAACTTGTCCAGGGATTTTGTTGATAGCACGCTTCTTTTGTGACTTTTCTCAGCACTTGGTTACACACAGTGCTGGTCTTTGCTCTCAGAAACAACAAATGGTTTTTTGCATTTTTCCAACCACGCTGAGCTTGGAGTCTTGGTATTTGATATAAACCCTGTCCCAGACCAGCTCTTTGCAGTTGCCCTGAAGGAAAATGGGAATATGGAAAAAAAGGAAATCAAACAGAGCACAAAGAAATGAAAAGCCAAATTTTAGGGAGAGATGAGTACTTCTGCACATAACGCTCCCATGCTCTCTGTGTTCGTATCTTCTTGTTTTGACTCATCCTATAACTCCAGCTGCGGCAGAAAGCTTCTGAGAAAGCAGTTCAAATACAAATTTTATGTTAAAGTGAAGGAATCAACAGAATTATTCAACTAGTGCAGAAAAAGCCTTAGTAGGGCAAGCGTGTGTAGCATTTCAGCTATTAATGTATTATTCCCTAACAGCATCTCTCATTCTTTGAAATAGTAGAAATGCCTGATTTGGACTACTCCAGTTTAGATAAGAAAATAAAATATGCAAAAGCTCTTCCAAATAATGGTTTTTATTAATCTCACAGAAACCTGCGCAGGGCGATTTGGGACTTTGCTCGTGATGGCAGCACGCGGGTCCCCTCTCCCCGCAGCTCCAGGGCGGGGGGAAGAGGTGACTTGGTGCCTCATCTGCCCAAGAACTTCATTAATGAGTAATTCAATGCCAGGAGCAAACGAGTCCCACGCGTGGCACCTCTGGGTGCTGCTCACGGGGCGGGCATGGCAGCGGCGGCCAGGCAGGGTCTTACCATGGAGCAGCCAAAGACCTTTTCATGAAAACTTTATTTTCTTAAAATAACCTCTATGATGCACCACAAAGACATTCCGTGGGCTTTTGTCTGTCCTGCTATTGACTAATTTGGTTTTATAAGTTGAGGCCTTGCTGCGCACATGCACAAACCTCTTTGGGGTGGGACACAGGATGTGGCCATAAACCATGACACAGGGCTGCCTTTGACACTGCTCTGCTCATCTGATAAATGCTACTTTGGTTAAATTTAAAAATCCTAAGATATGTTCTCAGACGTTGAGTGATAATTTGCTTTAACAGAGCTACCTGGGAAGTGACTTTCCACTTAACATGGCTAAAGGGATACAAATCCATCCTTTAACCATAATAATAAAGAGTAACATCCTGAGCAAACAAGTATCATCGCCACTCCACCGCGGTGGATCGACATTTCCATTTCCAGCAAGAAAAACCTATTTTGGCTTCACAAAACCTTCCCCACTCACCAGTTACAGGCAACAGATGCTGCTGTGGGCACTGGGAGAGCGGCGGCAAGAGAGCATAGATGCCATCCACATGAATCACGGAAGCATAGGAAAGTTTGTGTTGAAGGGACCTCCCCAGCCCCCCCAGTGCCCCCCCTGCCATGAGCAGGGACATCTGCACCAGCTCAGGTTGCTCAGAGCCCCGTCCAGCCTGGCCGGGGATGTCTCCAGGGATGGTTCAGCCACCACCTCTCTGGCCAAGCTGGGCCAGGCTCTCACCAGCCCCACATCTGGTCTGATCTACCTGTGGGTGCTGGTGGATGTTCTGCTCACAGGCAGCTGGAGAAGAGCTGCCAAGGCTGGATGAAGCAGCTGGAGCAGATCTCCATCCCTGCCGGCACCGCAGCCGAGCAGCTCCGTGTTTAAACGAAACAGGGGTGGACGTGTCCTGCCAGCCGCACTGATTGACGCCGCCGAAAGAATAAGTGGTTAAATATTGATATAAATATTTAAACTTCTCTTACGGCCTTCAGCGTCTATTTACTCGAAAATATCCCCTTAGAAAGTTTATTCGACATGATCTGCAAGTCAAACAACTTTTCAAAAGGCGCATCGAGGGAAACACAAAGGACCAAAACTCTCTTTATATTGTTATGGGGGTCGCACTTCCAGCCTGCTTCACAAAGGGGTGGTGAGAGTGAACCGAGGGAGAGCCGGGCACGGAGGGCGAGGGGCAAGTGGGGCCGGGGTGGCTGTGCCCGGTGCTGCCGGTGCTGCCGGTGCTGCCGGTGCTGCCCGTCGCTGCCCGCGGCTCCTGCCCGGCAGGGATCGGCACTCGCCGCAGCCTGGGGAGAGAGGAGACACATGAAAGCGGGTCTGGATTTGCCTTGCAATGACAGCTGCATATTAATCTAAAGAATTTCTGAAAAATCAAAAAGACATTTTTTCAGCAAAATACACCCCTAGAGCCTCAATCATAAAGCAAGGGAATAAACTTGAAACAGGATTGATTTCATCTTAAAGGGGATGTTTCTTTGAAATGCTACCAGCTGCAGTTGTCTTATTTGGTTTTCAATACTATAACAAAATTGTGCCATATTGTGTCAAATAAGAAGATAATATAACAGCTTTAAACAAATTTTGTAATTATGGGATCAATCAGAAATGAATTAAATCCATGCGCATTAGGTAAGCTGTGCCGCTGAATACTGAGCAGCTCCAAACTCCAGCTCCGAGCCCGTCTCCAGCAGCTTCGGTCCTACACCTGGAGCCTGGGTGACACCAGCCGTGGGACGCAGGGGACAGGACAACCCCCAGCAAGTGCTCCCGGCTGGGGGAGAGGAGCACAAGGCACAGTGTCTTGATTAAAAGCAAAGAAAATAAAAAGAAAACTGTAAACTCCCCAAAGCAGTCTGTGCCAAGAGAACAAAACCACCGGTTCTTGCAGCAGCCTGTGTTTTGGGTGGGTTTTGGATGGTTTTCTCTGCACAGCAATGCTGATCAGTGTCTCGCACTGTCGGGTATTTTTTCCCACTATTTTCTTACGCGATTTCAAACCTCCACAAGCCACAGCACGGTGAGGTTCAGTATTAGTGAATACTGAACCCATTGTGGGATTCAGGAAGGAATTTTCCTGCTCTTTCTTCATTCCATCACCGCAAAAACTCCCCGGGCTGCCGAGGACAGCACATTATTTCCATTAATCCCTTTACTAAGGTTTTTTCCACTGCTGAGAGGTTTGTGTAAATATTTTCAGGGCACTGCACTGTCATGGGGTGGGGAAAATAAAGGAGCTTGAGGGATGTGGCACCTTTGTCCTTGTCCCCGTCGGTGGCAGCTGCACTTACAGGAAAACAGAGCCTGGGAACCCTGACACCACTGTCGTCTTTTCAAGAACTTGGGGCAACTGGTGTCTCTGGTGTAATTTCATTAAATGATATTATCCACCTTTTACTCACCAATGTCATACATGCATGCACACAAAAATTAACGAATATCCAACAAATAGGAATTAATTGCAAATTTTCTAGCAAAATTCGTGTTCCCTTTTTTTAGAAAGTCTGATGCAAAGTTTCCTTTTTTGGGTTCGATAAAACTCCCTTCTTTTCCCTTTATCAATATTCGAGTCCAAGCCAGACTGGAGGATCTCTGCCAGCACCCAAACCCTGGGCCAGGCCTGCGAACGCATCCCCATCAGCTGGTTCCCTCTCCTTGCAGGTGAATTAGTGTGACACCAGCTCTCTGTGTTGGAAAGCATCGAACATTTTGGAGTCACTAGGAAGGAGACAAATCACGCGGCGTGGGGGCTGTGGGTGAACAGTTCTACACAAACCACCAACACCTGTGTGATCTCCCCGAAGGAGGCTCCGACAGCAAGCACCTACTTAAATTTTCATCCTAATGAGCTGCGTAAATAATTTATTTTATTGTTCTTTTTTTTAAAAAAAAAAAAAATATATATATATATGTATAAAAAGACTAACTGAGGTGGGGTGCTGCTAGGAGAGCGGGGTGAAACCGGGAGAAGTGGTGCTGTGGGAGATGCCCCTTGCTGGGCTGGCCGTGGGTCGGGGCAGCTCCTGCCAGGAGTTCTCACCTCCTGCCCAACCTGCCTGGTCGGGATGTGGGAAAACCCCCGTACAGCCCAGCATGGACCTTCCCAGGGTTTGCCTCAGCGGGCAGGAGGAGACCCTGGGGGACGATGAAGCTTCCACTTTGCAGAAAACGCTGCGATTGCTTTAAATATGTTGTCGGGAAAAATAAATAAATTTTTTTAAAAATCTCTTTTTGTTTTCTTATTCATTTAAATAGGAAGACAACAGGGAAGGGTTTATTTAAGCTCCTGAGCCTCCCACGACCGCTCTGTCCCTCTGCTGAAGCACAAACCCAGGCAGGTGAGAGCAGCTGCGGTGCAGCGGGACGTCGCGCTCTCGGGAAGGGAAGTGAGGCCGTTTTGGTGGAGTTTCTGAAGGCTTTAAAGAGCTCATCTCTGAACAGGGAGAGGGAACAGTCTATTTTCTTGAAACTCGGGCTTCACAGAGAGTCCCGTTCTCCCGCGACATCTTCAAACGCGGTGCCGGCTGTGATTGAAACCGGTGTGGGTCCTGCAGGGACGGGGAGCGGAGATGAAATGTGCTCCGCTCCTCAGGAGCCTGGTCTTCTCATTCGTCTGCCTCCCATCATCGATTGCTTTAAAAATACGATTTCTTTGCTTTCCCTTGCCTCTCAAACTGATCCTTCACTTGTGTGGGGGCTCCCAGCCCAGGGTCCCACCCGCTTGGCTACGGGCATCAGCCACCTTGGGTGCTGAGGATGCTGAGGTTACTGGGATACTGCGAATGATGGGGATGCTGGAGGTGCTGGGGGTACCGAGATGCTGAGAGTGCCGGGGATGCTTGAGAAGGAGCACGTTTGTCCATCTCCCTTTCTCCTCCTCCTCCAGTGGCCCATGGGCTTGGTAGCAACTACTAGGGTGTTATTTTTATAAATACGCCTCTTGTTTTCCATCCTTTCGGAAGTAACTGGCCTCTGGGGTGAGGTTCTTCAGTGCCTCGTGTCTGCTGCTGCTTTCCATAGCAACTTGAGGAAACTCAGCAGAGATATTTGGTGAGAGGAGGAGAAAATCAGCACAACTTGAAGCTCGCAGGAAGCTGAACCCCTAAAGCAGGGATCCATCCCGCAAGCAAAGAGCACGAATATGCAGTGACGTGACCTGCACATCGACCTCACACTTTCCAGTGAAAAAAGAATGTCCCAAGTTGGAAGGGACACAAAGGATCATTGGGTCCAACTCCTGTCCCTGCACAGGACAACCCCAAAATTCACACCATGTGTCTGAGGGCGTTGTCCAAGTGCTTCTTGAATATTGTCAGTCCATGCAAAACATTCACTGCTGACTCTGCATGTCCTTCTGCATTAGGTGAATGATTTTCCTCAGGTGAATAGTCTTTTCCAGTTTCAAGTAAGCAACAAACGCGTGCAAGCGGTTTGCAAGACCGAGCTGTTGGCTGCGCATCTCTTACACCGCCCTGGGAAACGAAAATTTGTCTTAAAGGAGTTTCTCTAACAATTTATTAAGAAAGAAAAAAAAAAAAAGGCAGGACTTTCAAAGCAATCACAAAGGGAAAGTAGCAGAAGATGGAAAACCGCGGAGGGTGGGGAGCGGATGGTGAGTCTCAGCGATCACAGGTTGCTGGAAACCGCAGTGCGGCAGCTCGGGGTGCACGGACACGGGTCCCAGCCCTGCAGAGCCGCTGCAGAAGTTCAGCCTCCCCCCGCCCGTCCGGCTGGAGTTGCACTTATCTCTGAGAGATCCCTCGTGTGTGGGTTTTCCAAGAGGCTGGTGCTGTGAACCCACTGCTGGAGCTCAGCATCCATCCCCAGAGGTGATTGCACCCAGGCACAACACAGTTCAGAGCCCAGCTCGCCCCGGCAGCCACCCCGGTACCTTCTCCTCGTGGCCAACAATGCAAATAAATGGTTTTGCAGCTTGTTGGATAAATACAATGTTTGTTCTTCCTAATGGATTTCAGCATGATATGGTAAATATTAACTCCCAGGTGGGGCAAAATGCATAATTCATCAGCAAGCACATTCTGACTGCTCCGTCTCTCTCATGATTAACATGTAAGGCATTCATTATATTTTTCAGCCAGTGTGTAGACGAGTGTAGAAAGCTCTGCAGATGAATACCAAGCACCTGTGTTGTAGAAAACCATTCCGCTCCATCGCAAGACCTGCTCGGCAGCCGGGCGTCCCTGCTGCATCGCGAGAGAGCCCCGGGAGGTTTCAGGGTTGGGTAGGCGGACGTGGGTCACTTGGTGACCCGCGCTCCTCGCTGTAGGAGATGGGCACTTTTCCTGACGCAGCCACACGTGGGTTCATCAAAATAGCCACCGTCAACCTGCCAGCAGCCCTTCCAGTCTGCACGTTCAGGTTTGTCATCTCACTGTCTCAGCAACATGGCCTCAAGGAGAAACGACACTTGGCCAAAGGAAGTGCCTCAGTTACTGACAGCGCCTACCGTGGGGCCATGGAACGTGCTGCCTCATCCTGAAGTGACACAACCAGTTCATTACTCTCTGCTTTTCAGGCAAAATTAAATCTCTTCCCATGCTAATGGATCTCCCTCTTCATCTGTTACATCTCTGACTTGTGAAAGACACATTTATCCATCTTGTTCTTCCAAAAGGTCAAGACACAAAGGCAGATGCTGATAACTTCAAGCTGCAAGACCCTTGAGCATCACCAACCCTTGGGCTTCACCAACCGTGGCCCATCCATGAACGACTCTGTTTATCAAGCTATTTCCAGCATCTGATGGATCTTCTAATGGTGGTTGCAGTCCTTGTTGTCTTAGATCCAAAATAACAAAATCGGACCTTCTACCTGCTTTTTCCATGCAAAAGGTGTTCCGCTGCACCTGCATCCTCGTGGATGGTCCTGGTCAAGAACCAAAGATGCTACCAGTATTTTCTTCACCCACATTAATCCACTGCCAAAATGTAAATCTTTCCATATTCGTATCCTAAAGGAGCGTGAAATAACGCTGTGACCACGAGAGGGCTGCTGAGCAGCCCCAGGGCCTTGTGAAATAAATAGATTGTCACACAAAATCTAGCCCAAGAAAGGTTTGGCCTTGTCACTTGTTTGTGGAGCCCACGAGCAGCATCCAGATCTCCAGCGCCGAAACAAGCCACCGCGTCTCTAGCAGAAACATCTTGCTTTTTGCCATCTCTCCATCTCTGCTCATACCAAACCCGCTTTACAGTATTGCCCACTCCCTCACGAAAACCCTCCAAAGGAATTAAGAGTTAATCTGAAGATGGCAGCAGGTGATACAGGTTAGTGGTTGAGCCAGGACCGGCTCTGACTGCGTATTTCTGGGGAAAATGGGTTTCTGTAACTCATGAATCCTTTCCCCTATGGGCTGCATACTATGCATCAGCTAATGCATCCCTACACAAACCCGCCTGCCTTGCTCTTGCACCCAAATAACTCTCCATTTCCCACTTTATCTTCCAAAATCCCATTTATTAGTTGGTGTGGGCATAAAGGGTTAAGAGGTGAAAACTTGCTGCATTGGTCTTTAAATGCGTAGTTTAACCCAATTAATTTCAGTGAAGTAAATAGGATTTAAATTTCTGCCTAAGTGATTTGTTAAGTCAGGAGATATATAATATATGTGCCTTCACTTACTTCCTGTTAATTAGATGTCAATTCATAAATGCTGGCATTTGACGCTATCACAAAAATTGCCCCAAGAAGTGATTAGCACCTCTCAAACCCTCAGCCGGTGGAGGAAATCTGTCTTCCAGACTAGTGGTCTTCTGCTTGTTCCTAGGCATAAATTAACCTCCTGCATTCACCTCGGTAGCTCCCGTGGCCACGTGGCAACCATGGTGAATTACGCCATCTCCTTTGGTGGCGAACGTCTAAACGGATCTGATCTACCACCTGCCTTGCTTCACCTTGCACTGGAATTAGATTTAAACCCAAGACTAAGAAGTCAAGTCCAGTGCACTGACTTACCACTTGCCGATTTTTTTTTCTCGCTTGAAGTAGTCTTTGCCTTTGCACTCATGTGGTGACAGCACAACAAAAAGCCATCTTAATAAATGAAAGAAGTGACATTCAGCAATGCAATTTAAGACCTAGATAAGTCAGATGTTAAACACCTAAGGGGTATAATCTCCTTTTAATGTGAGCACAATTCCCATTAACATTAATGGCGGGTTCTACGACAGCTTCAAAAGGAGTCTATGCACCTAAAAGTGCAAATTAGCACTTACAAACTCTATTGATAAATTATTAAAGCATATCATTAAAGCATAGCCACACCTCCAGATCATTAGAGCAAGTCAAAAACATCCAGCATGCGCAGTGCTCCCTCATTATAACAAGAGCTAAAATGCCATTTAGTCACCAAAATGAATCCAGTGTAAATATTGGTTCATCAGCCCTCACTTCCTGCAGAATTTGGAGTTTTAAGAGCTTGTACTGCTCTTCTTTAAATGCAAATGAGCACCAGGAGATGCTTCTAATGCAGGTCACCACTTAGAAATTGGTATTTAAAAAGTAAATCAAAACCAAAACCCCTAAACCTTGGGGACCATGCTGTCACCAGAGTTCTTTGTTGTCACTTACGTGGCACCATGACTGCAATAAAACCATCACCTCCCTCCCCCTGGCGGGGTTCAGACCTGAGTTACCAGGTCTGCCACAATTAATTTTCCTCTCATCTCTTGCTCTGTTGGGCATCATGGGTGGCACTGGCTGGTTTGGGAGCGCAGCAAAAGCCACCAGTGCTGGCGAAATCCTCTTGGTTTTCCTCTCCTGGTCCAGCAAGGTGGATCTCTCCGAGGTCACCACGTCACACAGGCAGCAGCTCACCCCACTCCCATTTGCTTGCCCAACACAACAGGCACGGGCTCGTTTAGCATTTTGCAGACTGGTGTTATTTATTCTTCCCAGTGATGACTCCGCAGAGCAGACACGTCAAGTGGAGCCATGGAGCCACGTGCATTGATGGAAATGATGGGTAAAACACTGGGCACTGGGAAGGATGGACCTGGAGCACTGGGACTGGGCGTCTGTTCCTGCTTCCAGCACCGTCTCCAATCTGCAACAACATGAGAAAGCAAAGCAACACCAACAAGCGAGCCCAACTCCTTCCAAACCCCAGGCTGCTCCTGCGATGCCCGCATCACCTGATCCGTCCCCAGAAAATGCCATCAGCCCCTTACCTGCAGCTTCTCAATTATTGGCTGTCTTTGACGACTCATCTGCATTAATCCCTTACCTTTCAGGACACTATATCTGTCAGAGATTACCCTTTTACTCCCTCTTTTGTAAGACTAACCAGATGTGGGTGTCTCCAGCTTTCTTCATAATTCATGTCCCAGAACAGAGATGCGTTTTTGTCGTCCCCCGCAGCACCTTTACAACCCCAGCCATGTCTCCCTGTTCACAGGAGGAGCAGAATTGTCAGTACCAGTCCAAATCCATCACTCCAAGTAAGGTATTTCTAGGATTACAATCGCCCTACAGCCCAGGGAGGGAGTTAAATAGGACATAGTCATCCTTTTCTGTGAGGGTCCTATTTAGTCAACCCATGATGATTTTTAATGCACGAAAACAGTATTTCCTCCCGCACTTCAACATGCAGCTTGACATGGTTCATAGTTACCCAGTGCTCCTAATTTATAGGGTATTGTCTTCATCCTTCGAGGGATATTTTCTTCATTTTTTAAAAAATGGGCTATTTCTCTATCAAGGGTACATTGTATAGTGTTAGAATCTCTATCCTTACACATAGGTCCCAAACACTAAACCCATTCCTGAAGCCATTTAACAAAATTATTTTAAAAAATAAATTATTCATAACAATGTAGCTGCATAAGGAGTAGAAGTCAAGAAAACTGCACCTCAGTGGTGACCCTGAGTTTTAAGTGATGCCAATTCTTTTGCTGCAGCCAAGTAAATATACAAATTCAGCTCCTGAGGTTAAAACAGACCAAAAAAAGTGTCCTTTATCCCTACAAAGAAAAGGTGTAAAATGGCCAAAAAACCCAAACCAAAACAAAAAACCTCCCAGGATGTCTTCTAAAATTCAAATAAAAAATAGGGACATTTTGCTTTCTAAACAGGTTCAGACAAAAACTCCATCTTGTGAATGTGGGGTAGCTGGACCCCGATCCCGTGAGGTCTGGACCTGGTGGCAGCAGGTGAGCTGCGGTTTTGCACATAAAACCCCAGCCCAGATGAGATGGGGACAGGAGAGGCAGAGCAAAATGAAGGTTAGAGTACCACCTCTGATGGTGGCCTGTAGTGAATTTTTTAAAGTTTTCCAACAAAGAGCAATAAAGGTCAGCTCCCTTCCACTGATTTCAGCTAATACTTTATTAATACCAACTGAAATGACATGCATATAGCAAAAGAGACTAGTCCACATGTGTCCCGTTCCTGCTGAAATCCAGGCTGTCTCATCTCTCATCCTGCTCTAACCTAATATTCAGCACTATGCTTTTGAGATATGGTCTCTAGAAGTGCATGTTTTTGTGATGGCGACTTAAACGAGCGGCACCAGAGGATGTACGACCTTCCCTTCTCATCTTCTGAACATCGGTTTGGTTCATCGCAGCCACTGCCCTGCAAGGAGACCTTGCTGGCGGCTTCCACACCGCTTCCCAGCCCACACATCCACAACCCAGTGCCGAAGAGCAGCTCCTCTTGTTGCACCGTGGTGGAAGACACTTGGCACATTATCTCCACCAGCTTTGATCATCAGAAGGTTTGAACTGACACCAGGAACTGAACCAAGATCTCAGAAGAGCCCTTCTCCTGCACTGCACGGGTGTCCTCCCTAGGTCCAGATTTTGGGGGCATCCATGGAGGGAGATGAGACAAAAGGTTGCATCAGCCAGAGCTGGTTGTTAGCTTGGGTGCTGCCGTGGCGGTATTTTCCAGGCAAGCTGAAAATATGGACTTTTGGGGTTGGGTTTTAGGAAGGCTCAGCTCCGAGCAGGAGACTCCAGGTGAAACATCTGCCCGGGGACGTCCCTAACGCCTGGTGGTGTCACACAGAGCCACTGGTGCCCACACCTACATCTCCTTTAGAAACCCAGCGAGTCTCATCCCCGTTAAACAAGGTTTAATTATTCCACACGTTACATTCAAAACAGTCCCTCCTTTTAAAAAATATTTATCCTGAGAAAATACATTTTATCCCTCTAATAAGAAATCATTAATTAGGAGATGTCGACCCAATGAGCTGTGATAGTTCGGTGGATGATGAACATTGCCTTTAATCAGACCTTTTACAAGCTAGGGGATGTTAACTTCTGGCTGTTAATTATTCACACCTTCAAGTATTCAGATAGTTGGAATATTTCATGAATGCTCCTCGTTCTATTTAATAGCGACATTGGATTTTATGAGCTAGGAATTGCAGTTATTAATTTACAGTCTTTTTGCACTTCCATGCCAGTCATTTAGCATTAACTCTCTGTTTAAAAATAATAAATGACCCCTGACTCTCTATTGTCTGTCATAATTAGCATACTGTCTTTTAAAGAGGAAAGCATGTTTTCTCTTCATTAACAGTAATATTACCTAGGAAGATAATCAGTAAGTCCGTGATCTAGAAGCTGCCGTGGACGCCAAATTACCCTCTCTACCAGGACAAAATCAATTAACACCACTAGGGATGTCATTATTGTCACATTATGTCACCGGATATACTCCAGGGTAAATAAATGATTTGTGGAATTTCTAATGCCGCCTCTGGAAACCCGAAGCGGAGCTGCAAGGGTGGTGGGACCGGCCGGCCGGGGAGCCCAAGCACCACACGTCTTTGCCCTCCCCCAGGGACAAAATTGCTGCTGGTGCAAAAACGAGAGGGGAAAATGCCAAGTGGGGCAGCGCGGAGCCTGGCCAGGCTGGTGGGACCCACGTCCTGCCCCTGAGCATCACCCAGAGCCACTTGGTGGCACGCACAGACTGGGACAGTGCCGCGGGTGGGCAGAGCGGAGCGGGCACGGGGAGGTGGGAGAGGGCTCAGGGTTGAGAAAGAGAGAATTTTATAAACAGTTTAATCGACATAACTACATCCCAGCGTTTGCTGCTCCATCAGGAACCACCGGGTTGGTCCTTCACGGAGCTTCCCAGCCGCACACAACACCCGCGAGATGCCATCTTAAAAAAGTATCCACAACTTCTATATTTTGCCCTACGTCGGGGGGTATTTAATTAAGTCTATTCTGTCTAACACGATCTGATGTCATTGTACAAGGAGATGTTCTTTGTTAGCAGCGCTCTTAGTTTCGGGCTCCTCTGTGTATTTGAAACCATGGTAACAGAAGAGTAAGCTAAAGCCAATGAGATAATGAGATATTCTCATTGTAATTGTGTTTCATGAGGGCACACGCTCCCATGGGTGGGATCCGACTGTCTTACAACTGCTAACAGAATTTAAGGAACAGGCATATATTAGCGCAGCGGCGTTTTCCACAACAGCCACGTAAACACTCCCGACACGGCGTTCGCCGTCGTTTCCAGCGCGTTCGTAGCGTGCATTTGTGTGGCAGGAAAGCACGCTCCTGATGGGCACCCGTATTCGTAAAATCCTCAGAACTTCAAGGAACTTGGGGTTTGAAAGGCATTAACGAGGCTGCGAGGCGCTGGTTTGCATGACAATTGCGCCGGAGCGTGTGCGGGGAGGAGGCGATGGAGGGGACGGGCTGGAGCTGCCGCAGCCCCGACTCACCGGGGGGTTGTGGACGAGCCCGTGAGACTCAACCCAAGTGCCCCGCAGGGCTCCTCCTCCTGCAAATAACATCTGAAAGTTCCATCAGCATTTTAATTCTAAAACTTTCCAGAGGCAGTAGCAAAGGGAGGTGTTCATCTTCTTCCATCGCAAAGGAAAACAAAAATAAGCAGTCGGGTTTTAGAGATACCTTCGTGAGATTTTTCATTTTGTTCCCAGATGCATTAGAAGGCACGCACTAAATTGCCCTAAATTACTTTGCGTATTTTAACTATAATTTTTAACCACAAGGATGACCATACATTGCTGGTCCAGCAGGGGCCGAGGTGTATCCCCCAGCAAGGCGTGCGTGGCCTCCTGCTCCTCCCCGCAAACCCAGACCGAGTCAATAGCCAGAATTACGGGTGTTTTGAGATAATTACGGACATGTTGCCAGAAACGGTGCTGTCGGGCTGTGAGTGGGGGGAGCAGGGGGACCCTCTTGCTGTTCATTTGCCACGGTGTGTGCAATACTTTACATATGAGACATATTTTGAATGGTATGCAAAAGCGGAATGGGAAATATAATTTGCAGCAGGTTTAGCATTTCGCAGGAACAATCACTAAGGAGCAATTCTGGTGTTGGGATTTACAGGGTGTGTTCCTGCTCTGGTCTTCTGGGAGGGCCAATTCTGCCATTCCTTTTGGGTACAACAACGCTGGGCTCACAGATGCGTGGTTGTGTGATGGAGAAATGCACAAAGAAACGCTCCGGAGAACCTGAGCGGCCTTGGAGCAGGTCCAGCGCGGCCACCACCGCTCTGCTGCATTGTTTTTGGGTTGGCTGTACCCACCTGCCGCTGGCAAAAGCAAAACTGCTTCATCAGTGCAGAACTGCCTCATCAGTGCAAAACTGCCTCATCAGTGCAGAACTGCCTCATCAGTGCAAAATAGTTTCATCAGTGCAAAACTGCCTCATCAGTGCAAAATAGTTTCATCAGTGCAAAACTGCCTCATCAGTGCAGAACTGCCTCATCAGTGCAAAACTGCCTCATCAGTGCAAAACTGCCTCATCAGTGCAAAATAGCTTCATCAGTGCAAAACTGCCTCATCAGTGCAAAATAGTTTCATCAGTGCAAAACTGCCTCATCAGTGCAAAACTGCACCTCCCGGTGCATCGCCTGCCCCTGCGTGGGCTCCAGCCTGGCAGGCCTTTGATGGGACAAGAGGTGATGCTTTAAACTAAAAGAGGGGATATTCAGGCCAAACATGAGGAAGAAATTTTTTACACTAAGGTGGGGAGACACTGCCCCAAGGTTGGCCAGAGAGGTGGTGGCTGAACCATCCCTGCAGACATCCCAGGCCAGGCTGGACGGGGCTCTGAGCAACCTGAGCTGGTGCGGATGTCCCTGCTCGTGGCAGGGGGGGCACTGGGGGGGCTGGGAATGGCCCCTCAACCCAAACCATCTGTGATTCTATGATTCTGTGATTCTAAGGCTGGTACCCTGCCCCACGTTCAGCCTCGCTGGGACCTCCATCCCCAAACACCATGGGCTTACGCGTGCTGATGGGACCAGCCTGGACCGTCACCATGATGCTGCAGCTGGTGACCATCAGCCTCATTAGTCCCTGAAATCGCTGGGCTTGGGCATTTCTCCTCCAGCTTTCCCAGCGATGACCTTTCCTGCCTTCCCTTCCCCGGGACAGACGGACATTTGGGGTGAGCACAGCCCACGGCACCGGCTGACGGGGACGCCGCGGGCAGGCGCAGGCAGGCGAGCAGCCAGAACTCACTTCACGCTGTAGTCAGGGATGATTTTTATGATTATTATTACTATTACTTCAAAGAACACACTTCTGATGTGGGGAAAGCTGACAAGATAAATTATATCTGTTGTCAGCTGCATGTATAGACCTTTGTGATACTTTAATTAAAACCAGGCTCTCCATCTTCCCCAAAGCTGCAGCCAGGAGCCGCCGGCACTGTCACCAGCACAACTGCACAATTCAACCTCCTTCCCACACCGCAGATATTTTACGTTCATCTCATGCACACCACAAATTAGTACCTGTGTTTGTTTCGTGTGAAACAAAACCATGGAAGTGTACATCATATTTTAGATAGGATGGTTACCACTTTTGGAGGGTGCGTTTCCTACTAAAGCTGTCTGCTACACATCACCAAAGTGGAGATTATCAGTCTACATTAAAATGACCCAACTGTTCAAATATGCTGTGACTTTCTCCCAGAGTTGCAGTCCAAAGGAAGGCTATTTTTGTTTATACTCTTAAAGGAGTACTATTTCCAGCTCTGTGGCTTCAAGCTTCAATAATTCAGTCCCAATAAATAGATAAAATGCCTGCAGTGGCGTATTTCAAAGGAAACCTGTTCTCTCTTAGGCAATACATTAAAACAACGACCTCTCCAGCCCCAGACGTGTGGGGTGAGGCAGAAGCTCAAAAGATGCTGTAAAACGCCGGAGAAGTGTCCCGCTCTCCCGGCACGTGGATCCGTTTCATTCTGCTGCAGGTGTTGAGCGGACAACCCCTGTGCAACCAGAGGATGAGAGAGATGCTTAGAAAAAGGACATTTCTGAAGAGCAATTGTGAGCATGTCGCTGATCCCATATTAACCCATACGTGACACTGCGATATGAGTCATTTGAATGACTTTGTAGATTTATTGGCTTAATCACGCCCAGCGTAACCGCGGGGCATGGCTGATACCCCATCGCATTTCTGACCTTCCCTGTTAGGAGCCTTTTCCTCCTTAATCACTTCACAGGCCCTAAAACCCCAGGAAACTGCCTCCGAATTACCCAAACAACCCAAACCAGTGCCAAGCAAAAGTTCAATTCACCTTCACAACTCCATAATTTTTTCCCCAGCTTGTTATTACAGCTGTGGATCACAGTTCAGCACTTGTAAAATAAATCTGGTATCATAGCTTGCATATAATTAGTGCTAAAAGCGTGTGGTTTATTTTCAATATCAGGATCCGCATTAGACATCAAAAACACTTAAGATGCTGGCTATCACCTCACTTTATGACTCTGTCATTTACTGACTCAAAGCAACAAATATTCAATGTGACAGTAACATTAAAATACGGTTCAGCCAATAAAGCAGCATGTCCTGCAATTTGCATTGCACGGTGCAATGATGAGCCGCACATATTAACTCTGATGCAGCTTGTCTGGTTCAGAACACTCTTGTTGTTGAGACGCGGAGAGCCAAGCCGTGTGTCACAGCAAGGAGACGACAAATATTTTTAGACACTGATGTAAATAAGATGCCCCTGGATTTCAGTCAAAACAATCACGAGGTAAGATGCTTTTGTAGGTGAGCACCGGCTGTCACGCAAGACACCCAGCTCTTGTGTTAATTAAAATTTGTGGAGCGTCTCTTGCGAGCGTGCTGCTTTTATGGGTGCACAAGGCTACCTGGGTTTTCAGAGCGCTCCTTTGCTTTGGTGATGCTCAGATCTGACTCCATGGAACAGGAGAAAAGCAACCCTGAGTCCCAACCCCGTGGTTCATGCTCTATCCCTCCTGCCCTGACCCTTCTGCGGGGGCTTCTTGGAGCTGGGGTTTGGGGTCCGTTCGCAATCACCCCTTGGGTGGGTGCCGGGGTGAGGACAGCCATGGGTGCTGCTCTCTCGGGGACAACAGGCCACGTTCTCCACCCACAGCGACCGCGGAACGCCAAAACCTTCCCTGGAGGTAAACACTACCTTCGGGATGGACTCACGTGCAACTTTTATGAGGTTTATAACATTTTATGAGTTACGAGGGTTTTTATGAGGTTTGGGTCCAAGTTCCTCCAAGTCTTTGAAGGTATCTGGAGGATGCTGAGTCTGGGACACGTCTGGTTGAGAACTTTTCACCAGAGATCTCGCAGCACGGAGCGATGTCTTGTGCATCACGGCCGCCGCCCTGAGCCCAGCGCCAGCCAGCTGTCACCATTGTCCCCCTTGCCCTGGGACAGGGAGGAATGTCCACCAGCCCTGAGGTAGTAAGCTGGTCCAAGGGAGGGTTAGATTGGATCTTGGGAACAGTTTCTTCCCCCAAGGGCTGTGGGGCATTGGAACAGGCTGCCCAGGGCAGTGCTGGAGTCACCATCCCTGGAGGGGTGGACAGACGGACATGAGGTTCTCAGGACATGGGGCAGTGACAGCATTGGGTTAATGGTTGGACTCAATCATCTTGAGGGTCTCTTCCAACCAAAACGATTCCATGATTCTGTATACCTCTCTATGTTTCTCTACATACACATATATGCAGATGTATATACGTTCCTGTGGTGTAGGCTCCGGTCTCTTCCAGCCCTGTCCCCCTGACCGAAGCAGAAGGACCCTCCAGGGTCCACGTGTGGGCCTGGGATGGTCACCAGCCACCCCCGCGGTCCGTTCTGCTCCCCGAGCCTTCCACACCCACCGTCCTCCACCAAACACCCAGACCTCAGATGTCCACAGATGCCCTCAGAAGGAAGATCGTTGCAGCAGTTGTTCGAAAGAATTCTGCCCAGAAGGAAATACAAACCAAATGCTGGTGTGATCTGCTCTTTCTCCTTCACTCACGTGCCCATACGCAGAACAACATGGCAAGAGACTTCTCGCTGAATTTACTGCCGAAAAAGCTATTTGACAGTCTTGTACAGGAAATCAAAGTTATGTAGCGTCTTTTTTTAATTTAAGCAATACACACAAATCAACTATATTTATTAAATCAATGTATAGTCATTTTTACAAGGAAGTGTAATTTAAAAACAGACATAAAAGATTTCTAAAGTAATGATACACATCTCTTTTGGACAAATGTTATTTCAGGGATTTATGATAATTCCTTTTCTGAAAGAAAAACGAAGCTAATTGAAACAAACTTTGTACTTTATATTAATGCCATTCGAATACAGTATGTGCTGCCAGTTATAAAGTGACATTGAAAGCTGATGCTGTTCTCAACAACACCATGGTTTCTCAGTTTTATGTACTTTTTAATTTCCTCTGTGGAAAATCTGTTCTTCATAAAAGGGCTGCTAAAGAAAATGTGGAAAAAGTTGATTCATTCCATGTTTGCGTTCTTGCTAGTACCTGGAAATGAACCAATTACCAGTGTGAGCCAAAAAAGAAGTTAGAAAAGTCATTTAGAAAACTCATCTTCCTACAGGCACCGCTTCAGAAGTGCCCTGGGAAAGTTCTGCTCTGATAGCAAACACCTTTCATCCTAACAAGATTCGGGGTTCTCAGCCGCTCGGCTGGTGCAGCCTGACCCTCGCCTCGCTCTGCGCTCGGATCCCGCTTGGCGGGGGCAGCTCTGGGGGGGCCTGGACCCGTATCCCAAATCCTGAACGTGACCTCAAACCCGGACCAGAACCCAACCAAGAACTCAAAGCAAAACCCGAACATAAACTCAAACCCAAACCCAAGCCCAAACCAAACCTGAACCTGAACCCAACCCAAACACAAACATGAACCTAAACCTAAACTTGAACCTGAACCCAAACCAGAACCTGAACACAACCCAAACCAAAACCCAACCCCAACCCCAAACCCAACGCAACCAAGCTCCTCTCCAAACCCAAACGTGAACCCAAACCTGAACCCGAACCCGAACCCGAACCCAAACCCGAACCTGAACCCAAACCCAAACCTGAATGCAACCCAAATCCAAACCTGAATGCAACCCGAACCAAATCCCAACCTCAACCCCAACCCAACCCAAACCCAAGCCCAGTCTCAAACCCCATCCTGCTCCAGCCCAGGGCACCTTGAGCGCAAGGATCCCTGACAGTGCTGAGCCCAAGGCCACCCCACAGCACCTCTGGCGTACCCCATCTGGACGATGCTTCGCAAACATGCCACCACATTAATGCCAACTGTGGCTGTGTATTTTTCAGCAGGGAAGAGCAAACAGCGGCTGCAACCTGCCCCTGGGCTCCAGCATCCCCCTGCTCCTTCCCACTCTGATTTGGGGAAGACGGAGAGGGCAAATTAAGCAGCCAGCACCGATGCTGCGTTCAGACTCCCAGGGGTGACGTGCTGCACGGGGGGGTCCTGCCAGGGACCCTCCTGCCGGGGTCCTCTTCCCAGAGCTCTTCTGCAGGGCTTGGGGGGCTCCGTGGCAGCAGCCCCTCAGCCCAGCACGTTGGGGCACGGCTGCTGGTGGCTGCGGGATAACAAACTTCTCGCTAAACCCTCCTAAACACCTGGACTACCTTAAATCACAACTTTTAAAAAACAGTTGATGACCTCCCCAAAAGCCCTAGGCAGAAGAAAGGGAGGTCATTTGTCTTTAAAGCTGAATTTTGCCACCGCTGACATCCACCCTGGGGGAGTGGTCTCCGGTTTTTGTCACTTTTCCCAATTCCACCCTGAAACCACCACCACATCTGCCCAGAGGTGCCCGGTCTGACCCCCGGCTGCTGCTGCCACCTCCAGCCTGAGCCACTCTTCTCTCCGAGTTGCACAAAAGTGGACGTGACTTGCTAAAAAAGCCACTGGTCTCTGAACAAGGGTTGTTTGTAGCTTCTGCATCTCCTGTTTGGTTACTCAGTTTTGCAGAAATATGCTTCTTTTTTTTTTTTTTTTTCTCCCCGTGGGACTGGGTTTAATAAAGTCTTGATGTGGTGTCTGTGCGGTGTGGTCGCCCGCGAGGTTGCTTGCTTGGGGCTTGCGTGGCTTTTGGTGGTGCTGGGACCGGGCAGGGGTTTATTAAATTCTGCTATAGCAAGAAAAGTAGAAAGTTGAATTTTCAGCACTAATATGATTTTTATTCTTTTCTTTTTTTTTTTTTTTTCTCCTCGCTTGTTGGTTTTTCACACTTACATTGTGAGTTTCATTTCAAAAAGCAGTTTGATGGACGCGGTGCGGTGCCGCTGCTCCTCATTACGGCAGCAAAGCCGGGCTGCGGCACTGCCGGCCCCGCTCTCCTCCGGAGAAAAGGAGAAACCTTGTCCCACTTCTTCCTCCTGAAACATAACGTCTGGAAGTGTCGATATAATGAGGCGGAAAGTTCTGCCTCTTGGACTTAGGTTTTCACACAATATATCTGTAATCTCCGTCTGGGTTTATTTTGCCGAAGAGCGGAAACCTACCACCAGCGCCCGGTGCCCGCAGCCCCATTGCTGCTCCCAGTCACATCTGGAGGATGCAAAGAGGATTAACTCTCCCTCCTCGCAGGCGTGGATAAAACACTTAGCAAGAAACTTCCCACGTTCAGGAGAACTGGGAAAGAAAATATTTGATTTTCCCAAAGCGGAGGAGAAAGCAATTCCCCACCCCGCCCCTGCGCTCACCACGGAGCCGGGGGGAGATGCAAACCCTCCAAGGGGGGTTGTGACCCCACGACCACCCCGGGGTCCCCCGGCATCTGTTTGGGGGTGCGAACCCTACTCAGAACCCGCCGAGACATCAGCCCAGCCTGGGGGAGATGCAGGTTGGGAGGGGACAGGATTGACCCATCGATCCGGTACCCGATTCCCGCGGGCGCCACAGCGGCGGCTGCACAATAACCACGGCACGGAGCAGATACACCAGCATCGATCCCACGCTCGTCATCTTTTGCGCTTCCACGGAGCTTTTAGGGAGTCCCGGGGCGGGGGTGTGAGCACCGATGTTCACATTCAGAGCCCCGCAAATTCATGGGAGCACCTTGACCCCCCGCACATCCAGCTTTTTCAAGTAGCAAAAATTAAAATTGCTCGGCGTGCAACAGGCTTGGTGGATTCTCTGCTCCAAACCCTGTTTGTAAATACAGCTTTTTGTGCTCCTCGTAGGAAGCAGTGGACGTGGAAGTTGGTTTGTGGTCTCCAATTAAGTTAGGATTGATTTTTTTTTCTCCTACTGGCAGACTGAAGAAATATCTCTAGTTAAAATTGCTTTAACCCCATTTTAAAGTATGCACACATACTCAATTTAATGCATAGGCTGTTTGTCTTGCTATTTTAAATTAACTAAAAAATCAATTGCAAAAAACGACTTCCGTGCACAGCTGCAGAAATCTGTAGGAGCTCCAGTATCTGTTCCATCTTAAATATTAAAAGAGATTACATGGAACACTGAATATAGAATCTTTAAACTAACTCAGCTAAAATATAGTCATGGCATTAATTAAGGAGCTAAGTAAAGATCTCAAAATTAAAATACCATTATACCGAAAATACCAATAAGTGGAAATCCTCTTTTCTCGTGAAGTGGCGGGTTTATGTGGTTACACCCCCAAAAGCAGGGTTGTTAGATCAGGCGGGGGATGAAGAGCCCCGAGTAAACGAGACACGAGCCCTTCGGTGAGGGAGAGACCGAGGGACTCATGTATTGCAAAACATAAACCTTCCATGGAGCTTTGATAAAACACAATTTATTGATCAGCTACCACAACTGCTAATGAAATCCAGTGTTTCTTCTAATCTAATTGACGTATATACATATATATATACTGAAACACGATGTATTTGCAAAAATGTGATAGAGTATTATATAATACACATTAAGTATCCTCTCAAAAAAAAAATCTATCATTTATTTCTATTTATGTCTATTATTATTTATTTCTATTATTTTTCTATTAGGGGACAGAGACTACTTTTTCTGTCCCCTAAACCCAATCTTCACGGATGCTGACCTGTATGGGCCCAGCTCAGCCCTCAGATATGCAGACGTCATTCAGTGAAGTCAGACTAATGTCAGAAAACTTACTTCCTTACACATTTTGCCGACAATATTATTCTGATCCGGTACTTCTGCGGATCTCCAAAAGAAACTTTAAATTACAGGGGCGGTGTTGGCCCTGACAATGTGTTGGGGACAGGGATGCGATGCCACGGGGACGCTTTCCCACGCTTTCATTACCACCTCCTCGTTATTATGCATTTTTAATTTCCAGCCCTCCCGTTCCTCCTTGGCAACTCCCTCCGCCCATTGCCATAAAGCCGGGCTTAGGGCGCAAAATGGTTCTGTGGCTTTTTGGAGCTGTTTCTGCCCAGTCTTATCAAAGTTTTCAGGAGACGGGAACCAGGTAATCCGGAGGCTAATATGGTCTTTCAGCATTAGGACTGACAGACGAAACCCTGTAATATGTTTGCAAAATTTAATGAAAGAAGCGAATTCTCAGATAAGCAAGGGGAGCCACGGTCCAGACGACCAGATGTGCGGCTTCCCCAGCACCGTCCAGCTGTATTTTTCCTCCGTATTTTACTTCTCGGTGAGGGTGTGGGTTATACATGAGATTTATGTGCTGGCTTTTGTTTTCATTTTGATTTATTTATGATGAGGCTATGAACTGAGTTACTGCAAAATGCCTGTTATATGCCATTTGGATATATCGCTTCTAGTATTTATTGTATTTTTTGCTGAACCAGGATTACACACACTGATAAAAAAAAATTGACAGGAAATCAATATGGCTTAGTGTAAAATATCTTGACTATAAAGATTTTTCTAGATATATCAAACATTCGCTCAGTGTACAGTGTGTTTACTGTATCTTGAGGCTGTTCCCTTGACATGACGATTGTACTAATTGCCCGAGTATTTGATTTAATTTGCAGTGGGAGCCAGGAAGGGGCATACAGTTTCTACTTAAGGGATTTCAGTTGGAGTTCAGGGGAAGAAAATGCTGTGTACATAGGCAACCGCAGGTTATAATCCCTTCCATAAATTTGACAAGACCAATCCAACGCCCCCGAGGCTGTTCTCCTCTCCTCCCCCCGCGCTCCCCCGCGCACACGTGTTGTACGGCTGCCGCCGAACGTCCTTCTCATCAGAGACAACAGAGAACCAGAAACCCCGTTTCGAAGCCCGTTACCCCTCAGACAGCTCATAGACTTGTTGTTCTTGGGCCAGCTGTGTCCTTCAGCCTGTACATCTCCAGGGACGGGGCATCTCCCACCTCTCTGGGCAACCTTGGCCAGTGTCTCACCACCCTGGGTGTAAAAAACTCCTTCCTGGGGAGCTGATTGGAACCCAGCTTGCTATCCTTCATGGCCCTGCCAAGCTGGTGGTCCATGGCTACCTTGTGGTCACCGTGTTGGTCCTTCATGCACCTCCTCACTTCTCACCTTATGCACCCAGGAATCACAACGTGACAGTCCCGTCCTGCAGCCCAGCCAGGTGAAGGTCTCCTCCGGGGCAAACAGGGTCTCCTGCTGAAGGTCTTTGTCCCAGCGGAGTCCTCCATCCCCTGGTCTAACCAAGCTCTTCTGTGGCACCACATCGAACACGGCACGGAGGAGTGGACTGACCACACTCACTCCATTTTCCTTCTTGGGCAAACCACTTATCTCACCAAGAAACGTATGTGTCGGGCGAGAGCAACCACATCTCTTCCCAATAAAACCAGGGTACATTTTACCTAATATCCACTTAATTATTTTTTCTTATCGAATGATGTCCAAAGACTTGCACGCTATGGGGGGTGCAAAAATTAACGGTTTTACATATGGCAAAGAAACAAAGCAAAAAAGGAATCAAGCTTAATTTCACCACCAGGTGAGGAGAAAGGGAGTTCATGTGATGAAATTAAGGGCAAATAAATTTAAAGCACCCAATGGACATATTTCTCCAGCTTTTGAAATGCAGCAGAGTGCAAAAGCTGTGCCTGTAATTTCATATGTACTAACACCACATGGCATGATCATTCAAAGTCATCTTGAAAATGCTGAACTCCTCTAGTAAATGCTAGAGTAGATTTGCAGGAGCGTGTCTAGTAAAACTTTCTCCTAATTCTCATAAAAATTGTTTGTTTCTACAGGAGAGAAAAATCTGCTGGTTTTGAGGAAGAGGAAGAACAATAGACACATTTTCTGAGCTCAGGAGCCTTGCGCATATAAAAATTGCCTTAAATTAGAAAGTAGAAATTAGAAATTAGAAATTAGGAATTAGGAATTAGAAATTAGAAATAATTAGAAATTAGAAGTTAGAAATATATGATGCCTTAGATATTTTAAGAGCTTCAGAAAATGCCACAATATCAGTCCCTATCTAGACATCTGTATGCAGGAGTGGCTATAGGATACCATTTTAGCCAGCAATTAATTGTATCTGCAACACAGGCACTTTTTAAATTCTGTCCCATAATGACGGGATTTTTATGAAACAATAGAATCCATAGTTTATAAAGGGTGTTCCGTTCATTTTTGGAAGAGGAGAGAGGCGATGACCTTGACCAGGATGGGGATGGGCAGCCCCAGCACCGCGTGTCCCGTTTCAGTGGACACGGTGGCTTCGGAGCCCGGTTAATAGGAGGTTAATTGTAAACGCGATCACGCCACGATAAAACAGCAGCAGCGGGTTCACCGCCGCCGCACCCCTCTCCTGTTTGGCCAGAAATGAGCAGAACAATTCCAATATTTCAAACATCACTCAAGCGGCCGGCGGCCCCGCCGCGCTAATCGCCGCCTGCTAAACCTGCCTTTGGTCGCTAATGCATTCGAACATCGCTAATGACACGAAGGTATGACAAGATAAGGATGGGGCTCGTAATGAATGACTCCACAAAAGCAAAGCGGCAGAGGTAATTATAGACTCTGGCCCCGGATGGGCGCAGACATCAAATTTCATGTTCGGCTACAACAGCACCCAGATAACCCCATGTTCGGAGGGAGCCGGGGCTCTGTCACCCCTGTAATTCAGCTGACATTTGCTGCTGTTAACATGAAACAATTTGCAGCAAAGAAATAACTTCCATTTCCCTCAATTAATTAGACAAATTAATTAAACCCGCTCTTTGGTATTAGGAATCTATTCCCTATTCAATAATAGAATGCTGCAGAGATTTTGTTAAATGGTTCAGAGAAGGCTTATTAACCCTGAAATGAATTCTATCAAACCCTATAAAGCGCCAACTTCAAGTGCATTTACGGAGAAGAAAGCTTTTCAAATCAGATAGGAAAGCTACAAAAGTGCTGAGTATTATCGTAATCTGGCTAGTGTTTAATTTGACACTCTTATGTCAAGATATTAGAAGAGAATGAGCAAATGGCCTGATAAATATGTACTTAAGGAATGACAATCCTTATAATCAGTTGATTTCTATTTATCTTATGATACCCTTTTCCACAGAAACTTGCATTAGAAAATAAATAAGATTACAGGGTAATTCTGAGAGCTCTAAAAACATGAAACACTTGTCTTCCTTAAACGCAGAAGTCATGTTTTATTGTACAGCATTTTAACAGCAATATCATCCGCACCGTGACATTGGATTGCCTTCTGCAGTGACGGATACCATCAGCTGAGGATATTCATGGGGGGCGCATCAGGGATGGTGGTGGGGTGAGGGTGGGATGGGGACGCACTGGGGACAATGTGGGATGGGGACAGGGACGGGATGAGCGTGAGCTCCAGCAGCTGGGATGACGGGCTCAGCCCAGCCAAGGCAGGACCACGCAAGACCCAGGAGCCACAGCTGCATCTCTCCTGATGCCCAGGATGGGGTTAGGTGGGGTTTTACGTCCAGGAGCAACCACAGGAGAGGGCTCAGGGCTCGGAACACTCGCTTTGCCCATCTCTGTGTCCCTCCAGCTTCTCACCCAGCTCCACCACGTCAAACTCTGCCGACCGCCTTATCGACTCACAGCCGAAAGTTTCCATCTCAGAGGTTTCAGTGCAAAGGCCAGAGGGAACCAGAAATATTATTTAAAGCTTATTTGGATGCCGAAGAAGGACCTGTATTAGCAAAGTTCAAGGAATCAAGTCATTAATGTCTGTAAAAAATTTTGCAAGAAGAGCTACTTGATCTTAAGGTTGTGCAGCTTTTTGTAGCATATAGTATACCTGTAGAAATATATGACTTATTCCTTCTCATTTAAGAAACTTAAATACTTGAGTGTTTGTTATGAACGCAGCCTTTCTCCTGAACTCATATCTCAAAAACAGTGTAAAGATTTGTCCCCTTCCATCCGGAGAGCTGGTAGGATTAGACCAAACCAACTTGCTCTGACAAGCCTTGGTGCTTTCATCTTAAAACCACGTTGCACTGAAGAACGGTGCCTGTACGAGGGAGAGAGAACTTGGTGGGGCTGGTTCGTGGGTGGCTGCCTGCACCATGGGGCGACCGCCGCGCTTGGGCACGCGCCTGAGAGGGGTTTAAGGCAAAAATCCCAATCAGAGAGGTGAAAAGCTACCGGTGTAAAAGGCTGCAGGATATGACCCAGCCTAGAAACAATAGCCAGCCCAGAAGAAATGAGTTTATTATCTGGTCTAAAGGGATTTTATTGACTTGCTGAAAAAAAAAAAAAAAAGTCGTATTTAATATTGAAGTATAACTTTTAAAAACAGAGATGCTGACTCCATAAAAATGTGCTCTCGAGCTGAGACCTTGACTCCAAAGTGTAATCCAGAGGTTTTTTATAACCGTGCTATAAATCATCAAAATTAAATGTTTGCATTAGAAGTGCCGGGAGAAGCCAATGCAGAGCGGCGGGGATGTGTCAGCCGGTACAAAGCGCAGGAATTACAGAAACCCTCAGATGGTGTCTGCTGGCAGGGGGGTGTGTGACTGGTGTATGCCTCGATTTGCACCATTTGCTGACGTTTCTCTGTGGGTTTTCTCCCCGTGGGACAGACGAGGTGCAGGGAAGCCCCTGGTCCCCATGGGTCCCAGCACATCATCCCCAGGGACCGCATCCCTGCATCCCGTGCTGCCAGGGATGGGTGATACAGGGTGGGTACCACTTTACATGGTGGGTACCAGCCCGGCTGCCACCAGCCCTTGGCTCTGCCTTGCTGAGCTGTTCCCTCAGCAGCGAGCACTGGAGTAGTATCATCTTTTAGTGAGTAAATAGCCATATCCTCCTCACCAGCCTGGCCCTGGGGGGTTTGCAGCCCGGTCCTGGCTGGCGGAGGGTTTTCAGCGCTGTCCTGCACATGAACCCCTTCCCATGCACCATCGAAAATGTTCTCCGGAGCCCAGCCAGCCAACCTGTTAACATCCTCTCCTTCACACTCCTGCAACGAGCCAGCTGCTCTGCCTAGGAAAATACAGCTGGAGAGGTTTATAAATAGTAAATTAAGGCTTGCTCCAGCCACTCCAGCTGGGCAATGTTATAGGAGCGAGTAATTCATCACCGGGGTGTCATCCCTCCCTGGATGTGCTGCCCACCAGCACCGCGCCGGCGCGCGAGCCGGGAAGTCCTCGCTTCACGCCGCTCGCTGCAACCGCTTCTCATTTCAAGTTCAAACCTTTTTTTCAGAATTAATTTTGCAATGATAATCTAACTGGCTGGGAGGTGTGGGTGACAGGCTGCTCGCAGAGTCAGGCAGCTCTGGGAAGGCTTAATTATGTCCTTCCCAGGGAGGAGCGGGAGCTGTAGGTGACATTTTGGGGACAAACCACCTAAGTTCTGTCTCTGCTGGGCAGGAGGGGATGGAGGTGGTGAGAGAGGAGCCCAGACACCCAACACGTCCTCCTGCTTCAGGGAGAGGGGAGAGAGGGGCTTGGTCAGAGGGGCCATCTGGCGTGCATCAGCCTGGGGTCTCCCGGGTGCGTACCCGTATCAAAACTCCATTAGAAAATGAGACCTGGATGCAAAGGACTATTGTATTTCAAGTATTCTCACAATTACATCTGGGAAGGTGTAACAGGGTATTTAGGAAGGGCCTTCAGATAACGCAACCTCACGCACAGAGGAAGGCGGTAGAAGATTTTATCCGATGTATATCATCTGGTTATATTAATATCATTTTCACAGAGCTGAATAGAAAAAAAAAAAAAAAAGCTCAATTATGGGTCAGGATCTCAAACGCACATTATAATAACCCTGCACTGCTGACGGTTCATTGTACAATACCCCAAAGTTGCTAACCAGAGGTTTCATCCCAGGACCCGCAGCCCCATCTCTCAGCCAACATCTCCATCCCCATGGGGCGGCCTCCGCGGGCACTGCTGGCGGGTGACATGTCACCTTCCCCTTGGAAACCACGGGGTTTCGGCTTCGGGCCGCTCTTCTTGAAGTCGGAAGAAAAGTTATTTTTTTTCCACGTCCCTGACTGAATTATTTCCTGCTCGTGGAGCTGCTACCTACAGGATATAATCATGCAACGCAGTAAATCACTGCGTCCTGTCAAACTGCAAGTGGTTTTGGAGTTAGATCCAGAGTTTAAATCTAGGTCTGACTATGTATTTTATCTCAAATGTACTTTTTAATTTGTCCATCTGAAATTATTCTAAATTTAAGGGGTATCCAGTAAGAAGAGGAAAACTTTTTCTAAGTAACTGTGGTTATTTTTCTGCCAAAGTCTCTTTGCAAGAAAACTCAGCTGTAGGATTGTTCATCCCTCCTTTGCAGGCACCAGCGCCCGTTTGCTTTGCCCGTGTAAGAACCCAAAGTATACGTACAGAATTTTCTTCTGCAAATTGCATTTCTGTTGTTTGCACGTATATATTTAATCCCCATCGTAATTTAAATAACGTTTTGTAAATCCACTTCTGTTAAAAAGTTGGTGCAATGGCTATTGTTAACCATCCAAAAGAGTAGACGGTTTAGTATTGTTTATCACGGGTGAATATTGGTTGTGCAAATGGAGACACTTGTGAGCAGCTTCACTCCAGCACGTGGCTGAACTGGGGAGGGGATGGGGAGGGACGAGCCCTGTCCTTGGGACAAGGGGACACAGGCAGGGGATAAGGAGGGCTTAGACATGGAAACAGAACAAAAGTCCCCAAAATAAGACGTCTTGGCGGTTCCTCGTCTTGCTCCCCGCGCGCTCTGCCGTTCTCCTGCTGCCAAGGCGAGGGCTTTGCGCCCAAGTTTCACAGAGTCACATTCATGCCTCGGAGTTTGCATTGTCTTTGGAAAATAATCTCCATAATTCCCCCGTAGTTTTGCAGCTGCCGGCGAGCCCGGCGCTGCCGGCACCGAACCGCGGTGCTGAGGCCCCGTCCCCCGCTCCACGGCCCTGGCACCACGGACGGGGGAAACCACAGGTCGTTATTTCTGAGTTCGCACATTAAAAAAAATGACGTCGCGTCAGAAGGGAATATCTTTAAACCACAAACGCCAGAAATAACAATTGTATTAAACTGCATTCATGAATACATAATAAAGTTCAATTTGCCATTATTTATCGCGTTGCTTAAAATTAAATTGAATTTATAGTGCAAAATGAAAGATTTTTGTGCTGTTTTGAAAATAATGCAAAATCTTCCATGCCGTTCACAAAGCATTTGTATTAGCACCAGCGTATACAGATTAATTTATTTATTTTTGTTGAATTATCACTGCTTGCCATTGTTCCTCCATCCTCAGGGACAATCCTTATTCTTTCATGTATTTTTTAAGAGCTAAAGGGGCTCATAGACAAATAACGCGTTAAAAAGTCGTGGTGGTTTTGGTCACCTTTGGTTTTGGAGTGCTGGAAGAAGTTAAAACACAAGAGCTGGAGGAGGCGTCAGCATTGGCCAGGAAAAAGGGAGGGATCCGAATAGAGCATCTCTCCAACGCGAGCCGGACCCTCGCGGTTTAACCCTCACGGTTAACGCACGCATCTGAAATGACGGAAATTAAAGAGTTTGAGCACGAGCTGCCTTTTGCCCACTCTGCACAAATATTCTGTTTTTACACACGTCGCCCTGCGCAGAATAAAGAGCAAATGCCAGCGCCAGCTCCCTGCGCTCGCCCCTGCTGACTGCGCTCCTTATCGCCCTGCTCGGCGCGCTGGCCTAAAATAATCATTTGTGAATAGAGCTCTAATTACATTATAGCTAATCCATTTTCCTCTCTGAAGCTGGTAGTCAACAGTTTATTCTCTCACCTCAAAGATGAAACCGAATGTCAGTTTTCAAGATAACATTGACATGAACTTATGTATCAGGCAAGTAGACAAATACCATTATAATCATTTATAATCCTTTAAAGCTGTGACTGAGAAGTGGCATTTGGACTGGATTTAAACTTGGCGTTGTCCGTGCAGAAGATTAACCGCTACAGAAGACTTTGATTTCTGAATATTGCCCATTAGAGAGTTTTTACATAGGAAATTGAAGTATTATATATAGTTTTAACATGGTTAACAGACTCTGACACAAACAATAACATTCCAACTTCAGTTAATTCTTTCGCATCCCATTTACAGCAGGGAAAACAGTGTTGTCGTCCAAAAAGCACCCCAGTAGGACTTTGAAGATTATTCCTGCTCAATGGGAATTACACATCCCGAGCTCGTTCCTGCTGGTGCCGATCGCTATCGGATGCTCTCCAGGAGCTGCTTGACATTCGCCAACGCGCTGGTTGTGCAAACAAGCCCAGGTCTCCAGGGGCCAAGACCAGCCCAAGAAATGTGCACCCATTTTTAGCAGGGTGTGTTGCAATAGGACGAGGAGTGATGGTTTTAAACTAAAAGAGGGGAGATTCAGGCCAAACATGAGGAAGAAATTGTTGCCCTGAGGGTGGTGAGAGCCTGGCCCAGGCTGGCCAGAGAGGTGGTGGCTGAACCATCCCTGGAGACATCCCAGGCCAGGCTGGACGGGGCTCTGAGCAACCTGAGCTGGTGCAGATGTCCCTGCCCATGGCAGGGGGGCACTGGGTGGTCTTTAAGGTCCCTTCAACCCAAACCATTCTGTGATTCTATGACCATCCCGGCCAAGACAGCCTGTCCTAGGGAAGGAGCTCACCATAGGGGCTTATGTGCTGCCAGCCAGTGGTGGAATGGGGTGCAAATTTTTCCTCACACAGGGTCCGTTTGCACCTTGGTGCCCCAACACCCTTAAGGGTGTTGTTGGGATGGCTCCAGGTGGGTTCCTAGAGTGTCACCCATGTGGTTATAGGGGGTTGAGGTGAAACCTTATGGATATGGAGGCTACTGTAAGGACCAAAGAAAAGGTCATAGTACTCCAATGCTTAGAGTTCATCCTTCCAAAATCGTAGAATCACAAATTCATCCTTCCAAAATCGTAGAATCACAGAATGGTTTGTGTTGAAGGGCCCTTCCCAGCCCCCCCAGTGCCCCCCCTGCCATGAGCAGGGACATCTGCACCAGCTCAGGTTGCTCAGAGCCCCGTCCAGCCTGGCCTGGGATGTCTGCAGGGATGGGGCATCTACCACTTCAATATAATATTAAAAAATATTATTCAAAAATAATTATTAAAAAAAAATTTAAAAATACTTCACAGAGGCTGATGTCAGAAACTAGAGCTGACAGCTGATGAAAGAAAAGCTCTTCTTCAGTGACAAACATTGCTTCGGCAGAAGTAAGGAGCCAAACGCCAACAGTGAACGGTGCTGGATGCTCCTGGCTCCGCGTCTGCTCCAGGGAACGTAATAAACACCAGGGTCACACTTACAGAGGTTCCAGCAGGAAATTAGGAGTTGGGGTTTAACACTTTTTATTGCTGCTTGTTCCTGAACATCAGAAGCAGCTTAGGAAGTACATAAAGGAAATTAAAGTGGTGCCTGCTAGAGAAAGTGGAGGCAAAAGGAAGGCTGGACAAGCGCAAGGTGTAAATGCTCGTTTTCTGTAGGTGTTCCAGACGTTCTCGAAGGCACACGTATGTGCCAGATCACCTTCGGCTGTTGATGTGGCACTGACCTGCCCTCCCAGCCTTTGGAAAGCTTCAGGTGCTTTTCATGTGTAATTCACATTATTTTCAGGACTGTGCCTCTCCCTCGGCCTTGGGAAGGGATGCAGCCAGGTCCCAGGCATGCGGAACTGCCCAGCCGAGTCCAGATGGGGACGTTTTGGGCACTGGAGGGGACAAGGGCTGGGTGACCCCCGGGGCTGTGGGTGCCCCCACCCCGCGCTCCCCAGCCCGCAGACCGGGGTGTCTGCAGAGCCTGGTGGAGGCACATTCCAGCCCATACAAACCGTTTGCTATCATCTGGGTTCAATCTAGTGATAAATGGGCTCCAGAAGTTTTTGAATATTTGTATGAGACCACAACGCCTCTTATCAAAACATTTCCCATTATTATTTTCCACTCTTCCCTCCATCCCCAGCTACCTCCTCCTCCCCTTTTGTGCACGGCCATGCCCCAACCATTAGCTATGCTATCGTTTTTTCTCTCCACATGGGAAATATCAGAGAGCTTTCCTCTAAAGAGGGTAGCCCAAGTCCTCTCGGGGCTCTCAACCCATCCTCCATCTGCGGTCACGCAAGTGTTTCCTCCTGGGCATTATCTCTGGAAACGAAAGAATGTGAACACACCAGGCTCATTTGTTTTGTGTGTTTAATTTCTTCATAGGTTTATGTAAGTACTTATCATCTTCTTCTTAGAAGATAATCGAAGACAAATGTGCATGTGAGATGCAGGCTTAACAAATGGGGCTGCCTTCTGAAAATGTGGTCCGCAAAAGAAATGGGGACATAAGTGCATCACCAGCGCCTGCGAGAAGTGGTGCTCCCAGGAAGCACAAAAAGTTATGAATACAGCTAAAATCAACACTACTCTGGCATCAATATTCATATAGCCCAGACAAAACATTTTATATTGTAGCTGCTCATAAATCAGATAGAGAAGAAGGGGGAAAGGGAAGAGGTGAAGGGGAAGATATAAAGGCAGAAATAGCTGAGGGACGAAGGGATGGCGAGAGGGGACTCGGCTCATTCAGGCTAACATCTGCTCGGTCTGAAGTGGAACCACCTGTTAGCTTATTAAATTGTACAATTAATTTATGTGGAAGGAAGGGAAGAATACATCTCATCAAAAATCTTCCATTTTAACCACATCCTCCAAAAGCGAGCCGGGTAAAGCCAGTTGTTCTTGCCGTGGATGCGCAGCGTCATGGCTTTCATGTGAAATGATGGAAAGTCTCCAATATCTCCCCCCAAGGCGCCCGTCACCCCGCTGGGTGCCAACAGACGGCGTCTGCTCGAAACGGCGTATTCTCTTGCCGCGGGGAAGTAATGAGATGCCTCGCACACGCGTGCCGTTCTGTGCAGCCGGTTCAGCAGGAGCCCCTCGAAGCCCTCAACCGCCTTGGCCCTGAGTTATGAAAAGTTTCCATCTTTAATATCTCTGTCACTGGCCAATTTCATGCGAGGCCAAGTTTTAATCAAAAAAGTGCAGTAATTTGTATGGAGCAATGATAAGTCGACTGGTGGGGATGGCAGAGCATCTCTAAGAGGGATCCTAGCATCCCCAGCATGCAAACAGGGACTGCATCCAAACACATCATAGAATCATAATCACAGGATGGTTGGGGTTGCAGGGCCCTTCCCAGCCCCCCCAGTGCCCCCCTGCCATGAGCAGGGACATCTGCACCAGCTCAGGCTGCTCAGAGCCCCGTCCAGCCTGGCCTGGGATGTCTCCAGGGATGGTTCAGCCACCACCTCTCTGGCCACCCTGGACCAGGCTCTCACCACCCTCATAATGAAGAATTTCTTCTTTATATCCAATGTAAACCTCCCCTCTTTCAGTTTAAGCATCCCAAAGGGTTTTCTCCAAAATGCTGAAGGCCCCACGGCAGCAGAGAAAAGGCTTTTGCAGGAGAGTCTTCATACCAGCCTCTTGCAGCCCCGCTTACAGTGCTTACCCGTGTCAACACAGTTGAATATTTCATTATCAAAAACAAACAAAAAAACCAAACCAAACCAAACAAAAAAAAAAAGAAAAAAACCAACCCTACACATTTGCAATAATTTATTTCAGGCATCTATTCTGGAATGCGTCATAACAGCTCCTTCCTGCAAGTCCTCACCGAAGGAGGGTCCGGAGCCCTCGCGGGGGACGTGCGCCTTCCAGGCTTGCAGGATCAGGCTCCAATTAAGTGAAATGCTCTCCAGATTTGCTTCCCATTATTGTCTTCCTTTGGCATGACCGGCTGGAGCACTTGAATTGGAAAGGTCCCAGAATCTTCAGTCTCCTAAAATATTTTCAATAACGTTGAGAGCAATTTTCCTTAGAGCATGTAAGGATTTCAGCGGAGGAGCCAACTTTCCCAGAGGAATGATCCAATTACGAGGACTGGATGCTCTTGTCAATCTCTCCCTTAGGGACGTGGAAAATCAAAATTATGATTTATTTTTTTTAATGTGACAGTGAGCGTAAAGGCAGAAATCTAAACCATGCCGTTATCTCCCCAGGCACCCCCCGCTCCCCCTGCCTGATGCTGGTGGCTAAAAATACCCACTCGTTTCAGGCAGAACCTCCTCAAATTCTGCTCTAATGACTGTGCCGGCAGGACCCAGCGCTTGGTGCAGTGCTGAATTATGACTTTTTAATGGTGACCTTTGCATGTAAAAATTGAGTCAAAGTGACTCAAGCTTTCGCTAATGCAACGGGGGAAATGCGGTTCGAACCCAGCGGTTTACATTCGGTGACAAAGGCGGAGAAAGGCAGCGGTTGGCCCCCCCGAAAGCTAAAAATAATTCCTGCAGAGTGAGGGCAGTGGAGGAGATGGTGGCGGTGGGGGGACGGGTGAGCCAAGAAGCCAACGTGACTTTGCACAGGATGCTGCAGGAGATGTCCTCAAGGTACCAGCCATGGTGCAGGCCAGCTGGGAGGGGACAAGACCATGATGGGCTTGTTTGCACCCCAACACCCTGCAGCCCTCCTCCTCCTGCCCACCCATCCCTCGGTGTGCACCCTGCAGGGTTGCAGGGGTGTCGGGGTGCCGGAGGGCAGGGATGTTGGGGTGCGGGATGCAGAGGAGCAGGGGTGTCAGGATGAAGGGATGCAGGGATGTCGAGATGCAGGGATGCAGAGGTGCAGGGGTGTCAAGGTGCAGGGACATTGAGGTGCAGTGGGGCAGGGATACAGGGATGCCGGGATGAAGGGATGCAGGATGCAGGGATGCAGAGGTGCAGGGGTGTCGAGGTGCAAGGGTGTCGAGGTGCAGGGGTGCAGGGATGCTCGGATGAAGTGATGCAGGAGTGCAGGGATGCAGAGGTGAAGGGATGCAGGGATGTTAGGATGAAGGGATGCAGGGATGTGGACACACAGGGATGTCAAGATGCAGGGATGCCAAGATGCAGGGATGCAGAGGTGCAGGGGTGTCAAGGTGCATGGGTGTTGAGGTGCAGGGGGGCAGGGATACAGGGATGCCGGGATGAAGGGATGCAGGAGAGCAGGGATGCAGAGGTGCAGGGGTGTCAAGGTGCAGGGGTGCAGGGATGCAGCTGGCCATCTGTCCTCATGCTCCAGGCGCATTGTGCCGGGAAGAAGGAGCTGCCATTGTGTGGCGGGGCGGCGGGGGTCCTTTGTCCCCGCGGGGCCGCTTGGCTCCCGGGGCCGAGATGAAGGGGTGGGCAGTGGGATCTGCGGCAGCCACACGCCGCCCGCTCCCCCTTAGAAGTTGTTGTTGCTATGAGGTCTATTGTTGTCGGTTTTCCCCTAGTGCTTTACATCCCGCACCTTGCTTTTTCACAGGGTGAACAATAACACAAACTCTTTTTGCTTCTATAGTTGCCTTTACACAATCTTTCCCCCCGTCTGCAACCTATTATGAGTGATAACTCTGAAGAACTGCACAATTCTTCAAGACATTTTCCACCACCAGATCATACCATGCTGCTTGCCAGGATATTCTGCCCCAAAAGCTCAGGAAAATCTGCATATCTGGGGGACATTATTAATTACCTGACATGACATGTCTAACTCTGCAAAGGTTGGTCCCTGGCTGATGAAGCTGTCAGGGGCAGGCACCGTGCCCGTGCTGCCCTACCGCAGGTGCTGGCCCAAATCCAGCAATTCCCAGCCCAAATCAGCCATCCCACGAGAGCACCGGGGCAGGATCCAGCCCTGGTACCTCCCAGCATCACCAAGCAAAACCCTCTGGCTTCATCTATTAATTCCTTGAGGTCACACCTGCAACGGGAGTAGGTTTCCTTGCTTGATCCTCCCAGGATACGGCCTCGTGGCCCTACAGATGCCCTGTGTGCTTTTTCTGGCCTCTGGGGAAGATGTTACATATGAAGGCTGGAATAAATGTAATATTGTGCCAGGGTTAGGGGCAGGATCCCTCACCAGGTTGCTGAGCAAACCATCCTCCCATGGGCAGGATCCTCTGGGATGTTAGGGATAAATGGGAGTGATTCCCCATGGGGGTTGGACTAGATGACCTTCAAAGGTCCCTTCCAACCCAAATTATTCTATGATTCTGTGATGAAAGGTGATGTTTCCTGGTGATACTGACTGGCCTCTCCCAGCTAAAAATTGAGTTGTGTAATTGCTTAAATGGAAAGTGGTACTCATGTTTAAATAAATTATTGTGCTGGTTTAAAAATTTCTAACGACGAAGAGCAAGCAGACTGTTGAATCAGCGTGCCAGATCGTCTGGTTTGTAATGACAAATGTTTTAATTAAAATAATTATAATTAAATGGATGTCAAAAAAATGTTTCAGTTGGAAGCGCACTTCACAACCTCACATCACATCCTATCAGACGATGGACCCCATGACAAAAGAGAAAATAAACCGAGACCTTTAGGCAAATTCTCCTAAAAGATGCATTGGTAATTCCCCGGCTGTGTGCGATATGTGGTTGGTGGTGCAGTGGGGCCAGTTTTCACCCATACCCAGATGAAAGCCACTATTACGGCTTTAATAATAGCTACCTAACGTATATGTACAGCTCTTCACTTCTCCTAGATGGGGTTTGGATGCTTGAGACCATGTAGCTGGTGCTGCCTTCCCTGGCTGTTGTTTCTATTCAGGAAAATAAATGTGAGCAGACTGCACTTGTTTCTGCAGCTTGGCTGTATCATGGGTTTCCACTCTATTTCTAAAGCCATTTTTTATTTTGGAAGGTTGGCGCTGGAATGACCGGTGATGCAAGATGATGCAGGACCAAGCTGTGGCTGAGTGTCCCCTTAGCACCTGGCTCCTTGGTGCAGCCAGAAATACCGCAGGAGGGAAAAGGAGAGCGAGAGACATCGACAGGAATATCCCTGGGACACCTTTAAACTCCACTATACAATCCAAAAGTAATGTAATAGGATTTGGGGCCAGTTATCACTTCCTCAATCTGACCCATTTCGTTTAACATGCCATGAGTGTTTTCAGTGTGGTCCCTCCAGGCCACCCCACGTCCCCCATTCCGCATCCCGCATCCCACGTCCTGCATCCCCCATCCCACGTTCCCCATCCCGCATCCCGCATCTCACATCCCGCATCCCACCCCGCACCAGGCAATGCTGCTCCGCCAGCAGGGCCAAATGTTGTAATTGGATCTTAATTACACAGCTCTCCGAGAGGTTATTTTTATTTCTTTGTTTGTTAATGCAATTATTTAGCTGCCCTATTTTAGCCTTGACCTTGCAGGAAGAGGGTATTTTCCAGTCAGCATAATGCTTTATCTTTGAAAGCTACAATCAATAAGGATAATTAATGATGCCTGCTGCAATGATAGCCTCAGCAATCATTATACCACGTTAATCCCTGCAGTCAGACTGGGGTCAAGGCCATCTAAATCATTCACCTAGGGGTGGAGAAATTCAAATAATTTACCAATTTAAATCCGAGGAAACAAATCCAACTGTATTTTCCAAAGCCACTTACACCGTTACGTTTGTAAGAGGCTGCAGCCCGTTGTGTCCCTGTTTTCAGGGGAGCCGTGGATGCGAAGCGGCGCAGCTTGTAATGCTCCTCATGAGAAACGGGGTCCCCTCGTGGGGACGGTGGCGGGATGCGCACCAGGGACGTGCCACACGTGCCGCTGGTTTCCCCTCAACCCTGGTTCCTCTGGCAGGATGAGCGAGGGGCAGGGGACCGGCCACTCCATATGAGCACAAACTGCAAAACTGCTGGTGAATTGAACTTACTTGAGCCTGTACTTGCCATGTTTATGATGTATTAGGGACAGGAATGTGGGGGTACTGTACCAAAATGCGTGTGCTGTGTTTGAGCATCCTGGGTGTCCCCAGCAGAGCCCCCGGCAGCTCCAGCCACGCCGGGGCGGGCTCAGCGGCTGCTGTGCTGGGCTTTTTTTAACGTCCAGTATCGAAGGGATTGAGCTTTTTGACATCTCTGTGTTAGGAGTGAAGATATCCCTCCGTCTGCTCTGTGCAAAGATAATTTTTGGGATGCAGCCAACGCCAGGGGCGCATCCTGATGCCTCCTGACATGCTCAGCCAGGGCTTTGCATCCACCGGGCCCCAAGGAGAAGCCAACAGCATCCCAAGCCACCAAGGGCTTTGTCAGGATATTAAAAAACAAAAACGTAACGAAACAACCACACAAACACAACAAAAAACCACACTAAGCCACAAGGTGGTATTATTATAGCCAGGCTGCAGAGCAATGCCCTTGGCCAAAAATCATGTTTGTTCATAATCAATAAAGTTTTGCTGATCTAAATCTGTTCCTGGCGGCTCTTGCAGGGCTGGTCTCGCACGTCTGGGGCGTGCTGCCTACTGCAACGCCCACCACGATGCCTACCATGATGCCCACCGTGATGTCCACTCTGATGCTCACTGCAATGTCCACCACAATGCCCACCACAATGTCCATTGCCATGGCCACCACAATGCCCACCATGATGTCCATTGCAATGGCCACCACAATGCCCACCACAATGTCCATTGCCATGGCCACCACAATGCCCACCATGATGTCCACCGAGATGCCCACCATGATGCTCACCACAATGCCCACCATAATGCCCATCACAATGTCCACCGTGATGTCCACCGTGTAAGAGGGACCAGCAGCAGCACAGAGCAAGGGCTTGGGGCTCCCTCTTTGCCTCCCCCCAGGTTCTCAGCCCAATTTGGGGGCTCAGCAGTCCCTGGGGATGGATGAAGTTTGAGAGGCACCCAGAAATGTGTAAGGGCGTTGAGTCCTTCCATTGAAACGAAGGGGAAATTTGGTTTAGTTTTGATTTATCACTCTATTATGAACAAGTTTGTGTTTTCACCAAAGTCATTCTCCTTGCCTGTACTGAATTAATTATATATTAACAGCAGCGTATAATTTATATGTGGACATGCACAATAAATTATGGCCTAACTATATAATTCTACACATATAATTAATTACATTAAACATCTACATTTTAGGCCTACAATTAGATAACCCTGAGAGACAATCCTGTTAGCATTTTTAATAAATACTTGTGTTTGAAGCTGTTTAACAGAGCACCTGATAACTGATATAGCAGTGTTAACATCTGTTCCATTATTTCCAGAGGACGTTAGTTTAACGTAATGCTCCTCACATAAAATATGCATTTGTTCTTGACTGTCAAGTGCCTCTATTATTTTATTAAAAAGTCAAAAAAGAATATAATCAGACTTCATAATTTATGTGTGACATTTTCATTACAGAAAACTTTATGCAAAATTGAATTCTAAAATTTAATTTCCTGTGATGTTTAAATTACTTACTATCTGGCTCCTCTCCAAACATTGTGATCACTCCAGGCCCCATATGAATTCTATTAAGGATATGTTTAGCTGCTGCCAAAACGTACTGGGTATTTTTCTATGTAATTCCAAGAATATGCTCCTTAAATTTATTTTGTGCCAGTTAAAATAGTTTCCCTCGTGCAGGAAAGAAACACAAGACATGTTCAACCACTGCCATGGGGGTTTTTTTGTTGTTTCCCTTGGTTTTTGGTGTCCACCCGGCACCAGCGTCTGGTCCTTCAGCCCCCTTGGCCGGGAGGAGCAGGGAAACTTAGATCATAGAATAGAATCATTGAATAGTTTGGGGTGAATGGCCCTTCCCAGCTCCCCCAGTGCCCCCCTGCCATGAGCAGGGACATCTGCACCAGCTCAGGTTGCTCAGAGCCCCGTCCAGCCTGGCCTGGGATGTCTCCAGGGATGGTTCATCCACCACCTCCCTGGCCAACCTGGGCCAGGCTCTCCCCACCCTCAGGGCAACAATTTCTTCCTCGTGTCCAGCCCGAATCTCCCTCCTTCAGTTTAAAACCATCACCCCTTGTCCTATCGCAACAGGCCCTGCTCAGAAGTCTGTCCCCATCTTTCTTCTCGGCTCCTTTTTAGTACAGAAAGGCCACACTAAGGTCTCCCCGGAGCTCCTCTTCTCCAGGCTGACCACCCCAACTCTCCCATTGCAGAGCCTGATTCCATCAGCCCCAGCTCATACTGGTTCTGCTCCTGCGGGCTGGTTTTTGCCATTCATTTGCTCAATGTTCGCAAGTGCCACCGTGGGAAACCCCCCAGCAATGGGGACAGAGCTGTCACCACCAGGACGGGCTTCCTCCCAGCCTAACGCCGTCTGGCTTTCCTTCTGGGCTGGTAAGACAATCCCGTGGATGGAAAACCTCACAACTGCTGTTGGGTTTTACTGTAACTGGATGCCAACCATGGCCGGTTGCGAGCGCAGAGCTAATAAAAGATGCAGGCGGGCCGGTGGCAGAGGAAGCCCGGGCAGGAATAGGATGACAGAGCAATATTGCAGGAGGTAGGATCCTGCTGAGTCTGGAAGTGCCTGATTTATTTATATTCAGCTAAACTGAAATATTCAGAAGGATAAAATCTTCAAGCCGCACTGTTTCGTTGCCTCCTTTCCGAAGAGAGAGGGGTGAGTGCGGTGTTTGCCGGGAAGCGATGCTCACCTCCTTTTCCAGTGCCCCTCCCCTATTAATACAAGCAGCACAAATCCAGTATGAATTTTTTTCTCTGGTACACTGTGGTTCACAAATTGGATGATGACAAATCCAGCTAATTTATTACCTGTCTCTTAATTTATTTATTATTGAACACTTTATTAACCTATACAATTTGCTGCCTGCACATCTTGAATGGGTTTATAGTAGGATTATTTGTTTATTCCTGTATGTGAAACAGCACCTACATAATTTGTCTGTGGCATCGTAAGATATTAATTATAGCACTCGGGGTCTTTGCTTAGCAGTGAAACACTAATTGTGAAGGTAAAACACGTTCTCATTCCGGAGAGCTGCTTGTCTCAAAATCCACTTGCCATTTCCAGGAGTGGTGGTGGTTCAGACCTCCTTGCACGTGAATGGATCGTGCGTTTTTATGAAGTCCAGGTTATTGCGTTCAAAGCCAATTTTGAAACCTGACTGGACCAAAACTGCTGAGCAAGACTGTAATATATACGGAGAAGCGTGTACGGAGGGTTTCTCGCCATCCCCGTGTGCTGTCGGTGGGTGATGGAGGGTTTGGCCCCTGCAAGAAGATGCTCTCTTTGCAGTGGAGGGTTTATGTAGCTTTGATCTGCCCTTTGCCATCGCCTTGGCAGCCAGTGCCATCTCTCTGTGGGGTATGGTGAGTTTTGGGGAGGATCTGGCAGCTCCACATCCCCCGGGCAGGACGGGTATTTACAGATGGGTTACAAACAACCGAGAAAAATTTTAAAAAGGGCACCTCACAGTGCACTGAGGCGGTAAAAACAGTATTGTATGGAGGGGGACTGTAATAAGAAACACGTTGGGATGGAAATAACTTAATTCTGTCACAAACACCAGCTTAATGTATGCCCTTAAAAGTGGAGCCATATAGGTTTCCCCGGTGCATCCGCCCGTATCGGAGGATCTGCTCCAGCCAGACACTCTGGTGCCGCGCGCCCTTCGCCCGCATCGCCGCGCTCCCCCCATCATCATGTTTTAATGAGCCATTTCTCGATTTATCTCATGTCGCTGCTTCCCCAGCAGCGCTGGGCCCGTCCTGTCCAGTAAAACCCATTATCTCTATTAGGCTGCCGATAGCACATCGGCGGGATTGCTGGCTCCCTAATTGCTCCGGCACGCTCCTCCTCCTCCTGATAGATTACCCGGGGCTAACAGCCCCCGCGCCGATTCCCCAGCGCCCCGGCCAAGCCCCGGCAATTGGGTCCTGCTTTTGGTAATAAATCCTTACCTATCAATATATAATAGGCCTTAATAATCAACAGCTATAGCCGTTGTCTGCCTCTGTAGAGCCGGGCAGTTTTTATCTGCCTATAATTAGCCGCAGTCAAACCCCGTTTGTGTGACGGGGCGCGATCGTCTGGGCTGTGCAGGAACGGTAATGGGTTTTACTCGGGTTCAAACGGGATTTACTCGGCTGGTTCGGCTATCTCGATAATGTGCACGGGTGTAAAAAAGTCCAGCTGGCCTGGGAATGTGTGGGAAACATAAATATTGCCTGGGCAGCTCTGGAGGGGAGTTTTGCCATCGCGGCTGCGGAGGTGCCTTATTTTTGATAGCGAAGGAGCCGTCGTGGGGTAAATCCTGTGAGAGTCGGGTAGATCAGCACGGGAGCTTTGCTAAGAGGGGCTTAGCATCCCTGCTAGGATGGGCTTTGCAGCCCGAGAAGAGGACGCTGTTGGAAAATGTCCCCAGCCAAATAAATTTGGGTAAAGTACCTGTGCTCAGCCCCACCATCCGCAGAGGGCAAGGAAAGGAAGGTGCCCCAAAACAAGGCAGTAAAACTATAAAGTTAATGAGGAAACCATGTACTTTTTTTACAGTATAACCCTTTATAACCCACTCCTTGGGAGCCAGGCTTGCAGGGTAATACAGTGAACGCTATAAAATGGATGTTTAATGTAGCTGGGGGCCAAGAAAAACATTGTATAATTGTAGTAAGCAGCTTGCTAAGTAAAATGATAGCTTTTAAAGGATGAAATATAGCATAGGTTTTCAGGACTGCACAGGCTCCAGCTTCATATTGCTTCAATAACAGTTCCTTCGTTTCACTTACAAATGTATCTCCAAGGAGATTTGTTACAAACATCTCTCAGCTTGGAAATAAGATGCTATAATAACTCGATCGGCTGGCATTATCCCTTGTGAATAAATGACCCGACACATTCGGTCCTTGCCCTGCTACGGAGCCACGCCTGGTCTCGCCAAATTTGTTTGATTTTCATCCATTTTATGCAAACAGGGGTGTTGTACCCATTTCATTCTGGCACGGCCCATGGGGTAGCGGCGCTGTGAGGGATGCTCACCGAGGATGTGAGGGATGCTCACCGAGGATGTGAGGGATGCTCACCAAGGATAATGGCTGCATCCACCCTGAAATTGGGGCCATGGTCCCCCCGGTGCCTCCCAGCCCATCTCAGCCCCAGCTCCATGGCTCCCTAGCCCTGCGTGGTGTGGTTTGGGCTGGGTTTCCGAGGAAAAGGGGGCACGAGGAGAAGGGCTTGCTTGGGTTTGGGTTTTGCTGATTGGTGGAGTAAACGTCTTACCGATCTCTGAACACTCAGCGGCCGAGGGTTGCTGTTGCACTTCTGTAAATTCGAATAGAAGGGTGCCTATGCCTTAGCTGTGGTGTCTAATATAGAGATTAATATATATTGCATACGATATATCGTATATCCTCTGGAGGTGGGACAGAGAGGGCAGTGCTGATGACGGGAGCACACCGAAAGCCGCGATGCCCAGCTAGGGCCATCCTCAGGCTCAAACCCTTCTGCCAGAAAAACCATTCATCTTTGATGGGATATTCTGTGTTAAAAAGGTGGGGAGGATGTTACTGACCAGCTCTGCCAAGCAAGGTCCTGAACCTTCCTGATGACACCCGGGAGATGGTACCACTGCAGAGCACCAGGTCCTTTTCCATGCTCTGGTGACCAAACCAAAGTCTGATATTAGAGTCACAACATTCTCAATTTCTGTAGAAAAAGTGAGCTTCAAGTACGAAGCAGCTCCCCTTGGCTCCCAGTTCTGGAGCCTTTTCAGACTGAGAAAAAAGACGTGTACCTCTGCTTGCTGTATATGCACATCATGTGGAATTTCATCAGCCACAATATTTTAGAAGACAGGGATCGTGAGATATATCACATGTAAATGGACATATCATCTGAGCAAGGCGCCATTTATCAATATCACTTTGAAATGCAGTGGATGATCTGATGGGATTATGTAGATCTCAGCTATCTGTGGGTGAATGAAATTGAGTAACCTTAGCAACCCCAGGTACATTTGTGCAGCTATGAATCAAACGTCAGCGCGATGAGCTATGCACAAAATAAAGAAATAATTCTTTGAAATATTCATAACAGTCTGCAGTGTATTATTTTATAAGTCTCTGCCTATTATGCATTTCGGAAGCCAGCTTTTTTTTTTTTTTGAAAGCATTAGCATTTACATACCCCATGCCTGCATAAATGCTTACAAATAACACCAACACCAAACACAAGCAGTAACTGCAACAACTGTGGGTTCCTCTTCATGACGGTGGAAGGGGCACCTCCCACCGAGCAAATATTCCAGCTGGAAGAACTACACAGAGGGTGGACCATTCACAGAGATTTGAAACACAACCCACCACCATCAACTCAGATAAAAACAAAAGTTACCTGCTGTAGTTTCACTCATGTTAAAATATATTCAGTGGGGCGTTTTAATACCAGAAAGGCAGGAAAAGCTGGAAGCCTCCTTTAAAAATATACAAAGTCTAGAAAATGTATGGTTTGAGGGGTTTTTATTCAGTTATTTATGTAAGTATTTTGGATGACCATAAGATACTTTAAATACATACTGCATGGTACTTGAATAATAAATAATTACATACGCAGCTGCAGAGACTTTCCATGTGCCTGTGCATATAGGCTGCCATCTAGATACCAAAAACCCCGTGGACGCTCCGACTTGTGTCTCCTCCACATCCAAGCCCTGAAGTTTTCCAAATTTCCTGGTGTTTTCCCGCATGGAAAGCCATCCCTTTGTCCTGGCACTGGTTGGAGACTATAGTTCTCAGTCTGCACATTTATTTTTAATTAATTAACGGCCAGTGCACTGACCTGCAGCAGCTGGGATCACCCTGGGTTCCCTCTCGCTTTCCAGGTCCTGAATACAGAAGAAATAGGATTACAGCCCCACAGTCATTCTCAGCGTCACGTGCCGTGGGGTGGTCTCCAATTTCGGAGCCAGGAACCACCCATTTATTTATTTTATGATGCTTTAACCCACCCTCGTGCTTAGCAGACTGGCAAGATCTGTGCTCTATTTTTTTTCCTCCAAACAGCTATTAAAGAATTAGTGTTTCTGTAAATGCGTCTCGTTGTCATTAAAGATCGCACTGGAAAGCTTAGCGGTTAAACCATCCTGAGAATTACAGCAGCAGATCTGAAGCAGGCAGCCCAGTTTATTCAAAATCACCTTCTCCGATGGCTCTCCGGAACGAGCTGGATTAATTGTTCGGGACCTATAGCACATGCTTCAGTGAAAATAAATTACTTTATTTCTATTACACCACCAGTGGCTGTGTAACTTAATTTCATTAGCTCGAACCTGTTGAGAGTGTTCAGATTTCTATAGCAGGACGCACTTGAAATGAAAAGACGCTTTCGATTCTCAATTAACAGAATCGTTCCCTTTCAACTGAAATGAATGTTATTGAAACCAATTAGCATAGACTGGAAAATCTCTCATTAATGAGGGGAGTGTGGGTGAGTAAACAGCAATGAAAAGATGAAATTAGAGAAGAGCCTCTTCTTGTTGGCCTGAATAATTACATGCTTAGTTGCCTAATTGTCTGGTGAAAAGCCTCGCCGTGCGGGTAACAGATTGCCATGTTCATTAGGCTGCAAAAGGCCACCTGCTGCTGCGGCTCATTTTCCTGCAGTCTATATCCACGTGTCGCTCCCCGGGGACTGATATTTGGACACAACACTAGCTGTGAAAAGCAAATGAGCTTGCCAATATGCTGCAATATTGTGTCCTTTATGCCAAGATACAGAAGCTTAATATGTCAAATATAATGAATAAAACCAACAGTGATAACGAAGTTTATGAGGAAAGTGACCTTCCAACACGTCCCGGTGCAGGAGCGCGGGGCGCGCGGGTGCCGCTCCCTCCACACAGATGTTCCTTTCTGGCCCGGACTGCTCCAAATTACGTAGCACAAAAGATAAATCACAACCGCTACGGCCTGAGCGATCCCTCAGATAATGAAAGCATACAATGTCAACTGTTAAAATTGGAAACAAATGTGAAATACTGCATGCTAAGAAGCGTTCATGAAAACCAGCATTGTTCGTATTTGCTCCGCTGCGGCAATAAACATCAAAGGAGGGAGGCCTCTTTGCGCCAGCCCTTCCTCAGATCACTTCGTGTCTTATAATTGCTATTTTTATGGGGCTTTTAAGCTGGGCTTTATTGTGCGGCGCTGTTTGCAGAGAGGAGTCACCCTGGGAGCAGAGACGGGGCAGCCCAGCCCGGGGGGCTCCTCTGCAAACCCCCCCTGCCAAGGGCTGGGCCGGAGGGACGGATGCGGCTGGACACGCGCCCGCGGGATGCTGTGCGTTGATGGCATCTTGCGGCTGAGCTGCTGCCCTTCCTCAGACATGCGAATGTGACCCGCAGGGCAGGGATCCCCCAAAGCCCGGCTGTGAAGTTCTGCCCGCTCGCAGCGCAGCCTTCCCCATCCTAAGCTAAAAACGACCTGCTTTCCGCACTGCCTGCTCAAAAAATGCCACAAACTAAACAGGGGAAAAGGAGACTGAAGGCGCTTTTGGCTTTGGAATGGTTGACGCTAATTCAAGGTGCTGGGATGCTGAGGACGGCGCTGAAGCAAAGGGCTCAGCTCAGCACATCCCCGCGTCCCTCTGGGTCACCCTGTGCGGGTCCGACGCTCACGGCCGAGATCTCCTGCTGGTGCCACGGCAGAGCAAACACAATCCCGTCTTCTGGATGTCAGTGTGGCTGCGAACCAGGACTCTGACCAACATACTTAATTTATCTCTCTTCTTTGCTGCTCTTGGGGTGAGGGGCACAATCACTGGTGAACGCAAAAGACAAATACACAAAATACAACAACAGAATTGTGAATAGTCTACAAACCTATGAGTGAGTGCAGTACCCAAGTTGTAAATACTGCAAGCACAGGTCTGGGAGCATTTGTGTGTCCTGTCTCGAGTGAAGTTTCAAACTGTTTCCAAGTGGTTTACAGTTCAACAAAACCCCAACTCAAACCACAATAACCAGCAGAAATCATTCCCACAATGAGCTTTGCAGCTGGGACCAGCCCCACGAGTGGCTCCAGCATCCCGGGGCTCAGCGCTCCACTCCGTTTTCTAAGCATATCCAAATGCAAGGTCTCTCTGCTTTCTTCTATTTTTCCTTTTTCACGGCGTTGGAAGACGTGATGCACTGAGCAGGTAACAGCAAGAGGAACTGCCAGGGTATGGCACATTGGGCAGCTGTGGCTTCTTGGTTCATAGTCACCAGCAAAGAAACCTGAGATGTATGGATATGGATATTGATACATATATTTGAGAGTATTACACTACTGCACCAATAATGATTGTCCATACATATATGACCTAATTAATAACAATTGCATTAGGAGGGGGCTCGCTGGTGTCTGCTGTATTGCAGAGGTTGAGCCCATGTCCCCAGCAGCATCCCTGGTCCCTCCCACCACCTCTCCTGCTGCTTCTTCTTCCAGCACAAACCACATCCATGTTAAAATATTCCACGCAGACAGTTTAAGCCTCTCACCACAGTGGCACATAGTGTTACATCAAACAAAACAGCAGAGGCTGTTGTTCCTGCGTACAGCCCGTGCTGGAGGGTTTAATGCTACACGGGTTAAACACAAAAGCTTCAGTTGCTCTCAGTCAAAGGTCTCGGGTGACACTGCCGCTTCTGTTTTGCCAGGTTTTTGATTGCTTTTTCTTGGAGAGGAGAGCCTCGAACAAGTCCTTCATTAATTCAAAGAATGAGAAGATGTGATTAAGAAATGGTTTTACCATTTTTAAAAATTATAATGCGCCTGGCAAGGAGCAAGCAACAGCCGCTGGCGGGTGCTCCGTGCGTGTCTGCCAGCCACGCAGTTCTTGCAACGGAGTATCAGGAACGTGGGTGCTGGGCTGAACCCCCTTTGTGGTGATGAACCCCCATTTGCTGGGGAGGAACGCCCTTGGCCGGTGCATCCCCGTGCACCCCCCGCTGTGGCTGCGCACATCTTCGCATCTCATTTTCCCTCTCATCCCACCAATAGTGCGGTTTTAGTGTCTGTGGTAGAAAACTCTTCCTCCCTGGCCATAGGCATGATGCGTGTTATTTAACTTGATAAATCGCAGTACGCGTGCTTCATCTAAATTATCCACAAAGTTGCCGTTACCCTGCTGAAATTTCCAAGCTTGAAATCAGACCCTGATGCAGGGACCAGGGGCACATATCTGTTTAGAGGGAGGGGACAAATGGGTCCTTCCCACCAGGACATGGGCAATCCAATGGTTTCTCTGGAAGTTGAAGTACAAACAGTATCAGCTCCAGTTTGCCATTAGTGGTTCTGTGTTTCTGAGCCCACAGCCCTTTTAATAATCTTGACTTGGGAAATTCTTGCAAGTAAATGAGCCACCTGCAAACTGACTTCAGTGCAAACCTTTGTGCGCTTCCATTACATTTTCTGTTTATTTTGTATTTTTCCATCGAACTCTACGTATTGAATGGGGTTAAGCAAGAACAAGTCTCCTCTCCATTAGAAATAGTTCACTGATAAAACCGGACAGAAGATCGCAACCCACGTAGAGGTGTTTTTAGAAGTCCCTGGTGTTGGGCACTGCCCTTCCCTACCAGAACTGCCCTTTCGGGAGGTGTGGGGTTGGTCTCACCATCCCGGTCCATGCCGTTGAGCGTGTCCCTGTCTTCCTCCCGCTTCGGACTGTCCCAGCCACCAGAAACATGGGTTCATGCACTGATGGCCATTTCCAGGGCATCTTTACGTCAATGCCAGGGGAAATCAAGAGAATTAATGAAGGCACCAAAAGACCTTGTGTGTTCCCTGCTATGGACCAAATCCTGAATTGCTGTTGGAGTCTCTCAATGCACAAAACTCTTGCTGAAGCCACCAGGCTCGACATCCATGAAAATCATTGATTTACACCTGTTTTCCCTCAGCGGTGGGGGCTGAGAAGGGACACAGATGGGCCCCGTGAGCCATCTCCATCCCATGGAGCTGGAAGATGATGTGGTCGAGCAAAGCCGGGCAGCCTCGTGCCAGTCTGTCCCCACCAGCTACTGCCCGGTCCAAACACCCCCCACAAAAAGCAATTTACAGCTGTACCCAAGACCGTCTGCCCACCCAAGCCACAGGTCTGCATAACACTGATGAAATGATGGGTTTGTGTTATTCTGAATGATTTTTTTATGACTTGCTCAGGTTCTATTCCATTAAATACCTAAGGCGATTACATCATTTAGGCCACTTTTCAACTGGTTATATATGATTGACTAAATTAATTACTAAGATCAGTTTTACAACAGATTAGGATAATTTATTGGGCAGTTTGTTGTTTTCCTAATAGTCTCACCTGATTGATGGAGAGGGATGGCTATAAATGTTTCTTTATGGCTGAGTAACAGCAAATGCAAACTTAATCAGGTGTTCCACTCTGGATTAAGTAAACCCCATGTAACTTGGGTAATACGAAGGTATAATTATTTGTAATGTCTGGGTAAATTTTAAGTAGTTAAGGGGAAAAAACTCAGAGAGACACATTGGTGTAAAGCAGCTGGCTCCTCCGCTGAGCTTTGGGGTGTTGTGGATGTTGTAACGGCTGGACCTCACAGTTCACACCAAGGAGCTTTGTGTTTCTTCTGTATTGTCCCTGTGTGGACAAACCGACACCTTCGGAGACTCGGTCTCTATATCTGATACCTTTAGTGAGAAAAAATTTATTGTTAGTGGCAAATAAACAGTGGACGATTAAGAAATAATGACCCAAACTAAATTAAGAAGTTCAAAGGAAGAGAAAACACTTTCTAGCTCTGCAGTGACGGGTTCAGAATTTACATCCATCACACAGGTCCCACCTGCAATGGGTGTGTGGCAGAGGATGCTAATTTGATTGCACTGACTCCTTTTAATGCAAAGAGTGAATTGTTTTCAGGCTGCTGATGATTAATGTGGCTATTGATTAGTTGATCAATAAGGCCACGGTGTCTAATTATTGATAATCTTTCTCTAAATGAAAGATCGAGTGTAAGGAGTGCTAGTTACAGAGCTCAAAATACAAAGTGATTCAGTGTGAAGCCTGGTAATTGGAAGTCAAACTAATCCCATAAATTAAATCACAGCAATCCATAACATTTACCTGAAAAACCCTTTCGAAAGCTTTATTTAAATTTCAGTGCTCATTGAGAAAGCTGTGGGGGCACCCAGGAAGGCACCCCGTTTTGTGGTAAAAGTCTGGGTTTGGGGGTGCCTTTTATTAATACAAGTGTGATTTAATACAGTTGTGTATGATAATGACACCAGTTCAGAGCATCTAATCCCACAGCTCTTTTGCCACACCTGAATGTATTTTGGAAATTTAAAAGAACTGGTATCAGTCACACGTCTATCACCTGCGTGCCAGCTTGTTTTCTGCACTCTTCTCCAAGCCCTTTTGCTGCAAACCAGTTAAATTGCAAATATAGAGGGGGAAAACAGCCTGTTTGCTTTTCCCAGGGACTCCTGGCAGCCCCTGTGAGACTTTACAGGTACTTGAAGGAAACCGAAACAAAACCTGGAAGATGTGATCACATATTCTGGTAAGTAAACTCGTTAGACCAATTAAAAGTCTCCGCTGACTGATGGCTGACTATTTAGGTAGCTAATTCATCCCAACAGCATCCTCTGTGGCTGTAATATTCAGCAATCTAGTTAGAGCAATTTTAAGTAAATGCCTCTAATTGGATAATGCTAAAAATATTCCATTCCCCAGCATCTGAAAATGTCCAGGATTAGGTCAGCCAAATTGCTGGGCATTTTCTATAGTAGTGTAAATTCTCCGCTACTTCAGTGTAGCAATGGCAGGTGATAATTTGGGTGGCTCAAAACCCCCTTAGCACGGGTGTCTCCTGCTCCGAGATGGGGCTGTGCCGGCAACTGAGGAGTTCTTGTTTAGCTGCTTGTCACACCAACCCTCTCGAACCAGCTTCAATTTGCTGTTTGTTTCTAATCTGATGTTATGGTTTTGCAAAAATTGCATTTAAGGGGTTTCAATAAAAGAAGGCTTCAGCCAGCTGGAAGTCAGAGTGGAGGATTTATGAATTCTCGTTAGCGGCTCCCCCCGACCACTAAAAAAACGCATGCAGATTTTCCCAACACCTGAAACGTGTCGCTCTGCGATATTAAGAAATCTGTATGTCAGACAAATCAGACTGGACAACAACAAACATTTCCCTTAATGCTGGCTGTCACCTCCCCGAGTTTCCTTTCGCCTCGATGAGAAGCACCGCCGGCGCTTTCATATTTTTCTCCTATTTAATCTTTGTTTCAAAGTTTCCGCCAGCCTACCCCTATGAACCGCTCCTGTGTGGGGACAGTCCCCAGGACATTCTGCGGTTCCCAATTTCTGGCAGCTTTAAGCCAGGCTTTGGGGATGACCTTGTCCTTCCTTCTGCAGCCTTTGTAGGCACCAGCGCTACAGACAAATATTTATTTGGGTTTTGCTGTACATCACCCAGTTCCCCTGCCTGCATTGCAGCCCCCGTAAGGTGATTTATCGGTGCTGCATCCCTCGGCGTGGGGAAGAGACCGTGGCAGCTCTTACAAGTATTACGTACAACGTACTGAAAGTTTAAGTCAAAGTTTTAGGGCTGAGCTAAAGCACTTAAAAGCGCTTTTCTAAAGCCCGGGAGAGCTGTTTTTCTGAATGTTTAATTGATGATGGAAGAGTCTGGGGGGGCTGGGGCTGCACTGCTCCCCTGCTATTGCAGCGGCGAAAGCTGCTGCACATCAGGACTTGAATATGAATATAAAGATGCTTTTTTTTCCTGGGACCCATTTCCTGGGGTTGTCCTGGGGTGACTGTGCCCCTCAAGCCCTGCACATCCAAGCCTCAAACATTCAGTCATTAAGAGACCAAGAAAAATAATAAAATAGGCCAAGAAAGTGCAGGGAGGCAACAGGCACCGGCCGGGGTGCCCATGGGTGTCCACCCGAGCAGAGGAAATGTTTCTTGCTAAGAAAAGATGAATTTGGACATATTTACAAAGCTCTACTAGGTCTCAGAATGCATCTCTGGCAAGCTGAGTTATGTGAACCAAAGCTGCCCATTTGGCCTCTCCAATTGCTTTTTTTCTTCCAGTGGAAAAGGAGGAAAGGAACACAAAATAACCAAAATAGTATTTTTTTTTAAAGAAAGAGGTTTCTATTTTAAAAGCTACCAATAGACTATATGTAGGAAAGACATTTTGAAAAAATACATTCATTACGAATTTGTGTTAAATACAATGTAATGGTCCTGAAATGACAGCAGTGATTTCATTCTAAAAATTGCCCCATATTTAATAACGGTATAAATCACGTGCAAAAGATTCTTCACACCAAGCGATCCTGCTTTACATACATAAACCTCATAATTTGTTTTTATTGAAAAGGTTCAGACAGTCCAATGTTATTTATGTTTTTAATTTGTCCGCACTACTAAATAACTCCTTACTCAGCCCGTGGGCCCCATCCCCATCAGGGATGGTTTGTCCTCGGCCATCTCGGGGGGGTTTGTCCTCAGCTCCAGCCTCACGTGTCCCCAGTGCCACCGATGCTCAGGTGGGAGAAGGCCCAGGGAGCCGGCAGGAATGGCTGAATTTGCAAATACCCAACATCTCTGCTCCGCTGTGCCATCTGGTATTCGATAGAGAGATTATTTTTTAGAGTGCTGAAATGTGCCATAAGCAGTTGGGCAGGGGACCAGGGTGGTGGGTGTTGGTGGAGCTGCTGCTGCGGGGATCCCCAAGGGCCATCACAGCAAAGCGTCACCCAAAGAGGACAACCCAGCCCCACACCTTCAACCAGAGCTTGGCCAACCTAACAAGAGCTTGAAGCATGGGTAAGCAGAGAGGGGCTTGGTGCTGCACGTGAGAGCAAGGAAAGGCCCAAAAACACCAATACAGCTGCTGCAGGGGACAAAAAAAAAAAATCAATCTATGCTACAGAGATTTTAATAAGCGGAGGTTTGACATAGTGCATCAAAAACCATCATCGCTGATGAGCAGGTCTTCATCATGAGCGTCACATCGGTGGAGCTGGAGCTGCTGACAGGGATGCGGCCCCAGCCCCACCTGGGTGTCCTGCTCCTGGGGACCAGGGTGCCAATGCACGATGTGCTGCACTAGCTTTTAACGGGGCCAGAACATCCAGAGCGTGTCCCGAGTCCCAAAACCCAGCTGGCTTTGAGTGCACGCCCAGCCGGGGCTGCACCAGGTCATGGTGTCACCGTCATCACTGGTCCCAGCGTCCCCCCATGGAGCCACCTCTTGCACTGCCCCTTCCCTCGGATGGACTTTCCAGAGGGGATTTCTGTGGACACTGGCGCTGTTTGGGATGAACTCAGGACAGAAAATCCATTTTGCCCTGAACCAAAAGCAGATCTGCCAAAACCCGGCCGTTGGCGGGGACACCCCGGAGCCAGGCGGCAGCCGTGGCGAGCGCGATTTAGCCCTCATGGTTATGGAAACATGTAATAAAGCGTTTGCAGTCCACCATCAAAGCACCACCTTCAAGCCTATTCTAGGCCCTCTAGCACCATGTCATTACACCTAGAGCATAGCTGAAAATAAAACCCCCTGGGCAGCTGCACGAAGAAGTAAAAAACAAACCAAAAAAAAGTCGCTATTGAAATATCAGCTGTGAAGTCATCCTGAAACACCATGGTGTCTCCATGTGGGGAGGGTCCCACCAAGGGCTGGGGACATCTCAGCATCCTTCACGTGGTGCTGGGGCACCCGGCGGGCAGGGACCTGTGGGGTGCGAAAGTGCTGGACTTCGGGGGGTTTTTGTGCTTTTTCCTTCTTCACTCAAGAGCAGCACGAAAAGTAAAAGCACTCGCACTGATGGTGGGTGCTGGAGAGGGGCCAGAGGAGATCACAAAAGTGATCATAGGGCTGGGACAGCTCTGCTGTGGGACAGGCTGAGAGAGCTGGGGGTTCAGCTGGAGAAGAGGAGCTCCGGGGAGACCTTAGTGCGGCCTTTCTGCACTAAAAAGGAGCCGAGAAGAAAGATGGGGACAGACTTCTGAGCAGGGCCTGTTGCGATAGGACAAGGGGTGATGGTTTTAAACCAAAAGAGGGGAGATTCAGGCTGGGCGTGAGGAAGGAATTGTTGGCCCTGAGGGCGGTGAGAGCCTGGCCCAGGTTGGCCAGAGAGGTGGTGGCTGAACCATCCCTGGAGACATCCCAGGCCAGGCTGGACGGGGCTCTGAGCAACCTGAGCTGGTGCAGATGTCCCTGCTCATGGCAGGGGGGCACTGGGTGGTCTTCGAGGTCCCTTCCAACCCAAACTCTTCTGTGACTCTGTGATTCTGTGGGAGATGTTCAGTCAAACAGTCCTTCCCCGGGGCAGCGCCTTCCCACGCGCCCCCTCAACCACCGCCAGGCCGCGGGCACCCCACGGCCCCCCAAAACTGCGCTTTTCTGCCCCCTAATCCCCTTCTGGGTCGGGGGGAGCCTGATAATCAGATTTTCCGGGGAGAACCCTGGGCCGCAGAGTGACACCACGTTCCTCGGGCGCGATCCCCGCGCGAGCCGCCGCGTCGTCAGCCGTGACAGGCTGATTTAATCTGCGGGAGGCTGAATGCCTCTGACCACTGCGCCCAGTCGTTAACCTTGACTCGCGTAATTGAATTCAAGGTTGATTGCCTGTGACCCTCCTCGCCGAGGTCCTCAAAATGTACATATTCATTACGAGCCGCGCGGCTAAATGGATTGCACAGTGGAAGCTGTAGCAATCAGCCTGCTTGGTATGCAGGGGGCGAGGAGGGCACTAATTGCATGTTAGAGCTGAGGATTAGATTATGAAAAGAGTGAGAAAATGAAGATAGATCCCTCTGACACTGTCAGATTAAGGGCGGTGACGTACAGGAATATGACATTGAAATTTACGCTGCCATCAAGGGAGGGGAGATTTGAAAGGAGGTGGTGGGTTTTTTAGGTTTTTTTTAAATTCCCGTGTGTTTACTCAGTTAAGGACTATTTAATACCAAAAGCTGATAAAAGCGTTTTTTTTAAAAACGCAATAAATTAATGCTGGAATGTTCTTGATGTCTCGGGATGGTTGCTATAAGAAAGGGGACGAGGGAGGGTGGCCACGAGCAATCTGCAGGTCCGTGTCACCGCTGTTGCGATAGCTGGGGACGATTTTCCCACCTTTTTGCTGCAATTCCAACCAGATGCACTTTTTTCTTTCTTCCTTTTTTTTTTTTTTTTTTTGAATTAAATGAAAGTTAAGTACAGAAACATTTTGCCCGCAGGGAATTCAGATTCTCAATGTGCTTTTAATAACTGTTTGTAAAACATTTAGGAAAATCTATGGCAACACATTTAGGGGGAAAAAAAATCAAATCGTTCTTGCCTTAAGATGTTATTCTGTATCTAAACTTTATGAATCATCTTGTGTGGCCCAATTTCTAGTCAGTAATACTGTGAAACAGAATGGAAGTACTCAGCATCTGAATTTAATCCATGCAATATTTTTAAATAACGATTCTAATCATGGCCGTTTGGTTAAAATCTATTAAGAACTTTATGCTCATTTGTTATGTACAACCCTCTGTAGTCTACACAGCTAACCCAACCCAACCCGGTATAAATTGGTGTTCTTGTTAGAACTGATTGAGATATATCATCCCCAAGTCTGTGCCAGTTCTTTAAGGCCACTGCTCACGTTAAAATCAGGCTTAAAATATGCCATAAAAATAATGTTGGAATCAAAGCATTTCAGCAGGTGGAAGCTGAACATCTAGATCCCATTCCAAGTGTTTTCGAAACATTGCAGGGGCTGAGCACAGTGGTCAGATATAGCAAAGTTCAAACTGGATAAAAGCTCGTGCAGGTTTTTATCCCAGCCCAAGGAGCGGCAGCCCTTGGGAAGCTTTTTCCCTCTTATTCCCCATTATCATTATTTCATATGGCAAGGGAGGCTGCGAGCACCTGTCGGTGGAAAGACCAGGCAGAAAGCAACCACGTGCAGATGCCACCTGCAAACGATGCGATTTGGTACAAAACTGCACACATATTCATTGCAGCAATAGTAACTTTCACGCAAAAAAAAAAACCCAACCAAACAAAAAAGTCTACTTTTGCATGACAAACACTGGAAATTGCATACAGAGCTATTGAAAATTCCCAATGTCCATAGCTTGTGGTATGGCAATAACAACAGGATTGTGGGTAGTAGCACATGCAAAAACCTAAAGCACGTGTATCACCCGTGTTTGGGCTTTCTAATATGTTGAGAATGTAATTAACGGGAATAACTTTGTGGTTTCAATCAGAGAAGGCTCTGTCCTGAAAGGAGGGTTTCTAACTAAATGATATGTCAGGACCATCGCTGGATGAGTATGACCAGAATTTTTATCTCCTGCTCATTAAATTACCACCATGTATGACTTTATAAGCACTGAAAGTCAAGGAAAATCATTGCTGACTGACAATTTGGGATTGTCAGAGAGTGCAGGTTACCAACAGCTGACTCAAGTTGAATAAGACTGACAAATTAGTCCTCCTGCTCCCTGGACAAGCCTGTAATAAAATTACCATGCGATGTGTGGGTTTCTCTCATGTTGGAGGATGGTGGCACTGCAGAAAGAAAGAAAAAAGTCATTTATTCACAGGGAAAAAAAAGAGTAAGCTTATAAAGTATTCTGATATAACAGCAGCACGTTACTCTATGGAGTTACATCCATGCAATCAGACAGCTCAAATCCATTTGTCTCCAAAAATTGCTTTGATTTGTTTCAATTTATGAATGAGCTGCAGAGAGTGAAGGAAGTGCCCAAGGAATGTAAATGAAGTGGCTGTGCCATAGTCTATGAAAAAGGCCTCTAGACATCAAATGAAGAAGATTTTCTGCGAGGAAACCCAGTTGCTGGCATTTCGTAAATCCTAAAAATAACCAAAGACAAATAGTCTAAATCGCTACCGCTGAAATTTCATTTACTTACCAGCCACACTAATGAGGCACTGCAGAGGGACTTCTAATTAGATCCACTTTATTCCTGTCACTGAAATTAATTTTTCTTCAGCTTCTAGAACTAGTTTGATATTTTGCTGATTTTTAAGCTAGCCACGACAACTGCTAGAAAACCTGGAACTGGCTCTGATATTTATATCGGGTTTACTGACGGCTGGAAGAGTCAGGTTTGGTGGAGGTTTTGTCCAAAGCCAGAAGACCTTTCTCAGCATGTTTGGAGCAAGATTGTGATAAGCACGAGGACAGGGGATGGTGCAGCCCCTGGGCTCGGTGTCCCCGGAGCCCCCGTTTGGGACCAGGCTCTAAGTGAGCAGTAAAGCAGCGATATCGCGCTGTTCCTGCCTCATGCATATTCAAAGAGGGAAGAGCCTGTATGCATAATTCATTATCCATTACAATTGCATTAGACTATTTATACTATTACTTCGGTAGCTGTTTAAATTAAGGGTTACAAATAGCTCATTTGTTTTCTGCTGCTCCGGCAAAAGGGCTCTGGCTCCTCAAAGAGCTGCTCCAGCAGAGCTTGAGGCTCCAGAGATGTTTGGTTTGGACACTCGCGATGCCAAATACACCGGAGTCATGTCAGCGATGTGGCTTGAAACCGGCTTCTTCACACCCTAAGAAATTTCAAATAAATGTGGGAAATCCTCAACTGGTAACTAATTGTCAACTAACTACTAAAACCCAGGTCCTGATCCACATATTAGGAGTCTTGGTGCCTCTCCAAACATTATTTTATTAATATGAATAATATATTAACCACGGAACAGTCTGGACTTCATCCAAACCACTCGGTTGTAAGTGCTTTGCTAAGACTTACCAAGGATATTTACTTCTCTAAACAACAGATAACATTTGTATCAGTTTTGGTTTTATTATTGTTTTACTAAATAGTTGTGAGAGCACCAAGAGAGGGATCTGAAGATTTTCAAAACGATTTGAAAGATAGTCCATAAAGTGCTTTACATCGTCGGGAGTTTAAAAGGTGAATTACTGTTCTTTAATAATTTAAAGAAAACCGTCCAGAATGCATTTTTAAATGTATTTCCAGCTAAACGCAGGTTCCCATCCTCTGCTCTCATCACCAGGGGATCACGGCAGGATGAATCACGCCGAGGGAGCTGTGTAATCTAAAACAAAGCTGCCGAGGGGAGATCTGCTCCCGAGGGAGATCCAGCGGGTACCGAAGGATGCCGTTTGTTCATTACCACAGACCAGGGATGTATCAGATATAGATATGACTTAAAATTCAATTTCTCGAAGTTTACTCAAAATTACTCGGATTCACAAACGCTTTTATACAGGGATGTGGCATCAGCAGCTGTGAACTCTCCAGTACAATCCAGAGCCGCACGACTCAGGGAGCAAACAGGAATTTACTGAAGGCGAACCTCCTCCTGCCAGCAAACGCAAATGTACAAGCCACAGAATCATAGAATCATGGAATCGTTTGGGTTGGAAGGGACCTTCAGCACACCCTGGGAGTCATGTATCATATGGAGGACCATCAACAGGATCTCAAAAGAGCATTTGTGGGCTGTGACAGAGCCCTTGGCTGGACTTGGGGAGAAACTTGGGTTGATACGGTGGGTAACCACCAGTCTCCATCCTCTTTTACTTCTCAGTTTATTTTACCCCAAGACCACCCAGTGCAGCCATGGCTTGTTGGACCACCTCAGGAGTGACTCTTTGGAGAGTGACTTGGCATCACGGACCTTCAGCTTACATCAGTGTCCTCCCTGTGGCTGCAGATGATATCTTTCATGCCTGAAAGTAAACGTCCTAAATTTTCCTAAAGGTCAGCCGTGCCAAGACCAGCTGCGCCCTGTGATTCCCCTCTTGCTCCAGGTGTCTCTCCATCTGCTCATGGCCAGACCAGGAGGTCCATCAAGCTCAGACAAGGGGCTACAAACCAGGGCCAGCACCATAAGCAAATGCGGTTTTTCATTCGAACAAGGACCCTGCACTTTGGAGGCGTCATCCACAGCTGTTGTCCATGTTTGGTAAAAATTAGAGCAAACGGGGTGGGGATACTGAGGCTCGGGCTGTGTAACTGGGGAGTGAGGAAGAGGAGCACCAGCCCTTGCTGAGGTGGTGACAGCCTGCAGACAGCTTTGCAAAGCATGGCTGGAGGGGTGGTGGTGCCCACATCACCTCCTCTTGACTGCAGAAGCAAAGTTGCTGTCCAGTTCGTTCATTTTGCTGAGCACCACCCATGAAAAAGGCCACCCAAAGTCAGGATGTGGACGGTCGTGAACATCCATCGGGATGACACTCTGCTGTCTGTGCCCTCTGTGCTCCACCACACCCATCATGTCCGTAGATGTTTCAGACCACGGATACGGGAAGAGTTTAACCCACGCCAGGCTAAGCAGACCTAAAAGCTACCAGCTGATGACTCTCAGTTATAAACTTTCAAATTCATGTCAGAGTTTCATTAACACTTCCCTAAATGTGCTTCTTGCCCAAGAGTCGCATCAGGAAGCAGTGGTTTACCTTTTGCCTCCAGTCTCTGCGTTTTCCGCCTCTCTTGCTGGTGGGTACACACTGTTTCACACCATCCCGCATCCCGGGGGCTTGGCCAGCGGCACCGCATGGGCATGGGGACGGTCCCACCACGACGGGGTTAACACGGCATAGCCAGAGCCAGCTGCCTGCTCGGGTACCAGCATCCTCTTCCAGACAGCCCATCATCCGCTAATGGGACTTAAAACAGTTGCTGCCTCATCGGCAGGAGCGTAATGATGGCTGGGCAGCGGAGAGACCCATTATCCATCATCCATACTTCTCTTCTGTCTGATGATAATGATTTCTTAGTTCAACAGTAGTGCAGAGGGACCTCACTGCTTTGTGTGCGATGGTGGTTTAATATCCTGATCAAGACAAATACAGATTGCATACGGGCTGCAGGGCCGCGCACCCGCCGCAGGATGAGGCCACGGAGGGTTCCCTCGGAAACTTGCAGCTTCTGCAAGATATTAAGAAAAACAGAAAAGTGCCAGCGGTTTGTGCAGCAGGGGACAGCATGTGTGTTCCCCCCTCCCCGGGACGTAACTCTATTGAGATGCAGATTTGCTCTGCAAAGAATCAAGTCAACAGGGAAAGAAAAGAGATAAAAGCTCTTGAAAATTTATTTGTACTTCCTATTTCATTTTTCTCCAACTATTATTCTCCAACCCAGCGCATCATGTGATTCTATGATTATTGATTAATGCCATTTTGATACGTATAGAAGCAATCTGATTTAGTTTAAAATACTTTAGGGTTTGTTTCAGCGGGTAAAACAAGGAGACAGAGAGCACAGTGCTAGGCAAGCTTTGCTTTGTATTAAAATAATTGAAAACACTGTGAAAAAACCCAGATTCCTCTTCACTAAGCTGAGTTGGGGGCTGCTGGCAACAGCACAAGAATTAGTTTTCCTTTAAGGGTGTGACAAACCTGCTTCCCACGTGGGCAACGCGGCCACCGTGCTGGTGACTGGTGCCACCACGGAGGGGACGTCACCTGTCCTGGGACCCGCTCCTCTCTGCTGGCGGGGAGAGGACGAAGGCACCTCCCCGACCCTGTCAGGAGCTTCAAACCCAATAAATGATGCTCCAAAGAAACACCATAGCGAGAGCAGCGCCGCCGCCAAAAATGAAATCCGAAAGACAAGTATTTATTCTGCCCGGACCTCCTCGAGGAAAACAGGCACACCGGCAGCATGCTAAAGAGAGCGGAGGTGCGGGGAGACAAATGTCCAGGCAGCTTTTCTGTAATATCCATTTGAAAGAAGCTTTAGTGCCACGAGGCTTTCATCTCAATATTCCTGAGGCCGGATTTGAAAGTGCTTAAGGTTAAATATTACTCACTCTTGGAAAGAACATCTCCATCTGTCTCATAAAAAAAAAGCTTTCAGTCTTGGAGGTACTCAGGGAAACTTACCCATAAACACGGTCATTAGAGACTTCAGAGGAAAAAAAATCCTGCAGGCTCTGCCTGAGAAGTAATTAGCCTTTCAAATTCCTCAATGTTTAATCCCACAAAGCCTTACATACAAAATATAATCCGTTCTTTCTGTGGAGCTGAGCCGGCGAGTGAGCGCGACCCTGCCCGACCAGGCACTGCACAGCTGGGGCCCGCTCGTGCACATCTGGGCGTCCCGAGATGCGGGGCAAGGAGGAAAGTTTCAGCAAACCCCGGTTCCCAACAAGGACCCCAGAAGGATGCTCTGACGTGGTCCGTGGCCTCGGGATGGAGCCTCCGGGTGCTCCTGGCTGGCTGGAGAGCTGTTGCAGCATCTCAGAGACGCTGAAAGACTCTTGGGCTGCTAAACGCCCCATTCACTTTTGAAAACTGGATTTAAGCAGCTGGTTTTGAACATTTGCGGTAAAAGAGAGACCCGAAATAGCATTGTGTGATTTGGGGTGAAGTGCCCCGAGGCCTGGTGATAATAATTGTAGCACTCTTTAAAAAGAAAAATGACATTTTTTTTCAAGGCGGTGAAAGCAGCTGACAACATCCCCGGGGACTTCCCGAAGCTTTTGAGAGGAGGAATTACATCTTTTCAGAGGCTGAAAAATGACAGCGCTCGGCAGCCTGCGACGCGGCTCCCGGAGTCCCGGACCAAACGCGGCGTGACGGTGCTGATGCCATGGGCTCGTGACCGCCACGCGGTGTCACCAACCTGAGGGACCAGCAAGGGCTGAGAAACCCATCCATCAGCCAGAAACACCCGCATTTATTTCCGCAGTGTGAGGGTCTGGAGGAAGCTGGTGGGAAGCTCTGCTTTAGGAACCTCTGCTTTAGGAAGCCCTTGGTCATCCTCATGGAAATGAATGAGGGGGGGCTTGCTAACTGGGTGAGAAACGCAACTTGCTTCTCCTCTCAGGTGTAACAGGTATGATGTCTAAACCATCCCAAGAGTGTCCCAAGGCCAGGAGATGAGGTCTGAAGTATCGCGGTCCTGACTAATCTATTAGAATAAAGCTAATCTCAAGACTAAGATGCGTTTAAATGGCTCCTCATTATGTGCCATTGAGCCAACGGTGAAAAGCGCATTATTCTGCAGGATCTCCTTCAGCTTGTGACCTCTTCCCACGCCACCGTCCTCGTTCCCACCGGCCTTCCCCGCTGTGCTCAGCCCTGCCAGGCCCCAACGTGACATGGGGAGTCTTCTTTAAACCCCGCAAAACTCCAGCTTTACGGGATGGGACCAGAGCGGGAGGCTGAACTGATTGCTACGTGTTGACCATTGATGGCTGCACAGAGAAGTTAATAAGAAAATCTGGCTTTTAATGTATCGATTGTAGCTATTTGACTACAGTAGGAAAAAGGTCAGATGGAAAATGCCAATAATGGTGCAAAACTCAAAAGTAAATTAATGCTTTTCCATCATCATGGTTCCGCCTCCTGTCAGCATGGAAGAACAATGGGAGGCAGAGCATCACGCAGAGAAGATGTTGCCTCAATTTCTTCTTCTTCCTACCGCATGTGAAGCAGGGAAAGGTGTGTTATCGCTATCAGCATGGTCTCGTCTTCTTCAAATACTTACAATCTGTGCTCTGGTCTGACATGCCCAAGAGTCAAACCACTGAAATGTGGGTGCTAGGACAGTCGACAGGGCTCCTCAGCTGCATTCACGCAGGAAAAATGATGCCAGGAACCGAAAACTGGGATTCATTTTCAAAAAGATAATAATAGGTCTGAAATAATGGCTGCGCTATTCTGGTTTTAAGTGAATCAGGAAGTTCAGAAAATTAAAATACCATAGAAGTCAGAGACACTTGGCTATCCTTTGACAGAAAGATTATTACTGAGATTTGGGTGTCTGTCTGGAGCTGGCTTTCAACCAGCACTCACCGACACAGGCTTTGTAGCTTGGGTGAAAAATAAACACGGTGAAGAAGACCAATAAGAGATCTCATAGAAACATACAAAAGGGAGCAAATCAATACCAATAAACTGCTTCAGATGGTGATTAATTAATAGCAATTAATTTTGAAAAGAAGAGGATATTGACCTAAATTGACAGAGGGGCTAACCTTTGAGCAATTTAGAGAAAATGTCTTTAAAACAGAGTGATTAAGTTGTAGCAAGTAATAAAAAGGCTACACTGCCTCCAGGACGAGCTGAACCCAGCGTGGGAATGATGTCAGGAAAGCCTCTAATTAGACGTTGGACCTTGATAAGGTAAATTGATTAGCTTGGCTCTGCCAGATGGGAGTTAGTCATCTTACTTCTAAATGTGTCCTTGGAATCAGGATCGGCAAATTCCTGCAGATCTTTTTAAAAAATGCTAAAAGCTTTACAATCTGGAGATGCAAGGAAGGCTCCGTATCCCACCTCCCCCAAGGTCGCGATGGTTTCAAAACTTCCTTTTTCATCAGAAAGCAAGTATCCAAATTTTACCACCTCGCCTGGGCCCCGCTGTTGGGATACGGACTTCAGCTTTACTGAGAGCTATGCCTACAGGTTGCTTTACTAGGAGGAAACTCGGGATGTTTTCCAAGCCTTTTCTTTTGGCCCAGGCACATGGGTTGTCCTCTTCAAGTGAGACGTGCTCCAGAGCCAGCCTACAGCAGAGTCAAGCCTGGATTAGGCTGGGAGTGAATTAAATGAATTGTGAACTGACATGACAGTCATCAGGACTAAGCTCCACTCTGCCGACTTGCTGATAATTAGTTGTGATTAGCTGGTCATTGTAGGGCCGCGTGTGGCGATGGGTTTGGACAAGCTGGCGTGGCCCGTGGCCGCAGCAGACATGAGTCTTTTGACTTCTCATTTTCATGAGGATGTAAATTAATGAAACACTTCTGAAAATGAAAGAGTGGCATCTGGCAGCCCTTTGCGGCGAGGGCAGGGAGGCACAACAGCACAGCAGGCCAAAATTGTATTTTGAAGATCTCAATTTCTTATCCCCTTTCTTCCTCGGCACTTTGAAGTCCCGGCAGATCATTTGAAGAGAGTCATAACCGTAATCAAACAAAACTAATTTCCCAGTCTTCATAAAATACATCCCACATAATGACCCTTTGTCACAACAGGATCCTCGGAAATTCCTGAAATCTCCTGCCGAGAGCTCCCCCCCGGCCGCGGAGTTCCAAGGAAGAGGCTATTTCTTTTTTTGATAGCTTTGCCCTAACTTTGTTCTAGAGTGAAACCATGATTCAGAAGTAGGAGGAAATGGTTAATCACAGACATACTGTCTGAGATGCAGCATGCGGGCTTGAACGTTATCCGATCGCTCGGTGGTTTTGGAAAAATAATATTGTTTCCCAAAATGTGCGACGTGCAGAGCGGTTTATAGCTGGTTTTCACAGGTCCGGCGAGCGCCCAGCCTCCAGAGCGGGCACAGGCACTGCGCGACTCTCTACAAATGGAGCTGTTAACTAACAATATTTCCTAACACGCAATTAAAACATGATTTATAGAAAACTTTAAAAAATAAAGCAATTCTAGAAACGTTCTCAGCTCATCTTGAAACAGCTCGGTTAAATGTCAGCGGATGAAAATATCATCCAGCAACAGGGAGCTCGGGGCTTGTTTTGCAAAACAAATCGCGGTGATTGGATTCAGCTGTGCAACAATGGGAACGCTGGAAGAGCCCGGCCGGGGCTTCAGCCCCAAGGAAGAGCCGCCTCCTTCCCGGGGGACGCGGAGACCCCGCAGAGCTGCCCCCGCCCGCCAGCCTCCTGATTTCGGGCAAAATAAAGACATTTTGGTTCGTGAGGATTTCGGAAGGATCCCACGGCGCGATCGGGTTTCTCCCTCCGAGCTGAGAGGCTGAGGACAGCTCTGTCTACAATGGCTCGCACAGCAAATCATTATTGAGACTGAAGACCTAACATGACCTTGTAGAAAGAAAAAATTGTTATGGGAAGGGAAAAAAACCCACTCCAAACGGGTCTATTGTTAATAGCTGGCACTGTTATAAAGTTTGCAATGGGTAACCTATTTAAAGATTATTTTTCTTCAGATTTTTTTGCTTTGCGCAAATCTAACTTGAAAGGAATCTCATTCTTTCAGACTTCTACCAACATTTACATTTGCAGTCATGAACAGCCCCTAAACTTTTAATTGAGCAATAAAGACAATTGCAGAAAGCAGATCCAAATCCCGATAGGACTTTTTAAAAAACAGATAAACATCCCCCGTGGGCTGCAGGGCCGGACTGATGAGTGGGAGCTGGAAAAGCGCATTTGTCGGGGACACTGAGGCGCAGAAGTGACCCAAACCAGTTCTTGGCTGTTCAAGCAGAGAATGAGAAAAGAAAAGAAAACAAAACGCACGGCTCTGAAAATTAGACAAGGTTTTTCAATCTCGGCATTATTAAACTACAATACCGCCTTTTAGAGCTGTTAACAACGTTGTGGTTGTTTTGAATACAGTTTAACCTGGCACTGCTCCTGATGGCTCGGGAACATGGACTTTTTCCCCAGCTCCTATCACAAGCTGCTTGGGTGTTGTTATTTCGACACATTAGTGGGTGCGGACGTGCTGCATCTCACTGGAACCAGCAAGGAGGCTTCTTCTCCTTGCCTGCAAGTGCTGGTGAAAGAGCAGCAAGTCCTCAGCCGCAGGGTCCCCGCAGGTCACCATCCAGCAGCAGACCCACCGCAAGAAACTTCCAACGTGGTGGAGCCTTGGTCCATGAAAAATGAAAAATAAATTAAATTAAAATGAAACGACAGAGCACGGGACTATTTTAAATGTCAGTTTATCTCAATTTTAAATATCAGTTTGAAATGTCAAGGCCTGATTCTCCTCCAGTTCACATGAAAGTGGTGTCAGCCCTCGCTCCCATCGAGCGCGGGGACCGAGGGGTTCGCCAGCCTCGGGAGACCCCCGGCTCCCAAAGCCAGCGGCCCGGCCTCCCCCAGATCCGGAGGAAAAGGAGGAGCAAACCCATAGAGCCCATTGACAGGACACCTCAGCGACAGCAGCTGAAGACGTGGCCACGCAAGGACAAAGTCGCAGGTCGGCACGTGGCTCCTGCACCCTGAGTGCCCCGCACACCACGAGAGCTCCGCTGGTGCCCAGGAACACGTTTGAGAGCAAACTCTGTATTTTTTGGTCGAGATTTGCAGCAAAGGGAATTTCATAATAATTTTTTTTTACCAGCTGTAGTATGCATGTTATTACACGGTTAAGAACAAGATAGCAAACATATGTGTAGATTTTATTTGCTGCAAAAGTTAAATTCCGTCAACGACCACAAAAATATTTACATTTGTATTTTATAAAGACAAACTGAATTGTAATTGTGGATTTGCAGAAGTGTGAGTACAATATCATCACAGCATTTACAAAAAAAAAAAAAAAAGCTTATTTCAAAAAAAATTTGCTCATTTCTAATATTAAAGCCCCCAGTCAATATGCATCTTGACAATACAGGGACATCTCACTTCATAAAGCTTATACAACTTGTCCAGAATCCTTTTTTTATGATCTAACTCATGCAAAAAATTTAATAAAATTGTATTTACTTTTCCAAAGGCATGTGAGTGCACACATGTGAAAGGATATATACAGAATGTCTCTGAAAGGGGTGAGGATGTTGGACTTCATCGCAGAGAGGAGCGAGATGGGAACACGTCCACCAAACAAAGAATGCAGCAGTGAGCCCTTGGACCAGCGGCGCCAGCAGAGATCAACGTGGTCCTTTGGCTTCTTGAAAGGCGACGTCGTGTCCTGCTGAGGAGTCGGTGAAAGGGCCTGGTGGGAAACGCGGTGGCAGAGGACGCAGCGGCCGTCCTCTCTTTTGGGAGGCCAAGGCACGTCCCACCGCAGCGACCACGCTCGCGCCATGGCCAGCGTCCTGTCCCCTCGCTGGGGACACTGGCAGGGGACACCACGCTGCCAGGCCACCGAAAGCCCTCGCAGAGCTCATCACCCCGGCAGCAGAGATTCTCCAGGGGCAACGTGTCGTTGTTTTAACCAGATTTGCCTTGTTTTCAATCTGCTACCGAATGAGCAAATGTGATCCTACTTTGACATCTCGTCACTCATGTCCACTCAGAATTGGGTGTAGGGCCAGGAATTTTTCACATTTTGTCTCCCACATCTCCTACATGGCCGAATTTTGCTTCTGCTAACGCCTCTCCAAAGCCCTCAAAGAGTTCAGAAAGCAGCTCCTATGACTCCAGCTGCCGCGCAAGAAGCTGATGTTTTACAGGATAAAATTCATCCTTCAAAACAACTTTTGAAATCCACTTATGGATAGACACAGTTACTGTTAGGCTAGCAGGCGTTTTGATGGCCAGGGGAGTTGAAGAGCTCTGGTTCTCCATGGATTTGGTCACATTGGTCCTTTCTCTAGTGCTAGGAAGGTGCAAAGCCCCTCTGGAATTATCGACGGGATGGAGGGTTTTGTGGCGGTGTACTTGACTGAACAAGGACATTGCAACAATCTCATGGACTATCCACCGAGCCTTGCTGATTAGGTCCTGGTCCAAGGACACGATGTAAGCAGCAAAAGCTGCTTGATGAGCATAATAGCAAGAACTGGCAAGAAGCAGTTAACTGCAAGAATGCAAACAGTGACCATATCTGGGGACGCGTGATGTAGTAATAAGAGCCAATTAGCAATGTAGCTATGCGCGTGAACAGCTCGTGGACAAACTTCATATCCAATTAAATAATAGCGTGTCGCGTGTACAGAAATAAGATAGGTATAAATATAACTTTGTTAGAGCAATAAAGTGGCTCCAGCTATGACCATATTGGTGTGTCATTGAGTCCGTCATTCTGCTCCCGCAGGTTTTCGCAGCCCTTCTCCCATCGCCCGACAGATGACTCCAAAGCCGTTGCAGAACAATCCAGGTGAGCAGCGTGGATTCTTCTCAGAGGCCCCGGGAGGCCTGGTGCCAGCAGACCCCGGTGCCGCCCGCGCTCCCACAGCGCTGATGACCAAGGGACGGTGTCCAAACCCTACGTTTGACAGCCCAGATGCCGTCAGAAAGTTTTTTCGAAAACACTGCTTTAATAAAAAGAGGTTATTTTTCAGTGCTTGGTCTGAGGGTACGGCGGCAAAAGTAGGAATAACTAAAGCAAACTAACACCTGAGCTCTACTAATGAGCACAAAAATACTTTGGCATGGCTGTCTCCAATGGTGGGTGATGACTTTTTATTGATTAGGTTGAACGGGATTGCTCTCTAATTATGTGAGCTCTAAAAACGTTAGAGAAAACTTGCAATCGGAGCTACATGGGAGGTTATTATACAAGCATTTTAGCACTGGAGGCCAGGATTTCCCTTTTAATCAATCATCATAATTTGGTTTAAAGGACTAATCGAGCACACTTCATTTTGCACACCCTTTTGCTGCGGTTGGGTGGCAGAGGAGCCTGGTGCGGAGCGATGCGGCTCTGCGGACCGCCAGAGCTGCTCTGGGAGTTATAAGGGGATAAATTTCTAATGCCTCGGCCACCTTCTTGAGTGGTGTTACCCTACACGCACTAGGGAAGAGCATTTTAATAACGAGAACCTTAAAAATTACATATACATACAGGTAGAATAAGCTGTCACACCTTCAATGTAGGTAACAGATTTGTACATGCACCTAAAATATTCATGCAGACTTTGGAATTTAAGCTTATGGCATAATAGGATTTGCACAATAATTCAATCTAATTGTGTAGGCAAGCTGTAAAACTGCTATATCTCTGATGGTTTACTGTGCGGAAAAAAAAAAAGATGCTGTTAAACCTTCTTCACTGACATCTAATGTTTCAGGTTTTTAAAAATATTGTATAAAGACTGAGATTTATTTCCTAAGATGTTTCATTAATGGTTGTGGCAGGCAGCTGGCCTGAGGTTTGACACACAATAAAATCCATGTCAAGAATATTAAAGATAGTGCAAAAGATAACTATGAATTTACATTCAAACAGGCTTTTGACAAAGCCATTGCAACAGGCTCCTAATCAGGTCTTGAGACCTAGCCTGCCCTCTCTTTAAACCCGTGATCTTGAAAAGGAGCTTTAAATTGGAAATTATTACACATTAAAACCTCAACATGGGCCAGATCGAAGCGGATCGATATCTTGCCGAGCACAATAAATCAGCCTGCTGCTCTGCGGTTACTGTTTGCTGAACATATTTAAATTTTCTTGTAACAAATTAATTCCAACATTTTCTCTTGATTGAATTAGGGCAAGTGTTGGAGCTGTCACAAGTATTTCACTGCTTCAGGGAGACAAATTGCTCGTCTGGACATGGGTAACAAGCCAAAGTGTTGAGTCCCTGATAATCTTTCCACTAATTCTCCATTACAGCAAAATGAAGCCATAAATCACCGTGACAGCTGATCGATGCAAACATTGTTTCCGCCATGATTGCCAGCGCTCCCCGCGGACTCACTGTCCGCTTACAATTCGCCGAAATTACTCCCCGGGCAGCCTCGCCGGAGCTCGGCGAGCGCGCGCCCGAGCCGCTCCCCTCCAGAACTAACCATCTCATTTCGGCTCCCGGCCCCCTCGCCAAATAGCAAATATTAATCAAAACGCCCTATTTAGCTACCGGCCAGGTAATCTTTTAAAGCTAAGAAGCGTTCCTTCGGCAATCATTCTTTTGGAAAAAAAAAAAAAAAAAGAAATTTTAAAACTCTTGTTTTGTAAAATATATTGTAATATAACGTAACGGCGTCAGGCTCCAGCCCTGTCGCTTTCTCTTAACTAACTAGTGGCAACTTGGATGAAATTACTTGACCCTTTATCGAGTTCTGCTAATGTCTTCTAAAAAAGAAATTAAACCACCCCGCGGCCTGCCCTATGGCAGCTCTCTGTGCACATTTAATTCCAGGAAAGATGTATTAAGTAGTTCTTGCGCAGAACTAATTCACGCGCCGAGCCGGCCGCGCCGGCCATCCGCCTGCATAATGCCGCGGTGTTCCCGGCTCCGACGGGCTGAGAAACGGGTGAAAAAACAGCAAAACCTGGAAACCTGTCTGTGTGGGTTAGCAGCCCCAACCCAGACGGGGAAATCCAAATTGAGACGGGGGCTGATGCTGCGCTCCGAGGGAGGGGGGTGGTTGGGTACCGCTTCACCGGGGATACGGCAAGGAGGAAAGATGGAGTAGGAGCCCGTAGGAAAAGCCTTATTCCCGTGCAACAAGCTGTTTGCACGGCTGAGATAGTCAGAAAAAGGATAAAAATAATGTAGAAGCGGTCCCAGGGAAGCTGTAGGTTTGTTGCACTGAGCGCTTTCCCCATGCCCGTGAGCTCTGCACGCCGGGAAAGGCGAAACGCGGCAGAGAGCAGCAGGAGGACCCCCGAATTGGGGCTGTGTGATGTGGGGTGATGCCTCATGCCCCCCCAGCATGTGCGGTTGGATGTCACGGCCCAAAATTGTCACGGCCCAAAATTGTCACGGCCACCACTGCAACCCCATTGCCCCCAACCCAGTCCCTCCACGGGCGCAAGGGCTTCCCCAAGCCCCTCCTGGGGGGCAGCTCCTCCCGAAAAAGGCCGGGAGGGGACATGCGAGCCGTGCTGGGAGCTCAGGGATTCAAACAAAATACCACAAGTGTGGCTCAGATGTCACTAATAAGATGTTCCTGTCCCTGCTGAGACAGTGACAACAAGTGTGCTGCAGTGCAAATGCATCCAACAAGATCCCTGCCACTGAATAAGGAGATATTTCAAATTATTAAGGCTGGATTATTTTAGATATGCGACTATGATGTGCTATCAGCTCTAAAACTCCACCGTCACAAGCAGAAAAGGCGTAGCTTTCCGCATGCAAATTATGGGTTTGTTTATCCGTAATTAAAAAATTAAAAACCAGAAAGTGGGTAGCAAACTTTATTTCTTCACATAAAACGTAATGCGCTTCATAATGTCAACATTGCAGCCTCTCTGCTCCACATCAGCACGCACACAAGACAAGTGCTGTAAGAAATTACACGGAGGTGGTTTGCAATCACCGACGTGCAAAAAGAGCAAGAAGCAGACGCCGACCCAAAGCCAAAACTCATCCCCCAGACACCCCCGATGGCCCCGGAGCCGGGAGTTCATCAGCGGATTGGATGCGAAGGCAACATGGGTAAAACGCATCCATCAACGTCCCCCTGCGAGGAGTTCCCAACCGATCACGGGTTGGGATCAATGAGGGATCGTTCGGGAGGAGGGCGAGACGCTGGAGGTGACCAGAGACACGGCAAAGAATAACAAACCCCTGCGCTGCTGGGATATGACGGATCATATCATTTAAGGATGGCTTTAAAAAAAAAATATATGCCACTTCTGCATCATTCCCTTATTTGAGAGTTTTCTATGCTACGAGTTCCACTTTAGAGACAGTCACTATAATTAAAATACACTTAATTGAGATACACCTAATTGAGACTAATTGAAATTCCACCGCCACTAGTAGAGCAGTAAATTAAAAAGGAGGGAAAAAGATCGGAAAGGATGTTTTCTCGACATGGCTGAACTTCAGCTTGTTTTGCTGTTACGAACTGGAGCCCAGGTAATAAAACATCTCGTGCTTCTGCAATGATTACGCATTTTCATACGTTGTTTCTAAGGATGAGAATCTATTATTTACAAAGAAACAACCCTAAAAAAATGCCAGTCAAAGCCATTAAGATATTTTCGTCGATGCGCCACACATAAATCTGATTTATGTTGGTTTAAACAGTTAAGAAATCCCTGAAATAACTTAACTCATTATTTTATTACCTGATTAATGGTTCGGAGTAGCTGATTTGTAGGTGAAGTTTTACCGAATGCAAAATTAAAATAATAGCCTTTTGTAAAAATGTTCTGTGTTTGTTCAATTATGTGTTTCAAACTGAAACAAATATAAAAACTTCAATAAATATATTTTCTTTCAAGAAATGACATACTGTGGGTTTTCTGTTATTGTTGGGTTTGATGTTTTTGCCTCTAAGGAGGTCAGCAATATGGAAACATAAAGGCCAATTTAATTTGTGCATCTGTGGCTGCCAAGTATTTTAATTCCGACAGCTGTGACTGAAGAGTTAATATTTTACTTGTCAAAATCCAAAAGAAGGCCAGTGAATCACTCTAATTCTCATTAAGAGGCTTCCCCCCCAGTAGCACCCTAATTCAAAATAATGAAAGTAGAGACTGAGTGCGATTCTAATACCAGTTGAGACCTATCTTTTAATATTTCTCTAGTGATGGATTAGGGATCGGGGAAATTCATCTCAGATCATAGAGCCTAATTTAATAAGGGATCATTCCAAGAGTATTGCATTTTATAATAATGTCATTTAATGTGTCGTCTTCCATTTTTACTGTCCCATATGTATGCTTACATGATGGTGCCATAGGGATAAACTTTTAAAGAACCAGGATCGTTTTTCGTCCGAGGTTCTTCGTAACGAGGAAGTTCATCAATGAGATGGTCCATTAGTGAGCTATTATAATTGCGGAGTAGTTAAAAGAACCCGTGGAAGCCAAGAGAACAGTTACACAAACGACAGTTTCAAACCCTGGCGTGAAGGGGAAGGAAGAACACTTAAAAGCAGGTTAAAATCAGGGTTTTGTGTCTAATACAATAGTGCCATAACATGAAAAATGCCGTAACCTAGCTGTTTAAAAAGTACGATAATAAAATAACTTTTCCCTGTAAGAAAATCTACATACAACATTTCCCACTGGTGATTCCCGGGATTATTTCGGTAGCTCTAATTGTTTCTTTGGGGTTTTCTGACTATTTTCCAACGTTCTTTTCCCTGAAAGCGCAGGGATTTGCTACTCTGCGGGGCAGCAAATTGTCAACGACCTACAGAATGGATTGGAATTGATTATTGTGTATTAATATTTGGACTGTATTTAATCACTTAGGTCATTCATATCTCTTGGCACTGCACTGAAGGTAAAATTCTTGGTGATTCCTACAACAACGAAGCTACACAAGCTCAAGAAAACGACCCGAGCACCTAAATGTCAATGTATCGTTATTGCCCGTAAGTTGTGCAGCTGCAGCCTGAGCTTTGTGTAACCACATTTCTGTCGCACGGGCCTTTAGGAAAAATGGTGCTATAATGAGAATTTTTGTTACAAATACATTCGCGTGATTAAGTCTTTATTTTCAGGTAACAACTCAATGTCTTCAGTGCGAGGTTTGACAGAATCAGATCAAATACAGACAGCCTAAACGGGGACCAGTTGAGTAATAACCTGCTGTAAACAATAATCTAATTACCGGAGTATTTCCAGCATTAAAATGTGTTTCCAGCATTGAAATGTGTTGTTCGAAGGGGAACACAATTAATACAAAATGAGATTTTTCATATTTTCTCTTTTCTCCTGTGTATTTTCACAGTTTTGTTTTCTTTAGAATATTGTAACTCATGGTATTTCTTGCACTTCTTCTCATATAACTAAATTTATGATTTGTGTCTTGTTGAAAATATTCTTTCTTGATATTTCTTTTTCTTATTTTCTTCTTTGCATCTTAAGTCCCCATTTGTGCGCTGACTGTTTTTATTCTTTTCCATTTCCTCTTCCTTCCATTTTTATTGTCTTCTTCTGAAATCAGTTATTTCGTACTTTTTCAGGTTTAATTTCTGAGTCGTACTGTTGGCCAGTTCGTAAATCCCTCTTTACAAGCTGGAAAAGTTTCATCTAGATTTCATAGCCTAGAGGGTTTTTTTCTCACCATGTTATCTTTTCATGTGTTAGTGTATTGTTTGTTAAACTTCTTTCTTTTGATTAAATATCAGGAGTTATTCGTCCAGTAGGAGTGTTACATATGTACACGTCCGGCATCTGGAAACGCTTTAGGGACGCATTCAGTTTGCGAAGAGAAAATTATATTTATAATGGTTTAAAATCAGAAATAAAAAGAGTCTGGTTGTATCTAAAATAATTAGAAACGGCTAGTTTATATTAAAGAATTAGAAACAAAAAGAAAAAAGTTAAGTGAACAGGTTTTGAGGACTGTTTTTTAATGAACGTCGGAGATGGGATGTCACAACTCCTGGGCAGTTTTTGGAGCTCACCGCCGGCCACAGGACGCGGATGCTTTTACATTCTGTTATTCTCTGCCAGGAAAGTTAAACTAGTACCAACACAGTTGCGTCTATAACTGGTTAACTTGGTCTGAGCCCAGTTTGTTAAGCTGCCGAAGACAAACTCAACCAAAACGCGATATAAATAGCACTATCTCAGTGGGGAAAACTGGCAACGGTTAGAAGGTGGGTCCCAGTCAGACAGATATAAGAAGAAAGTATCATCACAAAGTTAACTGTCTGCCAAGGAATATAAATAAAGGAATGCTTCCAAACTTAGCCATTTCTTGCTTTTCCTTCGTTCCCTCATTTCCCCCTTGCCTCTCTCTTTTTCCCATCCACAATCCATCCGTCCCTCCCACCACCTTCTCCTCACGCTATTAATATTATATTTGGCGGATCTGCTTCTCCTCACCCAGCTGAGCCGCCGAGACCAGACGGGCTCCTAATTATAGACCTGCGGACCATCTCGTAGTAGAAATATCTTCAAGAAAACAATTTAGGAAGAAGCTTTCCATGATGTTCTCACTGTAGGTTTTTCCTTCCTGCCTTATCAGAGCCCGGCAACACCAGGGAACCCGCCTGGCTCCACCACAAACCAGAGCTATTTGTATGGGCGCATCCGCGCCAGGACATTCCCTTCCAGTTTGTCACGTACCAGCACAGCTCATGGGTTTCCTTTTGTTTCTTTGTTACTTTAAATTAATCAGAATTCAGTTTTAATCTAGAAATTCACAGTCAGTTTGCTATAAGAATTTGATAGTCAATGCTTAGGATAATAAAATTGTGCCTTTAAGTCTTAAGGCATTTTTCTTTAGCTGTCTGGACAGGTATAAATCAGTCTCAAAAAAAAATGCAGGCTGCCACAACAAATATTCTTTATTGCAATACAAAACTGATTTTCAACAAATAAAATATGCTGTTGTGGTCAGTATTCCCACAGATATCTGTGTCTGGTAAAGCATTTGCAGACAGCAGACACAGGAAAAGACAAACACAGGATGAAGTACATGTTTTAAAGATCAACCCAATACTACACAAAACCTGTCAATAATTTGCTCTGTTCTCATTGGAGCATAAAAACATCAGCTAAAATTTACCACGTAACAGTCCTCCTGAAGAAGGTGGGGGTTGTGGCTTTTTCCTGGCAGCCCAATTTATTTGAATCCAAATAATAAATCCTATTAAAAACGTTGATAAAAGTGCTCAGGGCAGATTAGTCATTCTTTCTTCTCTAATATTGAGCTAATATTTTTCATTATAAAGATACTTAATTAAAAACCGTTAAGTTTACATCAAATATGTTAAGTAGCTAACCAGTGGGGAGCGTGCTAAGAACACAAGAGTATTTTGATTCAGTTTAGAAAAGCAGCCTGCTCTTGTGGTCCTTGTGCACGCTGAATTCCAGCCCTGCCAGGATTTACACGCACAATCAATGTTAACTTTAATTTCTTCATGAACCTCATGGCTCGCTCCCCAGTGACTGGTCAGGAAAAATGTTGCAGAAGGTCGATGGGTGTAGGTTGAATCACAGAATCACATAATGGTTTGGGTTGGAAAAGACCTTTAAGATCATTGAGTTCAACTGTTAACTCAACACTGTCAACTTCACCACTGCCCCATGTCCCTGAGAACCTCCTGTCCGTCTGTCCAACCCTCCAGGGATGGTGACTCCAGCACTGCCCTGGGCAGCCTGTTCCAATGCCCCACAGCCCTTTGGGGAAGAAATTGTTCCCCAGATCCAACCTCAACCTCCCCTGGCGCAACTTGAGGCCGTTTCCTCTGGTCCTGGCGCTTGTTCCTGGGGAGCAGAGCCCGACCCCCCCTGGCTCCAAGCTCCTTCCAGGCAGGTCAGAGATCAGAAGGTCTCCCCTCAGCTCCTGTTCTCCAGCTGAACCCCCAGCTCCCTCAGCCACTCCCATCACACTTGTGCTCCAGCCCCTTCCCCAGCTCCATTCTCTCTTTGAACCCAAGGTCTTTCTTGTTATGAGGGGCCCAAAACTGACCCCAGGATTCGAGGTTTGGCCTCCCCAGTGCCCAGTATAGGGGGGCGATCACTTCTCTGGTCCCGCTGGCCACACCAGTGCTGGTACCAGCCAGGATGCTGGTGGCCTTTTTGGCCATGCTCAGCCGCTGCCACCAACACCCCCAGGGCCTTTTCCTTCCAGCCGCTCTCCCCCGAGCCCGCAGCGCTCATGGGGCTGTTGTGACCCAAGTGCAGGACCCAGCACCTGGCCTTGTTGAACGTCATACAATTGGCTTCAGCCCATTGATCAGCCGCTCCAGATCCCTCCGTAGAGCCTTGAGATCTCTTTGGGCACCTGGAAGCTCTCAGCTCTCTTCTGTGGGGGCACAAGGAGCAAGAGCGATGCAGGGTGAGATGTGGGCGCACGCGGGGACGGATCCTGCACAGCCCCCCAGCAAGAAGCCGCTCCAGCGCTGGGCTTGAGATCACAACGCATCATCTCAGCTGGAAACCCTCCTTAAATCAGTTCTAACAGGAGCTGTTTCGTTGCCCTAGACTTTGAGTATAAAATAAAGACATTGAAAAATGACTAATTCAAGAATGTTTTCCCCTCTGAAAACCCAATTTCAGCCTACAAAGGCAGGGCGGGCTTTGCGGCCCCGGGAGCCAAGGGCACTCTGATTATTTGGCTGCGGAGCTGCGTACAAACACACGCTGGTTAAATACCCAGGGAGGCAGTTTTCACAGCTCTCTGCTTATGGCCAGATCAAGTTTCAGATGTAAACTGGAATTCAACTTCTTTCTATACAAAGAAATGTATACGGGTTTGTATACAAAGGAATTTTAAAATAACAGTTTATTTTGGGTGCTGAACGACTTTTCTGAGAACTTAGACCTAAGTCATTACTCAGATTTAAATCTTCTTTAAGATGGATCTCAAAAAAAAAAGAAGTTATCCTTTGTGAAGTTACATGTGTGCCAACTGATGGCAGCCACGGCGGGTACTGGTTCATGAGACTTTCCATTTAGTCACAAAGCATTGAAATATTATCCATATGTTGCAAATGAGGGAAGACTGTTGTAATTAAATGCTCTTTCCCATTAATTGCACTTAAAGGATAGCAGTTTGCTGATAGCCAGGATGAGACTGGCTACTCACACACTAGTTGTACAAAACCTGGTGGAAGGAAAAAATATTATGCAAAGCTATTAAGTGTCCTGTCCTCCTTCTCATCAGTGCACATCCCCTTTCCAGCAAGGTAACCCATCACCCTCAGACCAAGAATTCCCTCGTTCTCAGCAAGTACGAGGGCAGGAGGATATTTAGTGAGGAGGAGGACGATCTCCGTACCCTTCGCCCAGTGATGCTCCATCTGCCTCCCAACCTCCAGCTCCCCTGAAGGCGTTTTGGTTTCCCTGCCGCTGGGGATTATGGAGACAGTGGCCATTAATGGATGATGGATTAATGGATATCAGAAAATTTAATTTCCCGGTTATACTCTATGATTCTGGTCTTTCTGTAGGGACATAAACATGCACACGAGATAATTATATTTCAAGGGCCAAATCGTGGATATTCCCTTCCACCCTTTTCCCTCTCAATTCACAGAGTCATGACAGCAGGTCTGGCCAGAGGGAAAGTGCTGTTACCCTGCGTGTCATAAAGTTACTTTCCAGGCTCTTTTCAGGCTGTTTAATCTAGGAAAATAAACCTATGAGTGGGTAAAGTGTTACACGAATACATTAGTGTTTATTCACAATCAATGCACCCGGTCCAGTTTCCCTGCACCAGTAACACTCCTCTCTCTCTCCACGGCTCCCACCCTCTCTGGGCTGTCACAAAAACCAAATTGTGCTTCTCCCTGGCGTCGTATTCTGCTCTGGGTGCTTTGCCTCCTCTCTGCTCCTCTCCTGCTCTCTCTTGTCACACACAGAGACACAGCCCAGACCTCTCCTCCGTGCCTGTCATCGCGCCACGGGGACGCTCTCCACCCACGCACTCCTCGGCTCTGACTCATCTCGGCTTCTGCTTGCTTTTGGGAATGATTTCTACTGTTTTGGCCGCCTCGTTACATAAGGAAGCTCGATTGTTTCCTGCGCCCATCTGCAGCGAAGCTGGCTTATTGCATCCACCACCTTCGGCAGCACCCGAGTTGATGCCACTACTGCACAACGCGCACACAGGTTCCTACATATAAGATTACCTTATGGAATTAGCTAATTTTCCTATTGCCTGGAAGCTGTAATTCAAGGGTCAATGGTAGTTTGCTTCCAAGAGGTGTTTCCAGTTTATTTATTTGTCTGACCTAATCTCATTTTACGGAGATTCAATACTTCTCACATTAGTCCTTGTGAGCACTTGAAAATAAGCAGTATTACGAGCTTGTTTCTTCTCTGCAGGAGCTGGAGCTGTGTTTAGTGATTTTGGACATCTGTAATGTGAGTCTGTTCCAACACCTGCCCGCATTCAATGCCTTCCTCGGTGTCCCAGGGCAAAATGTCGGTAGTATTGAGTACAAGAGTTGCGACGGACATTTGGTCTCGAATTGTTCCCCAGGACTTCAATGATAAAAGCAACACTCAGACATTAGCCAAGAGCTCTTGGCTATAATTTTCTTAAATGTTTTAAGCTAAACAAGGTTGTGCCTCCTCAGTAGCTGTATAGAAGAAATCAAGGAAAAATGCAATTTGTGAACAACGCATTTCTTCTGTGCACAAACCTGATTTTGTTTTTTTGCATTTACGTTTTGCCACACCTTTTCTGGAAAGCCTGGCAGCATCCTCCAGGAGACACAGCTCTGCGCTCCTCTCTGGCAGGAGAAATTGCCAACTCCTGGTTCAGAGAGCTGCATTTGCACCAAAGATCTACCACGACTTCCCTGGCAACTCACCACAAACTTCCCGGCCACCTGCCCGGGCACGGCGATGGCCGAGGAACTCGAGGAATGGTAAACGTGGCGTGTCTGCAAGATATTGCTTCAAGTTTTCTGAAATTAGACTAGACCAAATTTAGCATTTCCTTATTGACAACACTGAACCACCACATGTTTCCCTGTGGTAACGAACAATAAGTGTACAAGCACACAGGAAACAGTTAAAAACAAGTGCAATTCCTGGCTAACGTTAATTTTTATTCTTCCGAAAACTAAGTGGGGCACTTATAAAACTTAGGCAAAAGCTTGAAAAAAATTTAAATGCATTCACACTTTAAATAGCCATAAAAATAAATTACTCATAGGAATACAACATATATAACTTAGCCTGACCTTGGACATTTCTTGGCTAATAACATTTGTTTTGAAGTATATATGTTCCATTTATAACAGAAGGCTTAATTCATCTTTCTCCAGGAACAGACCAGCAAGCTGACACTCTGTAAATCCTGCCCTTCCATTGTTTAACTGAGAAGTCTCAGTGCAGATGTTATGAAAGAAAGCTCAGAGAGAAAATTCACAGGCATTTCCCCAGCCCATGAAAATAAGTTCTTGATTACAAGTAAAATGAGCCCATTATAAATTAATCTAAACTAATTACATCTGAACATCAAGTAATTTACGAATCGCGAAAGTTTACCTTTCCTTTAGCAATATTACTACGGTTAAATTACTTTTGAAATTCATACAAAATCCTTTACCTAGGTAGCAAAACATTGTGAACTATTTCTGCAATCGAACTGATTACCTACGTAAAAATTGTCATCTGCTTCATATTATGAAGCTGCTTTTCAGCTGCGCAAAACAAGGACAAGAACCACCAAGGGTCAGATCTTTTCCTGCGGCAGCGAGCCCAGGACAGAGCTACCGCTGCTTACACCAGGTAGAAATCTGGTCTTTAAATCCAACAGATCCTATCGGGGAATCCCCTCCCACAGCCTTGCAGCTGCAGCAGTGTAAGAATAACCAAAATCCCACCTGCAGGCACTGGACAAGGTGAAAAATTACGTAAAAAATTACCAGGAAGCATATGGATTAGTTTGCATTCCTTTCCGTAGTAAGGACGATTGTTGCAGCAATGGTATTTCTTTAAATTAATGGCTGTTCAAGTAATTACGATAATCTAAACCAGATATCTAAAATGTATCGAATCCAGCTAATTCGTTAGCCTATTGTTTTCTTTTTCTTACAGTTTCGGTACTGTGGTATTCACCCAAGCAGAATTTCTGCTGCAGTCAACAAAGTCAATGGAAATCCGCCCGAATGTTCCTGCGCAGGGACAGCAGGGGCATCATCTACATGTGGTTTCCATTGTCCTGCAGTTAACCTCTCAGAGATATTTTTGGGGAATACTTTATTTACATTTTCTTTAAAAAAGAATATGTTTACCTTCATCCTAAAGATTACCACATGTCAAAACACTTCCAAATCTAAATATTTCATAAAAGAGAAGCTGCATAATAAATAACGTATACACATAAGTAAAGGAATGGCGTAAAAAATGCTCTGAGTATTCACAGCTATTTTGTAAGGGGCTACAGGCAGAATCTTAATTTCCAGCAGATTATCTGCCTTGGTAAGTGCTAGCCAAGTTTCCACTGCTTAAATATTTACTCAAAGGACCACTAAGAGGTTTGTAAGTGTGTTGATGTTAATACGAGCAGTTTGCACGCTGCCGTCTTGGTGCACAGTCCCCTCTACGATCCTCCTACACGCTGAGAGGAGCCATCGCTCTCACCAGAAAAACTGTTTTAGTCACTACACTCAAATGTCCTCCAAGAAAAGTTGTTGTGTCTCTTTGTGGTTGCAACCAAAATTCAGATGCTTCCTAATATAGTAGCCAATTCTTATTTTGCAAACACTCTTTCTCGTGTGAGCTGTTCAAACATGGGTTAACTCCACCGTCTTGTCTAAGCTGTGTCTGGTGTTCCCATCATCGGTGACCGGTGGGACGTGTTCCCCTCCTGTAAGGAAAAGAAAATAGTAGGTCTAAATTCTTCTTAGAGGAATAAGGCAGCAGTGGCCACCTAACATCAGAGTGACGAAATGTTTCCCCCGTTACAGAGTGTGCGGAGCATGTTAACATCTTGCTGGAGCGTGTGACGGCGGCAGTGAAGGTGCGAGTCAAAAGCAGATGACTGGAGAATTAAAATAGTTGAGTTTCACAGAGTGCAGGAACTATGAAGCCATTATGACCCTACAGACATTAGATCCTGAGCAAAATTGCCAGCATTTACCATTTCACAGCGATACGAAAACACTTTCTGCAAACCCAGGAAGCCAAAAAGCTTGAGAGAAGATGTAGGGATCGGGGACATTTGAAACACCAAAGGCTGGCTGTAAACAACTGCTGTCCAGCTCATCAACTGGACAGAAGCACCCATTGATGAGCTTGTACCTGCTCACTACTTTTTCCCGAACTTGCATAATCGAGGATGACATTTTCAAAGAGCAAAACACCAGGACACCAGCACTGGCAGAGAGAGGAGGAATCGCAGGAACCTACCGATGGAGCCCACAGCCGCCTGGCTGCACAAACCATTGATGTCCAGGATCATGGACATCCAGGATCACGTTGAGGACCTATAGATGCACATCCAGGATCATGGTGGGAAACCCAAGCGTGGAGCACCAGTGTGGATATTGGGCCTAGCGCATGGAATGTCAGCCTGAACGCTGATGTAGCTGCATTTTCTTAATGCATTATTAAAACTGCTGTCTTTCTTCTCCAAATTAACTTGAGGAAGATGTTCACAAAAGATTACCCTACTCTGATACTGTGTTTTATCAACCGCAGGTTTATATTGTCAGTGGTTTCAGGATGGTGGTAAGATCAAGCTGGCCCTTGTTGAGAGCACTGGCCCGTGATGAGCACATTTTGTACCTCCTCATTTCAGAATTCTCTCTCCGAATTTTTCCCTGTGTAAAAGGAGACTGCTGATATCACATCAGTATTTAATGAACAGAATGTCTGATGTGCGAAGGCCATGAAACCTTCATTATGAAGGAAAACATTCTCAAACACCTTTTGGAGCTGCAGTATTAAAAAGTTTAACACAGATAAAAGGAGAGGTAAGTAGATAGGCTTGCAAAACGTGATGCAAATCTCCTTTGCATACATATTTTTTTCCATTATGTTACAGAAAGAGCAGCATCGGTACATGCGATGTGGGTGATGTGACATATGAACGATGCTGCAGATCCCTTCAAATCCTGCGCTCCCGGGTGCTGCCCACGGAGGGGGGGACACCGCGGCTGGGGGCCTGTGCCAGCACCTGCCGAGTGAAAACACAAACCAGCCCCAAACTGAGCAGAGGTTGGGTTTGTGTTATCACCCTACCAAGAAAGACCACGGGATCTGCTGGTTTTTCCGTTAAAAATTTAGCTTTTGTCAGTAAAATTAGTAAAAACTGGCAAAACAGCATAAACGCACCTGAAAAGCCATACTCTGCAACTGGACTGGCAAGATTCGTGGTGTAGAAAATTCTGAGAATTGTCTTAATTCGCACTAATTTATTACTTAAGGAACATCTGGGGAGAAGACTGGCTGCTCACATAAAGTGACAATGCACATTTCTGAGAACACTTACTAGACCCTCCATCAAAACCAGGGGTAGTTGCAGCTTAAATCTAGGAAAGATTAAAAAATGAGCACAATTTTTCCCAGTTCCTGTCAGAACTTTGTTGCCAGTCTCAAAAATACAAGTGTGATACAGATCTGCTTCTTTTATTTTTTTAAATCTACGTAGTAGATGACCTCTAAGGTGCACTTTCCCCTGCTGGTGCTTCACAGCAAGGGTGAACCGGCTCGGAAGTTGCGAGAAACTGAAAATTCAAGGGAACAGCCACAAAATTGGACAAGTATCAATATTTACTGGGCAGGAGTTAGTACAGTGTGTACTGTTACACAAAACACGTTATTTATTCCTTGAGTATTCAGCTGCAGCTCCCTCGAAGGACGGCTGTGCTCGTGAGGGTCGGCTGGATACCACGGAGGCTCATGTGCTCTTCTGGTGCTGCGTTTCTGAAAGGCAAGTTTAAGTGTGCTGGTTAAAAGCCTTGCCTGGAATAAAGCTGAGTTTACATGAGACGGATCAATTTCATATACAGTATTTAGCACATTTTCATGCACTTCTATGCACTGGGCAAACCCAGTGCTTGCTTTCTCTCTCTCTTTCTTTCTTTCTTTTTTTTTCCTTCTCCTTTTAAGAGTTCTTGTCTGGAGAACTGAGATGTATGGTAGGATTTAGGCCGGTGGTGTCTGGAGTTTTCTGTAGGACACGGGGCTGCCGGCACACCTGGCTGCTCACCTCACATCGCGTTGCTGCAGGGAGCGAACAAAATGTGGAAAGTGCCGCTTTGTCGAATACAAATCTGCGTGAGTTCCTGCTGCGAACGGGTGATGAGCTCTACAAGGACAGAAAAAAAAGTGTTTACTCCTTCCTACACGATTCATTTGATCTCTAAATCCCCGTCTCAGGCCAGTGCATCTCCATGTAAATCCCATGCTAAAATTTTATCTACGTAAAGCTATAGTGTGTGTGCACCGGCTGGCTCATGAAATACCCATAATTAAATTTTGTCAAACCTATGGGGTTTTACGTAGGTTCAGATGCTCCAAGAAATAAAATAGAAACAGAAGAGTTCTGGCCAACTTCTGTCGGCCTATAGACTTATTAGGTATTCCTGTCCAAGGAAACCAGGAATGTAAGTACCCCCGTCCAAAAATATCCCGTTAAGACTATTTTATTTTAATCACAGCTGTGTTAAAAAATACACAGTTTTCTTACGGAGTCCAATCATCTTTCCCTGTTATGACGAAAGTCCATTTTTCATGGTTTTTATTACAATCATCTTGAAGACAGACATATTGTAAAGATCTGAAATCCACACCGTATGTACCCATCGCAGCTTACGTTCCATACATCAATAACCCGCACAGGACTGACAGGCAACTATATTTAAACTAGTTGTGTTTTAAACAGAGCAGGTAAGACGTGACAAGTTTATTTGGAGCAGGTTGAGAACGCTTGGGGTTGTGTTTGGGATGTGAACTGCAATATTACCTGCTTGTGCACATATTAATTAACTTCGTTAATTCAGGGATCAATAGACACCACCGTTAGTTTTATTGACTTTATAATTAGGAGGATCTTACTTTTGCTTGAATAAAGTTGGTTTACCCCACATAAAATCTATCATTTTCCACCCCTTATTAGCTCATTTTGCTCTTGCAGGCCTCTCCGGGCGGGCCCCCTTTCTCCGGGGGTCACTGTCCCTGTCCCTGCCCGCCCGCTGGGGACAACTCGGGCTCGCTCCCGCCGCCCGACCGCCGGGACCCCCCGCCCCGGAGCTGCCCTTCCCCGCGGAGAGCGGGCACGGCTCGCCGGAGGCCGCCGCTTCCCCAGCGAGGGGCCCGGCGGGGCCAAGGGGCTCCGGGGACTGCGCCTCGGCCACCTCCCAGCCCCCGGCAGCGCCCGCCGGCTCCGTCCGCCGAGGCGGGTCCTTCGCCGCAGCCGCTGCCCGGACACCCGCGGCCGGGCGACGGGGGAGCCGTGGCGGGCGCCTTCTCCTCACAGGAGCCCTCATGGCAGGCGCCTTCCCTTCAGAAGAATCACCATGGCGGGCGCCTTCCCCTCACAAAGACCCCCATGGCGGGCTCTTTCCCCTCACAAGAATCACCATGGCGGGCTCCTGCCCCTCACAAGAATCACCATGGCGGGCGCCTGCCCCTCCCAGGAATCACTATGGCGGGCGCCTTCCCCTCACAAGAATCACCATGGCGGGGTCCTGCCCCTCACAAGAATCACCATGGCGGGCGCCTTCCCCTCACAGGAATCACCATGGCGGGCGCCTTCCCCTCACAAGGACCTCCATAGTGGGCACCTTCCCTTCATAAGGATCACTATGGCGGGCGCCTTTCCTTCACAAGAACCCCTATGGCGGGCTCCTTCCTCTCATAAGGACATCCATGGCGGGCTCCTGCCCCTCGCAGGAATCACCATGGCGGGCTCCTTCCCCTCACAAGGACGCGCACGGCGAGATCCTGCCCCGCACAAGGACATCGACATCGGGCGCCTTCCCCCAACAAGAATCGCTATGGCGGGCTCCTTCCCCTCACAGGGACCTCCATGGCGGGCGCCTCCGCGCCACCAGCCCCCGGGCCGGGCACCCTCTCCGCACGGAGCCCCGGCCAGAGGCGGCGCGTCCCGGCGGGCAGGGCACGGGGGAGCGGGCGGGACCCCGAGCCGGGCACGGCGGGGCTGGCGGGAGCGGCCCCGCGGGGGCTCCGTGCGGGCTGTGGACGAGGGCGGGCGGCAGCGGGAGGTGCGAATCCCCCCGTTGTTCCTCCCCTGGAAAATACCTCGAGCCACTTCGCTTTCCTCGATTTTATTACCTGAGGGAACTTGACAGAACTTGTAAAGACACAATTGCTGTATAACTTCCACCGGTCTATTATTTTTCTTTTTTTTTTTTTTTTCTTCAAAAGAAAGCCAAATCAAAACGCCACGATAAGTCTTGCGAAGCCGAAACTCAGGAAAACCGATAAAAAGTGGCGACAGAAGATGCGCGGGGGTGAGCGGAGCGTCCTGGTCGTGCCCGGCGCTATCGGCCCGTCGCGATATCTACGGAGCAGAAAGAAACGTGCGAGCTCTACAGAAGGTGTAAACACAGAAAAGAAAGAATATCACCGATTATTTAATATTAACAGTACCAGAAGTGACGTGAAAACGTCCACTAAAACGTTACTCTTTTCAGTCAATAGGTCGCAAAGTGTCTTAAATTCGTTACTTGGCACTTATTGAAATTCGTGACGTCGAAAATGGATTAAAAAAGGTGACGCAAACCTGAGTGAAACAAAATATATTGTACTGACAACAAATGTAATGAAATAACAGCATCTTTTTTTTTTTCTTTTTAAAATAACTTAAAATACACTAGAAAAAATATGGTCAATATAAATAATTTTGTTTTCATGGAGAACAAATAGATACAAAGCCCGTCCGTACCAAAGTACACGTAGAAGAGCTTTCCCTCTGTCTTGGCAATAAGCATGAGGGTCTGATGGCAAACTGGGATAACAATCACCGACTGCAAAGTACCCCAGGTTAAATAGCTATACGTCTTTCAAATAATAATAATAATACCAAAAAAAATCACAAGATTACGTGAATAGATACACCTTTATGAGATAAAATGCAAATGTTTGACAGTCAACTATCAATTCACAAGTTATAGCCAAAATAAACTTTGTTCGTGTGTATCAACATATTTTACATGTACCCAGTACTTCTTATTGGAATTTGCCGTTGTGTAAAGTGGTGGTTGGGAATTAAATACTCTCTTTTTTTTTTTTTCCCGTTCGTTTTTGCCCTCAGGACAAGAGAGCCCCAGCAAAGGGAGGCACATTCCGCTCCCTTTTATTTCAGAAGCGGGACGGCAAACGGACCAACAAAGATTCGCGAGTGGAAAAAGTAGCGCTTGATCTCCCTCTCTCTTTCCGCTTCCCTCCAAGATTAAAAGAGAGAGAACCCAGCCACGTTTGTTTGTTTTGCTTTTTTTTTTTCCTACTAAAGATGAGGGTGAAGTGCAAGTGAATCAAAGGACTCCATCAATGAAATACAAATACATGCAACCCGGAATGCTGCTGGAGGAAGAATCCCGGACAGTTTTCCATTAGAAATTCGCAGAGAAATCAGTGTCTTTTTTTTTTTTTTTTTTTCTATTTATCTTCGTCGTCGTCTTTCTCTTCTTTTTTTTTTTTTTTTTGTCGCTATTCCAGACGTGGTTGTTAAACTCAAGTATCTGATGCAACGTGAAAGGAGGCCCGCCTCTCTTATCAAATTTCTTGTATTAAAGTGAACTTCGCAGAAAAAGGTCAGTTTCAAAACCTGTGAACTTCCCAGCTGCGCGTCTAGTCCCTCTAATTCTTTAAATAAGTATATCTCTCCCGTCAGTTTCTCCTCTCTCTCGTCTTTTTTTTTAAATTATTTTTATTTTTTCACCTTTTTTTTTTTTTTTTTAATTTAAAAAGCCGGGTCACAGCCCCAGGGCGGCGGCGTGTTTCTTGGCCTTGAGGCGCAGGTCGGCGATGCTGGAGTTCTTGCTGGTGGTCTTGGCGGCGGCGGCGGCGGCCACCACGGAGGCGGCGGAGGCGGACTCGGCCAGCGTGGCCAGCGGGAGCCCGAACGGCGGCGCGGGGAACATCATGTAGGGTGCGTGGGCCAGGTGCGGGTGCAGATGGTGATGTGCGTGGGCCACGGCGCTGTCCAGCTGCAGCTGCGCCTGAACCTGCCGGGAGAGAAGGGGCAGAGCGTGGCGGCGACCCACGCGTGTCACCCCACACACACACACACATACACACACCCCGCCGCCCACTTGCCTGCTGGAAGGGCATCCTCAGCGCGCCCACGTTCACGTACGGGGCCACCCGACAGGCTTCGAACTGGCTGGCGGCGCCGATCAATACCCCTGCGGGAGGGAGCAGCAGCAGGCGGTCAGCAACCCCCCCCGCTTCCACGCGTGTCCCACCCACCCGCGACATTCGGCATCCCCCCCCCCCCCGTCCCGGTACCTTTGTGGAGTTGGTTTTCTTGCTTTCGGCATTTGGCTCTTCGGTTCTGGAACCAGACCTGTGGGGAGAAAGCAGGGGGGGACACGCAGAGGCGTCACGGCCGCGCTGCCACCGCCGCGGGGAGGACGCGAAGCGCCACACAAAAAAATAAAATAAACCCACCGAGAATAATTAATAAGGAAAAAAAAAAAAAAGGCAGACAAAGAAAGGCGGCTGCGGCACGGGCTGCGCTCCCTGCTCCTGAGCTCCCAAACGCAAAGGGCGAGGGAAAATGAGTCAAAATACACAAAAAACGGACGTTCGCTGAGCGCTTGTTCCAGAGAAATTACTTTATAAGCCCCGGTTTCGTCTTTCCACATCAGGGTCCCGAAAGACCTCAGTCGCCCCCTGATATCTAATACCAACTGGCGATAATGGGTTTGGATGTTTGCACCGTCAGGCCGGAGAAGATCGTGCTCGTTAATAGCTGTAAGATTAATTAGCTTGATCTTCACGAAAAACTAAACACCAGAGAGCCTAATGGCTCACTTTTTGGGGGGAGGGGGGCAATTACTGTCATAAAAGCCACGAAGAACTTTAGAATTTCTCTGTTCCTCTGTGCAGCGGAGTGTAGCACAGAAGCGGAATAATTGTCTCGTTATCATGATAATCTAATTTGTTTGCACAGAAAAGGCTGAGCTTTAGACGAAAAGATACTTTTAGTGTTGGAAATAGAATCGTTGAAATAAATTTCCAGAATAAAGTTCTGCTCGCTTAGAGAAGGGAGGGAGGGCAAGGAGGGAGAGCGCGCCTTAAAACATTCCTGTTCAAAGACAGACCTCCGCACTGCATCTCCGAAGCCACAGCCACCAAGAAATCCTTTCCCCGCGGCCAAAAAAAAAAAATTTTTCTTTTTCGAGGTCTTAACTCGAAGAGACAAATATAAACGTGCATTTCCCCCGCCCTGTCATTTACTTCAGCCGAGCAAAATCTGCCCAAACAGCCACGTTCGCCCTCAGCCTCCCGTGGAAACGCACATTCAATAATTTCACAAATTAGCGCAGATGCGAGGGAAAATATTATTGCAAAGCGTTTTCCGGAACGATTTAAAGGGAATGGGGTTTAATCTATGTAAATCTTCGAAAGTTATTATTCGCCCAGCGATTTGGCATAATGGGAGCGCGGATTATGTGCCGCGGCCGCGCTCTTTGTGGAGCAGAAGGAAGCGCCTCCCTTTACAGATTTCGCAGCCAAGTTGAAGATCTGCAACTTTATTTTCTTTGGTTTTGTTAAGATTTGCTGGGCTTAAATAGGCGGCAGCCTCGGCGGAAAAACGGGGAAAGTGGGAAAACGAAGGGTCTTTTGATTTTTTTTTTTTTTCTTTTTGCGAGTGATGAAAAAAGCAGTTTATTATGACTTTCTCGGTTCGACATGACCGCTGTGTTTCTGTCCCTACCCCATGACAAGATGCAGGGAAAGCCCACAAGGATTGTGCGCGTAGTTGGGTGCAGATGGTGGCCTACGAGCACAAAGATTGAGGGGGAGTATCTGTTACAGTGAGACTTTCTAACAGCTGCAGATGTGAGGGGCCTAAAACTACTCCATGTGTTCAAACAAATAATGACCATCATTTTCTCTTCTTTTATTATTAGAACGGAAATACACCGGAGCAGCTACATTTGTTCTCGTTTGAGAAGTTACCTTCCTCCCCAGCCCGGACCCTTCCTCACTCTCCATCTCATCCCGACAAAACTCGCAGAAACCAGCTCGGGAACCAATTTGGAAAAACTTTAGGAGGGCAGCCCGAGGTTAAACACGCAGGTTAAATCAAAGGAAGCTGCAGCTACTCGGAACGAGAGAACGCTTAAAATAGCCTGTTTTTATCCCAGACTTTTGTATTTCATAAATCCGAACACAACCGGTCTGTGCACTTCGCTCAGTCTTCGTGCCGCTTCCCTTAAGATTTAAGGGTTACGAGGAGAAACGGACTGGATTTTTTTTTTTTTTTGCAGTTAGCAATTCCTAATTTAGTTTATGGTCACTACATCTATAAAGTTAATTGGTACGTCCACCCGGTAAGCCCGGAGAGGGACCGCAGCCCACGCCAACAGAATAACCGTTGTAGCTCTTGCCGAGGCAAAGACGAAATAAAAGCAGAGATTAAACAAAACGCGACAGAGCGAGGGGTTTGCAAGGAGTCCAAAGCACAAGAGAGCCCGGGGATGGGATTACACAGATTTGCTGGGTGCAATCCGGCGCGGGGAGCCCCCTGCTCTCTCTGACAGCCTGTGTCAGGAGCGGAGGGACGGGGCACGGCCGGGATTCACCGAGCTGGCCCCCTCCACCCCGCACACCCCCGGGTACCTGCACCCTGGCCTCGGACAGCCCCAGCCTCTGGCTCAGCTCCTCCCGCATGAAAGCGTCCGGGTAGTGGGTTTCGTCGAAAAGCCTTTCAAGCTCGTTCAGCTGCTCCAGGGTGAAATTTGTCCGGCTCCTCCTCTGCTTGATTTTCGTCTGCCCTTCGTCTTCCATCCCTTTTGCATCCTCCTTGCGGTCCTTCAGCTCTGGGGAGACTGGGCACGACACAAGCAGTCAGACAGGCAGGACGGGGACCGCGGGGTGGGGGGGCTGCCCGGGGTGGCAGCAGCGGGGAGGAGGCAGCGAGGACACCGGAGTTCATCCCCCGGCCCGCCGCTCCCCTCCGCCGGGGGAACCGGGCAGGAGCCTCCCGGGGCTGGGGCAGCCGGGAACGGGGCCTGTGCGCCCGGGTCCGCGCTAGGCCCGGCTCAGCCGCTGCCGTTCCGGGCTCCGCCGCTCGGCTCCGGTAACCGCTGGCAGCGGGAGCGGGGCCCGGCGGCCGCCCGGGGGGGCCGCACCGCGCCGGCCCGCGGGAGATCTCCAGCCCCGCTGCCCACCCGGGGGAAGCGCAGCAACAGGTCTCCGCTCCGCTCCGCCAGCCAGCGCGGCCCTTCCGCGCCTCGCGCCCGAGCTCGCTCTCTCGCGGGGGTTTTGTTTTCGTTGTTTAATTTTTCTGCCAGAGACCCGCCCCAGGCCGGAGTGCGGCCGAACACGGAGGTCCCTGCTCGGGCCCCCGCGGGACCTGCGCGCCGCGGAGCCGTCCGCCCGGCCCTGCCCCGGCTGCTGGCTCCCCCCGCGCTCCGCTCGTTAGCACAAATTTGTTAATGAGCCCTTTCCGGGGATGCTCCCGGCCGCGCCGCGCTCCGCCAGGAACGGTGGTCCGAACAAAAGGGCAGCAGCGAACCGCGGGTCCTCGCGCAGCCACGGGGACGGGCCCTGCCCCGCCGGTGGGCGCGGATCCTGCGCGCTTCTTCCGCCGGCGCCGCCCGGCTGCCTTCCCGCAGCTGCCGAGAGCGGCAGGCGGGCCCGGTACGGGTAACGCGGCCATCGCCCCGGAGCGGAAAATGTGCGGAATGACTGCGGGGCATTTCTGAAGAAAACAGCGCGGTGGGACCGGGGCGCGGAACCGGGGCTGGGCGGCAGCAGCGCAGCCCGGCCCCACGCGCGACCGCGTCCGCGCAGCCGAGACCCGCGGGAGAACGAACGGGCCCGCCTGTCCGGGCTTTCGTTGGCAGCGCGGCTTCCCATGGGATGCTAAACAGGAACAGATCGTGTTATAAGCAAGTTAAATACTTGTTTAAATATTTTAATATAAACTTCCAGGCCGGCCGCATATTTCCCGTAATCGGGAAAACAGGGAAAGCCGCTCCTTAACGCCTATCGCAGCCTTCCCGCGGGCGCTGCCGAGCCCCTTCCACCCGCGGCCGCGGGTCCGTCTCGCCCGGTGCGCGGCCATCGCCCGCTCCCACCGCCGTTCCGCGCGTCCCGACCCCGACGGGGGGGAAGGAAAGAAAGGGAAGAAGGGGAAGTCCCCGGTGCCGCCGTTACCGTCGCTGAGCTTGGGGGTGGCCGCCTCAGCCGCTCTCTCGGCGGCGGCGTCGGGCTCCCGCGGCGGGGACCGCCCGCCGCCCGCCCGCGCCGCGGGGCTGCCCGCCTCGTCGCGGCCCGGTTCCGCTGCCGATCCGCCGCTCTCCCGCGGTCCGCTGCCTCCGCGTAGGGGCCCGCTCTCCAGCACCTCTCGGTAGGTGATGAGCTCCTTCTTCTCCTTCGCTTTGGGGTCAAACGACTTGGAGACAAACGCCGTCAGCTCCTCCATGGCCGCGGCTCAGGGGCGCGCTGCCCCGGCTCCCCGGGCGGGCATCCACGGGGCGGGGTGGCGGCGGCGCCCCGGGCCGTACCGAGCCGTGCCGTCCTGAGCCCAGCCGTGCCGCCCGACGTGCAAGGCTCCCGGGGTCTGATAGCGACGTCGCTATTGAAGTGGCACTATTTATACTTTGCAAAGCCTGCCCCTTGTTCCCGGCGAATTACCTCCCCTCGGAGCTCTGAATGGACCCCTTCTCCGCCGCCCGGCCGCGCCGCCCGCCGCGGGGCACTGCGGCCAGGGAGCCGCCGGCCGGCCCGCCCGCTGCCCGCCGCGCTCTGCGCCCTAATTAATTTAATTAGGCGCGGGCCCGTGCGCGAGGTCCCGGGCGAGCGCGGCGCGGGAGAGGGGCCGGAGCTGCGGGGGAGTGGCCAAGGCGGGAGGCGGCGGGGATGGGGATGGGGGGGCGCGCAGGCTCCGCTCCCGCGCACCGCCCCGCGGAGGTCAGGGCGGCCCCGCATCCCCCGCACCCCTCAGCGGGGCCGCCCCCGCGGGACGGAGGCAAGAGGCGGTTCCCCGCCGGGGGTCTGTGCGTGGAACCGGCCCCGGGAGAGCGGCGGGGGAGCCGGAAAAGTTCCTCCGTGGACGCCCAAATCCACCGAGTAAATTACCGGCTAATTGATAGTGACAAATACAGCCGTATCTTTAACGTTTTCTCATATGGCGAATTGAGGCATCAGATTAGAGCGAATTACGCTATTTATTGCTAATATTGTTTTTCCTTTGTTGCTTAAATCCCATTAAGAGAGTACTTTTGTTGACAGAAGTCGGCTCTTTTACACCTTTGCTAGAATTCTAATAAATTATTCAAAATTGTTTAACTCTTGCTTATGTATTGATTTTTCATTTGACCTTTGGAAAGATGACTTTACATAAAAGAGCATTTATTTACTCGAGCAGGTACGGTATCGAGGGTGGAATTAGCGTTTCTTCAGATCCAATTACACACGCCTCAGCCGCGACAGGCAACGATTTACTGTTTTTACTCCGTTTGAGGCAGCAAAGCGGGTCGAGCCGCCGGTGCACCGGCCCCGCTTGTCCCCACTCCGCCCCAAGTGGCATTTTCGGTGCCGGGGGGATCGGACACCGGGGTCCCGACGGGAACAGACCGGCCGCCGAATGGAAAGATGATCGTCAGCGGCTTTTCCATCTTCACGTTTCGTTTATCTTCACTCAACAACTCCGCAGTTCCCGTGTGCTCGGAAACTCGCGTTAAACTGACCAAATTCGTCAAAAGCCAGAATTAAGCGTAGGGATTAAATAATTTCGTTGCGTTTCTCGCCGTTGTCCGGCGGAGGCTGAGCTCGGCCCGGCTCCGCGGGGCTCGGCCAGGTTCGGCGGGGCTCGGCCAGGTTCGGCGGGGCTCGGGCCGGTTCGGTGACGCTCGGGCTGGCTCGGCCGGGTTCGGCGGGGCTCGGCCGGGTTCGGCGGGGCTCGGGCCGGTTCGGTGGGGCTCGGCCAGGTTCGGCGGGGCTCGGCCAGGTTCGGCGGGGCTCGGGCCGGTTCGGCGGGGCTCGGCCGGGTTCGGCGGGGCTCGGGCCGGGACGCTCTGTTCCCCGGTGCCCACGCCGCGGGGGGAGCGCTGCCCCTTCAGCCACGGGGCGGGGGGGGCGGGTGGTGTCAGTGCCAGGAAACACCGACCGTCTTTAATCACTTTTGGATGAAACGAAAAACCCGCTGTCCCCGCGTCCCTCGCCGCCGCGGAGCCCGTCACCTGTGGGGGAGGCGGACCGCAGTGCACCGCGGCGGCGTGCCGGTAAGTCTTCGCGGATGTCACGGCTGCGGCAGCCGTCCGTGGGCAACGGGACCACGGGCCCGCTCGCCCCTCGCCGCCCGTCACGCCCGGGGAACTCGCCCCGCCGGGGCGGCCAGCGCGCCGCATCGATTTCTCGGCGCTCGGCGGCGCTGCCTGGCCGCCTCGATGAGCTCGGCGCTGGCTCGCTGCTGCCTGCCCGCCGCCCAGGAAGGCGCTGAGCTCAAACCGGCGGCCGCGGCCCAAAGGCACCTGCGCTCCCGCCGCCCGGCCCGGCCGCTCCGCCGCTCAGGTAACGTGGGGGGGCCCGGCGGCGAGCCCACCCCCAGCAGGGACAAGGCAGGGTGTCGCGGGCTGCCACCGCGGGGGCCGGGCGTGCCCCGCGGCCTGCTGCCCCCCGCCAGGGCCGCGACGGGCCCCGGGTGCGGGCCGGGCCTGCCCTGCCCGCTGTTGCTATGGCAACGCCGGGGCCGCGCCGGTGCGGCCTGGCCGGGCCCTGCGGCTCCAGGCGCGGAAACGTTGCGGGTTGTTCCCTCTCCCGGGCTTCCCGCCCTGACCGCGGGGTCCCGCCGGTGCTGGGCTCAGCTTTCCGGGGGCTGTGGGGACCGGCTGAGGAGTGCGGGGGCGCGGTGAGGATCCCGGTGTTAAACGTGTCGGTTTCGCGGAGGAGCGGCACCAGAGGCCGGCCCAGCCCGGGGCTGTTTGTCCTGACTCCGGTGGTATTTCCCGGTGGGAACTGGCCCAGACCCCTGGGAACTGGTCCCTTCCCAGGCTCTTTTAAGTCTGTGTGTCAGGAGGGCCCAGCTGATGGGAGCAGGGAACACAGAGTGTGTGGGGTGGGTGTGACTGTCCCTGGCACCCCTTTAGACATCAGTTCATAGGATGATAAAGGGAAATTATTCGTGTAGAATCTTTCTTTCCCAGCTCTTGCTGCCTTCTTCTCCTGAGGATCAAGTGATAGGACAAGAGAAAACGGCCTCAAGTTGCGCCAGGGGAGGTTGAGGTTGGATCTGGGGAACAGTTTCTTCCCCAAAGGGCTGTGGGGCACTGGAACAGGCTGCCCAGGGCAGTGGTGGAGTCACCATCCCTGGAGGGGTTGGACAGACGGACATGAGGTTTTCAGGGACATGAGTTAGTGCCAGGGGTGGGGGAACCGTTGGAGTCCATGGTCTCAAGTGTCTCTTCCAACTGAAATTATTCTATTTTCTCTGCCTGTGAAAGCGTGGGTAAAGAAGGTATGTGATTTGGGTTCTTCTGATGTGCATTTTCTAGCAGCAGTCATTTTTGGTATTTTCATTTTTTGAACGGTTTAGCTGTTCTAATGGTCTGAGACAAATTTTAAACATGCAATTTTGAGTGGTTCAGCAGGATCCTTTACCTTATGAGTGAGAAATATTTACAACTTGATTTAAAAGAAATACTAAAAGCTGCATCATCAGATTCTGATAAACTTAGTTGATCTGTAAGCTTATTCTGAAAGTTGGTTATTTGGAGCAAATGCTGATTAATTGACGCTCTTAGTGAACCTGCTTGGGCTGATCAAAGATAGGAATGTTTGTAATTCTCATTGTATGGAAAATGTAGTTATGTAGTGGAAGGCCACCTTGTAGCGTTAAGAATTATTGGGCAAAAGATGGCTGATGGAGGGTGGCTTTTAGCAGGTGAGCACTGTACAAGGGTCTTAGGCCTCACTTTAAGTCTTCACTTTGCTATTGGTGTCCTGAATGACCCTGGGCAAGTACTGTCTCCTTGAGCCTGGCTTTTCCCACATTTAACTTTGAAATCTAAAGATTTGAAGCTCAGTTAATGAATATTGTTATTATAAACTGTCCGTTCATGATTTTGAATTGAGGCAAACTTTCTTCAAGTTCAAAATGAATGATTTTGAAAAATACTGTTGATTTAATTGTCCAAGAGGACATCCTTTCAGTCACCAGAAGACTGTGTTCTGGTATGTTTGGTGTCTGTGTCTGGTTTCTATGGGAGAGCTTGTAAGAAAGTAACCAAATTCCTGTGATTCTTTGATCTCTAGACTTTTTCCTGAGGTGCCCCATTAAGGGAGCTGTCTCCGTAGATGCCATTGAGATGTTCCTCCTGTAGTGATCTGGAAATTTGGCTAAGGGAAAGAGACACCACAGGATAACTATGTAAAATCAACCATTCAGGCTGCTGAACTCACAAGTACATCCGCCTTCTTTCAGGATCTTGTTTGTAGAGGTGCCACATAAACAGTGCAGGTGGTGAGTGATTATTGCAACTCAGTTGTAATCAAAGTCTCTTAGTAACTAACAAACATAAGTAGTTTGGATTTTGTGCTGAACAAATGTGGAGGTTATTTGGTCTTCATCACTTCTGGCTAATGATGATAACTATGTATTATATTATTTAACTGCCTGCTGCAGTAATGCTTGCTGGATAACAGCCTCTAATTAAAAACACCCAAATGATATTATTTTCTTTCAGTCTACAGCAAATACTGTAATAATTTGAAACTCTTGTTTGAAAATACATATTAGACACTTGAAATAATTCTAACATCTATGAAAAAAGATTGAACAGAGATCAATAAGTGTATGCTTCTTACTCCATTTTAAAGTATACCTTACTCTCTTTGAATATATTTTTCTAGAGAGGTCTGTTTGTTTCCTATGCCATTTATCTTTACATTTTAAAATGCAGGGTGAGAGGTTACTTAGCTCTTTGCAGGTGAGCTTGATAGCACTGTTTATAACTTTGCCAAATGTAAATCATTGGTTTGACATTTTTGATGTTGATGTTTCTATTGGCAAAACATGTGTATGGGAGTATGGGCTTTGCTTTCATTTCAATCAAAGTGTCGCACCATCAGTTTCCAGAAACAAGACTTAAACAAAAAATAACTATTAAAAACCCAAGGGCCTGGAGTCCTGTCTTTTAGATACTCCAATGCACTTGTGCTCCAGAATGAGGACTTAAGATTGATCAGCTCCAGCTGTTAGTCATTCTGTTGAAAAGCTGTTCCCTTTCACACTAATTGCAAGCCTTCAAAATGTTCAAGTTCACAGACATTCACTGTAGAGCCTTCAAATTCATCAGCTGCTTAAGTATTTTTGATGTTGTGTTCCAGCTCAGGCTTCAGCATAAGTTTCCTTGTAGCTGCTGTGGGTCCTTGTACCTTGAGACAGCATCTTTGGAATTCTCAGTGTTCCTTTGCTGTTTTGCTGAGTAGTTTGACCTAAATTCAGGAGCGGGTGAGGGAATATGCCAGGAGAGGATGAGAACCACGCAGGGGGAAGGTTGGGGCTGGCTGATGGAATGAGCCTCACCCATGTGCTGGTCAGGAGACTGTCTGCCCCCAAATGCCTGGGATGTAACTGGGGTTCTAAGTTCATCTGAATCTGTTCATTTGGTGTTGGTGCTTGTTAATGTGCCTTTCCATCCTCCTCTGCTCCTCCTGGTATTGCTCCATAGTCAGGATAAAAGCTTGTTATGTCTCGCCAGGCACTGAGAGCTATGTCTTCATAGTACCTGCACATAAAGAGGGGCTGGCAGGAGCGTATCGCCTGTTGCAAATACACATGGCTTAGTTTGCCCGAGAAGTAGAAGTATGGAGCCTTAAACACAGGATCCCCCCCTGGCTATAGGGGAGAATTCTTACATCACTCCTTTAACTCTCTAGTACGAGTCTTTGTGGTGGATCTACAGATGTTGTATGGAAACAGCCAGGTAGGAAAACCCCATGAGATTCAGCATATGATGCTGTGTAATGAGTCTCATTTTTTTTCTGTTTGCCTTTTCTTTTTCCCCTCATTGTTTTTCTAATTAAGGTTTCCTGAGTGATCTTAGTTCTCCTCTGTGATCTGTAGGTACCATTAGACATTCGTGTTGATGGAAGTGGCTCATGGACCACTGCTGACACACCAGAACAACTCTTCTGTCTGTTGGGATTCAGCTGGTGTGATCAATCAGTGCTGGCAATGCCTTTTCCCTCATCTGCTCCGGATTATGGAGGGAGTGAGCAGTAGGCAGGGAGAACATTAACCTGTTGTAGGTCTTGATAACTGACTACTCTCAAGTACTATGTTTATAAGAGGTATATTTGCAGGAAAATGTGTTTCATGTACTGAAGGGATGGTCTAAAAACCCTGGTGGGAGATAAGCAGCTGTCAGGCAAGTTTATCTGTTGCCTGTGTATGTTCAAGATATCCCTGCAGGAGACAGCTACTAGGACTTGGCTGTACAACTTGCTCCAGCATCAACAGTCTGCTCGTGGCAACCTCTTTTCCAGTGGAAGCTCTAGAATTTGTAGGGCATTGGTCACCCCTGGGCCTTTGTCCTGTAGCTCCTCCGCGGCAAACCCAGAGCTCCCGGAGCTCAGGTGTGTGTGTATGATCTAGGGATTGTCCTGTCATGGGGAAGGGCTGTGGCGTGCAGTTCTTCTTTGGTCCTGAAGACACAAAATTGAGATGTACGTAGCATAGTGTGTTTCACTAGTTTTATCTGCTGCGCAATCCAGTTATTTGTCCAAACAGGGGAAAAAAGGCAAAAAAAGGAAGTTAAACAACAGACGATATGTATGTTGAAGTGTAATGTTCTGGCTCATAATGATATCCACATCAAGTGGTGAATATCTCGGCAGAAATGCCTTTCATACTCTTTGTTTCTCTGGTCTTTTTCATTAATCTTGCTGTCATGAACTATGGTCTGTGAGCTTTTAACTTAAAATCTGTGTCTTGTAGTTTCATCTTTCTGAGCAATTCAGCTTATTTTAAGTTTGAGATTCAGGCTCATGTTCATTTGAAGATTGTTCAGTCAGTGTATATTTGAAGAGCTTTATTTTACTGTTCAATAACTGTTAGTAAGATTTACAGAGCTCCGAGGTACTACGAGGGGAAAACAGAATGACGGCGCAAGATGGTGCATTGATATAAATTGGCATTCCTCTACAGAACTGTAAATTAAAGTCATAGTTCCTTAAATGAGACAAGAGTCTGTAAAGTACTGCCTCCCTCTTTTTCAAGACAGAGTGTGGAATCATTTTAGTAAGGTGGTAGAAATAACTTCATTTAAAAAATAAATCCTCTTGCATAGCAGTTCACCTAAAATGCTTCTGGTTTAGGTGCACAGAGATTTGCTGGTTGAGTTGAATATTTAAAATGCTTTGTTTAGCTTGTTAGCTGAAGGACCGGTTCTAAAGTGTTGAAAACAAACTGTTGAGAAGTGAAGCGCATATACAGAGGATTTACTGCAGCAGAGCTTAGTCGTGACTAATTTGCGGGCACTCCTGGCTGCGGAGCGGGACGGGCAGCTCCGCGTTGCGTACCGAAGAGCCGACTGCCATCTGCGGAGATTCGGCTACGGGACAATGAGTTTCTGTAGCGGCTTATTTGATTGTGGCAGTAAGTGATCTCCAGTGAACATCAAAGGAAATCCAGATGCTTACGGGACTGTCTTGTATTTTGCGTTAAACAACTGTTGGGTAAAATATGGAAACTCTCCAGAATTTGGCACTTTCTGGGAGAACGTCCCTTTGACTCTTGCCTTGTGCGTGCTGTAGTTTCCTCACCCGGCTCCCAGGCTCTGGCAATCCCTAGGATGAGCTTTACCAGCGTGGGAGAAGCAAGTCTTAATTTGACGAGCAAACCTGCATCTCTGACGTAGTCTTCAAATTCTGTCCAACGCAGCATCGTCTGGATACTTATTGTATTTTGAATGTAGCCACCTGAAAGGCTCCTTTGGGAAACTCGGTCACAGTTCGCTGACTTTGCAAATCCCACACCTGCTTGGGGGTTTGGATAGATCAGTGTAGGACTGTAGCAAGTATGATTGTGTGCAAACCAGTTTTAGCTCTCTTGGGAACTTCAGGGTGAAAATATCGGTGGCTGTGGAACTAAATGTGATTTTTGCTCAACCATGGATTTTGACCAAAGGGCCTAGCGTAATTGAGACTTGTATTTGCATGTAAACCTTTTGTGAATTTAAGTATAAAAGTACTGAACTAGAGCGCAAGTGTGATGGGAGCGGCTGAGGGAGCTGGGGGTTCAGCCTGGAGAACAGGAGCTGAGGGGAGACCTTCTGATCTCTGAACTGCCTGAAAGGAGCTTGGAGCCAGGGGGGGTCGGGCTCTGCTCCCCAGGAACAAGCGCCAGGACCAGAGGAAACGGCCTCAAGTTGCGCCAGGGGAGGTTGAGGTTGGATCTGGGGAACAATTTCTTCCCCAAAGGGCTGTGGGGCATTGGAACAGGCTGCCCAGGGCAGTGCTGGAGTCACCAGCCCTGGAGGGCTTGGACAGACGGAGATGAGGTTCTCAGGGACGGGGTTAGTGCCAGGGGTGGGGGAACAGTTGGACTTCATGATCTCGAGGGTCTCTTCCAACCTGAATGATTCTGTGATTCTGTGGTAAAACGTATCCTGGGTCTGGCTGTTGGGATGAATGTTAAGGAATGAGGAGCTCCTTGGCAGCAGCCAAGGAGTCTTGAAATCCCAGAAGGGCTGGTGCTGCCACCAGCTGAACCTGTGTGACTGGGGGCCTTGAAGTCCTGCGTGGATTGAGCTGGCACTGCTGGGACGGAAAAAATAGTTTTAAAACATTACGAACATTTTGCAGCCTGAAAACTGGAGAAATACAACAATTCTTTAATTGTGAAGCAATGAGACTCATCTCTTGGGGTTCCAAATGAAGATAATAGTCTTTGCAACAAATAAGTGAATGGCAGGCTTCCCCACCCCCGGTTTGTTTCAAATCTGATATCAAAGTCTGTAAACTCTGTTCAAGTGAACACATTGGTAATCCAGAAACATTTCTGAAGTTCAGTATTTATAGGTCTGATTTTGGAATGACGGAATTTAAAATGGAGTGGATCTAAACTGAGAACCAAAATCAACCCAACTCTAGTTTAAATTAATATTAAAATAACTTTCTAGATTTTTTTTTTTCTCAATGCACATTTTAATGATAACAAGTAGGACAAGAAATTACATTATTTTAATTGCACAATCTAAAAACACATGAAATGAGTCACATCAGCAACTGAAATCAATAGACTGTGTTCTGTTGACTGTGTAAGTACTATGGATCTTCATTTATAATAGTAAATTAAATATTAAAGATGCTGCACTACTGACTGCATAGCATCTTAAAGTGAAATATCAGATATTAGAAATTTTATACATTACTCCCCAAATTTCTGAAAAATAAATATTTAAGGCAAAAATGTAAAAATACGTTAAAATATGTTCTGATATGTAAATGATTTTATCAGTATATTTGTGTGTGTTTAAATGGTTGTAGAATCTTTTGTGAAAGTTTAGAACCATAATTTCATACCATAAATTAATTCAAATTTGCTGACAATGTCAATTTCAAGTTACTTGGTAGCATAAATTTGTTGATGTCTTATATTTAAATCTTGATTTTGTTTTGTTTTGTTTTTTTTTTAATTGCATGCAAACCAAATCTACTCACATGGTAACTTTTAAAAATGGTACAACTGTATGTTTATTTGTATACGTACCAACATTACATATACTTGCATGCATTATAACAATGTAATGTAGATACAAGACTTGGTTACAGTTTAGAATTTGTGTTTTTCTGTAGTTTGAAGATGGGCCGTCACTCCTCGGACACAGAAGAAGAGAACAGAAGCAGAAGGAAAAAGAAGCACCGCAGGCGTTCATCTTCGAGTAGTTCCTCGGGCAGCAGAACATACAGCCGGAAAAAGTCAGGAAGGAAATCAAGGTCGCGCTCTCGAGATCTCCAGTCTCGTTCTCATTCTTATGAAAAAAGGTGCATTTGCAGTAATTTACTGTCTGCTGCAGACGTTTACAAATCGGGCTCTTTTGTATTATGTGTAGTCAGTTTTAGGTTGGAATTTTATAGCAAAGTTTGCTCTGAATCTTGGAAAATATGGCAGTATTTTCACTTACATTTAAAGAAAAAGAACAAAGCCACCACCACCAAACCCAAACCACCTTCCCCCCCTCCAAGAATCCACAACTAGTGTGTATGCAGATCCAAAGGTAACTTCCTAATTAAAACAAACAAAACCCAACCAACTGAAATAACTTTTCCTTTCTCCTTCTTCTAAATAATACATTTCTAATGTCTTTTTGGAAATATAATAGTTCATATATTAATACCAGTTGGAAAAGCAGTTTAATTCAAGTAGTTACAGACTATTCTGTCTTATTTTTTTCTGCTATAATAAACCAAGTAGGTCTTTCCAGACAACAAGGTAGATTTTTTCAATAGAAAGACTTGAGGCGATTTTACAGTAGGTCTATAAATTTGCTGCAACAGCTGTTTTTCACCATTATTCTTGCTTTTTTTATGTGTACAGAACACAGTAGTCAGCCAGGTGTGTAGAGCACAGATCATGTGGCTATATCTGTCTATATCTACCAAATTTTTCTTGACCCAACATCAGATTTCCTTCATCAGAGGCCCCTTTCAGTACCTGACCTTCTCAGATCCCGTGGTTGTGTCTGGGTCTGACTTGTGGTGATCTTGGAGCCAAACTGAACTGGTGATGGTCGATTGAGTAATAACTGGAGCTGGAAAATACTCCTGGTTTCTGGCTGTCCTATAAATATATTAGAAAGTGCTCCTGACAAACCTTTAGCTGGCAGAAGAGTGTGCCTTTGAGAGACAAGTTGGCTGGTTTTGGGGAGTTTCTTAATTTTTTTTTGTTTTAATTTCCATTCCCCCTTTCTTCTGTTCCTGCTTAGCATCTGCATCCAGCCCTCAGGGGACGCAGGGAGATGACATGGGCGGCGATGCCAACAATCTGCCACTGACACGCCGCTCTGTGAATCTCGTTAGGCCGGTGCAGGCACGGCTATCTTGCAGATAAAACTGGAGCTCCAAGGGAGATTAGAGCCTGGACCAAGACCAGTTGACTTCAGTTGAATCCAGAAAAGGGGAAGGTGTCTGCTTTTAGGATCTGGCATCTTTGCTTTGCCCTTAGTTTAAGGTGTTTGCTCCCGGCAGTTAAGTCACTGTTACACACTGAGGTCCTGCTGGATTTATCCCTGACCCACAAGAATCAAAAGCAGAAGTCTCTAAGATTATTATTCTTCATCTTTGTTCAGCAGGGACGTTACATTCCTTTTTGAGATGAAAACCTCTTCCTTGCTAGTTAACCTATATATCCTTCCCGGTTTGGACTCCTGCAGCGTTACTAGTACGTAACACAGCACCTTTTTGCTTGTGTTAGATACGCAGATATCGCATCAACCACGTCCTGAATTACAGAAATGTGCCTGTGTGGTGTTATATTTTAATATTACTCAAACATAACAAAGCCCCCAAAATATGGAGGTTCCCATAAGGATTGTAATTGTTATTATTTAGCTGTTAGGGAGATGGAGACAGAGAGGAAGTTTTGCGAAAGATTGAGACTTGGAAGGCTTTGAATTAGTTGGTTCAATTTATATATTTAGTATGTATTCTTTTGCCTTCCTCCTATCCGTATAGGAATTTATTATTTGAATAAATGAAATGGGGAGCTTGGGGGGAAGGGAAGTACTACTCTGACTCCTGGCTGAACTCAGGAGAATATTTCCAGGCTCAAATGGAATAAATTAATACTGATTATTTGATTACTAATAGTAGTTAAAAAAAAAAAAAAAAAAAAGGAGGATCAGTCTACATCAGAGCAGAACAAAGATTGTGTATTATGGATATTGAGATAACAAATCTGTAAGTTTATATATGGAGAGATACAGAAAATATTTTTGGAGTACATAAAATACATTTTAATGTTGACATTTTATGTATGTACATAGTATGGCTGGAAATAACTGTATACAGTGGCAATGCAGAAGTTCACGTTTTATTAATTTAATTTTTGGTGCTGGAGTTGCAGTCCCTGTCCCACGCTGTGTATTTCTGTGTAAATCCTGCTGACGATGTAGGTCTCAATGTTTCTGTGACCTGAGATTTGGCAAAGAGGCAGCAAGTTCCAATGAGCTGCTGTTGAGAGCTGGGTTGTGTTCCTGGCCTTGCCCGTGATTTGGGGCAAATCGGTTCATTTCTGTTTCTCTTTTTGCCCCCTTTCTGCCTTGAGATGTGTATTTTATAATAGGATGTAAGCTCTTTAGGACAGACATTGCCCATGTGTATGTGAATTACTTATCACAGTATAATAGTGAGATTTGAGGTTTCGACGACATGTTATAGTACAAACAAGTTTCTATGTCCCTTTTAAGTAAACTGTTATTTTTTTAATTTGTTTTTCCAGTTGAGTCTGTTTGGTATTTTTTAGGAGTGGTAGGATACTAATAGCATGGTTTTGTTTCAGACGCAGACACAGGTCGAGCAGTAGTTCTTCATATGGCTCGAGAAGAAAACGCAGTCGCAGCCGATCAAGAGGCAGAGGCAAATCCTACAGGTCTCAAAGATCGAGATCAAAAAGTAGAACAAGAAGGTAAGATTATTTTTCTAGGAAAAATAATTATTATTTATACTGTGAAAACATTAACTTAAAATCTCCATATAGTTACTGGGTTTGGAATATACCAGAAAAAACGTTTGCAAGGGATCGTCTAAACTACAAGTCTGCCTAAACTCTGCTTAATTCAAAATCTCTGTGCTGTGCTTTTGATGTACTAAATATTTAAATTAGACTGGTGGAACAATTGGTTTTGCAGATAAGTTACATATTTTGCATTTGACCAAGTACAAAAAATGTTAATAAAGTCACCTTGGTTTACCTGTAATCATCTGAAGACTTCTTGCAGATTCTTTTTGGTTACTGGTTTCCATAATTCCCATGCATAACATTGGCCCCCTGAAGACCACACTAAACTGTTATTTTCTCGTCTGTATTTCCCTCAGAAAGAGATGAGTATTTAGTTATGCAAATTTTTCTTAATATTTAAAGATATCTGTGATACTGAAATTTTTGATAATTGGCTTGTGACAAACGGATATTTTCAATAATAAACATAATACAAATAATTAAATCTTAATCAGAGGTTGAATGATAAAATCTACTTCATACTTTTGTAATTAAAAGAAGCTCAATTTGTGTGTGTGCATATTTTTCAATTAAAAAGTTTAAATAAAGTTCATCCCTGAATGTCAGAATTACCATTAGCATTTTCTATTGAATTTAAATTCATTATTGAGTGTATCAGGCAGATCAGAGCTTTGTTGGTATGCGTTTCCAGATCTTCAGCCAGGTAATTGTGTGAACCTGCACCAAGACTTCAGTAAAACATGTTATTTTCACATACCAAATAGAGCTGTTTCTTCTAAACCTTGAAAAATTGTTGTTGAAAGATGCGAATGTTTCACTTCCTTTTATTTGTGTTTTCTCATGACTTATTCACAGCTGTTCATGGTAAGAGTTTCCTGGACTCTTATTGCTATGGTGCCTTTGTAGCAGCAATTTGGTTGTTTAAGCTGTCTGATCTCCCTCTGAATATAACTGAGCCGGAGACCCCAGATCAGCTACTGCGCTGGCTGTAGAAATATTCCTGTAAATAGCCACTGCTTTTATAACCAAATCACTTTTAAAACAATGAGATGTGTGAAGAATAAGGTGAAAATGAAGGTGGTTTTCAGTATGTCAGATATCCAGCCCTAGGAAATGACTTGAAGATATTTGTTTTATTGTAATGAGTGTAAATGCAGGTCTCATTAGACATAGTCTAATGGTCGTCTTTTCCAAGGGGTTTCCTGATGTTAATTGTAATTTCAGTATGTGGAAATGACACACCTAAAAACTTTAAAAAGCATGAGTACTGTGTATTTCAGTTTGTGCTAGGAAACACTGTGTATAAAATAGTTTACGTATAAAATATACTAGCTTTTTGGTACTATAGCTATGAAGGTATAGCTGCAGGTCACTTTAAATGATATTACTATTCACAGATACAGTTCTTCAGCGAACATATTTATAAATAACATCCTAAATTATAGCAGAAGAGTCTTTTGGCATGTTAAAATCATAAAGTGAATTGTTAAAAGCATAAAACTAAACCCAAAAGGACACATCGAATCCTTTATTGTATTTTTTCCAAGTCTGCTCTCTGCTGTAATGTTCCACTGAGAAGCTGTGGATTAATCTTATTTCTGGAGGAGAGTTAAATTGGCTGCAGAAAGCTGCTACCAGAGGCCTGTGTTTTCTGTTTGTTCATGCTGAGGCAGTTGCAGCGATGCTAAATATAACAGTTGCTTTTTTTGCTGTCTCAGTCTGCCTCATGCCTTCGATCGAAGGTATGAGCAGCCTTCCTAGGAGGACCGAGGACATTACCGTTATTCAGGAGATTGTGGGGAAAAGAGGGAATATGATGGAGGGGTATTAAAAACAATTAAAAAATGTATGGCGTGAAAAGATGATCAAGAAACGAGTGTTTCCTCTCTCCTCCCCTGTAAGACCTGGGGCAGGCACCGAGTGAGCAAAGTCCTTGGCAAACAAACGGAGACGGTTCTTGTGGGTCACGTAATTAAGCTGTAGAAGCCCTTGCTGTTGGAGGTTGAAATGAATTTTAAAAAGCAGTCAGACAAGAAGAATCCATTCAAAGCTGTTAAATACCAAGAGACGATATTTGTCTTAGGAAATGTCTGTATTTATAGTGCTGAAGCGCAATTTTCATAAGAATTTGGCATCTGCAATTCATACTTTTGCTTGGGGTGGGGCAGCTTATTTTCAGATGAGTTTCCCAGGTAAATACTGAAGCAAACACTGATGTAAACTGGGTGATAAAATGCCCAGGAGTAGCTGAGGCAGCCGCCTCGTGTTAGTGCAGTAACGACTGCGTTACCCACCAAAGTATTTGCGTCCATCTCCAGCTTCTGAATTGCCAGTGGCAGGGAGTAAAATCCTCTGACCCGCCTGGAAAGCAGCAACGTGAGACACAGCAAGAACGGGAAGATCATCGTGGCTGTTCCACCTGTAGAACTCCAGCAACTCTGAGTGTCGTTTCTTTTTTTTTTTTTTTTTTCTTTTTCCCCTGATGGGAATGGGATTGATGCTAGAACACTAGTTCCAAATAGGAAGTTAAGATCCATTACACGGTATCTTCAAATCACTGGATTTTTTTTTTTTTTTTTTTTTTTTTTTTTTTTTAGTTTAAGTCATGCCAACGTCACAAATTCTATATCCCCTCATGTCTTCTCTCCCTACAGTTCCCCATCAAATTAAGATAGTTTGTTTTACAAGGCAGTGAAAACATTGGTAAAAATATATGTGACTCGAATGAAATTTTTTTTAAAATAACTTCTCTAACAGGAGTGTTTTATTTGAGTGAATGATTTACAGAGCTTCAACTGTGTAAAATACTGAAAAATCAAGTTTTAATTGGAAAAGTTAGATTTTTATAATGACTTGTTTAAAAACCATTTTGAGTAGCTATTGTTTGAAACCTAAAATGATTTTTTTGTACTTTATTTTAGAAGATAAGAAAACTTGTGAATATAATAACTATTTTATTTTAGATGCGTTTTTTTCGAGTCAAAAAAGTGGGGCTTCCTAGTAATGCTATAAATTTAAAGCTGTCCTACAGCAAGATAGTACAATGCAAATATGACTTAATAAGATCACAAACTGAATTTCAGCGGAACAACCAAGATTTACATTAAATTAGGAATTTTAAAACCGATTTAGTTTGTTTTACTGAGCATTTGCTTAATAACATTTCGCCTTCCTGCAATCTTTTTAAAGCCAATAATTCATCTGTGAAATGCAGGCACATCCTCGGCAGAAAAATTGAAAGCAACAGCTCACTTTCCGAAACCACACGTAGAGTGATATAAAGAAATATTTCAGCCCTGCGAAATTTAATAAATCAGCCCATTTCCTAATTTGATCATATTAGATGCTGATGTGGAAGAAGCATTTCAAATCCCATCTCCTCATTAATATACATCAGGCTGGGGAATAGGCTGGGATGCTTATGCAGAGATGTCACCGTTCCCGGTTCTTAGTTTACTAAGTGGAACAGGTTGATGCGATACCGGGTGCTATTTGTCAATGTCTCGCTAAAATGGTTTGGGTCGAGTTATGGAGTCCAGAAAGACGGCGGCTGATAAATCAAAAGTGGATTGAGTGGACAGGAGGCAGTGATTGATACCGTGACAGGATATGAAGAAAGGAATCTTGATACCAGCACGCACGATATTGAATATGAGAAGGAAAATGGCCCTGGAGTATGGATATTATTCAAGGAAATGAGAATAATAATATCATCTTGAAATTATTGCTGGCTGAAGATTAGGATAGTTCTTATTAGAATATTATGCTTCTCTGGAATGGAGAAACTCGGATTTCATATAATTTCTGTGTGGATAGAGCCATGTTAATATTTTCAGCGTTTTCCCTGCGATTGTTCTGCCAGTCGAGCGTATATGAAAATAACTTGCTTCCCATCAGAACTTGTAACGCAAATCTTTTAATTCATGTAGCTTTAAATAGAATTAACCAAAATATCTTAACCTTTATTCCCTGATTTCATACAATTCAGTGATTATAGAGTATTTCCCTATAATTACCTTTAAATGTGCAAGTTTGTTTTTATTGTCTGCCAAGTGCTTTTGGCTTTTCCCTTTATGTTAAACTGAAAACTGCTGCCTTGAAATATCTTTAATGCAGTTCAACATAGATTGCCACAATAACAGCCCGCACATCTATACATCTATAGCTAAGAAGAGAAAATATCATGTGTTAAGTAATCCTGTTTGTAGAGTTGATGCCTTTGGACTGTCCATGAAGGGAGTGTTTGATCAGTGGATTTTTAAAATGTTGGTGGTTTGTGTTTTGTTTTGTTTTGTTTTTTTTAAATTTCCTAGTGTGTGTGGGAGGGGGTACATGGTTACATCTTATTTCTTTACCATTGTTCCTGTCTAATCAATTTAATATCGAAATGTGTGCATCTGATTGCAGTGGCAGGGTGACTTGCTTCTTTTGGGTGGCTTTGGAACAGTCTTGGGTTTTGGTGTGAAAAAGCAGCTTGTTGACTGAAGTTGCCATTATCCTGGCAATGTAAACTAGAATTAATTTATGTTCAAGCCTTGTAGCTCTCCAGGGTTCTTTGTGTTTAGCACTTATAGTTTGTAATAATTGAAAATAGGTTCCTGTAGTCATGTAGAGTAGAGCCGTGTGAAAAGAGTCATTAAATGAATAATAGTAAATCCCCACTAATTTATTTAAAATAGCACTGTGTATACATGCTGACTAGCCAGGTTCACAAATGCAGTGATCTCTAAAGATAGTGTAATTTGTGTTTCGTGCTTCACGACACACAGTGGTGGTGGAATTACAATAAAATAATTCCCCGCCAGCCCTTTTGGCTGCGTTTTCAGCACCGCTGCCCCCAGCACCACCACCAGCCAACACTCACCCTGCAGTCCCAGGCTCTGGCCGTTGGGCTTGGTCTGTTCTCAACAGGTCGGAGCTTCATTCAGACACTTGTTCGCGGCTGGGACAAGCTGTAAAGCCTGGCTTTGTATCGGAGGTTTACCTGTGTTCTTTATAGCCTGACACTGTGCAGGGAATGTCTTGAGCTTTTTGGAGGTTTCAGGTTTAATTATTGGCAAGAGCCAATCAGCTTTTGCATGAAGGTTTGGGGTTTTTTTGTCTTTAAGAATTTTTCCTTTTTTAATATCTTCTTAAAAATAAATCCATTATTAGCAAATATTTTAGGAAAGAGTCAACATTGCACATGAAGCATTGTTTGTAAGACTTGTCAAAGATATAAACAGCGTTATCATTAAATGCTCTTGTATTTGCATTGCTTGAAATGGTGGATAGGAGTGGGTCTGGCTTCAGTTAGTCTCTCTTTTTTCCATGCATTGTATTATTTTAGTGTGGTATATTAACGTGGTGGGATCTTTCCAAATTAAAACCCTGGCCTATCAGATCATACAGCTGATAACAAGTGTTGAATCAAGACGTAATCTGTAGGAACTGGTGTTCAAACCTTCCTTTCATTTGCAGACTGTGTCTGTCTGTCCTGGTTAGCACAGGCTCATGGAGAGCTTCTAATAGATTACAGTGTTGAGTTTTAATTATGAACAACCTCAGGAAGAATTTCCTACAATAGTGTTGGCCTGAAAATAAAATAAAGGTTCTAAGGAGAGAGGAAGATAAAAGGGATGTGCGTTTGGAGGTAGATGTTGGTGTCACAGTAATGGGGAGTAGAAGAGATATTGGTGCATAAATAAAGAGCAAAATTGAGAGGGGCCTTGCAACCTGGACTTAGAGCTTGTGGAGGAGCAGGAGGAGGTAGAAGAGAGATTAATTTAAAAAAAAAAAAAAAAAAGGAGGAATGGCTGAAATAGCGGGCAAAGATCACCACATGAATAAGATAAATTGCAGTTGTGTGGACTTAGAAGACTGATTTTTAAGAATGTTGTGAAGAAAGACTAAATTTAAAACTGACGCAGATGTCCGAATTAAAGCTGAAGTTGTTTCCAGTTGAGCAGAGGTCTTGCCTGTGGAACAGGCACATGTAGGTGCTGGGAGCCGTCCTGGGGAAAGGAGCCGCTCGGGGGGACCGTCCTGCAGCCGTCGGGCAGCGTGGGCTTTACTGTGCCATGGAAGGAGGGAGAAGGAATCGGGAGGTGAAGTTTGAGGAACAGCAGCGGGATTGACTCAGAGCAGTGAGGTGGCTGCGAGGGAAGGGATGCGGCTTTTTCTGTGCAGCTGCTCTACGGAACAAGAAATGGCAAGAAAACTGTGAGGAAGCAGGCAGGGCTTGTTGTCAGTGCTGAAAAGCTGTCTAAACCTGTAAAAATGCTTTGGAAATACCTCGTTTGGAAATGGATCCAAGAATTTTCCAAAGAGAATCAGCTAAAAGTCCTATAAGAAATCAAGAAATGCTGTTTAATCAGAATATTTATTTTGAAATGTTTAATTATTTTTCTTTTTAATTTTGTTGTTGTTGTTGTTGCCTGGTAGTAGCTACTGGAGTTACTGTTCTTTTAAAGTTCTGATCTGCTGCCAAGGGTATTTTTAATTCTGTCCTTGCTACACAACTAGCCGTACAGACCCACGTGATCAGGTGAGGAATCAGCGTAAATATTACATATTTTTCTCTCTTACTGGTGGGGAAGGGGAAGTTTGGAGTCTTTGGTCCATGAGAATGTGTATTGAATTAAGGTACGGTCATATTTCTTTCCCAAAACTTCAAATAAAGGTTTTGGCCAGGGAAGAACTAGTGAAATTCGGATTACTGAGTTTGCTCACGTGATCTTTAGTTTTTCTGTGGATGGTAACATCGGATCATATTTCTTCTTTTTCCCCACAATAAATCAAAACCTGCAGTTTTTATTTAAGATCTTGTCGTGTTACAGGTTGTATCGCCAATAGTCTCTAAAAATATTTTGTAGCTATAATAACTGCCTTTTTTTCCAAAGGAACCAAACAGTTTGTCTACATGAGCGTACTGGGAACCGGCAGCCCGGCAGATTTCCTAGAGCAATAACCCACCCGTGAGCATGTTACCCACATCTAATTGACCGCTTTGGGAAATTAAACTTCATAAGGCGATGCCAAGGGCCCTCAAGTTATCAATAAGGCCAGGGAGCTGCTAGTGACAGTTGCTTTGATGCCTTTCATTGGTAGACAAACAAAAAAAGCTTTAAAAAACGATATGAATGCATAAGTGCTGTTCATTTAGAGCTAAGTATTGAGTGTAATTAATGTAAACTTTTTTTTTTTCCCCTAAAGCAGTCCAGGTGTTATGTACACAGCATGTGTTTTAAGTATAGTTCCTTATTTTTCTAAAACCTTTTTTTTCCTCACTTTGGAAAAGGGTGTATTTGCAGGTTGGTGATTTTTCTGGTGTGGGTTTTTTTTATGGTCCAGTTTTCCGTTTGGGAAAAGGTACTCAAGCAGATAAGAAGAATATGATTCCTCTTAGTCGAGAATTGGCTGTTTGATTTTGATGTGTCTACATTCTAAACTACTATGTATTTTTACTTTTTTCTTCTTCTTCTTTTTTTTTTTTTTTTTTAAATCCTCTTTTTCTCTGCTACCAAAGTTGTGGCCATGAACTAGAATCTGATTTTTTGCTGCAGAGCTCATGTTTCTGGAGGCAGCTGCGCAAACCAGCGCACAGCAGATGTCTGGAGGATGCACTGGGGATGTGAGGCCATCACTGTTTATTTTGGGTTTTTTTACTGCTTACTTTTTTTCCTATCTTCTATTTTTTTCTAATTCTATTAACATATATCAGTAACAGTATCTAGTTTTAAAAGATGCAAAAAAAAAAAAAAAGTGTCATATCTTTTCTACAGGACTCATCAGAACGTAAAAAAAACCTGAGCAAGAGTCACAGTTACCCTGTAATAACAGAATACAAGTAGCTGTTGAGCCTGTGTATTTCAAAATTCAAGCTGAATTTTGCGGAATGTCTCTGAGTCAACCTCACTGAGGTTGCGTGCACCAGCCTAAGATCATTGTACAACCCTAATTCAGCTGCCCTCTTCACCATGGTTCTATCGATGGATTACTGTTGGTCCACAGATTCCTTGCCATATTTACATGTTCGCAGATTGGTTACCGCAGTCCTTCTCAAATATCTTTGTCTATTACTCTTGCGTTGTTATATTCAAGTTGCATGAGGGGCAGTTCCAGCCACCCTGGATCAGGGGCAGCAACATCTGGAGTGTTCTGTGCCTGGTGCTTTGCTTTTCTCAAACTAGAGGTTAAATATGTTGCTAGAAATAGATCAGGTCCTGGAAAAAAACTAATGATGAGAGAGATAAGGTGTCGTTCATCAGTAATGTCTTGTCTCCATGGCTGGTAGCTGGTCTGGAACTTTTTGGAAGCCAGGACCTGGGACCAGTCCCTGCCTGAGCTATTTTTCTCCAGGTATTATGGTTCTTTGCTCCTAGCTGTGCTCTACGCCATTCCAAATCCAGCTTTGGGGCACAAGTGGTAGTCGCTAACTCTTGCTGTAGAGCCTTTCTGTTGTCGCTTTGATTTTGAGAGATGGTCACCCTTCTGTATAAATCAGCGTCCATGCCCTGGAATTCTTTGATTGCTGCTTTTGTCTGCGATTCCAGCTGAAGCCGTCGCTCAGTAGTGTTGCTGTCCTTGTCACGAGGGCAGTAACTGCTGCATACAGCACTTTTGGTACCTTTGTACACATTTTATTCCATATAAATCAATGGTATTTCAAGATCCAGAGAGGCAGTTGCCAGTTTTTGTTGATATTATAACCAAAGGGTGCTTTGGGAGTGGGTTCGTGCCAGAGTAAACCAATGAAAGTTGGGGTACTGTGGCATTTTCCTGACTGTCCCTTCACCATTTAGCACCTGTTCTTCTCCTCCCACCTCTGTGTTCTGAGATATTTCGGTGTGTTGAGCTGTCTGAACGTTCCCTCTTGCTCCGGTTCAGTGAGGAGCAAGAGAAGAGGGTGAGACGCCCACGTACGGAGAATGCAGCTTGGAGAAAAAAAGGGTAAACCTGGGCTGTTCGAGTTGAGATCAGGTGAGAGGCGATTGTAAAGCTGGAGTAGCACTGTGAGCAGGGCAAGGTGCCAGTTTCTAAGGCACCGCGTCTCCCTGAAATGCAAGAGCATGAATATCTATAGATAATAACGCTTCAGCTGGTCCTAACACAGGTTTATTGGCATAAAACTTTGGCCCCATCAGCACTGATGGCAAAGCTGCACTTGGTTGCAGTGATTCCAGGTTTTACTAAGGTGCATTGTTATAAGAAGAAAAGATTACTGAAAATATTTGATAATTTCAGGCATAGGTAGAGCCTTTGTCTATTTATTGTTAAACTAGTGTTTAAGTAACTACCTGAGCAACATCATTTACGTTAAATATGTGACCACATAAGGAAAAGATGTTAAAACTCCTATTTGGTTTTGCACAGTGTAACTGGAGAGAGCTGTATTTAAATATAAATTAAAAAAATTGAAATCTAGGAAAAGATAGGAAGTTAATATCTATACCTTAATATTAACTGTGACTTAAATGTTCTGGATGTACTTTTGTAGAATTGCTTTATTTTGAATCTTTAGGTTTTCTGCAAGTTCATAGATGCATATCTCCAAAATACTGTGAAACATGCGCTTTCAACGTGGAGTTTCCTCATCCATAAATATTATTGTAAAATATTCTTCAGTTGCAGTTTTCATAGGATTATATCAACTCCCAGTGAAGGAAACTGAAAAAACTCATTGACTTTATAGAGTTACATTATGCTCAGCTTTTGAATAACTGATTTTTTTTTAAAAAATTATTTTTTTTGTAATTCTGTATCACCGACTTATATCCTAGAAGTGAAAGCAAGGGCAGTAGTATGTGTGTGTTTTGTTTTTTTTAATAATGGTGCATATACTGTTAGATATCTGGTTTTCTTCTATAGATTTTGCCTCTCTTATAAAGAAACATGCAGGGGTAAGCTAAATGGTAATAGAATTTAAATTAATGTGTGGCATAGCACTCAAAATCTGTTAGCAGTCTGTATCAAAAAGATATGCTAAAAGTTTTCCTGTTAAAGCTTGAAGCTTCTTGATTGGAGAATGGGTAAAGAAAAAAAAAATCCTTTTCCTATTTTTCTGCTATATAGTCTTCTTGAAGTTCTTCCAAATTAGATTTTAAATGCCAATTAGGAGGTTGAATATACTAAAATAAAAGCAAATACAACCAAAATGGCCTCACCTTATGGCTAGTTAGGCTTTTTCTCTCAAAAGCGGAACCTTTGCTCTGAGCGTGGCTTTGAGAAAGATATTCAGTTTAATGAACACATTAATTAGAACCATAACTATTTATAAGATAATTAGAAACGAAGCACGGTAAACTGGGCTTTTCCTGCAATTAATGGAGGATTAATTACTGGAGGTAATGAAGTGGATTTTTAAATGCATTAAGGTGAAGTACAGAGATGTGCAAGGCTTTGTGATAGTTGCATAATTATTCCAGGCTGTTTGAGCGGAGCTCATATGAGATCGCTAATAAGCATCATTGCATCATTATGTATGCACTTAAAAAGACTTACCACCAAAATGACTGCCTAATTATTTCTAATTGGCAGGAGTCTGTGTAGTCATTGAGCTGTTTGTAGCCATTTTAAGGTTCATTTAACTATCCTTGGGGCCATGTGATAGATGGAAAAAAGCTTCCACTACACGCTGGCCTTGGCTGGCGCCGTTAATCAATTTTGGTGGGCTTCGGTTTGAAACGCATTTGCTCATGCAGAGGTCGAAACCTGAAGTAGTCCAAGCAAAGTTTGGCTTTTTGAAGCCACTTGACTGTATTCATTAGCAATTAGTAAAATAATTGTGTCTGTCACTATATTTGGATTTCCATATGACTGGGTATTCTTTCATCACTGGCCCTTCTTACAGCATATTAGCTTCACTGGAAACCAAATATTCTTCCAACAGACCCTTTTAGCGACTTCAGTGCGGCGGCATATGTTCCGATATCCCACCTTTCTTCATTCATTTGTTCGCTTAAACACCGCGCGACGTTTCGACACCATCCTCTAATTTGCTCCCGACTGATTGCCGAGGGAAAGTTTCTACCCAAGGACAACATTTTAGGGCTTTTAAGGGTATCTCGGAGGAATGAGTCATTAAGCAGTTAGAGGGGAAGCGAGTAGGAGTTGAATTGAACACTGGTGTTTCCCCGAGTTTTGGAGTTGGAGACATCTACCTCCAAGATGCCGACAGCTCAAGGACATCCTCCGGCAGAAGAAAACCTCGTCATAATCACATTTGTTTAAAAACTCATTCTTATGTGAATGTCAGTGCGCTGGTTCTGTCAATAATTACGTCAGAAATGTTGTGGATATCATTGGAAAATGACCTTTTTGAGCTGTTCTAATTAGGATGTAGTTATTTTATCTGACTCTGTCAGATTTAATGTGACATCCCATTAGGTAAGCGTCTGTGAAAGTTTTCAATGAGCGCGTTGTCCTGTTGAACATAATCATAACCATCTGTGGGATGTTGTCAACGTACATAAACCATTCATATAGCTTAAGAAAACACTGGTGAGCAAATTGTAGGCTAATAAAATAAAGGTCAGCTTTGCCATTTTTGCTACAAAAAATGTGGTTCTAGTAGTTTAATATTAAGACATAAGTTGAAGAAAATCATTGTTCCGATTACGGTTGAAGTGTAAGATTGGTTGAAAGTAGTTATTCATTTAAAAAGCAAAAAAATGTGATTTATTCATGAAATATTAGTTCAAATAACAGATCGGGGTTAAAGCGAGTGAATTGTGGTAGCATAAACTAAAATATAAACTAGTCCTTAAGGAAAGCTGCAGAATTTGTTCAATTCAAAAAAAGAAGTTTTAATTTTGAGACTTTTATAATGGTAATCTTTGAGAAGAGATCACTTTTGTAAACAAAAGACAGAAAACACTGCAGAAAATACAAATAGCTTTTCTTATTGAAACTCATTAGGAATTTTACTTTGTGAAGTCCCATCAAATACGTGGTAATGGAAATGCTGCTCTGTAGATTATCAAAACTGTTACTAGGAAATACATTTTAGAATGGAACAGCAGTTTTAATCTGCCTTCGAACTTTCTGATGGCTTGTGTCGGAAATTCTGGTGTTAGTCACAACTGCAACTACTGATGTGTATATTTTTCTTTGCGGGATCGCCGTGCAAAGGGAATCACATCAGAATCGCTGTCATGTTATAGAACTATTTACAGTGAGAGCGTTAAGCATCCATTTATGCAAGTACCAAATCTCACTCTCTGGTTTGTGTTGACTTTGGGGTTCTGAGTGGAGCCCATGGCTCTATGAAGTCTGTCCCTGTCCGGATGTCCCCGTCTCTGAAGACGGGAGGGAGAAGATGGGGACGGACTTTTGAGCAGGGCCTGTTGCGATAGGACAAGCGGTGATGGTTTTAAACTAAAAGAGGGGAGATTCAGGCCGACATGAGGAAGGAGTTGTTGGCCCTGAGGGTGGTGAGAGCCTGGCCCAGGTTGGCCAGAGAGGTGGTGGCTGAACCATCCCTGGAGACATCCCAGGCCAGGCTGGACGGGGCTCTGAGCAACCTGAGCTGGTGCAGATGTCCCTGCTCATGGCAGGGGGGCACTGGGGGAGCTGGGCAGGTCCTTCCAACCCCAACCATTCTTGGATTCTATGAAAGTGTGACTGAGCTGTTTTCATTGACACGTAGTTTATACATTTCTATCTCATTTTTGACTAAGAAAATGTAATTTCTGTGAATTAGAAGCTGTCAATCTTTTGTGAACTCTTTCATGTACTTTATTTCAACCATTTCCCTTTGCTTTGTCTTGGCTGGAGACCCCTAAGGCCGAGCTGTCCTCTCGGGTAGACTTGTTGAGGAGTCAATATAATTTTGTTTTCCTTAAGGTTTGAACTGGGGAATGTTAAATAACTCTTGGTTGGTTTGGTTTGTTGCCCCTCTGAAAATGAGTTGAAAATGGCCAAATGCTGTTATTACCCACTGCTGCTTCTGAAGCTCCATTCTGAGTGTTGTGCTATATGCTACCACTAGCAAATAAATGATAGAACAAATGAGTGGTAGACCAAACAAAAGGTGTTAATGCTCTTCTTGCCCTGAATCTTTTGCTTCATTTGTTTGTCTGTCAAAAGCTGAAAGGCTTTTTTTTTTGTTAAAAAAGAAAAACCAAACCTGTCCATTCCTTCAAAAATGTGAATATACCGAGAATTTATATGTTTTTTGTTCGTGACATTGCTTTGTGTCTTATTTTTCATGGGGAGGCAGCCAACAGCTGCTGGAACAGCAAAGAAGGAATCTGAGAAATGGGAAACGTGGGTGAATTTCAAGCAAGCCTTCAGTTTAGATTATTGTCTGTTTATTCTCTGTTATTTATTCCAAGTCAGGTGGTTGTTCTTCCTGAAGTCTTTCACACCAAGAATTTTAACTATGAAATTGGAGCATAAGGGTCCTCTTTTTCATTATTCCAGTCTACTGTTAAATTTACTTGTTAAAAATTTTACTTGCATTAGATGGCAACTCTGATCTTGAGTCTAAGAGCCCCTTACTTAGAGAAGTGATAATTTGGGTTTTTCGGGGTGCATTATTACTCACCCTCAGCGTTAAAAGTCTGAATGTTGCCACTCAGGCAACAGGATAAAGTTGGCTCTGGAGTGTTCTGATGAAAGCTTTTCTGAGGACTGTGGTAAAGTATCTGAATTATGGAGTATTCCCATGCTTCAGCTAAATTAAAAAGATCGAATTATCTAAATAATACAACGAAGTCTTGACCTTATTTCAGAAGATACCTTGCAGTAAGCTGATACCATCACGAGATTGGTGCATCTTATGAAACCGAAGCTTCGTAACCAGAATTACCAAGTTTCTAGTACGTTACAACTGTGAGTACGATAGATGGTTAGAGATGATATCATCTCATCTGAGGACTGGGAATACCTCGATTGCCTGTGGTTATTCAATGTACTCTTACGTTCCTTACACCAGGGAAGTGCCAGGCAGGGATCAAGCCCTTGGTGTGCTGCCTGTGCTGTCCATGAGTATTTAAATAGAATTTCAGCTCCAAAGACTTAGTAGTTTGATTAGTGGCAGGAAACGGGGCAAAAAACAAAATTGGAGAGGCGTGAAAAATACCCGAGGGTAAAAAACTGTCTGGCAGCAGCTCCTGGTGTCACTGCGGGCACAATGACACCGGGGACCACTGAAGGGGCACTCGGAGGTGGCAGAGAGCTGGCAGGCAAGTTTTCCGTGCTGACTATTAATATATTGTTAATATATGTTGCACCTTTTGGTTCCGAAATCTCACTATGGTCCAATTCCCTCCCTTCCAGCTCCCTTGTCGTGGTGTTAATATTCTGGGAGTCACGATGTAGCTGCTGGGGAGGGATTTATTGAGGGTTTTGAGGGACACAATTATACAGTGTTTTAGTTTGGGAGTTAGCTTAACTGCATCATTTTGGTAATATTCTCACTGATGGAAATAATACAGTTTACACATTAATTCTTGCCTTCAGGTTTCAAAATTCGAGATGGGAGTAGTAGAGAATTTAATAGCTGCTGTCAGAGGCTTCTTGCAGATCCGGGAGGGCCACGCAATGCTGGGCTGTAATTATTTCACGATTTTGCTGTGGCTTTGTGAGGTTTTGTTATTTATGTTTGAAACAAAAAACGAAGTTTAGAAGAGAATTCCGTGGTAAAACTTAAGAGTCTTACTTCAACAAAGGCATAGGTATGTAGAAATCATGTTGTAATTGATCTTTGTTACCCATTTAAATGGGGAATAAGATCAATTACTTTGGGATCAGTGTCATCAATTGATCATAACAGTCATAATACAGTTTGAGGTATAATAAGTAGTTTTGTTGCTTTATGTATTTTTTTTTTAAACAATTCAGATTTTGTTGTTTCTCTTTTGGGTATGTTTTATTTTACAATATTTTATGTAACAGTCGCAGGTTCCATGATGAAAACACTTCCTTTGGAATACTAAGAGAAATTTCCAGAGTTTCTTTCCTGCTCCTTCCTTGAAGTTTTTAATTAGTTGTTAGAGTTGGGGTTTGGGAATCTATATGAGGTATTTGTTTCTGAGGACAAGCATATGCTTTAATCTTGTCTTTAAGCAGGTTCTTTGGCTTTTTAGATGGTAGTGCAACTCGCTGCAGCGTTGAAGAATGAGAAATGCCGAGATGTTTTATTTTCTGTTGGTTCCGTTTTGGATCCGTGCTGGTGCTGCCTTCTGGTTTCAGTGCCTTGTGGTGACAACGACGGTGCTGTAGTGCTCTGGGTTTGTTGGTTTTTTCAAGTTATGAGAACAGTTAGTGTCCCAGGGTGTCAGTTGATTTCAAGCATCTGTTTAGGTATTTCCACTCAGCTGTCTAGTATCTCTTTGTGGATTTAAGTACACTTAAATATTATAGCATCTTTAAGCTTGAACTGTGATTAAAGCCTCATTCTTAGGTGTTTTACAATCACAAAAAATAAACCAGTGGTCTTGTCAAAGAGAGACGCAAGAATAGCACTTACCTGCAACTAATTTGAACTCGGAGGCTCCAGGGAACTGAAAAATTCAACCTTGAAATCTCACATTTATGTTCCTTAACTTCTTAACATAATATCAGAGGTGTTGTCAAATTTACAACAAATAATTACCTGGATAGTGATTCCATCTGGAAAATGAATTTGACCTTGTTTCATTGCTGTGTGATACATCCAGATCTTCCTGTCACAGCAGATGCAGAGTCACTAATGCCCGCATGATGTAGAAACAAATAATTTGGTGTATTTATTGAGAGTCCTGAAAGTAAGCTGGGCCCTTGTTTTTAAAATAAATTCCAGCTGTATCACGAGGAAAATAACTGCCTGATGAAATAAAGGCCTGATGAATTTACTTGCTAATAGAATGTTACCTTATTTATTCACCTAGAATTCAAGTTTTGCCATTATTATTATTTTTTTTTTAAGAATGTGAAAAAGATCTAAAATGTCTTTTCTGCAGGGTGAGATGATCAAAAGGAACAGAAGTTCCACACTGCCCTGGTTGCTTTTCCTTCAGCCCAAGCAGTGGCTCTTGGGCTTTGGCCTCACCCTGGGCTTGAGTGGCTTCGAAACTCTTGGACGAGCAGAAGACAAGCTGGATAGTCTCAACTAATCTGAGCTTTTTTGGTTTGTTAACAGATTACTGGAATAACAATTACTTCTCTTATTAACCTTAAATTTGGTTTTCTATAGAAATTAATACATAGTGTATATTCAGCTGCATACGTTTGTGTAGGTGTATGTGTTTTTATGCCCTAGAACTTTTGAGACTGCTAGAACTGCTTTGGATGAGAAAGGATGGGGAACCAGAGGAGTGGCTTTTTTCTTAGTTTATTTAGCAGCCAGGACAGTGTCATAACTTCTGTTTCTTTGTTATTTTATTACCTAAAGGTCATTGCAACTAAATTATAGGGGTTTTTTCTGCTCAGTCATGAGATGGCTACATGAATCATAGAATCATTTTGGTAGGAAAAGACCTTTAAAATCATTGAGTTCAACTCAACATTGCCACGTCCACCTCTAAACCATGTCCCTGAGAACCTCATCTCCGTGTCTTTCAAACCCCTCCCGGGATGGTGACTCAATTTTTGAGGCAGTCTGTAGGAAAAGAGAGATCTGAGAGAAATTCACTTCATGTAAAAGCAGATGTGTTCTCAAACTGACAGTCCTAATTTAAGGTGAAATCGTAGTGACGAGAGGCAGTTCAGAGTCTTCACGCAGATGAACGAGGGAAACGAATGATGCAACGTGTTTCCCCCTAGTGAAGATGAGGCCAAAGATCCTCAGCTCCTTTGGACCAGTGGTGTCGAGGGCAATCAGTGACCTCGGTGTGAGCTAAAGGGGTGAAGAGGGGAGAGAATCCCTCGGCCGTGGCTGGTGGAGTGGAGTGGTTCCCAGTTCCAGGGGGTCGGTGGGAGCTGCTGGCAGCCGCCCTCCCCAACCCGGCCAGCACAATTCATCACCCCACCTGGGGCCACCCCTGCTCCCACTGTCCTGCCTCTGCATGGAAAAGCCTCTTGAAAAATAGCGTCGATGGTTTTCCGTGCCCAATGCAAAAGTAATGTGTATCCAATAACGCAGCAGTTAGTGTATGTGTTATACTTCCATAGGGATCTGCGATGTGCATCTGGCCATCTCCAGCAGATTTCACTCGTGCACACAAGGAAATGCTCCTCAGGTGAGCCATGGGTGAAGGGAGAAAGCGATGGTTGTGCACAGGTCGGCATAAGGAGCTTTCTTAGACATTTTGGAAAGGCACATCAACAAAAAATTATTTATCTCCATGCTTAAATAGCAGCTGTTCAATCTATGATTTAGAATCATAGAATAGTTAGGGTTGGAAGGCATGGTTGGGTCGTAGTCAGCTTCTCTTATCACTCATTCCTTAGGTAAGGAGATCTGCCCCAACTCCGCGAGAAGCAAGTCTCTGAGCAAAGGGCTGCTGACACAAAAGCTCAGCTTAAGTAAACTTGATGTATTTCTGCAGTCAGCTCTTTTCCCCGGTTCGATCTGTAGGTTTTCCAGCAGCGTGGCGGTGATGCCGGATCTCTCAACCGGAGATCCGCCGTACGCTCGGCTCTGGAGCTTCAACCTTTCAGCTACTCCAAGGATACTCTTGGTAGGAGAGTCAAGGTGTTGTGGCAAAGGCAGCACTCGGATCCTCTTTGGGAGGGAGAAGAGGCAGAGCAGCAGCTGTTGGCTGGAGATTTGGACCAAACAGGCTGCTCCAGGATAAACCTGGCCAAAGGTAGTGGCTTCTCTGGTCTTCTGGCTGCATTTATGGACTGTTCAGCCCTAGTTTTCATTAACTACCTTTTTTTTGAATTACAGCTTTGAGTATTGTTTCCTCAAACGTTTGATTATGTAATTAATGTATAGGTGGAGAACTGGTTATTATCGAACGAAGTTGGTGCCCGTATCTGGCGAACCCACTGTCTCAGTTTTGCAAAGCGTGTTCTTGATTGTCCCCGTTACTGCTTGTATTTCATCTTGCGTTTCCCTGGCTCTGTGGATGACATTGTTACTATCGTTAATACCCCCCTATTTTGTCACTTATCAAGTGTCTAAACTGGCTTGGAATAATTTCTTTTTCCTTGTCGCCGCACTCTCATTTCAGACTGGGAAGCTGACTACTGCCTGCTTTTGTTTTCACTTGCCTTACATTTAACAATAAATAAACCAACCATATTGTCATACGGATTATCTATATTTAACTTCCTCAAATGCACGCATTCTAAAATTGCAAACTGAAATGTTTTATAGAGGTAGCCGTATTCTCATTAAATAAATATATAGTATTAATAATTTCTACACTCTGAACAAGTGCAGTTGATGCTTGAAATGATTTTACCTTCCCCAAGAACTTGTACCGTGATTTTTTTTCCTGTTAGTGATGTTGAGTTAAACAAGCAGCTTTCTCTTAATATGCTTTGAAAGAGAACGTGTCGTTTTGCTGCAATTAGTTGTGCATTTGCACTCTCTCTTTATCATCCATGTGAATATCCAGGCTTGATGCGATCCAGTTGTGTTTCATTGTTTTTCCCCAGACTTTTGATTTATTGCTGAAGTATTAAAGAGGCATGAATTTGTTTGGTTTCGTTTGTGGCTATTGCGTTAATAATGATCTCATAAGGGTTGTGTCAGCGGAGAGGGATGGAGCAGAATGCTGGGGAAGGACTTGCGATCGCTGGCTCCACATAAAGTCACTTGCTTTTTCAAAACCTGACCTTCACTGCAAGAACGCTCGTTTTCTCGTTTGAGCTGTCTTGTATTTGCGTTCTGATTCCCCCTTCCAGTTAAAAAAGTCTGCCTTAGTGACTGTTTTCAAATTGTAGTGTTTTGAAAAGATTAGATTGTGCCTATAAGATATAGTTCAATGCTTTAGTGCAATATAATTGGGGAAATACTAAACGACACTGACCTCATTTCCTTTAGAACAATGAAAATTAATAGTTTCACGTTTTATTAGGCTGATATTCCAGATGTAGTGTACATTTAATTAAGTGTAGTTTCCTTTTGGTTATGGTATGTGTATCTGCTTTTTGTCGCAAATTCTTTCTAGTTTTACAGTTTTCCACATGTTTTCTTTCACCATTTATGATTTTTTCAAAGCAGAGCTATAAGGATTTAAATCACTTTAGCATGCAGCAAAACAGTTCCCATTCAAACAATAAACGCCATTTTAAAAAGCCTTTAGATCTTCTGTCACTTCATAAATATAAATGTATAAAAACATTATGCAGTTGTAGTGCCCACCTGCTAATTAAATGCAGATTTCCTCAAACTTGTTTTAAAATCTGCTTATTTGTTTCAACTCTGTCTCTGTTCAGAATACATATGGCCCTTGTGAAACTAATTATGCTTATGGAGCAGCTGTTAAATTTAGTGCAACTAATTTTATCCAATATTTTACATTTTAATTGATTACCTGTGAAGAAATTAGCAAATTAACACTTATTGTGCAGTAACTGAATGGGCTTTTATGGATACTTTCAATTTTTACAAGTGGACTAAGTGTTGATGGAATAAAGACATTTCTTAGGATTTTCGATAGGAAAGTTATTGGTGAGCCTTGATTATCTGGGGTGAGAATTTAGGGAGACCGAGTGATGCCAAAGCATCTGTGTGTTCTGCAACTTGGACATGAAAAGCAGATTGGAAAGTAATAGCTTTTCACAGAATTTTGGTAACATATGGGCTTATCTGGATCTAAGAACTCTTTGAAGATCTTTGAACTTGACTAAATGACTTAACCTTTGCCTTGGTGGGTGGGTGTTTGCCGTGCGCTTTGGGGGAAGGGCTGCGTGCTCCTTGTTCCTCCAATATTCCATAATTTGAACACTTTGGGACTTGCTTTCATAGGAATAATCACGATTGGTTTTATTTCTGAACAGGAATAAATAGAAAAATGTTATCTGTGGACTTCTGTTCTTGTTTACCGATGAGTTCTTGGCACAGGTGACTTCTTGTAGCTCAAAAAGTTACATCTTTATTTCCTGTTCTGTTTGTATTGCAAGATATTTTAATAGTAATTCATAATAATGTACAGGTGGATCAGTTCATGCTACAAGTGGCAATGTGCTGTAGCTTGTTGTACACCGAGCAGCAAATTTAGTAGAGTTTAATTTTCACTGTATGAAATTATCTTCCACTGCCAAGAGCCTAATGTGTGCACTGGATTTAATATAGGCCTTACGGAAGTTTGCGTGAACTGTTCTTAAAACAGATATTTTAGGATTTGGGGGTTTTAGGCAAAGAAAATAGACAAGTACCGTATTAGAACGGCGAGGTCCTGTGGCACTGAGGGCGCTGCGGGTCCTGGCACCGTTACCTGTGGGCAGTGGCCTCCACCTGGACACGAACACAGCGCGTTCTTTCCTGTGCTTCGTGGGAAACCGTGCTTTTCCTTCTTTGTATTTCTTAAAAATGTTGGGGTATAACTTCTTTACTTTCCGAATACATATTTTTGGCCGCTCGGTATATGAAGCTGCATACCTTTCGCTTCCTTCTTGCTATGAGCCTAATCTCTTTAGCTTAATTTAAGTTTTCTTAACTTTGTTGAATTAATAATCTCATTTTCCTTCTCCTGTTAAAAATGCTTGCCTTTTTTTCTCCCCTTAAGATTATGTCTTACGCCTTTTTTTTAAAGGTTAGGTGAGTCTCTGCTTATTCTTTTGGCCAGTCCCTTCCTTAAGCTTTTCAGTTTGGGGAGAAAGAAGCCTCGGCTCATATTTTGGTTTTTGAACGCAGGGAAAAACCTGTTTGTAGGCAAAACCCATTGCTTTTTTATTTTCCTAAGTATTTTGCGGTTCCTGCTTGTCCCTGCACGCTCCAGTGCTTGTCTGGTGTCGTGGCACCAGCAGAGATCAAGAAGATCATGGTCTTACCTGCTTAAGCTCAGCACTACTTAAATGGTTTATTGCTGCCTTCCTGTTAATTCCGAGTCAGTTTTAGAAGTACTGCTGGCAGGACTGACTTTATCCCGTAAGATGAAATTGTTCTAGAGAATTATCCTGCAAAGATGGTTGGTTTTAAGCATTTAGTCTCTGTGCTTCCCTTGTTTCTTCAAAATGTGCTAAAACTACATAATGTGTCTTAACTCATATACACTAAGCTGTTGCTTAATATAGTTAGGCAAATGTATTTTCAATTTTTCATGCCTCTCTACTTGTGTGAGAAATCCCTAAGATTTCTTCAGACTAGCAGAAGACTTAAACAAGAGTTGAGATTCAGCTTAAATTCGTTAAGAAAACTGTTGTCGTCGCCTAGTGGTTTTTTGTAATAGTCCTCTGTTACTATAGCTGAGGATAGATTATGAAGGAGAAAAGTTAATACAAGGTAAGATTTTTCAAGAGTAATCATCGCTGTACGACATTAGAAACACAATAGTTACCCTGGTTTTAAAATGATTGACAGAATGTAAACTTTGCTAGCATTCAGGAATTGAGGGGAGCGTGAACATTAGACTGTTTCTTTTCTCTTTTTCCTCAGTTTTCCTTATTTGTTTCACCCCATTTGTGACTGGGGTTAGTACATCTTTCTGTATTTTTTGAGTTGTGTTGCTTTATTTGTGCTTTACAAATCCTGTTTGTAATCAATGCAAGTAAATACAATTAACTTAAGCAGAGTTGGTTTTATTTGGGAAGGCTGTAGCTCTGGAGCATCAAGGGAAAATAATAAAAAAAGAAATATTTGTAAAGAACTCGTACAATGATAGAAGACCCAGACAATTCCTGTTTGGAGGAGGTCAGGCTGTGTCTGTGTGCGGATCGTCATGGGTCAGGGTGGCCGGGCTTTACTGAGCTGAGTCTAAAGAGTTGGTGTTTTGGGGCCTGGCTGCACCCCTGCACTCCTGGGCTGCGGATGAACCTTGTGTGCAGCTTCGCTTCTGGAGAATGATGTGCAGGACAGGCTCTGCACGTTGACTCAAGGGCAGCGGGATAGACTAGATCTGCAGCAGTGGCCAAAAAAGCCACCAGCATCCTGGGTTGTATTGGCACTGGTGTGGCCAGCAGGCCCAGGGCAGTGACCGTCCTGTGCTGGGCACTGGGGAGGCAAAACCTCCAATCCTGGGGGCAGTTTTGGGCCCCTCACAACAAAAAAGACCTTGAGGTGCTGGAGCAAGTGTGATGGAGCAGCTGAGGGAGCTGGGGGTTCAGCTGGAGAACAGGAGCTGAGGGGAGACCTTCTGATCTCTGACCTGCCTGAAAGGAGCTTGGAGCCAGGGGGGGTCGGGCTCTGCTCCCCAGGAACAAGCGCCAGGAGCAGAGGAAACGGCCTCAAGTTGCGCCAGGGGAGGTTGAGGTTGGATCTGGGGAACAATTTCTTCCCCAAAGGGCTGTGGGGCATTGGAACAGGCTGCCCAGGGCAGTGCTGGAGTCACCATCCCTGGAGGGGTTGGACGGATGGAGATGAGGTTCTCAGGGACATGGGGCAGTGATGGGGCTGGGGGAACGGCTGGACTTCATGATCTTGAGGGGCTTTTCCAACCAAAATGATTCTATGATCCTACTTTGCAACGTTTTCTGCACTGTTCCCTCTGTAGATGCCCTAAAATGGGGCATTGCCCTCAGGCTGGGCTGGTGTCCGCAGCCGGACTTCACACCTGAGCTGCCCTGAAGAGCCTTCTACATGTGAGAACTTGTTACCTGAGCTGACAAGTCTGCCCAAAGTGAAGTTTTCTCTGCATGAAGCCAATTCTGGATTGTCGGTATCTGTGCTCTGGGCTGGTCTGCAGCCCAGATCAACTGCTCTGAGAATTGAGGGACAGACTGAACTAACGTGTCCTGCAGCGGTGGCTTCTGTGGAGCAGAACTTCACGTTTTTGTTAAGGCTGTAATAACCCGTTGACAGTCATCCGCCTGCCTCACCTGCGTGACAGGGACAAGCTGTATCCGCTATCTTCTATACCGGTAAAACCCAAAGGATAAACAATGATTAGGGTTCACTCTAAGCTAATGAATTTAATGAGTGCAAAAGTTTGCAAATGAAAGAACAGTGACAGCTTCTGTAAAGAAAACGCTTCTCAGTTTGTCAATGCTGTTTTAAGTACATTATGACAAATTCGATGCAACAAGTCTACTTTTAATTTTTAAAAGCTGTTTTTCTGTGTATATATTTTATACCTGCCATTCGTTCTGCTTAAATGTGAACAAACAGAAATCTAGGATTTGAGCATCCAGCTAATCTGAACTGAATTTGCTGTTATTTGCACCTGTGAAAGGTGGATGTGAAGTTAAGTTCAAATTTGAGCTGAGAAAGTAAGCTCTCTGGCAATTAATATTTTAGATTCCTTAGTTATTTCTGTTTGAAGGACTATACCCTTAAGTAAGGAGAGGCCTTGCATCAAATGAAGGTGATTTGTGTCGCTACAGGGCGGTTGTTTTGTTTGGTTTTGTTTTGTTTTTACTGTTTCTGGCTTTGCATTTGACCTGCAGAGTTTGGGGAAATCCGTTGAATAGTGACCGTGTGTAGGACAGCGGTCTATAGATCTGCGCGTGATTCTGAAACCAGCATTTCTGTGCCAACTGAAAGATCTCGCATCCAGAAAAACTTCCTCTACCTGAGGACTGAAGAACGGATTGATGCTTTTTAATTTGTGATGACATAATAAAAATCCCTTTTGCAACAGAAAATGTTCTGTAGTTTGTAATACGGCGCTTAAGTGGTAATTTGATCTATTGTCTTAGTGCTAATAGTGTGAGCGATAATAGGAGATACTGGGTTGCAAGAGGTTCCATCTGCTGGAGGAAACGTAACCCAGGGTTCTGACCTCCGGGCCGGTGCGAGGGGCTCGGTGGCAGCCATAGAACGTTCGCCCCGGGACGCTGGACGGATTCCAGACTCCATCCCAACATTCTTCCCAAGTGTAATTTATAGCTTCATCTGGATGTGGTATTTTCTTTTGCTTATTTCATTGTTGAGTCTTATTAAACAGTTGTTGCCTTTTAAATGGACTGATCTTTTGTGTGTGGTTTTGCTTTTAAAGGCCTTTGGAGTTTTGCACTCGAAGAGGTGCTAAATAAATTATTTTATTCTGTTTTAAAAGTGTCCTCCCCCCGCCCTGCAACCCTCTCAGGACTTAATGAAACTTTTCAATGAGGTGCCTTCAGATGTTTTATGATGTACGTTGTAATAGGAACTAATGCAAACTTGAACTGCTGCTTTCCTAAGTATTCATTGTCTATGGCTACTCACCTACCATAGGAACGATGTATTGATCCGTGGTAAATTAGAAATTAAAATTTAGAAAATCGTCTAAAAGAAATTCAGCAATTATGAAAAGTGGCTTTGGATGCATATAGAAACAGTCATATTGTAATACTTGATCTTTTTTCATCCAAGTATATCAGTAACAGCATAGATTTATTAGAGAGGAATGGATAACGTGATTGAGAAGTGAGGATCCTGTAGCCGTGTAGGAACCTGTGACCAAGAACCACGTCTGTGCACAAACTCTTGCACCCGTCTTCAGTTTCTTGCGTTATTTGGCCTGTAGGCTTGGGCTATTTATAGGTTTTCTGCAAAGTGTGTTTCACATCTGAATTGGATATTAAGAATATTAAGAAGCTGTGTGCAAGTGTCAGCTCTGCAGGCTAAAGACAGCGGTTTGGACGTGTCACTTCTACTTATTTATTTACTTTGGAACATTGTCATTAGTAGTAATGTATTTGATATGTAAATAGAAGCACTTAGTAGCTGTAAATTCTTTGGTTATTTGCCGAGTTAAATTGATAAAATCTTAAGAATTTCAAGTTTAATGTTCAAGAAAAAGTTTCCTTCCTTTCCTTCTCCAACAGCTCCAAAGATTACTTTGGTAATACCAATTACTTCATTAATGGGTGAATACTAGGGAGTGTGGTTTAATTTCTTTCGCATTCTTCCTTCAGAGCAGAAGCAACGCTTTCTTTTTCACTTGTCTTTTGATAAATCGTCGGGTTTTTGTTTAAAACTATTAAATTACTAAATGATTTGAAAATGTGTTTTAAATAATTGGATGATATAACAAATCTAACGTGCAGTGAAAAATGTCAGCCTGCTAAATTTTAATACTATGGATTTCGTGTAGATCACACTCAAGAGCTCGTCAACGATCTTATAGTGGAAGCAGCGAAAGATCCGGTCACAGGAGAACGCCCAGCGGGTCTCGTGAACGAGAGCGGCGGAAAGGCAGAGACAAGGAAAAGGGAAAAGAGAAGGGCAAAGGAAAAGAAAAGGAGATGTGTGGCACGAAGCCTGGGTGAGCGAAATGACAAACAATATTACTGTAGTAAAAACAGGAAACAATTTAGTGTTGTTTTACGTTTGCTTTGTAGTATCTGTTATTTCATATAAATGAAGTGGAAATTATTTAAAATCTTTGAATAATATGATTCTTAGTGTGTTAAAATTCTGGCATGTGACATTTCAAACTAAAACTAAAGGATGGGTTAATTTACAATTCTTTTTTTCCCTTGATTTGCAAATAAGTTACATAGCTTTCTTCAATTGATTAAGGTAAATGTTTTTCCAATACATAATAATCCCAATTTAAGGAAAAATGAGGACTATTGAAAGTCCAAAGACTATTTTTACAGTTCCCCCCCCACCCCCATGCTATAACACATTGTCAGAAGTTTTTTGGGGCTTCGTTTGTGGCTCAAAGGACGGTTTTGGCACCAGCCCCCACTCTGGGTAGTGGGTGAACTGCCCTTCAAACCTGCTCTCAGCCTCACTGCTGCCTGAAACGCCTCGGATTGTCTTTAGAGAAAAGGCAGAAAAGGCAGTTTCTGTGATTACCTCTGCTTTATATACCTTGATCTCCTGCAGCATTTCCCACGATGTTGATCTTTTCCCTGTTGATGCTGTGGTTGCTTTCAGAAAGGAAGACACTGCTGTATCGCTTCCCGACTCTCCCTTGGGTGGATTCCCACTGGGTTCCCACTGAAACCTGAATGTGAATCTCTAGAGCAGCATCTTCCACCCACGTTTGTGGCCGTGTCTCACAATTACCTCCCTGCTTTTATGGCTTGATGGTATTAGTTATTTAGTCTCTCAGATATCATTACCTGCTTGTCCATGGTTATAGCATTGATTATGTTAATATTCAAGATTAGCTATTTGGGTGGGGTTTTTTTCTTATTTGCAGTACGTTACTTAGGCTGCTGGGAACTTTAAGAGTGGCGTCTTCTAGGTATTTTAAGGGATAATTCCCTCATTTTACTAAACCATGTGGGATATTTGTCTCTTTGTGTCACGGTTGTTTTCAGCAATCTGAGATGTTTGCACTGTGTCTGACAAGATGCGTTTTACCTGAAGTTCAAATATCTTTTGATACTTTTAGAAGACTTGAGGACAAGCCTGGATGTTCCAGCCAAATTTTTTTTTTTTTTAATTGAAGTAGAAAAGGAGGGAAAGAATCCATACTGAGCACATAACATTTGGTGTGCGAGAGGTTTTCTGGACTTTGTATAGAAGCACGTCTTAAATCACATTGGAGGGTACAGCAGCGCTCCATTAGCATCCTGCCCGACTTTATGTCCTTCTGTAACAAGGATCAATACGAGATAGCTGGAGGAAGAACACAGAAGTGCCCAGACATTTTTGGAAGGAAGCAATTTATCTTTATATTTTGATAAGTTACAAAATTGCTTACGCTAAATTTGAAAACAAAATGCCCTGTTTGGGTCATTTCCAAGGTAGTTGGGACAAAGAGTACAAATTGATAATAGAAACATGTTATATCATCAGTCCATTTTCCTCTGAGCTCAAGGTAGGGTTTGCACAGGGATTTCTTACTTGAAGCATTATTAGACTACAAAATGAAATATACCTTGGGTGGTGATGATGTAATCTGTGCTTCATAAACTTTTCTGAGGGGGGGTGACTTGTTTTTCAGTTTAATCAAATAGCGATCAAAGTATATCTGTACTGAGAATAGGGATCTGAGAAGCTTTTTCCCTTTACAGTTATTTGTCACTCTGAAGATTGACGCCGTATCAGCATCACATTATGGTTTGTTAGAGGCTTTGCAAAGCAACGTATTTGAATACAAAACAGAGCTCTTTGATACAATTATCATTTGCAATTACTGCACAGTTAAGTCTCTGGAATATTCTGTTATCCCAGCAAGAGTGAACCGGGAACCTGCAGTTTTCCTTCCTAAATGTGTATGTGTAGGAGCAGAGAGAGTTAAGTAGTTTGTCTCGTGTGTCCTCCAGGAAAATGAGGCCACGTAAGATGTTTTCTAGTTGTGTTTTTGTATCAGGCTTCCTCAAGCCTCCCAAGTTCTCAGCTTTCTTCCTCTGTATCATTTACTTAGGCATTTATTTTCTTGTGGGGTGAAAAGTATGGGAAAGAAAAGCCACGGCAGCTCACCTGTCCTTCCTTAGCCTATGGATGTATAGGAGGGAGGATGGTACAATGCAAACTGCAGGAACCTTTGGCCTGTGTCAGGCTGTTGGCTTCTGGCATTTTTGTTTTTTACACCAGCAGGGAGATTCAATGGACGGTTTGTTTTCTCTTGATGCTCATTTCCAAGGGAAGCATCTAGATATATTTTTGTTTGTTTGTTTTCCAGTAGCTAGAAGGTGTTGTGTGGTTGGCTGTGGTCTGGTGGAGAAGCGTCGGCTGTTTCGCAGAGACAGGCGTTGTGACAGTCCTACCAAAACAGCTCAGCTCTTCTGCTCGTACAATCCGAAGTGTTTTAAGGAATATACTACTTGTGTAGAGGGAGATCATGGTAACAGCTGCTTTGAATTTGGGTTGGGAAGCTCATTACAGCATCTGACAGTACTTGCTGAAAAAACCTGGTGCTAACAGCAGCCTATCAAACTTTGCAATGGTTTTGTGCTACAGCAGCACACCCTAAATATTTATAAACTGAAATATGGATTTCTTTAAAAAATCAGGATTATTTAGTTTCCAGTGAAAACTCTTTGCAAAATAAAGCTGCTGACAAGCAAGTAGCAAGAAATGTTCTGAACTAGTTTGTATTCAACTACCACAGTGCTACTGATTTTCTTTGCATTTTGCAAGTGACCTGAACTGACCCGTTTGCTTTGCTGCTTTGGTCTCCTGATCTCACAGTAGTTGTTCAGACTCTGTTTCCCCCCCCGCTTTTTTTTTTAATTGTTTTGTTTTTCTGTTGCAGTGCATGGGAGATCGAGCTTTATTGCCTGGAAGGATATATATAAAAATCAATAAGCAGTGTGGCTTTTTCTGAATAAGTCTTGCCAGCATTTCCAAAGTAAAAGCACTTGCTTGGCCTTGCAGCCTTTTCTATTTATCCAGTCTCCCAGGCCAAATTTTAGATCTTATTTCTCTGTCTGTAGTAACAATAGTGTTCTCTAGTTGTGACCCCTGACTGCGTTATTGCTTTGGACCGTTACTTTCTGCTACAACTCCACCAGTGCTCCTGCTTTGTAATTAGTGCACGTGTAGTTGGCTTTCTTGTTCCCAGGACAGTTCAATTTTTACAGAAAACACTATATCTACTCGTTTATTAGAAATAAAATCGAATTGATGAAACAAGGACCAATGTAGATTTTGTGATGCATTATCCTTTTCTGTTAACTCTGCAAAACTTCATAATGTGCAGTGGACATCTGGTGTCTAGCTTTAGTCTAGTGATTTTCTTATATTAAATTTTTGGTTTTGTCTCTGCATCAAAGGAATGGGACAGGTTGGGTTTAATTTCTAATGGCTTATCAAGAAGGGAGTTGCAGTCCTAACAATAGACCCTTGCTGTTTCATTTTGATTATTTATGGGAAAATTAGTGATAATTCTCCTGGAAGTCTAATGTACTTCGTTCTAGCAATCAGACTTTATTTATGTATTTAAACCTTGTTGGTAAAGCTGAATGGCACTAATTTCTAGAGAGAAACTTAAGTTTAAAAACAAGATTTGAACCAATGACAGTAGAGTTTTGGTTACAGAATCCTCTCTTCCTATTGAAAAGTGTTCTGGAAAATGGGAAAACAAGGTGCTGGATACAGTCTGGATTAGCATTCAAATCCTAATTAATTGAAAGTACTGTATTTAAATAAGACAAGCTTACAGGTAAGCAAAACAGGTTTCTCCTGTTACAACAACATATTATTACCTGAACTCTGCATGAAGGTGTCGCTGGAAGAGGCTCCAGGTTCAGCTCTGATTTCCTTGCTGAGATCTCCGGCTGCACGTGGGCTCCTGTTCCGTTGCTCCCCAAGGTGAAACAACCTTAGCATGCTTTTTCTGACATACAAATGTGATGTACGTGTGTGGTTTTATTCTGACACTCCCCTGGATAAGACTAAAGCTGGGTTCCAACCAGGCCCAGACAGTAATTTTTCTTTTATACACTTATGGCACCAATGGGACACTTCCTTACCGCTGTCTTTTAGACTTCCAGCAGCCGACACACATTTTGTTTCCTCCTTCTTCCTTCATTTGTGACTTGTTTCAAGAAGTGATATGTCATGTTCACTAGAAAAGAGCAATTATTTGCTTGTAATGAGATAGAGCAACTCTTCTTCCCCTCCCATGTGTCTTTGGCTCCAAAGCTTCATCCAGCAGTCAGGTTTGAAACCTGTTCTTTAGCGTATGGTATATGAATTACTAATATAGTATTAGCTACACATATCCCGAGTCTTGGACATTAGTGACCTTCTAAAAATGCACTGTAGATTGTGAGGTATTTTTTTCGAAATGTTGTAAGGCAGCTGATTTGACAAGCGTACCGGGGCTGCGCTTTGCTCTTGTACAGGCATGAGGTGTTTTCTGTAATAATTTAAATGTAACAGCATTAGTAACTATTGCTAACAAGTATTCTTCTAAGGTATATTAAATCTGAGAAGTCCACAGATTTTTAGTATTTCTAAAAATAATAATGAGTGACATATGCAGCATGTCACCAACTACTGAAACGGAGAAATAAACCTAACAGCGGAGTCAATGATACTGTTAAGCGGCATTCTTTATTTTATTAGCACTGGGGAGCTCCGGGGATCATCTCCATCCGTGCTCCACAGACTAGATGCTCTTGTCTTACTTATATTCACATAATTATTACATATGTGTTACAATTTTGGAAAATTTTGACACACATCTATACTAAGAGATAATAGATGATGTTAGGTGTAATTGTTTAGTTTCTTACTTACATCTATTAATTATTAGTTAAATATAAACTAAGCACTCTGCTTCTAAACAATGTATCACTTAATCTTCTGTCTCCCTCTTGTGCAGAAGGATCTAAAACTTGAGACATATCCCCTGGTTTTGCAGGTGGTCAGAAAGCATTGGTCATGTCGATTGGCTAATGACGGGTACGTCTTTTGTAACTTAATCACAGCGTACATGAATTTGGCAGCTTCTCTTCAATTCCCCCCCTTTTCAATACACTTGCAAGTTCTTTTGCAATATAGATCCACAAAACACTATCATCTCGTGTTGCGGTAACGGCATAATTCCCTGTTCCCTGATAGCAGTACCAAATAGAACATTGTAGCATAATGCAAGTAAAAATTATTAGCATTAAAATTAGAGTCACGAGATGTATCTTTTTTCGGTGACTTCATGTAATACTTGAATTTATTCCCAAAAGGATTTGCGATTGCTCATATTTCAATACCATATAAGACTATTGTCAAGACTATAATTATCACCAATAATGCCAACAAGGGATATTTTCCAGTTTCAGATTCGACCCGTGCAGACATATCTTTTAGTTCAATTTGGGCTATAAAAGTTTTCATTAAAGATTCATATAAAAACTGTCTAGTCTTGGAGCTTTGCTCGAACGGCCACGTGGGTCCCTGGGACGGGTGATGGTGGATTTTGGTCCTGATTTACTTATACACATAATCATACCACCACAATATTTTTCCACTCCTTTTTTTTTGCTAATCAAAGCATTACATTCATCTTTTATTGATGCTTTTTAAAATTCTCTTATTTTAAAACAACTTGCATACATGTCTTCATTGACCTGGACGTGTGTGCTGTTGAATTTTGATGTTTGAAGTCTTGATTAACTTAAGAACATGCAAGTTCTGGCATTCTGAGACAGGCTTTTCATAAGGATTGTTGTTCATTGTTGAATTAGGGGGGAAAAAATCTACTGAAAACTTGTTAACTTTAAATAATTTTTACTTGATTTATGGGTTTCACCCCAGCTTTCTTAGAGAATTTTGGTTTACTTTTTCAAGTGTTTTTTGGCAGTTTTTAATGGAATAAACTAAGAGCAGTGCCTCGGTTGTTATAAAAAAAGTGGTGTGCCATTCGTCAAACCCGACCACCCTTTTAATTTCTGCTGCTTAATAACGCTATCGCCACATTTGCGCATCAACCGTTTCACAGCTTCTCAAATACTTTGACAGATATTACAGAGCTGAAAAGTTTGTTCTTCAAATGCAGCCTTCGATTTTCCCTTTTCATTCCACGTGTCCCGCATTTCAACACCTGCCGAGGTGGCTCCGTCCTGGGCACCTTTTTCAGCTGTATTTGCCGTGCCCCGCGGGTTCTTCGGACGCTCCTTGGGTGACAAACGCCCGTCGTCGAGCTTTTTGGCGCTTGGCAGGAGATGTGAGAAGTAAATTGGGAATATTGGACTCCTCAGTGTTTGACAGCAGTCAGACACTCCTGGAGCTCATCATATTTCTATTTCCTCCCCCCCCCTCTTTCCACGCCAGGCAGTAGGAAGTCATTTATGGTAATTCGCTCCTATTTGCATATAGGTTATGGAGTTCTGTGGTGCAAAGCGCACTCAGAACTCCTTTAAAGTGTCTGTTCAGATCAAAGCCGGGCTGTGTGATCGCTGTTGTCCGACACCAAGCTGTGTGGTGTTGTTTTCATTAAACATTTATTGTACTTCCAATGTGACAGCAGGCAACTTTGTGCTTGGGTAACATGTTTTCATGCAAAATTTATTGAAAAAGACGAGGCGTTGTAAAGAGATGTTGTTGCCTTTCACCAGTGGCGAAGGGTAAATGTTTGATTGGGAGGCAGATCCCGCCAGCGCGTCTTGGGCCTGGGTTACGCTGAACAACTTGGCTTTTAATAAATAAGGAAATATATCTTAACATTGTTGATTCTGAGAAACTTTGCTTTGACAGATCACGCGAACGCTTTTTTTCGTTTTGATTCGACTTGGTTTTAACACAGTTTATTATGGTCCCGTAACGACGGACCGGGGTAGCGTTTGTAAATTAAATGCTGACTTAATAGGAGGGACTAATACGCCAAGTTTTTTAATAGCTCCGTGCATATCAACATAAACTCTTGCCTTTAAGACTATTTGCTGAGAAAATTAGGAATTACTCGGGTAACCTTCGCAGTATAAACCACCTTTTTAATGACAAAAATAGATAAGGTACTATATCTAATTGATAACATATTAGAGTAAGGCATGATTGATTATTCATACTTAAGGAATATTTCATTCTTCCAGTGAAGTATTTTTGTTTTGAAGCACTTCCATTGTAAAAGAAACTTTCCAGCCTGCAATCAGAGGGTTTTCCCCTTCTCTGGCAGTTTGAGGTTACACAAGAAGCAGCATTGGCTGGGAAAAATAACATATTTCTCTTAGACCAACTGGTATAAGTAGGGGAAAATGGGCGTATTTTTAAGGACTTGAAGCTCATCAGGTCTAACACACACTCAGCAATCGTCAGCCTTAAATTGAGGTCGGGGACAATTCCTCGGGGTGCAGCATGTTCGGTAATCGGTCGGACAATGAGGAGGACGAGTGGCTTATCACTTCCCATACCGGCCGTGGTGACAAGAGGTGGCTCTCGAAATCTGTCACATGTGGGTGTTTATCTGATCCAATTATGCACACGCCGGTTCCAAAACATAATCTCTGTAGTTGTTGGCCTAAGGTATTTGTGTTCAATCATCTCTATTCACTTACAAATGGGATTTTGTCACACTGAGCCTGATTTTGTCGCTCTAAGACCTTTTCTTTAAAATCTTACATGACAAAATAAATTTAGCAAGTAGCAGAAATGTGCAAATATAAATTGATGTTCAGGGTGCTACAACGCTCGTTTAATCTGCACTGCTCTGGGTCTCTAATTCATGAGTTATTTTTAATTATTTGGATTGTCTTTAGAACTTATTTTAAAGAGGCTAATGAGGACAATATAACAAAAGTACATTGTGTTTATTTTGCAGTTGAAGAGTTCTAAAGAAAAAATAGCATACTTTAAAAAATTTTGATTCAGAACATAATAAATAAGAATTGGTCTGGGCTGAAACGTTGCATGCTGTGTTTCAACCTTCAGCATATTTTGCTTCGTGGGTTATAAACATCCTAGAGGAGGTGCTTCTAGTAAAATTATAACAGACCCTTCTCTACGGTGGAATGAACAGTGTCCGTAGCGAAAATGCCCTGTTGAAGAACATTAGACTCTGGCCATATGTAGAAAAATTGTAGAACTTCAAAATCTATTTAAAATTAGAGAGTGTGTTTTGAGTGCTGAAACCAAACTACTTCAGTCCCGTGTTGGAAAACACTTTGAGCACTTGTAGTAGAGTTTTCTTTGTTCTTTTGTCAGAGGGGAAAAAAATCTGTCCTTGAGCTGAGCGTTGTTATTTTCAATGGCTGGACTAAATGATGAGAACTTTCTAACAGCTAAGTCACACCGCTGAGAGGTTGTTACGATCAAGTTTTAAGGTGCTGGTAGTACTTATTAATTACAGTAATTTATTCTGGTAGCTCCTTGAAGAATAGCAGATAATAAGCTTCTAAAATTTTATGCTGAGTCAATCCCCTTTATCTGACCTGGGGTATCTCTGCCGGCCGATTGCTTTGATTTCCTGCGGAGTGGGCCGGCGAGGACCTTCGAGATGTCTTGTCATGGCAAGGGAGTTATTTACCCAGAAACAAAAGCAAACCAAAATGCCCCCCTCTGCTTATTGATTTATTTTCACTGCTTTTACCTTCTTCTCTCTCTCGTTATCTTTTTCTCCAGCAATGTTTGTGCCTGATTTAGGATTATTCTGGTTACAAGGTTTTGCAGTTTTGCCTTGAGAGAAATGGAGCCTCCGTTCACCCACCGTGAGGACAGGAGCAGGTGGGTGCCGCTCACTTTAACCTCCACTGGGGAGCAGTTTTTGTCCCCAAACTGTGGAAGTAGCTGGTGGTTTTGTCAGGAAACCTGTTCATCCTCTGGAGATTTTCAGGAACGGGGTCTTCATGCTGCCGCATCGGTTCTCTTGATAGAAATCTGATCTAGAACTGTATAAATAGCACATACTTTGTCCTCATTCATAGCTTTACAACTTATTAAATGTTACTACCATGAAGATTGTGCCCTGGAGTGGTTTTGCAATTGTTGCAAATAGCAAAATGCTTGTAGCATGGTATATTATAAATGCCTCATATTATTGCAGGCAGGTTCCCAATATCTATTAATAGGTAACTGAAAAAGTCACCTTGTACTCGCGTGGTTCTGTGGGATCGGTTGTATGCAGACAGATTTCATAACTTGCCCTTTCAGAATACTTATTTTTGCGTGCAAAAGGAATTGAATAGTTTGGACTAATTCCCATCCAGACACTCAGGAGAAAAATTGATAAGAGTGTCCAGGACACGGGGCACTGATGGTACATATGAGCATTTTAAGGATGCTTAGACAAATTAGTTAATTAGCTTTGCTGGCAAAAAATGTCCCGGTGTTGGGAAGCAGAAGGAGCAGCCGAGGGGCCAAATGAGGCCGATTTCTCCTCCAGTCCGTCAGCCCAAGGGTGGGAAGAGGAGGACGAGTTTCCCTAGAAAGGGACAGAGACGTTCCTGTGCCCGGAGCAGCTCGAGGGTCACTTGTCTTTGACCTACATTTGTTGCCTTTGTCGTCTGGGCTGTGTTGGCCTTGTTTTTCTTTTTGTTTGCTAAAAATCCCTTTTTAAGACTAAAAAGGATGGCCATTTATTTAATGGGCTGTGACACTGAGACAGCAGCATATGGTCCAGACGGCTGTAAAAAAACCAGCAGAGTCCACGTGGGTAAGTGTGGAGCACGACTGAGCAGAAGATGTCGGAGAACCAGAGAGTTTAAAAACTTAATAGTTTTTACCCGCTGGATAACCATTTCATTTTCACTCCCTAAGTACTTTTTGTACTAAGTAGAAAAGTATACATTTTGTGTTCAAGTTCTGTGGTTCAGACTGTCAGTTAGCGATGCTTGTTAAATTAGCTTCCCTGCTAAATTAATGTACAATGTTGAGGGAATTATATTTCTCCATATTTACAGAAGTAGGTTTTGGAATGCATTTGAAGGCAGTATCTTCAAAGACACACATTCTTTTAAGCTGTTTAAAATTTTCAAAACTATCCAGTCCTTAAAACTGCCAGCCACCATGATTGTCCTTTTATAATGATATAATTTGCATTATCTTGGGTTTTTAAATGGAATAATTCCTTAAATGCAGAGTATTGTTTTGGAAAGCAGTTCGTTTGCCCACATGTACAAACACACACTCTGAATGTAAACATGCAGGGGTTTTTATTTTTATTATTTTACCAAGACACCTTGCACTCTGAGAGCAGCTGACTATTGTTTTAATGGCCTCTCTTAATCTGTGCATGAGGAATCCAAACTGAATGATACGGAGCTGTGAAAATCCAGTTAGTGTGAGCTGTAATCTCTTTACTGGGTTTAAGTAGTTGGAGTGGCATTCAGACACCCTGCAGACGCTGAACCGCAGAGATACAGTAATCGCCAAACCGCGGACCCACGGAACTGAAGCGGAGGAGTCCCCTGCAATCAGTGAGGTAAAAAACACACCAGAGGCAACCAAAAAAAAAAAATCCAAAATACACGCTAGTCTAAAGCAAAATTTAATTTCACATTTAAAATATTAAACTCTGTTTCACCTTGATTTTTTTGGATAAAGAATTTTTTTTTTTTTTCTGGAATTGGACTTACCCGCTATGAACATTACAAACCATCTATTTATTTTTATTAGGAAGAGAAGGAGGAACTTCTTTGTTTTAAAGGAAGTTTTTCTAATACCAATCTAAACCTAAGGGCCTTTTTGCTGTTATTTAGAATTATAGGTGAACATGAAAAACTTAAGCAATCTAAATTGTTGAATGAAGAAAAAACCAGCTTTGGAGCATTAATGTCTCTTCTCCATCCTTCTTCCTCGGTGTCCCCGCGCTGCGTGTACAGCCAAGAGTCGCCTTTGGAGATCTGGTTGGTTTTTTTGCTACTGTAAACAGTTTAGCCATCGTTATTAAATAGAAGAAAAAAACTAAAAATACAGGTGAATCTATAAATAAGTGAATGCTATAATTCCACAGAGTGTTTTTTAGTTCAAGGCAGAGCTTTTGGTCCATTTAATGTTAAGTCTGTGGTACTAAAGAGACCTCAAGGTTACAAATTTATGTTTTAGCTCAAACCTTTTTTTTTTTTTTTTAATGCTATTCCTTTGCATTATTGTTTCTTCTATCCTGCAAACAAACCTGGAGTGCTCAAACGTTTGGCTATTTCTTTCATTCAGTGTCATTATTTGCCTGCAGTAGATGATGGCATTAAGAAGCAGCAACTTGAGGTTGGAAAAGGCCTGAAACATGGGGCGGTTCTGCTGAGGGAGCAGGCAGAGCATGTTTTTCTCCATCAACACCATTTCGTTAGAAGAATTTTCCACCGAAGTGGGAAGTTCTCAGATCTCCCCGTGGAGAAGACGGCCCAACCCAAACCTTCAATTTTTGAGCATGTCTGCTGAATTTCTGAGTCTGGTTTCCGTAAGAGTTCCGAATGCAGCAGGTGCACAGGCTGTTCATTTCTCATCTCTGTTCACAGCATCTTATCCAATTTTGGAATAAAACTCAGTTCTGTAGCAGAATCCACCAACAAAATTAGTGTAGTATTAATGTCTCCAGCCTGCACCACATTTTCTCGTGGCAACATCACTTCAGCATCGAGGGGTTTATTCCCTTTTTTCATAGATTATGGCAACTCCAGCGAGAACCTAATGAATTGAGTTTTTTCTGGGAATCATTTCCACTTCAGGCATCAATTTTTACATGGTTTGTAGTGTTAAAAACAACATCTTCAAAGATCCCTGAAGGCCAAGACTGGCAAATGCTTTGAGTGACTTTCAGGGTAGAAGTGGGGAGACCCAGAGGAAACACGTTAAATGTACTGGGGATTCTCCTGGATTCTCACTTGCTCTGTTTCCAGCAGCTGAAGTTCTTGTAAGACAAGGCCCATTTAACGGTGAATTATGTTGGCAATGATTTTTTTCCCAGACTGAAATCAAAAAAGCAAGATCAGTCCATTCTCTCCAAATGGATTAAGGAATTGATCAGGAAGGTCTGACTTCGCCGCTCAGATCAGAATCTTTTGAGGCTGCTTAATGGGATCATGCTGTGTCAAAGAGGGAAAAGGGGTTTTTTCCATTGATTCCTGGCAGGTGGGCATTGCTCTGTGCTTTGAAAAATATTTAAAACATACACACAATGGATTTATAGGAAAGTATTTAGCAGAGTGTGATGGGGAACGCTGCCTATTCCTCTGCAGGGGCAGGAGGAGTGAGAAGGCTTCACAAGTCTTTTTAAGTATCAAATTTTGGCAGTACGTGGTTCCAGCCACTACCAGTGTTTATCCTCTACATCATCCGGGAAGAATCTGAGCAATTGTCTGTAAAAGAACCTGGGTGTTGTGCTTCACAAAAATAATCTTGATTTTTGTGCTGTAACAGAGACCTGCTGACTGTCAGCCAGTCACAGAGGTTCGGCTCGGTGCAATTCCTTAATTAATTAGTTTTTGGGAATTCTGATGTGAAAGTAAAAACCTGTTTTCTGACCACATTAAACAATATTTAAAGAACCTCATATGGCACAATCTCTGTATTAAATTTTAGATAATGTCGTAGCATTAGTTTCTACTGGGAGTTAATTTATGGCAGATCGTCTGTAAGTCAGGAGCACGAAGATGGACGAGAAGGTTGGGGCTTATACGTAATGGAAGACACTAAGTCTTATTTAAAAGGTCAGGATGTGTTTTGTGTAGAGAAGGACAAAAGATTAAAATCCGCCGATTAATTTGTTTAAAAAAACAAAACAAGCTTTAGGCCCCAGAGCTTGTTGAAAGCTGTTTCCATTAAGGTTATAAAATAGATCTCTCCTCTTAAGAAATAGTCGTACCGATATTAATTGCAAAGATTGGAGGTTTTGCTTGCTTATTTTTGATAAAGAACAGATTAAAGCACAATTTATAAATGAAAAAAATCACAAAAGAGTTATGTTGAATGTTCCATATTGCAGGATGTTGAGCTTTGAAATATTTTTCTCTTCCCACCAACTCTTCTCAGTTGTTTTTTACAAGGCTGGACTGACATATTTTGGCTCTCATTGCTGCATTTAAGCTGTCTGGCTGCTTTTCCTTGCCGTGCAGTTCAGCTTTCATTTATTTTCGGTGGCGGGCATGATACAGAGAGGAAGGAAAGCAGAAAAGAACACAGGGAACAGGAGATTCCGTGCTCCGTCCTACTTATCTTCTTGGCTGTCCATAAGTAACACATTTCTTTTTCTATTTTAATCAATATGCTGCATTTGCCCTTCTATTTTTTAAGCATTTAGGCTATAATAACTCAGTGAATTGATGTTAGATGTTTAGATCTAGGTGTTAAATGCGTGAAATTTTATATACTTGTTATTGTTTTTGAAAATTATACTCTGTGCTGTTTTAGTAATATATTCTGAATAATGTAAATGCCTTGTTTTTAGTTTGTACTTCTCGCCTTATGAGAGATTTTCTTCTGACAGGCTTTCCTAGGTTTTGATAAATTTAACATAAAATTGTCACTAATCTAAGCCTAAGAGCGCAAGAATTAAAGCGGAGCAATAGGTCTGCTCTGCGGAATGGAGGCTGCAGCACGTGGGTTTGCAGACGTTTCTGAAGGCGGTCAGCTTGTTCAGTCCAAAGTAGGCTTCAACTGCGGATAATACATTTTTAATGAAGTTATATATCAAAGTTATATTAGGTCAGCATTAGAGAACTGAAAAATGTCAGAAAAGGTTAAAAGCGACAATCCCACTTTCCTTGATACCGTCACCGTATGTGATATCCCTCGTGGCCCCTTTTCGCCTCCCTCCAGAAAGCATCGCCTGTCTCAAGCTTATCAAACTCACGCTGTATCTTGAACTTTTAAGCGGTTTGAAATGGATTTGTGTGTGAGTCACAGGAGGGAAGATGAAGGATCTTGTGGGGAGCGGCTGAGGGAGCTGGGGGTTCGGCTGGAGAGCAGGAGCTGAGGGGAGACCTTCTGATCTCTGACCTGCCTGGAAGGAGCTTGGAGCCAGGGGGGGTCGGGCTCTGCTCCCCAGGAACAAGCGCCAGGACCAGAGGAAACGGCCTCAAGTTGCGCCAGGGGAGGTTGAGGTTGGATCTGGGGAACAATTTCTTCCCCCAAGGGCTGTGGGGCATTGGAACAGGCTGCCCAGGGCAGTGCTGGAGTCACCATCCCTGGAGGGGTTGGACCGATGGAGATGAGGTTCTCAGGGACATGGGGCAGTGCTGGGGTTGGGGTAACGGTTGGATTCCATGGTCTTGAGGGTCTTTTCCCACCAAAACGGTTCTATGATTTTACTTTTCAACTTTTCCTGCACTGTTCCCTTTAGCGATCCCCTAAGATAGTGGTGGAAAAAAATCCCATAAAGAAACAGTTAAACTGTTTTGTTTTGGTTTGTGGGGTTTTTTTTACAGAGAAAGGGAAGCCTCAGGCACCGTAGGTAGGGTCACGCTTCAGGAGCATCCATAGTTTCTGCATTGCCACTTGGACCATTAAATAGTACGGTTTCCAGGTGACCATATCTTTAACCTTTATGAGGAAAAATGAGTTAAAACGACGGGTCGTTGAAAGGCGTGGATATGAATATTAGTCACAAGTAAAAAGCCTTACTGCATAGGTGAAATCTAGGATGAATATTGGTTTTGCTGCATAAAAGAGGTCCCCCTGATGTCCAGTTTCTTTGATGCCAGGGTAGCTTCTCGGTGGGGTGACCGAGGAGAAGACAGGGTCGTGCCGCGAGCAGAAAACCGCACCAGTAGCAGGGATTCCTCAGTGGGAAATAAAGCTCAAGCAGCAAGGCAGAGGTTGCATCATAGTCTGGTTTATCTTGAATACAGAATTGCTGATACGGGGTGTTTGATCACAGTATATACAGTGTTTAAAAAATATATCACCTTTCACTGATTTTTCTATTCAAATGGCTTTTAAACAATTGTGAAAATTTTACTTCAGTCGTGAGTGAGTTGCACCTGACTTGGATAAATGATCCTTCCAGTTCTGTGACCGCATTGCCTGCTAATAAAAGCATACTAGAGGGGAATACTTTTCTGGTTACAAAAGCATGCTAAACACATTCACATATGGATAATACGTATGGAAATACTTTTTTTTTTTTTAAGTCAGTATGGGAAGTAGACATTTTGCGAACATATGATCTAATTTGAGCGTGACGGTTTTCACACATGATACCAGCGATGCTTATTTGTGCCAGGAGAAACAAAGTGTTCAGTTTTATATGCAACATCATGCTTTCTTTTTCCTGGTCTGCCTTTAATCTAGCGCTGTGTTTATGTAATGCAATAGAAATGTTGCTAACATGATTATACTTTTATATCTTATTAGCTCAAATACTGAGTACAATAAAATGGAAAACTGTTTAAATTTTATGTTTAAGTGCTTGAGATAAGAGTTCTTGTAAATGAAATGTGATTACATTTCTGTAATAGATCTTCTCTGTCTGTTAGGACTTTGTTTAGCTATGTAATTCTATTGGGATTGCTGTTTCTAAGTTTGATTTTTAGAAATAGCCGTGTAAAATACTCAGCGTTACACGCAAAGAAACAACGAACGCGAATCTGTTGAAAACTCGGTGTTTCCTGTCCGAGAAAGAGAACCGTTGCTAGATAGTTTGCTTTGTGATAACCAATCAGAATTAAACATAGTTCCCTAACATCACCTTGAATTTCCATCTGCGTAACCCCGATGTTCTTAAGCGTTTTGCATTTACCTAATGCACTGAGCCCGGCTGGAAAACTGTGACTATCTGAAAACTGTCGATGATATGAATAACAATTGTTTGCTGATCTCGCCCTGTATCTCCCTGGATAACCTGCAGTCTGCAAAGGCAGAGCAAGTGGCAGATAGCTTTTGTCATCTCTTATCCGGGCTGTACACTTGTAAGGAAGAGCAGGGATAATCGCCTAAATCTAATTAGGGGTTAAAAGAGGCCATGACTGTGATGTGGCAGTGAGACACCTTACTGTATCAATCCTGTTTGCATTAGAAAAATAAGGTTGTCATATTGATTATTCAAATTAGCTTATATTGGCCATGGCTCAATGGCTTGTTCCGCAGCTGAAGTACTTGAAGGTCCCAGCTTTTCAGAGAAGACCTTTGCTTATGGCGTATATTGTGTGATGTCTTGTTTGCTAATTTAAGGGGTTTAAAACTCAGACTGGGAGAGTGTTATCGTGAGAATTAAGGGTTTAAGTGACCATCAGAAAATGAAGTTCGGCTTCCACGTGTGACATTTGTGATTGGTGAAAGCTGTTAAAGGCAGGCCAATAAATTTGCTTTAGATCTTTTGTGGAAAAATCAGTATTAGAATTAACAGATCTTGCAGTGTTATGTTTGTGCACTAATTGATGTTTAGTTCAAAGTCAAATGGAGCTAAAAAGAGTAAAGTAATTGCATTCAGATCAATTCCACATTCAAGAGAGAGTGAATTCCCTTGGCTGTGACTTTGGGGTCTATATTTTAATTTAAAAATAATATATCTACCTAGTGGTGGGCTATTACGGTATTCTCAGCTATTTCTCGGCACTTGGCTTTTTGTCATTCAACAATCACATCTGCTGACATCCTGCAAGGGTAGAGAAGCTCCGGAGTGCTAATTTCAGCCTTCCTCGTTACCGGAGTCACGAATGACAGAAGTGCCATACACAGAATGGGGAAAACCAAAGCCTTTAAGATAACTGGTTTTTGGAGGGGTTTTTTCTGTGCTTTTGTAGTGTCCCAAGAAATACGTTGTAGGCTATGACATATGTACAAAGATTGGACACTTTTACAGATATTTTTTTCCGTTGGTTTGTGCAATTTCTGTCACTACAGATGTGCAAGCAAAAGACTCCATCTTAAATCTGAGATATCAGGCAGAATTGGCAAATTTTTCTCCAGGGCTGAAATGTTTTTACTCATCTTATATACAATTTGAACATTCTAGGTGCTGGTTATGCTGTATTTCCTTCTGCTGGGCAAGAAACCACACGTAGCTAAATAAACTGTTTTTCCTACTATTGTGTGTAGGTACTAGGTTTTCAACTTTGTTTTAAAATTTCTTCAGTTGATTCTTCCAGTTTCTTCTGGTTTCTTTATCTGTTGTTGGTACTGGGGTGACAGTTGCCCATGGAAATGCTGACCTCGGTGGTGGAAAACCACAATGACCAGAGGAAGGAGAGATAGATAGATAAATATTATATATTGTTTACTTACGTTGTTAGAACAGCATCCTGAGCTGTTTTATATGCCTGAAAATTATTATGCTCAAATGTTCCCATAACTTTCTAATGTCTTGCTTGAACAGCAAGTTAAGTAGGTGGCTTATCCTGTCGTGCCATTGTGTACAAGGCCACTCGGTCCTGACCATTGTTTCATGAATGTGTTTGATTGCTTGGAATGGTTCCAGTTCCAGTTTCTGGGGACACTGGTTTCTCGCACTTCTTTGCAAGGCATAGTAATTTTGTATATTACAATTAAAACTTTCAGCCAGAACTGAAAATCTAGGAAAAGAGCCAAGATACTGGATTTTTTTTTTTTTAATTAATATCAATATGCAATTTCCGTAGATCAGTCCCCTGGTCTGCACAGTCATTTAGTGTTCTGCATTTGTTATATTCTTTTTTCCTAAGCCTGACTTTAATCTTGTTCAGAGCACGGATACTCCAGTGTTCGCTACCGTGGTCTTCTAATAGTAGTTAGCAAAGTATTCGTGTTACTCCATTTAATATCATTAAGACTGTCTACAGTACATTTCTTAAAGAGTGAAATAAGATAAATATGAACAGTATTATGGTAGAGAAAAATTCTTAGTTCTGGTAGCAGCATAGAGAGGCAAAATTTTCTGTTAGTGGAGAGGTGGTTCTCTCTAGTGTCTGCGCTTCCCTTGAAAGAACAAAAAACCTTGATTTACACACAAGGCTGACCAACCCCAAACTCGCTGCCTTACTTTGCTGTAAATATTAACATTTTAATGTAAACCAGCAACAATTTAGGCTTGGCTTAGAGCATCAGGCTGCGATGGTTCGGGAGGTTCTTAGTGAGCGGCCAGGCAGGCGAGCGCCGGAGGGGACGCGTGGTGCCACGAAACCGCCTCCGTTGCAGAGTTTGGGCTCTCGCGTGGACGCAAAGTCTGTCGAGGGAGGTCTGTGGAGGTTCCGCGTGTCTCCTGTCTTAATGACGTTAACGGAGGTGAACTGAAATGGGTACAGCTAAAAATAGGTGGATTAAGGTGAATTTTACGGACAAATAGGCCTCTAGCTCCAACTTATTTCCCCAGAGAACCGTGCTGCTGAGAACTTGCAGGAGGCTTTGTGATGTGGCTCCGAGTCGTTAGGTTTGTAACTCGAGGTGGTTGTTGGATATCTGCTGCGTTTTTCCGGTTAGAAATTCCACCAGAAGTGCTTGCTCTGTTGTCAGTATGATCATCCGCATTTCCGGGTCTTTCCGTACAGTCTGTGAATCCTCTGGAAATCGCGGCTGTGGGAGGATCTCGCTGCTGCTTTGGTCACAAGTTGGTTTTGCAGAATGTTTCACTTTACCTCTAATATTTGCAGGTACAGCAGGAAGTGCTGGTTTTAATCTTCAAGCTGCAAAGTGTTTAAAATCCAAGTTTCCTCAGAGCCTGCCACATTTATGGTACTTATTTTTTCAGGAATCTTTTGGCTTCGTGTTAGAAAAATAACCTTTGAGGGAGATCTTGGCTGTAGAACGAGACATGTTTTATATTTTTGTCTTTTCTTCTATTTTCACTCCACTTGGTGGTAAATCAGTAGCGTGCAATACTAATTATTTTAATTTCATGCCAAAATACAAAACGCTTAGCAAAACTTCTGGTCTAGACTTTGGCCACTTCTTGGCACTTTGTTCCCTCTTGCAAAGCCAGAACTACTCTCCGTTTTCACCGGAGACTTTCTCCGCAAAGTGCTGGGAATGAGAAATGCCAAATAAAATAGATGATGTTAGTCTTTGGTGGTAGTAAAAGGTTAAAAGCATATTAATGAAAGCAAAGGTTTTTGAGAGTTAAATGAATAAGACGAATGTGATTTGGTAAGAACAATGGACTTAGAGAAAATATGAAGAGTGTGAGGTCTTAGTGAGGTTTTGGTGCAACTTAATCAGCATGAAGTTCACAGACAGACACACAATGTTTTATTTCGGATGTAAAATTTTCTACAAAAAATACAAGTTATGATTTACTGGAACTCAGAGATCTTTTCTTGTTCACTTAACTCACCATACGGTTTTGGACGTCAAGTTCCAGACAGTATCAGTGTTTTCAACACATCTGGTGCTTCTGAAGTTTCTGAGGAGTAGATGTGGAATAAGCACAAGACCAAAAGCAATTTTAGCAGCGATTAATGTTCTCAAATAATACCGGACTGGGGAATTATGAAGTCAGAGGCCATTCCAAAGGCTGGAGAAAGAAATAACAAATAAGCAAGGTGCAGACCTATTAGTGTTAGTTGTCTAGTGCTGCTGGTGAATTAGCAGAGTTAATTGCTCTTGGAATCAAGAGAACTCGTCAGCCCGTTGAAGGAAACGAGCCCGTTCTCTCCAGTCTGGGTGCAGCTGGATTAGGTACAAATGCGCTGTGACTGGGTCCATGTGCGACAGATGGTTTTGACAACTTTGAAGGTCTTTATTGCTTGATATTAAATATTATCATCAAGATACACTTCAGGTTCTGTTCCGTGCTATTTCATGTATTGAAAAGTGCTTGTTTGGGCTCTGGTGCTGTTAGCAGGTGGGTAACCAGCGGTGTTTTGGGCTGAATGCTGTGAAAACGAAGGTGCTGAAGTAGGACTTGCTGTAAATGGGACCAATATAGTGATCTCTGATCTTCTCTTCTTCCAAATCATGTTCTTTATGAGCTTCGATTACCTCTTCGTTTGTTTTCCTTGCCATTAATTTTAAAGCACTTTCAGGTTATTTTTGTCACTATTAGGCTTGGTTTGGTTCAGATGTGTTTGAGATTTGCAGTCGATTTTTATTTTTGTCTACTTCGATAAAGTATTATTTCTTGCCCTTCATTTGTGGCCAAGGAACTAATTTCCTATCAAGCCTGAACAACTTATGCTCTGCCTTTTTAAATTTTATAAATTTGTCTTGCCACACAGCCCAACATGGAAGTTTTTAGTAGAAGACACAATATTCTTCCTCACCGAAACTCAGACTTCAGAGAAACCTTTTTCATATTGAATATGTTTTCAAAATTCAACTGGAATATAACCAAATAACCTTTTAGAAGCAATTTTGAGTCTTCTGCTTAAATAAGAGGATCTTAGTGATGCTTTCCATAACTGATCAACCTCAAAATATTGAAAAACAGGTCCAAAACTCTGGAGTCACGTCGGATAAGATGCATTTGGAGAATCTTCTGAGCTACTCCTGCCCCTCAGCAAATGCTCCGACCGCTTGGGATGACTCCTACAGAAACTGAGAGACTTCCAAAGGTTTTCTTTAGGACTAACGTTAGGTCGTAATAGAAACAAAACTGCTTAATTGCAAAATACAACCTGAAACTCAAGTCTTTTTTGACAAGAAACACGCCAAGCTGCGTTAGCTAAGTCATCGAGGAGAAACTAAATATTCCGAGATCAAGAACATCTGGTTTTTTCAGAAGATGGAGAATTGTTTACCTTGTGTAGGAATGAAAACCTGTGCTTGTCTGGCATTTAAACAAAATTGAAACATTTAGAGTCTATTCTGAGCGTGCCCCTGCATTTCTTAGGGAGATAAATTCAGGTCAGATGAAAGAACGTAGAGGAATGAAACTAAAGTGACAAAATTGAACTGCAGGGCCACAAAGAGGAGCAGTGAAAAAGCATTGACAGATCGGATTTTTAAACCTCCCAACAGTGATGCCTAAAAAAGCAGGAGGTTTCGGTGCTAAAATTGGATCAAACGCCCTTGCAGGGGGTGGAACGTCAGGAAAGTGGAGCTTTGAGAGTCTCGGCTGCACTTGGCCACGCACACACCTTCAGTAACAACTGCAATGGGAAACTACCTTTTCTTACTCCTTTTGCCTTAAAATACGCGTGTCCTCGGGCTGGCGAGTCATCCTGGGCTTTCATCTGAGCTGCGGGAATTAATCGGTGTGGATGCTGGAAACGAATACCTGCCTTTCCCGAAGAACTGCTCTGCTGCTTATCCTCGCTTTTTATTCCGAATGTCTCCGTTTGGAAGGAGCCGCATCCCAAATTTCTGCAGCGGGCTCCACGTTTTTCCGGACTGTATTAGTTGTACCTAAAGCCACGACCTGCGATTTGAAATCCATCCGTTCACTTGCTATTAATTCACGGTCGAAGTGCAACATCTTGTGCTCTTTCAAGGTCCTTCCAAAGTGTGTGAACTTTTAACTCATTTTGATTTGATATTCTTTCTTTTCGGGAAGCAGGAGCAGCAAAAATGACTGTGTTCTAATGCTACATAAATACAGGCCTATAGTTTTGGGGTTTGTTACAGTATTTTTTTAATTATAAGACCATCTCTCTGTTTAGAAGCTCTGAAGAAACTTGTGAAGCGCACAGAACCAAACCAAAGCGTGTGAGACCGCAGGTGATTTGTGGTGTTTAGATTCCTCATCCAAGCAAATCTCACTGTAAAGGAGCATTTGCACCAGGGGTGTACGGAGAAAGTTGTCTGACCTGTACTGGTGGGTTATAAATGTGATAAAAAAACTTCTTTGTGAGCTATTCAAATAAGATCAGAAGTGACTGGAAGGATGGGTCCCTGAGTTTGAGGAAAATGTTATGTATTTTTATTAAAAAAAAAAAAAGAAAAAAAAAAAGAAAAAAAAAAGTATATCTATCTACCAATGGGTATTGACAGTGTTCTTGCTGGCATTGGTTATGGGTGACAGACCTGACCCTGGATAAGCTTAACTCAGTTGAGATATTAAATATAGGTCCCAACTGTGTTCTGTGAACTGAGATCTATGGGGATTTAAAGAAAGAAAAGATGTAGTGATTTGTTTCTAAAGTAAGTATAGAATATTTAAATCGTCACTGTAGAATATTCAATAATGGAGTGCGTGTCTGTACAATACAGCCTTAACATGCAGGTACTATCTTAAAATATGGATTTTGAGCAATGAGCGAAAGCATGAAGTTTGTTTTTTCCGCTGAGATTAGTAGAAAGCTGTGTGCCAGCAAATAGGTTTTAGATACTGAAGAACTTAGTGAACTAATGTAAGATTTTTTAATTTTGGGAAGAATACATACCATAGAACCTTATAAAAATTACAAATAATGAATACAGACAAATTCTAGATTAACTTGTTTCATAGGTAGAGTGCCTTGAATTGGTAACTTTATTTTTATTGAACATTTAATGAGGAACTGCTTATTTTTTCCCTATGCACAAGTTTCATGATCATTTACTCGGGTTTTTGTGTGCAGTTTATAATGAATTTAGATGAAGATGGATCCATTTAAATACAGCGTTATTTCGGTGCGTAGCGAGCTGTGTGTTCTTGACGTATTTACAAAACATCATTACAGAAGTTGTTTAATGTGCAGAGATAGTTAAAAAAAAAAAAAAAAAAACCAGGCTTGAGGTTCCTTGTGTGCCTTTTTTTTTTGTATCAACAGACTGAGGGCCTGAAGGAACAGAGGAAATGAATGGACACCAATGTATCCAAATATCTCATTTTGCCTAAAAGCAAGTGCCGGCAGATAAATGCCCATAAAGGGATTTCTTTCTTAAGCCCCATGGATTTTTTTTTTTTTTTTTTTCCCAACTTTTTGTGTGAGTTAGAAATGAAAACCATTCATCTAGTGCCCCAAAGAACGGCCTTATTGAATGGAATAACAGTGTAATGTAGCATTGAAGGCAGGATTGAAAGTGATTATCTTGTTAACTCTTGACAGTTACCGCCAGCTTGAAATAGAACTGGCAGGCTTGATTTGCAAATGAATTAGAGCTTTTTCATTTGGTGCCAGGATCATCTTTTTATATTCCGATATGACAGATGCTATGTTCCCCGCTTTTGTTTCTCTTCAGTTTTAGACTTGCAAATAAAAAACAAAAGATTATGATAGTAATTTTATTTGCATCTTTTCTCTAGGAGTTTATTCTTTGTCTCGAAGTTTTTAATCTTATATTTTTCAAAAATTTGTTTAAGAATAGTATTGTTCCTGCAGAATAAAATTTCATTAGGTTAAGTACAGTAGTAATTGGGTGAATGGGGAGGATTTAGAAGCTTTTGGAAAATGGAAAATTGATTGTACTCAAATTGTTTTAGTGCTTAGAACATTTAAATTTTCTCACTGCCTTATACTTAGGTTGGATAGTTGAGTGCAGCCGAGGAAAATGTACCGTTTGCAGTATTTACCCTAACAGCATGCTGATGGAAATACACGTGTAATTAGTTTCAGACTTAATGCCGATAAACTGTGTTTATATTCTGCAGTCATCCAAACACAGATGGTGAGGTGGCAGGTATGATAATTATTGTGCACTCTTTATATGTTCCTCATTAACCTGGAACACTCTCTACTAGTCCGGAGAGTTTTTCCTCTAGTTGTACTCACCAAAATTAGAACTTGCTCTGGTTTGTTTAATATTCAGTGCAGCGTTCTGTGCATTTACACTGCTGGGCTTTTTGCTACTTTTGTCGTCTATTTTGTACTTTGAGGCTAATTAGCAACACTTCCTACTACCACTAATGTCCATTATGGAGATGTTTTCATACACTTTCACCTACAGGATGTGTTTTAATTGAATATCTACTAAGTAGTATTACAGAAAAGGTAAAACAGGCCAAAGTTGTCTAATTTATTGAAGACTACCAAATAATCTGGTTAACAGAGACAGTGTCATTCCAAAGCCTGAAGCTTAATTGCTTCTGTTTTCTGGGAATGCAAACGTTGATTAACAAGGTTTTACTCTTTGCAAAGGGAACCCCGTGCACAGGACAGGAGGAAAAATCGCCAACAACTGAGCAAAAAAACCCACCAACGCCCACCACCCAAGAAAATAAAAGATGATAATAATTAAAAAAAAAAGCGCCCAACCAAACCCACCCCACATATAAAAACTCCCAGGACTTGCATGTTATGAGGTCCTTAGAATTGCCAGGTTGATCTGAGGAATAGCTTGAAGTGGCAACCAGGATAAAGAAATCTGCTTAGATAATTTATAGGATTTCCACATCTGACCTGAAGTCTTGGTAGAATAGAATTGGGAGCTTTTGGGGGTAGTTATTTTGGCTCTCATCTGAGAAATACTAATGGAGAAAAAGGACTTTTTGTAGGGTCTATTTGAAAATATTGATTCTATCAACACTGTATTTTATTTTTGCCTGGCACTCTATTTAGTTTCAGTATTTATTTCAATTGCATAGAATCCTGAATTTTACTCTCTGAGCCAGGGTTATGTATATTTTTTTTCACCTCTTGAATATTTAATAAGGTCTCTTGGGTACTGATTTTTCTTCCCTCTAGGATAACATATTATGGAAATTGTTTCACCTTGTGTCCTGTTTAAACTCCCTGGTTTTAGCATGATTCAATTTAACTTCCATTATATTCTACTGATTCTTCAGCAGGTCCAAGTTATTCTGTATGTGTTTGTGTGGGGGGGTGACTTCTGCTTTTCTTCCTGCTTTTGATAAGTGACCTTCATATCATCTTCTTGAATCTTTATTCCATTTAAATTAGTAATTGGCCAAACTTCTTAGCATTTTCTCCCCGAGTGAAATAAATTCTTCGGTTGAGTGGGGTGAGGGAGCCACTGAACACACCACCACCACTTTGGGTCTCTGCACTTTGGGACCAGTTCTGGACCATTTGAATCTGATACTAAGCAAGAGCAAAACAACAATTCCACACTTTTTCAAAAATATTAATATCATGGTTGTGTTTTCTAGCAGAGCGTAGGATTCCCAACCATTCGCTCTTTTGGATTGGAGCTTGTGCCGCACAAAAAGATTAGAAAGAGCAGCATAAAATTACTAGTTTAGCTCTATCTCAACTTGTCGAGCTCTTAGCAACAAAAGACACTTCTCACTAATAATTTATTTTGTTTTTCTGGATGCTTAGTGCTGACAGAACAGCCGGATCCCTGCCCCGTGTTTCTGCTCACCTGCGCCCTCCCTGCCGCTGCCGTTGCACCGCTAAATCATTTTCACTGTTTTATTTTGTGGTCGTTTTATTGGTTGGATCTCCAATAGTGGAAGAAAACGGAGTTTTTAGATAGAAGGAGCCTCAACTCTTAAAGCCATTATGACTGTCAAGGGTTGTCTTTGAGATACATGTAGTGCTGAGGGTCTGTGTAACTTACGGAAGTAGTAGGTGTCAAAGACTTGGATTTTCATTATTGGTAATGTTGTTCGCATATATGATTTGGTTACATTCAAAAAACTCAAGGGTTTTTTTCCTTCATCTTTGTATAAGAGGGGCAGCAGGAAATAGCTTTTTTTATGGCTTTCTCCTCTTGCCTTTTGTATGCTGCCTTTGATGTAACTTCCACTTACGGCTATAAAAAATATAGCCCTACTTTTCAGGTTTTTCCTTGCAACCCAGATGCGGTTAAGTAGTAGTGTTGAAGAGTAACCCGTTTTTTGTTCTGTTTCTGCACATTACGTAGTCTTTGCTGGCAGTTCTGCCAGACCGCTGGTGTGGTGTTGGACCAGCTTGTCAACGAAAGTCAGTAATTATGAATTTACCTGTTCAACCAGAAGAACCAGCACTGTCCTCTTAAAGATGGTATCCAAGGAGAGGGCAGGCACAGGGCTTAGATTTTTATATACTCTCTGTTGTGACTTTCAAAGCCTACTGAGAATAAGTGTCCACGGTCTGAAGTCAGATTTGGAAACACCAGCCCATAATTTAACAGAAAACACAACAACACAAAACCTGTAAAATGTAGTGGGATGTGACGGGGGTATGAGTTTCTAACAGCTGCATCCAGGATTCTCTGACTTTGAAGCTGAAATTCAAGCTTGCTCAGGGAAGAACTTCAAATATGTAGGATCTTCTGAACAGTCACCGTGCGAATGGAATAATCGTGTGTATTTATTCTAGTTGTTGCCAATAGGAAGAAAATACTTTTGTCTATGCTAGGCTTTTATTTTTCTGGAATTGCCATTAGATGACGGCAAGCAGTAGAAGCATGTTAACGTGCGGATAAAGAACAGGAAAACATGGGGTCATTAAGAACATCTTTGACTGTGAGGTTCTTCATCCTAGAGGAATACTGGGACAAAAAAGTGATTAATTTAAAATTATACACGACAGATTATTGAAAGTATTATCTGATGTGCTTGTTGAATGATCCGAGAGATTTTTAAGAGAGAGCTGTATGAAAATTATCTGTAACTGGTTGGGACAATGCTGCCTGATCAACAACACTAACACGTTGGCATTCATGAAGAGAGGAGTCAAAAGGTCTTTATCCGAGGTTCTTAGGGACATGGTTTGGTGCTGGAGTTAGGTTACGGTTGGACTCGATGAACTCGAGGGTCTCTTCCAACCCAAATGATTCTATGATTCCATGAAAGTGTGGTGCAGCCTGACCAGAAATGCTGCGTACGACCTTGTTCTTAGAGGCATAGAATCATTTTGGTTGGAAAAGACCTTTAAAATCATCGAGTCCAACCATTAACCCAACACTGTCCCTAAGCCATGTCCCTGAGAACCTCATCTACGCATCTTTTAAACCCCTCCAGGATGGTGATTCTTTGCAGCATGTAGTTAATGTTGTAGAACCGGAGGGGATTCTGCCGAAGGCCTTGCTAATGAGGAGATGATTTCTTTATTAATTTGGCTTCCGAGGAGAAAAATCAGACCTGGGGGCTGTTTAGTGTGGAGTTCAGGCCACCAAGCCGGGCAGGGGCTGGAGCTCTTGCCCTGGGAGGGGACGTGAGGGCTGGGTTGGCCTGGAGAAGAGGTGGCTCCGAGGACGCCGGGCAGCGGCCGCCCGGCCTGTGTGTGAGGCGGCGAACCGGGCTCTCAAGTGGGCTGTGTGGGCGAAGATGCAACACACTAAACACAGAGTTTTTTGTTTTTTTTTTTTTTTTAAAAAGAGATTTGGGCTAGATAGAAGGGAAGATTCTCCCGGTGAGGACATTTAATGAGAAGAACAGGTTGCTGAGGGAAATTTGCTTTTCCATATGAGGCCGTGTTGATAAAGCTCGGAGCAGCCTGGGCTGGGCTCACAGAGCTCCAGAGGCCCTTCAGCCCCAGTTATCCCATAATATCCATCGATATACATAATCCACGGATTTATTCTGTGGACTCTGACTGAAAAACTTTGGCAAAGGAAATTATTAAGTACAAATTTAAGTCTTGAGAATGAGTTGATGATGAGAGGAACCGAAGCACGTGAACAGGTTTGTTTTCATTTGGCATAAATTTTTTTGATTTGCAGGATAACTTCCAGTTTGATGCTACTGTTCTGATTAAACTCAGCTCTCATAATTGTTTTTTATTTTAAAGACTATAACATAGACCTGCTAACCAGCTCAGTTGCCTGTTTTAGTGATCAGTACTAATATATCTGAGATTTCTTTGGTTTTCAGTAGCCTCGCCGTAATAAGATGAGTCACTGGCATTGTAGAGTGATGTTAAGACTGTAGCTTCTCGAGGGTGCTCAGTTCCAGAGCGCTGTGTCTACATGTACCCAGTAATTTATTTAGCTCTATTGTGCAAAAACAAGTATCAGTTCTAGAATTCCTGTGTGAAACTGCCATAAATGTATTAAAAAGTAAATTATTAGTGAAATTTCATCCTACGGTTAGCTAAAGTTCAGATATTTTGATAATACCGCATATTTTTCAGCTCCCTTGATTAAGAGTTAGTTTTACATGGGAACCTACTTTTATGGACATGAATATGTATCTACGTTGAAATCAGGATTTTCAGCAAGTGCTAGTGAATATTTTTATTTTAGTTCCGTTTCCTGGCAAAGGAACTAGCGCTAATAAGTTAACACTATGTCAATTAGTTACCTACGCGGGTTTTAAGTCATCCAGAAGCTGGCTACACTTGCTTAATTGAATTCCTGGCTTGTTGTTACAGGTCCATCATGACCATGATTGAAATTTAGCTCAGCTGCAATTTTGTCCCCTGGCATTACCAAAAGCAAACATCTGGATTAGCCTCAGTAGTATGCTTACTGGTTTTAACGTATAATTTTAAAATACATGTACATCAAGTAGTATTTTACAGCACGATTTCTTGACTAGATTGAGGAAACACACACACAAAAACAAACACACAAAAAAAACCAAACCCAAACTTGCCTAGTGAAACAAAAAAATAAATGTGATGCGCTGGAGACTGAAAGGCAAATATGTATCTTGTTGGGAACTGCGTGGTGTAAAAGCCGAGTCAAACATTATCTGATAAGGATGTAAAAACAGTAGAACTTTCCTATGGTGTTCGTTTACAGGAGTGTTATAATAGTGGATGTGCATAAAGCTGTTCTTGCCTTTTATTTGTAGTGTTTTATGGTATTAGTGATGAAGATATTCTGCAGGCATCTAAGGGTTCATGTTAGATGGAGCTGTAGCAACAGGTCTGATTTTACATAACCCAATATTTGAGATATTATGTATTAATGGGAGTCTCATTTGTATAATTACTGTTTAACTAGAAAGATAAAATTTCACCGCGGCTTCACTAGTCGTCGTCGCTGATTGATGCCCTGGCTGGCGAGGGGTTTCTGTGGGAGGTGGCAGGTGCCACCAGGTTTAGTTAGGACAAGCTCAGCCTGGTCCTGGTTAGCTGGGTAATGCTTGCCTTATGGATGTTCAACCGCTGCATTTCCTGCGTTAGAGCCTCGTGTTACACCGATATTACTGTCTGCGCTGCCTCAACTACAAATTGGATGAACAACCAGTGACACTTTTTCGATATTATTACATTAAACCAAGTGGATTTTGATTGATAACCTAATATTCAACTAATGCAAAACATCAATCATGGCAAGTATATTAATTATTTAATATTGCAGTCTAATTCAGAAATCGATGTGCTGCATGAGGGGAAGGGAAACTCACTGTTCCCAGAAGACTTAAGACAGGGAATGATTAAAAAAAACCCCAAACCCCGCTGTACTCTTGTGTGTTAGTTCGATACAAATCTTTATTCATTTGCCAATAATCTCCTCGCATTTTCCACTTCAGGACCTTTTTTATCAGTTTTGAGACCTATAATTGAATTAAGGCTGCTTTCAGCGCAGGGCAAAAGGAGTTGCACAAATATTGATGGAGTCGTGACGGGGACAGCGAGGAGCCAGACCAGTAACAGGGCAGGTTCGTACTGGGAGCTCCTCGCTCCAGCTGCTGGGATCCGGCCTCCAAAGTCCTTCAGTTCTTTAAGGCCATTTAGCACCTCAAAAATAGACGTGGGAGACGATTTCTGGTTAAACATCCTATGGGCTCGAATAATAAATTCTTCTTTTAAAAGACAACATGACGGTGTAAGGAGGGTACATCTTTTTCCTCTTACTTCATGCTATAGTCAAATAGAACAAAAGTGCGTAGCAGGCTTTTTTTTTTTGAAAGCTTTTTAAAATTACAAATAAAAGCTTTCTGTAAAAAGTCTGAATACAGTACAGCAAGGCGGTAAAGTGGGTAAATACTTAGCATTTAGTAAAATGTCATGTTTTATTTCACGTTGTGCCTTACACAGCCTGTACTAAGTACTAAAGAGAACAGAAGCCTCAGTCTTGCACCGTTTGCTGCCTTCAAGGAGCGTAGCTGGAGGTTTGCTCCTGTGCTTTATGGAGTTGAATCACTTGTTGAAAAATTAATATTTATCAACATAAATACATACTACTCTCTATAGTTCAATAACTAATGACCTGAAATCCTCATGGGATGGCTTCTATTGTTTGTCACCGTTACGGCTCCTTTTCCCAAAAAGGTGCGGTGACATTTGGGGACAGGTAGAACCTGGAGCCCCTGAAAGCAGAAACCAGCCCCTTGGTCAGAGCCTTGGCACTTAGGGATATTTAATTTGTCTTGCTTCGGTTTTCTTTCAGGTGATGCTTTTAACATAGCAGGATGTGTTAAGGATTGATTTCTCACTCTGAATTCTCCTTGCTTCACAGTATTTTTACTTCGATAGCTTGGTGCGTTTTCTGTAGGTGTCTTTATGTGACATTACTTATTTTTGGATCTGTACGTTTGTATTTTTTTCCAGCTGTCAGGAGTCAAATGCAAAGTTTCAGTGTGGCTGCTGTGACCTAGTTAGTTAGTATTTGATTCATTCATTCCGTCCTCTCTGTTAATAGTCACATAATTTTACTATTGAAATAGTGGCAAAGCAGAACCGTGAGCCACTGAATGTGGATTCGATAAACAGTAAATGCACTGTCTTGTTTTATTAATTCCAATATGAGTAAGGGGATAACTGTATTAAAAATGTTGGGTTTTGAGTGTCCTGTTGCATTGCTACAGCTTATAGCCATTTCAGAGCAGGTAAAATTTGAGGTTTTAAATAATTCCATTCTCATGCATTAAAATAATCAATACTTTTTAGGTATCATGATGATTAAGACATTAAAAGTAAAAATTTTACCTAAGAAACTACATGGCTTTTCCATTTCTGAGTTAAACATAAATCGTTGTAGACAAGGGTTTAGCAACTATTTAGAACTTTTGTTCTTCTGTTACAGGGACTCTGGCAACATCAAAGCTGGATTAGAACATCTGGTAAGTTTTAATTTTCTCTTGAACATTTGCATCATCTTTGATATCTGCATTCCAAATGAACACTTTTGAATGAGCTTTGAATACCTTGAATTGAGAAAGTCAACCATTTCCCAGAGGGTCAGCTTACTGTTATTATGTGAAGGCACTTACATTTTCATTTATCTTACCATTTCAAGGGAATTTTAATTTTTTTAAATTACTTTTTTTGATGTAGAGATGAAATAAAATGGACTACAATCATTGGATTGATGATTGTTTTAATTATAAACAAAAATTGTTTGGTGTTGGATTTTTGGCATATCGTGATCTGAAAACAACAAACTTGTGATAAAAAAAAAAAAGACACCAACAATCAAATATTGCATGCATAAATATGGTATGTTTTAGTAATTTGAAGTCTTTGAAAGAAGTGCACAGCTTTGTTTTTTTCTCTTGTCTTTACTTTATGAATAATGTATTGACTTAAATTCCATTCAGTGCTGCAGTGTAAAATAATAATTGAGATGCAAAATATTTTTGGTTTAAGTAAACATATTCAAACTGCAAGTGATGGCAAGACATACTTGGCATTAAAAACTAATCAGTTGATCAAAACTGGAAAAAATACAATATTGTCACAAGTCTGAAGCTCATTGAGCCGAGGATGTTCGTATCAGCAGTCATCAGAACATTAAGTAGTCCATCCAAACAGATTATTAAATCCCATTAAATCACAGTATTCGCTATTAATGGCACGTACATCTCAGTGCATCATGAGAAGTGTTTAAACTCCTGTTTAATTTTTTCATATAATACCCAAATAATATATACTGTTCTATGCTGCTATTAAAATAAAATCTTACCACAATGTATTGCACGAGCATTGGGGAAAAAATTGCTTTTCTGTTGTTGCTTCCCATTTTGGGAATCACTTGGGAAATATGATTTGTAGGAGCTCGGGTACCAATATCTTCCTGGAGCTGAAAAGGATGGATATTCTGGCCGAGTTGTCAACGGTTTTCCCTTTATAATGGTGGCATATTAAATGTTCCATTGCAACTAGTATTTTGAATCTGTAAATGGAATAAATAGCTGAGTGTTATGAACAGTTCTCAGAGCACTTTGAAAATTAATCTTGTTTGCTACTTTCATGGGTACCTTGCGTGCCAGTGGAATCTCTTAAATAAATTTTTGAAATGTTTCATTCCTCCGCCGGTGTCAGGTAGTTGTAATCCGATGGGTGCAGAGAATTTTTCTAATGCATTATAAAGATGCTGTAGTTTTGACAGATGACCGTGACTGCTACTTTTTTTTTTCTTTTCCCTCTAAATTGGGAGTGCTGCGATAGCTGGAGCTGCAGGTCTGATTTATTATAACGTCACCTGAACCAGCCCGTGCGGTGGGAAGCGGCTCTGTGGAAATGGGGGGGACTGGGACGGGGTTCACTGGGATTTGGGGAAAAATGCCTTAATGATGCCTTAAGTCTACAGGGTAACTCACTCTATATTTGATTTCTTTTTTGTCTTCATTAAATACATCAGGTGCTTGGTATTTCTCTAAAACAACTGTCAAAAAGCTCCAGGTCTGAGACCTTTTTTCCTCTTCCCTGTGATTGTAAGAAGTGTGTCCTGGGAATTGGGTGCTCCAGGAAATTCACTGTTTCCCGTTGCACCCCAAATGGGAATATTTGTGCTGGAAACTGCTTTGTATCAGACAGGGTCACAAAGACCTCCTGGACTCCAATAAGTTATAGGAATATTCCTCAGAAGAATTAAGCCACATGATTGCTCCAGTTCTGCTACTTTGAATTGTTCCATCTCCAAATACCTGTGAGGAACTTTTTCCCCTTTATGAAAAAAGAAGAGTTTTTATATTGATTTGCTAATCTGTTATTTAATTCCTTCTGTAAAGAAAGGGTGTTTTACGATTTGTGATATAATCTTTATGGGTTCTGTATGTTCCCATTAGGTTTACCTGTGTCTGTCTCCCATTCACTTGATCTCAGCCTATTTTCCTGCTAAACCTTGTCTAAGGAGCTTCTGCCACCCCGGGATCCGGCATCTTGCTACACGCAGGAGTGAAATAAAGTCATATAACCACTGCTGTTCAAAAAATTTGGTAAATATTTTACCAGTTTTTATTTGGACATACTTCCAGTTGAAAACTGGAGGTTTTTATAAGCACGGATATTTTGCCAGCGGGTCCCAGAGGATCGGAGCCGCCCCCCCTGCTGCCACCGATCGCTGCAGCTGCTCAGAGGCTTTTATTTGATTTTTAGCTAGTTAAGAAAATGAACTGGAAAATTCTAAGCATAGGAGAATTAGTCTTGTATTCAAAAAATTTTGGTGGTTATTTGCTGAGTTGTACTGAGCTAATTCCTTTTCCGAATAACAAATTTTAACAAATTGTAGCAACCTTGGACTAGATCATGATACATCCGCAACTCTGAAGAGGTGCAGATATTTCTATTAATAGCTCTACTAAAAGAGACCCGTGGAGCCACCCAGGTGGTTTGTTCCTCAGCGAGACCTTATTTGTGTCTTTTGTAGAACGTTTCAGAACAATAACCTGCTTGTCCTTGTGGTCAAGCGGCGCAGTCTGTCCGTTCTAAATGCCGAAGAGCACCCTGGCGTTAATGGCTTGTTTAGCCCATCAGCGGTTTGTAAGAATATGGGTATTGTCTACAAGAACACAGGCACTCCCAGCTTGGGTGTTAATCGATTAATCAATTAATAACCCCCAGCAGGTAGTGGCTGTGCCAAGGACCCTGCTGCAGTTGGCTATTTACACTTTTTAGTTGCAGCGTGTGGCGAGGTCACTGATTCAGAACTAATAGTGGTTGATTCCGTCTGGCAGCTCTTTGGGGTTTTTTTTTTAAGAGATCTTTGGTAAAAAAATTGCATAAATTGTCAACCAACCAAAAAAACACACACCCCTCAAAAGAGGAAAAAAAAAAGGCAAAGCCTCTCCTTTATTCAGAAAGTGTAAATACTTATTTACTAGGTATCTCTGTTATTTTTTCTTGGATCTCGATTTCAGCGGTCGACCCCTCACAGATTCTCGCTGGCTCCGTTTCAGGCTCCTCGTGGTTCCGGCTCCGTGGTCCTGGTGTGGCCACCGGACAGCAAGGGCTCCTGGAGTTGTTGGCTTTCTAATGAGCTCTAGAACCAAGCAGCCAATTATTTGTGTTCACAAACAATTAATTAGCACTCTTAATAGGAGTAATTATGTTTATCTTGGCATCCTGGCAAAATTCCATGCTGGGCAATTATATTCTGCTAACTTGAATTCTATCTTATTGAGGCAGTGTCAGGCTGACTGGATGGTTGATTTATTTTTTTTTTTTTTCCCTATTGAAATTGTATTTAATTTAAAAAAAAATTCACAGTGTGGTTTGGTTTTGGTGTTTTTTCTTCTTCTTCTTCTTCTTTTTTGTTTTTAAGGCATTTCTTTCTCACGTGTCCTTTCACAAAGTGCCAATCATCCAAACCTGACAAAAACCCTTCCCTTGGGAACACCACCATAGTGTTCTTGGGGAGTTGTAATTTCCACAGCCACTCTGAGCTTTTGAGCAGGGGGCCCAGGTTGGGTAATGGGTTGTCTGAGCTTTATAACTTCATAGCTTTGGTTTTTTCCCATGTAGACACTGGGATTACTGTAGCTCTGTGATGGGGCAAGAATCTTTAGGCTGGAGCCATCTACTTGGGGAAACAGTGGGGCAGAAAGTCTTCCAGAGGTGGGAAACTATAACAAAATAAAAACGTACAAGTAAAAATCTTCTTCTGTTGTCAGGTAGGTAATGAGATTAGTGGAAGGGAAATGGTGCTGCAAGGTGCTGGTGGTAACGGACCCTCGTAGGGGTGAGTCATGGCTTGTGATGTCAGGAGAAATAACGTCATTTATTTCCTAATTCCACTCACGTCTCATTTATTGCATGTGCACAGAGTTAAAGCATCTTACGTACAAGGTGGTTTGCTGGTGTGAACTATTTTAACGATCATAGTTTTGCTGTTTGTTCAGGTAAGCATTAAACTTGAATCTTGAACTTAAATCTTCTTGACGCTTTCCTTTCTGAAAGGTGATGACCTTTTGGAAGTTTGTATTAAAAAAAAAAAAAAAATTGGAATTTGTAGAAGTAAGCAGGTTGGGACCCTCTTATAAAATAGTTTAAAACATTGGTTACACAGACAAATTATTTGTAACTGATTAACTGTTTGAGTTAACTCTTACTATTTAGAATGTAAGTATTTGTATTTTTGTAGACATACACTGAATTTGGCTGTTAGTGTTTTGGGAGTGTTTTTGTTTGTTTTTTTGTTGTTGGTGCTGGGTTTTTTTTAAATTTTTGCATTCAGCTCAAAATCTTGACTAGCAGGAGGTTACAACTACAAACATGATTCTCTGAGGATGCGAATACAGAGCTGCAAATAAGCATAAAGGACCTGAAGGTACCAGGAATGTGTTCCTGTAGAATAAACATTAGATGAGAAGGAAATAAAATTTTATATACATTAAAAATAAATATTTAAGTATCTTAAATGCTAATTTTATCTAGCCTATGGAATACAGATGATAGTTTTCATCATGTTCCATCTACCATGCTGAGAAATGGAGTCATCAGAGTTCATAAAATGGTTTATGTGCATCACCCGACCCTGGTAACTGTTCCTCCTGATTAAAGATGCACCATCCAGAGCAGAGAATGTGTTTAGGAAGCTTTACATATGGATGCTCGCACTTTTAAAGTATCCAGTACATATGGTTGATAAAACTTATTTTAAAAGGATATTTTGTGTTTACCCTTCTTCAAAGCAGATGGTGATGATTCCGTTTACTATAATTTGGTGGTAGTATTATAGTAACCTGAACAAAAAAAAACCTCTAATTTTTTTTACTTATTAATTAATAAGGCTAGTTTCACTTTACGATTCATACATGTCCCTGTCCCAGTATCCTCTCGGTGAAAATCCCCCAAACGAGTTTTGCTGGCCGGTCAGATTTGTGCTGAGCTCTGAGGTTTCCACTGCAAGATGTCGTCCCAGGCTGAGACTAAGGCGGTGAAGGCAGAGGGTGGAGATCTTGTCCACCCATGGCCAGAGTGACGTTTAGCATAGAATCATAGACTAGTTTGGGTTGCAGGGCCCTCCCCAGCTCCCCCAGTGCCCCCCTGCCATGAGCAGGGACATCTGCACCAGCTCAGGTTGCTCAGAGCCCCGTCCAGCCTGGCCTGGGATGTCTCCAGGGATGGTTCAGCCACCACCTCTCTGGCCAAGCTGGGCCAGGCTCTCACCACCCTCAGGCTAAAACACTTCTTCCTTATGTCTGTGGCCAAAGTCACGTTTATGGTCCACGTATGGCCAAAGTGACATTTACGTACAGTGACATACTCCAGGGACTTCCTCTTTGGTGGCCCGAAGAGCCACTGGCCATGTCCATAACTCTCCACTCTGCAAACTCAAGGTGGCAGCAGCTGGGAAGGTGTTTTTGAGGAGCGGTGCCAGGTCTGGCTGTGTCCCCCACAGAGAGGGACCCCCTGGTGGCTTCAGTGGCTGATGAAGATGCTGCTCAGACGGGTGTCCCGAGCAGGATCGTGGAGACTCGCTCTCCTGTATCCCCAGCAGATCCTCTGTTGGAAATCTTTGCAGTCCCTTCAGAAGGCTTTGGGTCAGGTTCACACCAGGTAATCACGCAGCACAAGATCAATGGCTTATGAATATCCATGTAAAAATACACTCGGTTTGGGTGTGTTTGTCCCCTGGGATGAAATATGGGCCTCTCTGCTCAAGGTTCTCTTTGGATCAAAAGGATTTGTGGAGAACCTATTGTGCTGAATATGTATTAAATTAATGTACACACACCACTTCTATTTATTCTAAAATTTTTATGCTATGCTTCTAGCTCCAGATTTTAATCAAACAACTCTGGACTTTTTCTGCTACCACACTACTATGGACAGAATAAATTAACATAAGAATACTCGAAGGGTTTAAATAGTTTGTTGTTACAACAGCGCCAGATCTTCTATGAACTTTTGACAACAACAAAGTTTTCTCTTGTCACTTTCTATTAGCAGCATTCTCTGAAACCAG